>NC_059326.1:137531250-138926666 GCF_018350155.1 Leopardus geoffroyi
CCATTTTTAGATTCGGTTATTTGTGTTTTTATCATTGAGTTGTAAGAGTTCTTTTTATATTGTGGTTAGTCTTTTATCAGATAGATGATTTTGTTAATATTTTCTATTTTGTGGGCTGTCTTCATTTTCTTGAAGGTGCCTGTTTTAAACATGTATTTATTTGTTTTTAAAAATTATTTTTAATTGAAGTATAGTTGACATATTAGTTTCAGGTGTACAGTATTTGATAATTACATGTATTATGAAATGCTCACCAGTTAAGTGCTTTTACTGTCTTACAGTGTTGCAGTATTATTGATAGATTTCCTAAGGTGTACTTTTCATCCTCGTGACTTACTTTTTAACTGTAAGTTTGTACCTCTTAATCATCTATTTCACCTATCTCCCACCCCCCTCGTTTCTTGCTACCACCAGATTTTTCTCTGGATTTACCAGTGTTTTCTGTTTCTTTTTCTTCAGTTGTTTTTAGGTTCCACATGTAAGTGAAATCATATGGTATTTGTGTTTGTCTGACTTGTTTCACTTAGCATAATGTACCTTAGATCCATCCATATCACAAATGGCAAGATTTCATTCTTTTTTAATGGCTGAGTAATAGTTCATTGTGTATACATACCACATTTTCTTTATTCATCTATGGATGGACACTTGGGTTCCTTCCATATCTTGGCTATTATAAATCATGCTGTAGTAAACATAGGTGTTCATATATCTTTTTGAATTCATGTTTTCATTTTCTCAGGTATGCACCCAGAGGTGGAATTACTGGATTGTATGGTATTTGTTTTTTTCATTTTTTGATGAATAGTGTTTCCACAGTGGCTGCACACAAGTACACATTCCTACCAACAGTATGCGACTGTTCCTTTTTCTCCATGTCCTTGCCAACACTTTTTGTGTCTTGTGTTTTTGATAATCGCCGTTCCATCTGGTGTGAGGTAGCTTGATACTACCCTTTGAAGCATTGAAGTTTTTTTTTTTGTTTTTTTTTTTAAATTTTTTTTCAACGTTTATTCATTTTTGGGACAGAGAGAGACAGAGCATGAATGGGGGAGGGGCAGAGAGAGAGGGAGACACAGAATCGGAAACAGGCTCCAGGCTCTGAGCCATCAGCCCAGAGCCTGACGCGGGGCTCGAACTCACGGACCGCGAGACCGTGACCTGGCTGAAGTCGGACGCTTAACCGACTGCGCCACCCAGGCGCCCCAGAGCATTGAAGTTTTTAATTTTGATGAAGTCCAGCTTAATTTATTTGTAATCATTTATGCTTTTATTGTTTTATTTAAGAAGTTTTTCCTAACCCACAGTCACAAAGAGTGTATACACGAATGTTTTCTTCTATGAGTTTTATAGTTTTAGCTCTTACATTTAGGCCTGTGATCCATTTGAGGTCTTTTTTTGTGTGTGGTGTCAGAAGGAGGTTCAGCTTCATTCTTTTGTCTGTGGATATCTAGTCCCAGTGCCATTTGTTGAAAGGCTCTTCTCTTTTAGTTAAATAGTCGTGGCTCCCTTGTCAAAAATCAGTTGACCATAGGAGTATGGGTTTATTTCTTGACTTTCACTTGTATTCCATTGTCCATCCTTATACTAGTTCTACACTGTTTTGATTATTATAGCTTTGCAGCAAGTTTAGAATCAAGAAGTGAGAGTCTTCCAGCTTTGGTCTTTAGCAAGATTTTTCTGCCTATTCTGGGTCCTTTGCGTTTTTTCATGAATTTTAAGTTTAGCCTATCAATTTAATTAATTAGTTACTTAATTTTAGTTGATATGTATAACCTGTCAATTTTAGACTTTAGGTTTTACAGTGGCAATTTATAAAACTATTGTGAGGATCATTTAAAATTGGACATTCTTGAATGTTTTGCATGGTTTTTGATAGGTGAATGTGTTCTTGAAGCTTGCTGACTTAATTCCAAATTGTTCATTAAGATTTAAAAAAAAAATTATAGTTTACTGCAAATTGTACATTAACATTTTAAAGTTATTTTTTGTTTCTGTTAATTGAGCTTTGAACATAGCCTTGTCTGATGTTTTTGGCTATTAAGAATAATGCTTTCTGTGAACATTCTTTGTATTGGTTTTTGGGTGCCCCTGTTTGTCCCTCGTAAGGAAGGGACAGGAATAAATTTGGATATATGAAATTTAGACAGAATTCCTAGTTTAATTTATGGTTTTGTCTTTGCCTTCACTTCCACTGTTGAATACAAATAGTAAAAAAAGATTGCATTTTATTTTACCTTCAAGCCTGGAATTGGGGCTGAAAGCTCTAAACTGGAACTTTAAAAAGCTCCAAAGGAGGACTAGATGAACTGGGCAAGACTAGGAACAGACACTAAATCACTTCTGAGAATTTGATAGTTGTCTAAGACAACTCAAAAATGTACATATTTTAGGACCATTTATAATTTCTTAAAATAGAGAAATTGTAATATTAATTTCACTTTTCTCCCCTAGTATTTAAAGTGGCACTGTCAGAATAAATGAAACTTGTCAAAGTGAGGTAATGGGAAACTCTGAATTTTTAAGTTTCTAATCAAACAACCTATTAATTATTGTTTTCCCTACAAAGAAAAAGACAAACCTTTTTGTTGTGGCATTTGTTAGAGGAAAGTTTGAATCATTCAAACTATTTTCAAGCCCTTTCGAAAGCAGCACATCCTGCCTTTTTCTTTAAAGTGTAGTTTTTCTTAACTAAAACTGTATCCTATGTTACGGATTACTTAATTTTTTACTTTGAAGAGAAAATGTATTTAAAAGTTCCTACAGAACAGGTGTTTTGTTGCTGATTAGTCATTTTTTGCCACGAAGTATAGTGCCTTTGATAATCAAGTTGAAAATGTTTTTCTTTTCCATTAAAATTGGATAACAAAATTAATTTTGATAGCAGAAATCCACACCATTGCCTTAATATATAAAAACAGTTGTTAACCTTTCAAAAGATAATGTCAGTTTAAAGAGTTATTGCAAATATTATAGTGAGGAAATGTTTATGTACACTGCTTTTTCAGAGTAAGAGTAAAATTTATAATACTTTTGAGATAGTCTCTGTCACCATTGATTGCTCTGTAGTAATTAAAATGGCTTTATATTTTTATATAAACCCAGATTATTTAATTCAGGATTTAAATTTTTAACGTTTTTTTTAAATTCCAGTATAATTAGCATACAGTGTTTTTTAGTTTCAGGTGTACAGTGTAGTGATTCAACAGTTCTCTACAGGGGTTCCTGGGTGGCTCAGTCCATTAAACATCCAACTTCAGCTCAGGTCATGATCTCACAGGTTGTGAGTTTGAGCCCTGCGTTGGGCTCTGGGTTGACAGCTTAGAGCCTAGAACCTGCTTTAGATTCTCTGTCTCCGTCTCTCTGTCCATACCCCTCTCATGTTCTGTCTTTGTCTCTCTCTCTCAAAAATAAACAAACATTAAAAAATAATTTTAAAAAACCAGTCCTATACCTTACTCAGTACTCATCATGGTGACCGTACTCTCTAATCCCCTTCACCTGTTTCACCCATCCTTCCACCTGCCTCTCCTGTGGTAACCATCAGTTCGTTCTCTATAATTACGGGTCTGTTTTTGGCTTGTCTCTTTTTTTGTTTCTTGAATTCCACGTATGAGTGAAATCATATGGTACTTTTCTTTCTCTGAGTTATTTCATTTAGCATTATACTCCCTAGCTCTATCCATGTTGTTGCAAGTGGCAAGATTTCATTCTTTTTTATGGCTGAGTAATATTCCTGTGTGTGTGTGTGTGTGTGTGTGTGTGTGTGTGTGTGTGCGCTACTCTTCTTTGTCTACTCATCTATATAGATGGACCTTTGGGTTCTTTCCATATTTTGGCTATTGTAAATATTGCTGCGGGGCTCAGGTGGTTAAGTGTCCAACTCTTGATTTAGGCTCAGGTCATGGTTTCATGGTTCATGAGCTTGAGCCTCACCTCAGGCTCTGTGTTGACAGCGTGGAGCCTGCTTGGGATTGTCTCTGTCCCTCTCTCTCTGCCTCTGTCCTGCTCCTGCATGCGTGCACATGTGCTCTCTCTCTCAAAATAAGTAAACTTAAAAAAATAATGCTGTAATAAGCATAGGGGTGCATGCGTCTTTTTGAGTTAGTTTTTTTATATTCTTTGAGTAAATACCCAGTAGTGGAATTACTGGATTATATGGTAATCCTAATTTTAACTTTTTGAGGAATCTCCATAGTGTTTTCCATAGTGGCTCCACCAGGTTGCATTCCCATCAATAGGGCCTGAGTGTTCCTCATTCTCCACATCTTTGTCAACACTTCTTGTTTCTTATGTTTTTGATTTTAGCATTCTGACTGGTATAAGATATCTCACTGTGGTTCTGATTTGCATTTCTCTAATGATGAGTGATGTTGAGCATTTTTTTTACGTGTCTGTGGCCATCTGTATGTCTACTGGAGAAATGTCTGTTCATGTCTTCTCATTTTTTAATTGGATTGTTTGTTTGTTTTTTGGTAGTGAGTTGTATAAGTTTTTGTATATTTTGGGTACTAACCCCCTGAAATTTTTTTTTAAGAATGGATTTCATTAGTGATAATTATTTAAGGGGAAAAATTAAACACAACCTGATTTAAATCTTTATAAACCTCATTTTGCGTAACATTCCTAATTTCTGTAAAATATGAAGCATTCTCCCAAAGACGTCAAGTATCCTGTAGCATATATCACATTGTAATGAACTAACGTTTTTAGTTAGGTGACCCTTTGCAAAGATTATTTCCAGTCAGCACATCAAGAATGAAATAATTATCTTGGGTGTTTTTATTTTGAAGTATTTCTTGTCCTTATTTCTTTCATTATTTAACCAGTACAGAAGTCTCATTCCATTTATCTCTTGATTTCCCTGGTATTGTCATGCTTTACTTTTAAATAAAATTGGAGTGCTTAATTATACATCCAAAATTTGATCTGTCATTACATGGATAAACTAGAAGGATTAAAATGTTTTTTAAAAACCTGGAATTGCTATTAATAGGACTTTGGAATGCAAAACGTTATATTTTTGCTTGATTATTTAATCTAAATTTAGTATCCTAGATGAGAGACTACCAACTATACATGTGCCCACACACGTATTTTGGTGGGTTATATCCATATGCAAATTTAAGCATATATGTTTTTGAAAATTAGTTGAGGTGATTGTAGAAACCCAGAATAAAGACTTTGTTTTTATTACTTGAAATTTCCAAATACTGTAATTTGTGATATCTCCTTGGGATATGATTCCATTTGGTGATATACTGAAATTTAAGAAGTGTATGTGTATGCATATTTATGTATAGATTAATTAACAGATTTGCAAAATTTACATGGTTCAGTAAATTTTCAAAAGGTACCAAAAGGAATACAGTATAAAATTTCTTTTTTCCCAGCCAGCAAGATCTCCACAAAGGCAGTCACTGTTAACCAATTTCTTCTGTTGCTTTCCAGAGATGATCTCTGTATATACACAAGCAAATTACATATACTAAGTTAAAATGTGTTATTGTATAATTGTTAGCCAGTTAGCCATGCCCAAATTGTTTTCAGCTGCAACAAGCTATGAAAATGCAAAATACAGATTCATCTAACTTGGTTTAAGTAGACCTGACAGGTAGACATTATAAAATCATAGTATTTTAGATGACATTAAATTTTATTGTGAGGCACTTAGAATTTTAGGGGGTGCAGTGGTCTGTATTTTTGCCTTAATTGTTGGAGAAATTTGAAAGTGAGAAATTTACTGATTTAGTCTGTATAAGTTCCGTTCAGGGGAAAGATTTTAGAACATTGACATGGAAAGGATAAAATTTTGCTGTCTGGATTCTTTTCTAACACTGCACACTAAATCCTAAATGCTCTAATCCTTTCAGTACTACTTGTTTAGGCGAAAGCATGGGAGAACAGGTATTTTTTTTTATCATCATGCATATTTGGTTAGCATAAACCCCGTGTAAGTAGTTTTTGAGTTCTTTTTCTTGAGATTCTCCATCCTGGTTTCACAATTCTAAAACATTTAACAGAAGCACCCTAAAAAATCCATATAGGAATATGGTGCCATGGAGACTTAAAGGGAATAAAAGTTTGGTTTTCACTCTATCTAGTGTGGAAAAATGAAAGAATACTAGAGTTGGAAGAATGTTAGTAGCAGTTTGGTCACCAGATAAGCATAAATTGGCCAGATTCGGGGGGGGGGGGGGCGTACAAAAACAGTACAACAGCAACTGAGGCCTAAAATGGTAAC
This sequence comes from Leopardus geoffroyi, assembly GCF_018350155.1. NCBI lineage: Eukaryota > Metazoa > Chordata > Mammalia > Carnivora > Felidae > Leopardus > Leopardus geoffroyi. Next base: position 137,537,495 of record NC_059326.1, read on the forward strand.
TATTGGTAAAGTTGCTAAAGAAGATTGCTGGGATAGCCAGATTGAGAGGATTAAATTGAGAAATGATTAGTGAACTGTGTGTTGAAGTTGAGGCATACAAGTCCATCAGTTCTGTCAGGCACATGCTCCTTGATGGAACTGCAGAAGTAAAAGTTATGAAAGATATGACAAGCATATTTGCTTGACTTCAGGGAAAAGATAGGAAGGTACAGTATATGTAAAGCAAATTGGTGATGCTGGATCTTAAAACTACTAAGTGTTAATTTTTATTTGGTTGAAACAAGAACCAGTGAAGATAGTTTTCCTTTTTAATTATATGACCATTATTATGGGATAGGTAGGACACAGAATACAGAAGAAAATTAAAATTATGTATCGCTGTTCCCTGTATCCTCTAAGATTTTCTTTCCAAATACAACATTCATTGGGTGCCTGGGTGGCTCAGTCGGTTGAGTTTCAGACTTCGTTCGGCTCAGGTCATGATCTCCCAGCTCATGAGTTTGAGCCTCACATCGGGCTCACTGCTGTTAGCGCAGAGCCCACTTCAGATCTTCTGTTCCTCACCCCCCACCCGCCGCCCACCCCTTCCTTGCTTGCACTGTCTCAAAAATAAATCTAAAAAAAAAAAAAAAATACATATATATATATACACATACATACATACATACATACATACATTCACAATAGGTTCTGCTGTATTGTTCTGTAGCTTGGTGTTTTCAGATGAAAACAAGTATCAAGTATTTTTCTCATACGATTAAGTATTCTTTGAAAATACTTTGTGGTGACTTTCATAGGTTTTCATGGAATGCATAGGTAATTTTTAAAACTACTCCCACTTTGAATATTTAGGTTATTTTCAGTTTTTTTTTCATTTATGAATTATGAGGACTGAAGATTTAACAACATGAACGAGAGATGTCATTTTAAGAATGCCTTCGAATGCACAGATTGAAGAGTTTTTGAGAAACCTGAAATTGTTTTATTTTTTCATGTTGAGGGTAATTAAAATTACATTCTTTAAAGAATATTACAGAGAATTTGAAAATTCTAAAAAAATTATCTCACAACTGTTTGCTTTTGTTATTTTTGTTGAATCCCTATAATATCTATTAGATGGCTTTAAGGATTTAACTAACTGGAAAAGGTGAATTATAACTGAAAAGTTTAGGGAGTATCTGAGGAGTTAGAAAATAATTTTTTTAATATAATAAGATTTATTTCCTTCAGCCAACCAACAGATGTGTTTGAGTGACTTTTGTACCTGCCTGCTCTGACTGCTGAGCAGTGCTCATTTTACATCTTTAATCACTGTTTTCTGCTTTAAAAACATCTTACCAGTAGTTCTGTAGAATAGTTCTGATGATCATGTGTGAAAATTTCAATGTATAAATAGAAGGTTGACTAAAAGAGTTTGTAACTTGTGGTTAAATGTGCTATTTACTTATAGAAAAACTGCTTACATAAGAGCTAGTGCAAAAGGAAAATGTAGAGTGGTAGGAAGTGATGATATTTATTTATTACTTTTGAAGCGGTTTGAGGTTGAGAGGAAGGTTAGGCCTGTTATTTGCTATTCACATGATAGCACCTCCTGACCCTTTCATCCCCTTCCAATTTTTTTTTTTTTTTAATAAAAAGGAACTAGGTAAAATCAGCTTTTTAATCAATAGCCTGATTATACACTATCTTCTGCCTGTTTTTTTTTTCAAAAAAATTTTTTTTAACATTTATTTATTTTTGAGAGATAGAGAGAGGCAGAGCATGAGCAGGGGAGAGGGAGAGAGAGAGAGATACAGAATCCGAAGCAGGCTCCAGGCTCTGAGCTGTTTGTTAGCACAGAGCCCGACGTGAGGCTCAAACTCAAGAACTGCGAGACCATGACCTGAGCTGAAGTCGGATGCTCAACTGACTGAGCCACTCAGGCACCCCATCTTCTGCCTGTTTTCCAGATCTTGGAGTCATCAAAAGTGAGAGATAATCCAGTTTTTTTGTTTTTAGTTATTAATTTACTGCTGCTCTTAAAAGTTCTTTGAAGGAGAAGTTTCAAACCATTAGCTAAAATCTATAGGACTTATATAGCTTTGTACTTTTCCACTATTGCTGTTCATGGATCTTAAAAACCCAGGTACATTAATAGTTCTATTTTTTCTTCAAGTGGAAAGATGTTAGATTGTATTTCATATCTCTTTAAAAAAATTTTAAAGTATAAAGTGATGTTATAAATTCAACCAGAAAAAGATGTCTTTGAGTTTCCAAAGTAGGTTTGATGACGTATTCAAACTTTTTAACTTGAAATTTCAAGTATGTCTCACTTGTAGATTCTAAATTAGACTAGAAAAAAACCTAAATATTTCCAGTGACTTGGTGACCTTAAGTGCAAAACTATGCATAATGTGATCTCATTTTCATGTTAAAAAGTAACATGGGGCCCCTGGGTAGCTCAGTCAGTTAAGCGTCTGATTCTTGATTTCTGCTCAGGTTGTGATTTCTTGGTTCATGAGATCAAGCCCCGTGTCAGGGTCTGCTAGGGATTCTGTCTCTCTTTCTCTCTCTTTGACCCCCCCCCCCATACTCTTTCTCTCTTTCTCTCAAAATAAATAAACTTAAAAAAAAAGTAACATGTTACTATATGTATGGGAAAAGGAATCTGGACTGATAAACTGTTAACTGTAGTCAGAGTGGTAAGAAGAGACAATAGATTCTGAGAAATTTGTGGTTTTTGTTTTTTTTTGTTTTTTTTTTTTTTTTTTTTGACGTTTATTTATTTTTGGGACAGAGAGAGACAGAGCATGAACGGGGGAGGGGCAGAGAGAGAGGGAGACACAGAATCGGAAACAGGCTCCAGGCTCTGAGCCATCAGCCCAGAGCCCGACGCGGGGCTCGAACTCACGGACCGCGAGATCGTGACCTGGCTGAAGTCGGATGCTTAACTGACTGCGCCACCCAGGCGCCCCATCTTTTTTGTTTTTTTAAGTTAACTTATTTTGAGAGAGAAAGAAAGAAAGAGAGCATGAGTTGGGGAGGGGCAGAGAGAGAGAGGAAGAGAGAGAATCCAAACAGGCTCCACACTGTAAGTGCAGATCCCAGTATGGGGCTCAAACCCACTAACTGTGAGATCATGACCTGAGCCAAAATCAAGAGTCGGTCACTCAACCCACTGAGCCACCCAGGCACTCCGGAAGTTTGTGTTTTCTTTCTCTTTTCTTTCTTTCTTTCTTTTTTTTTTTTTTAATGTTTATTTATTTTTGAGAGAGAGAGAGAGAGGAAGACAGAGCATGAGCAGGGGAGGGGCAGACGAAGAGGGAGACACAATCTCAGGCAGGCTCCAGGCCCCAGCTGTCAGTACAGAGCCTGACGTGGGGCTCAAACCCAGGAACTATGAGATCATGCCGTGAGCCGAAGTCAAGAGTCTGAAGCTAAACCGATTGAGCCACCGAGGTTCCCCAGAAGTTTGTGGTTTCTTAAAGGACTTGTATGACTCTGGACTAAACATCTTCAAAGGGTAATAAAACTTTTTTCCTTCTTCTTCATGTTAAGAATTAATTCAAAGGTTTTTAACACTTGTTTATACCAGATTATAACAAGATTTTGTTTGCCCCAGGGCACAGTCATTAGACTTTTATGAATATGCCACCTCTTTGTAAAGTGCATTGAGACCAGCAGATTAAAAAAGATCCTATCTTAGCGTAAATATTCAAAAGAATTGTCTTCCTTGTATCAGTAATAGTGTTAATAGTTGCTTTTGTCACTTAATACTGAAAATTTCTCTGCAAGAATTTGATTGAAATGGATAAAAATATTTGCCTAAGCTTTTTGATGGCTTTATTGTGATATATTTTATTTACTGTATAGTTCACTTATTTAAAGTGTACAGTTCAGTGCTTTTTGACATGTAGTCCTCATCACAGTCAATTTTACAACATTTTCATTACATCACAAAGAAAACCTGTACCTCTTTTCACCTCCTACTTCACAACCTCCCCTTCCCAACAACTCACTAAATCTTTCTATCTCAGCAGATTTGCTTATTCTAGACATTTCATATAAATGGAGTCATAGAATTTATGGTGTCGTGTCTGATTTCTTTAAGATGATTATATATTCATAAAGTCACATGCATCAGTGTTTGTTTCTTTTATTGCTGAATTATATTCCGTTGTATGGATGTACCTTATTTTGTCTTTTTATTCACTGGTTGCTGGACATTTAAGTTGTTCCTTACATTAGGTTATTTTGGGCTGTCATGGTGATTGTGTCTTGCTTTTTTCCATTGACAGTGTATCTGTCCGTTTTAAGAATTTTAAAAATCTGCAATTTTTTTTTTACTGTAGTCTTTTAAAAAATACCGTATTTTATTGTAGGATATACTGTCATCTACTTAACCAGTTTTATATCTTTTAAGTTTTATTCATTTTGCCAGAGAGAGAGAGAGTGAGCATGCACGAGTGAGGAGAGGCAGAGAGAGAGGGAGAGAGAGAATCCCAAGCAGGCTGTATGCTGTCAGCACAGAGCCTGATGCGGGGCTTGATCTTGTGAACCGTGAGATCATGACCTGAGCCAAAGTTGAGAGTCGGACTCTTAGCTGACTGGGCCACCCAGGTGCCCCTACATAACCAGTAATATTAATGGGTGTCTTTGAGTTTTTTCCATTTTTCCCTATTATAAATAGTACTTCAGTAAATATTCTTCCACATGTATCTTTGTGTGTGTGTGTTTCTGTAGTATAGATTTCTAAAAGTGGGATTGCTGAATCAAAGGGCATGAATATTTACGGTTTTAGTAAAATATTGAAGATAAGAAGACATCTTTAGACATAATTCTATTTGATAATAAAAGTCTGTTGTCAAATTATTTGTACATTCATGTATTTGTAGTCAAGGAAAAGCCAGTTCTGCTTGCTTAACAGATTTTGTTAAGAAAAAAAAATTTGTATTGAAAATGAGAAGAACATATCCACTTCAAGGTCTAAGGTGATAAAATGGATATGCAGTTCAGAAATACTTCTTATTTTACTTTTCTTTGAATTAGAGCCATCTACTAAAAACGTTGGTGACTAATATAAAATTTCAGAACCTGTGTGGAGGTACTTCTGGTTAAAAAAAATTGGGGTGATCTTAAATGGTGGCAGAATTACAATGAGTTACAATTATCTTTTTCAAGAGTGGTCTCTCCCCGTTTCACCAGAATTTTCAGTTTTGTGCAGGTGAAGACACTGAAGCCAAATGGGCCTAGACCTCAGCTCCGGGGGTCTTGTCTTCTGCTGTATTTTTTGACATATAAATGTCTATGTATTTAGTATTTATTTAGTCATCTGTTATCAAAGCTGTAAAGTAAGTTTTTGGCAAGGGACAATACAATTTGGGTTGTCAGACACGTTGAAATTTTTTTTTTTTTTTTAGAAAAAAGGTCTATTTGTATTTAAGTGTGTGTGTGGAGTGAGAGAGATCACCCTACACACTAGCGCCATTTGAAGTAGTAAAATTTTTGTTTAGTTTGTGCTAAAGTTCATGAGTAATAAATATTTGTGTTAATAGGCTTGTGAAATTGTTAATGAATAGTGCCTGGAGTTAGACTCATGTTTTCTGACCTCAATAAATGAAAAATCCGAAAATAAGAAGAAATGACAAATGGATTTGTAATCATGTGTTTATGCATATTCATTATATGTGAATATATGTTTATATTTAGTTGTTAGTGCATTTTTTTTTTTAATTTTTTTTTTTTTCAACGTTTATTTATTTTTGGGACAGAGAGAGACAGAGCATGAACGGGGGAGGGGCAGAGAGAGAGGGAGACACAGAATCGGAAACAGGCTCCAGGTTCTGAGCCATCAGCCCAGAGCCTGACGCGGGGCTCGAACTCACGGACCGCGAGATCGTGACCTGGCTGAAGTCGGACGCTTAACCGACTGCGCCACCCAGGCGCCCCAGTTGTTAGTGCATTTTGAGGCAGGGTTCTTCTGTATCACATCCTTATTAGAATGAATTTTCCTTATCTTTCCAAGTGAAGACCTGAGGGATGGAGTAGTTAGTACTGTTCTTAAGGTATATTATTGATACTGTATTAATATTGTATTGCGTATTAAATAGATTAATATTCATAATTTCCTCTATTAGGATTTTTAACTAGTAGGCTATTTGGATATCTGAAGTTCCCAAAAAAGAGCTTACTCTTTAAAGGACTTTTTGATTAAAACCCAAATTTCCAAATGTAATTTAACCTTTACTTGATTCCTAAATGTTTATAATACTATAACAGTGAGGGGTGCCTGGGTGGCGTAGTCAGTTATACATCCTTGGTGAAGTGACTTCTAGTTAAGTGACTCTTGGTTTTGGCTCAGGTCGTGGTCTCACAGTTCGTGGGTTTGGGCCCTGTGTCAGGCTGTGTGCTGGGATTCTGTCTCCCTTTCTCTCTGCCAGTCTCTTACCTTTCTCTCCCTCAAAAATAAATAAATAAATAAACATAAAAAAATACTGTTCCAGTGAGGCAAAACGCTCAGGACCTTGTTGCCCCAGTTACTAGATGGTGTCCAGTTTCTTATCTCTTTTAAAAAAAAGTTTTGTTTTGTTTTTTTTACCTTGTAATCCTGGTAGAGTTTCTTTGTTTGTTTGTTTGTTTGTTTATTTATTTTTAATATATGAAGTTTATTGTCAAATTGGTTTCCATACAACACCCAGTGCTCATCCCAAAAGATGCCCTCTTCAATACCCATCAGCTACCCTCCCCTCCCTCCCACCTCCCATCAACCCTCAGTTTGTTCTCAGTTTTTAAGAGTCTCTTATGCTTTGGCTCTCTCCCAACTGGTAGAGTATTTCTAATAGTCTGTGTGTCTGTTTGAATAGCCTTTTACTCCTAATTCGCTTCCAATTTGAATATGATAATGAATATGCATAATGCATATTGGGAACCCAGGTAACCTGACTTGTTAGATTTATATGCAAATGATAAGTAGTAGATGTCTACTGAGAACTTTGGGGCATGAGAACTTCAGACTTTTGATTTTATGGTTTTAGAATTTAAGTTTCATTTTGTTTTTAGAGTTCATGACTATATTTTGGAAGTTGGTGGATAGGTAATTATGTGTAATTTATGCATTCAAGTAATCAAATGAATCCCTTTGAGGATTCAGGTCCTTCATTATTTTGTCTGCAATTGTACTTACTAATCTGCATGATGATGTTATTTTTGCTTGCCATAAACTAGGGATAATGGTTATGTCAGAGAATATTCTTCTTTTGGTTAGAATAAATTTGCATGAAAAACCCATGGAAAGTAAAAAGCCAAAGTTAGATAATAACTTTTTTCTTTATATTAAACATAAAAAATTATAGAAACCAAATGGGTATCTTTGGATTCATTAAAGATATTGGTTTTATGTTATATTCTTACTTGTAAAAAGAAATTGATGTTCAAAATGTTGAGTATATTGTTTTTTATTTTTTTATAATTAATTTTTTTAATGTTTATTTTTGAGAGAGAGAGAGACAGAGTACAAGTGGGAGAAGGGCAGAAAGAGAGGGAGACAGTATCTGAAGCAGGTTCCAGGCTTCAAGCTGTCAGCACAGAGCCCGACCTGGGGCTCGAACTCACAGACCATATCATGACTTGAGCCAAAGTTGGACGCCTAACCAACTGAGCCACCCAGGCGTCCCAAGTGTATTGTTTATATTATCTCATTATAAATAGGACATTTTATTGTATATGTGGCAAAATAATTACTTTCTGTATTAGTTTACAACTTTGGTAGGGATCATTTCAGTATAACAGGAATTCCAGTTTCCTGTTTTCAGTGAGCTGTACAAAAATTAGGTTTCATATTGTGTAATTCTTGCTTACTGTATTGCTTTCTATTTCCAACAAATATAGTCAGTTCTTTATTATTTTATTTTCAGTGGAGCAAAATAAAAACTAATTGTAAAGAGAGTTGTTGAGCTAAGTTTATTGAGTCTTTTGTTTCATCTATAAAATTGGTATTTCTAATGTTTTCTTTGCTGTGACTTGCTGATTTAGCATTTATTGGATTAATTGGCAGTAAAGGTTTTCTAGGATTGTGTAGTGGTCTGGTTCTGCTAATTTCCCATTAGTAGAGGACTAGCCAATGAGTGTTACTACTCTTTTATTAAAATTTTAAAATTTCTCACCTCTCAAGTTGTTTAAGTTTACTGAAAGATTTACGTTAGTGATTATAAAGTATTTTGTGGTATTGAATGGTTATGTGATTAGTAATAGGCTATCTTGACCCAGAAGTCAAGTTTAGTTATTTATTTTTTAATTTTTAATTTTTAAAATTTATTCATTTTAGGGAGAGAGAGAGATTGTGAGCAGGGGACAGGGGCAGAGGGATAGAGAGAGGGAGAGAGAATCTCTGCACTCAGCACTGAGCCTAACCCGGGGCTCCATCCCACCTGAGCTGACATCGAGTCAGGCACTCAACCAACTGGGCCACCAAGGTGTCCCAGGATTTAGTTGTTTTAAAACAGGGACTCTTTGTTACATAATCAGGAATCCCTTAGTATGTATTAAGGGAATTGAAATGGGATTTGGTGATGTATTTAAAAAGATACATGGTTATCTTTTCTAAATTAGGCTGCATGTTATTTCTTAAAATTTCAGACTTAATTTCATTTAATATACTTTTTTGAGTGATTATACAATGTGTGCATGTGTGTTTAATGTGTGTATATGTATAATAAATTGTAAACTTCATCAAAGTGTAGAGTTTTCCTTTCATATAACTTGAAGTCATACAAGGAGCGGTAATGGTTCATTTAGGAAGAAATAGCTCACCTGAGCATTAGCATTGCATATTAGTTAATGGAGGGTTATTCGTAAGTCGTTTTGGTCATTTTGATCTTTTTTGTTTGTTAAACTAAAAATCTTTTTCGATTTCAGGGGGAAAAAAATAGTGGCTTTGATGTCCTTTACCATAATATGAAACATGGACAGATATCAACGAAAGAACTAGCAGATTTTGTGAGAGAAAGGTATGTATTTTTTTAGTAAGTCATTTAACAATTCATCATCAAATTAAATTTTAGAATAGAGATGGGAAAATTTTAGTTAGATTTGCATTAAAATAATCAAGTACACTTTTATAGTTATATTTTAAAGTAGTAGTTACCTGGCATCTACATGCTGAGGGCTAAATAGTGGCTCCAAATAATATTGCTACACTCCTGGTTTGCAAATCACTGCTTGAATATATATACCTGTTTTTCGTTGAAAGAGCTAGCAAGGTGGTACAATAGAAAAATTGAGAAATTTTGTGGGATAAAATATTATCATTTCTTTAAACAAACATGTCATTAAACATACTAAAATAAATTGAAAACTTTTCTGAATTTGTAGTTTAATTATGTATTATTATAACTTTTAAAACATTTGTTTATTTATTTAGATTTTAAGTAGGCTCCATGCCCGACATGGGGCTTGAACTCATAACACTGAGAGATCAACAGTCCGATGCTCTACTTATTGAGCCAGCCAGGTGCTCCTGTAATTTTATTTTAAAAAAATATAAGTATATATTTTTCCATTCTGTAAATTTGTAAAATGTGATTTTCTTTAAGACTCTTAGAATATAATACTTTAAAAACTGTTACAATCAATGTATTTTGGTTTGATTAAAGCTATTTTGTGGCTAGGCCCAGTTTGTGATTTTTATACGAGCACGTGTTTTTGTTTTTTATTTTTTTATTTGAGAGAGAGAGAGAGTGCAAGCAGGGAGAGGGTCAGAGGGAGAGAGAGAATATTAAGCAGGCTCCGTGCTTAGTATAGAGTCTGACATGGGTCTCAATCCCACGGGCCTGCGATCGTGACCTGCGCCGAAATCAATAGTCCGACGCTCAAGTGACAGAGTGACTCCAGTGCCCCTATATGAGCACATTTAAAATCTTTATCTCTAGGGGCGCCTGGGTGGCGCAGTTGGTTAAGCGTCCGACTTCAGCCAGGTCACGATCTCGCGGTCCGTGAGTTCGAGCCCCGCGTCGGGCTCTGGGCTGATGGCTCAGAGCCTGGAGCCTGTTTCCGATTCTGTGTCTCCCTCTCTCTCTGCCCCTCCCCCGTTCATGCTCTGTCTCTCTCTGTCCCAAAAATAAATAAACGTTGAAAAAAAAAAAAAAAATAAAGTCTTTATCTTAGTAATATGGGGCTATTTTGCCATTATTTATTCATTTGTTTGTTTGTTTTTAAAGCTTTTATTTTTTAAATAATCTCTACACCCAACATGGAGCTTGACCACACAACCCTGAGATCAAGAGTCACATGCTCCACCCACTGAGCCAGCCAGGTGCCCCAATATTTTGCCTTTTGATATAATACTCCATTCATTGGGGTTTCTGGCTGGCTCAGTGGATGGAGCATGTGACTCTCAGTCTCGGGGTTGTGCATTCAACTCCCACATTGGGTATAGAGGTTACTTAAAAAAAATAAACAAACAATACTCCATTCATTTCTTCTTCCAGTAATATATATTCCATGTTTGCTGTGTGCCAGGCACTTGTCTGGATTCTGAGAATATAGGGGTAAAGACATAGCTTTTGCTGTCATAGAGTTTACCAACTGATAGGAATTGGGGAACAAACTATTTTATGTAAGACCAGTCCTCTTCTGGCTTTCACTTCTCTTTTGGAGGTAAGAGAGAATCTAGAAGCTCTAAGTGCTATGGATAAAACTGTCCTTCACTAGCTTCTGCAACATCACTGGCAGGAGTAAAGAAGAGGCCTCAGAATGCTGCATCTCCTGGCATGTCCTCTGGCCTTCCTTTTCCCCCAACATTTGCATCACTACTATAACTACTTTGAGACATTCAAGGCAGTTGTCATCAGGCCTTTTAGCCTATTTATGTCAGTTACCATAAGATGTCCAGAATCTACCATTTCTTGTCCAGAATTTAATCCCTTTATGATTCTTTGGGCAGTGAGACAACCAACCCTTCTTTCCACTAGTTCCCTACTTTAATGTTTTCTTCATAGCACTTAAAACCATGAGGTGTGTGATATTTTACTTAATTATTTGTCTCTCCCCTCTGGAATATAAATCCCACAAGGCACAAGGGCAGGGGTTTTGTTTTGTTTTGTTTTTTGTTTTTGCTTATTACTCCATCTCTTGAGCTTGGGAGAGTGCTTGGCTCTTAGTAGGCCCTAAGTAAGGATTTTTTGACAGAATAAATCTCTGACTTTACTGCCCTGATCCAAGCTGTCATTGTTGCCTGAACTGCAACAGTAGCTCCTCTTTTTTTTTTTTTTTTCTCCTCTTCTTTAAGTTTATTTATTTATTTTGAGAGGGAGCATGAGCAGGGGAAGAGCAGAGACAGAGAATCCCAAGCAGGCTTATGCCGTCAGTACAGAGCCCAACGCAGGGCTCAATCTCACAAACTGTTGAGATCATGACCTGAGCCGAAATCAAGACTTGGGCACTTAACTGACTGAGCCACCCAGGCGCCCCAACAGTAGCTCCTCTTTGACCTGTCTACATTCGTTCTTATTCCCCTGCAACTTATTCTTTGTACTGTAATTGGAGTGCTTTTTCTAAACTGCAATGAGGTTTGTTACCTTTCTGGTTTGAGTCATTTAGAAATCTTCCCATTACTCTTAAGGTAAGTCTGCCAACATCTTGGTCTGATCCCAAGCTACCTTTCAAGCTTTAGTTCATGCCAGAATCCTTATTCTTTCCTTTCCAGAGACATTGGCCATTTATTGAAAGACGTCTTCCAGTCCAGGCTTTATACATGCTTATTCCTGTTTTTGCCTAATTAACACCTGTTCTTTAGAGCTGAGCAATGTGGTCACTTCTCCAGAGATGCTTTTCCTCATTTCCCTGACTAGGTCAGAAATACCTATTATAGTATTTCTCAACATCATATATCTCTTTGCAGTATCTATAACATTTTATAATGATTCATTTTTTAATTTGTCTCTGTGTTTCCCTATAAAGGGAAAAGTATGTAGTATTCTTCTTTACCCTGGTGCCTAGTACAGAGCCTGGCATAATTAGATACTCATATTTCTTGAAGGAGTGAACGAGAAAGGAAGGAAGAAAAGATAGACACATAAACATATACTGTACACTATGGATTTTGCATACATTAGTTACCTCCTTTCACTATCAAAAGTTTCACTTCCATTTTAGAGATAAGAAAATCGGGGCCCAGAAAGTTTGATTTCCTAAGTCAATCATTCAGTTTCTCTCCTCCCCTCAGCCCCTCCTCCCTACTGGTTTGCTCCCTTCTTCCCTCTTGTATTCCTCTTTGCTCCTTTCTTCCTTTCCTGTCTTCCTCCCTTACTACCCTCGTCCTTCCTCTCTTCTTTCCAACAGCTTTATTGGAGTATAATTGACATACAGTATGCTGCATATTTGAAGTGTATAGTTTGATAAATTATGACATATACACATACTCATGAAACCCATCACTACAACCAAGGTAGTGAACATATTCATCATCTCCTTTGTAATTCCTTGCCCCTGTCTCTCCCCCTCATTGCTAAACACCCACTCATTTGCTTCTGACATTTAGGTTAGTTTGCCATTTCTAGAATTTTATATGAATGTAATCATACAGGGTATAGTCTGTTATCCAGTACTTCCACTCAGTATAATTATGTTGAGATTGATCCATGTAGTTGCATTCATACCTTGCTACTGTTGAGTAGTACTCCATTTATAGATATCACAATTTATCCATTCATCTGTCAAAGGAAGTTGCACCTATCTTTTGAACTTTGTATTAATTATATCAGTTTAATCATATAGTAGTTATTTTGTCTTCTGTTCACTCGGCATGTTTATGAGATTAATTTCTACTGAGTTTAGTTTAATTCATTTGCAATGCCATGTAGTATTAAATATGCCAAAATGTATCTACTACCATTGACAGAAATTTGGGATGTTTCCAGTTCTTTTTGCTATTACAAGTGATATTGCTTTGAATATTCTGGCACATGTGTCTTGGTATACATATACATATATTTATATTAAGTATATACTCTGGAATAGAATTGCCAGGTGATAGAGTAATGTGTATGTTTAACTGTAATAGGTAATGCCAAAGAATTTTCCCAGGTGGTTGTACTAGTTTACAACAGCAGCGGCCTTGTTTCAGAGTTCTAGTTGTTCCATGTCCTCATCACCACTTGGTATTGCCAGTCTTTTAATTTGAATCATTGGATAAGTAGTAGTACAGGTATCCCCCACTTTTCAGAAGCTTGTGTTATGCCAGTTGGCTTTTATGAAAGACGTACGTTAGTACCTGTTTTTGCTAACCCAAGAAAAATTCGAAGAGGATTTTTGCTGTTACAAAAAATGGCAAAATGCGAACATAGCGTTCGGTGTTTGTTTTGCAGTGAGTCCTTCCTTCCATAAGGAAGCAGTGTGCACAGTGAGGGTGGCACTGCCAAGCTCCTTTCCCGGGACCTTTACTCAGCATCTCAGCATCAAGCTGCCATAGTGTTGAACTGTGTCTTTGAGCATCTGTACTTTATTTCAATTTATTTTGTGCGTCTGTTAGCAAGATGTGTCCTATAGTATCAGAAAAGCCTAAGAGAGGTTATTTTTGGGGTCTGGGAAAGCTCAGAATAATTTCCATATAAATTAATGGTAATTGTTTCTTAGCTTTATGCCATTTGGCTTATGAAACGTTTCCTCAGAAGGCTTTACTTTTGGATAGTGAGGGATACCTGTATCTTACTGTGGTTTATCCTTGGCATCCTTTCATATGTTCACTGGTCATTTGCATTTTCTTTTATGAAGTCCCTGTTCATGACTTGTATATCTTTTTAGTTTTTCCCCTTTTAAAAAATAAATTGAAGGAATTTTTATATATTTTGGGGGCGATGCAGTTTGTTGGTAAGGTGTTACAAATTTATATATAAATGCCCTTGATTTTTATATATTGATTTTGTGTCTAGTAACCTGGTAGTTCTTGCTTATTCTGATAATTTATCTGTAGATTGTTTTGGATTTTCTATGTGTACAGTCAGTCATCTTGTACAAATGACAGTTTTACATCTCCCTTTCCAATCCTTATACCTTTTTTTATTTTTCTTGACTTCTCGTACTGGCTAATACTTTAGGTATAATGCTGAATAGAAATGGAAATGGCAGGTGTCCTTGTCTTATTATTCCCAGTCTCACATTTCATTCTTAAATATGATATATTTATTCTGTTTTTTTCTCTACTGTTAATCAGATTATAGGAATTTCCTTGTTTATATTGTTTTGTAAGGTTTTTCTTTCTTTCTTTTTTTTTTAATTCTGCATGGATGTTGAATTTGGTCAGATACTTTTCCGGTATCCATTGATGCGGTATGTTTTTCTTCTTTCTTTCTTTCCCTCTCTTGTTAAAATCTGAATTAACATTGAATTTTTTTTTAAGATTTTATTTTATTTTTAAATTTTTATTTATTTATTTTCTAGAGAGACAGAGATAGGGCGAGTAGGGGAGGTGCAGAGAGAGGGGGAGACAGAAAATCCTAAGCAGGCTCTGTGCTGCCAGTGTAGAGCTTTGCACAGATCTTGAATTCACAAAATTGTGAGATTGTGACCTGAGCCAAAACCAAGAGTCAGACGTTCAACCAATTGAACTACCCAGACACCCCTATTTTATTTTTTTAAAGTAATCTCTATACCCAGCATGGGACTCAAACTCACAACCCCAACATTAAGAGTTGCATGCTCTCCTGACCGAGCCACCCAGGCGCCCCACATTGAATTTTGAATGTTAGACTATCTTTTCATTCCTCATATAAACTCAACTAGGTGGAGATGTATTATCATTTTTGTATATTGGTGGTTCAGTTTGCTATTTTATTTAGGATTTTATCATCTATATTTGTGATTGAATTTGGCCTGAAAAATTCCCTTTATCTAATTATCTTTCTTAGGTTTTGGTATCAAGATTTGTTGGCCTTATAAAATGAGTTGGGGAGTATACATCCTTTTTTTTTTTCCCGAAAAAAATATGTGGCAGATTATGGTTTCTTCTTTATGTGTTTCATTAACTTTGCTGGTAGACCCACTGGGACTTGAAATCACCTTTATAGGAAGGTTTCAATTACATATGTAATTTCTTGAATAGTTACAGGACTCTTTGGATATTCTAGTTCTTCTGTGAGTTTGATAAGTTATATTTTTAAGGAATTTTTTTCATTTATGCTTTCAAATTTATAGGCAAAAACTTACTCTTTTTTTTTTTATGTTTATTTACTTTTGAGAGAAAGAGAGAGAGACAGAGGTATGAGCAGGGGAGGGGCAGAGAGAGAGGGAGACACAGAATCCAAAGCAGGCTCTAGGCTCTGTGCTGTCAACACAGAGCCTGACGTGGGGCTGGAACTCATAAACTGCAAGATCATGACCTGAGTTGATGTTGGATGCTTAACTGTGACTGAGCCACCCAGGTGCCCCAAAACCTTATTCTTAATATCCTTTTATGAACTGTTTTATTTTTGTTTTTTTAAAAAATGCTTATTTATTTTGAGAAAGACCATGAGCAAGGGACGGACAGAGAGAGAGGGAGAGGGAGAATCCCAAACAGGTTCCATGCTTTCATCACAGAGCCTGCTGTGGGGCTTGGTCTCATGAACTGCGAGATCATGACTTGAGCAGAAATCAAGAGTTGGCCACTTAACTGAGCCAGCCAGGCCCCCTGTTTTGTAAACCTTTTAAATATCTGATGGATCTGTACTAGATGTCCCCTTTTCATTCCTGACATCAGTTATTTGTACCTTCTCTGGATTTTATCAGTCTCCTTTGTCACTTGTTGGTTTTAAAAGTTTTTATAAAGAAGCAACTATTAGTTTTGTTGATCCTTTTTGAATATTTGTTTTTTATTTCATTAACTTTGTGTTCCTTATCTCTTTTGACTTTGTATTCAGTTTGCTGTTCTTTTTCTAACTTTGACATAGATGTGTGACTTAATGATTTTCAACCATTTTTACTTTTTTTAAGATTATTTTTTAAATGTCTATTCCTGAGAGAGAGAGAGAGAGAGAGACAGACAGACAGATAGAGCATGAGCCAGGGAGGGACAGAGAGAGGGAGATACAGAATCTGAAGCAGGCTCCAGGCTCTCAGCTGTCAGCACAGAGCCCATCGTGGGGCTCAAACTCACGAACCGCGAGTTCATGACCTGAGCCGATTTGGACGCTTAACTGAGTGAGCCACCCAGGTGCCCCAAGATTTAATTTTTTTAGATAATCTCTTCACTTAATGTGGGGCTTAGACTCCGAACCCCGAGATCAAGACTCCCATGCTCCACTGACTGAGCCAGCCAGGTGCCCCAACCTTTTTTCATTTCTGATATAGTCATTTAAATCTGTAAATTTCCCTGAAGCATTGCTTTGTTATGCTTCACAAGTTTTGAGTAATAGGATTTTCATTATATTTAATTTAAAGATATTTTAAAGATTAAAGAATTTAAAGATAATGTGCTTTCTTCGTTGCCTCCCTGGGTTATTTAGAAGTAAATATACGAATAAATATGTATGTGATATATATATTTATATTGTTTGTTTTTGTTACTATTTTTGTTTTTGAGAGACAGCTTGAGCACTGGAGAGGGAAAGGGAGAGAGATTCTTAAGCAGGCTCCACACCCAGCATGGAGCCCAACATGGGTCTCAATCTCATGATCATGAAATCATGACCTCTGCTGAAATCAAGAGTCAGATTCTTAACTAACTGAGCCACCCAGGCACCACTAGAAGTATGTTTTTAAATTTCCAAATATGTGATGATTTTAAAGGTATAGTCTAGCTCATGCTTAATTACATGTGGTTAGAAAACATACTTTGTATGATTTCACCATTTGGAAATTTGTTCACACTTGGGTTATGGACCAGGATAGAGTCGGTATTGGTAAATATCTGCATGTACCTGAAAAGACTGTATTTTGCATTTGTTGTCTATATGTATTTGTTAGGGTAAGTTTGTGCATTCTGTTGTTCAACTGTAATACATCCCTATTGGTTTTTATTTTTTTATCCTGCTTGTTTTATCAATTTCTGAGAGAGTTATATGGAAAATCTCATTCTGATTGTGATATTTCTGTGTATTCATATAGTTTTGTCAATTTTTGCTTAATGTGTTTGAGGCATGTTAGTAGGGGGCTACAAAATCTTTTTTTAATTTTTTTATTTTTTTAAATGTTTATTTTTGAGAGAGCGAGACAGAGTGTGAGAGGCGGAGAGGCAGAGAGAGAGGAGTCACAGAATCTGAAGCAGGCTCCAGGCTCTGAGCTGTCAGCACAGAGCCTGACATGGGGCTTGAACTCAACGGACTGAGATCATGACCTGAGCTGAAGTTGGACGCTTAACCTACTGAGCCACCCAGGCGCCCCATTCTTTTTTTTTTTTTTTTTTAATGTTTTTTTTTGGGAGATAGCATGTTCATGTGAGCTGGGGAAGAGCAGAGAGAGGAAGATAGGATCCAAAGTGGGCTCTGCACTGACAGCAGAGAGCCGATGTGGAGCTTGAACTCACGGAACCTTGAAATCATGACCAGAACCAAAGTCAGATGCTTAACTGACAGAGCCACCCAGACGCCTCCAAATTCTTTTTTTTTATTGAAGTATAGTTGACACACAATGTTAACATTAGCCTCAGGTGTATAGCATAGGTATTTCACAACTGTGTACTTTATGCTATGCCTACAAGTTTAGCTACCATCTATCATTATACAGTGCTATTACTGTACTGTTGATTATATTTCCTATGCTGTACCTTTCATCCCCATGACTTATTCATTCCATAACTGGAAGCCTGTACCTCCCGCTCCCCTTCACCCATATTCTTCCCCATCCCTTCCCTCCAGCAGCCATCAGTTTGTTCTTTGTATTTATAGGTCCGTTTTTGTTTTTGTTTGCTTGTTCTTTGTTTTGTTCTTTAGATTCTACATATAAGTGAAACCATATGGTATTTGTCTGACCTATTTCACTTAGTGTAATACCCTCTAGGTCCATGCATGTTGTTGCAGATGGCAAGATTACTCATTCTGAGTAATTATCTTTTCCTTCCTTCCTTCCTTCCTTCCTTCCTTCCTTCCTTCCTTCCCACATTTTCTTTATCCATTTTATCTATCAGTGGACATTTAGGTTGCTTCCATATATTGGCTATTGTAAATAATGCTGCAGTAAACATAAGGGTACATATATCTTTTCAAGTTAGTGTTTCAAGTTAGTGTTTTCATTTTCTTTGGGTAGATACCCAGTAGTAGAATTACTGGATTGTATGGTATTTTATTTTTTGAGGAACCTCTATAATATTTTCCACAGGGACTGCATGAATTTACATTCCTACCAACAGTGCATTAGGATTTCTTTTTCTCCACATCTTCGCTAACACGTGTTTCTTGTTTTTTTGTTTATTTTTTGTTTTTGATATTACCTATTCTGACTGATTTGAGGTAGTGTCTTACTGTGATTTTGATTTGCATTTCTCTCATGATTTCTAGTATTGAGCGTCTTTTCATTTGTCTGTGGGTCATCTGTATGTCTTCTTTGAAAAAATGTCTTTAGATTTTCTGGGTTGGTACAAATTTAAAACTATTACATCTTCAGGATGAACTGCACTTTTTATCATTATGAAATGTCCTTTATATCTGTGACATTGTTTTTTGCCTTGAAGTTTACTTTGTTTTTGTAGGGTCATCAGTTCGCTTTTGGTGAGTGTTTGCATGATATATGTCTTTTCTTTGCTGTTTTCTTGTGGTGTAGTTGTGTTTCTTATTTTTGAAGGCACTTTGACAGTCTTTATTTTAATTGGAGCATTTAGTCTGTAACGTACAGTAGAATTGCAGATATAGTTGGGTTCAAATCTGTTGTCCCAGAAGTTGTCATACTTTTTATGTAGAGGTCCAGAAAGTCACTATTTTAGGCTTTGTGTGTCATCTGATCTCTGTTGCAGGTATTCGGCTCTGCCGTTTTAGTACAAAAGTAGTCATAGCCAACATGTAAATAAATGTGCTTGGCTGTGCTAATAAACTTTATGGGGACAAAAATGGGCCATATTTGGTTGATGGTCTTGTAGATTGCCAAACTCTGTGTTATTTTAGTATTTGCTATTTGTGTTACTTGTTTGGTATTTTTTCCTCCTCTTTCTTGCCTTTTGGCCTGTTTTTTTTTTTTTTTTTTTAATTCTTGTTTTTTTTTATTAGCTTAGAAGTAAAACCCTCTTCTACTGTTCTTTTATTAGTTATCCTAGAGATTATAACATACTTAATTGAGCTGTTAACTTACAAGAATAATTGATCCTTTTACCCTCTTTCTGAAAATGTCGGAACCTTAGAATACTATCACGTCCTGACTTAATGCCTCATAGGACATTTGTGTGTATGTGTTTAACTTTGTCCTATGAATATTGGAAGTTTTCCATTAAAAACTTTTTTTTTTATTGTGGAAATACATTTCTTTAACTTTTTATTATGGAAAAATTCAAACTTAGTACAAAATGCATTAAATATATAAACCACTAAATAATGAACTCTAATATAGTGTCAGCAATTTTTGCTATTTTGCTAGTCTTGCTTAAAGCATTTCCCTAGCATCAAATTGTTATGTTCATGGATACTTTTTTTTATATGTATCTCTAATACCTAAGGACTTAATGAAGAATGATATTATTAGTCATCTAATAAAATTAGCTGTAACTTAGAAAATATTTTCTAATATCTCATCCAGCTGATTTATTCAAATCAGATTGTTACATATTTTATTCTTCTGTATTCTTAGTATTTTGGATGGTCATTATTTAGATTTATTACAATTATTTACTTTTCTCTGATAATTTGTCCTTTTTCTCTTTTTTCACTTCTGTTTAAATTTTTTTTTTTAACGTTTAATTTATTTTTGAGACAGGGAGAGACAGAGCATGCATGGGGGAGGGTCAGAGAGAGGGAGACACAGAATCTGAAACAGGCTCCAGGCTCCGAGCTGTCAGCACAGAGCCCGACGCGGGGCTCGAACTCACGGACCGTGAGATCATGACCTGAGCCGAAGTCGGCCGCCCATCCGACGGAGCCACCCAGGCGCCCCTTCACTTCTGTTTTAAAACCATCTTAGGGGCGCCTGGGTGGCTCCGTCGGTTGGGCGTCCGACTTCGGCTCAGGTCATGATCTCACAGTTCATGGGTTTGAGCCCCATGTCGGGCTCTCTTCTGACAGCTCGGAACCTGGAGCCTGTTTCAGATTCTGTGTCTCCTCTCTCTCTCTGCCCCTCCCCTGTTCATGCTCTGTCTCTGTCTCAAAAATAAAAAATAAACAGTAAAAAAAAAATTTTTTTTAAACATTTTAAATATTTCTTTAAAAATTTTTTTTTACATTTATTTATTTTTGAGAAACAAAGTGAGACAAAGCGTGAGTGGGGCAGGGGCAAAGAGAGAAGGAGATACAGAATCTGAAGCAGACTGCAGGCTCTGAGCAAGCGGTCAGCACAGTGACTGGTGCAGGGCTCGAACCCACAAACTGTGAGATCATGACCTGAGCCAAAGTCGGACGCTCAACCGACTGAGCCACCCAGGCGCCCCTTAAATATTTCTTTTAATGAGTATTTTCTGTTAATGAATTCTCAGTTTTTATTAGTCTGATCATATCTTTATCTTCATTTTAAAAACTTTTTATTATCGACAACTTCAAACACATATAAAACTTTACTCAGAAGTCATGAACTTAATGTAATGAGCTTCCATGTTGTAATCACTGAGCATGAATACTTAGCAAAACACAACCAGTCTTGTTTCATCTGTTTTATACCACTGAGTTGTAGTGAAGCAAATCTCAGATTCAGAAACCTTACGTTACATCCATTAGTATTTCATATGTATCTGTAGAAAAAATCTGTAGAAATATGAAGCAAATCTCAGATTCAGAAACATTACATTTCATCCATTAGTATTTAGAAAAAATAAAAAGAGCTTTTTAAAAAACACAACCACAATATGTTATCTAAAATTATATATTAACTTCTTAATATCAGCAAATATCCAGTCAGTGCTTTGTTTTCCTCAGTTGTCTTATATACACAGTACATGTGGTTGATTTCCTCCAGTTAGGATCCCACGAAGATTTACACATTTTGTTTGGTTGATAGGATTTTTGAGATTTTTCAAATGCTAATCTGTAGGTCTATCTCTCCACCACCTTCATAATTTTTAATTTCATTTTAGAAACCAGATTTATTTTTTTGTTCTATAGAGTGTCCACTATCCTGGAATATGCTAATTGCATATCCATAGTTTTATTCAGTATTTTTCTTTGCTCATTTCCTATAAATTGTCGTTTAAACCTAGCAGCTTGATCAGACTGAGTTCAGTATTTTGACAAGAATACTTCATAGGTGGAGTTGTGTACTTCACTGGAGTCATATAATTATCTGGTTATATCTGTTTTATTATGTTAGTAAGTATTGATTGTCACCTAGATCCATGATTTCATTAATGTTTTTTATTTCCAGTCATGTTTTTGCCAGATATTGGATTCTAGTTGGCAGGTTTTTTTTTTGGTAAAGTTTTTTTTTCTTAGAGCAGCTTTAGGATTACAACAAAATTGAGAGGAAATATGGAGATTTCCCATTTGTTCCCTGCCCTAACTTATGCATAAATAGCCTCCCCTGTCATCAACATCATTTACCAGAATGGTATATTTAAAAGATTTTTTTAAAAAAATTATTTATTTTTGAGAGAGAGAGTGAGCAGGGGAGGAACAGAGAGAGAGAATCCCAAACAGGCTCTGCATTGTCATCACAGAGCTCATTGCAGGGCTTGAACCCATGAACCGTGAGATCATGACCTGAGCTGAAATGAAGAGTTGAGCGCTTAACTGACTGAGCCACACAGACACCCCTTAAAAGACTTCTAAAATTTTTAATTGAAATATAGTTGACATATGAATTTGTATTACTTTCAGGCATACAATATAGTGAATTGACAATTACATACATTACAAAAAGCTCACCACTGTAAGTGTGGTTACAGGCTATCACCATACAGAGTTTTTCCAGTATTGTTGACTCTTGTTCCCTATGCTGTACTTCTCATACCCATAACCTTTTTATTTTATGACTGGAAGTTTGTACCTCTTACTCCCCTTCACCTGTTTTCTCCATTTCCCCACCATCCCCTAGAATGGTACATTTTTTACCAAGGATGAACCTGTATTGACACATCATAATCACCCAAAGTCCATTGTTTTACCTTGGGGTTCACTCTTGGTATTGTACATTATATGGGTTGGACACATGATAATGGCATAGATCCATCATTACAGTATTATGTAGAATTTGTGAATTTATGACTTTGCTAAGAATTCTTTGCATTCTTTTGTATTGTTTTCATAGTTTGGCCTTTTCCAGATGTTATATAGTTGAAATCAGACAGTGTGTAATAGACTTTTCAGATTGGCTTCTTTCACTTAGGAATATGCATTTAAAGTGCCTCTGTCTTTTCATGGCTTAGTAGCTCATTTCTCTTTAGTACTGCATAATATTCCATTGTTTGGATGTATCATAGTTTATCCATTTACCCACTAAAGGACGTCTTGTTTGCTTCCAAGTTTTGGCAGTAATGAATAAAGCTGCTGTAAGCATCTGTGTGCGGGTTTTGTGTGTAAACTTAAGTTTCCAACTCCTTTGGGTGGATACCAAGGAACTCCATTGCTGGATTATATAGTAAGAGTATGTTAAGTTTCATAAGTAACCCTCAAACTGTCTTCCAAAGTGGCTGTATCATTTTGCATTTCTGTCAGCAATGAATGAGAATTCCTTTGCTCCACATCCTTGCCAGTATTTGGTTTTCTCAGTGGTTCAGACTTCAGTCCTTCTAATAGGTATGTAGTCATATCTTGTTTTAATTTATATTTTCCTGATGACGTGATCTCTAGCATATTTTCATATGCTTATTTGCCAACTGTGTATCTTTTTTTAGGGAGATGTCTGTTAAGGTCTGTGGCCCATTTTTTAACCATGTTATTCTAAGAGTTCTTTGTGTATTTGAGATAACAGTCCTTTTTCACATGGTGTCTTTTGCCAATAGTTTCTCCCAGCCTATGACTTCTTTCTCTTGACATTGTCTTTCACAGAGCAAAAGTTTTTAATTTTAATGAAGTCCACCTTATCATTGATTTCTGTCATAGATTTTATCTTTGTTTATCTAATAAAAGACAGTACCTAAGACATCATACCCAAGGTCTTCTTAGGTTTTCTTATGCTTTTCCTAGGAGTTTCAGTTTTGTGTTTCACTGGATTTAAAAAAAAATTGAAGATCATTCTAGTATCTACTGTTGAGATGTCAGCTATCAGTGATTATTGCTTCTTTTGAGGTAACATTCAGTGTTTGGAAGTGTTTAGCTGCTTTTAAAATCTTTTAGTCTTTAATTTTCAGCAGTTTTACTATGACTAGGTGTAGATGTAGTTTTACTATGTGATGAGATGTACGTATCTTTTTATTTATCCTCTTAGGGTTTGTTGGGCTACTTGGATCTGTGGTTTGAAACCTTTTGTCAGTTTTGGAAAATTGTCCGTTATTATCTCTGAAAATAATTTCTTCTGACCCATTTTTCCCCCTTTACACATATGTTAGAGTTTTTTACTTTGTCCTTTGTCCTTCTATTTTCCATTCTTTTGTCTCTCTGAGCTTTATACCAAGATAGAGTCTTCTCATCCCTCTTCTGGTTTATTTATACTCATTATAGTGTATTGAATCTGCTGTTTAACCCCATCCATTGAGATACTAATTTTTGATATTACATTTTTCAGATATAGAATTTGTATCTTTTTTTAAATTTGCTATGATTTCCTTTACTTTTTAAAAATGATTTCCGTTTCTCTATTGAAACTTTTGATTTAATGTACTGTCTCCTTGAACATAATACATAAACTCATAAAGTCCAAGCTTTGTAATCTCAGCATTTGAAACATTGCTCATTTGTTCCTCCTGGTTTTCGTTCATTTGTCATATTTGCCTGATGGTTTTATGAATGTATGTTAAGACATCCATACAGGATCCAATATCAAGGTTTGAAAAGGTATGGTTTGCAGTCCCTTTGAGAACTTGCCTACTAAACATTCATCCTTACTCTTTGAGTCTCAAAGGGTATGGGATTTCCCATGCTTAACATCTTTGGGGAGTCTCAATCTAGTTTTGTCTCCCTTGCTCTGTGAGAGTTTTTCAACTCTGCTCCAGTTCTCAGTCTCAGCTGCTGCTTCTAGATGCCCCCCAGGGAAAAGCTGACCGACATATCTAACTTACTTTTCCGGATAGCCTTCTCTTAAATCTTGGCTTACTCATTGCTCTTTTTTTTTTTTTTTTAATTTTTTTAATTTTTTTTTTCAACGTTTATTATTTATTTTTGGGACAGAGAGAGACAGAGCATGAACGGGGGAGGGGCAGAGAGAGAGGGAGACAGAATCGGAAACAGGCTCCAGGCTCTGAGCCATCAGCCCAGAGCCTGACGCGGGGCTCGAACTCACGGACCGCGAGATTGTGACCTGGCTGAAGTCGGACGCTTAACCGACTGCGCCACCCAGGCGCCCCTCTTTTTTTTTTTTTTTAAATGTTTATTTATTTTAGGGAGAGAGAGAGAAAGTGTGAGCGGGGAGGGGCAGAGAGAGAGGGAGACACAGAATCTGAAGCAGGCTTCAGGCTCTGAGCTGTCAGCACAGAGCCCGACGCAGGGGGCTCGACCTCGACAAACCATGAGATCATGACCTGAACCAAAGTTGGATGCTTAACTGACTGAGCCACCCAGGGGCCCTATTGGCTTACTCAGTCTTAACTGCCTCCTTAGCTTCTGTTGCCTTTTAGCCCCCTTTCTCCATATTTTTCTGGCTTTCCTCATCAGGAGGTTTTTTTCTATCAGTTTACTATTGCTGGAGATTGAATCACTCTTTTGTGCTGTTGAACTTATCCATTGAGATAGTAATATTTTTTTTTCTGTATTAACTCTTTTTAGATGATCAAAGTACCGCCCCTGTGATATAGTATATTAAAAAGACACACAGAAGTGTAAAGGAAAAAAAAAAAAAATCACAGTCCCATCAGTGAGAGGCAATTACTAATAATAGTTCCTTTTTGTTAGCTGGTTTTTGTGAGCAGGGCGCTGGGGAGGAGTTTGAAGGTAAGCTTAGTTTGAATATTCTGAGTTTGAGGGGATTAAGGTACCTAAGTAGGGTTATGCTTGAGACATTTAGATATTAAATTGATGGTTTGATGTAAGAACAGTGTGGAGATCTGGATTTGGACATTAAAAGCAGAAAGTTTCAGGGCACCTGGGCAACTCATTCGGTTAAGTGACTGACTTTTAGTTTCAGCTCAGGTCAAGATCTCACAGTTTGTGAGTTCAAGCTGCATGTCAAGCTCTGCACTGATGGGGCAGAACTCGCTTGAGATTCTCTCCTCTCTCTGTCCCTTCCCTGCTTTCACTCTCTCTCTCAAAGTAAATAAACATTTAAAAAAAAAAGTTAGTTGAACCTGTCAAAGTAGATGGAAGGTCTTTGGTGTTTTGTAGATTATTTCACTGTTACAGGTTGCACAGATAGAGAAGGGACAGGGTAATTGTGGGAGAGATAAGACAAAACTTAACTTTTCTAGTGTTAAGAAGGCCAATACAGTCTCATATTTTGTATTTGAGATTATGTGTTTAAGGGAATAATTGTTTTCTTCCATATTTAATGGTTTGGTTGATGTTTTTTAAAGCCTAAAATCCTATATGCTAAATTAGTGGTTATATAAAACACAGTTTTTAAAACAATTTTTTTCACGTTTATTTATTATTGAGAGGCAGAGACAGAGTGTGAGAGGGGCAGAGAGAGGGGGAGACACAAAATCTGAAGCAGGCCCCAGGATCCAGCTGTCAGCACAGAGCCTGACATGGGGCTTGAACTCATGAACTGGAGATAATGACCTGAGCCGAAGTCAGACGCTTAACTGTCTGAGCCACCCAGGTGCCCCATAAAACACAGTTTTTTAGCGTGAAATACTTATTTATTAGTGTTTTAGATCTAATCACAAAATAGATTAAGCCTTGATAACTTATGTTTGGCTTGTCCAAATGACAATCATCAATCTTTTGTTCTATTAAATGTGCATAATAGTGAAATCACAGTATTAAAGAATAATAAATCTATATTAACTATACTAGAGAAGTATTAAGTGCAAATGACTTTCACACTGAATTAGTTTACAGAGAAATAAAGAGAGACAGTCAAGAAGCAGTGCTGTTGTACTTGTCGTTCAAATAACCACTGATACGTTAAAATAAAAAGAGTAATGATTTCATTTAATTTTTGGGATACAAATTTTTTTAGTTCTATACCAGACCAGTTCTTTAAATAAATGTGCTCAAAGGGCATTTAAGGATAGGCCTGAAATTTATGACCACGTATTTGTTTATTTTTAAGTAAACTCTGTGCCCAACATGGGGCTTGAACTCACAACCCCAAGATCAGGAATAGAATATTCTACCGACTGAGCCACCCAGGTGCTCCAGTACCTACTTATTTTTAATATATATTTGAGTTTTTTGTTTATACAGTTTTAATTGTATTTTGATAATTTTTCTGTGTTTGAGAGCTCTTATCATACGGAAATTTGATTTAACAGAGCTACAATAGAAGAAGCATACTCCAGGTCAATGACAAAACTAGCAAAATCCGCAAGCAACTATTCACAGCTTGGGTGAGTTAATGTCTTTGAAAAACTCTTTTTCAGTGTTGATTTAGGTACAGTTCTTGAGAATGTTAGGTTCTTATTGAAGATTAATTGTTGGTAAATATAATAATATATAATGTACTGAAAAATGTTTTTATATATGAATATATTCTTGACTTAATAGAAAATAGAATTGAACTAATCAGTTAATGCAGTCTGAGTAAATGAAACCCATTTTCCCCCCTTATTTAACTACCTAGTCATTTGGTAGTGTAATTTTGAGATCATACATGTTATGTATTGTGCATGGTTATTCTAGTTTTCTGTAAGTTCACTTAAATTATGTTGAATAGCGATCTTTACAAACTCACTTAAACTTGACTGAAATGTATTAAAAAGGTCTCATGATTTTATAGACTATTAAATATTTCTCTTAAAAATTTGTGGTGAGAAAATGTGTTCTTTGAAAAATGAATATTAAGAATACATTTTAGGGGTGCATAGGTGGCTCAATCAGTTAAGTCCCGACTATGGCTCAGGTCATGATCTCACATTTCGTGAGTTCAAGCCCTGTGTCAGGCTCTTTGCTGACAGCTCGCAGCCTGGGTCCTGCTTCAAATTCTGTGTCTCTCTCTCTTTCTGCCCTTCCCCTGCTTGTGCGCTCTCTCTCTCTCTCTCTCTCTCTCTCTCTCAAAAATAAATAAACTTAAAAAAAAATAAAATAAGAATTTATTGTAAATAAGATATGCTACATGGCTTTAGTAGTTCTGGGAGGAGATATTGTATAATTTATACCACAAAAACCCTGGGAGGAATATTTAATCTTTTTTAATTATCTAAGAATTGGGGAAAGGCTATACTTTAAGATAATTTAACAAGTAATTCACCTGTGAATCCCCTGAAATTTTAATAGGTATTAGTTCATATTTTTGATGAAGAGGGTTTTTTTTTCAATATATGATATTTATTGTCAAATTGGTTTCCATACAACACCCACTGCTTGATGAAGAGGGTTTATACCATCTATTAGATTCACAAACGGTTCCCTGAACCAAAAAACTGGTTAAGAATGAAAATATTCTTTTGTGTGGTTGAATGAGTTTAAATGAAAATCTTGCTAAATTGTGGCCTAGGTAGAGAGTTGTACTCTCAGTTCATCCTCATCATGGTGACACTGTCCATTATATTAAGTGTTGATAGTTGCAGCTAAGAGGACCTTCTGTAGCCCTGTACTATGGCTGGGAAGGCTGGGGAGCTGCTACCTTTTTCACCCAGAGGAGAGTGGGGACTGTTAGTTGATGACCATCTAGTGTTGTTTTTCTTCCAGTTGTCTTTCAATTCTTTCTCCCACCCCCCACTCCCTTGATACATCACTTTTCTGGCAGCTTCCTTTTTCTAAAGCCTTTATGTTGACATGCTTCTAAAACATTATTTATTTATTTACCATTGTAGAAGGGCTAGAAAGTAACTGGAATAGCAGAAGCTGTCTTTAAACAGTTGGTTGTGGTTTTATTATAGGAAATTCTACCCTATTTTTAGTTGTCAGGTGGGAGATACAAAAAACATGAATTAACATCAACTGTGTTTCTGGATAAGATATTGACAACATTTCTGTCTTTGGAATGTATGCTTCTCATAAATAATAGATGATATTTTATGTGTTAGTGTCATTACTTAAGATCATAAATATTTTAAATATTAATATTTTACTGATGGATATTTAAGCAATTGAATTTTCTCTTTATTTTTTTTTTGCATTTAAAAATACTTTGGACTTGTCAGTTTTCTTTCTTACTGCTTATTATATATTAATATATATTACTTGACCAGAAAAAAAGGTTTGTATATCAAACTTTTAAACTGTAAAGAAATTTGACATTCCTTAAGGAAACCTGTATTTAAAGAAATCTTATGTTGAACCCCTTTACAGTGTAAAGAATCCTTTGGTAAAGGTACACTCCCATCTTTCTGCTTTGTCCAGTCCGGACTACCATGTATCAGGTTTACATGAAGTGATATATATGTATTTTGGTGCTGTAGTGAGTGGATAATTTTCAGTTGTCTATTTTTATTCTCAAACTCCTCCTTTTAACTCCTTGCCAGCTGATTAGATTTTAAAGTTTAAGTTGAAATCTAATCGGAACAGCCTTATTCTAAGCATGTTAATTTTCCTGTTTGAACTTCTTTATTATTGCTTAAAATGATCATTATGTGTTAGCATTCCTACTGGGTAGGAAATGTAATAATTTGAAATGTAATAATTGGTAGGAAATGTACATAATAGGATAAGTAATTTATTTCTTTACCCTCTTGCTGTGTGCTGCTATTTGTTTTCTAGAAGTTTTGTCATAGAGTAGAACAGGTGCTGTTGAAAATATCTTAGGAAGTACTTGAGGAAAACATAGGGTAAAATTATCTGTAGATCATTCCTTATTGACTAAATTGGTTTAAGCTAACCATTGACATCCTAAATACTGTACCATCCAGAATGCAATAATGTAGTAACTTTTGGACATACTTGAATGTACTGAAAATACTAAATTCTCAGTATTGAGAAAAAGTGGTAGGAAAGTATGTCTTGCATCACGTATCCTGTACTAGAAAGGGACTGTGTTAGTGTTTTTTAAAGTATGCAGATAAAATTATCTGAAATAAGATTTCAGGTTAACAGTTCTAAAATATTTTCAAATGATTATTAAGGGTGACTAATCTTAAAAAATCCTGTGAATTTGACTTTTGCGTGTTTGAAATCAAAGGAACTTTTGTTTATTAAAATTTTTTTTATTAATGTTTATTTGTGTGTGTGAGAGAGAAACAGCACAAATGGGGAAGGGGCACAGAGAGAGGGAGACACAGAATCCGAAGCAGGCTTCAGGCTCTGAGCTGTCAGCACAGAGCCTGACATGGGGCCCGAATCCATAATAGGTGAGATCATGACCTGAGCTGAAGTCAGACGCTTAACCAACTGAGCCACCTAGGTGTCCCAGAGGAACTTTTATTTTTGATGAGACATTTTAGATGAACACTAAGTAGTCAAAAATTAAAATTTGGAAACAAGTTAATTTTATAATAGACAAGTCTAACCAAATCAACTGAGAAAATAGTATGATATGGTTAATAGAGAGCCATGGCCAGACCTCTGATAAATATTTAACTGATTTCAGTGTACCCGACTGAGGTCCAAAAATATTTTAATTAACCACGGATTAAAAAATCAGCATCAGTCTGCCAATCATTTCATTTATGATTTATTTTAATTTCCTATTTTGCATAATTAAAATTGCTGAGCATAATATTGTTTCTATTGGTTCTGTTTTGGAGCCTTAAACTTTTTTTTTCTTTTATTAAATAATTCCTGTACTTTCTTTCCCTTAGAACATTTGCACCAGTGTGGGATGTGTTCAAAACATCTACAGAGAAATTAGCAAACTGTCACTTGGATCTTGTTAGAAAATTACAAGAATTAATAAAGGAAGTTCAGAAGTATGGAGAAGAACAAGTAAAATCTCATAAAAAGGTATCACTTTTTTCCTGCTAAAGGATTGATCGATCAGATATTGAATGCTTTACAGTTTGATCATTTTGATGAATCATTTCATACCATACAGACTAAAGAAGAGGTTGCAGGAACTCTGGAAGCTGTTCAAGCCATTCAGAGCATAACTCAGGCCCTTCAGAAATCCAAGGAAAATTACAATGCCAAGTGTGTAGAACAAGAACGTTTGAAAAAGGAAGGAGCTACACAAAGAGAAATAGAAAAGGTAATTGTAATAAAAAATAATATCTCTGTGGTTTCAAAGCACTTTCAAACATAAGACTGCATTTGATCTTCAGACACTTAAGAATGACCTCATATTAAAGATGAAGACACTGTGACACTGAGTGTTAGTGATTTACCTAAGTGAAACAGAACTGGGTTTGCAGAATATGTTGTGTATAGTAAATAGATTAGCAAATACTTAAAAAGGAATGATATCTATGTCATTGACATTTGTAAGATATTTTTATAAGATAATTGATAAGATACTGCTTGGTGTCAGGTTTAACAGTGAGGTAAAATTTTTTTTGAGGCAAGAGTGGTATATTTAGAAAGGCATAGATACTTGAAGATAAGCTTTAAAATATGTGTTGTGGGTGATTTATTGCTGACTTTGAAGACATTTATGAGGTAGTGCGGTAAACCACAACCCTTTCCCCCACTCGCATTTTAATTGAAAGTAGATTTTTCCCCCTTTCAAAACAGTTTAACCATTCACTTGTTTGATGTGTTGTATCTCATTTAGGAATGAGCCATAGGGAGTGATAATTTTGAAAGCTTTTTAAAGTATTTGAAATATCCAGTAAAAAAAGAAAACCAAATTGTAACTATATTATAGCAATTATAATAATTATAAAAGTGTACATACATGGGCAGAAACTAGAAGAGAATATGGAAAAATCAAAACAGTTGATGGAATTTGGCATAACTGATTTCCTTTAATGTATGTGTAATAAATAAAAATTGGGAGGGCGATAAGAATAAGTTACTAGTTTAAAAGACCATTCCAGACGACAGCAATTACGAATAAAATACAAGAAGGGAAAACAAAACAGGGTCCAAAAAAGAAGAATAATATCTCTATGAACCAGAAATGGGACAGATACCCAAAATGGCCTGTAGAGATTGATTTTGCAGGTTTGTTGCACTTCAAGCTCTTGTGTGCTAAAGGGGACTGTGTGTTCCCCATTTGCAGTAAAGCACAAGGAGCCCACTCACTGGGTGAAGCTATATAGGTAGGAAAAAAGAAGACTCTTGGGCTGCTGGCTAGGGCTAAAGCTTTATTGGAAGATGGGAACTTATGGACACAATTTTGAGTGCGAATCAAGCTAAGGAACCATTTAATGACTATTTTAGCCATATTCCCAATATTCTTCCAAGGAAGTAAGACTTGATAAGACTAAATTGGGCCCTTGGAGAGCTGGCATGAGGTAATCTGAAAACTGTTGGTGGGGATGGGTGGGCACAAAGGATAGAACATAACACAATTCTAGGTGGTAACATATGCATTGTATTCTCTGGAACTGTCACACAGCACTTGTGGAGGGAGAGAGAAAAAGAGAAAAGGAAATGAACGAATAACCAAAATTCTAAAGCCCATGTAAGAAATCTGACACTAAGACAGCAATAAATTTAACAATTAGAAAAAAGAATTCTCTGCAGATACAATTTAAATTTATAAAACAAAAGAACAAAATGTTATGTGGTTGAGGATGTTCAGTGAGAAAAGTGAATATAAAATATTAAATAAGATTAAGAAATATAGAGTCATAATGGAATAAGATTTACTAGATAGGAAAACCGCTAATTACAAAACTTGAAAGTGAATATGGTTATTGAAAAAAAGTACTAGAGAAGACAGATTTTAAACTTGATATAGTCAGAGACTGAATTTGGAAGATGGTACTGAGGGAACTGACGATAATACAGAGAAGTAAAGGTTACCAACATTCATCTAATGTGAATTCCAGGAGAAAAATGGAAAGAATGGTGGTCTAGTAATATTTGAAGAGTTAATAGCTCAGAGTTTCTCACACCTGAAGAAATTCAGCAGTCCCAGATTAATATAATACTGCATGTTAATTGGAATTAAAAACTTACAAAAAATAAATGTGCCTGTATAAATATAAAGAAAAAAAAAAAGAGTCCCCAGATTGAAAGTACATTCTTGGTATTAAGCAGGTTACATAAAGGTCTGTGCAGACCTAGGCACTAAAAAAAAAGCTACCAGGTATTTCTTGTTTTCTCACATCTTTGAAGTCAGAATACATCTTCAGTTGATGATATCATATAATTGCTGTTGGTGAGGTGGCTTTTGTGTGTAGTTTTATTGCCTATGTGAACTTGGTTATAGTACCTGGTGGCATGATTGGACAACTGCAATATTTTGATGTACAACTTAAGTACAACTTAAGATGATGAATATCTTAAGACCATTTGAGGAAGGAATTGTTCTGGTATTGACTGAAAATCATTTGTTGAGACCTGGTAAGATTAAGAAAATGTGAGCACCAGTGTTTAGAAGAAACTGGGAGATAATAATGGAGCATTTTTAAGAAGTGCTATATCAATAATGATCTTGATGATATTGAGGATAATGTTGTATGGGGAAAAAACAGACCTCAGCAATCTCCCAAGTGGAAAGCAAGTGAGAAGGGTCAAAATCTGAATATGAGGAAGATTTAGGAGTATGTCAAGAGAATTCTTTTTGCCTTCCTTTTTATTCTGTATCACATAGGAGTGGTAATAGAATAAAAATGTACCCCTAAGTAAGTCTAAAAGAGCTCTTTTAAAAGCATAAAATTAGGGGTGCCTGGTTGGCTCAGTCAGTTGAGCGTCCAGCTCTTGATTTTGGCTCAGGTCATGATATCACATTTGTGGGATTGAGCACCCCATCAGGCTCTGTGCTGCATGTGGAGCCTGCTTGGGATTCTTTCTCTCTCTTCCTCTGTTTCTCCCCTACTTGCTCGGGTGCACTCTGTCTTGAAACATAAAATTAGAATTTTAAGTGATAAGAAAGCATTATTTTATGCTTTAGTTGATAGCATTTTTCTATTTTAATGGTACACAAGAGGATGATGTATTTTATAAGTTAATGGTCTGTTAGAGTTAGTAGTAATTGACTGTGTACATTAAACATAACTCCTAAAAGGACTGAAGTATATTTTAAATCTTTTAAAAATGGCAAAAAGAAAAGATATTAAAATTTATTGATAAGGAAAGGAAGGAGGATATAGGGAAAAAAAGAATGGTAGGCAGAAAGATCAACATAAGTTGGAAGAAGGTCAAATATACCTAAACCATAATATGTATAAATGAATTAGACTTCTAATAATAGTTTGATTTTCAAATTGAAAAAAATTATTATGTAAAACACTGTTAGTGTTTAGCAACAGAAGACTTTTTAATATAATGGGACTATTCAGTTCAAGTAAATTATATAGAGTAAAATAGTAGATCTGGGATTTAAAATATTCTAGCAAAAAAAAAATGTTGGAGGGGGAAGAATGGATGGAATCTTGAAGTTATGTGATAGGTTAATGGAGTACATTACACTTCTTTTGTGTGCTCTAAAATGTTTATCATAAAAGCCAAAAAGAAAAAAAAAGTGAGCTAGAATGACATGAATTAACATTGACTTGGGTGAATCTAAAAAGTATAATATTGAGCAAGAAAAGCAAAGTTCCAGAAGAATATGTATATTTTGATGCCTTTTACATAGTCTTTAATTTTCTGCAAAAAAAAAAAAAACCCCAAAAACCAAAAAAAAAAAAAAAAAAACCCGAAACAAAAAAGAAACAAACAAGCCTTGAAGTATAATTAACTATATTAGGGACATACATAGGGACAGTAAACACTGTGCCACATATTGGGAGTTACCTTTGCAGAGCAAGTGGGGAATGGGCTTGGTAAGGGCAGGGGGCTCCCTTTGTCTATGTAATAATTAATTTTTTTCCAAAAAATAAAAAAGATAGGAACAAAGACAGTATAAAGCGAATTATATTTCATTTCATTTTATTTTTTTTAAGTTTGTTTATTTTGAGAGAGTGAGAGTGAGGAGGGGTGGAGCAGAGAGAGAGGGAGGGAGGGAGGGAGAATCTTAAGCAGGTTCTGCACTGTTAGCATAGAGCTGGACATGGGGCTTGATCTCAGGACTATAAGATCATGACCTGAGCCGAAATCCAGAGGCAGATGCTTAACCACTAAGCTACCCAGGTACCCCAAGCCAACTGTAGTTCAAACTAAAAGAGTTATTTTTTATTTTTTTTATTTTTTTTTATGTTTATTTAGATTTTGAGAGAGACAGAGCATGAGTGGTGGAGGGGTAGAGAGTGGGGAGACAGAATCAGAAGCAGGCTCCAGGCTCTGAACTGTCAGCACAGAGCCAACGCAGGGCTCGAACTCACAGCCCATGTGATCATGACCTGAGCCAAAGTTGGACGCTCAACCAACTGAGCCACCCAGGTGCCCCTAAGATAATTAGTTTTTAAAATGTGAGCTATAGGAATAGTTCCTTACAGTACGTACTATAACATACAGGTCAGTAAATTGGTACGGATTCCATATAATTAATGCAAAAGTGTACTATCTCAGTTAGTTGAAATTTTCCAGAGGGTTAAGGTACTCCTAGGCTAAATACTGCTCTTTGCTTTTTTTTTTTTTTTTTTTTTTTTTTTTTATGAAACCCAGTGGATTTAACATAGTACCTAGTGTGTACTGACCACTTGAAAAATGTATGGTAACTAGAGATTATGCTTAAAGAAATGATTGTCTGAATCTTTTGATATAAACCAAAAAAGGCCTCATATAAGGTAATGATTTAGATTAAATTAAAAGATTTCTTTTTGATTAACATATGGTAGCATACAGTTGTGTCCAAGGGTTGTGAGTTGGTGGCACGGACCCACAGAGAAGGGGTGCCGTTTTCTCATTGTTTTGCTCAGAGGTGGTATCTTTGCTTGTGGTACTAAATGTGTTAGTGGGTGTCTGATTTATATATGTTCAAATCCAAGTTTAAGTAAATCATTAATTTTGACCTGTAATAAAAAGCTTTTTATTAACATGAATATAGATTTTTAAAAACCTAAATCTTTGAACCATTTTCCTTTAATAAATTTGAAAACAAATACTTATGGCTATTATGACATAGTATGCTTCTGATTTTCACTTAAAAGCTCTTAATTTTTTATAAAACACTATTTAGAAGGCACTCATTTGTGGACTATGACTAAATATGACTTAATTCATATGTGTATGTTTGCTTCTTAGGATTTTACTATAAAAATTATAGGCACTTAAATATTTCTTGTAGTATATCAGTAAATTTATAATGCTAAGGAAATCAATACAATGTAGGATTTGTTTTATTATCAATAGGTAATGTGTTAAAGCCAATCTTTTATTTGTTAGAAGAAATGTAGCTGTTTTTTTTAAAGCATAATTTCCTCATTTAAGAGTAAATGTTCCAACTTCCCTTTTTAATAATGACTTTATGAAACTTGTCAAGTTCATTACTACTAGGATACTCAGTTTTTATAATTCTACCCTAGAATTTACAGCATTTTTAACTATATATATATATACTATTTAGAAAGTTGTTTTGACTTAACTACATACTGCTATATAGTTGTTT
Organism: Leopardus geoffroyi; assembly: GCF_018350155.1. Classification (NCBI taxonomy): domain Eukaryota; kingdom Metazoa; phylum Chordata; class Mammalia; order Carnivora; family Felidae; genus Leopardus; species Leopardus geoffroyi. Next base: position 137,573,294 of record NC_059326.1, read on the forward strand.
CCTATGAGTACTCTTTCTTGCTTTAAAAAAAAAAAAGTAAAGAGGCACCTGGGTGGCTCAGTTGTTAGGTGTTGACTTCGGTTCAGGTCATGATCTCACAGCTTCTGGGTTCAAGCCCCGCCTCGGGCTCTTTGCTGACAGCTCAGAGCCTGGAGCCTGCTTCAGATTCTGTGTGTGTGTGTCTCTCTCTCTCTGCCCTTGCTCCATTCATGCTCTGTCTCTCTGTCTGTCTCTCAAAAATGAATAAACATTAAAAAAAATTTAAAAACAATAAGGTGTTCCTAGTACAATTACATTCTAAAATTGCTTCTACATATTTTTATATAATACCCTTATTTTTCTTTAAATTTGTTTTTGTCATTACTTAAAATACTTTATGAGTCAACAGTTTCTTTTTTCATTTTATTCCTTTATGATTAAGTACTGCTTTTGTTAGTTTTCCGGGATACTTCTTTAAGTTGGTATATAATTTCCTTAAGATTGTGGTATATTATTTTTACCTTTGAAGAGTGAGGGCTGATGTAAAAAAAAAAAGTTAGAACTTTAAAGGCTATCTTCTCTCTTCCTTCATGCCTCCAAATAAGAGAAGTGAAATTTTACACAGCTTCCTGGTATCAGAAAGTAGGCTCCAAAAGACTTATCTGTTTACATCCTGAATTAGATCCTGCTCTGAACTTTTGAGATGAAGATAATAATATTATGGTTGGAAATAATGGACAAAGAAGTTAGTATGCTGAGTTGAATAGCTAGACCAAGATTTACAGTGAGAATATTCTGGGAGGAAAAAAGAAAGTTAAGTATGATGGTTTAAACTTTTAAAATTAATTATTGCTAACTCTGTCGACTCAGTAAAAAATTTGAGTACCAAAACTAGTTTGAATTCTGGAAACTGAGTTTAGGAAGAGGAAATGATGCTCCAGGAACTTCTTTCCATCTCTTAAAGTCCTATAAGTGTAATGAATAATGTAAAATAATTGCTTTCTTTACATTGTAGAAATATGATAGATCTTCTATAAGCAGGAATTGACCCCCATGCAGTGATCTTTTATTTCTGTTAGATTATAAATTTCTTGTGTGTGAGACACTATCATTATATTTTTGCAACACAGCATATATGTTTACTTGGAAAAATAATCATTATAGCAAAATATTATTTGAATTTTTCCTGTTCTTAATACAATAAAGTTTATTTTATTTTAAATACAGGCTGAAGATTAGGTTCTTGGCTTTTTAAGTGGCTTATTCAAATACATGTATATATTTTTAATGTTCATTTATTTTTGAGAGAGAGACAGCGTGCATGCTGGGGAGGGGCAGAGAGAGAGGGAGACAGAGGATCCAAAGTGAGCTCTGCACTGGCAGCAGGGAGCCCGATGCTGGCCTTGAACTCAGGAACTTTGAGTTTATGACCTGAGCCAAAGTCAGACGCTTAACCCATTGAGCCACACAGGCGCCCCTCAAATTTTTCTGATTGTTGCATTATAAAGTGATAATATGCGTGCAGTGGGTAGGTAATGTTTTAGGTAAATGTTTTAGTTCCTACCATGTGCCTGTCATTATGCTAGATGTTATGAAGTTTATTAAAGGCTAAAATACATATTCCCTCCTTCTGTATTCATGAAACTTCCTTCTTTTGGGGGAGCCAAAACATATTGAATAGTGCAGAGCAAGAGGTTAGAGGTTTTAATGGTAAGTTTAGAAAGGGCAGAGTGACCTATTTTGTACAGGACCTGTAAAAAAGAAAACAGGAAGATCTCATGAAATAAATTACTTTTTAAAAGTATAGACACAATCATTGTAGTCATATTTGGAGAAATTTTCCATTTTTATGATTTGTTTTTTCAAATTGCATATATCTCTAGGAGTGATCACAACTCAGGTCTTTCTGTGTAGCTAGCACATAAATTGTTAGGCAGTAACTTAATAGGCAACAGAAAATAGGAATAGGTGTTAGGATAAGGAACAAGCAAAGAAGAAGGGGCTGCCAATGAGGCTACATTATTTTGCTAAACTCTGTCATTGAAAATCACTCCACGGACTGTAAGTTGCTCATTATTCTTGCACAGACTGAAACTTTAGGTAGCTGGAAGAAGAGACAGAAGTCTGTTGGTATTAAAAAGATCCAAAGGAAACTCGGATAATCACACCATTGAAATGTTTTCTTAAATCTGGGCTTCCTGTAAACATACTTAGTAAATTTTAAATATCTATGTCATTTAATTGTTACGTGTTTGAGCAAGGCCAGGATGTTACAGCAACTATACTGACCATAGTATAATTAATGTCAAATGGCCTGAGACAATGGGAAAAGGGCAAAACAAAACAAAACAAAACAAAAAAACAAAAAAAAAAAACACAACACTCATAAAGCCAACTAGAAAATCATTATAGGCTTTAACTACTTACTCTAGGGGTGGAGAACTAAGTACAACTATTAGATACAATAACCATAAAATTTACAATGATATATCTTCCTACTGGTATTACTTTTAGAAATCATAATAATAGCAAATACTGTTTATTTTGTAGATTTAACTATATGCCAGACCCTGTCCCACTCATTTTACATAAGTTACATTTCATCACTGCCAAAGCTTTAAAAACTAGGTGGTATTCTTCCCATTTTAGGAATGAGAGAACTATATAAAGCTCCAAGACAGAGTCTTCTGGCTCCAAAACCAGTTTTCTGTATGCTACAAGATAAAGTGGCATCCTATATTATTTATTTAAGAATGCAGGAAAGCATGGAGCATCTGTCTTTAATATAATGTATGATGCCATAATTTAAGGAGTATACATTGGGCCCTTTTTAAATTTTTTTTTTTTCAACGTTTATTTATTTTTAGGACAGAGAGAGACAGAGCATGAACGGGGGAGGGGCAGAGAGAGAGGGAGACACAGAATCAGAAACAGGCTCCAGGCTCTGAGCCATCAGCCCAGAGCCTGACGCGGGGCTCGAACTCACGGACCGCGAGATCGTGACCTGGCTGAAGTCGGACACTTAACCGACTGCGCCACCCAGGCGCATTGGGCCCTTTTTAGAGAGTAGGACTGTTTACATCTCTTGGCAGTCCCAAACCTCCAGGTAAACTTTCTGTTTCTAATCCTTATTCTTGAACATAGTAGGAGATAATTTCATATTGATTCAGATTAGCTTCATACAAATTCCATGTTTTCCAGCTTTGCTTAGCCCTCAGTGGCTCTTAGTAATACTTGTACTCATCTAGTTATTACCTGTTGTATCTTCCACAACCCTGGTTTGAATTTGTTTGTTTGTTTGTTTTCTTAAAGCTCTCAGCCGTATCCTACTCTACTTTTCCCCGCTCTTTTTTTTTTTTTTTGAAAAAATTTTTAAAAATTTTATTTAGAGAGAGCGTGCCAATGGGGGAGAGGAACAGCAGGAGAGAGAGAGTCTTAAGCAGGCTCCGTACTCAGTGCAGAGCCCGATGCAGGGCTTGATCCCATAACCCTGGGATCATGACCTGAGCTGAAATCAAGAGTCAGACGCTCAACAGAATGAGCCAACCAGGTGCCTCAGTTCCTCCTCTTAACAGACAATCTCTTAATTCATCAAGAAAATTCATCAAGATATTTCTATCTTGAAATCCTTATCTTCTCCTTTTTTGATCTTCTCCCAAACTTCCCATATCCAAATTGATCAGTCCTTTGAGAATGGTTGTTTCTTGATAGCCATATGTCTGCTCCACCCTACAAGTTATACATAATCTTTCTTTTTCCTGAATGTCTGTCTTCTATAGCATTTATCTTTACTTCTGTGGCTTTGTTGCTTTCTACTGATTTCTAGGTAAAAATAGGTTCTACTACTTTTATGAAGTCCTTGAGGAAAAGATCCCTGTGTAATTTATCTTCATATTCTTCACTAATATTTAATATATCAAGTTTTTATTGAGTAAGTAACTTTGATAAAACTAGAGCTATAATAATGTAATAACAACTTTTTAGAAATAGAAATCTTAAGGGGTGTCTGGGTGGCTCAGTCCGTTAAGCATCCATCTCTTTTTTTTTTTTTCAATGTTTATTTATTTTTGGGACAGAGACAGAGCATGAACGGGGGAGGGGCAGAGAGAGAGGGAGACACAGAATTGGAAACAGGCTCCAGGCTCTGAGCCATCAGCCCAGAGCCTGACGCGGGGCTCGAACTCACGGACCGCGAGATGGTGACCTGGCTGAAGTCGGACGCTTAACCGACTGCGCCACCCAGGCGCCCCAAGCATCCATCTCTTGATTTTGTCTCAGGTCATGATCTCACAGTTTGTGAGATTGAGCCTCATGTCAGGCTCCATGCTGGACCTGGAGCCTGCTTAAGATTCTCTCTCTCCCTCTGCCCCCCCACCCCCCCTCAAAAAAATAGAAATCTTGAAAAATGGGCAGTGATTAAAAACAAGTTTGTAGATTTGTTAGAGCATAATGGAAACTGAGAAACAAAGAAAATTGATTTTCTCAACTTTTGAGCTATGTTTTTAGTTATTAATTAGACATTAGATGGGATATGTGTGTATTGTGGGAGGAAGGAAGACTCACAGGTGTGGAAGAGTCAAGCATATTCTGATGGTATTGTCACATTTTGTTCATTGAATTCTTATTAACACATTAGAATGTGGTTATATGATCTTACCCTAAGTTATGTAATAAGAGTATTTTAACTTTTCAAAGCCCATTCTGTCAGACAGAAAGGAGAATCAGTGTTTAATTTCTGTGTTATTCTGTGACTAAACAAAAAATATTGCCAATGAGGACTTGAAAAAAGGTATTAAAGTTATTTTATGTCCTATTGAACTCACCATAGGCCTCACCCCTTAAAATGCATTTAAATAGTTATTTCATATGAACTTACATCAGGAAAGAAAACAGGTCATTGTATAGTTAAAAATGTTTTTGTTTTATTACAGGCAGCTGTTAAATCTAAGAAAGCTACAGATACCTATAAACTTTATGTGGAAAAATATGCATTAGCGAAAGCTGATTTTGAACAGAAAATGACAGAAACAGCTCAGGTTGGTATTTTTAAGCTTTAAATCTAAAACAGGATATTTCATTTACTGATATAAATAAATGATTTTTGTGCCATATAATTTTCTAGTATTAGAAATGTTAAAATACACAATCTGTATGTTTTTTTAATGCTGTTTTAAAGATACACATCTTATTTTGGAGATCGAGGACCAATGATTATGGCAATTATGCAATAATTATGACATGATAAGGGGTTATTCAGATACAGCAGAAAAGGCTGTTTACAGAGAACTGGGGAAAGTGAGGAAATTGGTAGATGATGAAGACAGTGCTGATTGTTAGCCTCATGTATGAATTTTAAAATTGACTTCTGCTTAAGAGAACTGGAAATGATTCACCGCTGAGAATATAGCCGTTAACAAAAGAATCAAGAATCCCTGCTCTCATAGAACTTCCATTTTAGTTGAGGAAAACAGACCATTAAAAAAAAAGTCTCCCATAAACTTGGGATAATTTATACCCTATTCGATGTTCTTAGAACCTTAATTAAAAGCCTAGGTTTAAGATGGGCGCCTTTTATGAATCATACCTAAAACTTCTATTCCCACTCTCTCGTACTCTTTTCTTGTTTTGTTTTGCTCCTAAGCACTTTGTCAGGATAGGCTGGGTATGCTGAGATGACAAAAACCCACATCTCAGTGCTTACAGTGGCAAGGGTTTATTTGTTATGTTCTTACTCATCATGGGCTGGTGGTAGCTGTTCTGTGTCTTCTTCACTCTGGTATTGAAGCTGGTGAGCTTTTTTTTTAAATGTAGTTTTTATTTTTTATTTTTGTTTATTATTTTGAGAGTGAGCAAACAAGTGGGGGAGGGGCAGAGAGAGAGGGAGATGGAATCTCAAGCAGACTTCATGCTGTCAGCATAGAGCCAGATGTGGGGCTTGAACCCATGAACCATGAAATCATGACCTGAGCCGAAATCCAAAGTCAGATGCTTAATTGACTGAACCACCCAGGCGCCCCAAGGAACCTCTTCTTAGAACGTTATTCTTAGTCATCATATTTGAATGTAGTGAAGCACACTAGTTCTTCTACCTATATTTTTTTTATTGTTCATCTTCCTCCACTAAAGGATAAGTTCTATGGTAAAAGGGATTGATTTATTATTTCCTTAGCATTTAGAATACTTCCCAGTGCTTGGTAGGCCTTCAGTAAGTGTGAAGAAGGACTTTATATTAATCTGCCTTTTTGGATTCTAGGGAGTCTTCCTGCTTGGAGAGATGATTGATAGACATATCAGAAATCAAAAGACTTTCATGCTTGTGTGCAGGCATATGTGCATCTGTCTTGCGATATTGTAGGCACTGTGCTAATTGCTGGTGTATACGGTATATATGTAAACGAAACGAGTAACTCCCTGCTCTGGGTGGAGTGTACAATATAGAGGAGGGAGGCAAACATTAAATACATGGTTAAATATAAAGTTACGAGCTATTATACCTATTACAAGGAAAAGAAGGATTCTATGAGATAGAATAATAGGAGCAACCTAATTTGGATTTGGGAGTTAGGAAAGGCCTTTTTGGAGAAGTGGGATTTAAAACTGAGACTTGAATGAGTAAAGGGATGTATTCCAGGGCATGAGTGTTCCAGGCATTGGGGACCCATGGGTATAAGACCCAGAAGTATGAAAGAGCTGTCACATTGTAGAAAGCAAAGAGTGCTTAATAAAACTAAGTGAAGAGAGATAGTGGTAAGAAGTGAGGTTAAAGAGATAGGCAAGGAGCAGGCTCTAGTAGGGTTTACGTTTCCTTATAGAAAGGAGTCCCATTGCTGCATTACTCTGAGTTTAGTAGTCACTAATTCTGAGCCGTTGCGATATTTAGCACATTCCCCACCCACTAAAAAAAAAAAACCAGCACAATATCTAAATGTGAATCATACTTTTGAGTTTTTGTGTGACGTCAAGATATTTTTAAGTCATTAAGGATATGTCTTATTCAGTGTAGCTGAGAAGGTGGCATACTTTTCTTGCAATTAGAGATTATCCATATGAAACTCGTGGATGTTTGACGTAGGTTTTCTGGATTTGGGTCTGTCTTAAGGAGAAAATTTCTGATTAATTGCAGAATATTAAGCTCAGGGCAAATTCTTAGAATATGAACATAAACAAGAATCATGCTTCTGCTGAATATTCCTTACTTCCTAAGAGAGTAATTCAGTTTTGAAATACTGTAATTCTCATTGATTTGGTCAGAATTAGTCAAGATAAGACATTTTAACTCTGCCATTTTTATGAATAAACTTGATTTAAGTTTGTGAATTTGGGTTGCCTTATTGCCAAAACTATAATTTCGCCATTATTGATTCTTTTTAGAGAAGTTCAGACCCTTTATATGTATGATCATTTGGCTTAGTGATTTTCTGGTCCTATGACTCACTGCTGAAGAAAATTTTATATTAAATATAGGGTAAGGGAATTTAATTTGCTAAACTAACCAGAGAAAAATGACATGGCATTTAGGCCTATTTCTTAGAACTGATTTAATTTGGCAAAACACACACACACACACACACACACACACACACACAAACCCACAAAAAAACAAGGGTAATCAGGTTTGTGCAGTAGAAATGACAAATATATTTTGTTTGAAGAAAGCTAGTTCAGCATTTCCCAAATCCTGTTTTGAGGATTATTATTGTTCTTTGAGATATTAATAGATATTAAGAGAAGAAGAAAAACAAAAAGGGTTGTGTGGTCAAAGAAATTTAGAAAACACTGGGTTAAGCAAAATGAAAACATGTTTTATTTCAGTATTTCTCGGGGTTTTTAATCTGTGTGTTGGAAGCCAAGTCTAGCCAAGTTTTCTTCCTGGGGAATAAATACTCAGAATGACCCGGGGAATTTTTCCAAACAACATTTTCATCTTTTTGCACTTCCCTTCTGTGGGTAGTTGTAGAAAATCTATGTGTTCTGTAGTTTAAAAACATTTTCCAGGTGATTGGATATATCCCCACCTTCAGTTTAGAACTGCTGAGATCGAGTATACAGGCTTTTCCACATTTCTTTGACCATGAATTACTTCTTTTGAAGGCTACATGTTAACATTTCAAGGATTAAAAACATACTGTTAGAGTCTTTGGGTTAGATTGTAAAGTCTTCAGAAGTAGACGGTAGTTTTTGCTCTGTCACCTAATTGCTCTTTGGTTTGAAACACTTCTACCTTGGCTTGGCTGTTGTGACACTTCTCATTTAGGTCTCCTTCTAATTTTCTGACCATGATTTTAGATTTTAATTTGTGGTATCTTCAAAATCAAGTTCATATGTGCCTGAGAAATGACATAACAAAAAATTAACATAATAAAAAGTTAAACATTTCATTATGTTTACTAGACCCATTTGTCTAGAAGTATTGTTAAACATTATGTAATAATGGTAACTCACTAAATTTGGTTAGCTCTATTAAGATGACTTAAAAGGTGTTTTGATTTCAGGGTCAGTTGGTAGAGCATGTGACTCTTGATCTTGGGGTTGTGGGGTCATGAGTTCAGTCAAGCCCCACATTGGGTATAGAGAGTACTTAAAAAAATAAATTATATAAAAAAAGTTCTTTGATTTCAGAGAGAGTGTATATTTCTTTTATGTGTGTGTATATATATATGTGTGTGTGTGTGTGTGTGTGTGTGTGTGTGTGTGTGTGTGTGTGTATATATATAACTTTTCATATTTGTTACCCAGAAATTTCAAGATATTGAAGAAGCTCATGTCATTCACATAAAGGAAATTATAGAATCCTTGTCAAATGCTATAAAGGAAATTCATTTGCAAATAGGCCAGGTAAGTTTTTCCTTTTGTTGAACAGATTCATGAAAATTTTATGTTCATATAGGACTCTTTAAAAAATGCAAAACTCAATATGATACTGACTTATTGCATATAAAGAATATGTACTTACATGTGTTAAATATAAAATAAAATGGATTTTTGATTGGCTACCAAGGATGATAATTCAAATTAATTGTTAAAATTAATTATAGCTCTGGGGCACCTGGGCAGCTCAGTTGGTTGAGTGTCCTACTTTGGCTTAGGTCATGATCTCATGATTCATGAATTTGAGCCCTGCATCGGGCTCTCACAAAGCCTGCTTAAGATCCTGTCCCTCTCTGTTTGCCCCTTCCCTGTTCGCGCTCTCTCTTTCAGAAATATGTAAACATTAAAAAAGATTAACTGTAGCTCAGTCTTTTACATTAAAACTCTGAAGTTACCAGTTTAAAAAAAATTTTTTTTTTTAGGTTTTGCTGTTTTATAATTTAGAGCAGCAATAAATTATAGAACTTGTGCTTAGAAATTTTCTAAAAATAGGGATGCCTGTCTGGCTCAGTTGGGGGAGTATTCGGTTCTTAATCTCAGGGTTGTGATTTTAAGGACCAAATTGGGTGTAGAGATTACTTAAGAAAATCTTTAAGAAAAAAATTTTTTTTCCAAAAATATGAAAGCAGTTTAATGATGACAGTTTGGAGTGCATTGAAATAGGGAAGGATGAAGTCTGTTATTTTTTATTAAAGATCTAAAAATTATTAGAGATCTGTATAAGTTTTAGTCTTAGGAATTATGTGTCTAAAACATTCAAAGATGAGAACAGGAAACTCCCTGGACTTCTAAGGTTGGGAGGCTATATCTTGAGGGATTCATGTAAACAGTGGTTGGTACCCACGGGTTTACTAACACTGTGAGGTAAAAGAGCATGCTAGGTAAATGAAAGTTCTCAATGGCTTTGGATCGAAAAAAAACACATATTTTGGTGTAATGAATATTAATTTCTTTGTGGAAGTTTTGTCTGAAGTATAGTAAGAATTTTTAGTGGAAAAAAAATTTCTTTATTTCATTTTAATAGGTCCATGAAGAATTTATAAATAACATGGCTAACACTACAGTTGAAAGCTTGATACAAAAATTTGCTGAGTCAAAAGGCACTGGGAAGGAAAGACCTGGTAAGATAATAAAACTCTGTAAGGAAATGTATTCAAATTTCCCATCTAGGAACAAATATATTTGCTTTTGAATTCCCAGCCTGCAAAATGTAGCTTGCAAGGTATCTAAAAATATGTGTAGAATATTAGATAGCATTTGTTTTGTGTCTGATAATATATTAAGTTGATATTTTTATTCTGGTCTTTAGTGGTTAATAATTTAATATTAAAATGGTTATTATAACCTTTAGTAAATTAATATGCTGCAGTTTATTTGCATTTTTCAAAGAGTAACAGCTTATTTTTATTTTTTATTTTTAATTAAAGTTTTTTGAGTATCATGGTCATTGACACATAATGTTAGTTTCAGGTATGCAGCATGGTGATTCACCTTCTTTATGGTTTTTGCTGTGCTCACCACAAGCATAGCTACCATCTATTGCCATACAATGCTATTACAATATCATTGTCTATTTTCTCTATGAACAGAAGGCCATCTTAGTAAGAGGACAAATAGGAGAGAATATTGAGCCCTCAGAGCATTGAGACCAACAGAAAACCTTTTGTAAAATGTAATAGCTTTAAAAATTTTCTTATTGACATACATGTTCAACAAATGTATTTGTAGCTGCTAAAAGTATTTCAGACAGTGTTTTAGACATTGAGGTTATATCCCTGAACAAATGAATACAGGAATTCTGGTTTTTGTCTTATGAATGAATAATTATAGTATCCTGAATCTTACTTTTAATAAGCATTAACGTTATGATATGTCACATGTAGTCAGTAGCCCATTCTCTTGCCCTGCTCAGCATAGAGTCTTCCAGATTTCTTGATTTTGTTTATTAGTTACCATACCATGTTCTTGTAAGATATTTGTTTTACTCTATAGGTAAAAATAATTCAATCTACTAAAGAAAATGTGGCTTGGAATTCAGGAGAATGGATAAGTGATTTGTAGGGAAGTCTGGGAGCTGGTATTCTTTAGTGCATTTACCAGAATTAAGGCTTGTAACCTAAATCTTCTTCACTTTTTCTTTTACATTTTATTAACTTTGAAATCATTGGTCCACATATGTTAGTATTTTCCCCTTCATACCTTCTTTTCATGCTTCTCTACCTACCTGATCAATTGCAGCAGATTTCTAAATACTGGCACAGTAGACATTTCTGCTCAAATCCTTTTTACATGCATTACTCATAAATCTTTGACTTTTCATTATAGACAGAATGAAATTTAGACTCCGGATTTAGATTCAGAGCTTTTCAGGATCTGGCCCTGACTAGTCTTTAGTCTTTTTTACCTTTATTACCCTCCACTGCTGTCAGCTGGAACTGCTTTCTGTTTCCTATACATGTCCCTTTTCCCCTTGGTGCTTTAGTTGTCCTTATGTTCTTATTCTAGGAAATGCTATATCCTACTTCTTTCCTGTCTTTCCCCGTATCTTTCCATTTATTTGTCGAGTGAATGAACTCTTAAAGACCCAGGATATTTGCTACTTCCTCCATCGAAAGTGCCATAGAACTTTAACTGTACTTTTTTTCCTCCTTTTTTTTGGCATTGTTGTCTACCTTAAATTTTAGTAATTGTGCAAATGTGAAGAAAAGCTCTATATTTGATTCATCTGTTTATCTTGTTTATGTGTAATAGTACATTTTTGTTGAGTGAATGAACAAATGGACATATACTAGTAAAGGATGTTAAGGAGGTTGCAGGGAATGAATTTGCTGTTAGAAAAGTCTTGGTGAGGAATAGTAAATAATGGTTAAAATGTAGTGCCTTACTCTCTGCCATGTACCGAGCCAAACACTTTGCAGGAAAACTTTGATCTTTAGCAACTGTTGAAGTGGGTACTATTATTCTCATTTTAAAGATGAGGGAAATGTTGAGAGGTTAAATGATTTGTCTAAGCTAGTACATGGTAGAGCTGATACTAAAATACCAGAATTCTTGACCCCAGGGCCCATGCTTTGGAGAAAATAGACTAGAACTGAGCACGTTTACAAATATAAAGAGAATGAGGATGTTGAGACATATAACTACAGAAAAGTATGAAACTATAAAATTCTTTATAAAGAGATTAAATTAGAGGGAAGATCAGTTAAGAGAGGTTAAAAACAATTGGAGAACAAATACAGTTTTTATATAGAACATTTAGAAGTATTGATAGATAAAAGCAAAGATGTATTGGCTGGTTAAAAGTGCCTTAGAACACTAAACAAGATTGGTAAATTGTACTATTATCAGTATCCTGTTTGCGATGTTACATTGTAGTTTTGCAAAATGTTATCATGACAGGAAATTGGGCAAAGTATACCAGGAGTCTCCCTTTAACTGTTTTTGTTTTGTTTTTTTTTAACAACTGTATGTGAATCTGCAATTATCTCAGTAAAAATTTCAGTTATTTTCTTATCTGTGATATAGCGCAGTACTTAGCCCTGTAGTTTGTGGTGGTTCTTTACCAGCAGCGAGATTTTTAAGCCTTATTGCCGTCATCTGTAAAGTAGGGATTATAATAGTATTTGCTTCATGAGGTTGTTGTGAGCGAGGGTTACATAAGATAATGTAACATTTGTTGAGTACTTAATAAATGTTACGTTAAAAAATTAATACATTTCTGATTAGTGTGTGGCTACTAATGAATATTGTTTCCTTTTAAATTTAAATTTTCTGGTCTTAAGATATACTATGACATGTAGAAAATTCCTATGTAGCTAAAGTGTAGGAGGTAAAACAGAGGCCACATCATGGTGATGACATGGGCTTTCCTAGGAATAATCACTAAGTCCAGAGTTAGGTGACAGTTCTAGGGTTGACAGTGACTATAAATGACTAACTTTCAAAAAAGTGGTCCTAGAGCTAACTATAAAAAAAAAAAAAAAAAAAGAATGGTGTCGGAGTGGAGTGGATGAGATAAATATTACTTCTCTAGTTGGCTTGCTATGGGTGACTAGTCACAGCTCTTTCTGTGTATTTGTGCAGCTTACGGGCACCTGAACAAATGAGCCTGGGGGCCCATTGCAATGATAAAAATTTTGTGTTTCTCAGAAAAATAGTGTACTCAAAAAATTTGCATGTGATTGTATGGAATTCATAGATATCTGTGAGATGTATTCTAACCTTGAATTGTATATACTGCTGATTGTTGTTAACATTTTATTTTTCCTGTTTTGTAAGGGCCCCCTCTGGTGGATGAATTCCTTCTTAAACTAGTTTTTGTCCTATGTGATATATTATTTTAAAAAGAAAACAAGAGGCCCAGTTTTGTAAAAATTTTGTATATCTAAAAATTAACCTGTTATTGTTGTGCTGAAAAATGACCTTTTTTTCCTTTAGCAGTTACCTGTTCAAAGATACAACCTCTAACTTTGTGTCCAATTATCCTATGTAAATCAGCACTGAGAGCATTACAACTTTTTCACCATTCATTGAGACTATTTTATACTACTTATTATATGAAGTGGCTTTTTTTGTCATTACCTTTTTAAAAATTAAGATATGATCGACATATAGTATTATTTTTAGATGTGCAACATAATGATTTGATATATGTATATAAGAAACGATTACCAAATAAGTTTAGTTAGCATCCACCCCTTGTGATGAGAACTTTTAAGAACTCTTTCTTAGTGGCTTTCAAATATATGGCATAGTGTTGTTAACTATAGTCATCATGCTGTGTATTACATTTCCAGGACTTACTTATCTTATAAGTAGAAGTTTGTACCTTTTGCCATCTTTAACCATTTCACCTACCCTTCACTCCCAACCCCTACCTTTGGCAACCACCAATCTTTTATTTGTATTTATGAGTTTGGTTTTCTTTAGATTCCACATATAAGTGAGGGCACGTAGTATTTGTCTTTTTCTGACTTATTTCATTCAGCATAATATCCTCAAGGTCCATTCATGTTGTTGCAGATGGCAGGGTTTCTTTCTTTCTTTTAATGGCTGAATAATATTCCATTGTATATATACAACACATTTTCTTTATCCATTCATTCATCAGTGGACACTTAGGTTGTTACCCCATCTTGGTTATTGTAAATAAGGCTGCAGTGAACTTGGGCATGTAGATATCTTTTTGAGATAGTGATTTTGTTTTCTTCAGATAAATATCCAGAAGTGGAATTGCTGGATCATATGGTAGTTGTATTTTTAAATTTTTGAGGAACCTCTATACTCTTACTATCATTACTTTTTGAGTGTTATACTGCTTGACTTTTCTGGAATTGGAGTCACCACTGTAAGCAGATGCTTTGAATATCAAAGCACCTGTGGTCTGAAAGGGTTATGAATAAACAGGTGTTTTCTAACTGTGAATATCTTTCTGTGTTCAAATAACATCCTAGTATTCCTGTCAATTCTCATGTATTTTAATTGCCAAAGGAGATTATAACCATATTTGGAGTTCCCTGTTTTACAGTCATTCTGCTGATTTTGCTGTATACTTTTTATAATTCATAAAAGTTAAGTTTCTTTTTATAAGAAACAAAAGGATAAATAACCTAAAAAGTTGGTAGGCCAGTATATAATATGTTTAAATAAAACTTAGCTGTATTTTAATTATATGATAATATAGGTTTATAGCTTTCATTTGAGGACTTCCAGGGATTATACTGTGTTTAAAGATAAAAATATGAAAATCTTGAGAAAGGTACACATGAAAAACAATCAGCCACAAAGGAAAAAGGAAAACTAAGATTCTTATGGTCATACTGCCTAAATGAAATTGATTGGATATTTGGAAATTTTTAGCTTCTACATTATGTGTATTATTTTATTTTTTATTTTATTTTTAAAATTTTTTAATGTTTTTATTTATTTTTGAAGGAGAGACAGAGCATGAGCAGGGGAGGAGCAGAGAGAGAGAGGGAGACATAGAATTTGAAGCAGGCTCCAGGCTCTTAAGCTGTCAGCACAGAGCCCGATGCGGGGCTCAAACTCATGAGCTGTGAGATCATGACCTGAGCTGAAGTCAGACGCTTAACTGACTGAGCCACCCAGGCGCCCCTATGTGTATTATTTTGAAGTGTAGGGTAAAACAAATAATTTTTTAAAAATCTAAAATCATGTTTCTAGAGCTTTCAAGGATTTGGAATAATGTCAAATGCACAAATAGAGCTTCCTACCACTCCTCCCTACCAAAGTTTGTTTTTTTGTTTTTTTGTTTTTTTTTTGAATCAGAGAAGAAACCCTAGTGTCAAAAGCAAAATTTAAAAAGCCGAGAAGAGACATAGACTCATAAACTACACCAGCTGTGATTTCTTGGTTTTTCTATTTGATAGCAAAAGCAACTGACCTTTCAGGATGATGATTAGGGAAGAGGATAATGTAGATTAGCACAAATAGAAAGTAAAAGAGGAGAGCTCTCCAAAAAAGTAACAAAGAAAAGGTTATACGTGAAGAAGTACAGCTTTACCTGTTGTATCCTAGTCACTCAGTTGCAGTGACATAAAACTCAGCCCTATGGGATGTACATGGAACCTGATACTGCTCCTCTTCTATATTTTTTAGAGCAAGAATCAGCAAACTATGGCCATTGAGTCAAGTTTAGCTCTGCTTATTTTTAAGTTGGGTTATAGCAGCTTGTAGAGGCCTACAAGCAAAGACTGGGTTTACAGTTTTAATTAATTAATGTTTATTTATTTTTGAGAGAGAGACAGAGCACGAGTGGGGGAGGGACAGAGAGAGAGGAGAATCTGAAGCAGGCTGAGCTGTCACCGCAGAACCCGACGTGGGCTCGAATCCATGAACTGTGAAATTATGACCTGAACTGAAGTCGATGCTTAACTGACTAAGCCACCCAGGTGCCCCTGGGTTTACATTTTTTAACGATTGGGGGAAAAAAAATCAAAAGAAAAGTAGCATTTTATGATACACAAAAATTAGAAAATTCAGATGTCATTGTTGATGCAAGTTGTTTTGAACAGTCATGTTTACTTATGTATTGTCTATAGTACTTTTTGTACCACAGGAGCAGAGGTCAGTAGTTGTGACAGGACTTAGGGCCCACAAAATCTAATATGTTTACTGTTTTACTCTTTACAGAACTGTTAGAAAATATACTTCCTGGGTAGTATAGTAGCGGGTATGTCATATAGTTCATGAGAATTGTGTGTCCCACGATAGTATGTAATCTTTCTTCAAAAGCTGGTTCTGCTCTTCTTCGGTTCAGAAAAAATTTATTCTGACACCCTGCCCTAACTACATCTGCAGTCATATCACAGCATAGTAACTGATTCTCATAATAATAATCCTAAATTACGAAGTAAAAATTAAGCTGTTTTGAGCAGGCTTTGTCTAAGGACAACTTATTCCATTAATTTGAAGTAGCCGTTAAAAATGTTAAATGTATAACACAGCAGAATAGAGGTAAAAAAGTAAAGTAAGCTGATTATAATTTTTACATGTGCATAATAACAAGAACAGAGTTTTAGCTTTTTCTGCAGTATGTAAAAGAAGCTAACTTAAACCAGTTTGAACTAAAAGGAGATTAGAAAGAAACAGTTATCCCAAGGATCCAAAATCAGGAGTGTAGCCAGGCTGCAGAGGGAAACTCAAACCTGTAGTAATACTAGGAATAAGTTTTCCTTCATTTGATCTATTTCTACTGCTTTATTATTATTATTATTATTATTATTATTATTATTATTATTGCACAATGGTTTCTTTGCTTTTCCAGGCATAGGACATAAGGTGACCTCTCTGTAATTTCTAGGTATTTTTACTGGTTCTTTAATTGAAGCCACAGCTCAGAATTAACCCAGGTTTTGTTCTCTTTACAAATTTCTCGGAGAAAGAATCTGGTCCAGGTAATCTTTCTAATCTAGTCATTTCTGACTAGATCACGTAGTATAAACAGGCTTCTTCACCACTGGTGGTGAAGAGGGAAGTTCCCAGCGAAAAGAGATTTAGTGAATTGGGTATAATCACGTAAGGTTTTATCAGTATCACAGAGGGTGAAAAAATGACTCAATCTGGAAGTATAGAGGTAGTGTCAGATTTTGGATGTAGGTGATTATACGTCAATGTTTAAGATTCTTTGTTTGGAGAACTAAATGAAATTTTGGACTTTGAAGTTTTACAGTGATTGAAATTTCATAGTGAAAAACCTGCTTTTTTCATTTTTAAATTTTTTTTTTCAACGTTTATTTATTTTTGGGACAGAGAGAGACAGAGCATGAACGGGGGAGGGGCAGAGAGAGAGGGAGACACAGAATCAGAAACAGGCTCCAGGCTCTGAGCCATCAGCCCAGAGCCTGACGCAGGGCTCGAACTCACGGACCGCGAGATCGTGACCTGGCTGAAGTCGGACGCTTAACCGACTGCGCCACCCAGGCGCCCCTGCTTTTTTCATTTAAGAGCATGGTTCCTAAGTTTGCCTCATCACTGATTCTCAAGCCTTGGATATATATAAGAATCAGCAGTAGAAATTTTATTCTCTTTCCCTTTCATTTCTCTTCATTTCTCTTCCCTTCTCTTCTTCCTCCATTCCTTCCTTCCTCTCTCTCTCCCTCCCTTTCTCTTTCTTTCTCCCTCTCTTTTACTCTCTCTTCCCTTCTTCCCCCTCCCTGCCTCTCTATCTCTTTTCTAAAAAATGTACAGACAGTTCCCTGTCCCAGAAATTCTGACTGCAGTGGTCTAGGGTGGTTCCTCAGTACCACTATATTTTAAAACTCCTCATCTGAGTCTTAGGTACAGCCATTGTTCAGTAACTAGAGCATTTTATCACTGGATGCTTGTTATAAATGCAGGATCTCAAACTCTACCCTAGGCCTACCGAAATAGAATCTGCATTTTTTGTATTTGTTTAGCTTTAAGAATCTGCATTTAAAAAATTATTTAAGTAATCTCTACTGCCCAATGTGAGGCTTGAACTGAGATCAAGAGTAGCATGCTCTTCTTACAGAGCCAGCCAGGCACCCCTTTAAGAATCTGCATTTTAATAAGATTCTAGTGTGAGAAATAAGCCCACTGACCCGGTCAAAGGAGTGATGGAGACTTGGAGCACAGTGAAACTAGGCTTTACTCAACGTCCTTGCAAGAGCGGGTGTCTGATGGGCAGTTACAGCAGGCAGTTTATCTCATAGTATGGAAGTCCTTCCCCTGATTGCTCATTGACTGAGTACTAAGAGGTTACAGCCTTACCAGGAGGTTGCCTTTGCTCATGTAAGGGAAAAAGTAGTCTGATTGGAACAAATGTACATTCCTTGAGGTGACACAGAGACTTCAGTTCTTTGGCGCATGCTTATTGCAAAGCCTGCAAAAAATAAGCCTGCGAAATGGAGAGGGGAGGAAGAACCAGGAAGTGATGTGTCTTAGGGTTTGGTACTCCATCATGGTAAGGGGGCTTCGTACATATTTCCAATAGGTTATAAACCCATTGTTAATTAGCACAGCTTTTGTTTGGTTTTCCTGAAAATGAACCATCTCACTTCTCACACCTAGGCAGTTTGTATGTAGAGTAAAATGGTATGTAGAGTAAAAAATTGTATGTAGAGTAGAATTAGTGAGTATCTGGCAGTGGACCCAGGAGTTCCCTAAGAGTGTGGTTCTCCAAGTATGATCCCAGGACCATCTGCAGTCACCTGAGAGTTTGTGAAAAATGCACATTCCTGAGCACCAACCTAGACCTTCTGTATAGGACACTCTGGGGCTGGGGCCCAGTGATTTGTGGTTTAATGAGCTCTCCAGATGATTCTTCAAAAAAAATTTTTTTTAACGTTTATTCATTCTTGAGAGACAGAGAGACAGAGTATGCGTGGGGGAGGGCAGAGAGAGAGAGAGAGAGGGAGACACAGAATCCAAAACAGGCTCTAGGCTCTGAGCTGTCAGCACAGAGCCCAATGCAGGGCTTGAACTCATGAACTGTGAGATCATGACCTGAGCTCAAGTCTGATGCTTAACGCACTGAGCCACACAGGCGCCCCTCTCCAGATGATTCTTAAGCAGGAAGCATTGCACTAGGAGATTCAGCTAGGCACTGGGATTTGGAACCATTGGATTGAGAGAGTTCTATCTTCAAGCCCTTTATTAAAATAAGTACCCCTGAAGTGAAGTAGCATTGACGTTGCAACTTACTTTCAAATGATTTAGCAAACTAAAAAAGAAAGAACTGTATGTGTGTATGGGTATTTGTAGAGAAAGGGAAAGCAGGTATGGCAAAAGGTTTTGTTCTGCCATAGCATATTTATAAAAATGATATGACTTAGGTTCAAGTAGAGAAGGTAACTAGATTAAAGTAATTAGCCAGCAAGCAAGTGGCAAAACCAGAACTTGAGCCTGCATGCCCTTTGCTCATTACTACAGGCTGGAGTTTGATGTTCTTTTTCATGTTAGCTTGCCTGGTTCACCATCCCAGACACCCAGGAATGTGGCTGTGTTGCCCAGGAGCAAGCTTGAAAATGTAGTCATTGACTTCCATTGTTATGAGTCATTACCCCCTTCTCCTCCGCTCCTTCCCTCCCTCTTTCCTGTGTCATTACCCCCACCCCTCCACTCTCCCCAGTTATCACCATTCTTTTTGTTAGACTTTGGGATCTGGGCATGTTCATATGTTTTATTTTGGCTTTTAATTAGAACCAAGTGTTCTGTTCTTTGAGTTGGGTAAATACAGAGATAGGCTTGATTTGCGTGGCCCAGACTTACTATTTCAGTTTTGAGGCCACTTCTTAACTAGACTAAGTTGCAGATTTGCCCTGTTGGTGGCCTGAGATTTAGAATTGATTCACAATGATGGCAACTATTAAATGTTTTATATTTTTTAATACTGTACTTCAACCACAGAATGTGTTGATTAAATATTGCTATTAAATTGTCTTTCTTCCTGTAGCATTTCCTAAAAGTTTTGATTCAAAGTAGAATTCTTTACGTTGTTGACTCTTTCTCTTTCTCTTTCTTTTTCTTTCTTTTTCTCTTTCTCTTTCTTTGTTTTCTTTTCTTTCAGCAATAATTTATTCCTACCTGATGATTAAAGAAAGCATCCTCTGTAAGAATCGTTTTACTTTATTGTTGACCTCTTGGAGGGTCTGCCTTTAATTTCTTCTGCTTTTTGAACTCATGATGGCATTTTTATATAATGTGTAAAAGAGCATCAGGAGACAGAGCCAAAATGGTCTTTCTTGCTTTTATACAAATTAAATTGCCCTTGTGGCCCAGTATAAAATCTAAGCGCTAAGAGCAGTTATTTATTTTGACAACAGAATTAATTGAGCCTAAAACAGTTGAAATTCCAGTTGTAGCAAACTATTCTTTCTGACTCTTACCCTGGCTTTGGGACTGTCAAAAAAAGTAACTTGTCTTAGGATTAAATAGCAGAATGATGGGCAGTGGACTGCATTTGAGGAAGATGCTGAATAAACTTTCTACTTGTGAAACATTTCAGAAGTGACGTGATGCAAGGGGGTCACAGTGTGCACTGATATCCAGCTGAGCTGTCAACTGGCACACAGCCAGGCACGCAAAGCTTTGCCATGGGAAGTGGCGTGTGGAGCATATGCCATTTGGAAATCTTTTTCATGCATGAGTTAATAATGTTTCTTCTTAAAGGGCATATTTAGTTTTATTATACCAGAAACTGTTGATATTTCTGTCTTTAATAGAAAAGCTTATGTGCTGAAGGTATTCACTTTAAAATTTTTAGATATATTTTACAGTTTGAAAGGATCTGGCATCTTCGGTTTCAAAAGTGTGATTTTGAATAGTTTGTTTTTATTGGACATTTTCCTGTTTCAAATAGATGTTAAGAGGATGTTTAGAAAAGGGAAAGGGAAAAGCAATAGAGGTATGTCTGGTATAGGAAAAAGATTTTGAGAGAAAAAAATGTAGAACTTGGTTTGAGAGGGAATTTTTGTAGAGTTAAGGGATGCCTTTGGTATTTTCACATATATGAAGGATCCAAAGATCTTAAAAGAATAACATATTTGCTAAGGTGATGTTACAGAAGTCTTCTTAGATACTCTATTTTTATGTATTTTAAAATCCTGCAGTTTGTTTGGCATTGATGTTTTGTTTTTCCTCTCTAAGCCCATAGCTTGATTATTTGAGATTATGTGAAAAGTTACTGAGCACAGATTATGCCATGTATAGCTGTAGGAACTCTCAGATTTATTTGACAGGTGGTCATAGTCTCTTAAGGTTTATTAGTAAGTTATAAAGCTAATGATACATAATAAACTATTGGTAATTTCGGTGGAAATTTTTCATTCTTTTACACCAAGTAGTTGTTAATTATTAGATGCACATACTAAAATTCTTTACCTTTCTTGATCTTTCATTTCTAATCTCTTTGTAAACTGTTAATGCATGCCTCTAAAGAATTCTAACAATGAGTTCATTACCCTTTCATTTAATGAATTTTTAGCTTCCAGATTTGCAAACCGAACTTGAAGTCTTTTAAATTTTTAATTGGGTCATTTTCTGATTTCAAGGCTTTTTGGGGTGGAAGTAGTAAATGTATTTTATTTTTTTTAGTCACATGTGTATTATAAGAATACTTAGAAAGGTATCACTAATTAATTAGGACCTTGTTTATCAACTCACTTTTATGAGTTTTTTTTTTTTTTTTTTTCAGTTGTTGTTGTTATTTTGCTTATCACTAAATGTTAATGTACTCTATTTGAATAGAAACCAGAACTGAAAAAGTAGATCTTAGATTTGGGGTTAAGAAGGACATTTTAGCCAATCGTTTGTTTTTGTTTTTTTTTTGGTTTTGTTTTTTTTTTAGAGAGAGAGCACATGAGTGTTGGAGAGGGGCAGAGAGAGAGAGAGAGAGAGAGAGAGCAAGCAAGCCCTAAGTAGGCTCTCTGCTCAGCATGGAGCCTGACGTGGGGCTTGATCCCACAACCCTAGAATCATGACCTGAACTGAAATTAAGGGTCAGACGTTCAACTGACTGATCCACCAATATTTTTAGATGTTCTTTCTTGTAGAGAAATATTTCTTACTAATTAGTGGCTTTCTTTTATAATTAGACGATCAGTGAGAACTCTGATGATGAACTTATTCATAGTTTTAGTTTAGCTTAATGTCTCAGAAGAACCAGTAATGAAATCTTCTGTTTTCCACTCTTCAAGCTTTGTTTTTATTTTTTTAATTTTTTTATGTTTATTTGTTTTAAAAGAGAGAGAGAGTGAGAACAAGTAGGGGAGAGGCAAAGAGAGAAGGAGAGAGAATCCCAAGCAGGCCCCAAGCTGTCAGCACAGAGCCCAACGTGGGGGTCCATCTCACAAACCGTGAGATCATGACCTGAGCTGAAATCAAGAGTTGGACACTTAACTGAGTCACCCAGGTGCCCCCAAGGCTGATTTTTAAATTTTTTGAAATAGCATGTTGAAACTATTACTATTAATAAAAATTTATTTCACAAAAATGCTGAACTTGCATACATTTAAGTATTATAAAACAGGGGTGAAATGACTGTTTAATAGAAGATATTTTTTAGTCTGATATTTACTTTTGGGGACATTTTAGCAGAACAGTGATTCATGCTTTTGCTAGTTTCTTTACTACCTAAATAGTTTAGTATCCCATGTACATGAAATCTATTTTATGACATTTAAGGCTAGTCTTAGCAGATCTGTCATTTTAGAGCTACTTAAAATGTTTTTCAACTGATTTCTATTTTATCTTCTTCCTCTCTTTCTGTAGTCTATCCCTCATACCAGTGCTAATTTTCTTTTAAGACCACTTTATAGGGGCACGTATGTATCACCTCTCATGAAAACTCTTCCCATTACCTGCAAACTAAAAGTTCAGATTCCTTGACCTGCTTTACAGTTAGAGGATCACCACTTAGCTACGATGTAATTAATGCATTTATTTGTTCAGCAAATATTTGTTAAAGACCTATTGTTTGCCAGTTCACAGTGGTCTACGAGAGGGACAAGTTCCCAAGCTGACATTCTAGTAGTATTTACTATGTTGGTCCCCCATCCTCCCCATGAACACAACCAGGGATTCAGCACCTGCCTTTTATTGTGCTTATTTTTTTCTTTAGTATCCTGCAAGCTCCTTGAAAACAGAAAGTACACAGTAGGTGTCTCCAGTTCTACAGTATCATATATAAAGGGTTTTCAGTTAACTGTGATCATAATAATAGACTAGTGTCAGTTTTTGTCAGTGTTAGGGTTATTTGGTTTTTAAAATTATTGATATTTTAAATAACACTATCAGATAACACTGGAACACATGTCAGGTCGATTAAAAAGATGTAATGTGATTTGATCTGATTGTTTTCCATCAGCTTTAAATTTTTTTTTTTTTTTTTTTTTACTAAGAGCTGTTCATCTGTTTTGTTTTGTTTTAGGCCTTATTGAATTTGAAGAATGTGACCCTGCTAGTGCAGTTGAAGGTAAGTTGACTAGTTGTAATGTGTGGTAACTAGCTAATATCTTCTGTTTATTGAACAAATAAAGAGTGGCTATTATCCATTGATGTCAGCATGTTTGTGGAGTGATATAAAAAATCTGAATGTAGTTTGAAGGCCTATAGATTTTTAATCTTTACTTAATAAGTAAACAGTAGGTTTGCCCAAAGGAATATTAGTGTGTTAGAATATATATCTTAAAAGATTAAATATAACATGTATTTATTTTCAAATACACATCGAGATTGTTTTCTTTATTGACATCCATCTTTAAACATTCTCATGTCATAAATATGAAAATCATTGCTACACGTTAATGTATAAGATTTATTTTAAAGTGAGAAACATTTCAGTAATTAATGAAGGTTATATATTGATATTAATATTCCCCTCATTCAGGAGGAGTGATGATGTGACTTGGAGAAAGGGTCTACAACCCTTCATGTTTGTTTATTTAAATATTCTATTTTTAAGTAATCTCTGCACCCAATGTGGGACTCAAATTCACAACCCCAAGATTAGAGTCACATGTTCCACAGACTGAACCAGCCAGGCACCTACCTTCCTGTTTAAGTACTTTGTGAGCTACTAGAAATAATTTGGGAAGCAATCTTTTCTATTTATTTTTCTCTCAACATTTATGTGAGAATTCAGAGAAAAGGTTTACTGTTGTGTGTAAAGCTATCATTGGAGGAGTCAGGCTCTCGTGCCTAGATTTCTTACAGTTACTAGCTGTTTGAGAGCAGTAACTATGCAAGTTCTCTGTTCTTTAGCTTTCTTTATTGTAAAATGTGGATAGTAAGTAATACTCTGTGAGAAAAAAATGTATTTGATATAACATGCTGTACAAATGTATGGTTTAGTTTTGCATGGAAGCAAGTACCTTGTTCTAAAACAGCTGGTTTCTAATCCTGGCTATAGTATTTAGTAGCTGGATAATACTGAGATAAAAAAACAAAACCAAAAAATACCCTTGAGTTTACTCATCTATATGGTGAGAGGTTATTTTAGGTATGCTCTATAGTTGTCCGAGTAAGCAGCTAAGCTTTGTGCTGAATTCCAGCAACAATTAATAGTATGGCTGATTTCTAAGAAATAATTTGTCATGAAGGAAGAGGAGGAAGAACTGCCATATTAGGCAGAATAAAGATGATACTCATTTATGGTACAATCAACTTACAACATTCATTATATTAAAGATAATATGTGTGCAAAAGAATGCCATAAGTTTTCTGTGTTTACTGTTAATGGATCTGTTGTGTCATCTTTTTATTTAAAACACCGCATTCGTATTTTTTGATCTTCCAGACAGGAAACATGATTTGACTTGGATTTATAAGAAAATGTAATATAGTGAATAATGTCCCTTCTTTGAAGTTTTAAGATTCTCCAAATGTTTATGTTGTCTGAGGTAATTTAGGAAAGACTTAGAGGAAAAGAGAATTTTATTAATCAAGTGATAAATCTTTATTAAATTAACATAAGAAAAATCTAAACAGACTATGACTATGATTTAAACATTAGAGTTTACCAATTGATACTTTTATTTCTTTCATCCAGATTTAGTATTGACATAAGCAAATTATGTGTCAGGATACAAGTGTAATATATTTATCAGCAGCAGTTATGTTTCTGTGACAATATACATTTATTTTAAGGTATAAAACCACGGAAAAGAAAGACTTTTGGTTTGCCAGGAATAATTAAAAAGGAAAAGGATGCAGAGTCTGTGTAAGTATATTAAATATTGTCACAATTCTTTGTTATTAAGTAACTAAGAATAAGACTGTTGTTTTGAATGTGAAAAGAAAAATTTCTTCAGAAATAACTCAATGTATGTATGTCTGAGGTGTAAAAAATACACTTTTCTGAATACATTTGCCAGCTCCTCTGGGTTAAGTTAAAAGTATTAGATTTCTTACTATTTTAAAATATTAAGATAAAGGCTTCTATGTTTTGAAATTTAAACTTTAAAGACATTCTTTTTACAAAATGATACATGCATATTTAAAAAAAAGTGCAAAGGAAACTAAAAATTCTTCTAAATCTTAATGCCTAAGAAAAAACCCATGGTCAACAATTTGATGAAAATCCTTCTAGACAACTCTAAACATATAGGCTCATAGCGATATATGCATCCGTAAACAAAATGGGGAAGAACAAAAGCCCTAACATGTTTTAAACATTTATGCTAGGTCATCAGCTTTTGCTAGAGGATGGAATATAAATCTGATTTACCTTTAAAAAAAATTAAGTTAGGATACAAAGAATATATAATTAGCATATAGTAAATTCAACAGATAATGGGTAAGTGAAATTTTCTGTCTTGGCTACACATTAGAACTACGTGGAAAATTAACATAAATATATCTATGCCAGGCCCCACCTCAGACCAATTATTACAGATTTGCAGGGTGTGAGACACAGCATAATTTTTGTTTTGTTTAGTTTGGTTTGCTTTTAAGCAGCCTCTGTCATTCCTCATATACACCTGGGGTTGAGAAGCTCTTAAGAGCTATGATTTACCAGACACAAACTGGAATTAAAGGAATCTTTGTTTCTGTAATTATTCAACCTATATAGATTGACAAGACGCTAATCAAGTCTTAAATGATTTGTTAAGCCAGTAACACTGGCTTGAAATTTATTTAAAATCCCTGCTTCTCCAGCATAATTAGCAGAACTTTCATGGCCACTCATATTTTCAATGTAAGAGAACGATTTGTGCTTTGGGTGTTCTTACCTTCTATCTAGTTAAATTCATTTTATCTGAGTTTCTACCATTCTAAATGTCTGTTTCTAACCCCCTCCCAAGTTTAGTTTCACTTGGTTAACAAATTAAGACTGATTGGGAAGTGATTTATATCTGTGGTTACCATCTCATCTGCAGATGTCTTTTCAGCTTTATGAAGGGAGTATTTTGCTAAGGAGATGGAATCAAAACTATTTTTGTAACGTTGGAAATACTTAAGGAAGTCTAAACAGTTGATTCATACATGAAATTAGAAATGTAGCCACTTTGTTAGTATATTATAGACCGAAAGGCCTTAAATTCAATTATTTTTATAATATGTGGTTTTCACAGCTGGTAATTCAGGGAGCTTATAATATTTTTGTGTATTCTGTGTTTTTAGAATTGTTTTGCATGATCAGTAATTTCCCAGTACCATCGTTAGGCCACTTGGATATTGGAATATTTTTCACCACTGAGAATACTAGGGCAGAAAATCAGTGCTTTAAACAACTGCATCATGATTGTCTTCTTTCAACACTTTCAGGCAGGAAAAATATTAGACACCTCTTTGTTTGAAATGCCCAAGGCTCTTGGCATGCTGCTTCTTAAACAGCCTGAAGGCTTTTGAAATGCCAGTGATTGTGGAAGAGGAGTCCTGCTCAGAGCTTGCTCTTCCTGGGGCTTCATCTGCAGGTCTCATTACAGCCCACTGTGAAAGCAAACAGATGAGTGCTTTCCCACAAAGACTGGACAGTTCTGGCTTAAAGCCAGAGAATAAACTGTTTGGAACTTTGACACTTTGATATTTAAACTTTATCTTTAAAAAAAGAAGAAAGTAGAAGTGCTCTAACATTTTAAATGATTCTGTAGAGGAATTGAATTCATGATTATATTGTCTTTTCTGGAACATTTCCTCAGAGTATGCAGTAGGATTTTTGATAAATACCCCTCATATATCAGTAATAAGGGAGCTCTTTTTTCAAAATTGGCAATCTTAAGTGACATTTAAATGGCTATAAAAACACAAGAGGTTTGCATTTACCTGCTTTGGTGCTGGAGTTTGGATTAAGAGCAGTGTAGTCATCTCCCTCTTTTTCCGTTATTTCAGTCTGTTCCATTTTGTCTTCCCCTAACAGAATTCTTCACTCTGTAGATTTTTCTGATTTGTGCTTAGTCTTTGGGTAGATAGAGATGACCTGCTTATCCTGTATATTAATATAGTACTTTTTATTGTCCATTGGGCATTAAGGTATACCTAATGTGTATGTTTTTAGTCTGTTATTAAAGTGGCAGATTCTGATACTGCGTGCATTAACTGTCTAAAGTCAAAGAATTATGCAACTAATCTAGATATGTTTTCAGTATGCACTCTGATTTTTGTGAATTTGATCTAGAATATGTACACAGAAATTCTTCTAACCGTATTCTTCATGGCCTCAATGTCTTTAATTTTATATGTTTAAGTCTTTATTTGATTATTTGAGAAGGTTGATCTTCTTTATGTTTTGGTTTTGCATATAAAATACTTTTTGGGGGGGGCATTCACTTTCGAATGCCCCTCTCTGTAAAGAGAGCTTTCTTACTATTCTTACTTTCTAATTTTATACTCTGATAAAGTTCTTGCTTCCCGCTCACTTAAAAAAATAAATAAAATATATTTTTGCTAGTTTATGTCCAAATTAATATTTATCAGTTAAATAAGTGATAAAATTAACAATTTTCAACAACTTAGTAGACTAGAAAGCTTTTCAAGTGGAAGTCTGGCTACTCATTTAACATATATGGAGAAAAATAGCTTTTTTGGCTTTTGTTTATATGCTAGCTATGGAATGTACTTCAAGTGAAACTGAAGTTTTAACAAAAATATATTGTAAAATGTTATTTACTAGTATTTACCAATTAATACAAGTACAGACTTAAAAAAAAAAAGTCGAGCTTTCCTCTTAGAAATTTTTTTAGCTTTCTCTGCCTAAAGAATTAAAAGCTACTAAGAAATCCTTGTAGGACTGATAGCTTCCTTTATAAGTTTTGTGTGTGTGTTAATGGAAAAGAAGTACTTGTGAAGTACAAGTTTTTAAAATAATTGTAAGCTGTGTGAGTTTCATTTTGTCATGTATTATGGATATAGGAATGCTTTCTTTTGAATTTTAAAATCATTTAGTATATTTTAATCTTCATGATTTGATTTTTTCTAAATATTTTTGTTAAGTTTAAATAAAAGTTACATTTAAATACCAAGATGATCACTTTCAGTATACAGTTATTATTGGATAGTTGTAATAATTGAGTATTTATAATATTTTGTTTATTTTAATAGGGAATGCCCTGATGCAGATTCACTTGTAAGTAGATTTTACTTTGATATAAACCATGTAAATCAGCTATTTTGATTAGGAAATACCCAGCATATTTGGGTTGAGTTGTTCACAAATCTTTCTAAGAAAAATACTAACCAGTTTATTGTAAATTCACTATTAAAGTTACAGATAAAATTTTGGCCTTATATTACTAGATGCTTTTATATTAAATAAAAGGTAGTTCTACCTACCTTTGAAAAGTGGACATTTTAGTTTAAAAATTTGAATGGTACCCTACCATATTGCTTTTTCTTGAGAAATATGCCAGATCTCAAATCTGCATACTTTAAAACGTGATGCTCTTAATTGTGTATTCCTGGGGCACCTGGCTAGCTCAGTTGGTTAAGTGTCTGACTTTGGCTCAGGTCATGATCTCATGGTTCTTGAGTTCGAGCCCCACAAGGGGCTCTCTGCTGTCAGTGCAGAGCCTGCTTTAGTTGCTCTCTCTCCCTCACCCTCTCTCTATCCATTCTCCTCTTGCTCATGCTCTCTCAAAAATAAGTAAGCATTAAAAATAAAAATGTGTTGGGGCGCCTGGGTGGCGCAGTCGGTTAAGCGTCCGACTTCAGCCAGGTCACGATCTCGCGGTCCGTGAGTTCGAGCCCCGCATCAGGCTCTGGGCTGATGGCTCAGAGCCTGGAGCCTGTTTCCGATTCTGTGTCTCCCTCTCTCTCTGCCCCTCCCCCGTTCATGCTCTGTCTCTCTCTGTCCCCAAAATAAATAAACGTTGAAAAAAAAAAATTAAAAAAAAAAATAAAAATGTGTTCCTGATTATTAAAATTTTATTCAAGTATTTGAGTTTTGTTTAGAGGTTATCATTTTAGAAAACATAGCAGTAATAATCATGGTTAGTACTTCTCTGTGCTTTTTGTTCTGAAGAAAGTTTGTTTATATTTCGTATTTAAATATATTTCTTTATATGTAATTAAAGAAGACATTAAATGGAGCTCCTTGTGGTTACAGTGGGAGAGTAGATTTACCAAATGGTATAAGTATTGTGTAGACAGACACACTTTTCAAGTTGTTCATTAGGCAGTGGTCATGTTGCTAAGTGCAGTAGGATCAAGCTGCCTGTCTCCTTTGCTTATTGTTCTTGCTTGCATAATTACTCTTTTTTTTGGCCCAAAAACCTTTTGATCTTTTACAGCATAATGGTGTATATACCAAGATAAAGATATTTTGTGAAACACTGTGTTTTATGTAACTTAACTAAAATAAAATTAGTATTTTTGCTGTCTATTTCAACTTTAAAATAAGAAGATTATGATTTGTTGATAAATGTAGAGTGAAAAGAAAGAAATAGATTTCTAGTGTCATCCAGGGTTAAAATCTCAGCTAATTGATACTGTTCTGTAATGATCAGTGTTAACCAATTTTGAACTGTTGTCAGTACTTGTCTGGAATTAGAAAAGCACTTATAAAAAGGATGCATAAGTCTAATGTCATATAAGAAATGATTCATAAATTTGTGTTGAAAGAAAACAAAAACAGTATGTTTTGTCATTTTAATTACCAAAAAAAATTTTAGAAGAATATGAACCAGTAAAGATAAATTGGCAGAGTATGTTTGTAAGACATATAACAAGGGGCTAATTAATTTCCTTTGTAAAATTTCTATATAGATCATTTTTTTTTAATGTTAACGGATTTTATTTCAGATTCCACACTGCAATGAATTTCAATAAACCGTCACTTCTTATGCTGTGATTTAGTACCAAAAATATATATCCAAATTACAGTAAAGCCTTGGACTGTGAGTAACTTGTTCTGCAAGTGTTCTGCAAGACAAGCAAAGATTTCTAATAAATTTTAACTTGATAAACAAGCAATGTCTTGCAATAGGAGTAGTACATGATGCTGAATGTCACATGATCACAACTGAGCCAGTGGTTCTTCTCTTCTTCTCTCTCTGTCTCTGTCTCTCTCACTACGGGATTGTGGGTGATCATCTCCCATTCTCAGATGCTTGGTCTCAGGCTGTGGTGTTTGGCACAAACCAGTGATTTTTCAGAACATTGGAAGGTGCTCACAACTGGCCCTAGTGTATTTTTTGTCACTTCAAGGCACCAACGGACAGTCCTTTGCTTTTCCATACAAGAGTAAGCTTAGGGATGCTTTGCTTCACTCTAGATTAGGCTGCCTGCAGATACAGATCCTCCCCTCCACTGTCTTATTGTCAGTTACATTAAGTACAGTATATGACAAGAGTTTATTAATATGCACTGTAGTCAACATCCCTGTGAGCATATATAATGGCCCCCATGCAGAAAAAGATTCCATTGAACCAATAGATAACAGTGATTCCGTTAGTGATATTGAAAGTCGTCCTACACAATCACCCTCCTCCCTCTTGTCTCCCTCAAACCAGCCATGAAGGTTTTTAAAGGTAAATACAGATTAATTTGTTTCTTTTTCTTTATATTTTGCATTTTATTTATTATATTATATTACAATCATTTTTATATGAATATTTTTGGGTTGTGGAATAAATCATCTGAGTTTCCATTATTTCTTAAGGGGAAATTTGCTTTGATATACAAGTGCTTTGGATTACAAATGTGTTTCTGGAATGAATTATGCTCACAAACCAAGG
Organism: Leopardus geoffroyi; assembly: GCF_018350155.1. Lineage (NCBI taxonomy): Eukaryota > Metazoa > Chordata > Mammalia > Carnivora > Felidae > Leopardus > Leopardus geoffroyi. The sequence goes on from NC_059326.1 coordinate 137,604,295, forward strand.
TTTTACTGTATCTGCAGAAATTTTAAACTACTTTTTTTTTTCAGTTTAATAAGTGAGATGAGTTATGAAGTCATGTTTTCTTTATATGTTTCCACCAAAACAAAATATCTCACAGATTGAAAGCAGAAATATGTGAGAATCATGTCCTCTTCTAAACTCGACACTAAAAAGATTTTCAAAAATGTTAAACAATGCTACTCTTCCCATTTTTTTATTTTAAAAATAAATTTATTTTTCACAAATATTTATGTTTAACACAATACTTTTATCACTATTTTTAAATTAATAAATATTTTAATTTTACTTTCAATTTCATAATATATACTCAGGGAATTTTCAATAAATGTTCATGGATTCTGAAACTAAGGTGATTATATACTACTGAGCTCGGTCATCATCTCTAAGAATAAAGAGTCTACACCTTGCTGAATTCTTACATACCGTTCTCAAAAGGATGAACAAGTATAAGAAGCACACCAATCCATGTATCTTGAATATTTTTAATTTCATCAATAAGGAACCAGTTTAACATTTACTGTGGTAATTAGAAAATATCTAACTCACAAATTAAAACCATTCATGACATTCACTATGTGATTAGAAAAGCCTCATGTGCTGAGGAAGAGGGAGACATAAGCATGTATATAGTAACATTAGAATTCCAGCTGAGGACACCTGGAGTTTGAATTCCCTATTAGAATTCAGAATTCAGCAACAGAGCTTTAACTTCATCATAGTAAGAATCATGTAATACTGTACCATCAATTCTTATACAGATCATTTTTAAAGGTGAGCAAGCATCTCAGTAGGAAAGGGGCATTATGATAAAAACAGGCTGTTTCCATAAAAAGAAATAAAAGTGGTAAATAACCATAGAAATGTTGCTCAGAATGGTAGTCTCATTCTGATGCAAATTAAAATTATTTATCTATCATATTGGCAAAAGTTTTGGTTTACTTGTATTAACAGGAATGTAAATTGGTACAGTCTGTCTTGTGGATAGTTTGGCACTATCTTCTCAAATAAGAAATGCATGTTCTTTTTGACTCCCTATTCCTACTGCTTGCCACTTACTGTTAGGGTTTTATATGTACTTGGTCAAGATATATGCATATAGTAGCCCTCCCCACCATCTGCTGTTTCTCTTTCCATGATTTAAGGTACTTACGGTTGATTGTGGTTCAGAAGCAGATGATCCTCTTTCTGATATATCATTAGAAGGTCATTAGTAGCCTGACACTACGTCACAGTGCTTACATCATTCACCTCATGTCATCTTATCATATAGGTATTTTATTATGTCACATCATCAAAAGAAGATGGTTGAGTACAGTAAAGTAAGATATTTAGAGCGAGTGAGAGAGCACATCCACGTAACTTTTATTATAGTATGTTGTAATTCTTGTTATTATTGTTGTTAATGTTATGGTGTCTAAAAAAATCTCTTATTGTATCTAATTTATAAATTAAACTTTATCATAGGTATGTATGTATAGGGAAAAACCTAGTATACATAGGGTTCATTACTGTCCTTGGTTTCAGGCATCCACTGGGGTGTAGGAATGTATCCTCAATGGATAAGGGGGACTACTGTATGTAGAGGGGGAGGGAGAGAGAAGTAGAGACATGTTTATTCCAACATTGTTTATATTAACAAAAAACTGGAAACATCCATCAAAATGGAGATTGGTTAAAAAAATTATTAAACATTCACTCTAATAGTCACATGTTACAGAATTAGGTTGTCGTGCCTGCTGATATGGAAAGAGACGCAGCAAGTATGATTTTTAAGTAACTGCTGTTTTAAAAATATAAATGAGCAGATATCTTTGGGTGTTTTTTGTTTTGTTTTTTAGAGAATGTATTACTGGACACTTAATTGTGGTTAGTTTTGGAGAGCAGCATTACAGTGGTGGTCAGCAGGGAGAAGAGGCTTTCTTTTGTTGTTTTATTTATAGCCTATTATTATTTATTTATGGCCTATTTATGACTTTTTTATGGCTAGTCTTTTGTTGTTGTTGTGTTTTGTTTTTTAAGTAGGCTCTATGCCCATCATGGGCCTTGAACTCATGACCCTGAGATCGAAAGTTGCATGCCCTACTGACTGAGCCAGCCAGGTGCCCTATGGTACTCTTAATGATTTCTTTAAAAAGCATCCATGGTCTAGACGTCTTGGTAGGGAAATTACCATTTAATTTCTGTTCCGTTTCTAAATGGTCTGTGTAATTAAATTCTTTTGAGAGACTACATCTTTAGTTTTTCTTTTTTTTAACCTTTTTTAACGTTTCTTTATTTTGAGAGAGAGAGAGAGAGAGAGAGAGAGAGTGAGCGTGTGGGGGCAGGGGCAGAGAGATAGGAGAGAAAGAATCCCAAGCAGGCTCCACACTGCCAGCTGGGAGCTGGAATGTGTGGCTCCAACCCATGAGATCATGACCTGAGCAGAAATCAAGAGTTGGATGCTTAGCTGACTGAGCCACCCAGGTGCCCCTCCAATTAATTAATTATTCCAATATATTTTTTTAAAATCACTACCACCACTATCCAAACCTGTCTTTTAAGATTAGTGGGTTAAGTTATCTGCTCTTTTTTTCATATTACTTTGGCCTAATGCTTTGCTCCAACAGTGTGGGGCCATAATATAGAAATCATGGATTGAATGAACAAAGATTGTAAACAGGTAGTGTCTAAATTTTTCTTAATCCCAAGTTTCTATGAATAGTTTCAACATTGAATATCTAATATACTGAGAATCCTAATTTATTTTGAAAGAATTAATTTACAGCAAGTTGCAAAGATAGTACAGAGCAGTCCCGTGTGCCTTTCACCTGTTTTCTCCTCATAATTTCTTGCAGAAATACAGTATCATGACTGGGATGATGACATTAATGCAGTCCGAGCATTTCCATGACCACAAGGATCTTTTGGTCTTTTGTGCTGATTGCCCTTTTACAGCCACTTTTCTTCCATCACCACCCTCCTTAGCCTCTGGCAACCAATAATCTTTTCTCCATTTCTATAATTCTGTCAATTCAAGAATGTTTTAAATAACATTAGAATCCTACCATAACCTTTTCAGATTTTTTTTTTTTTTTTTTATTCAGCACAGTTCTCTTGAGTTCCACCCAGGTTCTTGCATGTATGAATAGTTTATTCCTTTTTCTTGTTAAGTAGTAGTATTCCATGGTTTAGATGCACTAAAATTTGTTTTAACCATTCACCTATCATAGGACCTTTAGTTGTTTCCAGTTTTTGGCTATTAGAGAAAAGTGCTTTGAACAATCATGTACAGGTTTTTCTATGGACACAATGTCCCCTCTGACCCTGGTAATTTTCTTTCTGAAGTCTGGTTTTATCTAACAAGACAGTCATTCTGCCCTAATTTTTTTATTTTAAAGTTTATTTATTTTAAGAGAGAGTGTGCATGAGCTGGGGAAGGGGCAGAGGGCTGAGAGAGAATTCCAAGCTGATTCCACACTTTCAGTTTAGAGCCCAGCCTGGGCTTGAACTCATGAACTGTGAGATCATGATCTGAGTCGAAACCAAGAGTTGGATGCTTAATCCACTGAGCCACTCAGTTGCCCATCTTTTTTTTTTTTAATTAACTTTTATATGGTATATTTTTTCTATTTTTTTTTTTACTTTCCCCCATCTATGGTGTTATATATGAAGTGAATTTCTTATAGACAGCATATAGTTAGTTAGGTCATGTTTTTTAATCCATTCTACCAATCTGTCTTTTGTTATCTTTGGGCAGTTTTTTATTTATTTATTTATTTATTTATTTATTTATTTATTTATTTATTTTTTAAATTTACATCCAAGTTAGCATATACTGCAGCAATGATTTCAGAAGTAGATTCCTTAATGCCTCTTACCTATTTAGCCCATCCCCCCTCCTACAACCCCTCCAGCAACCCTCTCTTCTCTATATGTTAAGACTCTTATGTTTTGTTCCCCTCCCTGTTTTTATATTATTTCTCCTTACCTACTCTTACGTTTATCTGTTTGTATCTTAAATTCCTCATATGAGTGCAGTCATACGATATTTGTCTTTCTCTTATTTTGCTTAGCATAATACCTTTAGTTCCATCCACATAGTTGCCAGTGGCAAGATTTCATTCTTTTTGATTGCTGAGTAATACTCCACTGTGTGTGTGTGTGTGTGTGTGGTGTGTGTGTGTGTGTGTGTGTACATACATACATACATACATACACACCACATCTTCTTTATCCATTCATCCGTCAATGGACATTTGGGCTCTTTCCATACTTTGGCTATTGTTGATAGTGCTGCTGTAGGGGCATGTGCCCCTTCAAAACAGCACACTTGTATCCCTTGGGTAAATACCTAGTAGTGCAATTGCTGGGTCCTAGGGTTATTTACAGTTTTTTGAAGAACCTCCATACCGTTTTCCAGAGTGGCTGCACCAGTTTGCATTCCTACCAGCAATGCAAAAGAGATCCTCTTTCTCTGCATCCTCACCAACATCTGTCATTGCCTGAGTCGGTAATTTTAGCTGTTCTGACTGGAGTAAGGTGGTATTTCATTGTGGTTTTCATTTCTATTTCTCTGATGATGAGTGATTTGAGCATTTTTTCATGTGTCTGTTCGCCATCTGGATGTCTTCTTTGGCCCATTTCTTCACTGGACTGTTTGTTTTTTTGGGTGTTGAGTTTGATAAGTTCTTTGGATACTAACCCTTTATCTGATATGTCGTTTGCAAATATCTTCTCCCATTCCGCAGGTTGCCTTTTAGTTTTGCTGATTGTTTCCTTCGCTGTGCAGAAGCTTTTTATTTTGATGAGGTCCCAGTAGTTTATTTTTACTTTTGTTTCCCTTGCCTCCGGAGAGGTGTTGAGTAACAAGTTGCTGTGGCCAAGGTCAAATAGGTTTTTGCCTGCTTTCTCCTCTAGGATTTTGATGGCTTCCCATTTAACATTTAGGTCTTTAACCCATTTTGAGTTTATTTTTGTGTTTGGTGTAAGAAAGTGGTCCAGGTTCATTCTTCTGCATGTTGCTGTCCAGTTTTCCCAGCACCATTTGCTGAAGAGACTGTCTTTATTCCACTGGCTATTCTCTTCTGCTTTGTCAGAGATTAGTTGGCCATACGTTTGTGGGTCCATTTCTGTGTTGTCTATTCTGTTCCACTGATCTGAGTGTTTTTGTGCCAGTACCATACTGTCTTGATGATTACAGCTTTGTAATACATCTTGATGTCTGGGATTGTGATGCCTCCAGCTTCGGTATTCTTTTTCAGAATTGCTTTGGCTATATGGGGTCTTTTCTGGTTCCATACAAATATTGGTATTCTAGCTCTGTGAAGAATGCTGGTATTATTTTGATAGAGACTGCTTACCATAATTATTGACATAACAGGGCTTATGTGTGTCATTTTATCTTTGGTTTTCATTTTGTTTTCTTTTTCCTGCCTTCCCTGAGGGTTATTTGAACCTTTTTTAGAACTGCATTATGATTTATTTATAAAGTTTTTGAACATATGGCTCTGTTTTCACTCTTCACTATCTTCAGATAGTTTTTTTTTTTAATTTTTAAATTAATTTTAAATTAAATTTTAATTTTTTAGAGAGCACAAACTGGGGAGAGGGGCAGAAGGGAGAGAGAATCTTAAGCAGACTTCATGCTTAGCACAAAACCCGATGCGGGGCTTTATCCCACAGCCCTGGGATCGTGACCTGAGCCAAAACTAAGAGTTGGATGTTCAACTGAGCCACCCAGGTGCCCCCCGGTAGCTTCTCTAGCCAGAATTTATAGTTGTAATCTTTAAGAGGTCAGTCCAGAAGCAGCTTACTCAGTACTGTAGAAAACAGCTCGGCATTATTTTAAATTATTACATCATACTGTATAGTGTATTGTAAACAAATTTAAAAGTGGTATCAACAAATTCTTACAACTTCTAGGACATTACATATCTGTATGTTTTTAGGGTACTGGGAATAAGAATAAAGTATTTTATAAAAACTTTCTAATTTCTAATGGATCCAATTTGGTAAAGCTTAAAGTATTTTAAAGTATTATTTACATATTAGCAAACAATATGCAGAACTTAAAGTGCTCTATTTCTAGGGGTTATAAGTGTATCACTTGTCATCATTTTCTTTTAATGTTTATTGGAGAGAGAGAGGGCCCTAGCACACAAGCAGGGTTGGGGTAGAAAGGGAGTGAGATAATCTCCATGTTGATAGCTTGGAGCCTCGCCCTCTCAAACCGTGAGATCTTGACCCGAGTCAAAATTGAGAGTCCAATGCTTAACATACTGAGCCACCCACATACCCCTTTTCATCTTTTAATCTATAGAATCTACTCTTCACTCTGTATTAGATTTTTCATTTCTAGATTTTAGCCAGTCTGTTAACTCACTGCTGGCTACAGTAGGCTTTTTATTCAGTTTGGAAGCTATAGCCATGTTAATTCTGCTCTTTGTTCTCCTTGACCTTATGCTGTGACTGAGATCATCTTTCATACTGTTCTTGCTGAGCCTTAGTAAGTGAATGGATGAAGAATAGTAAACTTTACCAGTACAAGAATATTGGCTGTCCAGTTCCAACTGGCATTTCTTGGCGATCTTTTTTTTTTTCATATAAAGATTATTTTGGAACTATTTTATTCTTGTATATTTTTTGTAAGTAAGAAGTTATTTGCATTCTCCCTACACACATGTGTTTATGTATGTGTATATAATTCTTTTTCTGATCATTTTAGTATAAATTCTATACATTACGGTCCTTCATCCCTAACTTCCTAAATGTGTATTTCTTAAAAATGGGATTATTCTCTTAACATAGCATACTTAGAGAAGTGTTCCTCCATCCTTTATCTCTTATACTTCATCACCCTCCCTTGTAGGTAACCAACTTTATTATATTCTGATTGATCCTTCCAGTGGCTTTTATTCCCCCATAAAGAAGAGATCTGTGTTCTTAAAATTTCCCTTCTTTCTTACGTAAACGATATATATGTTCCTTTATATGCTTTTTTCAGTTAGCAGTTTTTCCTGGAAGTTATTCGCTATGAGTTCATAGAAACTTCTGATTTTTTTTTTTATTTAAAATTGTTTTTAATGTTAATTTATTTTTGAGACAGAGAGAGACACAGCATGAGCAGGGAAGGGGCAGAGAGAGAGAGGGAGACACAGAATGTGAAGCAGGCTCCAGGCTCTGAGCTGTCAGCACAGAGCCCGACGCGGGGCTCGAACTCACGAACTGTGAGATCATGACCTGAGCCGAAGTCGGATGCTTAACCGACTGAGCCACCCAGGCACCCCAAAACTTCTGATTTTTTTAATAGATATATAGTACTCTGTTTTCTGTGTGTACTGTAGTTTATTCAACTATGCTTGGACATTAGATGCTCTCCAGCAGTTCTGAGTTACAGATCATCTTTGATCTGTTATATACATATTTTTAAATTGTTGGAGGTGTATCTTCAGGGTAAATTTTTAGAAATTGAATTCCTGGGTGGGAGAGTAAATATGTTTCTACTTTTGTTAGATAATGCTAAATTTCTTTCTCTAGAGATTGTACTATTTTTTATCTATACCAGCAAAGCCTAAGAGTACATTTTCCCACAGTTATGCCAACAGAATGTATTTTCAAGCTTTTGAAATTTTGCCTGGCTCATGGGTAAGATGATTATTTTAGTATAGTTTTAATTTTCTTGGTCATCTTTAATTTCTGTTTTTTTCTGTATTTTTGATAAATATTTCCATTTATTGAGACTGTCAGCCCTCTGATTTCATCATCTCTCATTCCCACTTTGAAGACTGGGATGAAAATTTGGTTATCTACAGAACTGTTGGTGTTCCTGCTCAAACACCTATTCTCTTCCTTTTAGTGCTTCTCCTACGTAATTTTATAGTGCTTTTCTCTTTCAGACATCTGAAGCATAAAGTGTGATCTGAAGCTAACTTAACCAAAAAGATGTAACTTTTCCACTTAATTATTGTATGAGCCTGTTGGTATTTGATAAATGACAGAGCCCCTATAATAGTTGAAGCTATTTTGCTAATCTTTTGTATTTCTGTAGTAGGATCCATGATTATAGTTTTTATTTTTCTTCCCATAGAACATTCCTGATGTAGATGAAGAAGGCTATAGTATAAAACCAGAAGCAAATCAGAATGATATCCTTTCATCATTTGGATATTCCTATGGATTGTGTTGGCATATAAGTAGACAGTTATAACAAAATGACCTGTTGTTTAATAAAAACTTCAAATTTTTAATTATAATAAAATGTGACTCCATAATAGTTTGACATGTTTTTACTAATGAGTTAGTAGTTCTGTTTCTGTGAAAGTCTACCATATCTCTTAAAGGTTTTATATTCCTTTTTGTAAATGTATGAAAACTGGTTATGCATTAAAATCACTTAAGAACTGAATTCTTTAACTGATACTCACATACCAAAGAGAACCATTTCTACTCATCTAGTGATTCTGATTCTGAAGATGAAGAACCAAAGAAATACCGGATAGAAATCAAACCTGTGCATCCAAATAACTCACATCACACAATGGCTTCCTTGGATGAATTAAAAGTATCTATAGGAAATATCACACTGTCCCCAGCAATATCTGTAAGTAAGAATAAGAGCAAGTTCGTACTCTTCATGTAGAAGCCTTATTTTTTTTTTAACCTTATCTACTTGCATCTGCTTAATTTTAGGAATAATAAAATAAAATATCATTAGGAATAGTTAATTAAGCATATTGGATAAGAAGATATTTTATAATTTGTCGTCAGTTTTATTGAGGTCTCCAGTGTCTGATTTTTATATAGGCAAATGAATTTGAGTTTGGCTTAGTTTTGTTTCCTTTTGAAAGTTTTACTGGGAAACAAAAATGTAGAAAATCTATTTCTGCCATTTATTTTATTTTCCAGTCTGTATGTTTCAGAAATTTGAACTGGCAGTATTAATCTTTTCCTCATCCAATTTTAAAGTTTTTCATCCATATTTTATGAACTTTATATGAACAGGAATTCAGTAAAAATGGATTTAAACATTAAGTTATGTGTCTGCATGCTTTTGCAACTGCAATATTTGTTTTTTCATACTTTTTATTAAAAAAGGCAAATATAAGAATTCTTAGTGATAATGGTTAGTTCCTCAATTCTAAGATCCCATATTTAACGGCTTTTGGAGGAGAAAAAAAATCACCATAACTAATCTTTCCATTGATGTCATAGTCTAAATTCAGGAATGTTAAACAATGAGAGAAAAGCATGTCTTAGAATGACAGTTTAGTCTATTTGTATATGCTCATCATAACTGATACTATACCTGTTGTCCTTGATAATACAGAATAAGTATTACCCATTTCATATTTTTTTATTATATATTGTTATTATATATTTTAAGAAGTCTGTATTTGGGAAAAAGTTTTTTTCTCTCAGTCATGCACTTTTAGAATTTATTTTTTTGTACAAAAAAGACTGATTTCTGAAGTGAGGTTTTATTCTCCCATTGCTATTTAACCTTAAGATTAACAGCCAAATTAAATTATGATATATATATGTACACATATATACATGTATATGTGTACATATATCTACACATATATACATATATGTATACACATACATATATATCTACACACATATATATATGAAGTAGGAAGCTATGAAATGACTAAAAATTTTTATTATATAAGAATACAACTAATTTTAAAAATAGGTGTAAATAAAACAAAAGCCTAGAGGAATATATACCAGAATGTTAAGCACCTTGCTCTTGTTAGTGAAAGCATTAGTGGTTTTAAATTTTCTTTGTACTTTTCTCTCTCTTCTATTTTTTAAAAAGCTGAACATTCTAGTTTCATACTGAGAAAATAAATAATAATGAGAACAGTTTAATAGTTAATGTTGGGTTTGAAAAGAGGATATTTTGAGTATATTTTATTGAGCAGTGTGCTCATCTAGCTCATGTCCCCTACCCCAAACGATGCTCTGTATGTGTTTTAAGGTGTATAGATTTTTAGGTATGGCTTAGAAGGTAATAGACAAATTATGAAACCAAGAAAATAAGCTGTTTTAAATTCTAAAATGTACACTATGTCTTTCTTTTTCTTTCCATGTACTACTAGAGACACAGCCCAGTAAGTGCAAGATTTTATATTATTACCTATGGTCTTAAAAAAATCATTTTAATGTTCGAACATTGATTTTCAGAATACTTGTGTTAAGTTTTTTAAATTTGCAGATCAAAGTATCTTGCTGTAGGCACTAACATTTTCATATTTTAAAACTTTTGAGTTTTAAAGATACATGTATTATCTTTTACTATAAAAAATATTGCATTTTTAACAATTTTTATGTAGTTTAGAGTTGAGCAGATATACTGAAAACAACTTAAAGTTAGGTTCCCAGTAATATTTTTTGAAGTAGGCTCCTGGCTGGCTCAGCCAGAGCATGCAACTCTTGCTCTGCATTGTGAGTTCAAGCCCTGTGTTGGGTGTGGAGCCTACTTAAAAAATAAAAAATATATTAAGAAAAATTTTTATGAAGTATTTCATTACCAAATTAAATTATTTGTTTAACAACTTTTAGTTTTTGCTTTTCTCTTTTAGGTGCAGATGAATAGGAATTCATCTAGTAAGTTTGACGTTTAAATTGATTATTTTATATCTATTAAAATTTATCAGGCAATTTGCTGAGCTTATTGTAGCCATATATATATATATATATATATATATATATAGTTATAGTTATAGTTATAGTTATAGTTATAGTTATAGTTGTTATAGTTATAGAAATAAATGCTTTGTTCTCATCATGACTGTTAGCAACAGACTAGATGGATACTTACTTTAAACAGGAGACAACTTAAGTATACTATTTATTTTAGCATTTAGACATGCCTTTAAATTTAATACTTGGCTACAACATTTTTCAGAAATCAACAAAGCCAGATAGTAGCTTCTGTTTGAGAATGTAACCTACATAACTCAGCCTCATGAGCCAGAAGGGACTATGAGAATGAGTAAGCTTTAGCTTTACTTATTTGTCCTATCACAATTGCAGTTTCTCTTCCATGGTTTTTACAAGACCATTGATCTAACCTCTGAGCTATGGAGCCACCCTATTTCCATGGTTTTTAGTATAGTAACTTAATTATACTAAAAAAATTTAGGGGGTTGTTAACATCTTATGCAGAGTCATGCATTAAAATAACAAAGGTGAGAAAAATGGAGTTAAGGCCTCCTACTCAAAAGTTATGCAATTTGTAAACACAATGGTTAATATAAACCGTAACATCAATCCTATTAAAAATTCTAGCACAATGAAAAAGACCTATTAAATGCATTATATCAAACTAAAAGTAGGATTTTACTTTAAAAAAAAAAATGGTGAGTAGCTTGATGATAGGGGATGTGGGGAAAATGAGGATAAAAGTGGGCTCCTTTTATGGAGTTATGGAGATAAGGGCAAATTGTAGAAACATGGAGGAGAACAGCACAGTAAGTACTTTGAGACCAAAAAAAGGGCCACATTGAGCCAGATGGGACAATGTGACATGAAGGGGCATCATATACAGTGTGGTATTCCTTGTAGTTTGCTGCAGTTACCTATGTTGATACATTTTGCATTCATCAACTACATGTTGGTGATTCAAGACATCAAAGTACAGGGAAATTTGCTTATGAACTAACATGACTTTTGCATATTACTGGTGCTTTCCTCTTTGTACAATAGTTGCTAATGAAATGGTTCACATTACTAATGCAAAAGGGAGCAAAACAGACTATTTTATAAAGACTGTTGCTTTAGAGTGCTATAAAAATTTTAATTTTCCGAGATACGACATCCTTCAAGAATTAACTACTTTTGGTCAGTATAATCATTAATAATATTCTTACAGCTTGAAAAATGCTTTCATGAATCATCACTTATCATTTTTGAGTAATACTTAAGTATTTGAACATACGTTCTAATTTTTAAAGTTCTAGCCCATATTTTTTTCATCTGAACACCAATTTTATTTTCATGATTATGACAGTTTAGTTGACTTAAGTAATTTCTTACCAGAGGTGTTAAAAGAAATGAAGATATAGCAGAAGTTCAGTTATTATTTTGATATTCTTAAGTCTGTTAGAAAACTTGCTAAAGGCTTATTTTCCTTTTCTTCATAATTAAAAAAATTCGATTTATGTTATCAATTCCATAATTTTTAAATTGTTCATAGTAATGAGATATATTAGTGTCTCTTTCCATTTAAGTATTTTATTACTCAGATTATGAATTGTTTCATATTTTGATTTTAATTAGGTGAAGAGCTAACAAAATCGAAGCCATGTGCTGGATCTAATGAGTAAGTTTCACATTTTAAAATTTTTAAATAGACTATATTTAGAGCAATTCTAGGTTCATAACAAAATTGAGGCGAGGTTACAGTTTTTGCATGTATATTCTCTGCTCCCACATATACCCAGCCTCCTTCACTATCATAATCCCCCATTAGAATGAAACATTTGTTAAAATTTTTGAGCCTACCCTGACACATCATTGTCACCCAAAGTCTTTGGTTTACATTAAGATTCACTCTTGGTCTTGTATGTCCTATGAGTTTTGACAAATGGGCAAGGACGTGTGTCTCCATACATTATAGTGTCATACAGAATAGTTTAACTGTGCCCTCCACCTATTCATCCTTCCCTCTTTAATGTGTTTAGATATCATTCTTTTATACTTTTTTCCTAGAAAATTTTACTATCTTTGCAGTTTCAATTAGAGTACAGTGTTGTTTATCATCCTCTAAGCTATGAATTGTTCTTTGGGGTTTCTGGTTGTTTTAAATTATTTCTCACTTGACACTATTTTTTATAATTTTTAAAAAAATCCATTTAACTGCATTTGGCCTTGGTGGCTTTACTACTTCTAAATAAATGGTAGTGTCCCAAGTTCATATATGTCTGTATTTTAACTAGTTATTCTCATGGAAATTTTCTCATTTTTTTCCTTCAATTATTGGCTGTAACCGTGTAAAATATACTGCACTTTTAATGAACTTCAACAAGAAGATGTCTCAAGTTAAAAAAGGAGAGGGCTAGAAACCATGTTGCTAGCTTTTTTTAAAAAGGAAAAAATACTTTAAGCCAGTGTTTCTTTCATGCGTTTTTTTTTTTTTTCATTTCTTTTGTCAGTAAGAATATATTCTTTTAATGTTTTTTTTCTTTTGTGTAAGTAAAATTAGTCTTCATTAAATGGAGAGTTTAAAATTATTTAATACTTTTAAAGTTAGGCATTAATGAGCACAGTGGTGGTATTCATTTATCATTTTAAAAGGTAAAGTTCAGTGTTTTAAAATTTTATTTTCAGTAATTTATGCAGTTGTGATCCTAGGTTTTAAATACAAGGTGTGGTATGCTTCCATGTAAGTGCGTGTTGAGGTACTAGATATGTGCTTATAGATAACTGTACCATTTTTATTGTAATGAGCCTGTTTTCTAAGATGTGAGAACATAATGTTAAAAATTAATGGCTGTTTGATACGTTAAAATACTGTTTTAATGGGATTAATTTTTTTTTTTTTTACATCTTATATATAATTTTTACTTGTCAGTCATATCTCTGTAAAGCTGGAAAAAAAATTTAAAAAAGAGGTAGTGGCAAAGTTCAGGTACTATAGGATCTTAGAGATGAGACATCTTAAAAGGTGTATGACTAAAATGAAAAAAAAGAAACATTGATTTAAAAGTTTTTATTAAAGTAAAGAGCTGCAAGTTCAATCTTGAGAGTAACTAGGCCAGTGGATTTCAAGGGGTCAGTAGAGGGAAATCTTTGGTTATGCAGCATGTTGACTTTTTTGAAACTTGAATTTTGGTGTTCTTGATGCTTTTGTCCATAGTCTTGGTTACCTTTCATAAAAAGACCTGAGTGACCCAAACATTTCACTAGACTGCCTCAGTGACCCAGGCTGTGGATTGCCCAGGGAGAAGTCCTGCCCTTGCATGATCTACTATAATAATCAGGCCTTTGAAGGTTATATCAGGGTTATATCAAGTAAGCTGTTGGGCTTATTTCTGTACTTGAAAGAAAAGGATAAATAGATATTTTTTAAAATTATTTTTGGGGATGGAAGGGAGAGAAAGAAATCGCGCTGTCATCTCAGAGCTCAATGCAGGACTTGAACTCAGGAACCAAACCATGAGGTCATGACCTGAACCAATATCAAGAGTTGGATGCTTAAGCGACTGAGCCACCCAGGCGCCCCTAAAGATTTTTTAAAAAGTACTTAAATATGACCTTATAAAATTTGTACCTGATTTCCTATCACTTAAAGAAATTTTCTATCCATGACTTGGGGCTAGGACACTATTGTAGGATTAATTAAGAAGTACCTTTCTGTCCTTAGGCAGCTGTTTTAGACCCTTTTATTGCTTTTCTTGTAAAGCTGAAATGATTTCTGTTCTTAGAACCCCAAAGATTGCTAGAGTATAACAAGGTGTGATTGATGGGAGTTAATCTTCTCTATTCCACCCTAGCGATTTCACATAATGTTATTGGAGGGTCTGCTTATAGCAGTTAACGAATTATTTATTAATATAAAATTTTAATTTAAACTTTCCTCACATATTCCATTGGTAGAATGCCCAACTTTTAAATCATATATATTTAGCTATTCCAATTCTGTGATATAAAAATAAGTGACTAGATTTTATACTAATAAAATATTCCTTAATTAAATCTGTTTTTTAAATGTTATGGTAGGAAGGGGACCAGCGATTTACTTGCTTGGGATCCCCTGTTTGGACCATCTCTTGATTCATCTTCTTCTACTTCACTAACTTCGTCGTCATCATCAGGTAAATGTCTATAAATATATATGTATATATATATATATGTATATATATATATTTAAAGTGAGGAATGCATTAGTTACTTTTTTCCTAATTTGTTCATTACTTGTGTGTTGTTCTTAACAATCAAAAATATTTTTAACTTGTCCTCGCATATTGCCAGGTAAAAGTGATTTTGTACTGGTTCTCTTAACTTAGCTGAAAGACCCTATGGCTTAAACAAAAATACATCAAACCAGTTTTTTTTTTTTCATTCATGTATTTATTTCTATGCATCATTCCCTTATCTGTGCCCAAATAATTTTTTTCCCCAATATTTTATTTTCTTAAGTAATCTCTACTTCCAGCATGGGGCTCAAACCCACAACCCCAAGATTAAGACTTGCATGCTCCAACCACAGAGCCATTCAGGCACCCCACAACATGTTTATAGATAATTCCACTGCATGAATGTGCATTAATGTAACCAGTCCTTTTTTATTGGACATTTGAATTGCATCCAATTTTCTACTGTTGTGAACATCCATGAATAGAACACATTTTGTGTACATGTTTCATAATATCCTTATAATTTATCAGTACAACGTTTGAATCCCAAGATATACCCATTGATATTTATTGCCAAACTGCTTTCCAGAAAGGTGTTAGTGCTTCCCAAGCAATATATAAAAGAACTTGATGAATGCTTTTTAGTTGGTGTTTTGACAAGAATGTGTTCTCTTTTCTTCAAAATATAAAATCCGATTAGCCAACAATCAAAGCAAGCATCCAAATGCTTGTTGAATAAAACCACTGCTTGTTCAAAGCAAAAAAATAAAACAAAATTCACTTTAAGTTGATCTTCTGCCTTCTCTGGGATTTCAGAAATGCCATTCAGTATTTGAGGTTAGGAGAGTGGTAGAATGGTTGGAGAGAACTTGAATTGACTGAGTTCCTGTCATGTTGCTCTGCTAGGAGCTGCATATCGTCTATTTAAGTTCATTAACTGCTCCATGAAGTCCATTTTATTGTCCCTATTTTGTAGATGAAAAAACGTAAAGCTCGAAGACGATCAGGAACTTCTGTAAGAGCATATAAATTGGAAATGATGAAGCATCTGATCAAATCTGGATCTTATAATTAGAAAGTCTTTGTTCATTGCACTCTGACATATTAACTAAACAATAATCCATGCTGAACCATTTTACTACTAATGAAATAAACACTAGTATTTAAAATTAGATTATTTATAAACCAATTTTTAAAAGAAATTGTAGATTTTAGGCAACCTTAACTCCAATTTGGAATTTTGAAGGGAAAGTGCTCTGTATCTAATACTTTGTAAAATAGCAAGAAAGAACAAAAGACAGTTGAACATATTCTGAAGTGGCATTACAGCCTTCCTCAGTTAGTAGTTTTATAAAACTAAACTTAATAGATTATATAAGGAAGGTTAATTGTACAGGCAAAACTGAAGTTGTCATGAAGGTCTCTTTTTTGTTTATTTATTTATTTATTAATGTTTATTTATTTTTGAGGCAGAGACAGAGCATGAACGGGGGTGGGGGGGTCAAAGAGAGAGGGAGACACAGAATCTGAAACACGCTCCAGGCTCTGAGCTGTCAGCACAGAGCCCGATGCGGGGCTCAAACTCACAGACCGTGAGATCATGACCTGAGGTGAAGTCGGACGCTCAACCAACTGAGCCACCCAGGCACCCCTAGGTCTTGTTTTTGTTTAGTAAAAATGTCAGAATGGTGTTTTGTATTTAGAATGAAGAAGGTCATAAGTAGTGTATTTTAATTTTGTTAATACACTTTTATGAATTATTTTTCAGAATCCTTAATGAAAATTTTCACATTGAAAATCAGAGGCTTTAATGATACAGAAATTTCTTCCTAACTCTGCCCTTAGTTTCTCTTTTTTTAAAAAAAATTTTTTTTAATGTTTATTTCTGAGACAGAGTGACAGAGCATGAGTGGGGGAGGGGCAGAGAGAGAGGAGACACAGAATCCGAAGCAGGCTCCAGGATCTGAACTGTCAGCACAGAGCCCGATGCGAGGCTCGAACTCACAGACGGCGAGATCATGACCTGAGCCAAAGTCAGACGCTCAAGCGACTGAGCCACCCAGGCACCCCTCTCTTTTTCTTTAACACAGTTTCTTACTTTTCAAAAAAGTTCTCTTTTCCTCTTGCTAACTGTCTGAAGAATGTTTCACCTCCATTACTTTTAATTTCAGACAAAAAGGATTCATTTTCATTTAGTGGCCATTTGATGTGCAGTAGCTAGGAAATAAAACATTTATTAACCGTTTGCTACTTTTTAAGTTCACTTTCGTATGCATTTTTAAACCTTTCTATATAGTCTGAAAAATGATGTCAAATTACTTTGCCTTTCAGGGAATGTTAGTCGTGTTGAAAAGAGATGATGATACAAGTCTAAAAAGGTGTAAAGGTGATAGTGCTGTGTTACTCAACAAGTGCCTAACTGGCTAGTAGTAAAACTCCCAACATGTTAGGAGGTAAGATAGACTAAATCAGTTTTGGAGTTAATACAAAAAACCAGCCTTAAAAAAAAAAAAAAAGCGTAATATTTTTCAAAACGTTATTTTCAGGGATTTTTGCTGAGCACCAGAGCTCAATTAATCTACAGGCAGAGAAGACATAGTCTATAGTAAGGTTTATCAGAGGAGGGGTTTGTTTATATATAAATATTTATACTTTTACCAGCTGTTAAGAGTTACCTTTTACTTCTCTGGGCAAACAGGAATAATTGTGGCTTTATATATTTTTGACCTTGAGTTTTACTCTTATGTTCTTTAAGTTTCTTATGCTCATACTTAATTTCCTCGGTTAATAGAAAGTTTGAGCTCCTGCTTTTGTTCCTGTATTACTATATTTTTCTAGTTTTGAGGGACTAAAATAACATTAGCCTGAAATGAGAAAACTATTTGGCTATGTAGATTCATATTTTTGTTCTAGAATTTTCCTGTTGCTTCTGGTTTTCAACTGCTTTCTCCTTCTTCCACTGAACTTAGAAAGAACGCAACACAAACTCTTTGTCTCCCACTGATTTGAGTGTATGGTAATTGAATCTTTCCTTGAAACCAGCATGTTTTTGGACTTTGAAAAAGCAAATTGTGGTTATTTAAAAGAGCTGAATGTTAACAGTTCTACCCGGCTTGGTTTGAGTCAGTCTTAATACATTGACAATCCATTTGTCAGTGATGAAGCTCAGGTATATATACCTATCTCTACTATGTTACATTCTCATAAGCTTGAAATGCCTTGAGTAGTGATGAGTGCTGGTTTCATTGATAACGAACCTGTCTTTAAAGTAAGTATGTCATGGGGCACCTGGGTGGCTCAGTCGGTTGAGCCTCCAACTTCGGCTCAGGTCATGATCTCACAGTCCACGAGTTCAAGCCCCACATCAGGCTCTGCGCTGACAGCTCAGAGCCTGCAGCCTGTTTCAGATTGTCTCCCTCTCTCTCTGCTCCTCCCCTGCTCATGCTCTGTCTCTCTCTGTCTCAGAAATAAATTTAAAAAAACATTAAAAAAAAAAGTAGTGTTCACTGGAAGAAGGCAACAGCCTTGGAATCTACATAGGGGTTCTTAGCAGCTTTTTATTGTTTTCGTCAAGCAGCTTGAACTATGCTTGTATCTATTATCCCTTCATTGTATGTGCTTTCTGAATGATTCCATATCCCTCATGCCTTTACTTTCACTCCTGTGTGACTGCCTTTTTCTTTAGCTCTTTTCCTGTCACCTCTATTCTCCTTCCTTTCACACCTGCATTCCTCTGACAGTGACCATGGATCCTCAGCCTTTTGTTTCTCCATGGATATACTTAGGCCCATTCATATATTTTTAACTTTGCACATCTGCAAACTTAACTTAATGAATTATATTCTTCCCATCCATATTCTCTTCTTCAGTTTGAATTACAGTCCCATCTTTTAGATTGAAGCAAAGGGATTTGAAAATCATTTAAAATACCATGATTTAAACATATCAGCTTCCATTCTTCACTTTCGTTTTGATTATGCTAATACATTTGTGAATTGTGATGATGTACACTTGAATTTCATTAATTTCTACTATGATGGAGTTATTTTTAATGAGAAATACTCTGGTTAGTATCTGATTTATAAAATGGCAAAATTTGTAAATGGCATTGAAAAACAGTGAACATTAAATTTATGTAGGATTTAGGAACAGGAATTTTTTCATAAATAAGGTATTTTTAATACTTTTAATTATCACCAGAAACTTTACAGTGTAGTTCAACTTGTAATTTGACCTTTAAGTTTAATTAAGGTAAGTGTTTTATTTAGAGTTCATGTGAAGGTGTTGCTTCAAAGGCTTGGTCTTGCATTTCTGTAAGTAGATGTATTGGCAATAAACTAAAGACCTTAGGCCTGAAATTGGTGTATTTTTACTAGCTAATTTATCATTTTATCTTTTTATACGTGTAAAGAATTGAAACAGGAATACACTTTATATCGTGTGTCAATTCTACTGAAAAGTCAATGTTTTTGTTTTTTAGGAATATTGTTAGCTTCAAGAAAAGCATATTTGATAGACTTCCAGTATTTCAACAAGTATCTATAATTATATTATAGATATATAATATGTATATTACAAAACTCCTGAAAAATTAGCTTTGAGTCCTAAGAATTCCTCTATAATAGAATGTATTTATGTAAGGTTTGTTACATACTAATGGTTTTCTTCAAATTCTCTTTTTCCCCCTACCAGCCAGGCCCACAACTCCTCTTTCTGTAGGCACCATTGTCCCACCTCCAAGGCCTGCTTCCAGACCAAAGCTTACTTCAGGCAAACTCAGTGGGATTAATGAAATAGTATGTACTCAGGTTTTTGTTTTTGTTTTTTTTTTAATTATAACTGTTTGATTTAAGATGCAAATATTTTTCTATATAGCCCTTTACCATTAAATGCTTGGAATTACCTACTTGAGTCTTCAAATTATAGGAAAATTTTTCTAGCCAACACTTCCTTTACTTCCTCATGTTACATGGAGCAAGACATTGTTCGGGAAGAAAGGAGATTAGAAAGAGAGATTAGGAGATTAGAAGAAAGTTAGCACATTATAAGAATAACCATTTAGTACCCATTCTTTCACAATTAAGAAGCAATTTTCATATAATTCTGCTGTAAGTCAAATATTATGGAAGAGATGGTGACCTTTTCCTAGGATTTAGAAGTGTACTGCCAGGAGAATCCTGGAGGGAATCTAGTCCAGCTTTATTTTATGTATAAAGAGACTGGAGGTGATGTTACTTAACTGGCTTGTGAAAGTACATGTTGCTTAAAGAAAAAAACATTGGTCTACAAAAGTTGTCAGATAACAAAAGAAAATGTATGAGTTATATTCAGAGAGAGACTTTCCCAAACGAGTCTTCTTGCTTCTTACCTACTGTGTGTCATGTTTTACACTAATTGCCACTATTAAATTTCTGAAAGTCAAGCTTAATCTTCTTTTTCTCTAGATAGACCTCTCCATTGGTTGTCTGTAGTCCATGTGGTTGAATGTTTTAGCTGAATGTACAAGGTTCTTTAAAAAGGTGCCTTAACAACCTGCATTATTACCAGACTAACTGTCCAACTTTCTCCTCTTTGCAACTTAACGTTCTAGCCATTTGAAACTTTCCACTGGTCCCCAAACACATCATGCTCTTTTATGTAGCCACGTCTTACTTTGCAGCCTTTACAGAAATGCCCCTCAGTTGTTTATATAGGAAACTGCCCTCTTTTTTTTTTTTTTTTTTTTTAAGATCCAGCTAAATACCATCTAGCTAAATCCCTCTTTGATCATTACTTCTCCCCAAGTGGATTTAATCACTCTCTTCCTTATACCCACCCATGTACTTTGCTCATATTTCTCTTAGTGCACAAATTACATTGTATATACTTTCTTTGTGTGTGTTCCCCTCACTGGACTATGCCTTTGCCATGTTAGTACTTTGCATAATGCCTGTCACATAGGAGATGTTTCATGAAAAATCTAAAAGGCTTCAGCACCAAGTCCTGAAATAGTGACCTCTTTCTTTTGTTACCCTAACGAACAGACTTAAGGAAATGAGATCAAAGACTAGATACAAGCTGGTAAGGAGATAATTATTTTTCATAGAATATAAAAATGACTACCTCTTAATAACATGGGATTTTTTCCTGATTACAAAAGCAGTACATGATCATGTGAAATTTGGGAAATAGAGAAAACAAAATTAAAATCCCTTCCATATTTCATGACTCAAAGATATGCAGTTAACACTTTTATATATATCCTTTCATTAAGTTTTGAGTGCTTAAATATTCAGACTCAGTAAAATATAGTTGTTAAAAGCACAAGCTTATTAGTCAATAGTTACCTGAGCGACATTAGTCAAGTTATGTACTTGGAGTCTCTTATTTCCTTATAGGTAAAGAAGTATAAAGATAACAGGTGGTATGAGACTTCAGTGAGTTACTGTGTGTTAGATACTTAGAACATTGTGGAGTGGAAGTAATTGCTCAGAAAAGTTACTGTGAATGATATGTGTACATTTTTAATGTCATACATACTTTTTATTCTTCACTTGAAAATATTTTGGGAACACCTTTCAATTTCATGAATTACTCTTTAGATTTCAAACTTATTTCAAGTGGTAGAATCTTTTGTCAAATAATCTTAAGTTGCAAGTGTATTAAATAAGTAAAATTGGGACTTTTATACTTGAATCTTTCATCCTTTACTCCCACCGCAGCCTTGAGAGCCTTCAAGAAACCACCCTTTGAGGGCTTCAGGGAGCACCATTTGAAACCGCTGCAGAGCATAAATGCTGTATCTTGTAACACCACTGTCAGCATTAAATTTCCAAAGGTTTTTAGAGACGTGATTTGACATTTAGTTTATTTCCAAGTTTTCATTAGTCAGCACTGTCTTAATGATTTCATTATAAACAATGTCTTAATATCCTTTTGTTCTTCGCAGACTTTATGTTTAGTAAATTTTAAAGTGAAATTCATGAACTAAAGGGTATGCACCTTTTTTAAGACTCTTGATGATTATTACTGTATTGCCCACCAGAAAGTTTATGCTGATTTTAATTCTCTCCAGCTGTACATCGAAGTGCCCTTTTCCTTGCCTGCTTGGATGTGCACTTTTTTGGGGAGAGGGCACCTACCTTTCACTAGATGCTCAAAGGGTCTATAATCACACACCCTTTTCACATTCCTGTTGGGATTGCCTCATTGTTTAGAGCAGTGGTTTTCAAAGTTTGGTCCCCAGACTAGCAGCATTACCATCACCTAGGATTGGGAGAAATGTAGTTTCTCTGTCTCCATCCCAGACAAATCAGAAATTCTGGGAAGTGGCCCTCCAAGTGATTCTGATGCATGTTTAAGAACTGCTGTTTTTAAGTAGTGCTGTTCAACAGAAATATAACGCAGCAGATACTGAAGTTTTTCTAGTAGCCACATTAAAAACAGTAAAATTAACTGATTTTACTCAGTATATTAAAAAAAAAACATTTTACAGTGCAATCACTGTAAAGATGGAGAGTTTCTTTTCTGTGTGTGCTAAGTCTTCAAAATCTGTCTGTTTTATACTTAGAACTCATCTCAAATTTGAACTAGCCACATTTCAAGTGCTGTGGCTACTGTACTGGACAGTGCCATTCCAAAATCAGAAAACCACTTAAGAGCTGTTTTTGTCTTTTCCTAGAAAGTTATAAAATGTGCATTCTAAACTGTAAATTGTAAAAATGTAGCCACATGGTATGGTCATGAGGCCATGTTGCTACAGGAGAAATTTCTCCCACAGTACATGGTCAAGATTTTTTCTAAGCTTATAGATTTCACATAGCTGTTGAGTTTAATATGTGTTTGACTTCATGCCTTGCACCACTTCCATCTGTATACAGAGCTGCATTTTTATGCCTTGCTATATTTTTTAAATCTAGTAGTTATTATAATCAGTCATCAAAAAGCTATTCCCTGGAACTAATAGTTCAAAAATAGTTAATTGAGGGAGTGGGAGGTTACTTGGTATAAAACACTTGGGATGGTACCTAATTTTTATGTGTCTATCTGTAAATTTATATTCATACAATAGAGAGTTGACTAATTTTAGTGTAGGAGTGCTTATAGGGTGTTTTGTTTTTGTTTTTTTTGTCTTTAGTTTTTCATATTCCTCAAATAATTGAAGACAGGAACAGGATCTTTCTTGTTCACTGCTTTGTATCTAGTGTATCTAACCCATGGCTTGGCCCATAGTGACACATAGTAGGCATTGAATAAGTATTATATTCATTTACGTAATACTTTCACAAGCAGGAAAATGTTATTTTTAACTAAGTTAAATATGCCTTATTTAAAAAAATGAAACCCTTTAGGAAGTGTTGCTCATGTATTATTGGAACACTTAGGAATGTGGAAGGAAAAAAAATCCATTCACCCAAGTAAAAGAAATGAACAGAAGTTCAAATTTTCATATGTATTTTTATGTTTAGAAAAGTGGGAAGGCAATAGAATTAAGATTTCCTCAAACGTCTTTTTTGAGTGAACTGTCTCAATGAGAAAGCGTTACAAGGAATTATAAAGGGAAATGTGGACAGATTTGTAAACACCAAAAATAAAGGGCAAGCAAGATTTAGGGACAAAGTGTTTGCAGCAGATAAAGCAAAGGGTTAGTGAAAGCTCAGGTAATATTAAGCTCCCCCGAAACTAAATTAGACAAAGCCAACAAAGACAACTCCTAAAAGGTAAAATGCCCATCTTATTTTTATCTATTTTAAGATTATTTTTCCATCTAAGGCTCATCCATTCATTGCTGACAAAGGTGCAGAGAAATATTCTATTTATAGGAGTAAAGTGAATAATCCTTTTGGGAAGCAGTTTGGCAGTATGTATGAAAGAAAAGCCTTCATGGTGTTTAAGCTTATAATTTAACCTCTGAAACTCTGGCTTAAGTATACTTATTGAAATAGAGAAAATGTTTAATGTATAAAGGTTCTCTTGACAGCATTATTTTAAAATAGCCTTCTCCGCCTTTAACATATTCTTGAAAATGATTTGACTTATGCCATCTCTATTTTTAGTTAAAAGAAACACTTTTAACTTTTTAGTTAATAGAAAATAAATTTGGTTGATTATATTAAAATTAATCTTAACATACCTAAATATCTTTTCTAATAACAGAGGAATTGTTTTACCATTCTGGTAAATAACTTTTTGTTTTTAAGCCCAGGCCATTCAGCCCACCTGTAACTTCCAATACCAGCCCACCTCCTGCAGCTCCTTTAGCCCGGGCGGAAAGTTCTTCCTCTATCTCCTCTTCGGCTTCATTAAGTGCTGCCAATACTCCAACAGTAGGTAAGTGATTATCATAGATTATATGTGAAAGTTAGCATCCAAAGTATGATCAGGCTGAATTTTGTTTTTTAATGAGCTCGTGAAAAATTTAACATTAAGAAACTTCAGTTTTCTGTAGACACACCTGGCATTGTCAAACTAGCCACATTTTCCCTATCTGAATAGGAGAATTTTCTAACACTGTTAAGAATGCATCAAATTTATAAACTACTGACCAGTATAAATAATTGAAGGCTGTATATAATGCAGGCCTTTCTAATGTGAAGTGATGCTTATACTCCTAAGAGCTTTTAATAACTATTCAATTTAAGGAAGGAGTTTTGTGCTTGCAATTATATATTTCTATAAGAATTTAAATCCTCAAGATTTAAAAGTAGTAGATACCAGGACATAGGTATGTAAACCTAAACCTAAAGATTTAAAAGTAGTAGATATTAGGACATAGGTATATAAACCTAAACCCTAGCAAGTAAGTCCATTATTTTATTACATCTAGATTTTGCTCAAGACATTTTTTTATCTTCACTTTTATCTAATTTCTACAAATTCTTATTACTTTTCTCACCCACTGTTAGTATAACAAAAAAGCTATAATGAGCACTTTATTCTTGTGTTTTGTTTGTATATGTGATTTTGTTAATTTTGGTTTTTGCAAACTCTGTATTTTAGTCATAAAAAACATAGATGAATCTTTTTAGAAGTCAGACATGTGGTCTGAGTAAACAGAGTTAGCTTTAGGTCTCCCATTTTCTCTAAATTATTTAAAGGGATTTGAATTTAATAGAATATATTTTTGATTGAGTAGGTACATACTTGTTTTTAGTCTGGGCCAGGGCAGGCAATAGTAGAACCACAGGTGAGGGAGGAAACAGGCAGGCTGGATATAATGTGGATCTTGTGCAACAAAGATACTTTAAATCTACCATAAAAGTTCCCTTTTTAAAAATTATGATGCTTATTCAGCTCTCTTTAAGTTTTTGATCCTTCTTATTTCTTGCAAATATTTTCTTTTCCTACAATATTTTGTTTTATTTAAATATGATAGAAGATGATAATTTGATTGGGACACTCTCTGAAATTGAAAAGCACTGTGACACTTCACAAGGTATTGTATCAAAAGCAATATATGTGTGTTGACTAATGATCCTAAAGTGTATCTAAAATACTTTGTTATCTCATTTTTTTCCTTTTTCAGCAATGTATGGTGTCTCAGAAGTCAAGAATAACTCTAAGGTTTAACTTTCTCAGTTTGTACTAATTATGTCCAGTTGCTGTATAGGATTTATTGATATCAAATCCCCAATTATAAAAACAGTATTTTTGCATTTTCTTCATCTCCTTGCTTTTTTTCCCTTCTCAACATTAATAAATGTCCATAAATCTTACCCCTAAAGTTGTCAGAATCAGAGAAAAAGTGGTTAGAAAAGCAGCAGAAAGACTATGTTAGTTTAAATACCTAACTTACCAGAGCAAATGCTCTCCTAAGAAAGCCATCCATATAGTGAGGTGAAGTTAGAGGCAAAAAGGTATCAAATAGTTGGGAGTGTTTTTTACTCCTGGCTGTAAATAATTCTACAAAAATATCCATTGATTATTACAGGAAGGTACCTCTTTCTTCAACTTTATAAGCTCTGCATTTTCAGAACATACGGTTGTTTAAATGTAGAACAATTAAACCAAAATTAGAACACATAATATTCTTATAAATACAGGTGATTTTTTTATTTCTAAGAAATTATGTATTTGGAATAATACATTATAAATTTAGACTTTTATACTTAGTTTAAGGACTCGATACAGGAAATATGCAAACATTTTTTTGAACTATGTATGTACAATATAATCTTGAAAACAAGAATAGAAAATACGCAAGGACATATGCCAAAATATTAAGTGGATTTTGAGTTTTTCCCCCCCTCCTATTCACTACTTTTTTCTTCTTGCCAGTATTTCAGTAATGGGCTTAACAATTCATACAGATTATTTCAAGAATTCTCATTTTATATGCCCAGTTGGATAAGTGAAAACAGTAACATGTAGGCTTCTTTTGATTTTTAATGTCACAGTAGAAGCAGATATTAGTGTTACCCATGACTGTGTGTAAATATCCATTTATCGTAGGTGGTTTAAGGGGAAAGGTTAATTTCATAATTGAGAATATAGTTTTCTTTAATAAAGAGTATTATAGCTTTCATCTTCCCCAAGAAAACATATGCTTTTATGATTTTCTAGTGAGTCTCTATATAGAACAATATATTTTTTTTAAAAATTCACTGAACTAATTCACACATACAGTGAAATTTTCCCATTGTGCAAACATGTGTCAGCATAGATATATTCAGTTAATCTCTACTTAGTCTGCTTTTTTCACTTAACATTTTCTTATGCATATACATGAGTCTTCTGCCTCTTGGTCAGCCCCTTATCTTTCACTTCATCATCTGTCCCCTGATCCAAATTTGAATCCCTGACAACAGACATTTTTCTCTTCATTCTAGGATCCACTGTGTTCAGAGTGATCTCACGAAATGAAAAATGTAACCATGTTTCTCTTGAACATTTTTAGTAGTTTTTAGTGCCACAGAGATAAAATTAAATGTCCCCTGTGCTATGATCTGGGCCTTAAACTTTTCTCTAGACAGATTTTCATGTCCTCTCATCTTTCCAGCCATCCCTTACCCACTAAGTATGTTCCCGCTTTGCAAAACTACTTGTGGCTCCAAAAGGCAGCATTTTTTTCATGCCTCCTTAGGTCAGTACTAGACATTTGTTGGAATTAGTAAATAGTAGCTGTTGTGATTTTCTGAATAAATTTTTATATTTATTGAGTTTTAAATTTTCGTATGAAATTTTAAGTTTTTTTGCAGTCAGAGGGAGCACTTACTTTTCCCTTTGGCCTCGCAGCAGTTCTTGTTTCCATGTACTTTTAATCCCTGAGCTATTTTTCTAACTGTGAAGAACCTTCCAAGTCAGAATTCTTCAAAATATTAAATACCACAAAATCTTCCTGGCCTTTACAGCTAACAAAAGCTTTTTCTCACTGTGTGTAGAATCTCGGGCTTACTTGTGAGGCAGAGAGAACTAGTACTGATTTTTGTCAGGCTTAGTATCTTAGGTATTTCAAAAGTAACTCACCCTTTCACTATAGGTAATCTTAGCTGAAATAGAACTATCTGGTGGCTATGAGCATTGTGTAATATTTACAGAAAAGCATACTTTCAAATTTCAGAGCTACGTTGACCTAGATTATTTATTCTTATGAGAAAATCTGAATAATCTATGCTATTGGCCTTTTTTAAAATATAAAATTGCATCATTTATTGTATATTAAATAAAATGCTCCACTTTCCAGTCAGTAGCCATTGTGGTAACCTTACCACATGAGAAGAGTGGGAAGAGTACATTTGTCAAGAAAGACAATGAACTGCTTTGAGGGACTTTTCTATAATGAAATAAACTAGAAAGTTTGCTTAGGTTAAAAAAACCTGAATACATGCATAGATTAAATTTGTTTAGGGGCGCCTGGGTGGCGCAGTCGGTTAAGCGTCCGACTTCAGCCAGGTCACCATCTCGCGGTCCGTGAGTTCGAGCCCCGCGTCGGGCTCTGGGCTGATGGCTCAGAGCCTGGAGCCTGTTTCTGATTCTGTGTCTCCCTCTCTCTCTGCCCCTCCCCTGTTCATGCTCTGTCTCTCTCTGTCCCCCCCAAAAAAATAAACGTTGAAAAAAAAAATTTGTTTACATTTTATTATGCTTTAAAATAACTGATGTTTATATTATTTAACTCTAAAGGTGTGTTATCTAAGTGAACTTTGTGTCAGGAATGTTTAAAATTAACATTATTTGTCCTATTTATCAAGATAATGGGAATATATGGGAATATAATGTATGCATTAGACAAAGAGGTAAAAGAATTCTAGTGAGTAGTGTCCGAAACATTATGTTATTCAGTTAGAAATAGCTGACGGATGGAAATAGCTGAAACACAAAAATCCAGCTTAATGCCCTGAAGTATTTGACTGGTAGAACTTGAAACAATTTAGCATCTGAATGGTTGTGAAAACATATTTTAGTAGTTTTGTTCTTCAGGTGAAGGGCTTTTTCCTTCTGACACTCCTTAACCCAAGCGTTTAGTGTCATTTCATTTAAAAGAAAAGTCAGTATAACATGTTTTCGTGATTTTTTTTGTCCTCTGTATTATGTTTCAATTTGTTTTCTGCCCTATTTTTTAACCTCCAGATTTATACCTGGGCCATCAATGGAACCAATAATAGAGTCATTTGTGTCAAATAGCATTTGTGACAAGCTAACCTTGTGACTTTACCTGTCTTGATATTTTATAAAGCTCTTTCTATAGGATTTAACAAATAAATTGCATATGTATTCTAGGTGTGTCACGAGGTCCCAGCCCTGTCAGCCTTGGAAATCAGGACACCTTACCTGTGGCAGTTGCCCTTACAGAATCTGTTAATGCCTACTTTAAAGGAGCAGACCCTACCAAGTTAGTTTTAAAAAAGTGTGTGTGTGTGTGTGTTTGGTGGGGAGGGGGCTTGGTAATATATTTGCAGAGTTACATTTTGATTCTCTATAGGTTAGAGTTTTCTATTATTTATTTACCTGGTTTTTTTTGCTATCAAATATAGTCATTTAGCAATTGTCTTTCCAAACAAAACAAAACAAATCACTATAATCAGCAGTGGTGATGGCTTTTCTCCCCAATTTATTTACATTCTTGCCCAAGCTTTGTGCGCCATCTGCTGTGTGATATATCTGTAAGATCAGGATGATGGCAGCTGACCTAGAAGTGGGGTAGAACTTTGACTATTGGCTTAATGTGTATCTTTGGGGAATGTGTAATGTTTGTAGGAGAGACCTAAAATGTATGTTTCATTTATGAGACTCTTGTAGAATTGGTTTAACCTCCTTCTTTTAAGAAAGTGTTTTGGTGGGGTTCCCCCCCACCCCCAGTTTATTTAGAGTGTGCATGAGCAGGGGAAGAGCAGAGAGAGAGAGGGAGAGAGAATCCCAAGCAGTCTCCACATTGTCAGCGCAGAGCCCAACACAGGACTTGAACCTACAAGCTGTGAGATCATGTCCTGAGCCAAAATCAAGAGTCAAGCTTAATGGACTGAGCCACCCAGGCACCAAACTAATTTCTTTTTTCTTTTTATGATCAGAGAAAGCCTTTCTTTTTGAAAAAATATATTTTTAAATTTTTGTTAATGTTTTTTTATTTTTGAGAGAGAGACAGAGTGTGAGGGGGGGAGGGGCAGAGAGAGAGGGAGTCACGGGATCTGAAGCAGGAACCAGGTCCTGAGCTGTCAGCACAGAGCCCGACGCGGGGCTCAAACTCAGGAAATGTGAGATCATGACCTGAGTGGAGGTCGGATGCTCAACTTATTGAGCCACCCAGGTGCCCCTAGAAAAAAAATATTTTTGAGAGAGCACGAGCACGGGATGGACAGAGAGAGACAGGGTACAGAGGATCCGAAGCAGGCTCTGCACTGACAGTAGTGAGCCTGATGTGGGGCTCGAATTCATGAACTGAGAAATTGTGACCTGAGCCAAAGTCAGTCTCTTAACCCACTGAGCCACACAGGTGCCCTGAGAAAGCGTTTCTGATGTTAAGTTTAAGCAGATATTTCAAAGACATTGAGGAGCCAACCATGCAGATGTCTGAGGGAAGAGCATTCCAGTGAGTGTAAAAGACTGAGGTAGAAGCGTGCTTGACATATTCAAAGGAAAGAGAACTATGTCACTAAGTTGGAGTTAGCAAGGAGGGGAGTGGTCAAAGAGGAGTCCTTTGAGGGGCCAGATCAGGTTGGGAATTAGAGACCATGGTAAAGAGTGTGGAGTTTATTCTGAGCAGGGTGGGAACCAGTGAAGGTCTTCGAGCAGAGAAAGTTACTTATAAGTGTTTTGAAGGAGTACTCTGGCTGCCATATGGAGAATAAACTAGAATGAGCCAGAGTACAAGCAGAGAGAGAGAGAAGGTTAACTGCAGCAGTCCAGGTGAGAGGTGATGGTGGCCTATATAAGGTGATTAACTGAGGAAGTCATGAGTAATAGTGAGATATTGAATTCATTTTGAAAACAGTTGTCAAGATTTGCTAAGGGAGTCGGTTGGTAACAAATGAATACAGGGTGCCTGGGTGGCTCACTCATTAAGCATTTGACTTTGGCTCACGTCATGATCTCCTTGTTCATGAGTTTAAGTCCCATACTGGGGGGACTTGAGCCCTGCTTCAGGTGAGCTCAAGCCCCACTTCTCTCTCCCTCTACCTCTCGCTCACTTGTGCCTTCTCGCTCTAAAACAAAAAAAAAAGACAACTGAATACATGATACTGGATTTCAGGGCCTAGGTCATAGGCTAGAGATGAAATACTTAGTAGTCATTAACTTGTATACAATACTTAAAACCACAAGGCCTAGGAAGAGATCTGATGAGAATTGTGGCTCCTTTCAGTGGTTAGAAAACAGAAAGACAAAATGATTGGGTAAAGGAGTTTGAAACTGCAAGCAACAAGAGAGGTGAGGAGAGAATCAGAAGAGCAGTGTACCAAAACGAAGTGAATAAAACCCTTTTGTGAAGGATGGTGTGAAGCTGTATCAGATGCTTCTGATTCGTCAAGAAAAATTGAATTTTGACATTATGGAGGTCATTGGTGACCTTCACAAGAGCAGTTTGTCAAGTGGTAGAGATGAACTCCCTCTAAGCATGCTTTCAAGAGTGGGAGAAGAGGGGGCATGTGGGTGGCTCAGTCAGTTAAGCATCTGACTTCTGCTCAGGTCATGATCTCCCTGCTCTTGAGTTTGAGCCCCTCATCAGACTCTGTGCTGACAGTTCAGAGCCTGGAGCCTGCTTCAGATTCTGTGTGTCCCTCTCTCTCTGCCCCTCCCCTGCTCGTGCTCTGTCTCCCTCAAATATAAAACATAAAAACTAAAACAAGAGTAGGAGATGATGCAGATACAACTGTATTTGGAAGGAGCAAGTATAGAAAAATTTAGGATGTTTTGCTCTAAGTGAAAGCAGAGAGGTGTAGTGATAGAGAAATGATAGAGTCAGAGGAAGTTTTTATTAATTTTAGTGTGAGTTTTTTAAAGATACACATTTCAGCATGTCTATACACTAATGGGGAAGATCCAATATTTTTGGAAAAAATTGGGTAGGAAATTTCAGGAAACAGGGTAGTTGCATTAGAGAAGTCTCTGGTATGTAACAGATGAGCTTCAGTGCAGAAGCAGTGAGATCGGCCTTACGTGCATAGACTGATCTCTTGAAACAGGAGGAAAGGTATGGATACAGAGTCAAGTAGGAGTTCACCTGTGAGACTGTAAGGAAGTTCTTTACTGATTTTATTTCCTCAGTAAAATTTAAAGTCGATGGCTGCGAGTAGAGGGAAGGAATATTTCAGACTGGAGAAGAAGGAAGGTATGAGAAGAGGTAGAATTGCATGATAGACCAGGAAATCCTAGGAGGAAAGGAGGGTTTGAAGGAATGAGTGGAGTGAAAAGGTAGTAGGAACAATGGATTGTGGAGGCTTTGATGAGAATTGTTGGAGATGTGGTACTAGACAGAGTAAGTTGGGAAAAGAGGAAGTGGCCAATAGAGGAATGGGGAGGCTGAAATCAAGATTATGGAGGGGCTGCTGTGTGACCGAAGTAGGCTGGAAGACAGGATTGTTTGGAGACAAGGGGCTGAGAACTAGGTGCCCAAAATATCAAGAGCATTGTCTGTGTGGATATTGAAATCACTACAGATTGTGATAGGAGTAATGATACAGAGACAGACTGACAGCAGGCAAAGAGCTAACATTTTCAGAAAAATCAAACAGTGTTGAAAGGGATGGAGTAGCAAGTAGTATATTGAGTTAGATAGGAGGCTGGAGGTTTTTAGGAAGGATGTAGGAATATAGAGTTGGAAGAGGCAATGAGGAACTAGGAAGACATCTCCCACTGCCACTCAGGCCTTGTATTTAGTAGGGTTTCAGTGAAAAATAGCTCCAACTGAGGATGGTGTTACCAGGGAAGCAGTCTCCTTAAGGGACAGCCAGGGGGTGGTTTTTCTAAACAAGTGAAGAGATGTGATCTTTACTCTTACATTTGTGTTTGGAGTTTAATTATTAAAGCGCCTTATTTAAACCACTTAAAATTTTCCAAATCCCTAATTTCAGGTGTATTGTGAAGATCACTGGTGACATGACAATATCGTTTCCGAGTGGAATTATTAAAGTCTTCACTAGCAATCCATCTCCAGCTGTGCTGTGTTTCAGGGTGAAACACATCAGCAGACTAGAGCAAATTCTTCCAAATGCTCAACTTGTGTTCAGGTTCGTGTACTCTTGTTTTGAAGGTGAAGTTAAATTTTTCCTGCTTCATTGAAGCAATAATTCAGTTGGATGACAATACAGAAGTTAAGATTAAACAGCCTTCTGCCCTCTGTGCTTTTGCTGGTGATGGTATTTGTTAAGTCCTTCTCTTCTGTTACCTCATTTTTCAAACAAGTTTCTGCTATGTTTTATTCTTTATCCCCCTTAGTTTTCCCTCATCCCACCTTTTGGTTTATTTCTACTAGTCTTTCCCAGGTCACCAAGTGACAATACAGAGGCAAAGGATGAAGCTAAGTTAAATAAAATAACAAAAATATTTCTTATGCATACAGTGATCCATCACAGTGTGATTCTAACACAAAAGATTTTTGGATGAACATGCAAGCTGTTACTGTCTACCTCAAGAAGCTATCAGAGCAAAATCCAGCTGCTTCTTATTATAATGTAGATGTATTAAAGTATCAGGTAAGTGTTCTATCCTTGTAAAAATCATAAATTAAAATATTAATAGATTCTCATAGATTAAATGAGTAATGTGTTATGGACTCATGAGTTTTATTCCAGGAATTCAAGGAAACTCATTGAAACCAAAGGAAATTGATGATCAAATTCACTATTCCTGATTCAAATACTGAGTAAATATACATGAATATGTCCTTAACCTGAAAAGACCAGCAACATCAGTCTTAATAATGAAACACACAAAGCAGTTAAAGTCTGGAGTAGCAAAGACATCTGTTATTAACTGTAAGAGATTTTTCTGGATGTGTTAGTACAGTTACACAAGAGAATAAAGCAGTAATAGTGGAAGGAGGAACCCAAATTACTGTTACTTACAGGTGATGTTATAGTCCTGGAAACCTAAGAATGAACTGAAAAACTATTTGCTGTAGGGGTTTTTAATAAAGAGGTGAGTTTAAAAATTAATGCAAAGATTAGTAGCTTTCTAAATATCCAGTTAGGAATATTAATGCAGAAAAATTTTGACAAACTTATCAGACTTGGAGAGGTGCTAGAAGATGGCAATATAGGAAGATCTGGAACTCTCCTCCTCCTATGGACACACCAAAGCTACAGCTACTCTGGAACAGTTTCCTCTGAAAAAGACCTGAAAACCACCTGAACAGCTCCATCACATTAGCAAACAAGCAGAGGGTCACGTGGAAGCATGCAGGAGGGGTGAGACCCATTCTCCCCACAAACTCCACCACCAGCACTGTGACCCACAGTCAGAAGGGAACTCACAAACCTGGAGCTAATTCCCAAGTGAAAAGTTCATACCTCATATCAGGCATCCCACCTTTTAAGATCTGTACCTGAGAGAAGAGCCCCCAAAACTTCTGGCTTTGAAAAGCACCAGAGCCCATGGCCATGATACCCAAGGGCTATGGTGATCTGAAAAACACCTTCTAGAGGATTCTCACACAGACTCACTCAGTCTAGGGACCAATGCAGAAGCAGCCAATCAAAAGGTGACCACATTATATAAGAAAAGAGAGTCATTTGGCTTATCATAAAGTGTGAACCAGTGAGGCAGAGGCCTACTGAGATACTCTCCAGGGATAGAGGAGCTAGTAGGCAGCACTTTAGTGCCCAAAGCTGGCAGGTGCCATACACACACACGCACACACACCCCCCCCCCCAGATTTTTAATATGTATATTAAAATAATTTATATATTATATATTAACTCCAGATTTTGTTTTTTCTTTAAAAGGGTGCCATTTTTATGATCCAGGGAACATAGGCTGAGTCATTTTTTGTGCTCTCCTGCCTTGCTGCAGCTTGTGGTATCTCCCAGAAGGGAGCTTATACACTTGTCTGGAGCCCTGATTTTTTTCAACTGTTGCCTAGCGGGACACCTCTAGATTGCCTGGTCTGGTGGCCAGCAGGGCTCATGCTTGTGGTCTTGCAAGACCAGTTATATTTGCATTCTTTAAAAGTTGCTGCCTGATGGTTTGGCTTCCAGTCAGTCTCAGTCTAGGTGCTGACAGGTCTTGGCACACCCTCAACAATTGGGAGCTATTAAAGAATAGGCTTCTTTGGTAATCACAAAGTTTCAAAAGACAAGCAACATCTAAGGCAAGGTTGAATGATAAAGGGTCATGTGCATGAGGCCACTTTTCAAAAGTGGGAGAGGTGGCTGTTTCATCTAATACATAGAAGCAAACAGGGTCAAACAAAATAAAGGAACAAAATATGTTCCTAATCAAAGAACAAGATAAAACCTCACAAAAAAGCCTTAATGAAGTGGAGGTAAGTAATTTACCTGATAGAACATTGAAAGTAATGGCCATAAAGATGCTCATTCAACTCAGGATAACAGTGGATGAACCCAGTGAGAATTTTAACAAAGAAACAGAAAATATAAGAAAGTATCAAATAGAAGTTACAGTGCCAAAGAATATAATATATGACTGAAAAACTAGTGATGTTCAACAGCAGGTTAGATGAAGCAGAAGAGATTGGTGAACTTGATGACAGAACAGTGTAACTCACCCAATCAGAGCTGCAAAAAGAATGAAAAAAGTGAGGAAAGCTCAAGGGACTTAAAGGGGCAACCTCAAGCAGACTAACTTTTGCATCAGGTGTTCCAGAAGGAGAGGATAGAGAAAAGCACAGACAACTTGAAGACCTAATAGCTGAAAACTTCCCTAACCTGGGGAAGGAAACAGACATCAAGATCCAGGAAGCCCAGACAGTTCCAAATTAGATGATCTTAATGAGACTTCTGCAAGACATAATTAAAATTTCAAAAGTCAAAGGTAAAGAGGTCTTAAAAGTAGCAAGAGAAAAACCACTTGTTATATATCTGCTGAGGCTATCAGATTTTTTTTGGCACAAACCTTGTAGGCCAGAAAGGGGAGATCAGGATACATTCAAAGTGCTCAAAGAAAACAATCTCCAACCAAGAATACTCTACCCTGGAAAGTTTTCATTCAGAATTGAAGGAGAGAGAAAGAGTTTTCTGGAAAAGCAAAAGCTAAACAAGTTTATTACAAATAAACAAGCCGCACAAGAAATGTTAAAGGAACTTTTTTAAGCTGTAAAGGGCACTAATTAAAGTATAAATCTCACTGGTAAAGGTAAACATATGGTAAAGGTGGAATGGATTAATTACTCATAAAAGGTAGGATGAAGGTTAAAAGACAAGAGTGGTAAAATTAACTACAATAATCAGTTAAGGGATACGCTAGATAAAAAGATATAAAATGTGATCTCAGGGGCACCTGGGTGGCTCGGTTGAGCATCTGACTTTGGCTTCAGGTCATGGTCTCTGGTTTGTGGGTTAGAGCCCTGTGTCAGGCTCTGTGCTGACAGCTTGGAGACTGGAACCTGCTTTGGATTCTCTCTCTCTCTCTCTCTCTCTCCCCCCCTCCCTCTCCCTCTCCCTCTTCCCCCTGGCTCGTGCCGTCTCTCAAAAATAAACATTAAAATGATTGTTTTAATGTAACATTAAAAACATAAAATGTGCAGTGGAGGGAGACTAAAAATGATGTAGAGCTTTAGAATATGTTCAATTTTCAGTTCTCAACTTAAAATACTTATAAATATAGGTTGTTATATGTAAGCCTCATGGTAACTATAAAATAAAAATGTATAGTAAATACATAAAAAATGAAAAGGAATTTAAGCATATCAGTAAATAATGTCATCAAACCACAAAGGAAGAGCACAGGTGGGAAAAAAAAAAAGATGAACTACAAAAACAGCCAGAAAACAGTTAAGAAGATGCCAGTAAGTACATACCTGTCAATAATTAACTATGAATGGACTAAATTATCCAGTCAAAAGAGAATGGATGAGTGGGTTAAAAGTATCACCCATGTATAATGCTGTGCATAAGAGACTCACTTCATATAGAAGGACAGAGTTAATGGGGCGCCTGGGTGGCTCAGTCGGTTAAGCGTCCGACTTGGGCTCAGGTCATGATCTCACATTTCGTGAGTTCGAGCCCCGTATCGGACTCTGTGCTGACAGCTCAGAGCCTGGAGCCTGCTTCGGTTTCTGTGTCTCCCTGTCTTTCTGCCCCTCCCCTGCTCATGCTCTCTCTCTCAAAAATAAATAAAACATTAAAAAAAATTTTAAAAAGGACAGAGTTAAAATGAAGGGATGGAAAAGGTACTCCTTACAAATAGAAATCAAAAGCTGGGGTAGGTTAGGGGTGCCTGAGTGGCCCAGTCGGTTAAGCATCCAACTTCAGCTCAGGTCATGATCTTGGGGTTTGTGCATTCGAGCCCTGTGTCGGGCTCTGGGCTGACAGCTCAGTGCCTGGAGCCCGCTTCAGATTCTGTGTCTGCCTCTGTCTGCCCCTCCATTGATTGCACTCTGTCTCTCGCATTGTCTCAAAAATAAATATTAAAAAAAAAAAAAAAATCTGGGGTAGGTTAATAGACAAAATAGACTTTAAAATTAGAGGCATTAAGAAAAAAGGGCATTATATAGTGATAAAGGTGTCACTCCACCAAGATGATGTCATATTTGTAAATATTTATGCACCCAACAGTGGAGCACCTAAATCTACCTTTTAAGAGACCTTAAAGGGAGAAATTGAGAGCAATACAAAAGGGGAATACCCTATTTACGTCATCTAGACAGACATCAATAAGAAAACGTTTTTCTTAAATGACATGATAGACCAGATAGACTTAAAAGATATATACAGAACATTCCATCCCAAAGCGGTATATACCTTCTTTTCAAGTGCACATGGGACATCTCTAGAGAAGATCATAGGTTAGGCCACAAAACAAGTATTAATAAATTTGAAAAGATAGAAATCCTGTTAAGCATCTTTTCTGACCAAAATGATACGAAACTAGAAATCAATTATGGGAAGAAGACTGGAAAATTAAAAAAATGTGTGGAAATTAAACAATATGCTACTCAACCATTCGGTCAATGAATAAATCAAAAGAGAAATGAAAAATTATCTTGAGACCAATGAAAATGGACATATGCCAAAATTACTGGATGTAGCAAAAACAGTGCTAAGAAGGATGTTCCTGTCAATAAATGCCTACCCAGCAAACAAAAATCTCAAACTCCCTTTACACCTCGGAGAACTAAGAAAATGAAGAATAAAGCCACAGTTAGTGGAATGGACGAAGTAACCAAGAGCAGAAATCAAATACAAATTAAAAATACAATAGAAAAAACTAAGCTGGTTCTTTGAAAAGATAAAAGTGATAAACTTTTAATCAGATTTACCAAGAAAACAGCAAAGAGGGTGCAAATAAAGTCAGAAATAAGAGAGGAGACCTTACAACTGATACTATGCAAATACAAAGGGTCATGAGAAACCACCACGAACAATTTTATGCCAACAATTGAACAGCCTAGAAGAAATAAATTTTTAGAAACAGCCTTCTAAGACTGAATCCTGATAAAGTAGAAAATCTCAATAGACCAGTTACTAGTAAAGAGACTGTATCAGTAATCAAAAACCTTCCAGGAACAGAAATCCAGGACTACACTGTCTCACTGGTGAATTCTACCCAATTTGCAGCAAAGAATTATTACCAATCGTTCTCAAACTTTTCCAAAAAAAAAAAAAAAAAATAGAAGAGGAGGCAGCAATTCCATTATGCTAAGTGAACTAAGACAGTGAAAGAGAAATACCGTATAATTCCACTTCTATGTGGAATCTAAAAAACAAAATGCCAAGCTCAGAGGCAACAGAGAACATACTGTTTCCAGATATAGGGTTTGGAGGGAGGTAGACAAAGTGGGTGAAAGGATTCAAAAGTATATACTTCCAGTAATAAGTCATGAGGATGGAAGATACAGCATCATGACTAAGGTTAGTAAAACCATATTGCATATTTCAGAGGTGCTAAAAGAGTAAATCTCAATCCTCATCACGAGAAAAAGTAGTTGTGATTATTTTGCAGTATATAAAATATTGAACCTTTATGTAGTCCACCTGAAACTCATGTCAATTATACCGCAGTAAAATTTAAAAAACATGTTAAACTATCCTTTCCTGTAATCACAATGAACACATAATAAAAACTAATTAGGAAGAAACCTAACACTATTTCTAATGAGTTGAATATAGTTATAAAGGTATATTTTATTCAGATGAAGAGTCATGTTGTAAAAAGCTTAGGTGTTTCTAAATTAACTTAGAAATTTAATGCGATCCTGATCAGAAATCCAGTGGAAGTGTGTATATATTGGTGTTTGGACAGTCATTTTCAAGTTTTCCGGAAGAATAAAGCTTGGAGTAAAAATGTTTTAAATGGTAATGTGGAGTAATGTTTTAGTTTTAATGGGGTAAAGTCATGGATGAATATAAAGTGTGCAAGTGTGTGTGTATATATGTATATTTTTAATATGTATATGTTTTTACATATTTTGATCTTGAAGTGTCAAGACCTTTTTAAGTGTAATACAGAACCCAGTAGCCATGGTATGAGAGGGATATTTGACAATAAATAAATGTGTATAAATTCTTTGTTAAAACAAAGTCTTAAACAGAATTGGTATCTAATCTGAGGGAAAAGTTTTCATAATATAATAAGACAGACCAAAAGGCTTACTCTGAAGAGCTCTTTTAAATAAAAGATGGTTGGGGCGCCTGGGTGGCGCAGTCGGTTAAGCATCCGACTTCAGCCAGGTCACGATCTCGCAGTCCGTGAGTTCGAGCCCCTCGTCAGGCTCTGGGCTGATGGCTCAGAGCCTGGAGCCTGTTTCCGATTCTGTGTCTCCCTCTCTCTCTGACCCTCCCCCGTTCATGCTCTGTCTCTATCTGTACCAAAAATAAATAAACGTTGGAAAAAAAAAATTTAAATAAAAGATGGTTAACTCAAGATAGGTAACTTATGAAAGATGTTTCATATCTATAGTAATCAGAGCAGTGGATACTAAGGTGACAATGAGATAGCAGTTTTAGCTCATCAGATTAACAAAAATGGGAAAGACTGTATTAAGAGAGCTGTGACCACTTGTTAGTAGGCATACAAATTAATCGAACTTCTTAGAAAGCAGTTCTGTTAGATTGTTGAATAGCTGTTGGATTAAACTGCTGAATAGTCAAACCTTTAATTCCACTTCAAGAAATCAGTTTGTCAAAAATAGCACACATGGGAGGAAAAAAAGAAGATAAGGTGCAAAGGATTTTCACTGCAGCACTGTATGGAAACCATGTGAGCACACATCTATAGAAGACAATGATTAAATGAATTACTACAGCCATTAGAAATAATTAGGGGCGCCTGGGTGGCTCAGTCGGTTAAGCGTCCGACTTCGGCTCAGGTCATGATCTCGCGGTCTGTGAGTTCAAGCCCCGCGTCAGGCTCTGTGCTGACTGCTCAGAGCCTGGAGCCTGTTTCAGATTCTGTGTCTCCCTCTCTCTCTGACCCTCCCCCGTTCATGCTCTGTCTCTCTCTCTCTCAAAAATAAACGTTAAAAAAAAATTAAAAAAAAGAAATAATGAGATCTGTGCATGCGTGCCTACAGTGTTAACAATGGGGAGTAAGAATGCTAAGGGATAAATTTCCTAATTCATATACTTAATGTATTATGTGAAATTTTAATAGAGTAATTGTATTAATATGGCTTACGTTTTTGGGAAATAAATAAGGAATAGAAAGTGGTGCGACTTAAGTAGGCTTAGAGTTTATTCCGGGTATTCATTATTCTTAATTCAGTAAACATTTATTATTCAGTGCTTGCTAATTGCCAGGAATAGCATGAGAGGTAGTATGTATGTATGTTTTGTTATCTGGAAAAAAGGCATAGTGTTCACAATAAGGAAAACTGAGGGGTTCCTGGGTGGCTCAGTTGGTTAAACAATAAGGAAAACTGGAAATGCAATGTTAGTGTACATTTAAACAGGGTGATCAGGGTAGGTCTCATTAAAAAGGAGTTAACTTGAGCAAGGATCTAAAGAATGGGAAGGAATTGCACCATTTACTAGGGGTCATGTGATTAAAATTAAACACTTGAAGTACGGAAGTATTCTAATTCCAGACTTGCAGTATTGCCTGGTGACTTATCCTTTTTTTTTTTTTTTTTAATTTAAATTCTTCTAATTCGTAAGGAATCTTAGAATTGAATTCTGTGTTGGATGTTGAAAGGGATTCTTAAGTTAACATGCATAAAGAAGAATCACCTGATGACATACTTCTTTCTGGACCTAGCACCTAAGCAGTTGAGTCAGATTTTCTGCATTTGGACCTATAGGAATGTGTATTTTGCACAACTGTCATGGACATTTTGATGTGGGTAGTCCTAGATCCACACTGTGAGACTGGCTCTTACTCCTCGGAGATAAGCCTGCTTTCTTCTGCCTAATGATATTTCCATCATTATTTTTGATTCTGAGAACTCGTTGTGTTCAAGCATACATGTCTTCAGCATGACTTGTTTACTTTTTGGGCAAAAACTAACTTTTTTCTTTTTCTCTTTAAAGGTATCATCAAATGGTATTCAGTCCACTCCTCTAAATCTTGCAACATATTGGAAGTGTAGTGCTGGCACCACAGATCTTAGAGTGGATTATAAGTACAACCCAGAAGCTATGGTGGCACCGAGCGTGCTTTCAAACATACAGGTGGTGGTACCAGTGGATGGAGGAGTCACAAATATGCAGTCCCTTCCCCCTGCAATATGGTAAATTTGAGTTTTCTGAATTCGTGCTAAATTTTGCTGCAAGCTCCAACTCGTAGAACCCATTTTCAAAGTTGTAAGCTTGAAAAGTATTCGTGCATTTTACCATAAAAACTGTGGTGTAAAAGATGCTGTTCATCTTACTAGTCAAATCACAATAGCCTCAATCCAAAAGTAAGTTTGCGTTCACCACCCAGGCTTGAATGACTCAGTAAACTTTGCCTTTAGGTAAATCACTTAACCTCCATCAACTTTAGTTTTCTAAAAAATAATACTTATTATTTTAGAGGGGTAAATATAGCATCTATCATCTCTGTAAGAACACCTGTCTTAATAGTTTAGGAATTCTCATCTCTTAACTACCTCTCTTGTTCCCTGAATTAGTATAGACTAACACTCTAGATTCTTCACTGTTTAATAAAAGTTTGTTGTCCTTCAGTAATAAAGGTACTGAACCACATATATTTTCAGTGTTCCTTTTTCTGACTAGAAGAATTATGTAATTTAGTAAACTTCCATTAAGATATAGCATTATATTTACTTACATCGTAAACACATTATCACCTGGTGATACTACTGAAAGTAAATTTAGCCCTATAGTTGTTTTGGTGAAATACTTACAATGTATTCATTTATTGACAGCCCATCCATTTTTAAGCCCCTATACTAGACACTTAATCAGAAGATATTTGTTCTTATAGGAATGCAGAACAAATGAAAGCCTTTTGGAAACTGTCTGGTATTTCAGAAAAATCAGAAAATGGAGGTAAGTGTGTGTGTATGCCTTTTTGTTTGTAATTCAGTGTCCATGAAAATTGATTTTTGAGGCATTTTTATGGACAGTTTTTTCCTAGATTTTCATGCCTTCAGTTCTAGAATTGACCACTAGATGGAAGTTAATACCTTAAATAAGAGTGGACCAGTTGACATTCAGAACCCATTTTTCCCCTCTAGATTGAATATGCTTTCTCTGTAAGAAAAATGATTTGTTTTGCTCTAACTTTATAAATACTATGTAAATGCATACATTCACATGAGAATATTATTAGGTATTTTCAAGTGACCTGATAACTGAAACTGATTTAATATACCATTTAGCTCATTCTGTTCCTGGGGTCCTCCTGTCCTCCCAGAAATCATGTAGAAGCTTGCAGGCTTTCAAAAGCCTCTTTGTTTGCCTACTTCACTTTCCAAGAGAACTTTTCCTGGTCATTTCTCCTTAGTAAAACTAACCATCAACAGCCTTTACTTCTCTGCTAATTATTTTAAGGAGAAACAAGTTAATTGCTTACTCCCACCAAGTCTGTATCTGTTTGTGCTCACAAGGCAAAGGA
Organism: Leopardus geoffroyi; assembly: GCF_018350155.1. Classification (NCBI taxonomy): domain Eukaryota; kingdom Metazoa; phylum Chordata; class Mammalia; order Carnivora; family Felidae; genus Leopardus; species Leopardus geoffroyi. The sequence continues at coordinate 137,646,744 of NC_059326.1, forward strand.
AAAATCTCTGCTGGCTGGTCTCTGTCTTGTCTTCCCTAACTCAGTTTAGAATGTAATTTCCAGGACAATCAAGTCTTTAACATTAATTATTCCTATTTTCTCTTAAGAGAATTCTCCTGGGGCACCTGGGGAGCTCAGTCGGTTGAGCTTCTGACTTCAGCTCAGGTTATGATCTCGCAGTCTGAGTTTGAGCCCCGCATCGGACTCTGTGCTGACAGCTCAGAGCCTGGAGCCTGCTTCGGATTCTGTGTCTCCCTCGCTCTCTGCTCCTCCCTCGCTCGTGCTTTTTTTTCTCTCTCTGTCAAAAATAAATAAACATTAAAAAAAATTAAAAAAAAAAATAAGAGAATTCTCTTGCTCTTTTTTGGATGCCTACTTAACCTCCAATAACTTTTCCTATTACTAAGTAGGACTTTTTTTTTTTTTTAGCTTTTCAAATTTTGCTTAGCTTTTTCTCTTTGAACACTTTAAGCGTAATGTGATCAAAACATAAATCATATCCCTGGTTTTTCTCCTATGTATTTCTGTATCAAGTAGCAGGAATATATCTATAGTGGCTGTTTATACATGTCATGCTGAATCACTCTTTTACTAGAGAACCACCTATTTGGTGAAATAACCAAGCTGATCTACAGTTCCTTTGTTGCCTATTTTCATGTGCCAGAGGTGCTGACTTCTGCTTGAGCTGTATCGCTTCTGGGGGGACAAAACTGAAATTCCTAGTTAAATCTGGAAGTAAACCAGAAATCCTGTTTGAACTGAGGGCTTATGTAACCAGCTAGCAGGAAAATGAGAATACATATTTCCCCCTACTTAATGAAACTATACTATTGTAAGTACTAACAAGGGAAATTGTTTCCTCAAAAACAGGGTACAAATTTTCTAATCAGATAGATGAATACTTTTCCTCTGCTGTTCAGGAATCAGGATATCTATGTGAGGAAATGGAAAAATACTATAAATGTTCTGATTTGGTTAACCTTTAAAAAGAAATATGCAAATTAGGATACTGTACAATAGAAATTGTTTCTGCTCTGGCTTTATGCCCAGAAGAGGGACAGGAAATAATTTTCAAGTTTAAGATTTGCCAAGGTGGCTGCTCTTGGCCTGTAGAACTTTCACAGAATTGAATTGCCTATCAAGAGAATTGTGCAAGTCTAAGGAGGACTTGGGCTTGGACGGTGGTTAAGAATTAGGCAGCATTTCATCCTCCCAGCCGATCTGTGCCATGAGGCACAGTAGTGCAGGATGGATCAGGGTTATGCTGTGCTGTTCTACTTCTGTGTATCCTAGAATATTGCTCCTGCTACCTAGCGGTTCTGTTTTCCTTGACTGGAAACCTGGGCACACTCTGAGACTCCTCCTCCTTTCCCCCTCTCGATTCCAACTCTGAAATATTTTTCAAATGCATTTTCTTCTTTCCTTTCCCTTAGCCTGATTGAGATCCACTTCAACTGTCACCTAGAATCCTACACTATTTTATTGACTTTCAGTTGGTTTCCCTACCTGGCACCTTGTACCTCTGTCCCCTTTTAAGACCCTAATCTGAATTGTTTTTGTCTTCTTTATCTTTAGTGACTTCCTATGATTATTTTTTATCGTGGCATGTAAAGATACTTGGAGCTTGTTCCTTCCTACCATTCTAGTCTTCTGCCCCTCTTGTATCCTATCCTCTAGGTCTTCTGATATGCATGCAGTTCCCTTAAAGGCACTGTATTCTCTCCCCTCTCTACCTGTAGTTACCCCTGCCTTCAATTCACACTGTCCTCTCCACCATCATTTTATGTGCTTTTGTGCCCATAGCAATTCAGAGCACTTTTGTAGCATTTCTCATATTCATCACAATTTTTTGCTTTACAGTTTCTGGCATACTGTTAGACTGAGGTATGTAGAATAAATGGTTAGACTGAAAAGAAGACATCTCAAATATCTAGTTGACCCTTGAACAATGCAGGGGTTAGAAGTGCCAAGCCCCCGCACACCACTCACCCTGGTGGACCTGTGTAGTCAAAAATCCATGTATGACTTTGCCCCCCCACCCCAAACTTAATTACTAACAGCCTGCTGTTACCCAGAAGCTCTACCGGTAACATAAACAGTCAATGAACAGGTATTTTGTAGGTTTTATGTGTTATATACTGTACTGTTAAAATAAACTAGATAAAAGGAAATAAAATCAGAAAAAACAAAAAATACACTTAAGAGCACTGCACCGAATGAAAAAAATCTCTGTTAAAGTGAACCCATAGAGTTCAAACCCATGTTGCTCAAAGGTCAGCTGTATTTGGCATGATAGGCAAGTTAAATTTTAAGAAGGGGAAAAGAAAATAATAATATTGATACAGCTTTCCTAATCTTAGCTATCTTTCCTTCTTTACTTCTCCCATCCCTGTAATATGGTAGTTGACTGTCATCATTGTTTTTGGACTTTATTCCTACTCGCACTACTACTCTAAGCTCTTTCCTCTGAACTGCCCACATTGACTTTTTTTTTTACTTCAACATGTGTCTGTATCATGTTGAATCTCAATACAGATCTACAGGGGTGTTTTAAGTCAAAGAAAAGCAAGGATTAAGAGTACTTTTAATTCACTGGTGCCTAGGTGGCTCAGTTAAGCATCCCACTTTGGCTCAGGTCATGATCTTACAGTTGGTGAGATTGAGTCCTACATTGGGCTCTGTGCTGACAACTCAGAACCTGGAGCCTGCTTTGGATTCCGTCTCCCTCTCTCCCCACTCATCCTCTGTCTCTCTCAAAAATAAATAAACATTAAAAAAATCAATTAAAAAAAGACGACTTAATTCAGATTCTTTGAATCAAGTCTGATTTGAACACAGGACATTGATGTGTTTACTATATACATTTTATGCATTTGGCATAGAACATAGTTTATCTTATTTGTTTTTTCTGTTAATTTTATGTTGCCCTGGGTAAGTTCTTTATTCTTTTCCTTGTAGGTTCTGGGTCCCTCAGAGCAAAATTTGATCTTTCAGAAGGACCTAGTAAACCCACAACACTTGCAGTGCAGTTCCTCAGCGAGGGAAGTACCCTCTCGGGAGTAGATATTGAACTTGTAGGCACTGGCTATAGGCTTTCCTTAGTAAAGAAGCGGTTTGCCACTGGTAAGTTGAGAGATTTTGTTTTTAGTGTACCTGGGAACATTCTAACAGTGTGCTGCTAAGCAACTATTTTATAAACTGTCAAGCAGTTTATCATCTAGTCATGGAAAATTTCTTCTTCGACGTTTGGTACAAAGTGCCAGGTAGAGACACACCTGGGAGAGAATAACTGTGGTCAGTATACATGGACACCTGTGATCGGATTCTCATGTGTCATAAACAGCAGATGGGAACTAGGGTTTTGTGTCTGAAACCACAGTGAAAATGTCGTCCTTTGAGTTCATTTGAAATTGTAATTGCATGGGTCTGCTTGGTGTTTTTCAGGACGATACCTGGCAGATTGCTGATGGACCTGGGAAACGGGTTGGCTCGAGACAGAAGCACAAGTCTGACATCCTGCATTGTCTGTTCTTTCCAACACGATTCTATCTTCTTTTAGGTCCTTTGAACGTACACACATTTGAGAACTGATTACAAACATTAAATTGCACTTTTGAAGTGAGTCATCAAAAGCAATAGCACTGAAATGATTTTCATCGCTGTTAATGATCAACTGCAATATTCCAGAAGCACATTTGTAGAGATTCTCAGTAAAATGAAGTTTTCCTAGGCTGAAATTTCATATTGTCTTCAGTGTCTATGTTGAGTTATATAGTGTATTATCAGACCTAAAATTTCAGGAGAGCAAGCACCAAATAATTCAGCTTTCCATAAATTTTTAGAGTCAGAGATAGGTTTGAAATTTCCTAAGCTTGATATTGAATGGAGACAGAACGTGAATTCTAAGTTTTGGATAACGTTAATTCTGAACACTCAATCAAATTGAGTTATGTGCCATAAAGTAATCAGACCAGAGTCCAAGGTGTACGCAAAAAATGTATAATTTGAATCTCATAGAAACATTAATAAAGTGTAAATGGTGTTTTATATGATTTTTTTAATTCTCAAGTGCAATGTGTTTTAAAATAAGCTTGCAAAAGACAGCAGAGAAATTTACTTCTGCAGTTAGTTAACTTTATAGAATTTGTGATTGTTTTTAAGAATTAATGCTGTAGATTTAATTTATTTTTATATGGATTGCATAATGTGTGCCTTTTAAAACAATAACAAAAGCCAGAAATGTGCCTATCCAGGTTTGTGTTCGTTAATGTGCCTCACTTTTTTTCCCTTCACAGTCTGGCTCTTCTATTCAGTGTTAGAGTGGTCAAGCATTTTTACAAGATAATTGCCATTTTGTAAATATCTTGACCTCAATTGGGAAGGGAATTCAGAGTAACTAAAGGTTAATTTGTACCTAAAAATCCTGGCTCACTTCTTTAGTGATACACTGTAGCCGATAGAAAGAGAAATACACCTAATCGCCTATGTTTACAGGGGAAGAAAAGTTACCTTCAGATATTCCACCTAAGTACGTAAATCATAAAACCAATATGAAAAACTAAAGGTAACTTGGTAACTGCTATTTTAATCCTCAATTTGACACTTCCTTTCATTCTATTTATCATTGGAAATTTATACATTTAATGAATGTGTTGGGGGCATGAGTTTTGTATTTCGTGAGGAACACATTTTAGAGAAGATTAGTTTTGGCATTGGAGAAGTACTGCCGTTTGTTTTCATTTCAACAATTGGGACAGTTACCAATTTGTATGTTATTGGTTAATTGCCAACTGCTAGAAATTGGGAGAGGATTTGAAGTGATGGATTGGGTTAAGCATTTCTTGAACTACTAATATTAAATAGTAAAAAAACCTAACTTTATAGCGAATCCTAATTGAAGGACTTAAAATGTTTTGGACAGTTTCATAATTTACAAGTGGGAATTTTATTTATAAATACCAATGTCCTGCCTTTTACGTAGAAGTGATAAATTGTTATATATGATAATTTATATAAAACCACTAATTATTCTGTTAAGCTTTACAGAACATTAAAACCCCTACTACTAGACATTTATGTAACATCTTGTTCTACTAAATACAGCAGAAAATCTACTTATTAGCAATACATAGAACACAGTATGTGCTTTTTAAGTATATTCAGTATTAGCCCAATTCGACATTTAGATTTGACTAAAGCAGCATATTAAGACAATTTGCTGAAATGTTCATCTTCACTAAATAGCAAAATGGGAATTTCTAACTCTTATGTTGTGCTCTTTTAAATGCCAATTACAATCTCTTACTGGAATCTTAAATGTAACTGCTTTGCAATTACACTGCTTTCTGTGGGCAGTTAATACTTTATTACTGGACTTCAGACACAGTTACACTCACCAGGTTTGTTTCGAATCAAGTATTACCTAAAACATGTACAGATTAGTAAAATGGTTAAACTTCTGCACTTTCTGATTACCACAGTCTTCATGCCAAGTGTCAATACCTACATTTGTATTAGGCGCAGGCTACAATTTTGAAGCCATATGAGTTTATATTGATTTTTTTTTTCATTTAAAAATCCACTAATGGTGTAAAAAAGACCAGTAGATTTTCAATGGGAAATGTATTTAGCAAGCTGGTTCTTGCTGCTGTATAGTGATAAACTTTGTAGCTGCCTCTTTAACCAAGAATTTGTAAACAAAGAACTCTAACAAATGTGAGTTTTTAAGAAATGTTATTTACTACTTTGAGTTGTAATTAGAACAATGCAAATCTATCTTACACAATTTTGTAAATATTTTTGATTTTTTCATAAAATGTAAATTTTACATAAAAGTTGTGCCCTTAATAAACATGTAATATATAATTTATCAGTTGGTTTATGTGTCTTTGTACCCCTATTGATAGTAATAGCTATGGTTAGGACATGGTTTTGAACATGGTATCACCATTTTGACAGGCATACAGATTGCTCTGTTAATTTAGTTCAACTGGTTATATAGGAAAACTTCATTTGCATTATAACCCCAAGATGCAGAAATTTTTTGAAAGTGATTTTTAAACATATTTAAATACACTTTCTCACGTATGGTTTCTAAATATATTTAAATTGATGTCAAGCTCTACCAAAGACTTTCCTCCAGATAGCTGCTTAGCAACCCTACTCTTCATTTGTTGCTGGTATTGGTCAGAACAAGTGGGGTTTTTGGCCTTTTCCTTATGCTACAGTATGGCTGTTGCAGGTCCAGAATGTATGTTTACATCCAAAGCTGGGGAAGGGGCAGTTCCTGGTTTATCTGTCCTTTCTGTCAGGAGAGTAAAAGCTTTTCCGGAAGCTTTCACCACATTTGTGCTTCTATCCTGTCTTCCAGAATTGTGTGTGAGAAGCAAACAAAGCAAGTAGCCTTTATAATAGAAGTGGCCAAAGGAGAAGAGGCTGGCAATGGCTGAAGGTGAGCTGGCCAGTAAGTCAGCCACAGATTTTTCTGACTGATACAGACAGACCCCAACCCACCCCCCCACCCCCCGCCCACCCGTTTTTAAAAATAAATTCAGCAGTGAGCAGGGAAAACTTGAAAATCTTTTGTTTTTATCTTTAGTAAGAGTGTATCAGTATAACCTTTGTATTGAGTACTTTGAAACCAAAGCCTTTAACACTGTATGTTCACTAAACTGGAATTAAAAGAAACCAAAGCCTTAAAAAAAAAAAAAAAAATCTGGAGAGGACCCAAGATGGCAGAACAGCATGGAAGTTTTTTGTGCGTCTTGCACCCATGAAATACAGCCAGCCCAACACTAAACCATCCTGCACACCTAGAAAACTGATCTGAGGATTAACACAACAATCTGCACAACGTGAACCACAGAATTGAGCAGGTACACGCGGAGAGGTGAACTTGGGGAGAGAGAAGCAGCGGAGGACAGGGAGCCACTTTTGCATCAGGAGAGAGGATGGAGATGGGGGGGAGATTATAGGAAAAGCACCCCTCCCCAAAAGCAGCTGGAGAGACAGTGGAAAATTGGAAACAGCCGCAGGGACTAAACTAAAAAGGGAGAAAGGAGAGGGCTTAAATTCCATTACGACCGTAAATGGGGAGCGCAGTCGGAAACTCCGCAGCTTGATACCTGGCAGTGCCCTGGTAAGAAGGGCAAATCTCCAGGAGCAGAGCGGGGTCCGGAAGGTTCTTGGGCCACACGGGGAGAAGCAGTTCCATTGCTGGGAGGACATTTGGTAGAGGCTATGAGGCCACCTGTGCCCAGCACACCCCAGAGAACGGCCACATTTGCTGGTGCTGGATCGAGGTCATTGGGGTTGAAGCTTAGTGCCAGATGTGTTGTGCTTTTCCATAATCCCTGAAACGCTGCTTGCGAACTTTTTCTGGGGCAGGCTGGTACCTGCCTGCAGTCTCCAGGCATCGGCAGCAGCACGGTCCCACAAATGTTCCTGGGTGCAGCCGGCTTTCAGCCGTTTGCTCCGTGAGACCCTCAGCAGAGGGGCAGAACGGGTCAAAGCCCCAGTCCCTCAGAAGTGGGGGGGGGGGGGGGGCAGGGAAAACAGTCACATCTGAGACAAAACTCGGGAGAGAGGTACTGCCTGGGGCTTGGTCACGGACCGTGTGGAAGCAGGCAGTGGACAGAAGCTGAAGACGAAGAATGGGTGCGTGATTGCTGATCAGGGAGAACAGAGTTCTGATACTAGAGACTGGGTAGCTGGGTGACTCCATTTTCACCACTCCCACGCATGTGCTCATGCACCTACGAACGCACCAACAATCCCCCAAGTAGGCTTAGCAGTGCCATCTAGTGGAGAACGGAACCATTACACTAAACCCTATCCAACGGGGCCAACCTCAGTCTTCAAGAACACAAGTCTCACTGCCTTAGTTTATGGACTATAAAGCACTTCATAGTTTGACTTCCAGGGGAAAACGAAGTAATTTCAGTAGTATTTCAGTCTGTTAACCGGCCCAACTATTCAATTTTCTTTTTTTTCTCTTCTCTTTTTCTTACAGAAAGAGAAAAAATTCATTTTTATTTTCAATTTTTATTAAAATATTTTTTCTACTATACTTTTTACTTTTGGGTAAATCTTTTAAAATTCTATTTTAGGGGCGCCTGGGTGGCTCAGTTGGTTGAGCGACCAACTTCAGCTCAGGTCACGAGCTCACAGTTTGTGAATTCGAGCCCCGTGTCCGACTCTGTGCTGACAGCTCGGAGCTTGGAGTCTGCATCGGATTCTGTGTCTTCCTCTCTCTCTGCCCCTCCCCCACTCGTGCTCTGTCTCTGTCTCAGAAATAAACATTAAAAAATGATAATAATAGGGGCGCCTGGGTGGCGCAGTCGGTTAAGCGTCCGACTTCAGCCAGGTCACGATCTCGCGGTCCATGAGTTCGAGCCCCGCGTCGGGCTCTGGGCTGATGGCTCAGAGTCTGGAGCCTATTTCCGATTCTGTGTCTCCCTCTCTCTCTGCCCCTCCCCCGTTCATGCTCTGTCTCTCTCTGTCCCAAAAAAAATAAATAAACGTTGAAAAAAAAAATTAAAAAAAAAAATAATAAAATTCTATTTTACTTCCATCATTTAGTTTTAGTCTACTTCAGTGTATTCATTTTTTCAAATTTTCAAACAATTTCCTTTTTTTTTTTTCTTTTTCTCCCCCTTTTTTTTCTAATCTATCAAGCCACTTTCAACATCCAGACCAAAACACACCTAGGATCTAGCATCATTTATTTTGTGTGTGTGTGTGTGTGTAATTTTTTAATTTTAATATTTTTAATTTTATTTTAATTTTTCTACCTCATTAATTCCTTCTCTCCCTTCAAAATGATAAAATGAAGGAATTCACCCCAAAAGAAAGAGCAGGAAGAAACGACAGCCAGGGACTTAACCAACACAGATACAAGTGAGATACCTGAACCAGAATTTAGAATCACGATAATAAGAATACTAGCTGGAGTTCTTGAAAACAGATTAGAATCCCTTTCTGTGGAGATAAAAGAAGCAAAAGCTAGCCTGGGTGAAATAAAAAATGCTATAACTGAGCTGCAATCATGGATGGATGCTGCGGTGGCAAGGATGGATGAGGCAGAACAGATAATCAGTAATATAGAGGACCAACAGAAAATAATGAAGCAGAAAAAAAGAGGGAGATTAAGGCAAAAGAGTACGATTTAAGAATGAGAGAAATCAGTGACTCATTAAAAAGGAACGTCAGAATCATAAGGGTCCCAGAAGAGGAAGAGAGAGAAATAGGGGTAGAAGGGTTATGTGAGCAAATCATAGCAGAAAACTTTCTTGACCCGGGGAAAGACACAGACATCAAAATCCAGGTAGCAGAGAGGACTCCCATTAGATTCAACAAAAATCTACCATCAACAAGGCATATCATAGTCAAATTCCCAAAACACTCAGGCAAGGAGAGAATCATGAAAGCAGCAAGGGAAAAAAAGTCCTTAACCTACAAGGGAAAACAGATCAGGTTTGCAGCAGACCTATCCACAGAAACGTGGCAGGCCAGAAAGGAGTGGCAGGGTATATTCAATGTGCTGAATCAGAAAAATATACAGCCAAGAATTCTTTATCCAGCAAGGCTGTCATTCAAAATAGAAGGAGAGATAAAAAGTTTTCCCCAAATTAAAGGAGTTTGTGACTACTAAACCAGCCGTGCAAGAAATTTTAAGGGGGACTGAGGGGAGAAAAGATGAAAATACAAATAAATAAACAAATACCAAAAGTAACAAAAATTATAAAGGACCAGAGAACACTACCAGAAACTCCAACTCTACAAGCAACAGAATGGCAATAAATTCATATCTGTCAGTACTCACTCTAAACGTCAATGGACTCAATGCTCCAATCAAAAGACATAGGGTAACAGAATAGATAAGAAAACGAGATCCATCTATATGCTGTTTACAAGAGACCTACTTTAGACCTAAAGACACCTTCAGATTGAAAATAAGGGGATGGAGAACCATCTATCTTGCTAATGGTCAACAAAAGAAAGCTGGAGTAGCCATACTGATATCACACAATCTAGACTTTAAAATAAAGACTGTATCAAGAGATACATAAGGGCATTATATCATAATCAAGGGGTCTATCCACCAAGAAGACCTAATAATTGTGAACATTTATGTGCCAAATGTGGAAGCACCCAAATACATAAATCAGTTAATCACAAACATAAAGAAACTCATTGACAGTAATACCATAATAGTAGGAGACTTCTACACCCACTCACATTGGACAGATCATCTAATAAAAAAAATCAGCAAGGAAACAATGGCTTTGAATAACACACTGACCACATGAACTTAACAGATATATTCAGAACATTTCATCCTAAAGCAGCAGAATATATATTCTTCTCCAGCGCATGTGGAATGTTCTCCAGAATAGACCACATACTGGGACACAAATCAGCCCTCAGCAAGTACAAAAAGATCGAGATCATACTGTGCATATTTTCAGACCACAATACTATGAAACTTGAAATCAACCACAAGAAAAAATTTGGAAAGATAACAAATACTTGGAGACTGAAGAACATCCTACTAAAGAATGAATGGGCTAACCAAGAAGGTAAAGAGGAAATTAAAAAGCACATGGAAGCCAATGAAAATGATAACACCACAACCCAAAACCTCTGGGACACAGAAAGGCAGTCATAAGAGGAAAGTATATAGCAATCCAGGTCTTCCTAAAGAAGGAAGAAAGATCTCAGATACACAACCTAACCTTATGCTGGAAAAAGAACAGCAAATAAAACCCAAAGCCAGTAGAAGACAGGAAATAAGAAAGATTAGAGCAGAAATCAATGCTATTGAAACCGAAAAAACAGTAGAACAGATCAATGAAACCAGAAGCTGGTTCTTTGAAAGAATTAACAAAATTGATAAACCATTAGCCAGTTTAATCAAAAAGAAAAAGGAAAGGACCCAAATAAATGAAATCAAGAATGAAAGAGGAGAGATCACAACCAACACAGCAGAAATAAAAATAATAAGAGAATATTATGAACAATTATATGCCAATAAAATGGGCAATCTGAAAGAAATGGATAAATTCCTAGAAACATATACACCACCAAAACTGAAACAGGAAGGAAGAAAATTTGAGCAGACCCATAACCAGTAAGGAAATCGAATCAGTAATCAAAAATCTGCCAAAAAACAAGAGTCCAGGACCAGATGGCTTTCCAGGGGAATTCTACCAAACATTTAAGGAAGAGTTAACACCTATTTGCTCGAAGCTGTTTCAAAAAATAGAAATGGGAGGAAAACTTCCAAACTCCTTCCATGAAACCAGCATTACCTTGATTCCAAAACCAGACAGAGACCCCACTAAAAAGGAGAACTATAGACCAATTTCCCTGATGAACATGGATGCAAAAATCCTCAAAAAGATATTAGCCAATCGGATCCAACAATACATTAAAAAAATTACCATGACCAAGTGGGATTTATAACTGGGATGCAGGGCTGGTTCAATATCTGCAAAACAATTAACATGATTCATTGCATCAATGAAAGAAAGGACAAGAACCATATGATCCTCTCAATAGATGCAGAGAAAGCATTTTACAAAATACAGCATCCTTTCTTGATAAAAACCCTCAAGAAAGTAGGGATGGAGCATACCTGGAAATCATAAAAACCATATATGAAAGACCCAACGCAAATATCATCCTCAAGGGGGGAAAACTGAGACCTTTCCCCCTAAGGTCAGGAACAAGACAGGGATGTCCACTCTCGCCACTGTTATTCAACATAATATTGGAAGTCTTAGCCTCTGCAATCAGACAACACAAAGAAATAAAAGGCATCCAAATTGGCCAGGAGGAGGTCAAACTTTCACTCTTCGCAGATGACATGATATTCTATATGGAAAACCCTAAAGAGTCCACCAAAAAACTGCTAGAACTGATTCATGAATTCAGCAAAGTTGCAGCATATAAAATCAATGCACACAAATTGGTTGCATTCCTATTCACCAACAATGAAGCAACAGAAAGAGAAATCAAGCAATTGATCCCATTTATAATTGCATCAAAACCCATAAAATACCTAGGAATAAATCTAACCAAAGAGGTGAAAAATCTATACACTGAAAACTATAGAAAGCTTATGAAAGAAATTGAAGAAGACACAGAAAAATGGACAAAGATTACATGCTCCTGGAGAGGAAGAGCAAATATTGTTAAAATGTCGATACTACCCAAATCAGTCTACATGTTCAACGCAATCCCTATCAAAGTAACACCAGCATTCTTCACAGAGCTAGAACAAATAATCCTAAAATTTGTATGGAACCAGAAAAGACCCCGAATAGCCAAAGCGATCTTGAAAAAGAAAACCAAATTAGGAAGCATCATAATCCCAGACTTTAAGCTATACTACAAAGCTGTAATCATCAAGTCAGTATGGTACTGGCACAAGAACAGACACTCAGATCAATGGAACAGAATAGATAACCCAGAAATGGACCCGCAAACGTATGGCCAATTAATCTTTGACAAAGCAGGAAAGAATGTCCAATGGAATAAAGACAGTCTCTTCAGCAAGTGGTGCTGGGAAAACTGGACAGCGACATACAGAAGAATTTACCTGGACCACTTTCTTACACCATACACAAAAATAAACTCAAAATGGATGAAAGACCTAAATGTAAGACAGGAAGCCATCAAAAGCCTCGAGGAGAAAGCAGGCAAAAACCTCTTTGATCTTGGCCGCAGCGACTTCTTACTCAACACGTCTCCGGACGCAAGGGAAACAAAAGCAAAAACGAACTATTGGGACCTCATCGAAATAAAAAGCTTCTGCACAGCGAAGGAAACAATCAGCAAAACTAAAAGGCAACTGACAGAATTGGAGAAGATATTTGCAAATGACATATCAGATAAAGGGTTAGTATCCAAAATCTTTAAAGAACTTATCAAACTCAACACCCAAAAAACAAATAAGCCAGTGAAGAAATGGGCAAAAGACATGAATAGACACTTCTCCAAAGAAGACATCCAGATGGTCGACACATGAGAAAACGCTTCACATCACTCATCATCAGGGAAATACAAATCAAAACCACAATGAGATACCACCTCACACCTGTCAGAACGGCTAACATTAACAACTCAGGCAACAACAGATGTTGGCGAGGATGCAGAGAAAGAGCATCTCTTTGCATTCCTGGTGGGAATGCAAGCTGGTGCAGCCACTATGGAAAACAGTAGGGAGGTTCCTCAAAAAAATAAAAATAGAACTACCCTATGACCCAGCAATTGCACTACTAGGCATTTATCCAAGGGATACAGGTGTGCTGTTTCGAAGGGGCACATGCACCCCCAATGTTTATAGCAGTGCTATCAACAATAGCCAAAGTATGTAAAGAGCCCAAATGTCCATCGATGGATGAATGGTCAAAGAAGAGGTGGTGTGTGTATATATATATATACATATATATATATATATATATATACACACACACACACACACAATGGAGTACTACTCGGCAATCAAAGAGAATGAAATCTTGCCATTTGCAACTACGTGGATGGAACTAGAGGCTGTTATACTAAGTGAAAGTAGTCGGTCAGAGAAAGACAAATATCATATGACTTCACTCATATAAGGACTTTAAGAGTTAAAACAGATGAACATGAGGAAAAGGAAACAAAAATAATATAAAAACTGGGAGGGGGACAAAAACATAAAAGACTCTTAAATATGGAGAACAAACAGAGGGTTACTGAAGGGGTTGTGAGAGGGGGGATGGGCTAAATGGGTAAGGGGCATTAAGGAAACTACTCCTGAAATCATTGCTGCACTATATGCTAACTAGTTTGGATGTAAATTAAAAAAAATAAAATTAAAAATAAAGTAAAAAAATTTTTTTTCATCTGTTGTTTAACTTAGTAATTCATCACTTTGGATAATTTGTCCTAAGAAAATAATCAGAGAAGTAACCAACGGTGTATACACAAAGATGTTTGTTGCAACATTATTTATAATATGAAAAATTGGGAGGACTGGTTAAATGGATTACTTGCACTTGGTGAGATACTATGTAGGTATTAAAAATAATCTTGAAGATTTGTAGTTATGGAGATAGAAATAATGCTTTGATATTAGAAAGTAAAATGTAAGACACACTCTTTTTTTTTTTTTTTTTTAATTTTTTTTTTCAACGTTTATTTATTTTTGGGACAGAGAGAGACAGAGCATGAATGGGGGAGGGGCAGAGAGAGAGGGAGACACAGAATCGGAAACAGGCTCCAGGCTCTGAGCCATCAGCCCAGAGCCCGACACGGGGCTCGAACTCACGGACCGCGAGATCGTGACCTGGCTGAAGTCGGACGCTTAACCGACTGCGCCACCCAGGCGCCCCAGACACACTCTTTTTTAAAAAGTGCATACATCTCGGGTCGCCTGGGTGGCTCGGTTAAGCGACCGACTTCGGCTCAGGTCATGATCTCGTGGTGAGTTTGAGCCCCGTGTCGGGCTCTGTGCTGACAGCTCAGAGCCTGGAGCCTGCTTCGGATTCTGTGTCTCCCTCTCTCTCTCTGCACCTCCCCTGCTCACACTCTGCCTCTATCTCAAAAATAAATAAAACATTAAAAAAAAAAGTGCATACATCTCAAGCAATCTTCCCATGGTCAGTGCAGAGCCCTACATAGGGCTCAAGCCCATGAACCAGGAGATCATGACCTGAGCCAAAATCAAGAGTTGATGCTTAACCGACTGAGCCACCCAAGCACACCTAAATTTCTTTCTTTCTTTCTTTCTTTCTTTCTTTCTTTCTTTCTTTCTTTCTTTCTTTCTTTCTTTCTTTCTTTCTTTTTTTTTTTTTTACTTCTCAGTAGATACATCTATACTCAAAACTTTCTATTTCTCTCTTAAATATAATTCATTGTCAAGTTAGCTAACATACCGTGTATACAGTGTGCTCTTGGCTTCAGGAGTAGATTCCCATGATTCATCACTTACATACAATACCCAGTGCTCATCCCAAGTGCCCTTCTCGATGCCCATCACCCATTTTCCCCTCTTGCCCACCCTGCATCAACCCTCAGTTTGTTTTTTATATTTAAGAGTCTCTTATGGTTTGCCTCCCTCTCTCTTTGAAACCGTTTTTTCCCCTTCCCTTCCACTATGGTCATCTGTTAAGTTTCTCAAGTTCCACAGATGAATGAGAACATATGATATCTGTCTTTCTCTGCTTGACTTATTTCACTTAGCATAATACCCTCCAGTTCCATCTACCTTGCTGAAAATGGCAGGATTTCATTCTTTCTCATTGCCAAGGAATATTCCATTGTATATATAAACCACATCTTCTTTACCCATTCATCAGTTGCTGGACATTTGGGTTCTTTTCCGTAATTTGGCTATTGTTGATAGTGCTGCTATGAACATTGGGGTACATGTGCCCCTATGGATCAGCACTCCTGTATCCTTTGAATAAATTCCTAGCAGTGCTATTGCTGGGTTGTAGGGTCAATCTATATTTAATTTTTTGAGGAACCTCCACAGTTTTCCAGAGTTCGACTCCTTTCCTTAACTATGTTTATCATTAACGTTCTCGTATTAATTATGCCACTTCTACTCACCATAGCATTCATTACACTAACTGAATGAGAAGTACAAGGGTATATACAACTCCCTACGGGACCAAAGTGAAACCTCAGGGTTTGCTCTATCCCCTTGTTGAAGCCATCATGCTGTTTGTTAAAGAACCATTACACCCATTGTCATTAATATCTGTTACAGCACCAATCCCAGCCCTCACTTTGGCCCCAACAATACGAATTCCATTACCCATACCATATCCAAAAATCCACACAAACCTGGATGGACTATATACATTAGCCGTATCAAGCCCAGCCATATATTCAATTCTCTGGTTAGACTGAACCTCAAAATCACAATATGCTTTGAAGTGGGGAGGAGCCCCAGCAGAATTGAAGCTGCTTCTTTGGATTTGCCATTTGTAATGTTATTCATTATAGGGCTTGGTAAAAAGAAGACTCAACCTCTGTCTTTAGATTTACCATCTAGCGCTTGCTCAGCCATCTCACCAATGTTCATAAACCACCAATTATTCTCAACAAACCATAAACATCTTGCCACTCTACACCTGTTTGGGGCACCTGAGCTGGAATAGGTACTGTCTTAAGCCTTTCCATCCAAACCCAGCGAGGTCAGCCTGGAGCTTCACCAGGAGATGATCAAATGCACAGGGTACGGAACTGTAACCGCCTGCACGTTCGTAGTCCTTTTCTTTCACAGACCTATTATCATTGGAAAGCTTGAAAACTGGCTAGTTCCACCGCTAATTGGAGCGCCTGATGTAGCAGCGCTCCCCCGAATAAATAATGTAAGTGTGTGATGTCTTCCACCATCATTTCTACCGCTACTTGTGTCATGAGGATGTGAAGCAAGGGCAGGGACAGGCTCAGCAGGAGATCCACTTTTAGTTGGCAATCAAGCACATGTGGCCGTTTCTGTTGACCTATTTTTTCTCCTACACTTATCAAGTGGATATGCAGTTTTAGGTGCTATTAACTTTTTTTTTTACCCCAATTATTGCTATAAAACCTCCAGTTAGATCTCAGTACCAAACACCACTATTTGTCAGAGACGTCCTAATTTCCGCCTTCCTAGCACTATTGTCTGTCCCGGCTCTAGCCGGAGGGGAAACTGAGACACGAAGCCAAGACAGGACGCAGTCTCATGGTTCCTGTCCGTGTTCCTTTTATTGGCCGCAAAGGGAACTCCCCCAGGTATCACTGGTGTTCTCCAGCTGGCATCCCACATAAGGGTTCTTTGCCACATGGGCAAAGAAAAGGTCTCCCAAATTGAAGATGCCAGAAAGATCTAAGCAGGTTAAGACGCAGCTGAGGAGAGACGACCCCCATTGGGATAAACACTCACCAGGTGGGGTAGAGAGATACTGTCTGAAATGAAACTCATCTGCTTATATGAGAGAGAGAGAGAGAGAGAGAGAGAGAAGGGAGGATGCCTTCTGCTGGCCAGGGCCCAGGGCAGAGATGGATCCCTACCCCATGATCATCAGGTGTGCTGCCCTTTGCTGAGCGTGCATTTCAGTGTCCAAAGCCTCTCTTCCCCTCAACTCCTAGAGCAGCTTTCATGAGTCTGGGCAATGTCCTTATGACATCAGGCCTGGAGATGTCATGGGGACTCCACTGCCCCATCCTAAAGTCCCTTCTTGGAAAGTCCACTGCCTTCCTCAGAGATTGCTTCTGTGGGCCTTCTTTGGCCTACCCTTTGCACAGATGTTCCCGGAGATGAAGCCAAATCTCTCCGATGTGGCGTTAGCCACTTCCTCTCCAAGGTCTGCAGGTGGAGCCAGCATCCCACCTGGTGCTGTGGGCCCACCTGTCAGGAGAGGCTCAGGAAGCCACCCCGCAGCCTCAGAGGATGGACTCTCCCATCAGGCAGACCTGGCTCTCAGGTATCTGGTCAGCTTCCCAGCACATCCCGAAGATGATCATGGGACTAGCACAGGAAAGATGGACAGGAAGAGTCAGCTCGCTCTGCCTGAGGGAACAAGGGGAGAACTTACTGTAGAGAGACATGCTGGGAAAAGAGCCATCCGGTCAGATCTTGCCATCTTGGAAAGGGCTCACTTGGATGTGATGAATGATACAGCTGCTTTTCCCCACATCCTCCCAGAGGACCATGCTCCCCAGAGCCACTGTCAGACCTTCTCTCCTCCTGCCCTTGCAAACCCACCTCCTGGAATGTACACACACAGTCTCCCCTGTTGCCACTGTTCACTACCCTCCCAATGACTCTGCTCATTGCCGGTTTTAACCCCTTCATTGCTGCCTCTCTCTCTCCCGCCTGCGTTTCCTCATCAGCCATGCTGATTTCAACAGCCATGTCAGCTGTCTGGCCGGCATACTGGCCTCTCCATTCCTTGACCTCGCATCAGTCAGCTACTCACCGCCATGATCATACTCCAGACTTTGTCATGACAACTCCAACCCCTCCATAATCTTAATCTTAGGCATCCCACTCTCTAACCACCACTTTCTGTCTTTCCAGATCATTCCATCTGGTACCTC
Source organism: Leopardus geoffroyi (assembly GCF_018350155.1). Classification (NCBI taxonomy): domain Eukaryota; kingdom Metazoa; phylum Chordata; class Mammalia; order Carnivora; family Felidae; genus Leopardus; species Leopardus geoffroyi. The sequence goes on from NC_059326.1 coordinate 137,664,828, forward strand.
ACAACATTCTTCAACCCCATTGATCTTATCGCCATTTACTGATCCCCACTCCTTGTGGTCCCCATTCCCTTGTTACCCACCTCGGATGCTATTGCCCATCACGACCACTCCTTACAATATTCTCAACCCTGTTACCCCTCTTATTGGGATGAAAAAACACTAGTCTTGGTTGGAGCTTACTTTCCCACTGCTCTGATCTGCTCCGATCGCCACAGAAGAGACACACATTGCCCAGCCTGCTTTTCATTCATGACCACCAGCCACCGGTAGCCCCATCCATGTGGGCACCATCCTATAGAGTGGAGCCCCTCTTTTGCTCTCTTGGGATGACTGTTTCGTGCCTACTTTCTTGTCACTCCTCCCTTGCTCTGCCCCTGCTGCACTTGCCTTCTCGGTGTTCCCCGGGCATATCCCACCCTCCACGCACATTCCCACTGTGCATGTCCCTTTGCAGGCATTGTCTTCTGCCTGGACGTCTCCTCCAGGTCTCTGCACACCTCACTCTCTCACTTAACTTGGATGTCTGTCCAAATGTCACCTCCTCAGCGAATCCGTTCCGGACCACTCTTTCTGAAATAGTGCCCTTGCCACCATTACACGGCTCAATTGTTTTCTTCGTAGTGTTCATCTCCGCTGGAAATTACAGACTTGTGGATTTGCCTGTTTGTGCTCTGCCTCCTCATCTAGAAGGTGAGCTACCCAAGGGCAGGACCTATCTGTCTCTGCCACCTTTGCACCCTAAGCACCTAGAACATGCCCTGGCATGTAGGGATTAAACGTATTTGTCAACAAGTGATTGAATCGATAAATACTGCTTGGTTGAGGAAAAGAAAACTTTTTTTTAACCTTATTTATTTTGAGTGAAAGAGAGAGAGCAAACAGGAGAAGGGCAGAGAAGGAGAGAGAAAAAAATCTCAAGCAGCCTCCATGCTGCAGCACAGAGCCCAACGCAAGGCTTGAACTCATGAACCGTCAGTTCATGCATGACCTGAGCTGAAACCAAGAATCGAACGCTTAACCGACTGAGCCATCCAGGTGCGTGTGTGTGTGTGTGTTTAATGTAACCTTTAATTCAGCCTTCCCAGGAATAGATTTTCTTTTCTCCAATTAGTGAGCTTTTATTTATAACGCTGAGATTACAAATAGTTATGGCCTATTCTGAGGAGTGTGATTTAATATTCATTAGAATCCCTAGGAATATTGGAGAGTTGAAAACATGACCTAATGGCCAGCTACTGTATCTCTAAGAATGTACCTGATGGGGAATGCCCCTTCATATACATACATATTCTCTTTTACGATGGCTATATGGATATTTAATTCACTTATGCTTTATGTTTTAAATGGGTACTTCTCTCTGACATCTTCCAGTTCTCGGCGTTAAGAGAAATGGGTTTGATTACAAAGAGCACAAAGATCAGAGGGTAAATTTTTTCATTTTGAATAATAGCCAAAGGTTGGATGAAAATAAAACTCACACTACAACTCTCGAGTTGGTAATGGGAAGTCAGGTTTGCTAATGATCTGTGAAGCTGTACAATTATTTCCAAGATGCTTTTTTTCCCTCTTGCAGTCCTCCTTGTTGGAGTCATAAACTGCACAGCTGACTAGGCAGGACTATCAGAAGTATGAACTGACTGTATTATTCTGTCTCCAGACCAGTGAGATACATCATCTGATAGACACACACCTGGCCTATCAGCAGAGCATGTTCCTAGCTGAGGCCATTCTGTTTTCTACCTGGTCTAGTCTCTTCGCTGAGCCAGCAGAAGTGGATCAGGAGCACTAGACCCCCGAGGGCCATGGAGAGCTCATCGCCACAGTCGACCAGCGTTGGGAGACTCTGTACAGAGACGATGGTTGAGCTGACTGCCTAGGAGGCTGTACAGCTGTGGCTGGTACTTTCCCTAAATTTCTTTTTTTTCTTTCTTTCTTTTTTTTAACGTTTATTTATTTTTGAGACAGAGAGAGACAGAGCATGAACCGGGGGAGGGTCAGAGAGAGAGGGAGACACAGAATCTGAAACAGGCTCCAGGCTCTGAACGGTCAGCACAGAGCCCGACGCGGGGCTTGAACTCACGGACCGCGAGATCATGACCTGAGCCGAAATCGGACGCTTAACCGACTGAGCCACCCAGGCGCCCCGGTACTTTCCCTAAATTTCCTGGACTGTAGAAACATTCGGGCTTCCAGACAGCTCCACCCCGGCCAAGCTCTCTGCTGCTAAGCAACCAATTACTTGATGGCTTGTAGCAGAACTCGTACCTTACTGTCCCAGGACTGTGCAGGAAAGACATGGCTGGCAGCACCCCTTAGACCTGTCCTTCCTTTCTTCTATTCACTCTTATGCATCCTCCTTCTATAGGGAGGAGAAAGACAACAAAATACACTGCTCTGGCCTTGGAGGAACTCGAATCAGGTGGAGGAGGTCGGCAGGGTTCTACTCGAGCACGATATTTGTTATTTCACTTTATATGGTTAGATTCTATGTACTTTGTACACCAGTTTAACTATACAGTGTGTGAATAAATAAAGGAAACTATAAGTTCCTAAGTTTGATTCCTCAACACCTCCCTTCTGAATGTCAGCACTGCTCTCTTTGCTGCCCGAGGCTCCCTCCACTTGCCACCTATCCCGTAAGCTGTGACTTTGCTAATTCTCTACTGGAGAACTTTCATTGGTTCTCCTTTGTCCATAGAACTGAGTAAAACCCTCCCAATCTGGTACTGAAGGATTTCAAAATTATCATCCTTCTGGCTTTTCCAGGTAAATTTCCCTCCTACTTCCCTTGACCTCGTTCAATATTTTAGCCTGTATCAGTCTGTTAATTATTTCCAAAGCACTCTTCAAATCTCTGATCTTTGCCCACGAAGATCTACCATGACAATGAGAAACAGAAATGCAAATTCCCTATTTGACACAACTAGAAGATTTTTATGTCGCAAAATCACAAAACATGATGTAGAGCTGTCTGCACAATGGCAAACAGAATATGAGAAGATCCTGAGAGTACTGAAGGTTGTAGTGAGAGTAGGCTAGCTACTCCCTCCCCCCTCCCCCACCTCATTAACAGGTGAAAAAGCAAACATCTCAAGTAAGAAGGGTGCCTTTTGGAATGCTGGCGAGAGTCCTAAATGAAACTGAAACCAATAATACACGGTTCTCCAAAAGTTGGTGACCATTCTGAGGGGTAAAAATAAAAACCTCTTTAGCAATGAGAACAAGCAAGTGCCTGGCAGCAGGAGTTACTCTGGACCCCATTTGTCTCCAAGATAATGCAAGGGAAGAAGGACCAAATGTGGAATCACATGTTTAAGCCATATTTACATGGTCCATCTGAAGAACCCTATAGTTGCAATCTTGGTTGGCTTGGGAGAAGTAAAGTCTAAAAGAACTTAGTCATGCACCTAACCTCGTGTCATAGGAGAATTCCTGTTATGGTCTGGAACACAGGCCTGACCTCTCCCCACACACAACTCCTAAAAGTGTCTTGCCCATGAAGTACTCATCTTATCCAAAGAAGGGTCATTTTAAAATGTCAGTATAAAAGGGTCATTTTAAAGTACCTGGGTGGCTCAGTCGGTTAAGTGTCCAACTTCGGCTCAGGTCATGATCTCACAGCTCGTGAGTTCGAGCCCTGCGCCGGGCTCTGTGCTGACAGCTCAGAGCCTGGAGCCTGCTTCATGTTCTTTGTCTCCCGTCTCTAGGCCCCTCCCATGCTCATGCTCGGTCTCTGTTTCTCAATAATAAATAAGCGTTAAAAAAAATTAAAATGTCTGTATAGTAACAGTTAAGCAAAAAGGAGAAAGAACAAAAGATTGAGAAACATGACAGGAAAAAACAAATGGCAGATGAAATATACTCACGAGAAGTATCTTTCCATGAAAGAGATGAAAAATGAGACCAAATATAAAATCATGAATTTAAAAATTTCATGAAGTAATTACTTCCACGAAACAAGAGCATAATGAAGACAAACAAGAGCTCATGATAAGACTAGTAAGAAAGTAGGAAATGAAAGATGAACTGACAGAGCTAAAGAAAGAATTGGAACGAGGCAGTGAAGGGAATGTTAAGGTCCCGCATGAGCAACTAGGGACAAATAAAGTGAAATTATTATTTATGTTATAGGTCAGTCATGTAAATTCATACCTAGGGTCAGCCTTATGAAGCCCAGGACTCTTGCCTTGCTTTACTTGGATCCAGACCTGGCTGGTCTATGTCTTCTGTCTTTTATCCTTAGAAGCTTTTTTCCAGTTTCACTAGGACTGCTGTATCCTCTTGGTTGACTGATGGCCTAGCTCCTGTTCCATCTTCAATTTTGACACAGGGCATCTTCTGGTTCTGTTTTGTCTCCGTCTCTCAGCATCTTGTCTTGTCTCGTCTCATCTCATCTCATCTCACCTCATCATTCAGCAAATATTTACTGAGCACCTACCATGGGCCAGCCAGGGACTCTGCCAGGCATAGGAGTCATGGCAGTAAGCAAGTCAGGCATATCCCTACTTTCATGGTGCTTATAGTCTAATAAGGCACACAAATCCTTAAATAAATACAGAATTGTGCTGTGAAGAGGGTGCTGATAAAGTAAAATTTCATTTTAAAGAAAGAAGATGTTAAGTTCCTAGTGCTTCTCAGTTTAGGTGGAATAAGCAAATCACCTAGGGGCAAATCGTCTTCATTCTGGAAGAATCTCCCAAGACCTCACTGAGCTATAAACCAAAAGGCCAGAAGGCACCCTTTCCCTGGGCGAAGGTGTCACAGAAACTTGGCTGTGTTGTAAAGGCTTCCACCTAATCCTTTGGAATGCAGCACCCTGAGGGCTCTGGGAAGAAGGTGAGCAAATGTGCACGAAGAACCAAGGATACATTCTCTCCCACCACCAAGGACCGCTCTGCTGAGAGTAACCTCTGAAATGACTTGTAAAAACTATTTACCCTCTTGTTCATTTGCAAGTTGACATGTAAAACAAATAAAAAATAAACTAAAAAAATTAAGTTGACATTCAAAATTTCCATCGTAAATTTAAATAGAAAGAACCGGTATTTGTGGCATGTTGTAAGTACCGACATTTAAAAACAAAACCTATGTCATTTTTAAAGATGCCTAATGGAATAAAATACATCAGTGGTTTGACACTCACTGCTAAATGGCCATACTTTAAACTTCTGTAGCCAAGGGGCACCTGGGTGGCTCAGTCGGTTAGGTCTGACTTTGGCTCAGGTCATGATCTCATGGTTCATGGGTTCGAACCCCACGTTAGACTCTGTGCTGACAGTTCAGAGCCTGGAGCCTGTTTTGGATTCTGTGTCTCCCTCTCTCTCTGCCCCTCCCCTGCTCATGCTCTGTCTCTCTCAAAAATAAATAAACATTAAAAAAATTTTTTTTTTAAATTCTGCAGCCAAAGTGTGATATTGTGCTACTGAGGTCAAACTAAAACCAGGTCAGCTAGGATTCCAAGACCACAGAGCCTGGGAAGGGAGCTAAGGTCAGAAAGGCCACAGGCCAGGGGCTTCCACAGGTGCTACCATCCATACCTGGACCTCTGCTAATTAGCATAAAGGTCTGCAGTGAAAGTGGCACAAGGAATGCAGCAGCAGGCTTTTTCTGGCGGGTATTGGAGGTATCTAAGACATGTGGGTCGGCTAACAGATTTTAAAGGTACTATCCCTTACCCTCATATGAACTCAGGGCAAGGTTAATTCATCCACTGGGAGGGCATCTGAGGCTCATCTCATCCCCTCACAGGCCAGTCAGCGGCCACTGATGTGACAAAGATGTCCGGTGGCCTGGTGTATCCTGAGTACCACAGAGACCTGGCTCTGGAATGTCACGGGGCTGACTCCAGTCAAGTCAAGGTCATCAAGCTCAAGGAACAGAACAGCCATATTAACTGCTTTGTGCCAGTTTGTTAATAAATGTTTAATAAAGGTCTGTATGTCCAGTAGACCTGATGTGAGGGTTTTGAGACATTGGTGAGGTTGTGTGGGAGTAGCGAGCCTTCAGGTAATTCAGACATCTTTAGGAGGCTACTGAAAACAGTATGGGCAGTGTTATATGATTAAGTTGATTTAGCTTAGTTCATGACATAACCATAATCTATTTTTTAAGTTTACTTACTATGAGAGACAGAGAGAGAGAGTGAGAGTGGAAGGGGCAGGGAGAGACAGAGAGACAGAGAGAGAGAGAGAATCCCAAGCAGGATCTCCAGTGTCAGCACAGAACCCGACGCAGGGATTGAACTCATGAACCTCTAGATCATGACCCAAGACGAAACCAAGAATCAGATGCTCAACTGACTGAGCTGCCCCGGGCACCCCAACCATAATCTATTTTTTAAAATTCACCAGCTTTAAAAAAAAATTCTTTTTAATGTTTCTTTATTTTTGAGAGAGAGAGTGAGACAGAGCTTAAGTGGGGGAGGGGCAGAGAGAGAGGGAGACACAGAATCTGAAGCAGGCTCCAGGTTCTGAGCTGTCAGCACAGAGCCCAATGCAGGGCTGGAACTCACAGCAGTGGGATCACGGCCTGAGCCAAATTCAGACACTTAACCGAATGAGCCATCCAGGCAGCCCCCAAATTAGCCAGCTTTTTTAAAACGTTAATACATTTTACATAATTTTATGTTAAAATTTTAAATCTGTATACCTCCCCCCAGAGAATTTTATCCCTAGTGTAATGTTTTTATGCAAGAGCATTTATTAACCATATCATTTCTCTAAGATACATATATTTTGCTTTGCAAGAAAATATACACATATGTAACTGTTTTTCGTTTCCTATAACCGTAAGAATTAAAATGATTTTGGATTGGACTATCACCACAATTATTATTAGCACTAATTGATCAGATATGAGCATATTAGAAATATGGGTAATCATTAAGTACACAAGCAAACTATTACTAGAAATAATAGCTCTAACATGAATCTGACAGAGTTTGGGGGAGGGAGTTGTGCTGCAAAAAAGTGTTGAGAGGGTGGTTCAGAGGAAAAGAATTTCAACTATATATAAAAAGGCCCCTTGTGACCCCAACGGACCATCGACTGGGAAAGGTGACAACATCCAGTCACGGCACCTGGGGTAAGATGGCCTGAACTCAGAGCCATCAGGAAGCCTCCTGCTTAGATCCATCTCAGCATTACCCTTGTCCAGGTTAACTGGGCACGCTCAGAGAAAGTAGGACAGGGTCAACACCTTGGCACAGAATAAGCAAACTACAGCCCGCAGGACAAATATGGCTGCCTCCTATTTTTTTTTATTTTTAAAAAAAAAATTTTTTTTTTTAACATTTATTTATTTTTGAGACAGAGAGAGACAGAGCATGAATGGGGGGAGGGGCAGAGAGAGAGGGAGACACAGAATCTGAAGCAGGCTCCAGGCTCTGAGCTGTGAGCATAGAGCCTGATGCGGGGCTCGAACTCACGGACCGTGAGATCGTGACCTGAGCGAAGTCGGACGCTCAACCGACTGAGCCACCCAGGCGCCCCTGGCTGCCTCCTATTTTTGTGTGGCTCATGAACTAAGCATGGTTTATTAACATTTTTTTTTTTTTTTTAGACCGAGAGAGAGCATGAGCAGCAGAGAGGGATGGGGGGTTGGGAGGGACAGAGAGAGAGAGAGAGAGAGAGAGAGAGAGAGAGAGAGAGAGAGAGAGAGTCTTAAGCAGACTCCATGTTCAGTGTGGAGCTTGACTCAGGGCTCAATTCCACGACTTTGGGATCATGACCTGAGCCAAAATCAAAAGTCAGATGCTCAACTGACTGAGCCACCCAGGCCCCCCTGATTTTTATGCTTTAAACTGTTGAAAAAATTTTTAAAGAATACTTTGTGACACATGAAAACTGTATGACATTCAAGTTTCAGTGTCCATAAGTAAAGTTTTATGGGAACACAGTGACACTCATTTGTTTACATATTATCTGTGTCCAAGGCTGCCTTCCCGCTATGACAGTGGAGATGAGCAGGTGCAGTCAAGACCAAATGTCCTACAAGCCTAAACTACATAATCTCTGGCTCTTTTACCGACTGTATTTTAAGCCTTTGAAGGGTAGCAGAATACGACACCCCAAAATGTGGCACGTTGGCAAACCGTTTGAGCTGCAGGCACTTGAAAAAGAGCAAATGCAGAGAGCCTTCCTCTGACCCCCCCTTGTCTGCCTGAAGACAAGTTCTCCAAAAGGAACCCTATTGTCACAAATCTCCTCCCTGGGGGTCTCATCAACCAGGGAAGGTTAACTCTTGCCACAGGAAAGCAGGCTGGAAGGTGACGCAGAAGCTGATACCACACCCAGGCTTGGTCACAAAATGTTACATCTTCCATCTCATCTTCTAAGGACTCATTCATCTTTCCTAAAAGTCATTTACTCTCCCCAAGAGGCTGCCATCAGGCATCTTGCTTCCCTATTAGGATGGTATTAAGCCTGAATTCTAGGTCACCTTGGGGAGTTACTCATTCCTCCGTATCTCCCAGGTATACGTGGTGTTCATGTTAGTAAATTTCTGTTTGTCTCTGGTTAATTGGTCTCTTATTGAAAGTTTTCAGCTGAGAATTCAGAAGAGTAGAGGGAAAATTATCTTTCCAATACGTTGGTGATGGATGAAGGCGGTTCTGACTTAGACCTTTGGCAACAAGTGTCGAGAGCCCCCACGGAAGAGGTCGCTCTAGAGGGGAGCCTAGAATGGTGACTTGGATTCGATGTCAGGGTGAAGTCACCTCGACAGGAGAACTGGCTTTGGCACAGCAGGAGGCTAAGACCTAAGGCTGCCTGACTGGGCCTAGAAGCCATTATGCTTTAAGAGGTAGGCCCTTGAGAGCAAATTAAAGAGGCTGTAACCCCGGGACCCTGAGCCAGGGGCATGGTAGGTGGGGCACACTCGGCCAAGGGTTGTTTGCCCTTGAAGAACCATGATGGCCAGGCAGGGATCGTGACCATCAGCGGCACCGCCACAGCAGAGGACAGGGCTCCCTGGGCTGTGGGCCACCTGCTGACACAGTCTTGCGGAAAGTGAAGTGAGTCTAGGAGCAAAATGGGGTTGGGTTGCCGAGGACCCTTCCGTTTGGGGACACTGATTTATGCAGACGGTGGTTGACTCTGGGGCTGTGTCTCTCACCGGCAGCATGCGGCCACAGAGGTCCTGGCTTAGAAAGGTGCTGGCGGGAGGTGTGGGTTGAGGTGGATGGGCGTGGAGGCCTGGACATCCCCGGGGTCATTCACGTGAGGTTTAAGGTGCCCAGGATTGAGGCAGGATTTGAAGTGGGAGGGACCTGAGCAGCAGGGGCCAAAACCTGAGCTGGACGGTGGGAGGTCTGGGAGGTCCCAGATGACAGCGACAAGAAGGGAGAGGGGGACACAGCGGTTTCAACAGTCAAGGGTGGGGGATGGGTGGCCTCAGAGGGATAATAAACTATGCTTGTGACAAGTGCCCTGAATGAAAAAATACCAGGTGTTCTGAAAATAACAAGGGGGGGTGTGGGGAGTCGGGGCTGATCTAGACTGGAGGGTCTATCTGGGGAAACGGCATTTCATTGGCGAATTAAAAGACGAAAGGGAGTTTGTGAGCTTGCCCTTGAGTGACTCAAAAGGGACACGGAAAAAGAGCCACGGCTACCTCCGGTGGGCGATGAAAAAGGATGCCGTGGGCCAAGCTTCAGGCTCACTTAGGAGAGGGAAGAAGCACGGGGCCTCGAATCCAGCCTTGCCGCTTCCCTGCAAGCTCAGGTTGGGGCTGCTCACCCCCTCCGTGCACACGTAAAATGGGGAACAACAATACTTATGTCATTGGCTTGTCAGGAAGTGCGAATGAGTCAGGTGTGTGCGTCACCACAAACAGAGTCTGTTTTATGTGGGAGTTAGCGATTACTATTATTTAGGAGAAATTATTTCTTCGGGGATGGCATCCAAGCCTAAATTACAGCAGGTCTTTCTCTCTGTATTCATTTCATCCTTTCAATAAGCCTGTGAGATAGGTTAACAAGAAAAAAACCCCAAAGAGCAGTTTTCTTTTCCTTCTTTCTGGATCAACACCGCCTCAAGCCCTGGCCTTAACCTGCATTCTGCTGCTGCGACAAGGGGCCTTTTGTTAAAATCTGGGGCACTTAGGAGGTGGCTTCCTGCCAAACTGCCTTTTAATCTCTCAGATGCCCGGCTCTCAGGTGTTCAGGTTCTTACCGCTTCAGTTTTTAGGCCACAGTCGCTATGGGAGAAGCCAAGGGTTCGAGTGTGTGGCTGTGAGGGACCACCGGGGACGCTGCACCCTGCCTCGGGGCTCCAGCTGGGGGCTGGGGTCCCCACAGATGCCACTTCCGCCATTGGGTGGCCCGCTCCATTGGGTGGTGGAGCCATTCAGAGAGCCATCTCTACGTGTCTCAGACAAGCGTCCACACCTGATCCTGGCATCCACACCAGACCATACCATCCATCACCACGAGCTGTGTGAATCAGGTTGGAAATACACCCAACCTTTCGTTTTCCTTTCCTTTTCTCATTTACTTTCATATCTACTTCACCTGGCCATATTTTTGGAGCACTATAAGCTGAACTGACTCCTCTTTGGAATCATCGGGGGCAACCAGGAAGTGGAGGGCCAGAACCGAGGGTGTAGTGATGGGCCCAAGATGCACAGGTGGAAACAGGAGAGGATGGCAGGTAGAACCCTGGACCCCGGCCACCGACGGGCTGGGGGAGCAGCCTGCATGGGTCCCCACATATTCCTCCGGGGACACCAACAGCGGCAAGGCCCCTTCCAGAAGCTTCGGTGGCTGGGGATGGTGGTGGAGCAGAGGCGGAACAACAGGGCAGACAACACAGGGTGGCCATCTGGACAGGCTGTTTTTGAAATCACATCATAAATACTTTTGAGGACCCCTAGAAATAACTGGGAAATGTGCTATCGTTGAGTTAGCAGCGGTTCAGACCATTGCAATTCCACGAGAGAAGTCGACACGATTCATTTTGCTCTGAGAGAGAGAGCTCCTGATCTCCGTCCTCATTCGTCCCTTAACCTTCTCCAAGGATTGGTCAGATCAGCCTTGTGAAAATTATGGGCCAGGAAGGAGGCACAGATGGAAGATGAGGTGACTAGCCAGAAATACATCGTTGGTGGCCGGTCACGTGCCAGAAGTTTATTCTTCAAGACATCGTCTGAGGTAGGTCTGCTTATTCCCCGTGTTACAAATGAGGACACTGAGGCACAGAAAAGTTGTTTGCCTGCCCAAGGTCACACAGCTACTCGGTGGCAAAGCCGGGATCTAAACTGTGGTCCACTCACGCCCTTTTACATGCTGGGGAGAAACACTCTGTTCTTTGCCAGCCAGTCAGCGCGAGGTGTTTGATGGAGGCAAGGCAAGGTGCCAGGAAACGGCCACATGTCCAGAAACTTCTTGCTGTCAGTGTGTTGGTCTGTCCTCCAGCCCGCTGCCCGCAGGCTGCCACCACTATCGAAGTGCCCTCTCTCTCTGGCCAGTCGGAGGCCAAGACCATTGCAAATCCTCACTCACTCTCTCCGAAACAGCCCCTCAAGTTCCGGAGCCCTGGCTTCAGCTCGCCGCACTCCTGCCAAGCTGTTATCGCCAGTCAAAGTCAACAGAACCATTCCAGGCAATAAAATGACTCTGCAAAAGATCAGTCTGCACTGGGGGTCAGCTAAGGGGCCAAATAAAAGCCCTCGGCTCAAGCCCGCCAAGTCAGTCCATCCTACCCAGGTATACCTGTCAGGCCTATTCTAAGTCCCACACAGAGGCGCAGAGGAAGGAGATGCCCCGGGAGCCTCGGCCTCCCCTGACCGCGGCAGCTTGGCCGGGGCCGGCAGCTGTAGGACACCCACCTAGGTTCAGAGGTGTCACCAGCTGTCCTGGGAGCACTCACTGAAATACGGACCCGAGACCAAGTGCTCGAGAGCAAATTCCATCAGAGTCCCGAGAAACGTCAGATATGGGAAAGAGAAAAGCATGCTTCGGGCTGCTGAGGTTAATTTGGGGCAGAAGAGAGAAACAAGAATGTGGCACACTTGGCTGCTTCCCTGTCCTTCTGCAGTCTTGTAAATCCCGAAACTGTGATACTGAGCTCCAGAAGCCAATCTGCACCGCTGGCCCGCCCCAAGCTGCTTCTCAGCGGGGGGCAGTGCTCCAGGGAGTGTCACGTGGCCTGTGGTGGGGGGGGAGTGGAGGACACGGGTTCCCCAGGGCACTGCTCTGGGAATAGAGCAGCGGACGTGGCCGCACTGGCAGAAAGCGCTCCCTCCTGGCCACGCTGGCTGCCGGCGGCCCCTGGAGACACTGGAACCCCCGCACCGGTCAGCCCCAGACTGCCCACGGCTCCGTGCCTGCTCGGGGCCCTCAGTCGCACTGATTGCTACCCGGCGGGTGTAGCCACGTATGCACGTGTGAGAGGGACCCCAGGCCTCTTGATTTAACCAACAAACCGACAGAGCACAGGAAAGTTGCCTACTCAAGGTCTCCACTCAGATGTCTCCTGGGCACCTCAAAGTTAACAGGCCCCAAAGCTTCCCTCTCAAACTGGTCCTGCCTTCATTCTTCCCATCCTTTCTTTTCTTTTCTATTTAGTTTTGAGAGAGACACAGCACGAGCAGGGTGGGGGCAGAGAGAGAGGGAGACACGGAATCTGAAAAGGCTCCAGGCTCTGAGCTGTCAGCACAGAGCCCGACGTGGGGCTCGAGCCCAGGAACCATGAGATCATGACCTGAACAGAAGTCGGGCACTCAACCAACTGAACGACCCAGGTGCCCCCATTCTTCCCCATCTTGGGGCAATGCCAGAACCATCCTTCTGGTTCTCCAGGCCCAAAAGCTTAAAGTCAAAACCCACATCCAGTCCAAGGAAAACCCCGTTGACTCTCTCTTCCTGGCATATAGAGAGTCCAATTGCCTTATCACCTCGAAACACAAGCTACAGTCATTTATCTCCTGGGTTATTTTATTAGCCTCCTAAATGTCTCCCTTCTACCCTTCCTGAGTCTGAGGAGAACCTCATGTGACTCTCACCTGGAAGCCACTGTTTCCTTTAAAAAAAAAAAAAAAAAGTCAGACTACGACACACTCCACTAAAGAAGCTTCCAAAGACTTCTCATGTCACTCAGAGCACCACAAAGCTTTTCGTAATCTGGTGCATGTGCCCCCCCCCCCTTCACCTCACACCTTTCCTCTCTGACTTCCTCTCCTATTCCTCATCCCCTTGCTTACCTCATCACCTTCGCCTCCCTCTTGTTCTTCCTCCAATATGCCTGCTTCTGCCTCAGGGCCTTTGCATCCGCTCTTTCCTTTGTCTGAAGTGTTCTTCCCACCTTTGCCAAAATATCACTATTGTTCCCTGTGATAGTTTTATAATATCACTATTATAAATAGTGATAAATAGTAATAAATATCACTATTGTTCCCTGTGATAGTTTTATAATATGTTATAAATATGTTATAAATATTATAATATGTTTATAATATGTTTTATAATATGTTCAAGAGGTAGAGACTAATTTCCCTCCCTTTGACCCAACTCGAAGGAACAATGCAAAGCCAGGTGATGGTGTAGGACGTTAGAGACCACATCACGAAATGCACTGCGTCTTCCCCCTCCTTCGCTCTCTCTTGGATCACGCAGTCTAGGGGAAGTCAGCTTCCACGTCATGAAGACAATCAGGCGGCTCTCTGCAGAGGTCTACATGGTTGGAAACTGAAGCCTCCTGCCCAGAGCCATGGGTGAGCCACCCTGGAGGCAGACCCACCTGCCCCAGTCACCTTCAGATGGCTTGACCACAACCTGATGGGAGGTCCCCAGCCAGAACCACCCTCCCCCATCTGTTCTGAGATTCTAGCCCCTCAGAAACAGTGAGAGGTAACAAATCTTTGTTGTTTTAAGCTTTTAAGTTTTGGGGTAATTTGTTAGGCAATAATAGATCATCACTATGCTCCCTTCCCCATTCCCTTCAAGTTTCTGCCACAGTGTCACCTTCTCAGAGATGTCTTCCTCAGCCACCCTGCTGAAAGCGGAATGTCCCCCGCCTCCTCCTGGGATTTCTTACTCCCCACAGCACTTACTGCCACCTAATACTCCGGATAGCGTACGTGTCTTTTTTTTTTTTTTTTAATTGTCTTTCTCCTCCTTATTAAAATAGAAATTCCAGGAGGGCAAAGGATTTTGTGTCTTGTTTATTGGCATGTGTTCAGTACTCACTAAATATTTGCCGCATGAATGAATGAACGCATGCCACGTCTTCGCTGTCCAGATTCACTTCCTGAATGCAAGATTCATCCGTTTTTAATAGTTCATTCTGCAGCTATTTTTCTAAGGAGTCTGTCTGGTCTTGTCTTTTTTCACTACCACACAAGCTGGAAAAGGCCACCTGGTTTTACACAGGCAGGAGGTGACCCAGCCTCTTTCCTGAAAGTAGGTCTGCTACGAAAACGAGCACCTTGGAGGCTGGTGGTCATGTCTTTCATACTTGAGTACTGATCGGTTTCTAAGGATTTTAATTTAGTCAAACAGGCTCCAAAAGACAAACAGTCCAAGCGGCAGATATATCCCAAGTGGAGGCTAATCTGATCGTCCTTGGTGCCAGTACATTCAAGTCCGTCATGTGTGGCCAGCCCGCAGTCATGTGGCACCGGGGGGGGGGGGGCGGGGGGGCAGCTGTGTCAACAGGACCCTCGCAGGTCCGCACACGACGTGACCAGAGATTGAGTTTCAAATACAGGAGAAGGAAAGCACGAGCGGGGAAAGCAGATGGAAACCCCCTTGTACAAAAAAGAGCTGTTAGCAGGCCTGCGTAGGGAGAGCACTTTCTGTATTCAGGGCCTGTGTTCTTAGAAAGCTTCGTGTCCACTGCTGTTGTGAAATCACCCCTGCTGGCTCTCTGCTTGTTAGCTAGGTGTACTTTGAGGCCTCTCTACCTTGGAAATATCCTGACACTTTGACCAGGATCCCCACCCGGGACACGGATTGCTGCAATGTCCTTGGGATATGGTGTCTATATTATTACACTGATTAAAAAGCCACGTAATAAAAAGCCACATTCTGAGTTCATGGCACTGTGTGTCCTCTGGGTGACGGGTGTACCTAGGAGGAACAGCCAGAACATCTGGTTCAGGTCCCTGCTCCACACGAGCCAGCTGGGGAGGTCAATTTTTGCCCTTGGGTCTTGGTTTCCACGACTGCAAACGGACCGGTTTTTAGCCCCCCATCCTCTTTGGCTCCAGCCTTCTCTGTGGCGCTGGAGACATACTAAACAAGTGGAGGCTGCAGGTAGAGTGGGTAACGCAGGGCCTGGCACAGAACAAGGGGTGGTGGTGTCATCAGTATTATGCATTGCCATGACAATCAGTGATGTTCAGTCAGGGCAGAGATTCTCAGAGGCTAAGGCACTCTGGCTGGGAGAAAGGCGACATCTGGCCACCGGGACAACTGTCCCCAGCAAGTCCCAACGCAGGAAAGTGTCCAGTATGCCTTCCTCCCCAAGCCTCATGTCTCCGACCCAGGGGTCCCTCACTCAAAGCCCAGGGAAGCGGCCTTCCCTCTGCCTCCCTCTGTCCCCTCCTTCTCATGCCTTGAAATCAGCTAAGCAGAGTGAGACCTAGAGAACAACTTGCTGTATTAGATATGCAGAGTGCTCACACTTTAAAAAGCTTAAAGCAATTGGCATTAACTCCAGGCTGGGCTTCAGGCAAAGGGGACAGGAAGTGGGGAGAAGCAATGGAGCTGGGGAAAGTCCCCAGGGCTCCCCGCTGTACTTGGTCTGAGCCTTTGATTCACCTTCCACAGCGCCCTGACCTCTGGTGTGGAAACTGGCGTGGTTGGGTCCCTGTCACGTGTCGTCGGGCAGTTTACAAATAGCATGGGGATTGGCAAACCCATCCCGAAAGGAAAGGACTGGTTCAAGGGCAGGGAAAGTTACCAGTTTAATTCTGGCAGACTATTAACAATCAAGAACCCGAAAGGGGGTTCTGTGGTAAGGCGGACGGAGCATAAGTGTGAGCGCGGAAGGGACAGAGCTGACCTGCCCAAGGCTTGCTTCAGTACTGGAGCTAGGAGCTCCTGCCTGGATGGCTCAGGTACGGAGGACCCTTGTCTCACATTCTAATAGAGCGCAAGTTTCAGGGACCTGGTGTCTCCATAACCCTTTTCTGGTCGGGGAGCTTGCAGCGAGGGACTTGCTCCAGTGACCCCCCCCCCCCCCCTCAAGGTCTCCGGAGGGGCAGGAGTGGCACACGCCGCTCGGTAGACTAGCCCTAACCGGCGTCGTGGCCGAAAGCGCGGCCTCAGGAACGCAGGGCCCCGTCCTGCCTGGGCCACCAGCACATCGGAGAGGGCAGCGGGCGAGTCCCCTTCCCGCGTCTCCCCCTGCCCCAACTCTGGGCCCAGGACCCCGAAGGGAACCGGCTCCCTTCCTGCTGCCTGGATCTCGCAGCGCGCAGTTCGGACAGCCGGGAGGAGAACCTCAACTCGCCGCCCCCTACCTCCCACGGCTGTGGGCCAGCGAAGTGGCGGGGGTGCCCATTTTTCCTGGATTCCTTGCGCGCACGGTCACGGGCGTAGAAGCAGCCAGATCTGCCCGCCCCGAGGCTCCAAGGCCGTCCCCCGTCCTCCACTGCCGCGCCGGGCGCGTCTCCGGCCCCGAAGGGCAGCACCCGGCGGCGGCCAGCTCCCGCCAGTCGGCCCTGCCCCGCCGCGCCCCCTCTGGCACCGCCTCCTTCTGTAAATACAGTGGCGGCCAGCCCTCCGCGCCCGGACGCGCAGGTAGGAGCGTGCGGTGCCGGCCGCCACAGGGAGGCCGCGCCCAGCCGGGTGCCCACGGCCAGCGCCGCCTCCCAGAGCGCGTTCCCCCAGGCCCGGGCCAGGCTCCCGGGACGCGCCCCGGCGCAGGCAGCGCGCACGCCCGACGAAGCTTCAGGTAAGCGGCTCGGGTCCCCGCGCTTCTCCGCACTCCCGCGCGGGGTCTGGCGCTGCGCTTTTGGGACCAAGCCTTGGGGGGAGATGGAGATCCCGAGCTAAACCTGCAAGGGTGGGAGCCACAGGCGGAACCGCTCGGGGCTGTTGTTGCGCTCCGGCTCCTTAAAACCCACGAAACTATTCCCTGTAAAAGACTTCTGGCTGCCCTTGCCTGGATCCCCAGATGCACCCGAGTTTTAGGCTGGGCGAGATGCCGATGATTTGGAAATGTCCTTTGAAAAATTGTGTTGGGGAGGTGGATTCGGCTTTGGGGACATTAAACGTAGGTTGGTATTTAAAAAAGGTTTACTCTTCTGGTAGTGTCGATGTCTTTGTGTCCGTTTGTGAGTGCATGTATACGAGACAGACTACCCACACGCTATTTTGGATGAGGGATTAATACATATGGCAGGTGTTTAGTCCACTAGTCCATGGAAAAAGAGCTACAAGTCCAGTTTTAGGCTTCTATTTCCTAGTATTTGGGAATTTGCCTGAAGTCATTTGAAGCCTTGTGACTCGCTTCAGAGTTGAAGGTACCAGAAATTCCTGATAGGACTTTGTAACAGAGAATCACCCTTATCACAGGAACCAGCAAAAGAGATTACATGATCTAGATTTCTTTTTCTTCAATTAGTGCAACCTTGTCTTTAAGCGTTTGTCTCAGCTTATTGCATCTTCATAAATATAGTTTGTCTAGGTCTAAAATGGAAACGTATTTCCCTCCAATATTTCCTTCTCGCCCCAACTTCCTTCTGATTTCAGTGCACATTTTCCTGGAAAAGTACTTCCTAGTGTAAGACCAGCTATTTGCTCTCGTTACCTAAATTAGCTGACCCTCCTTGGGCGTCATTTGGATCTATCAAGATGGCCTTGGCTTTAGAGCCTCAATCTCAATCTCCTTCATATGATCATGGATACAAATGGCACAAAGCATTATAAGTTTTCTTTCCTTGAGCAAGTAAAAATGGTGTTCACGTTTAGGTTGCTTTTTCCAGTGCCTCAACTTGAAGGGTCGTGGTAAAATATTCCACTCATTAGAGTAAGAAGAGATAACTAGACGGACGATCAAGTCAACGTAGTAAACTAGGCAACTTTTTCACAACGGCATAGGGTACCCTTCATATAGGATAATGTAAGCGCGAGGCTTGGTAATCTTGTGGAAGGTACTCTCCCACTTGATTTCACTGACCCGCTTCTTCCAAAGTCAAGTTCTCTTGCTGTTTAGGGCTCTGTAACTGGTGGTTTTATTGGCTGCTTATTTTTAACTGAGCCTACACCTTTTTTGTGGAAGTGAGAGGCACTTTGGAGGAGGGTGAGTGAGAGGCCATCTGCACGCCTGGGAGGCAAGGCCTCGCCTGACCCGCTGTGCCACACACCCCTGGGTCATCCCAGCCCGGTCAGCCAGGCCGGCGCAGCCCCAGTGCCTGTTTGAGAACTCAAGGGACGAAGTTTGACACAGTTCACTTAAAATCCACCAAATCCACTCTGTTCCTGAACTGCCTTCCCATTCAATTGAAACTGCTGACCTTGGGCCTCCTGGAGATGTGACAGCCTTAGAAAAGGGCTGGGAATGGAAAATTGCCACAGTCTAAAACAGGAAATGGAAAGTTAGTAACTGAACGAAAATTTACTGACTTAGAAATGTTCGGAGCAGCTGTGATGAAACGTGGGATGTCTGTAAATCAGAAATAATCCCAGTAGTTCTTCCCTCACTCGCCACTGTTTTTTTGTTTTTTTGGTTTTTGTTTTTGCTTGGGAAAGTGAGTTTGTAAGACTCATAACAGGAAAAGCCACACCCAGTTACGTTTATTGTATGGGTTTTGTTTTTTTAAAGATACTCTTAGGTGCATGCTCATTCCATTTCCTCTTCTTGAGTATCTTCATAAAATTACATATTCAAGAGTTTCTGAATGCCGGTGCTTCTGACTCATAAACCAGCTCATTGTTCCCCAGTGTATCCCTTGCATAAAGTTCTGTTCCTATGATTTCATCCTAGCGTGATTTCTGAAATGGCCAGGGCGGGTCAGGAACACCTGTGCCCACTTTAATTTGGTGTTTGGTTACATTTTCAGAGCTGTTGAAACCAACCACTGGAGGGAAGGAAATCCATTCTGCCTGGTTCTGGGGAAGGGGCCTCTTCTGGCCATGTCTCCTGTAGCTGCTGCTGAGCCAGATGGGGTCCAGCCAGACAGGAGTGTCAGCAAAGTCATTTTCTTCCTTTTCGTCTTTGGTGCCATCCTGTTGTGCGTGGGAGTCCTGCTCTCCATCTTTGGGTTCCAGACATGCCAATACAAAACCTTCCCAGACTGCAGCATGGTGCTGAAGGTCGCTGGGCCTGCCTGTGCCGCCGTTGGGCTTGGGGCTGTGATCCTGGCCCGCTCCCGGGCACGGCTTCAGCTCCGGGAGGGGCACCTGCGAGGCAGTCAGGCGGACCCCGACAGAGCCTTCCTCTGTGGAGAGAGCCGCCAGTTTGCCCAGTGCCTCATCTTTGGGTTTCTGTTCTTGACAAGCGGCATGCTCATCAGCATACTTGGCATTTGGGTCCCTGGATGTGGCTCCGACTGGGCACAGGAACCCCTGAATGAGACAGACACTGCCGACGTGGAGCCCCAGATCTGTGGATTCCTATCCCTGCAGATCATGGGACCCTTGATTGTACTCATGGGATTGTGTTTCTTTGTGGTTGCCCATGTTAAGAAGAGAAACAACTTGAATGTGGGCCAGGAGGCCTCTGAAGCTGAAGACAGACAGATCCAGAACACGGAGCCTGTCCAGGTCACTGTAGGTAGGTGGCTGTCATTCCTATGCATGCTCATAGCACAGTGGCTGTAGCATCAAGGCTTCACCGGGCTGCCCTCGGGTCTGGCCCAGAGTCTCTCTTTTTTGTGTCTCTCTCTTAACACACATGTGCATGCATACGCACATGTGCACAGTCCTGCTGCTGTGTTAAGCCCTGGAAGAATCCTTGTACACCTCATCTCCTCCCAGCAATTCCTTATTATTTAGCAAAAGCACTGGGACATTAAGTTGTGACCTTGACTGAGGTCACAGAGCAAGTTAAGAGGAAAGTGACAGAAACTGCTAAGGAGAGCCTGGGAACCTTCTGTCACGTTAGAGACCTGCCAAGTGACATGGCACTTTGTGCCGGCCATGCAGACTCTCATCCCTGGCTATCACTGGCTGGCTGTCCTTGGGAAGTCCTTAACCTCTTCCGGCCTTAGTTTACCTATCTATAAAATGAGCCTTGCATTGCTGAGATTCCTTGCAGCACTAACATTCTAGGATCCTGTCTGACCCAAGGCCAGCCATCTTCGATGTTTTGAGGCGGCTTTCTGCAAGGTTTCTCACATCGTTCTTCGTTTGCTGTCATTTTATCCGTGGCTTCAGGATGGAGGCGAAGTTTGGAAATAGTGGCACCGATGAAACTGAACTGTGATCGCACCTGTCACTTCTTTCCCCCATGGAATGCCCAGCCAGGACTTCTGAGTTCTCTGGGTTCTGCAGAACAGATGGAGGAATAGCTCCCAGAGTAGGCCCCCTACAGAACATCAGTAGCTTTTGCCTCAGTTTCACACGACCAATGAAAAACCCCACTGCTGTTCAGTTTCGCCAATCGCTCTTTTCTTTTTTCAGTCTCCTGCTTTGGAAAGGGAAAAGCTCTCAAGCCATAGCCTTGACATCTGCAAGGCTCGGCAAAGAGCATTATGGGACAGGAGCAGAGAAGGAGTGTGGTGCATGTTTCTCGTGTTCGGGGCGGGGGGGGGGGGGGGGCGGGGTCTGGTGGAAGCAGCGGTATTCACAGCGGGGGGGGGGGGTGCCCTGGCCTGCCAGCTTCGCATGGCGCGGCCTTGGAGAGCAGGGCACGTGGGTTTACAGACGCATCCTTGAGCCATGGTTGAAGCTCCCGGCTTACTTATTTGTGTATTTATGTATTTATGGGGGCCACACCAATATCAGTTATACATTCACAACAGCTAACACAGACGCAGGGTTCATCCCGGGACCAAATACCCATCCAAGTGTTCTTCAAGGACCTACTCTGTCAAATTCTTTCACACCTACAACCACCCAATGAGGCAGCTACTCTTAGTATCTCCACGTTAGAGATGAAGAAACCGAGGCATAGGGATCTCAAGTAACTTGCCGAGGGCACAGACCAGCAAGTGGCAGAGCCAGGATCCCAACCCAGGCAGGCAGCCACGCACACACCGTGGCCCCCACGTAGCACTGGTTTCGCCTAGGGTCCTGGGCAGCCGTTACATGGCTAAAGGGCTTACCCCATGTTGTAGATGTGCTCAGTCCTTTTGGGGAACACGGTGGGTCTAAGTAAACACACGCGTTTGATGCTTACAGTCTTCCACTTACTCGGGAGCGTTTCAAGGTATGCCCTTGGGGTTTACTATCGGGGGATCTTTGGGGCTCAGCCTCCCTCCTGGTGGCTGGACTTGAGGGGCAGCAGAAAGCAGGGCTGCTGGTGCTGCGACACAGTGACTCCTGGATGATCTCATCCTGATGCTGGCTTTTCCGCTTAACCCTTTCAGTACCATCACCCCTGTGAAAGTCTGGCAGCCTAACTCCTTGTTTTTCTCTCCTTTGATATTATGGGATAGGGTTTACGTTTTCCGTAGCCATGCCTTTTGGTGTAATTGCTAAGACTCCACATAGACATTGTCTGTTGATGCTCAGTTCTGCCTTATGAAGGACTGGGGTGATAAGAGGCAGTCCTTGGCCAAGTCCCAGAATTCAGCTGTTCCTGGAATGGAAGCCCCTCCTCCCCAGACACACGAGATATCCCCGTTGTGGGCACACTCAGTGCCGGGTCCTGGATATACAAGCAGGGCTATGAGCTAGGCCTCCCTTGAGGGATGTCTGCTGTCACCTCCCAGAAGACATCAGGTCCTGGGGGACACAGTGAAAGGGAAATCCAGGGGGGATAGGGCTGCTTTCAGGGAGAGCAGGTTGCAAGGGTGGGGAGGGCGGGGAGCCTCCCTTGCAGAGGGAGGACAAGCAGAGGCTTGGACAAGCCCCAGAGACAGCTGGTGGCTTTGAGCACTTCCTTGTTTGCATTGGACAGGTGACCGGCCTGCTCTAGAGGCTTATTCCCGGGGCCTTTGTTCCACGCTGTGTAATTAAAGTGCACAGTCAGCCTTACTTCCTCTGACCTACCAAGACTTGCGAAAAAAACTACATGAGGATCCCAAGATAACCATTATATGTTATCAAGTTTAGGTTAGCGACGTACATTTTAAGCTCTAGTCGCCACGTGCTCGCGGAGGGAGAGAAAGACTTAACACATTTTTGGCAGGGCTAAGTCCGCTTCGGGGAAGCAGTTGAGGTAATACGGCGGAGAGTGGCCAGCCGGGAGTGTTTTGTCTGACACGTGGATCGGTGCCACTTGCTGGCGGCCTGGGCTTTAAGCACCTTCGCGGGTGTGTTAGAGCTGAGTCAGTCTGCTGTGTGACCAGCACACAAGAACCCAGCCCTCCTGCCCGTTCTCTGAGGCAGGTGCAGTTAGGGATGGCCTGCCGGTCACAGATGTGACAGCCCAGGCCCCCCCGGGGCTGGTAACTGGCAAATGGCACCCTGGCAGCGGTAACGAACCTTGTCCTGACCTAGACGGGTGTCGGGTCTGCTGCCCGTACAAACCGGTTGCCTCCCTGTGGTATATCAAAGTCCTCTCTCCTGCATGTTGCCTAAGCTGTCATTTGGTGCTGCCAGCTTATCAGAGGCTGCCCTCGGACCTCTATTTCGGCAGACCTCTGGTGCTGCCGCAGAGCCAGAATGATCTGGACAACCCACGTGGGATGTTCTGTATTGGATTTGGAGTACAAGGTAGAGTTTGCATCTGGTTTCCACTGTCTCCTCCCCACAACACGGGATGTGTTCTGGAATGAACAGCAGCAACAGAAAGGCAGACACAGAAACCAAAACTGAAAACAGAAAAACAAGCTTAACCGGAGTGTGACTTTCTCTTGGAAAGCTTGGGTGAAAGGGTGAATAAAAGCCTGTAGAAGGGCGCGCAGCACAGCTTTGGCAGTTGAAAGAGCGGCTGTGGCCTAGCCTGTTGTCATTTGCTCAGAGGCTAACACCGCACGTAAGGAACAAGGCGCCTCATCCAACAGCTCAGTGTCGATGACTCACAATTTCAAATTGAGAAGGAGTAAGCTTTTGCAGCAGGAGACAACCCCAGGAAGCGAGTGCTCCACAGAAACGCTTTAGCTCAGACTTGCTAGGAAATAGTGGCCCACTGTTTGAAAAAAGCTGTGGTAAACTATAGATCACATGAAGTGTACCATTTTAAGCGTTTCTAAGTGCACAGAGGCATTACGTACATCCGCGGTGTTTGGAACCATAACCACTACCAAGTTCTAGAAGTTTTTCATCATCAAGAAGAAACTGTCCCCCATTAAACATTCATTCCAATTCCCCCTTGTCCCAGCCCCTGGCTACGTCCACCCTAGGTCTCTGTGAATTTGATAGTCCCACTTTTCAATCCTGGAGTCGGCAGAGGTGTTTTGACCTTTTACATACATGGGCCAAATGTAACATTAACTTATTTCGCTCTTGCTGATGTGCTTGCATTTCTTTCTCACCTGTTTTCAACGAAATACTGTCTTTCCTCAGGTGATGCCGTGATCATATTCCCACCTCCCCCACCACCTTACTTTCCTGAATCTTCAGCTTCTGCAGTAACCCGAAGTCCTGGGGCTAACGGTGTGCTTCCAAATGAAAATCCACCTTCGTATTACAGTATTTTTAACTATGGGTAAGACTTTGCGTTTGCACTTCAAGAGTAAGCATGTTTAACCTTCTCGGGTCTGTGGCTCAGCTCAGGCCAAATTAGTTTTAAGGCTGCGGTACAGGAATCAACATTAGAGTGGGAGGATCTTTTTTGCTGACATGATATCAGAATTATTGCCTTAATAGTAACAGTACCTTTCAGGAAACTGCAGGCAGCACATACGTGAAAAATTGTAAAAGTGGTTATGCCGGGTTAATATGAAGCCTTCTCCAGGTATCTTTATGTGTTCCTAGCATGGGTGAGCCTCCAAATGTTTAACACGTCATCAGCCAGACTGAGCCCTGGGACAGGGCTTGCGAGGCCCCCTGTGTTAGGCTTTGCTGCTTTAGATCATGGGGAGTCCCCTAGCGACCTCCAACAGGTACACAGGTTTTCAGTACCTCATGGAGGTACTTGGGTGACTGGCTAAAATCAGCTTGCACCCTGACCTGACCAAGTTTGGCTTCTCTTCTCAATATTCAGTTGTTCCCTGGGCCTCGGAACCTTCTCAGACTGAATGAAGAGAAATATAAGATTCACACTCCCCTCCGCCCTGCTCCCCATATGCCACAAATTAGGACGCACACCTGGGGTTAGATTAAACGACATAAATCTAGGTGTCTTTCCTTCCTGCAGAGGGACGCAGCTGAAGGTTTTAGAGACATGGCCATGGGATGCAAGCGGTGGTTGGTGCAGCTCATAATGGGGAAAGGCTGGAGGCGGCCAGACTGGTTGGGAGGCTGACTTTCATGGCCACGGGGATGTCTGGAAACCCCCACTGCTGGGGATGGGTGCTGCCTTACCTGGTCCTTCGTGTTTTAAGGCCCATGTTCTTGTTGTGCTTCAAACTGGGTGGTGAGCTGGAGATCCAACCAGAGACGGATATAGGAACCGTCCTGCAGGGATGAAGGGGAGGTTACGTTCCGGGCATTTGTAGAATTCTGTTAGTGAATTTTTCTATTCTTTACTCCAATGATGAACCTCCCCAAGCCCTAAATAAATGTCTATTAACTTAAAAAACGACAACAACAACTCCTACTTGCTACTACCATGATTTCTGTGTGCCACAGTCTGGCTTTACTTGCATTATCTCATGTAATTCTCATGGGTAGGAGAGTAGGCACTCTGCTCATCCCCATTTCACAGATGAGGATGCCGAGGCTTAGTGAGGTTAAATAACTTGCTCACGATCACACGGCTGGAAAGCGGCGGAGTGGAAATTCAGAGGCAGGTCTGCCTGGTAGAACTCACTCCAGTAACCAGTATGCTTTACTGCCTCCCTTCAAGTTTTTGGTTTGATTTAATTTTCTATTTGCCTCAGTCTGTCTGCCTTATGCTAGCTGTCCCGGAAGACCGAAACAGAGAAGAGTCAGGCAGAGAAGAGTAATAACCCTGTGTGTGTGTGTGTGTGTGTGTGTGTATACTCATTTTGGATGGCACCTATACGTTCCTACCTCGCGTCTTCTCAATGTCAAGGAAAACGAAACAGGGTAAAATTCTCTTAATGTTACAATCAGCTGTAAGGAAAATAGGGAGTAAGGAATCGAGATATATCTATAAGAAATACAACATGGAAGAAATTACTCCTGAGACCCTTGCAAATGCTCCTAAAAGCATATAATTAAACGTTTGAAAAGAACCTCATATTTAATGTGTGTCACTATTCTCTCCTTCCTTTCTGTTCTCCTTCCTTCTTTTTAGTAGGACCCCAACTCCTGGGGGCCAAGGTGTGGGCTCTGAGAGAGATTGTGAATCTATATACACCATTTCTGGGTCTCCTTCATCCGCTGGGATCTCATACACTCCGCATCTCTCCTCTGAACTGCCTCCCAGATACGAAGAAAAAGAAATCGCGGCAACCACATCCTTATCCCCATCTTCTGAGCCTTCCCCACCGTGACTCCAGTTCAATTGTACATAAAATCAATCACTATTTTATATAATTTGTTTTGTAATAAAAAAAAAAATACAGTGGCATCGGCTCTGTTCTGATTTCCCTGGCCTTTCAGTATCAACATCCATAGCGAACGTTCTGCACTAAGCGCTCTGGACCACGGGAGAGGCAAAGTGCCCATAAGCTGATTCTCCCATTTAGACCTACTACATTCAAGCTGGTAGACGAAGAAGCAAAGGTTCCAAGAGGCTAATTAAGTGACCCCGGGTCACACTGCTTCTCAGTGGTGAGGTTGGGTTTTGAACCCATCTAGCTGGGTTCTGAAGGCCAGCCTGTGGCTACCCTGTTTCTGTCAAAGGCTGACCGGAGGCAGCTGTTAATGTTTAGCCTGGCCCATTCTATTTCCAATGTTAACTGCTTCGGAAGCAGAGAAACTAGACGACTCTCCTAAGTTCTTTATTATTTCTTCCTCTTCTTGCCTTCCCTCTCCCTGTCTTCCTTCTTCCTCCTCCTCCTATTCCTCTTTTCTTTCTTCCATTTGGCAAGAAGGTGATTAGGTCATTTACACCGGGACAGTGACCAGCACGTTGATATCCTGAAGCCTCCTCATTGTGGAATGACACCGTCAGAAAAGAGATTTCTTGGGCTACTGTGGTAGCTAGATGCCCGTGGAAGGACCTGCCTTTCAGTCACAACGTATTGGTGCTAGGCTGCCTGGACCACTGGCTTTTATTCTTATAAGGCTACTGACGAACAACAGCTTTTGTACTGTTGGGTGCGACGGTAAGTATTTCATTCTAGGTATAAACCAGAAATCACCACTAAGTATTAGCAGTTCTACCCGGGAGAAAGTGACTTTTGGAACATAAAAATCTGTGGTAACAGCACTGTTGTGATAATGAAATCACACAAAAACGTGAACTTTTTATGCCTTTACACAAGCCTAACCCCCATAAAAAATCCATATTACCCATGGGGCGCCTGGGTGGCTCAGTCGGTTAAGCGTCCGACTTCGGCTCAGGTCACGATCTCACGGTCCTTGAGTTTGAGCCCCGCGTCGGGCTCTGGGCTGACAGCTCAGAGCCTGGAGCCTGTTTCAGATTCTGTGTCTCCCTCTCTGCCCCTCCCCTGTTCATGCTCTGTCTCCCTCTGTCTCAAAAATAAATAAAAGTTAAAAAAAAAAAACATTAAAAAAAAATCCATATTACCCAGCAGTGAGATGCCTGAAAGCAGAATTTAAGGGCGTTAATGCTCCAGTAGCTTAACCGAAGTCATGACTGATTCCGTGGGAATTGCCACCACCATAAATCATGGGTACCAGCAACGATCTATTTTTGAATTGGACGTTTATTGAACTACTCTTAAAATTCCGTGTGTTTTTTTTTTTTTTCCTGGAAGGTTAATTATTCACATTTTAAAATTAGAGCCAAGGGTAGATTATGACCACTTCCTTCTGCTGTTATTTGTTTAAAACGATTAAGCTGAAATTTCTAGGTAGACTTCATACTGAACACGTATGAGTTCTCCTTATATCCAAGACCTTTTAGTGGCTCAAAGCTGGGGTTTGTAACTGGGTATTTTCCCTTTCTATGCTAATATGATTGAAATGCAGTTAGAAATTCTTGGGTGTAAGTCTGACCTTCTAGTTAGGAAGTCTCTTCTACCTCTGTTGTTCTCGGCGGCATTGAGGAAGGTGGAGACTGAAGAAGACAGAGCATTGAGACAGGTCCCCGGGGTGAAGATGTTTATTGAAGGACTGACGTCACAGTGGAGCTGGGGCTAATCATTGAGTCACGGAAGATACATCCTTTGCCTATCCAGGTTCTGGCAAAGGGTTACAGCTTCTGAAAAGCCACCTAGTGGACTGTTACTTGTTTCGTTTTTTCCTGCGTATGTATCAACATTGTTTTAAATCGAGGTAAAATTCACATAACACGAAACGAACCATTTTTCAGGTGAACAGTTCGGTGGCATTTAGTACATTTACCCGTTCCATAGTCACCTCCTCTATCTCACTCCAAAATATTTTTATTACCCCAAAAGGAACCCCACGCAACAGTCACTCCTCGTTGCCTCCCTCTTCCCCAGCCCCCGGCAACCACCAATCTGCTTCGGTCTTGGTAGAGTTACCTTTTCTAGGTATTTCATGATATTTTTCAGATTCATCCACATCATCGTCCGTATCAGTACGAGCATCTATTGGAGTGCCTGTGTGAATTCTTTTGGTCATATACCTAGGAACGGAATTGCTGGACCATGCTGACTTAAATGAAAACCTTTTCGCACAGAGGCTGGACCTTTTCTGTTCCCACCAGCAATGTGTGCGAGTTCCAATTCTTCCACGTCCTCACCCACGCTTGTTATTTTTTGTTATTATTATTATCACCATCATCATCATCGCCACCCTGGTTAGTATGAAATGGTACCTCATTCCGGTTTTCGTTTGAATTTCTCCAGTGACCGATAACATGGAACATCTTTCCAAGGGTGTCACTTGTTTTTGAATACCAAAACGTTATCATCAGTGGCACAGAAAATCTCACTCCTGATCTCCCTCCTGTGGTGGCGGGAGGTGTGAAAGCCACCCTCTGGCAAACAGTGACGGGCTCTGCAAGTTCAGGTGGGACGATCCACACAAGGTACACTGTTTCCACGCTGCCTCCATGCCATGAAAACCTCATCTTGTGGATTCTTCATCTTCTCCGGGGGTCAGTTAAGTGGACTAACCCCTACTAAAACTAAAGCAAATTTTGGACTAGGTAAGGTCCCTTTGCTATTTCTTCACTTTACAAACTAAGGAGGAATGCAGCAGGCAGGCCATGGGAAGCAGCTTTTCAGAGGATGAGAGCTGAGGGGGGAGCAAGGATGTGCTCATCCAATTTATAACCGAGAGGCGGCAGTGGGGTGGGGCGAGGCCCCTGGGACAGGTGTCATGTGACTGTTGGCCTTCTGATTTGGTTGCTGGGCAGAGGACTATTGCCATGTGGGTGGTAGATATCCCCTGAAGGGGGATATCATTCCAGGGCAGGTCATAGTAAAGGAATGGATCTAGAGATAGGAAGGGAACCTTGGAAGGTGGCCTTAGGCAGGCAGAAGAGACACGGTAGTCTGGCGGGATCTATGAGGGTCCACAAGGATAAGAACCCCTGTAACTATTGAAAAGGTTAATAGCCGGGTTCCATTCCAGACTGGGCCAATAAATCCAAATCTCCAGGGGAGTAACATCTATCATCTCGGGATCTGGAAAACACTGCCCATGGGGACCACAGAAACTGCAGACACAATACCTAGTGGGCCGGATTATCTGGGATTATGAGCCCCTGTGACTTCTACGCCTTCCAGAGAGGCCTGTTGACAGAGCCCGTCCCCGTGCTGAGGGTCCTAAAAGGGAAGGATGCGGGTTTACCATCAGCCCCCCAGTGTTGACGGGGGCTGCACACGGTCTCCCTAGCCCAGGCTTCTAGGCAGCCCAGCCAGTGATTCGGGAGACAACCCCGAGGGTGTGGGGAGACGACGTCAGAGGCCCTTGCTTCTTTCATGTAGGGAGACTTCCGGTAGTTCCAGACTGGGGGACCTTGGACTCATTTATTAGGGAAGGCATGGGTTTATCTTTGCTTCTTCGTGTTGGATGAAGTCAGGACTGCTGGGTGCCTACAACTGCAAGCATCAACGATGTCTGTCAAGATGAGGCAGAGTGGAGGTAAAAGGTAGCCAGGTTGAAATGGAAAATGCTCGACAATGTCCAAGTGGGAAATAGTAGGAGAACAATAGGAGTCTTGCTTCCTCGAGGGGCCTCCCGGCCTCTGATGGGTCAGTTACGAGAGCTCCCCGGGCAGTGTGGTAGGCTGGGCTCTGCCCTGCTGCCACGCTGGACATGGGACACCTTGATCTTCCAGCCTCTGCTGTAGGAACTTCTCCAAAGAAGAGACGAGCTGGGAAGCATGCTGTGGGGGTGGTGGGCGGGCCGGAGGGGTGAAATGTCCTCTGACTGTTGGTGGGGAACCATGCATGGTCAGTCTGCTTCATGCCACGCGCGCTCCTGGGATCTTGCATAGCTTGGATTCCTGGAGCATCATGCATGCTGCCACCAGCCTGAGGGCCACAACAAGAACAGAGTGGAAGGCTTGCCTGCAGCTTTCCCCTAGTAGGAAATGCTTTGCGGGGATGGGGGAGATTCCAGCTGGGTGAAGCATGTGACTGCTTGGAAAGGACATCTGTCCCCCACCTCACTCAGGGGAGTGCCCCTGCCCCACCAGGGCTGAGATGGGGTCAGTGATTTAACCACTCTGGCTGCTTTCTGGAGGCTGCTTGGGCCTGAAGGGGCCAGAAGTTCGGCAGGGTGAATGGGGGTAGATGAGCCACCACTGCTGTTGTGTGCCAAACCACTCAGACGACACTTACTTAAAGGCCGTGAGGCACTAACGTGCCTCCAAGATTCTCTTCTCAGGCTCTGGAACTTTCCTCCTCCCTCCTGGTGCTCAGGCAGTAAAGTTGCTAGGAAGGAGCCTCCCCACCGTCGGCTCTCTCCTGGGGACCTGCAGGGTTGGGGCAGAAGCCTGGGTCTGACAGGTGCTAGGCCAGGCCAAGCTGCTTCCCTCCTGTGTCTGCTCCCTGCTACCCTGTGAGGAGTAACAGGTTACCTCAGGTCCCGCCGGTGCAGGCTGGCAGAGCCTGATGTCCTTCACGACGCCTGTGCCCTTTATGGCTGTGCACCTTTGCTAAAGGGACCTTGATGCCCAGTTATATGTGGCCGTCGGCTGGTCACTGCTCTGTTCCCGCCCTGGCCCATTTCAGGGGGTGCCCTTCAGCCCCAGAAGGGAACTAGAATCGCAGTCCAGCTCCTAGAAGTGTCTCCTCTTTCCATAGTAGATTCCTGGCTTTGGGATTCTTTCTCCATTTGAATTGTCATTCGGTATTACTACTAATGAAACTAATGAATAAACTAAAAGATTTTTGAAGTTTTTTAAATCCTTAAAATAGAGGGGCGCCTGAGTGGCGCAGTCGGTTAAGCATCCGACTTCAGCTCAGGTCACGATCTCGCGGTCCGTGAGTTCGAGCCCCGCGTCAGGCTCTGGGCTGATGGCTCAGAGCCTGGAGCCTGTTTCCGATTCTGTGTCTCCCTCTCTCTCTGCCCCTCCCCCGTTCATGCTCTGTCTCTCTCTGTCCCAAAAATAAATAAACGTTGAAATCCTTAAAATAGATTTCGCTAAGCACAAATGTAAATTTAGAGCAGTACATTGGAAGTCACTTAAATAATTATTTTTCTTTGTATCACTAATTTGATATACAATTTGGGTCACTAATCTCCATTGACATTTAGGGTTAGTTTTTGTTTTTTTTTAAACTTTATTATATTTGAGAGACAGAGACAGTGCATGAGCAGGGGAGGGGCAGAGAGAGAGGGAGACACAGAATCTGAAGCTGGCTCCAGGCTCTGAGCTGTCAGCACAGAGCCTGATGCAGGGCTCGAACTCACGGACCGCGAGATCATGACCTGAGCTGAAGTCGGATGCTTAACCGACTGAGCCACCCAGGCGCCCCTCCAGTGTTTTCTGTTGTTGTTGTTGTTGATATATATTTTGCAATACATATTTATATATATGTTTTATATATGAATACTAATACATATTGCAAAATATGTACCAATATATATGGTATAAAATACTATAGCATGTAGTTTACGATATGCTAATTTTATAGACGTGTATATATATATGTACACACAACACACACACACACAAACATACGCTGCTCTGCATCTTGCTTTTTTCATCTAACAAGGTCTCCTGACAATGACTCCATACGTAGGGATCTTTCTCCTTTTTTGGTACAGCTACATGGCCCCCTCGTGTGTGAATACACTGTAGTTTATTCAACCATTCCTCTAATTATGGACATTTAGATGGTTTCTAATCTTCTAATGTTAGAGGTAATATCACAGTGAATGACCTTGTGCTTACAGTGCTTGTGACCAGAGAAGGTATGTCTTCAGTGCCAGCCTCGAGGAATGGTGCCATTCTCAACAGTCAATGCGTAGGTCATTGTGTTAGATGCTGCCACATTTTCCTCCACGAGGTGTGTGCCCTTCTATACTCTGATCGGCAACATACACAGGCGCCTATTTCGTTTCCACTTCAACACCAGAATGTGTTACCCAAATCCAACTTTTGGATTTTGGCCCATCTGAAAGGTGAGAGATCCTATTTCAGGGCAGTTCTAATTTACATTTCTTTGTGAGTGGAATTGGGAATTGTTTCAAATATCAAGAGCTTTTTGAATCTTCTTTTCTGTGAACTATTTCCGTACGTTGCCCATTGTTTCCTGGGTTCTAGCCTAACTGAAAAAAATTTTTTTAACTCAAATCTTTGTTGATTCGAGCAAAGTCACTTTTCATTCTTACCTTCCACAGAGATGTCAGATACAAACTCCATCAACAAGGAGTCATCATTAGGACTGTCCTCTGCTCCCTCATTCCCAAACTCACGCTAATCCAAAAAGTACTAGTGATCACTTACATTTTAACCTGTCCTCATAGTTCCTGTTGAGTTGACTGGGGTAATTTGGCACCAAAGCATCGTTTCATTATTTTTCAAAATCATGGCCAGTCAGTTGATTCTGTTGGAACATGGTGTTAATGAAATAAAGGTGCTGGTTCTGATACCCATATGTGCCGTCGGCTCTACATTTAGAAAAGCTGTTCCCCTGCCAGGAGTGGGGCTGCCCAGCTGCCTTCCATTCAGACAGAAGTCTCAAAAGAACACTCTGTGGGTAAGGAAGGGGCAATGGCGTCATCTCCAAACATAGTCCCCCCGGGGGAGTGGATGCCCCAATTCCTGATTCTTTGGAAGCTCGGTGTAGGTTTCTGCCTGGGAATTTCACTGTGAGGTCAGCAGCCAGTTGAGAAGACACACGCATCAAACGGGACAGCATGCACCACCCTGCATGGTGTTGTTTTCAAGCTGGCTGCCTCAACCGGAGTGGCACGTGGGGCTCACTCAGTAGCAGTCCAGAACTGTGTGCAAAGCCCCTGTAATAGTTACCTGTTGCCACGTAACAAATTACCCCAGGACAACAAGCTTACCATGACAATAAAAATATATTGTCTCTCGTGTTTCGGTGGGTCAGAAATTCAGGAGCAGTTCAGCTGAGTTGTTTGGGCCTATGGCCTCTCCTGAGGTTGCAGTCAAGATGTCAGCCGGGGTCACAGGCCTCTGGCATGACTTGACAGGGGCTGACGAACCCAATTCTGAGATGGTCTCTCATAGGGCTGATGCTGGCTGTTGTCAGGAGGCCTCAGTTCCTCTCCACGGGGACAGCCACAGGGCTGCTGGAGTGTCTTTGCAATGTGATGCCTGCCTTCCCTCAGAGCAAGAGATTTCAGAGAAAGCCAGGAGGAAGCTTCAGTGCTTTTCAGGATCTTGTCTTGACTCCAAACATCGTCATGTCTGCCCCATTCTGTCTGTGAGAAGCAAGTCACTGGGGCCGGCCCACACTCAAGGACAGAGGAATTAACTCCACCTTTTCAAGGGAGGTGTCTCAGAGAATTTGTGGACATATTTTTAAATCGCCACTGTCCCTGAGGCCAAGAGGCTTCTTCTCCCATACCTAAAGGGCTGCCTGACCCCTGGGCTGGAAGGCGTGCCTGCCTTTCTGGTAAGTCCTGGGAAATGCAGCCACCTCCCAGGTGGATGGCTCCCCACCCCTTAGGAAGGGACTTTCATCACATCTACTTGCCTTTGACCTATTTTTAACAATGGAACTGGTTAAAAATGCAGGTTGGACCTCACCAAGAGATTCTATTTCACTGAGTCTGAGGGGCTGGTGAATTTTTACAGCTACTTCCGATCAAGCAAGCCCTTTGGCCCTGGCCCAGAAAGACAGAGTGAGGCATTGGCTTTTCAGCACTGTGGTTTCTGTCACCCAACAGTCCTGTCCTGCCCCACCCCGCTGAGGGCAGGCTGGACCACCTCACTGGACCTTTCAGGGCACTCAGAGATGCACATGGCAAAGGGTGAGCCCACGACGGATCTCTGATGGATGGAGGATGAATGGGTGAGTGGAGGAATTCATCACTCATCGAAGCACCGTTGTACTGATTTTGACGATGCTTTTTTAGAAGTTAATCTTCCCAATATTACCTAAGACAAATTCTTGCCAAAAAAACATTTACCCTTTCATGAAGCTTCTTGACCTAATTATTAACAATTTATTTAAAACACACACACACACACACACACACACACACACACACACACACACAGGGGATGAAGGAATGTGTCACACAATACCTTGAGAAAATAACTACATGCACCCAGAATTGGGGGAATTCAATAAGATGACTGGCTTGGACACTTGAAAGAGTCTATGTCATGGAGGGAAAAACAGGCCAAGGTCCTGTTCTAGATCAAAGGCTGCCAAACTATGACCCACAGGTCAGCGGTCTATTTTTGTAAATAAAATTTTATTGGAACGCTGTCATGCTTATTAGCTTACGTAGTGTGTGTGGCTGCTTTTGTGCTAGTGACACAGTTGAGTGATTGCAACAGAAACAGTGTGGCCTACAAACCTACAGTGTTTACTCTTCTGCCCTTTCAGAAAAAGTTAGCTGACCCCTGTTCTAAATTAAGAGACCAGTGACTCTTCTACTCCAACCAATGACAGAGTAAGTAGTCCTGGCTAGCCACTCTGTCACACAGAATTAGAGCAGCAGATGAGACATATTAAATAATTGTTCTCAGACGTGAAATAATTGGCAGCACAGGGCTGGGCTTTCTGAGAAAGGAAACAAACAAAGTGAGTCTACAGTCATCCAGGCTTTCTACCAGAGGCATTTGCATTTCCCAACCCAGGGAGGGGGACACAAACAGAATACAGAGTTCTCACAGAGCTGACGAGACAGATCATTGGAGAGTGGGGAGGCTGAGGCAGCTGGAATTTCCACCGGTGAATATTTTTTGAGGAAGAAACTAACCAAAGAAGGGGTTTCAGGCCACAGGATCCTCTCTGAGTCTTTGGCTAAATACCAGGTCGTGCATGTGTCTGGGGGAGACAGCACCAGCCTGGCCAAAAAACCACCATCCAGGAAAGAAAGGGTACCGTGGAGCCATAAACATAACAACTCCTGGAGCTCACACAGAGTTGGGAGATGCTTGAGTTTTGACCAGCCAGAGGGGAAAGGCCTCCCAGAACACCAAGGACTTTGAGTAGACTATCAAAAAGGCCACACTTCAGGATTAGGACTAACAGGCTACTCTAGATCTATCTCAACGAAGCTTAAAAGTAAGTCTTCTGGGTGCCTGGGTGGCTCAGTCGGTTGAGCGTCTGACTTGAGCCCAGGTCGTGATCTCACAGTGTTTGAGCCCCGCGTTGGGCTCTGTGCTGACAGCTCAGAGCCTGGAACCTACTTTGGATTCTGTATCTCCCTCTATCTCTACCCCTCCCCTGCTTGCGGTCTGTCTCTGTCTGTCTCTCAAAAACTAAAGTAAAAAATTAAAAAAAAAAAAAAAGTAGGTCTTCAATGAATCAAGTTAATCCATGTATAAATTAACTATCCATGAAAACAAAACTTAACCGTATTTAAAGAGGACAACAAGGATAGATACCTTTGACTCTTTATTCCAAGTTTACCAAGAACTTTAATCATGAATGGATTTTTTGAGTTTTGTAAAATGATTTTTTCTGAATCCTTTTCTTTTTCTGTAATAAACTTTTTGGTAAATGACTGAATATCTCCCACCTAAGATCAGAAACAAGGAAGGAAGTTTTCTTTCACCATTTCTAGTGAACGTTCTGCTGTGGTCCTAGCCAGGGCAAACAGGCAAGGGAAGAAAGAGCCCACACATTGGAAAGGAAGAAGTAAAACATGGTTGTGAACATAGAAAACCCTCAGAATTTCATAGAAAAGCTATGAAAACCAAAAAGTGAATCTAGTAAGGATGGAAAACACAAGGTCAATATACAGTAAGCAACTGTATGTCTGTATTTCAGCACAAACAAGTGGGAAATGAAGTATTATTTACAATGTCAAAAAATGTTTCAGATAAATTTATATATAAATGCATATATGTGTACACACACACATAGTGTACTGAAAACAACAAAACACTGTTGAAATTGAACAAGCTCTAAATGAATGGACAGATTTTCCATGTTCAGAGATTCAAAGAATCAATGTTGGCAAAATGTCAGTTTTCTCCAGTGATTTATAGATTCAAAGTAAACCCACTTACAATCTCAACAGGCATTTAAAAAAATAAAAACCAGGAAGCTTATTATAAAATTTATATGAAAATGTAAAGGACCAGAAGATTTAAAATAATTCTGGAAAAGAACAAATATGGAAGGCTTACACGTTGATTTCAAGAGCTACTATAACACCTTGGTAATTGTTGTGATATTGGCATGGGATAGACAACGGGTTAGAGTCCGGAAGTAGATCCATATATCTATGGTCAACTTACTTATTTTACATGTTATTTTTCTTCTTTTTGAGAGAGAGAGAGAGAGAGATAACATGAGTGGGGGAGAGGAGCAGAGGGAGGGATGGAGAGATGGAGGGAGAGGGATGGAGAGATGGAGGGAGAGGGAGGGAGAGGGAGGGAGAGGGAGAGAGAGGGAGGGAGAGGGGGAGAGAGGGGGAGAGAAGGGGAGAGAGGGGGAGAGAGGGGGAGAGAGGGGGAGAGGTAGAGGGAGAGAGAGGGGGAGAGGTAGAGGGAGAGAGAGGGGGAGAGGTAGAGGGAGAGAGAGGGGGAGAGGTAGAGGGAGAGAGAGGGGGAGAGAGAGGGAGAGAGGGAGAGAGGGAGGGAGGGAGGGAGAAAGGGAGGGAGGGAGGGAGGGAGAAACCCAAGCAGGCTCCTGCTGATGGGCATCCTGATGTGGGACTCAATCCCATGACCCTTGGAGTATGACCAGAGCTGAAGCCAAGAGTCGGATGCTCAACAGACTATGCCACCCAGGTGTCCCCAATTTATTTTTTTAAGGTAATCCAATGGGAAAAATATATTCTTTTCAACAAATGGTGCTAGAATATATGGAAATGGTGCTAGAAGATATGGATATATGTATGAAAAAAATCCTAACTCCTGTCTTACACTATATATAAAAATTAAATGGATTATAGGGCTACATGTAAAAGTTAAAACTACAATATTTCTAGAAAAAAACAAAGAAGAAAATCGTTCTAATCTTGGGGTAGGCAAGGATTTCATAGACAGGATATAAATAAAGTACCAATCTTAAAAGAAAATATTGATAAGTTGGACTTTATCAAAAATAAAAACTTCTCCTCAAAACACACCATTAAGAAAATGAAAAGCCCAAGTCAATGGAGGAAAATATTAATCACACATAAAACTGGGGCATTTAGGGGGCAATAATGCATACAACTGAGCCTGGGTGGCTCAGTCTGTTGAGTGTCTGATTCTTGATTATGCCTCAGGTTATGATCCCATAGTTGTGAGATCAAGCCCTGCAGTGGGCTCCATGCTGAATATGGAGCCGGCTTGAGATTCTGTCTAAGTCTCTGCCCCTCTCCCTAGCTTGCACTCCCACTCTCTCTCTCAAACAAACAAACAAATAATAATGAATAAACCTGGCAAAAATGCACAGGCGCACATCAGTAACAAATAACCCAATTTTTAAAGGGCAACTATTTTAACAGACAGTTGACCTTTGAACAACATGGGGGCTGAGACGCCATCCCCTGTGTGGTCAAAAATCTGTGTATAGCATTTGACTCCCCCAAAACTTAACTACGATAGCTTATTGTTGTTGACCCGAAGCTTTAACCCATAACATCAACAGCCAATTAACACATATTTTGTATGTTATATGTATTATGTACTGTATTCTTATAATACAGTAAGCTAGAGAAAAGAAAATGTTAGGAAAATCATACGGAAGAGAAAATGCATTTACTATATTGTAAGAAATCTGCATAAACGTGGACCTGTCCACTTCAAGCCCATGTTGTTCAAGGGTCAGCTGTACTATATATATGAGCGATAGACACATGAGAAGATGTCCAGCTTCCCTAGCGATCTGAGACATACAAATTAAACCGTGCTGATGTTTAAAAAAAAAATTAAAGAAAAAAAAAAGGGGGGCGCCTGGGTGGCTCAGTCGGTTGAGCGTCCGACTTCGGCTCAGGTCATGATCTTGCAGTCCGTGAGTTCGAGCCCTGTGTCAGGCTCTGGGCTGACAGCTCAGAGCCTGGAGCCTGCTTCGGATTCTGTGTCTCCCTCTCTCTCTGCCCCTTCCCCACTCATGCTCTGTCTCTCTCACTCTCACAAATGAATACATGTTAAAAAAAATTTTTAAACCACCCTGAGATCACTGCACACCCAATAAAATGCCAAAAAGCAAAAGATAGTATTAAGCACTGGTGAGGATGTAGAGAAACTAGAAGTCTCATATGTTCCCAGTAAGAGCGTAAAATGTTGAAACACTTTGGGAAACACTTCAGCAGTTTCTTATAAAGTTAAACGTTCATTAACCACATGACCCAGCAGTTCTACCTCTAGATTTTCACCCAAGAGAAATGAAGACATAGGTCGACAAAAAGACTCATACATGAATGTTCATAGTAGCTAGTCATAATAGCTTAAAACTGAAAATAACCCAGATGTTCATCAATGGGTGGATGGATAAACGGGTAATATTCATATAATGGAATATTACTCTGCAACAAAAAGGTACTAACTACTCATATACCCAACAATATGGTAGATTTCAAAAATATTATGCTGAGCAAAAGAAGTCAGATACACAAGAATATAAGCTGTATTATTGGACTTCTGAAGTTCTTGATCAGGCAGAGCTATCTACAGTAATAAAATTCAGATCAGTGGTTGCCTGGGGCAGGGTGGGAATGGGTGATTGGTTGCAAAGATGGCATGAGGGAACATTTTCTTTTTTTTTTATTAAAAAATTTTTTTTAATCTTTATTTATTTTTGAGAGACAGAGAGAGAGCATGAGCAGGGGAGGGGCAGAGACAGAGGGAGACACAGAATCTGAAGCAGGCTCCAGGCTCCGAGCTGTCAGCACAGAGCCCGACATAGGCTTGAACTCAGGAAACGTGAGATCATGACCCGAGCTGAAGTCGGACGCTCAACTGACTGAGCCACCCAGGTGCCCCAGGGAACATTTTCTATACTTTGTTTGGAGTGGATGTTGTGAAGGTGTGTGTGTGTGTGTGTGTATTTCTTTTAAAAAAATGTTTATTTATTTTGAGAGAGGGAGAGAGAACGCATGTACATGCTCATGAACAGGGGAGGAGCAGAGAGGGAGGGAGAGAAAGAATTTCAAGCGGGCTCTGTGCTAACAGCACAGAGCCCAACGCATGGCTGGATCTCATGAACTGTGAGATCATGATCTGAGCCGAAACCAAGAGTTGGATGCTTAAATGACTGAGCCACCCAGGCGCCCCATATATATTTCAAAAAAAAAAAAAATATATATATTTATTCCAAAACTCATCAAACTGCACACTTAAAATGGATATGTTAAAATTACGTTAATTTTACATCAGTAAAAACTTTTAAAAAGTAGACTAAAAAAAATAATGAGAAACTGTAATGTGTCAATCTCAGCTGAATTCTAATTTGGTGAAAACAAAGCTATAAAAGATTCTTAGGATGATTGGGAAATTTTGAATAGGGCATGGCTCTTAGAAAATATTACAGAATGATTGTTAATCTTCTTAGGTATGATCATGTTTTTGTGGTTGGAGAGAAGCATGTCCTTATTCTTAGGTATATTCTTAGCTGAAGTATTTAGGATCGAAATATCATGACGGCTACCACTTACTTGCCAATGGTTCAGTAAGAACAAACACACGTACCCCTTTCTTACATAATACACAAAAATAAACTCAAAATGGATTAAAGACCCAAATGTAAGACCTGAAACCATAAAACCCCTAAAAGGAAACAGGCAGTAATCTCTCAGGTATCTGCTGAGCAACACCATCTCCTCAGGCAAGGGAAACAAAAGCAAGGTATTGGGACTACATCAAAATAAAAAACTTCTGTACGATGAAGGGAGCCATCACCAAAAAGAAAAGGCAATCTACTAAAGGGGAGAAGATATTTGCAGATGACACATCTGATAAGGTGTTAACATCTAAAATATATACAGAACTTACACAACTCAATACCAAAACCCCCCCAAACAATCCAGTGAAGAAATGAGCAGAGGATCTGAACAGGCATCTTTTCAAAGAAGATATCCAAATGGCCAACATACATATGAAAAGATGCTCAACATCACTCATCATCAGGGAAATACAAACCAAACCCACAATGAGATACCGCCTTCCACCTGTCAGAATAGCTCGTATAACAAAGTCAAGAAATAACAAGCGCTGGTGAAGATGTAGAGAAAAAGGAAATCCGAGCACTGCTGGTGGGAATGTAAATTGATACAGCCACTCTGAAAAACTATGGAGGTTCCTCAAAAAATTCAACATAGAAATACCATAGGATCCAGTAATTCCACCAGTGGCTATGTGCCCAAAGAAAACAGAAACACGAATTTGAAAAGATATATACACCCAGATGATTACTGTAGCATTAATTACAATAGCCAAGATATGGAAGCATCCCAGTGTCCATTGACAGAGGAGTGGATAAACATGTGGTATACACACACAAGGGAATATTATCCAGCCATTAAAAAGAATGAAATCTTGCCATTTGCAACAGGGATGGAACTTGAGGCTATAATGCTAAGAGAAAGCAGTCAGACAAAGACAAATATATGACTTCTATGTGGACTCTAAAAAACAAAACAAACCCAGACAAAACATAGGAACAGACTAATAAATACAGAGACCAAACTGGTGGTTGCCAGAGGGGAGGAGGGGTGAGAGGGTGGGTGAAACAGGTGAAGGAGATTATAACTTCCAGTATAAAATAAATCAGGCACGGAGATGAAAAGTGCCGGATAGGGAATATGGGAGTCAACAATATTGTAATAAGGCTGTATGGTGACAGCTGGTGACTACACTTAGGCACACATCAGTAACAAATAACCCAAGTTTTAAAGGGCAAACATTTTAACAGACAGTTGACCTTTGAACACGACGTTTCTGACTTTTCAGCATTACATAACAATAATCATAACAACAATAACAACAACCACTGGGGGTTGGGGGGGGGGCAGGGG
Source organism: Leopardus geoffroyi (assembly GCF_018350155.1). Lineage (NCBI taxonomy): Eukaryota > Metazoa > Chordata > Mammalia > Carnivora > Felidae > Leopardus > Leopardus geoffroyi. The sequence continues at coordinate 137,705,605 of NC_059326.1, forward strand.
AAGCTAATGTTGAGGTGTTATGGTTTCCTCTTAAGTCTACAAGTTTTTCTTAGACCCAGATAGATACTTATGAGGACAGGGCGAGAGTCGTGATTTTCTCTGAATTCTTCTAACTGCTTGTTTTTGAACAGAATCCCAGCAACAAAGAGCATTACGAATACCTGTTTGCCTTCTGGCTTCTTTGGCTGCTCGCTGGTGCAGGGAGACTCTCAAAACGTGTGTCAGGAGCACCAGGGCTGGGGCCACCTCTCTGCTGGCCTTGGCAGGAGGGAGCTGAATGGTTAACTAGTTACCCACCCTGCATTGGTGAACCTTCTCTGAGCCTGCACGAGGCTCTCCCTGCAAGTCTTAAAGCAAATGCAAATGTGCGGCGAGGAACACAAGGCCCAGGTGACCCTGTTTGTTAAACAGCGAAAACCTGGTTTACACCGGCACCTTATATAAGGCTACCCACGTCTTACAAAAGGCTACATTTCGGCATAAAAATGCCTCCCTCGGACCTACCCTGACACACTGCCCAGGGCTTTGGCAAGTGAGGTCCTGGAGATGGTGAGGGAAGGGTAAGAAATCTGGAATCTCTTTCTCCGCAAAGCGTGCCTTTCACAAGTAGGGGGAGGAGCCAGCGAAGAGAGGAGAGCAGAGTCTCAAGGGGAGGAGTCTGTGCCTTCTCAGGTGCTGAGGTGCCATAGATGGTGTGAGATGTTACAGAACCGCCCCCGCCCCCCCCCCCCGCCGGAAGTTAAGGGCTGTAGAAAGTTCCCTGGATCAGACTGTCGGGGCCAGAGAAATTTCCCCTGGAATGGTGGGGGGGGGGGGGGGGTAGTGTAGGGATTATGCAGGAGGGAGGATATGGAGGCACACTGTGCCAACGATTTTTCGCGAAGTTTGGGGCAATAGTTGGATGGCTGTGGAAGACAGCATGAGGTAGGGAAGAAAGGAGAGGGTTTTAGTGTCTGGAGATCGGTGGGGAGAGGCTAGGTAGGGGGAGACAGGCTAGTTAAGGGAAGAGATAAGATTATAACCCAGGTGGAAAGGGGCTTAGCAAGAAGAGACTTCTCTGAGATAGAGGGAAGGCAACAGTGGGGGGTGGGGGAGCTGCGACAAAGATATGGGGTGTTTTGAAATAGTAAGATACCAGCATCACTCAGCCAGTTGCCCACCACACATGGTACTTTCCCAGCTTTGGAGTTGAGTGACTTCTTTGGTAACATCGTACTGCATATTTGAAAGTTGCTAGGAGTAAATCCATCACAAGAAAAACATTTGTAACGATGTATGGTGATGGATATTAAGTACACTTATTGTGGTGACCGTTTTGCAATGTACACAAATGTCAAATCATTATGTGGCATGCCTGAAAACGAATATAATGTGGTGGATCCATTATACGTCAATAAAAAAAGCAAAAAACCTAAACCTCATTTTCGCGTAGATGTGGATCTTGGCCTCCTTCTAGTCAGTTAATTCAGGAAGAAAGTCTGAAGAGGAGGGAATAAAGAGAGGAGTCTGAGATGGCGGATAAAGTTAAGCCGCGAAATGACTGAAAGGCATAGAAAAAGTAGCAAAGCGGAGAAAGATACCAAGGAAGATCACATGAAATCTCCCGGAGAGATGGACAGTTAGGTCGTCCACGCACACCGACCCTTCTGTGGCAAAGCAGACTGGGAGTGTGCCTCTGGGTGAATCGCCGACTTTCCTAGATAATACCCTCCTTTAGGGTCTTTTCAGTTTCTTGCTGTGGTCTCCTTGCAGGGCTGTGAAGAAGTCACAGGCCTGTAGCCATTGGAGCCAACTCATGTATTTTGGTCCTGAACACCTGCTTGAAAAGTTTCTAACTTGACTGGGATCCATTCTCGTTGGGAAGAGACTGGCAGAGCAGGGAGATAAAATTTCATTTTACAACTTGAATTCCTTTGTGCAAAGCCCCAACTTAGTACGCATGCATACGTGAAAATGAATAAGAAAGGCTCTGGGACAAAATGGTACCTGGATGCAGGCTGTAGCAGGGTCTTGCTCCCGTGGGGTATGGCCGACAGGCTCAAAGGCAGATGTCCAAGTAGATTCGGTTTGGGGCTCAGAGGTAGTGATTACCTGGAGGGAGGCGCTTTAGAGTAGACGTCAGACTGGGCTTCTCCTGTCGATGGATGATGCTAACTTAAGGGTAATGAGGCCAGCAGAAGGCTCTGGTCATCCCTGTAGAGCCATTTTTACCATTAGGGGGTCCCTCTGGTGGCTGCCGCAAGTAACACCTCGTGGTTCGGTTATCAATATTTGGGGCTGTAATAGGGCTTCCTTCCAGAAACACACAAATAAGAGAAATAATATTGCCTTCTGAGAGTTAAACTTAAAAAAAAAAAAAAAAAGATCGGCTCAACACGTATTGGACAGAACAGAGATAAGCAAATTTACTGTAGCAGACAGACTGCTTCTCCGGTGTGTAGAGAGCACAGCATGCATCCCGGGAATGTGTGCCTTTTCCACACTGTTCCCACCTTTGGAATGTCCTTCCTTGTGTCTTCTGGCTACCAAGATGCTACCGCCTTTGGAGTCTCGGTTGAAATGCCACCTCCCCGTGCCTATTTCTTTCCTGATTCTCCAGGTCAAAATCAAGCACCCCTTTCTCTACATTCCAGAATTAGGTTTTTAACTTTGTTGTCGTTCATACTGAATTCTATCTTGGAATAGAGTTTGTGGTTACTTGTAAGTTCTCCCTACTACAATATAAATTCCTTGACTGTAAAAGCCAGGCCTTATTCCACACTTGATGTGTATCATGGGTCGCCAATAAATGCTGTTAAATGAAGCTAATAGCCAATCACAAAAAAATCACACATAGATTTCAGTCGAAAGTGCACAATTGTTACTTTCCCCGGAAGCGTGTCCTGGGTTGGGATCTCCAGAAATACCCTTGAGTGGGGGATTCTTAGTTAAGGAAGTACTTACACGGGGAAAGGAGAGAGGAAAGAAAAAAGGGGTGCAAGGTGGGGGGCACGCTCAGCAAGGATGTGGCCTCAGCTGGAGATGAGAAACAGCCTGATCCCAACAAGTAGTGAAGCAAGAATCGTGCCACTGGATTGGTCCTCTGTGACGCAATGAGGCTGGCCTTTTGTACCCCTGTGTCAGCTTGGCTTGGGCTGGGTGTTCCCTTGGGGGTCGGCATATTCCTCTGGGAGAGAAGGCTCCCATGGGCCAAGGGCACGTCTCTGGACTGGGATCAGCTGTGAGCCATCAGCAGCCAACATTCATAGTAGCCACAAGGTGTCAAATAAGACGGTGTAAGAAGAGGATGAGAGATGGGAAATGTTGTCACGGCTCTCTTTGGGAAAAACAGTCTGCTACCTCAGCTTTGGCTGATTAAGAGCTTACTGAGCTCCAAAAATGTGAGGTGGGAGTCAAGAAGAGTCACTCTGGGGTTTCCCAACTTGAAATTTCTAAGTGTGCTGGATTTTGCTCATTTCGTTTCAATTCGGAAGATAAGCAGCATGATTGGGAGAGAACTTGCTTTCATACGGAAGAGTCTGCTGTAGCCCTTTCCTTGGCAATGAAAGCAGAAGCAGCAGCAGCAGCAGACAGACAGAAGCATCTGGAAAGAGTCTCCACAAGGATCTGCAATTGGCCACGGTGGTTTTTAAGGAAGAAGCTACTGAAAGTCAGTTTTCCTAAAATACGGTCAGTGTCCTCTCCTTGCTCATAGTCTCTGCTCGTAAGTTTTGTTTCCATGTGATCAACACGGCAGCTCTTCAACTCTCCTTGCCCTTTTTCTATACCATGGCCCTTCTATTTCAGGTGACGGGCCCAGTCTTTTAGTTTCCCAGTTTCTGAGAACCTGATTGCCTATTCTGTGGTTTGGAACCCGAGCTCACAGGTCATAAGTCCCTTCCTGCCTGAGTGAACAACTTGTCCTAGTTGGCTCAGGACTTTTCTGGAATTAGCACTGAAAGTCCTGCCTTCTGGGAACCCCCCAGTCCAACACAAACCAGAATGGTTGGCCAGCCTTCCCCCTATCTGTGGAAAGGCTGTCCTTGCATCAGATGCCCACCTCAAGAGGAGGAGGGCTAGGTCGTCTGGTGGCCAGCAGGGCTACTGTCTTCGTGCAGCCTGGGGTAGCTTCCGGGAGGAGAAGGTATGAGTTGGACCGGCGATGATCAACCTCTCTTGTTAAAACTGTAACTGAATTAATTACTCATTAGAAGGGCAAGAATCAAGGTATTGTAAATACTTGTGCAGCAGTGTGACATAGTAGAAAGAGCAGTGAAGGGGGAGTCAAAATACCTGGTTTCTGCCCCTGATGGCCGTGAAACCTCAGAGCCAAAGAATTCATGCTTCTGAGCCTTGGTTTCTCCATCTGTCAAGTGAAATCACAAGTCGAGGGCTTGCTTCTCTTACCTTTTGTTTTGTAACTTCATTCTAGAGGATAGAGTTACTCATACTCCTTGAGACATAGTTGGCTATCATCATTACAAGTTTTTCCCCTCCCCTCCCCCGCCCCTTCCCCCTCCCTTTTCCTCTTCCCTCCCTTGCGCCCTCCTCCCCCACTCCCCTCCTCCCCGCTCCACCCCCTCTCCTCCCCTCTCCCTGCTTTCTCCATTCCTAGCGCTAATCTCTTTACTCCAAACAGGCAACCACATCAATGTGAAAAATATCATTGTAGTTTTAGGAGTATTGTTTTGTGTATGGATCTTTTATTTTCATATGTTATATTGCGCTACAGACTTCATTTTTTTTTTTTCTAACACTTTTTTACCCAGCACCAGTTAAAAAATATATCCTCAGGATGCTGGGTGTTGGTTTCCAAATTTTTTTTATAAACATTTTATAAACATTGTTTAGCGTTGCAGAATGTTCTGTTACCCAGGGTTCCAGCTAACTGGAATCAAATTATTGACGGGCTTTCTGGAGCAACAGAGGGGAGAAGGCAGTATCTGTAATCACTCCCCACATTGGCCAACTTTGGTCTGCATGAAGGGGACCAAGTGGATTAATATGCAGACACATTAATGGGGAATACGAGAAGTGTTGGATGGCAAGAACGGTTATGAGTGCACCTTTGGGCCTCTAACTCTGAATGGTGAGGACTTCCAGGAACCTGGCCGGTCTGCAGTCCTAAGAGCTCTCACTGGGGGAGCTCACCTCCTGCATAAGACTGGTGGACATATGGCAGCCGCTTAAGACCTCAGCCAGAGACCCACCTCGAATAGCACACATATCGGCAAGCTCTAACTCCTCTTCCTGGGGCTGAAGAGGACCAGGCCAGCATCCGCATCCCACCGGGAGAGTTCCTGTGGTTATTAGCGGTTGTTAGCAGAGCAGTGTCTCCCAGGCTGGGCCACTCTCTTGGTGGCATCGAAGCTTAAAGGAGCCATGTGGTGCCTGGGAACAGGCTGCGGGTGGGGAGCAGCTGTGGGGCTCAGCCCCTCATGTCACTGCCTGCCTACGCATGGGAGAATGGCTTCCATTTCAGACAGCAGCAATTCACACTGGGTGGCCTCTGCTTTCCCTCCCACATCAGCTCACAGGAGGATGACCCAGAAGGTTGAGGAGTGCGGAGCTCCCCTTGGAGGAAGCAGACCCTGCTGAGGGGCCTCTTCTCTCTCCCTGTGTCTGGCTAAACGAGGTCTTCATCTTTATTCAGGCCTCTTTGCGAGCTCTGGGGAGATCCCTCGAAGCCTGACTGGTGAGGCCCGTGAAGTTGGGGTGGGATGAGGGTCCCTTGAAGTCGGGTGGGGGGGAGGGGATGAGGGGTGTCCCACCTGACACACTTCCTCACAGAGGCACATCCTGACCCTCTTCCAGGCCTTAACTATTTCTGCTCCTTTCAAGATGCAAAACAAAGAAAAGCAACAAGAAAATTAAAAACCAAAAATAAACAAACATATAAACAGACACACACAGATAACAGAGGCCCACTGTTTGCAGCTTCTTTTCTCCACATTTCAGCTGATTCTATGTTGCTATGTGATCTCTTCAAGCTTCCCAGGGGAGGACACTGAGGCAGCCACAGGATTACATACACACTCTACCCAAATGACTCCCTTTGTAGTGGGATGACTTAAACTGACCCTGAGAATCAGAGAAGTTTCATCTTGACCTTCAGCTAATCCTTAGTATCCGAGCAGTGGTTTCAGGGCCTCCTGACTTGGGCCTGGTACTCCAGCCCTACTAGGGACCCAGCTCCTCAAGAACCCAAGGGGAACACTTAAATGTAGCAAGATAAAATAACTACAGCTGACAGTCACTGAGCTACTAGGCTCTGGACTCATTCCATGTCATCTCACTCGATCCTCGTGCCCTTCCGAAGTAGGTACTATTAGCAGCCTCTTTTATAAATGAGGAAAGTGAGCCTCAGAGAATCTAAGCAGCCGCCCCAGCTACGCAGCTAGTAATTAGTGGAGCCAGGATTTGACTGCAGAAAAACCTCTAGACCCCGTGCTCTCAGCCACTGTGTGTATGTAAGCTCACACACACACACACACACACACACACACACACAGATGACGCACACATGTGCCTTTTGGTTTATACACTGTAATCATTTTAATAACATTCACAGAATCATAGATTGTTGGAAACGGAAGTCACTAGAGATGGCCTGATTTATGCACATGCACACATACACACACAGAGAAATGAGAGGGAAGGAATGAAGGAACAAAGGAAGGATGAAGGAAGGAAGGAAAGAAGAAAGGAAGGAAAGAAGGAAGGAAGGAAGAAGGAAGAAAGAAGGAAAGAAGAGAGGAAGGAGGAAAGAAGAAGGAAGGAAGGAAAGCAGGAAGGGAGGAAGGAAGGAAGGAAAGAAAGAAACTGGGGACTTACTTTAGAAAAATAATTCTCAATTGAGTAGCATCAGAATCACCTGTTACGACACACATCTCAGGACCACAAACCCAGAGCATCTAATTGAGTAGGTTTGGGACGCGACCCCAAATTTGCATTTCTGACAAGGTCCCAGATGATGCTGATGAGGCTGGTCCTGCGCCCATACTGTGAGAACCATGGCATGAGGGTAAATTGTACACGTTAAGGACAATAAGACCCACTGCAAATGTTATCTAAACCTACTTAGCAATTAATGCCAACGAAGCCTGGGAAAACATATCCCTAGGAGAGTCATTCTCATCTGATCACTTGTTCTTAAATGCTCTCTTGACTCCCAGCAGCAGAACCAGAATGTGGTAGGCAGGATTCTAAAAATGCCCTACCTGCTCCCACAAGAGATTCCATACCCTTTATCCCCCTGAACCTGTGAATGGGATATCATTCCTGTGACTACATTATGTTATATGACACAGTTGATGCAAAAAGGGATTATCCAGGTGAGTGTAATCTAATTACACGGCTCCCTTAAGAGCCCAGAACTTCTTATGGCTGTAAACACAAGTACCTAAATTTCCAAATTTGGAAGGGAGCTACTGCCTGATGCAGACCTACCCCATTCAGAAGATCCTCAGGCCTCGAGCTCCGCCCCTTATTATTGCCTGCTGGAAATGTCAGTGGCTGTGACTTACATTCTAGCATCACCAAGGTAACATTCAGTTCAGTCGAAAAAAGAAATGTAAAGGTTGTCGGAGAGAACATCCTAAGAACCGCCTGTCCCAGTGACCCTCAGCAGACGCAGCCTGGCTCAGGAACACAGAGGGATCGCTTGTCAGCAGGCGCGTGCCCTTCATGGAAGAGCGGTTTAAAAACAGTTTAGGAAAACAGGTTGCCCTCCTGCCCTGCTGGTTGGTCAGATAACACCCTTTCCTGTGGCTGAGATTAATCACCTGTAAAACTGAGGCAGTGCCCCTCACATGGGTATTAGGAAACTCAAGCAAGAGGCTGGGATGAATGCTCAGAGTCCATACGACAGCGATCCTCACCGCCCCCCCAAATATTTGGTGATTCTTAAAGTAAAATACACAGGGACAATTTTGACTTTCTGCATGACTACTATATAGCTATGATTCAACCACCATGGTTTTTTTTTTTTATTATTGTAAAAGAGGAATATAAACTGCGGTCACAGACAAAATTCAAGTAAATGAAACAAGTTGGCTAGTAGATAATTCTTAATATTGAGATTTCCTTCAAATATCCACCTCCAACTGATTTATAGACACCTGACATTTATTTAAGCGCAGAGTCCTCTCTCTCAAGGGTGATGTTCTAGGCATTTGATATCTCATGCACACACACACATACACACACACACACACACACTCACAGGCTTCCACAAAGCAGTTTCCTTCCCACCACAATGTGCTGAAATCAAATGTTTTGGTAACAAATGCATGACCATGCTTAGTTTCACTTCCCACAAGAGTTCTCTGATAACTCTGTTTTTGTGGTTTCAGTGTCACTTTTCATTGATCTCTTTGAACTATAATCATTTCAAAATTACAATTTTTAACTAAGACCGTGGGTTGGTGGTTAAAAACAGGAAGTTTGATGGGTAAGCCTGACAAGCAGTGAAAATGTGCAAGAAACTCAGGACAATTCAGAACTTGATGTTACTGAGGGCCGTGACAGTGGAACCCTCATGAGTCCCCCCGAGAACTTGTCTGTAAAGAAGGATGAGGTTACTAACCGACCATAAACAACTACAAATGCGGTTGATCTAAAATCTTGAAACACACTTGGATGTCCATGTGGACAGAAGTTCAAGAAGTATCACAGACTAAACGGTAAAAAAGTAAGTATCTCTCTATGGAAGATTGTATTTCCAGAGGATGGCAATATTATCTCCTATTCCACATGCACTATGTCCTTGACACTCTTCCCATAGAGAGGAAGAATCTAATTCCATTCCTTTTGTATCTGGCTTGGCTTAGTGGTCTGCTTGAGCAACAGAATGAAATGGAAGTGATATTCTGAGACTTCCAAGCTAGGTCATAAGATCCTTGCAGCTTCCACCTGGGACCCATGGAATGCTCACTCTTAGGACACTCCCTCTTGAGAGCCAGGCACCGTGCTGGGAAAAATCACATGGAAAGACCACAGGTAGGAGCTCTGGTGAACAACCTTGCTGAGCTCCTAACAACAGCCAGCAGAACTCCCAGCCGTGTGAGTGAACCATCTTGGATGTTGAGCTGTCTGTAAGTCTTGGGCTGACAGATGGCTGCATTCCTAGCAGGCTGCCCAGCAAAACTCAGTCAACCTACGGAATTGTGTTTCAAGCCACAATGTTTGGGGGTGGCTTGTTATATAGATCACTGTTTGTTATACATAGATAACTGGAACCCCCAGCCACTTCTCTTTCCCAATTTATTGTGTATCCTTTCAGTGATATTTTAAGCACATACATTCAGTGACAAGCATATACCACTTTCCCCTTGCAAATGGTAGCATAATAAATATACTATACAGCAGTATACAACACATCTTAAAGATCATCTCATACCTGTTCTTATAGACCTGCTTGCTCTTTTGTGGGGAGGGGGATGGGTGGGGAGGGGCAGAGAGAAAGGGAGAGAGAGAATCCCAAGCAGGCTGTGCACCGACAGTGCAGACATTCATTGTCTATTCTGCTAAGACACTCTTTTGTGTAAAATATATATGTAGGTTACATTCCTAGAAGAAAACACTTGCATCTTCTTGAATTCAACTGTATGTGCATTTTCAATTGTAATAGATATTGCCAAATCACTCTGTTCCAAAAAAAAAAGACATTGTACCCAGTTAGGTTCTCACAATTTAAAGTTGTCTGTTTTCCCACACTCTTGCCACAACAGTGCCTCTACCAAAGTTTAAATGTTTTTTTTTACCCTGGATTCTTATTCAGGTTATGGATTTTATTACTGTGGCAAAAAATGAGGTTAATCCTTGATCTCAATTTCATATCTTGATATATCTTGTTGGAGAAATGCTCAGCTGTAACCGTATCAAGCAGTCCTTTTCGTCAGAATATTAAAAATAAATTGTATGGATTTGGGAAAGATGGTATGAGCTGCTAGGTAAAAAAAGAGCCAAAGATTAACGTGATTCCATTTCTATAAAATCATAAGCCACAACCAAACGAGCAAATAAAACACTACCTGAAATTTCCTGCAAGGTCAGTGTCATGACTGCCTCAGAAGAAGGTGGGTCTGGTCTATAGATGTGGCTGAAAAAAGTTTAGGTCGAAAGAGTTAGCCAAACCAAAAAGAGTGCTTTTATCAAACGAGACTTTTTTCTTTTTTTTTTTTTGAAGTAGGCTTCATACCCAGCATGAAGCCCAACTTGGGGCTGGCACTCACAACCCTGAGATCAAGACCTGAGCTGAGATCAAGAGTTGCAAGCTTAACCAACTGAGCCACTCAGGGGCCGCAAAAGATACATTTTAATGTGCTAAAAAGCCATATTTGAACAATTAGTAAAAGACTGAGATCAACTTTTAATGTTTTGACACAAGTATAGATGTTGATGATGTACCGAGTCTTTATTCTACATAGAGTCATGGATCTGGGTTGATCTCCCAAACAACTAATTTGCTAAATGGCAGATTCACTAACCTTAGTTGTTTCTTGGAAGTATGTAGTTTTAGTTGATTAGCTTTCTTTTCTCGTTGTAACTGCATCTTCAAAAAAATTTTTTTTTAATATTTATTTTTGAGACAGAGAGAGACAAAGCATGTGCGGGGTGGGGGATAGAGAGAGAGAGAGGGAGACATAGAATCCGAAGCACGCTCCAGGCTCCGAGCTGGAGCCTGATGTGGGACTCGAACTCACGAACTGCGAGATCACGACCTGAGCGGAAGTTGGACACTCAACCGACTGAGCCACCCAGGTGCCCCTTTTTACTTTTTTTTTTTTTTAATTGTAACTGCACCTTAAGGAAAGTCATTTTGCCTCTGGTTCGTTTAATCCCACAGCTGCTGCAAGTGGAGAGCAAGGGGAAGAGTGAGGGTAACCCATAGGGGGACAGCTTGGGTTTATAATGTTGTCTGTGAGGACACGTCCCAGGTACTCGGATAATAACTGACACAGAAATTTTCGATAAGATGGGATCCTGAGGGGGGGGGGCACCTGGGTGACTCAACCGGTTAAGCATCCGACTCCTGATTTCGGCTCAGGTCATGATCTCATGCTTGTGGGACAGAGCCCCAAGTCAGGCATGGGGCTGCTCAAGATTCTCTCCCTCTCCCTCTGCTCCTCTCCACTGCCTGTGCATTCTCTCCATCTCTCTTTCTCTCTCTCTGTCAAAAAAAAAAAAAAAAAAAAAAAAACTAAAATAAAAATTTTTAAAAAAGACCTGAGCTGAGATCAAGAGTCAGTTGCCTAACCAACTGAGCCACCCAGGCACCCCCAAGAATTCACATTTCTGGGGGGTTAGATGCTGCTAACATCTCACAAGCTGCTAGATGCTGGTGATCTGGAGATCATGCTTTGAGAACCACTGCTTTATGAATTATTCTTATTTTTAGTCATTGAATAAGAAATATCCTACAAAGGGTCAAATTTTGTACAAAATGAATGAATGAATTGCTCACCTTAATGACAAAAGGCTCACAAAGTTGGCTTAGTCACCAAGTATTTGTCAAGTTTCAATGCTAAATATTCTTGAACAGCTGCAAGGTGGAAGTTGGATGTTTTCATTGCATATAATGTCACTGCAATGAAAATCAAACTTTAAAATTGAAGGGAGAGACTTCCTCGATCACAGAGACTGTAAGATCTTTTCTCCTGTGTCAGAACCTTGTACCACTTCCCTAGAGTGTGCTGAAAACTGATCCATTATGTTCAGAGGCAACGAGGGGTGGTTAGCAGGAATTTTGAGGAAACGAGGCATCGTTTGCTACTTCAGTTGAGGTTACCATAGTGTCTCCAAAAAGAGTAAGAGGACACAGTTGCTTCTGCTAACAAGGATGGCTCAGAATGACTTGGGGGCTCAAGATTATCAACTTCATCTGAGTTTCCATGGGTGTCCTCCTTCTAAATCTCAGGAGCTCAATCCTTCACAAGCCCCTGAACTTGCATATGACATACTTGATGAGGCTTCAAATTAAACTTTTGTCGTAATTATGTAACCTGCATATTTGAGTTGTGTGTTTGATTTTTAGGGAGGTCAGCCCTGCAGGTACTAGAAAAAAAAAAAAGACATTCTTTTAGGGCCACCGTAGAAGCTCTTTGGTTTCCTGACCATTACTTGAGCTGAGAGTTTAAAGCCTTGAGCTCGTTAATTTTCTTTTTAACTATTCTAGGGCACCCCAATGCAGCCACCCTACTCCCACAGACCTCATAGTCCATTGTTGCTACTACCGTGGTTAAATATAGCAGCCACTTGGTCCTTACATCACTTTCTTCACCAGGAACTTCCTCACAGCCTACTACAAGTGATGCTTTGATTAGTTTTGATATTACTGCATGCCATAGGTTACTAACATCCCATTCTTCATCGACACGGAGCTCAGCACTATCTTTGAGGCCAAGAAATGACCAAACCAACCCCATAATCCCATTCTTGTAGGTCTGTTTCCTAACCCCACTGTTAATATTATGTATCAGTCAGGATCCAGTTAGGGGAACAGAAACTTTATGAGCTATTTTAATAGAAAGATTTCATATAGGAAATTAAACAGATATTGGGGGACTGAAAAAGCACAAAGTGAGCACTGAGGTAACTCAGGTAGTAGCAGGTTGGGGGGCAAAGGGAAGAGGCTGGAATTATATTACAACGCAGAAGCTTGGAGAAGAGACCCCATGGAATCGGGACCCAGCTTTCTGAGTAGAAAATGGTGCTTAGCTAGTGCTGGCATCTGAGGATCTTGGGCCAAGAACCTCTGGAGAGGTTCACATATCCAGGATTGTGAGCCCATGGAGATTTGGAGGGAGAGAGCGTGGAAGCTCCGCCCTTTCCCCACACCATCTGCCTGTTTCTGTGTTATATCCTTTCATAATAAACCAGTGATCTAGTAAATGAAACCAACAACCAAAAACCTCTGGGGAGGAAGCACTGTCTGGCTGGTGCTGGCCTTTTTTTTTTTTAAATCAACATGCATTGTATTAGTTTCACATATACCGCATAGTTACTGTCCATCACCATGGATAGTTACATAATTTTTCTTGTGAGGAGAACTTTTAAGATGTACTCTCTTGGCACCTTGCAAATATACAATACATTGCTGGTATTTTTGAAGGGGCACCGTGAGGCTGGTCTGGGTGTGTTGCAGGGGGACGCCTAGAAATTGGAACTGTCACAGCCAGAATGATGAAATCTACTGACAGTAACAGCAAGGAAAACAGGAAATAGTAATTTCTTTCTCTTGCAGTCTCTCTCCAGTGCGCCCTATGGGCAGAGCCTAACATGGAGCCACCTGGCAAAGGAAAAATCTCCTTGGTAGAGTCTTCGCTAAAGCAGAGTACCTAAGGATGGTTTGGAGCTTAATTACCAGCATAGGGTTCTTTTCTTTTCTCATCCTAAAATAATCTTATTGTTTTAAATGTCTCTTTCCATGCTGAAATACATTAATGGCTGAAATAACAGGCAATCTACTCAAATGTAAACGTAACACCATACGTAATTCTAGACGTTATCTACATATGCAAATAATGTATATATAAGAATTAAATTAAGCACATCATTAATTAAGTAGGATCTAAACTAAGAAATGACTAAAGTCAAAATGACTTTAGAGGGAAAAGCAGAGTCAGATGTTATTTTGTGGTCGTGGGTGTCCAGGGCCCCGCTGCCATGAAGCTGCAGTGGTCAAATATGCAAGTGACCCCAGGCCCTGGAGCTCAGCATCATTTTCTTGATTGACTATAACCTGGTTGTTAAAAGGATGAAATGATACCATGCATATTAAATATCCAGAATCATGCCTGGTCCATAATATGTCCAATGAACCCTAACACTTTTTTACGGATATTAGCACTGGGTTCCCCGCCTCCCCCTTCATTCTGTTCATGTATTACATTGATTGGCTTTTGAATGTTGAACTATCCTTGCATTCCAAGAATAAATCCCACTTGGTTGTCATAGCACATAATCATTTTAATATGCTGTTGAATTCAGTTTGTTAGGGGTTTGTTTTGTTTTGTTTTTTAATTGTTATTTACCATATACACAGAGTTTGAGCTTTTGGAGGGAGAAGCTAAATCAAGGTGACCTTGAAAGTGTAACAAGAGAATTTCCTGGACTGTCTGCTGTGAAAGTCATTCCAGTTTTGCTCTCATGGGATATTTTCATAAAGGCGATCCCTCCGCCCTGCTCCTTCAGTGTTCCCAGTTACTCTCTTAGCTGCAAGTGGACATAGCTACAGACAAATGAAAAATATAAACTGAGTGATTTAGAAGAAGAATTTTGAGAGCCTAGCTTTTTCTAAATGCCAAGGACTGTTTCAACTGTTAACTCAGGGATTAAGAGCATGAAAAGAATGTCAGGCTAGCTGATCAGAATTTTTATGATTAGAGAGAAAAGCTGGCTTCTCTGGGTCTTTGATCTAGCTCAGTGGGAAAAGCGGCAGAGCGCTTCAAATGCACCACCAGCCCATCTGGCTGCTTAAGGACACATCTGGGACGATATCCGAGGGGGGTCACCTTCTTGCTTTCCCAGCTGGAAATGAAGTTAGAGATTACAGGCCTTGTCCTGTAGCAGAGGGGAGGTGTTTTTGGTGGGAAACAAAGTCCACTGGTCTTCCAGCAGCACTTGGGATTAACTTGGAGTAGGTTAACAAAGATTCCGATGATAAAAGCCACTCGGGGCATTCACACTTCCTTGGAAGTTTTGATTCTGTTGGTCTGAGTTAGGAACTTAGATTTTGCCCTTAAAGAAAGTGGCCCTGGTGATTTGTATCATTAGGAAAGTTTGGAAGCCTTGTCTAGGGCAAGAGGGCAACTCTTTTCCCAGACCTCTGCTTATTAATGGGAAAGGGAGCTAATATAATATTTAACCACTGAAGAGACACATCTGTTTGGGTAAGGCCTGTCCAGGAAAGGAAGGGGATTACAGTTACTATTCTGTGGAGGAACAAATTTATGGGGCCGCTTTCGAGTTCTGCAATCATGAATGACCAATAATGTCATTAAAGGTCAAGCTTTCTTCTCTGAATTAGCTTGAGTTTGGTTGCAAACACAGCAGGCTTAAAAAGCCACCGAATATGGAGCCTGCTTGAGATTCTCTCTCTCCTTCTACCCCTCCCCTCAAAAAAAAAAATTAATAAAAAAAAAATGTTCCCTTTAAAAAAAGAGCCGGTGTTGACTTCACCTTGGAGACCAGGGACTGTGCTGCCACCACAGAGGGAGGGTCTGCAGCAGGTGTCCCCTAGATGCCAGGTCATACCTGATGCTCATTCAACTTTTGCCACTGATGTGGTGCATAGGAAGGTTTCCTAGGGGGTCCTTCCTCACCCCTAGTTGGAACTGTTCCCCAAGGCTGAAAGCAAAAGGCATATGGGCTGACCAGAAGACAGCAGCGCCTAAGAGCTCGGTGAGGGCTGTGGGTGGTTAAGGGTCATCATAGGTCGAGCCCCCTGACGTGGGAAGGATGACACAGTCAAGAAATGTGTGTCTGTTCCCTTCCAGTGAGTTGACCCAGCAGGAAAAGCGGGTTAGGTGTCTGATCATGCGATGGGTACATCAAGGGCCCCTGCTCTGCCAGAGGCCCCGGAGGTCCCTCTGCCATTTCTAGAATCCTGGTTTTGGCAGGATGTAAACAGGGCCCGGGAGTGGTTCCTTTAGCATCTGGAAAAGCACCTCGTGGCACAAAAGGACAGGCTCAAACACTTTTTGAATTCATGAATGAATGAATGAATGAATGTGAATGAGAAAGGGCTTGTCATTGAATTGTAAAACAGAGGCCCGCCAATCGTGGACAATGTATAAGAAAACTTCAAGCTTCATTTCTCAGACCTTTACTCTTCTAAACAAAGTTCAGGCCTCTGCCTGTTATACTCTGTTAACCACAGAGGCCCAAAGTTCTTCCATAACTAATCGGAGCCTGTGATTGCTTTGCTGTGCTCTGAGGAGCTCTCATAATCCCTTTCCCCTCTGGGAAGCGGGGTGATTGCGTGTGGACGATGGAGCAGGGTCGCAGCCGCTTGGACAACTTCCCTCTCAACATGTTTTCGGTCACTCCTTACACACCCAGTACCGCTGACATCCAGGTGTCCGATGATGACAAGGCAGGGGCCACCTTGCTCTTCTCAGGCATCTTCCTGGGACTAGTAGGGATCACGTTCACCATCATGGGCTGGATCAAATACCAAGGTGTCTCTCACTTTGAATGGACCCAGCTCCTTGGGCCCATCCTGCTATCAGTCGGAGTGACATTCATCCTGATTGCTGTGTGCAAGTTCAAAATGCTCTCCTGCCAGGTGTGCAAAGAAAGTGAGGAAAGGGCTATGGATTCGGAGCAGACGGCAGGAGGACAATCATTTGTTTTCACTGGTATCAACCAGCCCATCACCTTCCATGGGGCCACTGTGGTGCAATATATCCCTCCTCCCTATGGCTCTCAAGAGCCCCTTGGGATCAACGCCGCCTACCTGCAGCCAGTGGTGAACACCTGTGGTCTCATATCACCTGGAGGGGTGGTGACAGCCACGCCAAGTCCTCCTCAGTACTACGCCATCTACCCTCCAGACAACGCCACGTTTATTGGAGAGCAAGACTACTCTTTGATCGTGGCTGGTGGAAATGACAGGTATGTGGTGTGGAGGGGGGACGCTCCCCTTGCGGGTGTCACAGTCACAGCCCGTGGCTTTGTCCGGTCTAGAAGGGAGGTGTCAGGAGAATGCGAAGGTCTGTGTGGCCTCTTCCCAGGATGGCGGCGTCAGCTCTGAGACACGCGTCGTGGGCTGTAATGGGTCTGTGTTTTCTGCTCCCACTGCCAGGTCCGGCCCTGATGCTGACCAGCTGGAAGAGACACAGCTGGGAGAAGAGGACTCCACCTGCTTCTCTCCTCCTCCCTATGAGGAAATATACTCCCTTCCTCGCTAGACCATGATGCTGAGGGAACAGCATTTAAGTCGTTGCTGACGAATGAGGTGCCGGATGCCGTGACTTTCAGAGTCTAGACAGTAGGACAGCCTAGGCAGCCTGATGGAGACCGTTCAAGGGGGTGCGGTGGGAGGGGAAATGGGAACCAACATGTCTCAGATTGGTAAAAATTAGGCCCGGGGTGGGGGGATATTTCCTTCTGGTACAGCTGGACATCCCCGCATATGGTTCATGGGCAGAAATTTTATTTCTTTGTCCACAACCCACCCTTTGCCAGGAAGGCACTGGTGTCTCAATTTTAGCTCCAGAAGCCAAGGGAAACATCACGGCTGCTGGGACTCTGGAAGTTTCCATGGAAGTGAGACTGGGGGGTGGGCAGCAGGTGGGCAAGAGAAAATAGGCTCACCTGGAGATTTCCCAGTGCCGGTTCTCAGCCCCTCAAAGGGGGTTTGCAGATCCCCAAACAACTCGGTTGCCATCTGGTGTCCCCTGAGGGCTCTGGGTATCTTAACGGCTGCAAAACATTTTAACAGCTGAATAAAGTAAAATAACGTCTCCTGTTCAAAAAGTATTAGGTAGCTGGCTACAAAATAAAATAATAACCATACAAAATAAATAATAATAGGATAATGATGTCAATAAATCCTTAAGTTATCACTGGGTCACAAGGACTACTGGCAAGGCTAAAGCTTGATGTGTCTACCCAGGCTAGGATCTCTGCTGGACACAAGCCACCTGGGCCCAGGGACCAACAGAACATGGGTGCTTCTATAAGTACCTGTTGATGAGTTCTGCTCAATTAGACAAAATCGAGCCTCGTGTCCATACCCGGAAAATCATGGATCATGGAAACAATCTTTATGGTCAACAGAAGCTCATCTTCTATATAAAAGAAGTTGGTGGCTTTAATCTCCCTGAGTCTGAACTGTGTAATAAACCACCACCACGGATCGAAGACTTTAGAAGAGACAGTTACGACCATTGAGTTTTAAAAGAAAATATTTTCCTGTCACTCGAGATAAGGGAGGCTCATCCCAGAGGAAGACAGGATTCAGCAATTCCTTAAAGTTTTGGTACCAGGTTCATGATTTTTACTAATTTTTATCAAAAACATCTCATTTTCCAAGGATATGATTAAAATATGCTTGGTTTATTGTTATTCTGATCTGTATTATATCTTAGGAACAAAACCTTTTTATATGAGAATTTGTTTTGATGTGTGATGATAGAAAGTAATGGAAAAATGTGATTCTGTTTACAGAAACAATAGTCATGAAATATTGGATTCCTAACTGAGAGCCACTGGTTCTGGGGAGGAAGTCTGGGGACAGGGACACAGCTGAGCATCACCTGTGGCATGCCTACTGGCAGTGACACTTGGAGCCCTGCGTGCCTGCTTCCCTCACCCCTTGCTCTGCTCATCCTCCCCCATCCCACAACTCTATATTCCTGGATTTCAGTTATAATGAGCATCAAGGGAAGGTCAAATCACAAAAAGATGTTTGGAAAGGGTGCCCATGTGTAGAAGCAGGCCAGGCAGGAAAGCCGATTTATCTCAGTGATGCCACGAGTCCCACACGCAGGGAAGTGGCCTTGGGGAGTTTTTAGCTCTAGGCAACAAAATTACTCAGCACCATCTCTGTTCCAAGAAAGAGAAAAAGTGCCAACACAGAGATCATCGATGCCTCCAAAGACTGTGCATCAGAGTGTCAGGAGCTCGAGGTGGGTGGCAGGCCTGGAATAGTCAGGGGGTGGGAAAATGAGAAGCTGTTCATTCAACTTCTACTCCCTGGTAGGACATGGGCCAAGTGGGGATAGAACAGTGAGAAACCCAACCAACAGAAGAGCAGAGCTTCTAGTCTAGGAGGGGAGACAGATCTGATCAACTACTCTCTGACATCCAGGAGGGGTCTCATAGCTCTGGACCGGTCAGGAGGATCATGAGGGCTTGCTTGAGGAAGTGAAGTCAAGGCCCCTGCCTTGCAGAACCCCAGGGAGCACTGTTCACACAGGAAAGCTTTGTCTTTTGACCTCTGAGGACTGTCTCTTGACTGATGTCTCTTGACCTCTGAGGACTGTCCTGGTAGCTGAGGGAACAGTAGCTGATACCCAGTCAAAGAGAAGGAGGGAGATGCCTGGCAATCCCCCCTAAGCGGGAGGCAGTATTAAGGGGGCACCTTACAGGCTGTGTAAACAGTATTCCTCTGCTACTGCAGGGCACCAAATAGAGGGGCCTTCTGCTACCCGAGAATTACATCCACCTGCTCTCTTGCTTCAAGACACCATGGTCTCTGTCTTCACTCGGGGGTTGCAGGTGCCAGCATGATAGGAAGCCCACTGAATGGCTTTTGGATTCCAACACTGAGTCTGTGCTCGGTCTCTTTGACTGGAAGAGTTTTTAGTTTGTCATCTGGATATTTGCCTTTTATCATTCTTTCTGTCAGTATCTTATGAGGGATGAATGGAGGACTGTGATGTGGGGCTAGTGAATCAGAGTCTGTCCGGCCCCTGCTATGCTATCCACCCTGAGATTATCAGTGTGCAAAGTGGCCCTGGCTTTGGGAACGTGCTCAAAGTTTCAGTGCCCAGGCCAGAACCTTTAGGACCTTGTCAGCCATTGTAGTCTGTCTTGGCAGAGCAATTGGAAAGCCATTGAATGCTCTTAATGAGGAGGGAGCTGTGATATGATTCTGAACACTTACTAGTTAAGGTAAACCCAGTGTCACATAGGGTGTAACATTGACTTTGCTGGCAAAGCTCAGATCTAGGTTACCACAACACCAGGAGACGACACTTCTCCATCCTCAGCCTTTAGCGGGACACCGTGTGTGGGTGCGTTCTGGCCATCTATATAGAATTCAAAAGAAAGCTAAAAGGTCTTGTTAATCAAAGGAGACAGGTTTCTGAAGAATGTAATGCTGGGCCTTTTGGCTGGAGAGACTGATAACACCTCAGGATCTTGACAGGGCAGGAGAGGGATTATCTAGGCCTGTGAAGTGAGGCCCAGCCACCAAGGGGAAGAAGCTTTCACAGAGCTCCTGGGACTTCTTCTTGATCCATTTGGGCCAACCAAGGACTGGATCTCTTGTGCAATCTGGGTGTGTGTTTCCTCCCTTCTATAGAACTCCAGAGGGAGGGGTCCTGCAGAGGTGGAGGGCTTCCCAGAGCCTGCGATCAATCAATCCTTTCCCTTTGGCTCCACTGTGCTGGGCACCGATCTGAGTTTCAAGCTCTTTGCTACAAAACCAGCCATTTAAATAATGCTCTCCCCACTTTTTTTTTTTTTTTTTTTTTTTTTTTTTTTTACAGAGGGCGGGGTACATCATAAAAATAAAGACTCTTGTTTGTGAAGAGCTGGTTGTGGGTGTCTGTTTTCAGCT
Organism: Leopardus geoffroyi; assembly: GCF_018350155.1. NCBI lineage: Eukaryota > Metazoa > Chordata > Mammalia > Carnivora > Felidae > Leopardus > Leopardus geoffroyi. The sequence continues at coordinate 137,725,880 of NC_059326.1, forward strand.
TCTGACCTCTGGAGCGCCTCATGGGCCTTGTTTACTGTTGGATCCCTGGAGCAGGGCTGGCTGAAACCCTGCACCCCAGGCGGCTGATGTTTCTCCCCCAAACAGAAGCTCCTCATAGTAACCAGTAACCGTTGTCAGGTATACTCCTTTTATCAACAAAGAAAGCTTCCCACCTAGTTCTCAGTAGTGTCCCTGCCCGTAGAGATAACGAGGGTGCTGTCTGCAGAATGCAACTCACACCACTTGGCATTCACCAAAGGCCTCATGCAGAGCCCTCTGCACAACCAACACCCGGCCCCTGTTGAGTAACAAATATGAAATAAATAAATGAAGAGCTTTCCAAATGGCTATTACATGACCACTTCAACTTAGCTGTTCTGCTGTTTTCTACATTGTGAAAAATTTCAAACAACTACAAGGGTAGAGAGAATAGTACATGAAACCCTGCGGGGTCATCCATTACCCAACCTCAAAACTCATGGCCGATCTTGTTTCATTGACACCCCCACCCACAATCCCCCCACCTGGATTTTTTTTTTTTTTCAGGGTTTTTCATCTTTTTATTTCATTTTGTAAAGATTTTTTTTTAATTGAGGTATAACTGACATCTAACATTATGTTAGTTTCAGGTGTACAATATAATGATTTAGCAGTTGTATAACCCAACTGGATATTTTATTGATTGATTGATTGATTGATTGACTGATTGACAGAGGAAGAGTGTGAGGTGTGGAGGGGTAGAGGGAGAGGGAGAGAGAGAGAGAGAGAGAGAGAGAAAATCTTAAATAGGCTCCATGTTCAGTGCAGGGCTTGATCCCATGATCCTGGGACCATGCCCTGAGCCAAAATCAAGAGTCCGATGCTTAACTGACTGTGCCACCCAGGCATCCCCAACTGGATTTTTAAAAAGTAAATCACGTCATCTTAAAAATATTTCATTGTGTATCTTTAAAAGGTAAAGACTCAAAAAAAGAGTCATGCCATGATTACACCTAAAAAATGTACACTTCCTTAAGGTCATCAAATATCTAAATCACTACTCAACTTACTCCCAATCTTCTCTATTTTATTTTTACCTCTTCATTTTGCTTCATTCAAAAACCAAATGAGATTAGCTTTTTGCTAAATGCATCCTAAGTTTCTAGTTACCTTATACTGTATTTTGGGAGGCAGACAACCAGAAAATTGTTCATAGTAGCAGATTCATATTTATTAAATCTCACTTTCCAACCAAAAATGTTTTTCAAGATTTTTCACTTTATATCTCCTCCTTTGTCACTTCCCTGAAACTCTAAGACTTCCCTGGAAGAAGAAACTTATTTCTTCTAATTTTTGCACATTAGAGATTTTTTCTAAACATAGGCCTAGAAAAAATATATACGTGAAAACACAAAGCGATCTTTAAGTGAATGTTTTGTTGATAATTATGAGTTGTTGAATATTTTCAAGAGTATCTGAAAATTCTGGCAACCTTTAGCAGTTTTGACTTGTTAGGCAAAATTTTTTAGGAAAAAAAAGTTCTTCCCTTCAGAAATCATAAAAACTCCTTGGAACATCTCAGAAGTGGAAACCAGAGTCTCTCTTTAAGAAATAATTGGCAAAACCTCTTGCTGAACATTAAAATATTACCTGGTACAATTTAACTCGCAGAGGTCATTGATTGTGGACCTCTCACCAGTGAGTTCCCAATTCTCCTCAAGTTAAAAATGAATATATTTTCTGGACATGCCTACAACTCTTCCTTTGAAGGTGGATAAGTGTGTGTGTGTGTGTGTCTGTGTGTGTGTTCACCTATACCCTCTTATAGAATGTGATTTATGGATTTCTTGCCCATTTACTACTAGTAAATCATCAAGAGTTTTATGTCCCAGGCAGTCAGCAGTTGGTTATAAAATCAACAGCGAGCCGTACTAAATAAACCGTTACTGGATTGCTCTTAAGAACTGATGACAAATCAGAAAGTGAAGACAACTCCATGGGAATGATTCTCACCTGCCTTTGGGATACCACAAAGGTCTCAGATAGGGGAATTTTATTTGCCTTGAGCTTTTAAGAAGATTAATAACCAGATGAACTGGGAAGGAAATCAGTTTTCTGGGTTCCAGAAGTTTTCTTCTGGAACAAAGAATTTGTCCTCCAGCACAAAACCTACACGTGTGTAAATCATAGACACAAATATGTCTACACACAATGGGCTGAAAGTGAAGCTTGTGTAAGAAGTCAGAGATTTTCCTCTTTGAATATTCCAATTTATTAGTTTAAAAAAATTTTTAAAAGATGGAATGTGTGTATGTGTACAGTTTAAAAAATTTTTTTTTAATTTATTTATTTTTGGGACAGAGAGAGACAGAGCATGAACGGGGGAGGGTCAGAGAAAGAGGGAGACACAGAATCTGAAACGGGCTCCAGGCTCTGAGCCGTCAGCACAGAGTCCGACGCGGGGCTCAAACTCACGGACCGTGAGATCATGACCTGAGGTGAAGTCGGCTGCTTAACTGACTGAGCCACCCAGGCGCCCCTACAGTTTTTAAAATAGATTTAATATGTCTTAATGAATACATAAGGACTGGTAATAATTGTTTCTGGAGCAGAGGATGGGAAGGTCATTTTTCACTTTAGTCCATGCTAATCAATGGATTTTTTAAAAATGTTTATTTATTTTGAGAGAGAGAGAGAGAAAGAGAGAGACAGAGCATGAGCAGGGGAGGGGCAGAGAGAGAGAGAGGGAGACACAGAATCTGAAGCAGGTTCCAGGCTCTGAGCTGTCAGCACAGAACCCATGAGCCATGAGATCATGACCGGAGCCAAAGTTGGACGCTCGACCGACAAAGCCACCCCAGGTGCCCCTAATGGATTTTTTTTTTTTTTACCATGCTCATTTACTATCTGTTCACAAAATTATTTTTAGAAAGAGGAAGAAGAGAAGGAAATGATCTTTCCCCATGTACTTTTACTGTTAACAGCATCTTCTTGAGTCCTAGAGTAAATAATTTTCATTGCCACCGCTGCTTATATACGCAACAGATATACACACAAGGCACATAGATGCAAATGTGGTATGTTTATACTGTGATATGAATAACACTTTTACATGGACATACACACATAAGGTCCCGGGAGAGAGAACAGAGTGTTCCATTGTCCGTCACTCACCCTGTGTGGGAAAGATTTTTCACACATATATGTTGTTGCTAAAGTCCTCTGCTGGCTAATGTTCAATGTTAGGTAAACAGTGACCAATGTCAACGGAACAACGGCACACAGAGAGTCATGAGTCAGATTCCACAGGTTCTTTCTTTGATAGTTTTCTCAACCCAGCCTCTGCCTCCACACCTTGAAAAACTGCTCACCACAGCAGCAATTCACGTACCTTGGGACCTTTGGGGATGAAACTGAGAGTAACTCTAGCTACCCGATTTCCTCATCAGAAGGAGCTGTAGGATTAACTGTGCCCCCCTTCCTACTCTTTCCCACTCCGGATGGGTCCGTGCAAGGACATCAACGCCTGCAGCAGCCACGGGCCCTTTCCCTCCTGGTCCCTCCTGCATTCCAGCTGAGGCTTTTCCTTCTGGGCCTCTGGGGCTGGTCTGATCGCCCCGTCAGCCAGGAAGGACTCCCTGATCCCTCAACAGTCTGAACAGGAGCCACGAAAACATGCTTGGAATTTTTCAGAAGGCAAAGAGACTGCAAAGGGAAAACAAAAATCTCTGTCTATAAAGCTCCAAAGAGAACAGGTTTAGACTAGAGCGTGTCTCTGCCTCATTTGGCCCCTCAGAGGTCACTGGGGGCTCACCTTCAGGGGTCACCTTTCTGGTCCCTGTGCATAAGTGACACCCTGGCTGACCTCCCAGCTTATTCTGTGGTTCTCAAAGGCCCGTGGAAGGAGGCACCATGGCTACTTAGACTTGTGTACCTGGCGGATATTCTTTCAAAACTGAACAAAGTCAGTTTGTCACTTCAAGGGAAATAACTGACAGCATTTAGTGCTAATGATAATATTGAACCTGTCAAGCGAAAATTAGAATTTCTGAAAATTTTATTTGTCATCATGAGTTTGACAACTTCCCTAAAACTGGACTTTATTTTTGAGATCAAAGTGGTATTTAAAAATGTCATTTTAAGGGCACCTGGGTGGCTCAGTCTGTTAAGCGTCCAACTCTTGGTTTCGGCTCAGGTCATGATCTGACAGTTCCTGAGTTCAAGCCCCACGTCGGGCTCTGCACTGACAGGGTGGAGCCTGCTTGGGATTCTCTCTCTCCCTCTCTCTCTCTCTCTCTCTCTCTCAAAAAATAAACATAAAAGAATATTTAAAAATATGATTTTAAACTCTATTATATAATGAAATGTTAACATTTGAAAGGTCAGCATAACTCAGTGAATGAATATTTTCCACATGAGCACTACATGATATTACAAAATCATGTGCGTGTAAAAAATACATTCAACACACTAGATAGACCAATGGCTTTTCATGGAATAGACCGCAAAATAATCATGGATATGATTTCAGATTCCATATTGCAATTAGCCTTTAAGAAACTGCCATGTGAGTTTTGGTGTCGTGTCAAAGAATAATATCTACAATTATCTGAAAAGCTTTAGAAATATTTCTATATTTCCAACTTACACATCTGTGTGAAACCAGATTCTCTCCATATAATTCAACCCAAACAGCACATTGCAACAGATTCAATGCAGAAATAGATACAAGAATCTGGCTGTCTTCTGTTCAGTTGGATACTTTTATAAAAATTTGCAAAATTGAAAAGAAATACCATTCTTCTCACCTTTCTTTTCCACTTTGGAAAAAATATGTTATTTAACACATAAAGGGTATATAATTATAATTTTTATTTATTTTAATTTTAAAATTAATTAAATTAAAAATTAAACTAATTTTTAATTTATTTTTAATTTTTTAAAAAGTTTATTTATTTGTTTATTTATTTATTTAAGTAATCTCTACACCCAACGTGGGGCTTGAACTCACGGTCCCAAGACTGAGTCACACGCCCTTCTAACTGAGCCAGGCAGGTGCCCCTGTAATTTTTATCTTTATGTTTTAAGTTTTTTGAAGACCCTGGAGCGCTTTTAAGTTTTTTCTAGCTTTATTGAGGTATAATTCACAAGTAAAATGATAAGATTTTAAAGTGTACAATGTGATGATTTGATATACAATATACTAATATATTAATATATTTGATATAAAATATACTAATTTTATAATGAATAAACAATATTTAATTTTCTTATTTTAATTTCTAATATGGTAAATACTAATATATATCACATAATCAAAAATTCTTTGGGTTCCTCCGTATATTTTAAGGGTATAAAAGGTTTTCAAGAGCCTAAGTGTTGAGAACAGCTGGCCTATACTACAGGGGTAGAAAAGAAGGACTGTTAACGCGTCTTCCTAAAACACTACATTTCCCAGCCTCCTTTGCAGCTAAGTATGAGCATATGATTAAGTTCTGGCTAACTGGATGTAAGCAGAAGTTTTGGGATAGGACGTCCAGAAAGACTATGTGGAAAATACATAGGGGAATTCCTTTTCTGACTTCCTGCTTTTTACTCATCCTGAAAGACTACAACTTACATGTGATCACAGCAGATCTAGCAGCCAGCTTGGACCATGAGGTGACCCTGAGAAAAGAAGCTACTTATTATAAAGATGGAGGAGAGGGCGCCTGGGTGGCTCAGTCGGTTGAGCGTCCGACTTCGGCTCAGGCCAACGGTCTCACGGTTTGTGAGTTCGAGCCCTGCGTTGGGCTCTGTGCTGACAGCTCAGAGCCTGGAGCCTGCTTTGGGTTCTGTGTCTCCCCCTCCCACTGCCCCTCTCCTGCTCATGCTGTCTCTCTCTGTCTCTTGATAATAAATAAATGTTAAAAAAAAAAAAAAAAAAGAGGAGAAAGATAGAAAAAAAAGTTGGGTCTTTAGTGACTATTACAGTGCTGCCTGCTTGTCTACTCTAGATTTCTTTAAAATGAAAGAGAATAAAGTTTTAAATCTTGTTTAAGCCACTATTATTTTGACTTTACGGTTACATGTAGGGAAACCTAACTGGTTTCTTTAAGTGTGACAATGTGCTAAGATTAGCCACAAAGGACCCAGCTTTACATGGATTCTATAACTATTTCTCATGTATTTTTAAGATTGGGTTTCATCCGCATGACAACCATTGTATTAAGGTAACATTAGTCACGGTTAGCATTGTAGGCTCTCAGAAATTCATTCAACCCTTTAAGCAACAAACATTTGGAGGCTCATCGTATTGGCATGCAGTGAGCCAGGCACTGGGTGTACATGCCCTCAGAGCTCTTGTGGTCCAGGGAGGGAGCCACCACCCTCCAGGAACTGGTACTGCCCTCACAGCTCTGCTGTGGGTCCCATGTTAAGATAAGTTAAGACTATTCTCAATATGAAGAGAGAAGCAGACAGCTTGTCACTTAATTGGTGTTTCTGGGGCAGGACTTAAAATTCTCATGAGTAAATTTCATTGTCACCCACACTCATTGAACCAGAATGGCCCAAATAAACAAAGAGGCTTCCTTCTCCCCTGTCCTTAATTTTGATGGGTTGACAAATCTCATTTCCAAGATTAGCCATGTCCGTTATTGAGTGCTCCCTCATGCTACACGGTTGATATAGTAAGTGGCTTGATTTGAAATACCGTTGTAGAAGGCCAACAAAGGTGGCCAAGGAACCACCTGTTACTAAACTCTTCTAAGCAAAGGTAACTTTTTGTGGAACCTAAAAGCAGTCTCTTCTCTCCAGTTGTACAAAGTCTATTACCATTTACTGGGAGCATTACAGATGGGGACTGGGTAAAGAAGAGATATACAAAAGCCTTACTCATGAAGGCTGGAAGATTCCAGAGGAGACAGCATCTTCATGGTTACCAAAATTCTTCCAGGCTCCTTGGGTTTGGGGTCCAGACCTGACCATTGCACAGCCTGCTGAGTATTAAACACGATGATACTATTGATTAAAAACAACAAAGTCCACAGACTTGTAATTAGTAAGTCATGCTAACCTGATGGGGAAAGCAGGGAGGACTAAAAGCCTAGGTTGAACTAGAACGCCAGCTCTGCCACTTACTAGCCAGGTGACTTTAGGCAAGTTGCTTAACCTCGCTGAGCGTGAGAGAACACGTTTAGGCACGTGTTCTCAGACAATGCTGTTCATTCTAGGAGGTGGACAAACAGACCAAAATGTGCTAACATAGCTGGAGAAATGACTTTTCTATTAATTTTTCCCTGCCATAATCTATCACTTTAGAATTAGATGTGTTTTCATATAACTAAATCCCCCAAATGACATTACTTTAAACAAGGTAAGTTTATTTCTCTCCTCCATGTGAAAAGCCCAAAGGTAGGTAGTATAGGGCAGATCCCTATCATCAGTGTCCCAGACTCCTATCTTTCTGTCATCTTTAGTCACCAGCCAGCTTTCCTCTTCAGTCATCCCATAGTCCAAGATGGCTGCTGAAGCATGGCATTATGTCTACATCCTAGAAGGTGGAAGGAAGTAGAAAAAGACAAGAAGGGGGGGGGCAGCACCTGGGGGGCTGAGTCAGTTGCGTGTCTGACTTCAGCTCAGGTCATGATCTCACTGCTAGTGAGTCCGAGCCCCAGGTCGGGCTCCGTGCTGACGACTCAGAGCCTGGAGCCTGTTTCAGATTCTGTCTCTCCCTCTCTCTCTGCCCCTCCCCTGCTTGCGCTCTGTCTCTCTCTCTCTCTCTCTCTCAAATATAAAACAAAACATAAAAAAAAAAAAAAGAAAAGAAAAAAGGGCATACCTCACACCTGATTCGATTCTCTTAAAACCTTCACCTCATTGACCGGAATGTGGTCCTGTGGCTTCCCCAAGCTGTAAAGGAATTCTGGGAAACACAGCTGTTCGCTGTTACTGTTGTTCTATTACAAGGGGGAAACTTGTAGAATGGATACTGGGCAAGCAACTGCAGCCTCTTCCATACTTGGTTCTCTCTCTCTCTCGCTCACTCGCTTCGGTTTAGATTCAACTATCTGCTCAAGAATTTGGAACATTTCAGAAAATGTTTGTTTTGAATCCCTCTGCTGAACCCAAAATATTAACTTTGAAATGCCAAGTATAAATACACATGCCAGAAGCAAGGTTTCGGCCAAAGAAGCTTGACTTATAATTTCAGAACGACAGATGAACTCATCAGCAGGGAGGCATCAATGAGTTACAGAGCATCTAAGTTGTACAACAGGCAAGCTTTGAACCACAACACCAAGGACTTGCTGTGTCACATATTTGTCTCATTTCTCTCAGTTTTTGTGGGATTTTCAGTGTAACCTATCCTCACATTTGAAGGACATTAGTTGTTATGGAAACAGGGACATTAAATTCACATGGCAGGATTTAATGGTATTGACATAATCAAAACAAAGTGCATTCATTCCAGAAGCTAGGATTTAAGGACTTGAGTTCTTCGGAGTTTAACTTGCTCCCTGAGTTTGTGGTGGGGAGGGAGAGGGGAGAGTGTAGGAAGCCAGACACCTTTGGGAGCTGCCATAACTTCTTTGGGGCATTAGAGCTATATTTAGTGCAATTAAGTTGCTAATTCAGTAAAAATGACTACAGTTTCCTTGTGGCCCCAGAGAATAAAATGCAGCTGCTAACGGTGGCTGATTTATAACCTAGGCACCGGGGGAAATAAGCCAGATTCTTCCGAGGGCCTAAATCACTCAGCCAGGCGATCAAAACAGCATGCTTGCCCTGGGCAGAGCACCAGAGTTGTGCAGCCTCCAAAACTGGGCTTGACAAACTCCCTGTTTTCAGCAGGATTAGACCCCTGCCTCTCCCTCATCCCTCAGAAGGATGCAAGAAGTATAAGAGAGCCTTCGAAGACTCAGAGAGCAGAGACTTATGCTCTCCTCAGCCTCAATCACAACCCAAGGGAAACTGGGACTCAAAAGGCAGAAAAGTATGTATTTCATCTGTGATCTCCCCTACTAGCAAGTTAAGGTCATTGAAGATGGCATATGTGTGTGGGCAGGGCCGATTTGAAGGGCTAGCCGATTGTACACCCCACACCCCCCCCCGGTGGATGCCATTCACAGCATAGTCTAAGTCAGTGGTTCTCAAACATGGCTGCATATTAGAGCCACCTGAACAGTTTGAAAAATTCCAAAGCCCAGGCTGCATCTCAGACCAACTAAATCAGACACTAGAGGAGGGACCAAGATGCCAATAACGTTTAAAGCCTCCCAGGTGACTCCAATGTGCAACCACGTTTAAGAACCAATGGTCTGACTCACGTAGACTTTGATGCGAATGGTGTCCCCTGCAGCTATACTGGGGACAGTTTGCACAGACTCACATCACAGCCCTGGGCAGGGGTGTGACAGCCTCTACACAGAGGCTTTTCACTTACGTTGTCTGCTGGGAATTTTTTTCCCTTCTTGTTTTCTTCTTCGAGTTTATGATTCCTACAGAAAGATTTAGAAGATGGACTTTGCAAGGGAGATCAGCGCTTGTGATGAAGCCTCATCCTCGCCAGACTTCTCCCTCGGGCTGGGGCCTCAAATCAGGTGGCCCCGCTGACCCCTCCCCGCCACCAAAAGGCCCCATGTTTCGCACATGGGAAACAGTCAGTGGTGCTTAGTAGAACATGGGCATAGGTGAATAATGCAGGGACAAACCATGCTAGGAGAAGAAAGTTCTGGGTGCTGAGAGGGAGACAATCACCAGCAGAAGGGAGTGCTAAATAGCTATGAATCTGGCTGAGGGCCTCCCCTCAGCCTTGTCAAAGGCAGTGAGTCAAAGGGGCCTGCTACACTGTCCTGGTGAGCCAGCAGGGAATCCAGGACCTCAGGGGGCCCTTGCACTCACCTGCAGTCACCAGGTCTCTGGACCACATGCAGTAGAGCAGAGCAGCCAAGGGCTGACTCCTGGAGTCACAGGATTTGGCCCCTTACTGGCCGAGTAACTTTGGGAATGTCTGAGAAAATTGTCATACCTCTGCCCCCTGTATCTGTTGAGTGGAATAGTCTGTGCCTCTTAGTGTGGCCATGAGGCCCAGCTCAGTGCTTATCATGTGCCCAGAGCCCCGGTAGGAGCTTTGTAAATGAAGGCAATGGTATTCCTGCCCAGGCTTCGGGTCTAAGATTTCATTGCCTTCACCAGGGAAAGTCAGCAGAGGGAACTGGTCACCCTCCAGCTACCCTACCCTACCCCTGATCTGAAGGTGCTCTGTCACCAGGCCGTGGTGTGTGTTTCATGGATCCACTGATAACAAAACACTTCCAGCAGAAGACAGTAAACTCTAAGGTTGTGGTGTGGTCTTTTTCCTTTTTTTAACATTTATTTATTATTGAAAGACAGAAAGGGTCAGCATGAGCAGGGGAGGGGCAGAGGGAGAGGGAGACACAGAATCTGAAGCAGGCTCCAGGCTCTGAGCTGTCGGCACAGAGCCCGACGCGGGGCTCGAACTCACAAACTGTGAGATCATGACCTGAGCCGAGGTCGGACGCTCAACTGACTGAGCCACCCAGGCGCCCCTGGTTTGGTCTTTTTCTTTAAGGATCTGGAACAGTGTTTTAAAAAAGTACGTTCTGGAGTCAGAATGGGCTCATCTCGTGCCATCCTTCTGTTCTGACCCGTGACAAGTACTTGCCCTCTCTCTCTCAGTTTCCACATCTATGAGATGGAAGCCACCATATTCATACATATGGTTTATGGAGGGAACCAAAGGATATAATGTCTGGAACATAACTAGCACCTGATAAAAGCAGCTGATATTTTCCATCAGTCTTATTCGCACCTCTCGAGCTAGGCTGATGGCTCTCTGGCCCCATGGCTTTCCACAGCAGTTTCTGCCAACCTCAGTCCTGCTTAACTCCAAGTACTCCCAGAGAGCCCCGTTTTCCAGGAGTTCCCACTCCAAAGTGTCCCCCCCGATAGAACTTCCTTATGTCAAAAATAGAGTTCTTGCCTCCTAGGGCAATCATTACTCAAGAAACGCTTCCCACATTGGATCACGTACCTCGATGTGCCCCATTAAGTCACCTCTCTTCTTTCCCATTGCTCCTGTAGGTGGACTGTGTCCTGTTTCAGCAGAGCCGACATATTTACTCCAAGACACTTGTGCCATTTAAAATGGACACTTTCTGGGGCGCCTGGGTGGCGCAGTCGGTTAAGCGTCCGACTTCAGCCAGGTCACGATCTCGCGGTCCGTGAGTTTGAGCCCCACGTCGGGCTCTCGGCTGATGGCTCAGAGCCTGGAGCCTGTTTCTGATTCTGTGTCTCCCTCTCTCTCTGCCCCTCCCCCGTTCATGCTCTGTCTCTCTCTGTCCCAAAAATAAATAAACGTTGAAAAAAAAATTTTTTTTAATGGACACTTTCTCCCAAGCGCGCCACCCCACGGCCTGCCAGGCTGCTGCATGCCAACACGGGGCTTGGGAGGGGTGCATGCACAAACTGGCTATTCCTAAACCTAAGAATAACTTGCACCCTGTGCGATGAACTATTTTGTGTTTATTCACGGCCTGAGCCCCACCCACATTCAACTTGACATCACTGTTTCCATAGTAAGTAATAATCTTCAAATGGAATACAGCAGGAACTGAAAGCCCCACAAAATGCAGCCAAATGAGACAAACATGTTCCTTAAACAATGGATACAATAGTGTGGTGTGGCCGCAAGCCTATGCATTTATGTTCCAGATGACTTCCATATCTCAACCCCTGGTTCTTCCATTCAACAAGGAATGGGGAGGATTTGCAACTATGCAAATAATACACCACAACCTCACATATCCTATGGGAGCACATATTTATATAGAGAGACACGACTCACATTAACTGTTAAGACGTATTCACGCAATCCTGCATCTGGAACATGTGTTAATCCTCAACGTTTCAAAGTAAGTATTTGGACTTTAGTTCTTTACAGAATTTAAAATAGACCTTGGAACCTTGCTCTCATTCGTTGTTTGTAGCCCTCACTTAGCACCCAGGATAGGTTCTTTTCATGGCTGCCTACGTTTTGATGTTTAGGTGTTAAATATAAGCTCTTTAAGGGCAGCGGCCCTGTCCTGTAACAGATACCATATTTCTCAGAACTGAGCACAGAGTCTTACACACAGAGGTAGTTGTTTATGTTTACGGATGGACAGAAAGCATAACACTGCCCAAGAGAAAAGAGAATCCATATGACAGATAGTATCTGAACACACGTAAGGGCATTTTGTTCCTGGACATTGTAGAAAGACATTAACACATCCTTACCTTCATGCCTCAGAGTGTGGTCCATGAGTCAGCAATGTGACATCCTAGAGGTTGTTAGAAATGCAGAATCTTAGGCTTACACCTCCGGTCTATACCACCTTCACATGCATGGTTGAAAGTGGTATTCAGGAGAGAGAGAGAAAAGCCAATGATAACATTTACTGAGTTCAAACAGAGCCTAGGACGGGGGGTGTGGGGGAAGGGGGAAGATAGGGGCTGGGCATTGAGGAGGGCACTTGTTGGGATGAGCACCGGGTATTGCCGCGATGAATCACGGGCATCTACACCCAAAACCAAGAGCACTCTGTATATGCTGTATGTTAGCCAACTTGACAATACATTATATTAAAAAAAAAAAAAAAAAGAAGAGCCTAGGAGGTAGGTACTATCATTATTCCATTTCACTAGCTAGTAAGTTGTGGAGATAGAATCAAACCCACAGAGTACATGCCCGTAAGTGCATTGCAACTTACAGTCAGGTGGAGCTTCCTTCATGAGGTATTTGCATATTGATAGGACTTAAGGCAGCCTACATTCTATATGTTACATGAGTACTACATGCTTATCGTAGAACAATTTGAAAATACAGGTGAACAAAAAGAAGTAAAAACCACCCAATAATGGTAGCATAGTTATTATTTTAATAAATACTCTTGCATATATCATTTGTTGAATATTTACGAGTGTCTATATGCATATAGGTATATATTCCCTCACATTAACAAAAAAAAGGAATCACAGCATCCATGCTATTTTGTGACTTTCCCCATTTTAAAATATCTTTTGAAGTTTAGATCTCTCCACTTTTCACCGTCTCCTCTTCTCCGCACGTGTTTTTAATTCCCACCCACCCTTGAAGGATTAGCTCAAGGTTCACCTCCTCCAAGAAGCCTCCCTTGATCACCCAGACCATGGGTGGCAGTGATGTTTAGCTGACACTGCCAGCCTGGCCACCTCTGCCTGTATGCCTGTGACCCTCATTCCTGGGCCACACCAGCTCAGAACAGGGTTTGAATGATATTCACAGGACATTGGCCCCCACCTCCAGCTTCTGCTCGTGGAAATTCGGCAGCCACATCAAGTTTCTGTCTCCAGGTTCCAGGGTGCTCTTGGATGCCTCACACATGTGTCCCATCTGTCCTCTTCTGTGACCCAGTGTGTCTGTCCTCTCCGTGCTGGCTGCTCCCAGCACTAACTTGTCCACTGTGAGCACCTATCCTCTCCTGGCCATAGCTGACAGTTAGCTGCTGGCTGGGTTGGATTAGAATTAACAAATCAAATTGCCAATATTCTCCAGTTTTTGACCTACTTCCGTGGCATTTTCCTGAGGTTCACCCAAATACTCCCACTCTTGCATTCCATGTGACCGCTCCTCTGCTGAGCTCTGACAGCTGTTCCCAGTGCCTGGAGTAGACCCACCCGCCTGCCTCATGCTCCTTCATTAGGGCACAAAGCAAAACAAGCTTTCCTCTGGGCGTCCCTCAAGCTTCTGGTGGGCGAGGTCTTTCACTGAACCTCGCCTTTCTTCCAGGTGACAAGACCTTCTCCTGTAGAGGCTGCCCAAGTGTCTTTGGGGACACCACACCCGAAGACAATCTGAGTTACCTGTACCGGGTAGTACTCAGAACGGCCCCTCTTCACCAACTGCTCACCTATGTGACTGGCTTGGCTTGGGCACCATGGGGGTGGGGCCCCCCCCGTATCCGGTCACTGTCTGGTAAGCGAAGGGCGCCCTGCTTCTCCACTGCTTGGTAGCACCATCTCCCCCATGAAGCTGCTGCCTCCTGGCCTCTCTCATGCTCAAACACCCCACATTTCTCAGGGGTGTCAGCTCGCACCTTTGCTCTGGGGTCCTTGTTGTAATTAGTCTCCTCCCTCTACCAGCCTGCTGGGTGAGCGTGCATGGGATCCCACTGGCAGGCTCACCAGGCTTTGAGTTCCGGCTCTAACACTTGCTAGCTTGCCTTAGTTTCTTTGTCCGCTCAATGTCTCATTTTTCTTGGCTGCTAAAAGGAGATGATAAGAGTGCCTGGTTCACTGAGTAGTTTTGAGAGTTAAATAGAATCACCCATGAGAGAGGCTTAGAGCAATGCCCAGAACACTGCAAGCCCGTAATAAAACCTGGCATGAAGCCCCTGACAACATCTCCTTCTCCTTAGCACTTTGGTCTGTGCCTGATACCCCCGTGGCAGGTGATTAAAGCTACCTGTAAGGAAATGGAGGCAGCTGTCCTGTGCTAACTATAGAGAAAGCGGACTGCAATGAGAGAGAGTAAGGGCATGGAAGAGTCTGTGTCAGAGGGGCGCTGCACCCCAGTCTCCTAGCCCCTGGTCATACCCCTCATCTCTGGGGGACATTTCCGCCCAGCATCCACAAACACCCAGGTAGTGGCCGGGTCCTTCTGGAAACCTCAGGCTAGAGCTGTGCAAATTTCAGAACCTTGGAAAAAAGTGTCCTCACTCCATAAAGCAGCCATTTAAGTCCCAAGATCCTGGGGACCAACTGGAAGACATCATAAACGTCAGGATCTGATGGCTTCAAAAGCACATTATTCAGCTCCAAATATATACAAAGAGTCCAGATTGATGTACAGCTTCTGAAGATCTGTGCAAATTTCAGGCCGAAAAACAAGAGGGGGCTGTGCAGGGAGAAATACTCCAAACTGTCAGCACTAGGCAAGCCCTCATTCCTGGGACTAGGCTGGGACTCTTGACACACACATGTGACTTTCGAGCCTGCTCCACTGGAACCCGCTGACAAAATGCCCCCCCCCACCCCGCACTCCCAGCAGCTTTGCTTTCATCTTGGCGACCCCTTCTATGCACCCATATATAGCGTCATAATAATACATATGAAGTTTATATTTAGCCCTACTTTCACGGGAGAGACGAACGTAACCAACTCCTTTGGTGAATGAGCATTATAGAAACACAACAGCATGAATAGGCATGAGGGGGTCATGATGCATGTGGACGTACGGTGGGTTTGCCTGGTGGTAAGCATTCTCAGTAAGTTCCCCAGCCCTCGGCGAGGAGTGCTCCTAAAGATGCAAGACTTTTGAAGCGTCTGCCACATGGGGATGCGGCAGCCATGCATTTTCACAGGACCAGCTATACAATCGGCACGTGAGTGCAAAATGAAACTGGGGGCTCCTCGTCCAAAACGTATTAAGAGTTTCAAGATGGTGACGGCAGGGCATTGAAGTGCAGGGGGCTCTTTTAAGTATGAGGTCCTGGGTGACTGGACAGGTCACAGAGCCATATCATTAGCCCTGCATTTCAGGCCACCATATCGAATTCAAGGAATGTCACATTCCCTTATTTCTCCAAAATGAAATGTAGCAGCCAAAAAAATTAGGGTGCTCCCTTCCCCTATCCTGGGAGCCTACAAGAAATGTGGGCTTATATGGCACTACCCAGTGGCAGGGGTAGGAAGGGAGGCTGTGTCTTTGGGCCCTGGTGGTATCCCTCTTTACCACTGCTCCTCTGGCTACATGAAGCTACAGCTGATCCCAGTCCCTCACCATCTGTCTTCTGGGCCCTCCCGGCAACTCAGAGAGGACCTCAGAGCTCTCCTCCTCCCTTACCACAGACCTGGCATCCACTAGCCACCCAATCTCTGCCTCCCCATGTTCCTCGACCCTCCCACCCCTTGCAAGCCTGGGAGAAGTTAGAACCCTTTCTCCAGATCTGGCTGCTTCCATCTAGTCAAGGCATGGCTCTTCACCCTCCCTTCTGAGATGTTTCCAGATTAATGCCCCTCCGAAGGCCTGCTGCCCCTCCACCTGAGGTGGGAAAGGGGAAAACAGACGCTTACCGCATTGAGGCAAGTTTCGAATATTCTCACCCCTGTTGTCTTCACCAAGGTTGTGGTGAGATGACGGCCTCCCATCTTCTGGGTCTTCAAGTGCCTTTCACCTTTTGCACCTGTGGAGAACTGCGGAGCCCCGTGGGAGATGGAGAGGGGTAGGTGGGTGGAGTAAATGCAGTTGACTAAGGGGGAGACCTTACTGAATTCCAACTCCACTGCTTCCGTTGCTATGACCTTAATTTCCCCATCCGTGGAATGGGTGACAGGCCCGTCACTGCCCGGGATGGTAGGGACGGGGAAATCAGACGCAGCACGTACCCAGCCCTTGGCCATGTTTAGCTCTCTCTCCTCTTTTCCCTTTCTCTCATCTGCTAACCCCAAAGCAACTCCAAGCCAGAGGAGATCAAGGAGTTTTACAGATTTGGAAAACTGTCTCGAGATGTTCATAACAGACCGTTGAGTGAAAAGGCAGGCAATCAACATCCCGCCTGATTTCATTTCTGTAATGTTGCGCACATATCCATTTGAACCAGAAATATTTGGAAGCATATTCACCAAAATGTTAATAGTGGTCTTCTTTGGGGGCTTGGATTTCAGGTGATTATTACCTTGTCCTTTATACCTTTACAAATCGTCTTAATTTTTTGCAATGAATATGTCTTTTTTATTTTGTTTATTTAGTTTTTTTTGAGAGAGAGCGTGCACGTGTGCTCGCCAGGGAAGGTAAGAGGGAGGGAAAGAGGGAATCTTAATCAGGTTCCATGCTGTCAGCACAGAGCCCGACGCGGGGCTCAGTGTCACAACCATGAGATCACGACCTGAGTGAAAATCAAGAGTCGGAGGCTTAAACCAACTGAGCTACCCAGGCGCTGAAAGAATAGGTCTTAAAAAACAAAAAACAAAAAACATACAAAAAAAACCTTGAAAATGTTGTAAAACGCAATTATCTAGGAGGAGAGTGGTTAGTTTAGAAAATTTCTAAACGTGAATGCATGACACTGTTTGAGGACACAGGGCAAAGATACGAGCATACAATGCAAGCTCTCCGGGCGCCTGGGTGGCTCAGTCAGGTAAACGTTCGACTCTTGATTTCTGCTCAGGTCACGATCTCATGGTTTGTGAGATGGAACCCCGTGTAGGGCCCCTTACTGACAGCACGGAGCCTGCCTGGGCTTCTCTCTCTCCCTCTCTCTCTGGCTCTTCCCCATTCATGTGTGCTCCCTCTCTCTCTCTCTCTAAAAATAAAGAAATAAACTTCATTTTTTTTAATTAAAAAAATAGAATTAAAAAAAATGTAAGCTCTAAAAATAGCTGCTCTCATCACAAACCGGTCCACCCTCTTTCAGATTCATTTGGCAAGTATCAAGCAACACTGAAAATGGATATTCACTATGACTCAGTAACTCCACTTCTTGCTATATTCTTGGAAGAAACTCGGAGGCAGGAGCACAAAGACATTATGTGCAAAGGGATGTCAACCACAGCATTGTAAACAACAGGGAAGAACTAGAAACAATGCAAACATCCATTGTCTTACTCCCTTTTGGCTGCTATACCGAAATGACCTTAGACTTGGTGGCTTATAAACAACAAACATTTGTTTCCCCCAGTCTGGAGGCCAGGAAGTCCAAGATCATGGCACCAGCAGATTCAGTATCTGGTGAGAGAAGACATTTCACATTTTGTTGGCTATAACTAGTCACGTGTCCCTGCAAGGGGTGCTTTTAAATTAGAATACAGCTAAATGTATCTTTATGTTGCAATTGTTCTTTAAAAGTAGTCATGTGTGGCTTTGTCTAAACATGGGAAATCAGATTCCCAACATGTTTTCAATCTTTTTTTTTTTTAATGGGTTAAAGAATCTTGTAACGATTTCTGGGTGTGTTTAGTAAGCTGGTAGTTATGCAAAGAAATTGCATTCAGAAGCAGGAAGCTACTTTATTTGTCTAAGAAATCATTTCACTATCCCAGACAGTGGCAACGTACATTTCTGAAACCCATGGTTCTTTGCACAGAACTGAACCACTGTGGGAAATAGCTATCTGATTCCACACTTCCTTCTACTTTCTTGTAAGCTTTAGTTCACTGTTAATTCCTGATACTACACAAGAGTAAATGTCCATCTCAACCTGCACGTTCCCCTATTTCTGCCTCCACCTAACCTTACAGATTCACTCTTGACTTTGTTTTTTATTATTAATTTTCCTATGTCCATTTGTCATTAAAACGTTCTGCAGATACCTGCAAGGCATCTTGCCCTGGAGTTGCTGAAATCCCTTGTCTATTTAAAGAACCCGAATCTCACGTTATGGTGTCAGGTTCTGGGCAGAGCAAACAGAGGGACCTCCCAAGCCGGAAAGCAGTGCTCCCCAGAATCGGCACACCCCTCAGGGAACACAGTGTCAGGCCAGCAGGGAACCCCGCTTGCAGAATTTGTCTTTTAAGGAACTATCAGGACATTCCTACTGGGAGGAAGCACACGTGAGATCATCTATGGGGTGAGCCTCCCTGCCTCCTGCCAGAACTTCACACTGCAGACCCTGTGAATCCTGGTTCTGTCTGTGGAGCCACCATTGCCCAGTCACTCGCAGGCAAAACCAGAACTCCTCTCTGCCTCCTCTTTCTCCTCCAGGCCGCTGGGGAAGATGATCCTGCCTTCTTGGAATCTGCCCTTCCCTGGCCCTTGTCCAGGCTCTTCTCCTTGCATCTGCCTCTCTGCACCTGTTTCTTGGCTAGTCTCCCAGCCTCCAGTTTCTCCCACACCCAGAGTCCTCTGCCCTCTGCCCTACTGGGACTCCACCTTACTTCCCTTAAAACTGCGGCGGCGCCCCCTACAGGACAAAGGAGGAAACTCAGCGGGGCTGCTCCAATGGGATCCACACATACCTATTCGCCTCACTTTTCCCTGCAGATTTTCAAGCACACTGTGAAAGGGTCTGTCACTGGGCAGGAATGCCTTTGGCTCAAACTTCACCTTTACAAAGAGCCTCAAATTTAGACTTCTGACGTAATCTGCAAATGGTGCTACGCGCAGAGTCTCAGAGATAAACGGACAGAGGTTCCCATGCAACTTTATCTGAGGTCCTGTTCCTGGGCCACATTATCTGTGGGGAACTGTAAGTTAACATAGTTTAAGTAAAGTATGTAATTATTCTGTAATTATATTTTTTCTGTAACTGTAAAGCATAATAATCTAGCATTACGTTTTGTGTTTAAAGGGCTTAATTGTTCAGTGTAACATATTTTAAAATGATTACAAGGGCTATCGCTCTGTTAAGCACATCTTTCTCTTATCCTTTTCTTTCTTCCTTCCTGTTTAGGGGTGGGGAGGGAAATTCATCTTTTAGAAAGCAGAATCTTTTTTTTTTTTTCACTTTTTTTATTTATTTTTGAGACCGAGAGAGACAGAGCATGAACGGGGGAGGGGCAGAGAGAGAGAGGGAGACACAGAATCGGAAACAGGCTCCAGGCTCCGAGCTGTCAGCCCAGAGCCCGACGCGGGGCTCAAACTCACGGACCGTGAGATCATGACCTGAGCCGAAGTCCCACGCTTAACCGACTGAGCCACCCAGGCGCCCCTCTTTTTTTTTTTTTAAAGGACTGGTTTTCCTGGTCTCTGCCTTGGGTGCGTCTCTCTCCCCTCCGGCCCCCCCCCCCCCCCCCCGCAAACATCACTAAGCTCCCCCTGCCTAGAATTCTCTCCTCCCTGCTGAGCTCAGGCCAGGCTCCTCCAAGGCTCAGCCCTCGCCTCCCCACCCTTGGCGCTCCCACAGTCCACAGCCTCACCTCGCTGAACTGCAGCAGGGCCTGGACCCTTGTGTGGGCCTGCCATAAACTGCCTTGAACTCATATCTTTCTTCCTACGCAGTCATGTCTTTCCAACTAAACTGGAAGCGGGACCTGTTTCCATCCTCCCTTCTTGTATCCCCAGCTTCCCTCCTTGTGCCCTGAAGTCCCATAAATCCCACAGTGGCCTGTAAGCCTTTACTCAGGCTTTTGAGGACCCAGCTCATCATGCCTGTTTGTGGACTCCCCTTAGGGAATGTCCTTTAGAGTGGATATTCTCTTTTTAAAAAAATGTTTACTTATTTATTGTGAGAGAGAGAGAGAACAAGCAGAGGAGGGTCAAAAAGAGGGAGAGAGAGAGAGAGAGAGAGAGAGAGAGAATCCCAAGCAGGCTCTGAGCTTGATCAGAGCTCAACCAGGGCTTGATCTCATGACCATGAGGTCATGACCTGAGCCGACATCAAGAGTTGGACGCTTACCTGACTGAGCCACCCAGGTGCCCCCAGGATGGACATTCTTAACCACAGGTCCTTGGATAGGCTTCAGGGGGCTCCATGAACCCTCCAAAATTGGGCAAAATCTTCTGTGCATGTGCAGTTTTGTTTTATGGTGTGAGGTTTATACTTTTATCAAAGTCACAAAGGGCCTATGACCTAAAACTCGTGATGAACTCCTGCCCGGAGGTGCTCTGGCATACAGCACAGAAAGGAAGGAAAGGACTCAGTCACCTCATCTGCAAAATGGGAATAATGATGGGTGCCTGCATGTGAGGGGTGGTCAGGAAACGGCAATTATTAGCATTTCTGACCTACTCCCAGAAAGTACTCATAGGAAGGAGTCCCCCACCCCAATGACTTAGGTCAGAGGTTCCCAAACTTGGGTAATCATCAGAGTCACCTGGGGAGCTTTAAAAATACATGTTCCTGCCCTCTGTTCCAAACCCAAAGAGAGGAATCTCCAGAGATCTACATCTTTATCAAGTTTCCTCCCTAGTGGTTCTGATGATCAACAAGGTCTGGGAGTCATTGCTCTCCCTTGCCCCCCAGGCTTGTACCCTACACTCCACGAGGCTTTGTCACCCCTGCCTTTACTCATTCTGAGAAGTACATGTGTTTAAGGAAATGGCCAGAGCCTCTGAGGGAACAGCGGGCTGCAAAAAATCTCTCAGAACAAAGAATTAAGTATCTTTATAATTATATCCAGGCCTATATTTAGGCCATGGCTCATATGGCCTCTTGAACTTCAAATAAATACCTATTTTGTTCCTTGTTTAAACAGGTGTAACAATATTGGGGGATACTAGACTTATCCAGGCAGGAAGGCAGCTCCCACAGCTGTCAGAAAGCACTGCCCTTTCATTCCTCACAAGAGGAAAAGCTAATTATACTGTCATAGAGCAAAATAAATGTACAATTTCTACCCCTGAGCTCACTGAACCACTCAGCGTAAACTTTTTTTTTCTGGGCTGCTCTCTGGCAGGACCCAGGGCCAGCTGGCTTGGCCCAGGCTCAGATGTTTCAGAAGCGACTGCCGTGGGTGATTCCGGATTGGTGAGGCCTCCCGTCCCCAGAATGCCTAACACTGTCACTTGAACCCTGCCCCCCCCACACACACACTCAGTCACACACTCCTATCCACACACACACATCCTCTTGTACACTTGCACGCGTTCCTGTACACAAACGTGCAATGTTCTTACGCACACTCAAGTGACATTCACACAAGCTTTCACACACACTCACGCTCATGCACACGCTCTGTCACACGCAGAGACACACACACCCCTCTTCTGATGCCAGAATGTACCACCCAACCATGAGAGTCTGATCCTGTGGGCTTCAGACCTCGAGTTCCCTGTCAAAATGGCCGAAACAGGGGCGCCTGGGTGGCTCAGTCGGTTAAGCGTCCGACTTCGGCTCAGGTCATGATCTCACGGTCTGTGAGTTCAAGCCCCGCGTCGGGCTCTGTGCTGACAGCTCGGAGCCTGGAGCCTGCTTCGGATTCTGTGTCTCCCTCTCTCTCTGCCCCTCCCCTCCTCATGCTCTGCCTCTGTCTCAAAAATAAATAAAAACATTAAAAAAAAAAAATTCAAAATGGTCGAAACGTTCCTGTTTTTAGCCATTAAAGTCTCATGTCTGGGAACACCCTGTCCCCCAAGGTCCTGGGCAAACTGAGATGGCTAGTCACCTTAGAAAGCATCTGCCCGGGAAGAGACCCAATACGCTTTCCCAGCCATGCAGTGTCCTGTGAATAAGGTTCTGCCCGCTCTCCTGACAGGAACACTTGCTCTGACAGCCCCACAGTTATTGACTTGGCAGAACGGACTCATCTAGACAAGTCCTCACAAGCGACAGCAGGTGTCTCCATAGATCAGGTAAAGGATATAATTTTGGGGAAACCTGGGTAGCTCAGCTGGTTAAGCATAGACTCTTGATTTCAGCGCAGGTCATAATCTCACGGTTCATGGGATTGAGCCCTGTGTCCTACTCTGCACTGACAGCGAGGAGCCTGCTTGGGATTCTCTCTCTCTCTCTCTCTCTCTCTTTCGCTCTCCCTCTCTCTGCCTCTCCCCTGCTTACACACATGCATGCTCTCTCTCTCAAAATAAATACAACTTAAAAAAAAAGTATATAATCTTGGGAATGCAAGCTTGTGCAGCCACTCTGGAAAACAGTATGGAGTTTCCTCAAAACACTAAAAATAGAACTACCCAACGACCCAGCAATTGCACTACTAAGCATCTATCCAAGGGATACAGGTGTGCTGTTTCAAAGGAACACATGCACCCCCATGTTCATAGCAGCACTATCCACAATAGCCAAAGTATGGAAAGAGCCCAAATGTCCATCGATGGATGCATGGATAAAGAAGAGGTGGTATCTATATACAATGGAGTATTACTCAGCCATCAAAAAGAAGGAAATCTTGCCATTTGCAACTACATGGATGGAACTGGAGGGTATGATGCTAAGTGGAATTAGTCAGAGAAAGACAAAAACCTTATGACTTCACTCATACGAGGACTTTAAGAGGCAAAACAGGTGAACATAAGGGAAGGGAAACAAAAATAATGTAAAAACAGGGAGGGGGACAAAACAGAAGAGATTCATAAATATGGAGAACAAACTGAGGGTTACAGGAGGGGTTGTGGAAGGGGGGATGGGCTAAATGGGTCAGGGGCATTAAGGAGTCTACTCCTGAAATCATTGTTGCACTCTATGCTAACTAATTTGGATGTAAATTAAAAAAAAATAAAAAAATAAAACAAGTTAAATTTTAAAAAAAGTATATAATCTGATGGGATAGGGATCCTACAGTGGTTCTACTGTGCATTAGAATTATCTGGGAGACTTTGAACTGTACCTTGATGCCCAGGTCCCACCAGACACCATGTGGTTTAACTCCCTGGGATGGGGCCTGGCCCTGACAGATTTCTCTAGCTTCTGAGGGGATTTGACTGCAGCCAGGATTGAGAGTCACTGAATCCAGGCAAAGTGTACATCAGCCAGGTCATTCCCTGGTGCCTTCCTGACCCTTTGCAAGTGTGTGTGGGGCTTACATAGCTGGCAACATGGCAGAGGTCACGTCAAGAGAGAGGAGCACTGAATCTCCCCACTCTTGGACTTTGAAATGGACACGTTATTATCTTGTAAACCGATAGACCCAAATTGAGTTTGCACACAAGGAGTGACTATGCCCCTAGCTGGAGGCTCAACCTGAACCTTATTTGCAAATGAAAGGAGCTTTCCAAACAGCAGTGCCATCTACAATGGCAGAAAAAGGCAGTTGCCCTACTGTATGAGAGTGAGTATTCCCATAGATGGAACAGGATGGGGATGAAGAACACCCTGGCTTGTAAATTCCTCCTTGAGAAGCGGCAGAAAAGGGGTTGGAGGAAATAGCAAGGGTTTTGGAATTAGCTGACGTAGAGCATGTATTCTTTCTCTCCTCCTGTCAGCACTGACGTCTGGCCTTGGGGAAGTTATTTTTTGACTATGCTGAGCCTCAGTTTTACAAAGTGCGTAACAATACCCGGCACAAAATGTTCTTGCGAGTACATCAGTGACCAAGCACTGGACCTGGTTTAGCGTTGGTGGTAAGTTAATGACAAATGACAGCTATTGAAAAAAAAAGGAACGCGAATGCTGTTTTATTCTTTGTGTTGTACCAGTGTTCCCATCAAATCCCCCCAAAAAGTATTCTATCCACAAGTCACATAAACAGTTAAGTTACTGGATGGAGAGTACTGAGTTCCTCTTGTCATTGTAACAAATTACCACAAACTTAGTGACTTAGAATGACGCAAATTTATTATCTTCTAGTTCTGGAAGTCAGAAGTCTGAAATGGGGTTCACTGGACTAACATCAACACGTGGGCAGGTTGCATTTCTTCTGGAGGCTCTGGAGGAGGATCTATTCCCTTTCCTTTTCCATCTTCTGGGGGCTTCCAGCATTCTCTGGCTCTTGGCCTCTTTCTCCTTCTTCAAAGCGAGCAGTTCTTGGGGCTCCTGGGTGGCTCAGTCAGTTGCGTGTCTGATTCTTGATTTTGGCTCAGGTCATGATCCCAGGGTGTGGGATCAAGCCTGGCGTTGAGTCCCACATTGAGCTCTGCTTGAGATCCTCCCTCTTCCTCTCCCTCTGCCCCTCTCCCCTGCTCTCTCTCTCTCTCTCTCTCTCTCCCCCTCTCTCTCTCTAAAAACCAAAAACAAAAACCCAGCAATTCAGCATCTTTCTCTGACTCTGACTCTCCTGCCTCCCCCTTTCACTTATAAAGACACATGTGATCTCACTGGGCCCAGCCAGATAATCCAGGATAATCTCCCCATCAAGGATCACATCTGCCAAGTCTCTTCTGCTATGCAAGGCAACACATTCACAGGGTGTGTGGATGAGGAAGTGGACATTTTTGGATGGCCACTGTTCTGCCTACTCCATGGGGACAGCTTTGTCACTTTTAAGCTTTTTATCTTCTAAAAGTCTTCCTCCAGTCTTTGACACCTGCTCCCACTCACCTGCTAGCAACTGCTGCGGAAGGCTAAAAACTTGTTTGAACCCATTAGCATGTCCAGAACATTCAGAAATTGCCAGTCAGGAAATTCAACCGTTTTCCTTTGTGCCTGCATGTGAATCTTCTCGATGGTTGTGATTTCCTAGTACATGCCACAGTAGAGGCCTAGTCTTCACTTGTAAAGTTGTTACTAGCACATTTGAGGGGACTGATCGGTGAGACAGTGCCCTGCAGAGATGACCTTGACAAGTCTGAGGACCTCTGACTCCTGACAAGTCTAAGGACTGCCCGTAGGGGCTGCCAGGTTTAAAACTTTACAAGACCGCCCTTCCCCTGGGAGGGGGACCATTGGCAACTCCTTCCATGGGTTTTTTATTCCTGCTCCAGGAAGGAAAGGCCTGAGTGTGCAACAAGCTCTTATGTTCTTCAAATGAGTCGAGAACTTAAGTCTGGAGTTTGGACAGGAAACTGGAACTCAGTGGGAGGTCTGTGAGGGTGGAGGACGGCGGGGTGGGGGGGGGGTGCTTCCAGGCTTTCAAAACACAAAACAGGTGGTTTTAGGCAGTGCAGGCCCGGCTGGGGAGTGGTGGGGAGGGGAGGGGTGAATACCAAGTAGGCAGCCTTCTGGATGGGTGGGGCTGGGCCTGCAGCCTGGGCTGGCTGCCTAGGAGTAGAGAGTGACAGGTGAGGGCTCTGAGCTTCCCTGCTTGCCACTCAGGAAAATCCTGGGACTGCCAACAGGCGTGGGGAGGCGCGTCGCCTCTGGACCGAGACACGCTCAACAGTGGGAGTCCAGCCAAACTGAAGGCCCCCTGATGGAGAAGACCGGGGAGCAGAGTGGCAGGAGCTCCTTCCTCTGATGAATCAGCAGTGATGTGGGCGACAGGGAATCTGAAGCCATGAGTCCAGCCAGAGGCACCATCAGCCAAGTCTGACAGGCTTTAATTATTTAAGGGTAAGAAATCTGTGCTTTGTAAACACGCCAGATGTCCATGCTTTTGTATATTTTGATTTCTTGTTTGTTTTACTTTTGGTTGTTGTCGATGATGTTGTTTTAGTAAAACTCGAAATAAGAAGAGGGTAGCAGAGTCCTTGTCCTTTCCTGGAAAGGCCCAGCTGGAGAATCAAGGAGTCCTTGTGCAGCTGAGGCCCCTGGTGAGGTGACTCATAGGAATGTGACCAATCTCAACTCCAGAAGTGGCTGCTTGTGAATCTCCTGGGAAGTCTTTAATTACCTCTTGAACACATTGTGTGAGTGAGCGAAATGGTGATTTTAGTGGCATGTTAGGCATGGGGACAATAAGAGCAGGCATTGAAACGGACAACTTAGCCACGTCCCATCCAGATCACCCAGAAGGCTGGATGACAGTGCTTCTTTAAGTAGCTTGGCAGATAATGCAAAATGCCTCCTGACTCCCCAAAGGGCCTTAGCTGCCCGTTTTCTCTTTACCCTCTCTAGCCCTTAAACAAACAAAAAAATAAATAGAAGTCTACAGTCTTTGCAACAGACCTGCCTGACATCAATTAACACTAACCTCCGGCAAGTGGCAGTCCTCACAAAGCTCCAAGATGTTTTCAGCGCGAGGATTTTCCTGTGTTCTCGAAAGTATGAGTAAAGTATGGGTATACTAATGGCCACTTTCCTGACAAGGCAACCAGGCTCAAGATACTAAATGGTGACACTAGTTAAGTGGTCCTGCAAGAAAGGGATAAATCCGTGCACAGAATAAGGTCCGAGGGCCCCCATTCCCTGCGTGTTCCATTAGACATTTGAAATCTCTCAGTCAAGCATGGAGCAAATGGGTGTCCAGGACTGGAGGCTGACTGATAAACCCCTGAGGTCTGATTCCAAGCTGTTGTCCAGAGAAAACTTCCACTGTTCACACTTGAGGGGGGTGGCCAGAGTGGCAGCAAAGAGAAGGGAGGAGGGGAGAATTAATTCAGGAGCTGGGAGCTGAGAAACAGATTTGGTAAGCACATACTTCAAAGCTCACTAGAGAACTCCAATAAAACATAGACTCTCTGCAGCAACCAGGGAGTGATTTAAATCCACTTGGAATTTCTAGGAGGAAGGAGTGAGACTTACCAGCTCTGCTCAGAGCCTCATGAATAATTTCACCTGACACAGGACACTGAACCAGCAGAAATCAGGGATGTACAAAGGATAAAGTGTTTCCAACTCATCTTTGTTACTCCAGTCTTATTCGTAAGTGGGGAACCAGGTTGGGTAAGGGAAGCCTAGACAGGAAATTCACCATTTTTAGACGCATTATTTTTTGTCCTTGTGCGAGAGGTGTTGGATAGGAAACACATTTTCTGGCAGCCAAAAGCTCGCTGGCTGGGTTGGCTAAGAGAAAGGCCACGCACCCACGTACTACGAGGATGTGGACAACATTGAGAACTCCCTCTGGGCTAGCTGACAGTGAAAGGGAAACTTCCAGAGAAGTAAACACCTAAGCCCCCATCGGCACAGGTGGTGCCACGGAAGTTACTCTTGTTGCCTTGAACCCCCGGCTGCGATCCCCTCACACCCCCATCTCCTTCCTCCACACTGCACATCCACTGCCCGCCAACAGATCATCAAGTTTTTGTCAATGAGGCGGCCAGTCCTGGCTCTGGGAAAGGGTGTCCCCCCGCGGGTCCTCACTGCGCTTAGATGGGCGGGCAGGGACGGCCTGAACCCTCTCGAAGATCCCAGGGGGTCTCGGTCCGCAGGAATCACCCCTGCCCCCCCCCTCGGGGCGCAGCCTTTTCCGCTCGCCCAAGCGCAGCGCACCCGCGCGCGACCCAGGTGCCCACCGTGGAGGTGGCAGCGCCGGCGGCCCTGGCAGCCAGGGCCCAGAGGTCGCTCTGCTTTCCCCCTGATGGCCGCAGGGGGGCAGGAAAGAAGGACTAAGGATAGAGGCCAGCGGAGGAGCCGGCCGCGCGGAGGGTGCGGGGTTGGGGGGCAGGGGTTGGGGGAGCACGGAGAGCGGGGCGCGAGGCGCGGAGCCCGGGCGGCGCAGGTGGCTGGGACACCGACGGGCGGAGGGCGTAGGAGCCGCCCCGAATGAAGGAGCTCGGCCCGAGACACCCGCCGCCAGCCGCCTCGACACCCGGCTCTGACGTCCGCAGCGACTCGGGGACGGGAGCCCTGGAAGCGCCGCACCCTCCCGCCGAGGGACGCGAGGGAGCGGGGGGGGGGGGTCCGAGGGGCCCCGCTGTCCCTAAGAGCCAGGGACAATCACTGCAGCCTCCGGGAGGAAAGCCGCGCTGGGAAGAAAAGACGCGAGCTGCTCCCTGCGTCCCGTCTTTCCCAAGATCCAAACCCGCCCTGCAGCCTCTGGCGACTGAGCATTACTCTCGTTTTGCAGATACCGAGGCCTGGACGTGTTGTGAGCCTCAGGGACACAGGCATAAATCAGTTACGCTAATCCTGATCTCTGTGGTTCAGATACTTTAAATCCGGGAGCCACCTTTTTACATCTAACTGGCTGGACACCGTTCTTTTTTCTGTTTTCTCCAACCGAGGCCATTCCAACTATTTTATCTCCTAGTACAGACTTCCGTATACTTCGATCATTCCACTCCAAGGCGTTACAGTAAACAGGTTCTCTTCCCCTCATCACATCGGCCCCATTTCTCTACTTTCTGCTTCCACATTTAACTCCTGACCCATCTAGACCAAAACTCCCCAAAAGTTCTAGACTAGAGAGCCCAACATACACAGAAATGGCCCAGGAAAAAAGGCGGCGGTGGGGTCAGGGAACGGGGCTATCAAAAAACCAAACTGCATTTTTGTGGTGTTTTCTTCTTTTTAACCTGATGGACATTAAATTGCTGTGTAAAATATTTCATCTGTTCAGAAACTTTATTCTAAAACGACTTGCGCATTTGTTTCACCGATGCTGTTTATTTTGGAATTTCAAATAACCCTTAGAGACCATGGACAGTTTTTATGTTCATTAAAACTACACCGGGGTTCAAAAGGATTGTGAGACCTTGCTGTTATGATGTTAATAAACCAACAAAATAGATAATGATCAAATAGAAAGCAGCATGAGGAGGAAACCAGTAAAATGTAGGCCAGTGGGATTTACAAAGTTGTCCTAAAAAACAAAGTCTTTGTCTTCCTCTCCCTTTCCTCATCCTGTTAGCAAATCGTGCTCAAGTAAGGAGAGAGTGCTTGGACAAGTCCATTGCCTGCTCCTTGGTACTGTGAGCCAGAAAGCCAGGCTCGTGGTTCCAGCTCACTCTTGCTCAGCTCAGGTGAACACCCAGCTGGTCACACTGGGGACAGAACGTGATCTGGGTGGGGCAGCACTGCCAAATAGGACGGCCCTCCACCTTCTGGAAACTGTAGCGCAGTGCTCCCAAGGCATGGGTCTGTGGGTTGCTCCTTTTCGTTAGTCCTCCAGTACCTTCCATTTCCTCAGCGTCTGCGTGGCCCAGGCTCCTGAGTTTTCACTAGCTTGCCAGTGGCCCAGGCTCCTGAGTTTTCACTTTCCTTCCTGCAGTCTTCTTTTCTGGCAGTTTGGTTGATTCATTAACATCTCCATCAGAGGGATGGGCAGGGAGCTTGGAAGTCCACTCAGCTCTTCTTAATGGTCCTTCTGGTACTGGGTTTGGTGGGAAAAGAGCCACGCTGTTGGCTAAAATGAGATTTTGGGATTATCCATGGATTTAATCTGGCCTTCTCACATCTACCATTTCCACAAGTAATTAGAGATTACTAGATACATTGAGAAGTTGCATTAGCCTTAAAGAATTTGGAGAAAATCTAAATAGGCTTAAATACCATCTTGGAGTCCAGAATGTTAAGCTCTATGCTCCAGATAATTAACATTTTTAAGGCCTTTCCCTGCTCCTGCTCCCTGCACCCTGTGGTTAACGTCACTACTGGATAACAAGTCACTGAAAACATTTTAAATATAATATATTTTGCAGGGAGGGTGAGCAGAGTAGAAACGCAGTAAATACACACTACTACCGTTGTATTCAGAGAGAATAGGCCAGGCAGCATTGGCGATTTGAAACTTCTCTATCATCCGAAAGTACATTCCGATCCGGGCAGTTTGAGAAGTTGAGAAGATTTTGATTATTAATATACATGAGAGACCGGCAGGTGGAGGATGATTTGTAGAGCCATGCCCTCTCTGTAAGCATGAGCGTGCCACCCCTCCTCCTGGAGAACACCTTGGACACACAGTGTCTGTCCAGAGCAGTGGGTGATGCTTACAGAGGGAGCATGGCCCTTCCTCCAAGCTCAGAGGGCTCCTTCCAGAGACTGTGAGCGTAGGCAATAGCATTCTTTTGATTTTTCTTTTCCCAGTGGGAGTCCTACATTAGCACTGACATGAAAATGGCATCCTATTATTGCAGATGGCTGAGAACATGGTAATCATAGTGTCTCATGCTTCCGTAGCGTTTGACAGTTTTCAAAGCAATTTTGTATTTGTTCTCTTATTTGATCTTCATAATAACTGCGAGGTAGGATGGATATTATCACCTCCGTTTCTTTCTGACGAGGAATTTAGCCATGGTCAGAAAGGTAGGAAGAGCAGAGTAGAATTAGAATCCAGCCTTCTGACACACCCTTCCATTAAGGTTCTATACCATTAAAGTTCTATAATAAAACATCACAGTTCCTTTTTTTTTTTTTAATTTTTTTTTCTCAACGTTTTTATTTATTTTTGGGACAGAGAGAGACAGAGCATGAACGGGGGAGGGGCAGAGAGAGAGGGAGACACAGAATCGGAAACAGGCTCCAGGCTCTGAGCCATCAGCCCAGAGCCCGATGCGGGGCTCGAACCCACGGACCGCGAGACCGTGACCTGGCTGAAGTCGGACGCTTAACCGACTGCGCCACCCAGGCGCCCCAAAACATCACAGTTTCTTATGTGACTGCATTATCATGCCTGCTATATGTTCATTAACTACATTGCACTCAAGCATGATAATTTTATATGGATTTAATTGTGCAAATTATACTCATGAAAAAATGGTCTCTTTTTTAATAGTCTTTTTTTAATAGTCTCTATTAAAAAAGAGACCATTTGGAATAGTCCTGTCTCCTTTGGAATACTATTACTTTTGTTGTAGTTCTGTCCGTTTGTTGTATTTCTCCCCCTTAATAATCAGCAAGGTGTTAATCTAGCCACGTTGGACAATTTCCCAAAATCACTTAAACTGACTTATAAAATATGACTCACTATTCACTTTATCCCATGGCTTTTCTTTTCCATTACTAGAATCTGAGTGCATACTGAGCTACTCCCCAAAGGAATGGGTCAAGATCACAGGTTACCGAAAACAAACAACTCCAGCACAAACCAAAGGTTTTTATGTATGCGTAATAACTACACATTTTATATCCATAGGTATTTTTAGAAAGATGGATAAAAACCTCTCTGACATACCCACATGATGGTAGTCCGATGCATGCTCAAAAAAAGCTTTTCAGCTTTTTCCATCAACACCATTCATATTTTAGAAGACGGACTTTGCAGGGGCCTCCCCAAAGAATTTCCTTAAATCTCTGCCAACCTGCGGGGAGAAGGAGTAGAGATATTACATAAATATCTGCATTGAGTTCTTGGATAGAGTTGCACAATGGCCATATATGGTGAAAGGTAGATTTTCCCTTGTGACTATATTGTTGGAATATGTTAAATGCATATGTCTCCATTTCTGCTCCCAAGAAGCTGGTGTACAGATGTTTAGTATTGGGGTCGTAGAAACGCCGCGGTCTACAGTTTACATGATGTCTAATAGGTTTCTAGAATGTGCTTAAAAGGCAGTGTTCAGAATTAGGCCTCTAACCTTCTTTGACGTAATTGTCTTTCTTTGGAGTCACATCTTGAAGGAAAGGATGAAGATTTGGAAAGGGAATTAATTTTCTCAAAACCAGACTTACTCTTTTCCTTCTGTACTTTATAGTAATCCTTTAAACTCAAAAAAACTTCAGCTAATTATGGATTTCTACCTGACTAATGTTGCCATTTGAGCGGCTACATGTCACTCTTTCTGGTTTCTGACCCCCTGTCAGGCCAATTCTGCCTGATTTCACTCATGTGCTGCTGCTTTTTATAATCTGAACATTATTTCCACTCAAATGTTTCCAGCTTTGCAAAAAACCTAGGAATCTGAAAGGCGGGAGGAAACCTCTCATAACTACTATTTGGATAATTATCACTTTCAGTTATTCTGATTTTTTTTTTTTCTGCAAAACGGATACTATGAGAAAAACATCTGAAAAAAGTTGAAGGTTTTACTTTGAAAGCTAAATTTTCTAACTCACATTTTAAAAATAGAGCTTACGCAGTCTCCCTGGTAATTAAAATATAATTTCCCCTCTATTTTCTATGCTCAATAAACTCAACTGTTACAATATATTTTGAAATGTACAACATGGAGTCTAGGGCATTAAACAAAAAAGTTAAAAGGCTTTGAGGGGATTTTTAAAGATCCAGTTTCCTAATAAGCAAAATGGACCCTGGAAAGACTTCATGGTGTTTAATATGTTTTTTCCCTATCTTCTAAATGCAATAATCTCTAACCACCACTTGATCATCAGAGATTTATATTCACTATAATTTATATCAACTTATATCTGGGATTCTTTTTTTTTTTTTTCTACAACGTTTGGCAGCAAACTGCTGGTGGAAACTAGAATGTTTCACATTAGCAGCCCTCTTAAATTATTTCTATGAAATAATTTACTGTGGATTACAAATTCTTATATGGCATTTAAAGTTAATGATTAGGCAGAGAGATATATCAAAAATATGATTAGTCACATATGTACCTGACTTGCATGGTTTTAACTCTATGTGTGTTTTACAAGAATTGTTTTCAAAAAGATATTTCTGGGCTTATGCATTTTTCCTATTAAAGCCAACGTATTTTTAAAGGAAAACAGAAATAGACATACATGCTCCTATAAACTATCTCCTCTAATTAAATGTCTATAAGATTATTTTCTATTTCTTGATGGCCATTTACAGCATAGGTATTGCTGCATGGTCTGAAACTTAAAAGAGCTCACAATGGTGAAGATCTCTCGCAGCATAACTTGAAGTCAAGATGTAAAAATCCTAAGAGAGTATGAGAGTTTTAATGAAAATTGTAATGTCTCTCTTTCACTGCCAGGAATCAGTAACGAAGTGATGTACCCCCAACAGAACAAGAAATGAAACGAAACCCAGGGCTCCTTATACAAAGCTCAGAATGAGCTCCTTCCTGACTCGTTTTCATTTTCTCTACATAGTTAAGGCTTAAAGCTGTTAGATATTTCTGTGCTTAATTCCACTTATCACCCAGGGAAGTAAGACTTAGAAGGGTGGCCATGAAAGTTGGGTTAACAGAAAATAAAAAAAATAATTAAAAAAAAAAAAGAAAGAAAGTTGGGTTAAAATTTTATTTGCATGGAAGCAGCTCCTCCCAGAACATCTCTTCTGTATCTCAGACAGATATTTCTTTTTCTCCTCCCTTCTTCTCTTTTCCTATTTCACAGTGGTTTTCTTAACTCAACTATTTATGATTCATTTCATGAAAGGCTAGGTTTTCTCCGAGGGTACTATAATGTCTCAAAGTGGTTTTAGAGACTAGCAGTAACAAGAAACTATTTTCTTTTGTGATGTAAAATAAAGTCATTGTTAATAGCCTACAACCTGCAATTAACTATTAAAAAAGGAATTTATGAGGGCTGGTTATTATCCTCCTGAAATAACGTTGTTACAAGTCTGCCCTTGTCAGTCATCTGCAGGAATCACGTGCTAGATCCCAAACAAAGGGAGGGTCTGGATCCACACAGAGGCTCGTGGCAAATTACCCCGTGACAGCCTGGCCTGATAGCCCCTTATGCCCTTTGTCACCTTTTCAAAGCAAGAGAATAATAGCCACATGTGTATTTCATCCTGATTGGACTAAAAGGCACCTGTTTGTGAAGCTGAGTTTGAATTGGGAATTAGAAAAATATTTGCATGGCTGGTAACAGCAAATTACGTGGGAGTGCCTTGGGGACATTGGGGCAGTAGCAGGCAGGGCTTAGGAAAGACAACTGGAAGCATCCTGCACACATTGAAAACTGCGTGTCGACTCTTTTCCTTCTTTCTAACACTAATATAAGTCCTAAGAAGAGCTTCCTCTTCCTCTCCTTGCGCTGTAAGCGCTTTCCTTGGCCGAAGCTGGGTCTCTCTGGCAAGCCCCTTGTGAGTCCTCTTTGGCATCAGCAAAGTAGAGAGGAAGAGAGAGCATCCTATCAAGCAGCTGAGCATGGCATGGGCGGGAGAGGGAGGAGGGGGCAAGGAGAAAGGCACAGGATTATTCACCAGAGGCTGGATTAGTCTAAAGCTCAGCAACTGGAACAGGTCTGCTGATGTTGCAGAAGCACCAAAGGTAGAGGGTCTGCCCTGGAGGGAGAGCTACAGAGCATGAAGAATAATGAGATCGTGTGTGGCTGGGGAAGGATGGGAGATGGTCTAGGAGGTGGATGAGAAGGAAGGTGGGGGGGAGAAGGAGGAGGATTAAAGAGGAGGCAAAGGTCTGAAATGGTTTGATTGGTTTCCAAGAGCCAAAGATATAAAATTCCAGGTTCTAAACCTTTATAATATAAATCATCGTTCCCTGAAGAAAGTAATAGAATCTCACTGGTAAAGTAATGGCCTTCTTTACTTAAAAAAAAAAAAAAAAAAAAAAAAAAAAAAAATTTTTTTTGCAGGGGGGAATGCAAGCTGGTGCAGCCACTCTGGAAAGCAGTATGGAGGTTCCTCAAAACACTAAAAACAGAACTACCCTACGACCCAGCAATTGCACTACTAAGCATCTATCCAAGGGATACAGGTGTGCTGTTTCGAAGGGACACATGCACCCCCATGTTTATAGCAGCACTAGCAACAATAGCCAAAGTATGGAAGAGCCCAAATGTCCATCGATGGATGCATGGATAAAGAAGAGGTGGTATCTATATACAATGGAGTATTACTCAGCCATCAAAAAGAATGAAATCTTGCCATTTGCAACTACATGGATGGAACTGGAGGGTATGATGCTAAGTGAAATTAGTCAGAGAGACAAAAATCATATGACTTCACTCATATGAGGACTTTAAGAGACAAAACAGATGAACATAAGGGAAGGAACACAAAAATAATAAAAAAACAGGGAAGCGGACAAAACAGAAGAGACCCATAAATATGGAGAACAAACTGGGGGTTACGGGAGGGGTTGTGGGAGGGGAGATGGGCTAAATGGGTAAGGGGCACTAAGGAATCTACTCCTGAAATCATTGTTGCACTATATGCTAACTAATTTGGATGTAAAGTTAAAAAAATTAAAAAATACAATTAAAAAATAATAAAATAAAATAAATAAATAAAACAATGGTAAATCTGATGTTAAAAAAATTTTTTTTTTTTACACCGTGCCTGCAAATGTGGGGGGGAAAAAAGCTCTCCAAGATTTGGGTGAATGTTGCTTAATATGAAATGCCAAAGCACAGAAGATTGGTTTTAAAATGAGAATAAATGAGAATAAAAACACAAAACTAAGAACCATCACTTCTAAGACCTTCACTTAAATAAGCATAGTCTAACACGCTGTGATGTTCATTACTGATTTCAGAAAGTTATCAAAAGCATCTGTTCAGTATGTTTGGAAAGCCAACTTGCTTAGTTCTGTGAAACAATGTCTGAGTTAGCGTCTATGGAAAACAGAATAGCACACACACGATTTTAATCCCATTATTTTGAAAACTTGGTAAAGCTTTGGTGTCATCTGAAATGGCTGATTTTCTTATTTTGTATACTTAGACAAACACTAATAATAATTTTAGGAAAAAGTTATGTAGATTTAGAAAATTGAAAATCATAATCTAGAATTGAAATTGTCACTTAAGATAGAGCTCTGATTTGTAATTGTCTGAATACAATTTGTCCCTCATAGGATCAAAACTCACCTCTAAAGGAAAATCTAAAATCCACTACAATAGTTACAAAAATTTGGAAATTAAAGACCTGCTAGAAATAAATATAACAAAACAATAAATGCCATCTGCCAAAGTATTGCTAATTTATATACTAGCAGCCTGTTTGACTTTATTGTACAAAACTTCAGAGCAGCCATTATCACGGATATTTATGGAATGATGGCCTGTGTAGTAGTCCCTGCCCGTCACTTAATCACCCAATAAATCCAAACCTGGAATATTTTCAGCAACATTCATCAAGGGTCGCTTTTTTTTTTTTTTTTTTAAGCTTATTCATTTTGAGAGAGAGAACACAAACAGTAGAGAGACAGAATCCCAAGCAGGCCCCACGCCACCAGAACCAGCCTGATGTGGGGCTCAAACTCACAAACTATGAGATCATGCCCTGGGTCAAGATCAAGAGTTGGTCGTTTAACCAGCTATGCCACCGAGGTGCCCCCATCAAAGGTCACTTTTAAGTGATGTAAACTATCAATGATAGCCTTTTATTTATTTTTTATTTATTTATTTATTTTAATTTTTTATTTTTTTTTTCAACGTTTATTTATTTTGGGGACAGAGAGAGACAGAGCATGAACGGGGGAGGGGCAGAGAGAGAGGGAGACACAGAATCGGAAACAGGCTCCAGGCTCTGAGCCATCAGCCCAGAGCCCGACGCGGGGCTCGAACTCATGGACCGCGAGATCGTGACCTGGCTGAAGTCGGACGCTTAACCGACTGCGCCACCCAGGCGCCCCTCAATGATAGCCTTTTAAAAAACCATCTACTTTTGGTCAAAATGTTGCTATAGAAAATCATCTCCCTTTGAAGTGCTATGTATTGATTACATCTGCAATCACGGTGTCAAAATAAAATGCAAAGACGACCTATGAAAAGCCTTTCTTAGTTGAATGTAGAAGAGAACCACAGACGATGATGTTCATTTTGTAACATGCTCTTATTCCGTGATTATCTATAAACAGCCAGAGCAAAAAGAGACTCAGATGAGTGGCCTTCTGGTCAAAAGATGGAAACTGATATGTTTAGCCATTGAAAACTTAGGAGAACTTGTCACTGTACTGGGAAAATAAAATCCAGTAGAAAATAGGGTTTTCTAAAATGTTTTTCTAATTATCACCTTGGTTCTCTGTGGTTCTGCAAATACAAATAAATAGAAAGCTAAGTTCATTTTTTTCCAACTCTCAGTTTAGCTACAAAACTCCTAAATGAAAACACAATTTTTCTGGTGTTATAGAAGTCAGGAGTGGTGAAGAACAGAGCTTCAAGTATTCCAGGAAAGGCTGTGGAGGGGTGCAGAGGCCTGTGGGAGCAACCAGAGGGGTGCTGGCGAGTGCTCCTTTGTCTCAGACTGTCTACTGCTCACCTTGATCCACTGGCCACATTCTTTCCTATTTTGGAAAAGTGGAGCTGTTAATGTTGGTTCAATACCATAAGAAACACTGAGCCTCCTATCACCAGCATCACCATTGCTCCTTGTAGCAAGAGAACGCTGAAATGAGCAGTTGTTGAATCCTAGAATGTTAGAGCTGGAAGGGACATTAAAGCAGTCTCTCTGGGTACAGTTTCTAACTATGTAGGGGCTAAATCAAGCATAGATTAACTCTTAACTCTCAATCCATAGTTGTTTAATAAGGAAAGATCACAAACTGGTATAGCCAACGGATTATAGATTTTAACATATTTTGTAAGATTTATACCTAAATCGGTTAAGTGTCTGACTCTTGATTTTGGCTCAGGTCATGATCTCAGGGTCGTGAGACCAAGCTCCACGCTCAGGGAGGAGCCTACTTAAGATTCTCTCTCCCTCTCTCTCTCTCTCTCCCTTTGCCCCGTCCCAACCCCCACCACCAACTCTCTCTCTCAAAAAACAAAACAAAAAAAGGATTTACACCTAATTATTTCATGGTTTTCTATATCATACATTAGAGTCCAGCTCCCTAGAATCCTAAATTAAATCTGGAGCACCTGTGTCCCATGTGAGTCATAGAGACCAGTGTTGTCCAACAGAAATGCAATGTGAGCCACACGTGCCATTTAAAATTCTCTAGTAGCCACATTGTAAAAATTAAAAAGGGAAATTAATTTTCATAATTGTGCATTGGTTATTTATTGCTGTGTAACAAATTACCCCCCAAACCTAGCTTGAAACAAACATTTATTATTTTACAGTTGCTCTGCATGAGTGGTTTAGCTGGAGAGTTCTGGCTCAGGGTTCCTCCTCAGTTTGTAGTCAGGCTATCAGCTGGGCTACATTGGGGCAGGAGGGTCTGCTTCCAAGAAGTATCACTCACATGGCTGGTTGTTGGGTGATGTGCCTCACCTCTCCTCCACGTGACTTCTCATCCTCCAGGGACTCTTGTCTTCATTTGGCATCTTCTGCATGAGAGTCTGTTCTTTACTGGTGACTGTGCTCTGAGACAGAAGTAGAGAGGGCACAAGCTAACGTAGGGAGGAAGGAGCACCCAAGATAAAAGCTGCATTTTGTAGATTTGTAACCTAATCCTGGAAGTTACATTCTATCACTCTTGCCTTTTTTTCTGTTAGAATTGACCCATTAAGTCCAGCCTACATTCTAGGGGAAGGAATTACACTTATGGGTTATTGGGGGTCATCTTAAAAGTAGCCTACCGCAAGTCTGTTTTAATTATCCCAATACATTGGGGTATTATTTATGGCATTATTATATAATGAACATAAAAATTATTAATGAGATATCTTACATTCTTTTCTTACACTAAGTCTTCAGGATCCGGTATTTATTTCATACTTACAGTTCCAACCAATTGGTCTAGCCACATTCCAAACACCACTGGGCACATATGGCTAGTGGCTACTTTAGCACGGCACATCTCTAGATGCTCTGCAGTCACCTAAAGACCCAAAGACCCTAACTTAGGGGATCTTCTTCATTTACAATGTAAGTGATTGATCAGATCTGTATCAAGGGATTACCATGTTCCAGGCACGGTGCTAAATGTGGGGAACCCCAAATCAGTAAATTACCATGCCTGCCCTAAAGGAACTCAGCCAGGCAAATAAGTTAAATTCTAAATCTAGATCAACCATTTTGGGCCTACCTCAGAGAGCTCTAACCTGTGATGGGTTCTAGAATGAAGCAGAACGCAGCCTCTCCACACTCCTCGGGAAGGTGGTGACCCAGAGTCTTTTCAGACCAGCCAGAACCTCCGACAATGACCATAGACGTCACTCACCCCCAGACCCAACTTGAGGCTATGTCTCCAGCTCTAAGCTGGAGCCCATATGTTGGCCTGAAACCTGATTTGCTTTGGATGTGGAGCAAATTAAATATTTGTTTAACTCAGTACATTGTACTTTCCACTATTCTCCATAAGCAAGACCTGTAGGGGAAGGGAGATATAGGGCATACCGTAACTATTTCAGGCTTCTTGGGTGCTTTGGAGGGACGTGTCATTGTTGCACCAAGTTTTATACATAAATGTGACTCTGTTTACATAGAACGGAAGGTCCTTAATTATCTTACCGGCTATGAATGGATTTAGCAACAGGGAGCATTATTTTTAGTCTATTCTCTGCCCTAACTCTGATAATGTACATACGTATTTGACTTGAGTCTTTTCTCACACTTTGTGTCCTGAAGCATATTTGTGCTGCTTAAAGAATAACTCTGTGCAGCCAGGACCTACCCGAGGAGTTTCCCATATCCCCAAAAGGCACTTACAGGCTATGTATTAATGGTGATATACCTGGCAATACAGTTAAAGAATTCTGGGTTTCATTGGAGATGGGGGGGGGGGGGCAGCGGGGAATGCAACATACTCTTCACTAGCAGTAGAGGAAAGCAGTTTTCTGAGTGGTTTTTCTACCAAAGTAAATAGTAGTCATGTATTTTCAAGTTAGAGGAAAATCCATGCCTATCTCAACAGGAAGAAATAAGTCTCATTCAGATGGTGTCTGGAAAAATGGTCTTGAATACCTTCTTTATTTCTTGTCTTCATAAAAATATTGTTTAGGGAAAAGAAAACCCCATAAAGACAATTTCAAGTCAAGGACCAGACATAAAACAACACACCTTTCTTACATGTAAAATTCATTTCTGAGTTTCCATCATGTATCTATGCACTGTTTCATCAAAGTGATAGTAGCTGTATCTTTCAAAATAAAATACCTTTGTTCCACAATGTGGATACTATAAAACCCAAACCAAAACAAAACACCAACAACCTGATGACACATCTCGTTTCTGTGTCTAACGTCACGATTTTTGGTTGAACCGTCATAGTCTAAGGCTCAACCACTCAACCTGGAAAAATATTCATGGGGTCTGGAACATAGAAAAATCCCTAAAGCTGTTCAGCTGGAATTTTAAGGGTGAGATTACAGCTTCTGTTTTGTGTAAATCTGTCCAGATTTAGCATTTTACAGTATCAGGTACTACTCTAAGAGCCAAGAATGACTCTGCCTAAAGGCCCCTGCACAAAGAGAGACCTCCATGCCCCAAAGTCAGGTCACATTAGAGAAAGAAGTGAATTGTCAACACTCCATTGTAAATACAATTTACACACGTCATTTTTTTTTTTTTTTTTTTACATGTAGAGTAGATTCATTCTAAAAGCACACTTTACTCCTGTTTTGGAGGTTCTAAATAAAAGAAAATAGCATTTTAATGGGCCTTTGGGAAGGCCAGCATGCTCAAACAGGGCATATATGATGGGATCTATGACTATTTTCGCTGAGTTTTAGAATGCAAACTTAAGTCCACAGTATACACTCCAGCAAATATATCTATATCTATATCTATATCTATATCTATATCTATATATCTATATCTATATCTATCTATATATCTGTTCACAGACTGATACAGCCCGCAAGCACATAATGTGTATATGGACAGTGACAAAAATATCTCGATTTTTTTTTCAATTACAGCTTTTGTTGTGATTTATTCTAACATATTCCACAAAATAAACGTTTCATTGATAGTGCAGGCAGTGTGAAGTCTGGGGGGTGTACAGCCCCCTCTTTGGAGAAAGAGGGAGACTCCTTTAGCCTTTTCCACCCGAATTTTGATTTGCTTCTTAAAAGTGGAAGCTGAGTCCATCAGCTAAACAGCCAAGCTTGAGATCTGGTTTAAACCGGGAACTCACTCCATTTGGCCGGCGTAGGCGGCTGCCAGCAAAGTCCCTGGGCTGCCTGTTCCCTAGAGCGTTTGCGTGCCCTGTTTACCCGGCCTGGTTCGGCGCGCAGGGGGGGCTTCCCGTCCGGGGAAAGATCTTGTTTACTACCCTCTCTCCCAACCCCCAGGCTAACCGTGCGGCGCGAATCCGGAGAAGCGCGCCCTCGGCGGGGGCCCTGAGTCCACAGCGCCCGGCGCCTCCCCAGCGGGAGGCGGGAGCAGGCCCCGGCTCGAGGGCTGGGCTGTAAGTGCGATCTTGACATTGCGCCCTTGTTGCCAAGACTTGTAGGGCACAAGAGCAACTGCAGCGGGTCCCGACCTGCGCCGGGAGGCTGGGACTGCGAGGTGCGGCCTGCCGCGCAGTCCTCACAGCCCTCCGGGCCCTGGTCCGAGCAGCGCTCCCGGGCCGCGGGGCGAGAAGCGGGGTGGTGGTGGGGGGGGGGGGGGAGCCGGTCGAAGCCCCTGGCTCCGGGTGGGAAGCGCTCACGCCCGGGTCTCGCCACGCAGACCTTCGAGGAAATCTTCCTAAAAACAAAGTCCTAAACTCCAGGATATTCGTGATTACGCGGAGTGTCGTCCCTGCCCAAGGGGCGCGTCCACGCGGAGGCCGCGCCTCGTAGAGCTAGCTGGCTTCCACGCAGGCCGGAGCGGTTTGGTGGCCGCCCTAGCAGGGACCTGTGCAGCAAAACAGACAACGCCGAAAACCGCAAAGTGAATTTATCGTAAAACTCACGAAGGTTAAGCTCCGGGGTCCTTCACGGCCCGACCCTCCTAAAGCCCAGAGAGGGGCGCTAGCAATGCCGGATTCCGAACTGTGCCGGTTAAAGTTCCCCTCCCCCGCCTTCCAAGCCCAGGCCGCACTCCCTGCGCGGCCCACCCGCCTCGCCGCCGCCCGCGGGGCCGGAACCGCCCGCCCCGGGCACCGCGCTCCCGGGTTACAGGGGAGCGCCGTGAAGGCGTAGCCAAGGAGTAACTCCGAAACGCCAAGCTGACTCACGCGGGGCAGAAATTCAGACTTACGACGTCATTTTCACACCTCCTTTCTCGGATTGTCTCGCGTCTCTTGAGCCCACCTCGGGACAGGCCCACACAGCAACTTAAGCCAAAGTGTTACGATTCCGAGGGATGTGTAGATTCGATGGAACTTCTCATTCTCCTAAGCATCATTTTTATTTTCTTCGTATAATAATCTCATCTTTAGGTCAAGGGAATGAATTTGATTATTAAATATCATATCTTTTATATGTTATTGAAACCAGTGTGGTGAGATGAAATATAGGCAGTATTAAATCTCAAAAACAAAACAGTACCCTAAACCAAAGCCTCCTCTTTAGGGCTGCCTCAATAAGCAGCTGGAGAGAGAAGAGGGAGGATTTCGGAATCACCAGAAAGGAGCAGGAAGGTCTCCCTTGCTTGTCATCAGAATATACACACCCACTTCTAGAATAAATAAATAAAGCATTGATTGCCTCTAAACCTGAGGCCTAGCCTGAACAAAAAAATGTCGCAGCAGTCTGCAAATTCAGATGGCTTTGCCCATTTCTATGCAAGGAAAACAGCTCGGTACTTTGAAATCTAGGCTTTTAAATTTCCTGACTCACTGTGAGGGGAGGTGGGATAGGTTGTTCTTATACGGCAAAGAAACACAAATCATTCCTGGTTAGAATCTTCCCAACTATATTCTGGCCAAGGAAATTATCAGAAGCCTACAATTACAAGAATTTTAAAAACTACCTACAATTACAAACTGCATTTTGTACTTAATCCTAAACAGGCTGAGGGTATTTTAATAAAAAATGATATCAAGCAAGTAGCATTCTCTCTTTATTTGTTGGCAATGTTGCTCTCATAGGATTTTTCCAAAACCATAGGGGTGGAAGGAAAGAGAAAAATGTGGGCAAGTGTGCGTTTTGCTTGGATCTGAAACTTCCTGATCTTAAATCTTTGTCTCTATCACAATCATGTCTAGACTCAAAGCTGGCTGTGCTTGGCTTACTAACCTGGGTTTCTGCTGTATAAACTGAGAACCACAAGTGAGCTTAGCTGATCCCTGCTGGGCAGGTGCTATACCTAACGCCCCCGTGGAGGACCGCAGCCAGGGGAAAGCCTAGAGATCACCCCAGCCACTTCCCCCAGTCCCAGGCCTAACCCGGAAAACATTTAACCTTGAGCTTTTTTTTTTTTTTTAAGCACACACTTTTCACAAGCCAGGTCCTCTCCTCTAGACCAGCGGGCCCCAGCGCGTGTCCTCTGCTGCGTGGGGAGAGCCTGGCAGCTGGTGGATCCGTCTGGCCCACAGCTGCAGGATCGGGAGCTCCTCTCAGACTCGGCTTCTTTCAGAAAACTCTTTTCTTGTCGGATGTGGTTTCCCTTTAATTAATCACTCATGCCCGCGTGTCCGCCGCGCAGCTTCCCCACTCTTCCTCCAGCCCCGCGTATGATCCGTTTTTTGGAAGCGAGAGCACAGGCCGAGCAAGTGGGGGCGGCGTGGGTGTGGACTCCGCCGGCCACAGGGCTGCCGGCTGTCCTAAGAGACCCCAGTTCGTGGTACTTTCTAAGATAGGCCTTCTGGAAGATCCACTCCCTCCTCCCGGACTTTCTAGCCAGTTGGCCACGCAGTTCCAAGCCTCGGCCTGGGTGGTCCAGGTGTTCCGGGTGGTCTAGAAGACCATGTTTCCGTCAGGTTCTCTCCCTTCTCCA
The DNA here is from genome assembly GCF_018350155.1 of Leopardus geoffroyi. Taxonomy (NCBI): domain Eukaryota; kingdom Metazoa; phylum Chordata; class Mammalia; order Carnivora; family Felidae; genus Leopardus; species Leopardus geoffroyi. The sequence continues at coordinate 137,769,569 of NC_059326.1, forward strand.
CCTCCTTCCCTCCCCTCCCCTCCCCTCGCCGCTTTAGGAGCTGGCATCCTGCTGGCAAGAGCCACCTTTTGCCCCCCATTCCCACCCCACTCCCTCAAGGATGGTCCCTCCAGGCCTGACGTGGCCTTCCCGAATACTGTGGTTTACTGGACTTCGCAGGGCAAACCGGCCAAGCTTCCAGAAAGTTCAGCCCCTGGATGATGTTGGCCGAGGCCTCTGCAGTCTCCTCTCCGGAAAGCCTTGGCCCTAAACCCTAACACCAGGGCAGTCTGAGGACTGTGGGCCCTGATGATGCAGCCGGTGTCCCTTCATCCCTTTTCCCTCGTTGCGTTTCGTTCTGTTACTTCCAAGCCACAAAGGGAGGCCTCCTAAGCGGGCATCAGCTTTAAGGGCGCAGCCGGTTGGAGCAGGGACCACCCTGGGACTCGTGGGTCTCCAAATGTTGTTGCTCCTGGCGCCACACGCCGAGCGGGGAGGGATCAGATATTCCCGTTCGTGAGCGGTGGTGGCTCCCAAGAGACCACGTGGGGCTCGGTGTGCAAACTTTAGTAGAGAAACGATCGGGGTGCTGCTGCATCGATGCCTCAGGCGGCTGGGGCGCCAAGTTCGTGTCCAGCCCGCCGCGGGGCGCTGGGCGCGGGCCTCGGCTACCCCAACCCCGCCGCAGGCCCCCGGGGTGCAGCAGGCTTCCGAGGCCGCGGGGGCTCGGAGGCTGGAGGCGGGGGGTGGGGGAGAGAAGGGAGGGGGGAGGGGGGACAACCCACTTCCCCCTCCCCCCCAGAACCGGGAGGCCTGAGCGCGATAGCGGGGCCCCGCGCGTGGACTCCGCCCGGCCGGCCGCCTGCCCACCCGCGGCCCGGCTCGGCCGCGTTCCCAGCAGCCGGGAGCGCTTCCTCGCTCGGTCGCGGATCCAGGCCGCCGGTCCAGCTGTCAAAACAGGGGGTGTCTCTTTCATTCTGGCTCACAAAGTCCCAAAGGGGAACAGGGGGCCTTAATGCTTGTGTTTGGACACAAGCAATTATCCCTAATTATTCTTTTTCTTTTGAGCCTGCCCGTCCCGCCGGCGAGCTCGCCGCGGAACGGGCCCCGTAATCCTCCCCGGTCGGCGGATCGCAGTGGGTTCTGTGCGGCCCGAAGCTCGGGCGCTTTCATGTCACTGCGGGTTTAGAGCTGATTCAAACTCATTGCGATGGGGGAATTAACCCCGGGGCCCGGGCTTTCAGGGGCCTCTGATAAGAGATTATACGTGTTGATGGCAAGCTTTTCTTGGCAAAATGTTTTCAAAGGGCTTGGAGTTGTTAAATCAAAGCGCCATTGAATTGCTCGGGACCGCCCCCGCCCCCTCCCCCTGCCCTTCCCCCTCTCCATCTCTTTTCCCTTCATCCCTCCGCCCTCCTTCGCCGCCCGGGACTGCCCACGGTGAGCGGCCCAGCCATCCCGGAGTTTGCAAGGCACTTTCCTTAGTAAGATTTTCCCTCCGTGCCTCACCATGTGAGGATTGTTTTTGTAGGTGCTCCGGCTGCTGGGCACATTGGTACCCCCTTCTCCCCTCCCCCATACACTTGTTCTGGTAAAGAAAACACATCCCAGATGAAAGACTTTTTTTCCCCCCTCCTAAACGTACATGTGTTTTGTAGAAAACGGAGGTGACAGGGTGGGATAACGAGGAGTAAAGGAAGGGTGGTTTTCTAGCCTCCCCCCATCCCAAAGGTCAGCGCAGTCAGAGGGGTAGCCGTGGGGTTAAACAGTGTTGTGGGCAGAGTTCAGATGTCCCGTGAATCTCACGATCCTGCCCTGGGGGCGATCTGGGGCTGCCCAAAGGAAGAAAGCGAGTGTTGGGAGGGCTGTGTGGATGTAAATTCTGCACTGTGGAAAGTCTCTTTATTCAGGACTCAATTATAAATTACAAAGGCTTATTGGGTATTCTGAGGGGCCCTGCTAGGAAGCAGTGGGGAATGCAAAACTTAGATGGGGACTGTAAAAGTCCTATCGGAACTAGATAGACTTTTCCCCTTAAGCGGCGCGGGGGGGGGGGGGGGGGGGAGGGGGGGGACTAAGATACTAAAAAACAAAACAAGTGCCAGATATGTAAAGCTGTGGTCCCTGTCATCTCCTTCCCACCTCCAATATATTCCATATACCACACTATATTGGTCAATTTCCACAGCTATACTTCTTGGCCATCCTGACCTTTACCCGCCCCCTCCCCCCCCCCTCATCTACACCCCCCTCCCCCAACCCCTGGACTGGAACCCTGCCTTCCATCCATTTGGTTGCTCTGGACCCCTTGCTGGTTCCTGCCAGGAACCCTAGGAACAGGATCATGTTCTTTGTACCCTATCCAGTGGCTGGGGCCCTGGAATGAACTGGTTACTGGGAGAGCTGACTGCCTGACTCAATATCCACGCTCCACAATGGATTGGACCCCACGGCATACGTAAGCTGCTACCTAAAGTTCACAAGAATTCGGCATTGCACTGAGCCTCCAGGCAAATAGTTCCCCACCCTTGCCTCTCCTTCCTGTTTACTTTTCCTTCCCACTCTAGCTTTGCTAAGACCCACTGCGCCTGTGCAGAAGCCTGCACACGAGTCTGCCCAAGTTATAACAAAACTTGGTGCCAAGTTGGCACCTATTTGGTCTGCTGGCTTCCTGAAGGATAAAATGACCCCTGATTTGTTTTTCTGCTTCTTTCATAGTTAATGAGCTATGGGCCCTGTAGGATGCAAAATTCAGTTAGGACTTTTTGATTACACTGCCATGAAACCTTTGGCCCTGTGTGTCCAGTGGCTGCTTAATCTGTAGCTAGCTTTGTCTTCTTCTTTTTTTTTTTTTTTTTTTTTAGCTTATATTGTCTAAGGTATGCATGGTTTTTCTTTTAAGTTTTTTTTATGTTTACTTATTTTTGACAGAGAGAGAGAGAGAGAGAGAGAGAGAGAGAGCGCGCGCATGAGTGGGGGAGGGGCAGAGAGAGAAGGAGACACAGAATCTGAAACAGGCTCCAGGCTCTGAGCTGTCAGTACAGAGCCCGACGCCGGGCTCGAACTCACAGACCGCGAGATCATGACCTGAGCCGAAGTCGGACGCTCAACCGACTGAGCCACCCAGGCGCCCCATGCATGGTTTTTATAATATCAATCTACTTCATTGTTAAAATTTTATTTAAATTTTTGATTCTGCCGAGACTCACTTATACTTCCCCCTTTCACTCTGTTATACTAAATGCATTCCATTCCAATCCACAAATATTTATTGAGTAGGAGTGCCTGGCTGGCTCAATTGGTAGAGCATGTGACTCTTGATCTTGGGGTTATGACTTTGAGTCCCATGTTGAGTGTAGAGGTTACTTACAAAAAATAAAATCTTGGGGCGCCTGGGTGGCGCAGTCGGTTAAGCGTCCGACTTCAGCCAGGTCACGATCTCGCGGTCCGTGAGTTCGAGCCCCGCGTCGGGCTCTGGGCTGATGGCTCAGAGCCTGGAGCCTGTTTCCGATTCTGTGTCTCCCTCTCTCTCTGCCCCTCCCCCGTTCATGCTCTGTCTCTCTCTGTCCCCAAAATAAATAAACGCTGAAAAAAAAATTTTTCAAAAAATAAAATCTTATAGATTTATTGAGTGCTTCCTACATAGGCACTCAGACACTCTCAACGGTAAACAAAACGGATGAGAAATGGCAAAAATCCCTGCCTTCATGGCGGTCACATTGTAATGGAGAGACAATTTAAAAAATGTAAGAAAGAAATAAATGAGATAGTATGTTGGAAAGTGTAAGTGCTGTTGTTGTCAAAATAAAGCCAGTACCAAAAAGACAAAAACAAGTGTTGGAGGAGATACGGAAGAATTGGAGCTTTCCTACATTGTAGGGAGGAACATAAAGTGGTATAGCCACTTTGGAAAATAGTCTGGCAGTTACTCAAAAGGTGAAACATGGACCTACCGTATGACCCAGCAACTCAACTCTTAGGTATATACCCCTCCAAATGAAAACATGTTCACACAAAAACTTATACACAAATGTTCATAGCAACATTATTCATAATAGCCCCAAATCAGAAACAACCCAAACTTCCATCAGCTTAAGAGTGGGTAAACGAAATGGAGTGTATCCACACAATGGTATATTATTCAGCCATAAAAAGAAATGCAGTATTAATACATGCTACAGCATGGATGAATCTTGAAAATTTAATGTTAAGTGAAAAAAAAGCCAGTCACAAAGGACCACATATTATATGACTCCGTTTCTATGAAATGTCCAGAATAGGCAAATCCCTAGACACAAAAAATAGCCAAGGGCTGGAGGAGGAGGGAAATTGGGGGATACAGGCTATGCAGGTAATGAGTACAGTGTTTCTTCTGGGGTGATGAAAATGTTCTAAAACTGATTCTGATGATGGTTGTACAAGTCTGAGGAAAACCACTGAATGATGTACTTTAAATGGGTGAATCGTATGGCATGTGAATTTTAGCTCAAAAGGCTCATTTAAAAAGCAGATTTGGGGTATAGTAGTGGGGGGGGGTTGCTCGCAATTTTTAATAGAGAAGACATGTTTAAGAAGTGACATTTGGGCACAACTGTGAAATGAGGGCATTACCCATGCATATATCTGGAGAAGAGCATTATAGGTAGAGGAAACAGAGACAGCAAAAGCTCCAAGGTGGGAGGCTGGCTATTTGAAGACCAGTAGGTGGGCCGCCATGGCTGGAGTAGAGTGATGGAGGAGGAAGGGGCTCAAAGATGAGGTCAGAGACGAAGGGGAGGCGAGGTGTGGGGGAGAGTGTGTGAATGGTGTAAGCCTTCTGCTTGTGGGCCTGGGGAGGTTTCAGTGGTGGAAATACATGGCCTGACTTACTTTTTAAAGAATGTCTGGGCTGCAAAAGGATAAGGATAATGCAGGGAGAACAGGCAGGAGGCTATTATAGGCATCCAAGTGGGAGACAGAAACTCAGAGCAGGGTAGTGGCAGCGCAGGTAGTGATAAGTGGTCAGATTTTAGATATATTTTGAGATACAGTCACAGGAACTTCCTGATGGGTCAGATGTGGAACATGGGAGAAAAGAGTTTCAGACTGTAAAATTTTAGGGTTGAGCTACCAAAAGATGATATTGCCTACAATTGAGATGAAGAAGACCAGGACGGAATAGGTCAGTGGGAGAAGGTGAGAATTTCAGTTTGGGTCATGTTAAATTTGAGGATTCTATTGAATAGCCAAGTGGAGAGGTCTATTAGGCAGTTCGATTTGGGAGTCTGGGACACACGGGATACGTATAGTCTGATAATAGAAGTTTGTCAATTGTTGAATATTGACAGCATGTAAAGCCATGTGACTAAGTGAGAACAATGAAGGAATACGTATAGATAGAGAAAGAGAAGGGGATGCAAAGCTGAGCAATGGCGGCGCTCCAATATGGAGAAGTTAGGGAAAATAGGAAGAACCAGCTAAGGAGACTGAGGAATGAATAGTGATGTAGGAGGTAACCAAGAGAGTGAGGCATCCCGGAAGCCAAATAAAGAAAGGGTATCAAACAGGAGGGAGTGACCAGCTGTGTTTAAATACTGTGGAGTGGGGCGCCTGGGTGGCGCAGTCGGTTAAGCGTCTGACTTCAGCCAGGTCACGATCTCGCGGTCCGTGAGTTCGAGCCCCGCGTCAGGCTCTGGGCTGATGGCTCAGAGCCTGGAGCCTGTTTCCGATTCTGTGTCTCCCTCTCTCTCTGCCCCTCCCCCGTTCATGCTCTGTCTCTCTCTCTGTCCCAAAAATAAACGTTGAAAAAAAAATTAAAAAAAAAATACTGTGGAGAGATCGAGGACAAGTATGCTGAAATTAGTAATTGAGAGGATTTGAAGAGGACAGTTTCAGTGGAGTGGTGTGGATGAAAACCTGATGAAAATCTGCATTTCAGAGAGAATGGACAGAGGAAAGAGTATCCAATGGAAAAAAGACAGTCTCTTTAGCAAATGGTGTTGGGAGAACTGGACAGCAACATGCAGAAGAATTAAACTAGACCATGTTCTTACACCTTACACAGAAATAAACTCAAAATGGATGAAAGACCTAAATGTGAGACAGAAAACCATCAAAGCCCTATAGGAGAAAGCAGGCAACAATCTCTTTGACCTCAGCTGCAGCAATTTCTTGCTCGACACATCTCCAAAGGCAAGGGAGTTAAAAGCAAAAATGAACTATTGAGACCTCATCAAAATAAAAAGCTTCTGCACTGCAAAGGAAACAATCAACAAAACTAAAAGGCAACCGATGGAGTGGGAAAAGATATTTGCAAATGACATACCAGATAAAGGGTTAGTATACAAAATCGATAGAGAACTTACCAAACTCAACACCCATAAAACAAATAATCCAATGAAGAAATGAGCAGAAGACATGAATAGACACATTTCCAAAGAAGGCATCCAGATGGCAAACAGACACATGAAAAGATGCTCAATGTCACTCATCATCAGAGAAATCGAAATTAAAACCACACTGAGATACCACCTCACACTGGTCAGAGTGCTAAAGTGAACAAATCAGGAGACTACGGATGCTGGCGAGGATGTGGAGAAAAGGGAATCCTCTTGCACTGTTGGTGGGAATGCAAACTGGTGCAGCCACTCTGGAAAACAGTGTGGAGGTTCCTCAAAAAATTAAAAATAGAACTACCCTACAAACCAGCAATAGCACTACTAGGAATTTATCCAAGGGATACAGGAGTGCTGACTCATAGAGGCATGTGTACCCTAATGTTCATAGCAACACTTTCAACAATAGCCAAATTATGGAAAGAGCCTAAATGTCCATCAACTGATGAATGGATAAAGAAGATGTGGTTTATATATACAATGCAATACTACCTGGCAGTGAGAAAGAATGAAATCATGCCATTTGCAGCAATGTGGATGGACCTGGAAGGTATTATGCTGAGTGAAATAAGTCAGTCAGAGAAAGACAGATATCACATGTTTTCACTCATATGTGGATCTTGAGAAACTTAACAGAAGGCCATGGGGGAAGGGAAAGGGAAAAAAATAGTTATAAAAAGAAAGGGAAAAAAATAGTTACAAACCATAAGCGACTCTTAAATACAGAGAACAGACTGAGGGTGGCTGGGGGGAGGTAGGGGAGAGGAGAAAATGGGTGATGGGCATTGAGGAGGGCATTTGTTGGGATGAGCACCGGGTGTTGCGATGAACCATGGGAATCTACCCCAAAAAACCAAGAGCACATTTTACACACTGTATGTTAGCCAATTTGACAATAAATTATATTTAAAAAGAGAGAAAGAGAGAGAGAGAGTTGAATGGAAATAATCATGGGGGGTGGGAAACGAAGAGAATGGATGGAAAGGAACTGAAGTGAATGTAGACAATGCTTTCAAAGAATTTTGCCATAAAGACAAGCAGAGTAACTAACGGGAGCTGGTGGGGGAAGTGAGGTCAAAAGAAAGTTTCTTTCAAGATGGAAGAAATAACCACATGTTTATGTGATAATGGAAATGATCCAGTAGTGAGAGAGAGGGAGAGAGAGAGAGAGTTGCTGGAGAGATGTCTTTTACTAGCCTTAGGTAAGCAAGAAGAAATAATACCTAGTTCTGAAGTTGAGATATTGACTATGGATGGAAGCAGGGCTGGGTCATGAATAGTAACAGATAAGAAAGAATACATGGACTCATAGGTTGTGAGAAGGGCAAAAGTAGGGTTGGGAGTTTGGAAATTCTCCTCTGATTGCTTCAATTTTCTCAGCGAAGTGGAAAGCAAAGTTTTCAGTGAGTGAGGGTGTGGGAAGAGGTGTTGGGAATTTGAGAACAAAGGAAAAGATATACAATAGTCAAATATGATAATATGAGATACATGAGTTGAGAAATATAGTATCTTCAAGGGAGCATCAAGGGTTCATTTGGGGTTGGTGGTCCTAAATTTAAAACGGGCCAGTCAGATTGGTTGTGTCTCCCTTCTGTAGGCTCAGAGTAGGTGGAAAGTTGGATTTAACTAGGATCATGGTTTTGCCACCTGAGTAGGACTAAGGAGAAAGAGATGATGACATGGAGGAATTTCAGGTGGGTAAGGTGGAAAGAGAGGAGAATATGAGAGTATGAGAGGTAGGGGAAAAGGTGCCAGAATGAATACAACGGAGGTCCTGCTAGGTCAAAGGGTTTACTGAATTCAGAGTGCTGCAGTGAATGAGAAAGATAAGAGGGGATAAGAAGTTGTTTTTTCACCTTGATTTTTGACCCAACAGTTTAGCTGGGTATAGAATTCTAGTTGTCGGCACTTTGCCAGTATTATTCTACTGTCTTCTGGCTTGTGTTGAGAAGTACATTAATTGCCATACTTTTTTTTTTTTTTTTTTTAGATTATCCATTGTTCTTTTTCTGGTAGCTTTTAAGATCTTTTCTATGTCTTAACGGTTTCTCTCTTTCATTATGATTTGCCTGGGGATGCCTTCATGTTGATTTATACTGTAATTTCTGAAATAATTAGTGACTTCTATTACTTGTGAAATATTTTCAGCCATTATATTTTTAAAAACCATTTTTAAAACCATCTTCATTGAGATATAATTTGCATACTGTAAAATTCACACATTTAAAATATATATTTCAATGGTTTTAGTATATTCACAGAAGTGTGCAACCATCACTATCCATTATCTTTTGATATTATTTTTCCTCCAACCATTTTATTCTCATTTTAGAATTTCTTTTAGGGGTGCCTGGGTGGCTCAGTTGGGTAAGTTTCCAACTCTTAACTTTGGCTCAGGTCATGATCTCATGGTCATGAGATCAATCCTTTCTTCGAGTTCTACACTGGTATAGGGCCTGCCTGAGATTCCCTCTCTCTCTTTGCCCCTCCCCTGCCTGCATGCACACTTGTGCACTCTCTCTCTCTCTCTGTCTAAATAAAAAAAGAGAAGAATTTCTTTTAAATGTATGATGGGCTATTGGGGTTTGAACAGGCCCAATCTATAATACTCCTTTCACACCAAAAGTCAAAACTGAGAGATAGGCAAGGAAACTAAACACATGGAAATAAAAATGACAGCACTATTGCTAATAAATGCTGTATTGAAGGAGATGGCTTAGATCTTTCAGAACTAAACCTTGGAGTTAGAATGATCCACATCCTTTGCCACAGGCAGCACTGGATTACCAAGTGCTCCCCACATGGAACTTGCCCCATAAAATGTGTATTCAAGACTTATAGATCAGAAAGCATGTTCTCTGTGGGCAGGCTGGCTCCCAAGAGGAGGGCAGGAGGCAGGGTCCTGCTCTACCCCAAACTCACCAATAAGATAGGTCACTCTGGCAGAAGCCACACCATCACACTGACTGATGTCCCACCACATGCATGCAACGCTACCCAGATTATTTGATGAAGCAAACACAATTCTGATACCAAACCCAATACATATACACAAACCAAAAACTATAGATATTTTGAAAATGCAAAAATCTGGGGAAAAGAATTGAGCATTATATGTTGAATACAAAAATAATGCATAAAATGTGTTTATTCAAAAATTCAAGGACGTTACAAGTTAGAGAAATATATTGGATATAGTTATATAAATGTATGTTAATAAGAGTCACTAAGAGAAAACATGATGATTTTTAAGACAGGTTCACATAAAAGTATTGGAGGACAACAGAAGAGAAGGATACATTCTTAGGCCAGTATTCCAACTTATGCAAAAATGCATCTGACATGTTTACACGAAAATTCAGAACAAAGTTGTCCTCAATAACATTAATATCATTTTGGAAATTTTGGATAATACAAGATGATTAAAAATAGGACGAATAAATATTTCATCAGTCAAAGTGTCAGTTTTGGTAGACCGTCTAAAAAGAAAAGACAAAGGAATTAACTGGAAACTGCCTTGGAGTGAAGAGTAAAACAGAGGAAATGTCAATCCCCCCAAATTAATGGTTAGTTTTAACCCAATTATGGAGAGGAAAAAAATCCAACACAATTTTCCTGGAAACTCTATGAAATTTTAATAAAATTGATAAGAAATATAACTGGGTAGGAATATCAAAAATATTTTGAGGAACAGAAGCAATGGGGCTGTCAGCTCTGAAAATATATTTTAAAACGATAATAAAATAAGACCCAGATACTGAAGTAACACTAAACACAGGTATCAGTTAAGCCGAATAGAATGCCTCCAAATATATCTTATCATACATAAAAATGTAATATGTGATATAAAAAAGTTATAACCAAAGATCTGTAACATTTAATAAGCCTTGTGGGGACAATAGATGACTATATTAGAGGGGAATTTATGTACATGTATTTTATGTACCAAACCTCTCCCCCTAGTTTGAAGTGTAACCAAAAAATTAACTGAAAAAAGAAAAAAAATCACAGAAAAAGTACAAGAAAATACGAATACTTCTTAGGTCTTTGAAAGAGTGAACACATTGTATGCTTTGAAGCAACAGAAGAAATTAGAGACAAAACAAATCAGCAGATTTAACTCCATAAACACTTTATACCTCTGTGTAAATAAAAATATTTAAATAAGCAAACACGGAGAAACACATTTGTGGGGGGCACACACACCTACCCACCCCAACCAGCAATAGGGTTAATATATATAATCATATAAAGAGTTCCTCAGATGGAAAACACAGTTTGCTACATTCATACCAAAATTTGAAATTAAATTTGGCCATTTAAATGAACGAACTGGATCTCATAGTTAATCAAAATGGATAAACCTAGCAATACAACATCGAGCTTAAAAGGAGCCATTTTCAGAATGCTAAGTTTAGTATATTATCACTCAGATAAAATATAAAAACTTACAATATCAACACTTTGTGTGTGTGTGTGTGTCTGTGTGTGTGTGTGTGTCTCTGTGTGTGTGATAACCAAAGACTAAAAATATTAAAGTGTGGAAAGGAAAGATATACAGCAAGTGTAAGTGGTTATCTCTGGCAGAGGGGGTGGGAAGTAGGATCTGGGAAGTTTATAAAGGAGCTCTAAATATATGTAATTTTTTCTTATGTCTGAAATATTCCATAATAAAAAAGGGGGAATTATGAGTTGCTAAGAAAAAACTCCATAAAACTCCAAAATACATATATGAAAAACAACGGGAACAAACAATTTGTAGGACAGGAAACACACACACACAAAGATGTATAGCCCCTTTGTAAGCAAAGAAGTTAAGACTAAAATGAGATACCAATCACATTTATTAAATTAAAACAATTTTGAAAAGAAACACTGTCCCACATAGTCCAAGAGTTAGTATGATGTTTTAAAATATGTATACAACATACAGAATCTTCAAACTTCAGAGTGGAAGACAGTGGTCATCTAGAGCAAGAATTTCAAGCAGCATTTGAGATTTTTCATTTGTCTTTTTCTTTTCTTTACAGTTAAGACCATACTCGTCACCACTCCTGAATCTCAGGAGCAAATTTCTCCTTTAAAGAACTTCAAACTTTCCTAGAAGCAAAGAAGACTCATGAAAGTAGGTAGGGACAGAGTCTGCCCTAAATGTTTCACAAAAAAACAACTCTTAATACTTAAATGTCTCTCAAATAAAACTTTTAATTCTCAAATATCCACCAAATCCTCAAATTTTTCTTAAAACATTTAAGATAATTTATAGTCCTGCAAATCAAATCCAGACTCTTGGGGAGCCCTCCTCCCACCTATCTGTGTGTACACACACATACACACACACACACACACCAGAGTTGACTTGTGGTTTTTGTTTTCAAGGACTTGTCAGTCAAGACGGAGCTCATCTTTTGTGAAAGAGCATTCCTCTCCTTTACTGGGACATATTCGAACCCCCCAGCGACTGTCATCAACACTTGGCTTTTTCCATTTGTTTTTAAAGAGAATGGTGGGGGGCATCAGAGGAATAGAGATGTTGAAGCAGTGGGAGGCATTTTTATTTTTGTTTTTGTGTTTTCACAAGGGAGCCCTAAATATATTGAATTTCTGGTTCATCGCAGTTCTTAAAGTTGTTTCTTTGGGATTACTGTCTTCTGTGAGGTTCTTCATTCCGCCAGTCCTCCAAGGTGGTTAAAAAGAGAGACAGCAAGAAAAAGTCACACTTCCTTTAGAATCTAAATACTAGAGTTCGTGAGTAAACAGAGACAGGTTTGTGTGACAGTTCTCATCAATTAATCCCTCATAGTGATTTCAAACTAAAACAGAAGGGAAGTTGGGGTGCCTGGGTGGCTCAGTCGATTGAGCTTCCAACTTCAGCTCAGGTCATGGTCTTGCAGTTTGTGAGTTCGAGCCCCGTGTCGGGCTCTGTGCTAACAAACAGCTCAGAGCCTGAAGCTTGTTTGGATTCTGTATCTCTCTCTCCCTCCCCCTCCCCGCTCATGCTCTGCCTCTCTCTGTCTCTCAAAAATAAATAAATGTTTAAAAAAATTAAAAATATTAAAATAGAAGGGAAGTTGGCAGTCTGCAGGTTCAAAGATGTCTAAAAGAGAATGCCCAGAGCCTATATATTGATTGAACGGGGGGACAAGTCAGGATACCAGTGTTAGCAACACAAGAGTTAGCTTGAGCAAAGTCGAACGAAGCTGAGGCAAGAGCCCAAAGCAGGTTATTCACTTGGGCAAAACCTTTTCAGCTCAGGTAAGGGAGTGGAGGGCGGCAATGGAATAAGAGCAGCCAATACTATTCTAAGCACTTTACATGGATTCATTCGGTCAGTCATCGTAAAAACCTACGATGAAGATATTACCGCTCCGGTTGTAGGCACAAAGAGACTGAGGCTCACAGATTACATAACTGGCTCAAGACCACACAGCTAGGAAGCCAGAGAGCTGGGCTTTCACAGGACATGGTAGTTAGAAACCATGTTATTAGCTCCTATGTTACTACACACCAAATACTTGGTCAGAAGAAACCAGATGGAAGAGGAAAAAGGAGAGTGAAGTTGAACGTTCTTGGTTAGATACTCCCAGGTGCCTTTCAGTTTAGAGAAGGGACTCAACAGTTAGGGCACTTACTCTGTGCCCTCGACTGTAAGGAGCCCTAGGGCCACACAGCTGAGTAAAGTTTGTGCTCTGCTCTCCAGGGTCTCACGCCCTGGCTAGATGCAAGGCTCAGTTGAAGTCAGGGGATCTAGTGGAGTTCTAAGCTCTGAGACCCAACTGTTAAGATATTTAGGAATATTTTTAAAATCAACTTTTTATTTTAGAAAACTTTTAGATTTTTAAAAAAAGGCAAAGATAGGGGCGCCTGGGTGGCGCAGTCGGTTAAGCGTCTGACTTCAGCCAGGTCACGATCTCGCGGTCCGTGAGTTCGAGCCCCGCGTCAGGCTCTGGGCTGATGGCTCAGAGCCTGGAGCCTGTTTCCGATTCTGTGTCTCCCTCTCTCTCTGCCCCTCCCCCGTTCATGCTTTGTCTCTCTCTGTCCCAAAAATAAATAAACGTTGGAAAAAAAAAAAAAAAAAGGCAAAGATAACGCAGAGTTCCCATCTACTTTGCACCCAGTTGTCCCCGCCCCGAGGCCTCACATAACAGGATACGTTTGTTAAAATGAATGAACCAATATTGATACATTATTAACAACTAAAGTCTATATTCAGATTTCCTTAGTCTTTACTTAACGTCCTTTTTCTATTCCAGGTGATACCACATTACCTTTTGTCATTTCTCTTTAGGCATCTCTCGATTGTGACAGTTTACTTGGTTTTGATGACCTTGACAATTTTGAAGAGTTCTGATCAGCTATTGTGTAGAATGTCCCTCAGCTGAGATTCATATGATATTCTTCTCATGATTAATGTGGGGTTTTACATTTTTTGGAAGAAGGCCACGGAGTTAAAGTGCCATTTTCACCACATCACATCAAAGGTATATACAATCAAAATGGGTTACCATTGTTGGTGTTCACCTTGACCACCTCGCTGAGACAGCGTTTGTCAGATTTCCCCACTGTAGAGTTACTCTTTCTCCTCTCTTTCCATCCTTTCCTCTTTGAAAGGAAGTCATTATGCACAGTTCACAGTTAAAGAGAATATTCAAGAATTGTATTAGCCAGTTGTTAAATCTTCAGTAGCTTGAAATCAGCCCAGATGAGAGTACACCATGGAAATCAGCAGAACTCTTTAATTGGGGTTCTTTTTGGAGAGCTAGGTACCAGCAGACCATTGGTTATGTGGCTTGGGCTGAGTTTCACAAGATGGTGGATGGGCGGGTGGGAAAGTATTTGGATAAAGGGGATCAAGGGTGGCAGTGAAGACGACTCAGAGGCGGCGGGGGCGGGGGTGGTGGTTCTGTGCTTGTAAGACATGGGTTGGGATGAAAGAAGTTTGGCACAGGCATTCAGCCACCTGACAACCTGACAGAAACCATTATCCGAAGGGTTTTAATATAAACAACACTGGGACCCTGCTGGAACTACCTCTGTGTTTGCCTTTTCATAGTAGTAATGACTACCACTTGGTGAGTACCTCCTATGTACAAGGTGTTTTCCAGAAATACAACCAGCAAGCGGCAAAACTGAGATTTACACTTCCTGTGTAACTCCAAAGTGTGTTTCCACCAGCCACGCTATCCTGTTTTGGTTACTGCCTCCTCTCCTGAGTATTGGTTTACTCATCAGACCCATGTCAAGGCTGTGGAATGGTGATTGATGGTGAGTTTCCCAGGAGTAGATTAGTGGTGAGAGTGTGCTGCCATTTGCCGTTCAGGGCATTCTGTCACAGTTCATGCCCCAGGAAGTGTGCGAGAGCTGAGACAGGCACCCCACTATAGACTCTGGAGGTTTCATTTCGAGTCAGGTAAAGTACGCTGACATTTTCCTATGTCGTCTTCCAGACCAAAGTCCTCCTTCTTAATAACTTTCTTTATTTTTCCTGTGGATGTATCATTAAGGAGGCAGAAACTAGGACACCCTTCAGCTTTGTATCTCCGCTGGATTCTGTGACTGTGGCATCTTTCTGGTTTAACTCAATGTATAACTTCATTCTTTTTGAAGGTGGTTTTTAAGAAACAGATTCAGGGGCGCCTGGGTGGTGCAGTCGGTTAAGCGTCCGACTTCGGCCAGGTCACGATCTCGCGGTCCGTGAGTTCGAGCCCCGCGTCGGGCTCTGGGCTGACGGCTCAGAGCCTGGAGCCTGTTTCTGATTCTGTGTCTCCCTCTCTCTCTGCCCCTCCCCCGTTCATGCTCTGTCTCTCTCTGTCCCAAAAATAAATAAACGTTGAAAAAAAATTAAAAAAAAAAAAAAAAAAAGAAACAGATTCATACAAACTCATCGCCAGACTCAATCGTTAGGGTTTTAGTTAACTCTACAAAACCGCATGATCTATCTACGCATACTGAACAAATACATGTAAAAATGCAATATATTTCATTTTAAAATTCAAACATAAAAATCACTTAGAGTTAATGTAATATTTAAGGCAAATGAAATGTTACTTGGCCTGTTTCCATTTGAGTGATTCAGGGAGTTTAAAGATATTTTAGGATAAATAGTCTTAAAGACGTTTTAGAAGGTTCAAATGGGACTTGCTTGCATTAGAGGCAGTTGAATCATAAATTTCAGTTACTATTTTAAGCTAAGACCTCATTGGATTTATTAAATCTGGGTGATATTTGGGAACTGTTCTCAAATGATGGTAATGCTATTTTTACTTTCTTCTCACATCATTGAGGCTGTTTTTAACTGTACAACTGGAGGTGAGGCAGTACAAGAGTTACATTCAAGAAAACTTTGTTTTATTTGGTCCATTGCCTCTCCCCACCCCCGCACCCCTTGCCTGCACTCCTAGCCCCAGCTGCCTCTTTTTCTCAGAGGTCTGGCCTCAGATGATTGGACCCAGGACAGACACCTGACCCAATGGGGAGTCAATTTATAAACCAGCTGAGCCAATCTCCTCCCAAGAGCATTTGCATTGGGAGGCAGAGACTGAGTCAGCCTGTTGATGGATGGTGATGGACCAAAGGTCATATGGAGTCAGAGTTGGAGTCAGTCCATATGCCAGTTGAAGTCATGAGGTGGTCAACCACAGGAAACAGAAGTTGCCCTGTGCAGAGAAGTGGGACAGCAGACAAGGGATGAGAGGAAGGAGGAGCCCCAGTATTTTATTTCCTGGTTCAGACCCCAATGCCAGATGACATTGGTTTTGCTAGTTCTGAATGCCTGTGAGATTGCTTGTTCATTTTTTTAAGCTCTTTAGGTAGGTTCCTCTCACAGCCCAACTGATTCAGGTGAAGGTAACTCCATATTCCAAACGTCAAGTCCAGGCTACAAAACAGTTCCCACCCCTTCAGCATCACACCAAATCACCCAGGCTTCAAAAGTCCAGGGGACAACACAGGGATCATGACGGGAGGTAGGCAGGACATAGGAAATGGATATATGAGGAGCTTTGCCATGTGTTATGGCTTATAAGTGCCCAACTTCCAGTCTGACATTTCCGATAGCGTTTCCCATTAGTCTTTTTCACTTCCAACCTCTGGGGGCCAATGATCAGGGCTCAGCACCCTCAGCATGGTCACTGCTAAACCATGAGTGACATGATTCCAACACGGCAGTCTCCTCCTCTGCTCCTGACAGGTGATGGCAGAACCTTATAGGGATGCTTGAGACAGAGGATCATTTATTCAAGAAATATTTATTGACTGCCTGCTCTGGCGAGGCCCTGTGCCAGGTTCTGGGGATACAGCCAGGAGCTGAATGGCAAATCTCTTACCTGTGTGGAATTATTTCCTGGGCGGGGGAGCGGGTGGGAAGGAGCAGGTGTGATAAACACTAAGAGGCGCATACACAGGGCAGTCTTAGAGAATGACCTGAGATCATAGGATTGTATGAGGAGACTACCTAGATGGGCTGGTCAAGAAAAGAAGGCATGCACAAAGGCCCCAATGTGGGACAAAGCTTGGAGAGATCAAGGAACTAAAAGAAGGTATGTTTGTTGGGCCACAGTGAGAGACAAGTAGCACAAGTCGTGGGGAGATAGGCAGGGGCTGGTATGCCATGGTGGGGAATTATATTTCCAAGGACCTCACGTTTTGATAAATTTTTGTCCATCTGAATCAATCAGACATTACTGCTGATACTGTCTTATGCTTATATAACTTAGGGTATCTAGCTTCAATTAAAATTTAGGACAGTATATTCCCAGCTTTTATGACTTTTTTAAGTTTACTTTTGAGAGAGAGAGAGAGAGAGAGAGCATGAGCAGGGGAGGGGCAGAGAGAGAGAGGCAGACACAGAATCCCAAGCAGGCTCAGGCTCCACGCTGTCAGCACAGAGCCTGATGCGGAGCTCGAACCCACGAACCACGAGATCATGACCTGAGCCGAAGTCAGACAGACGCTTAACAGACTGAACCACCCAGGCGCCCCAATCCCAGCTTTTAAAGGCAAAGAGACAACCAGTTTTAACCGATGGGTTGGATTAAAAATGGCTGCACGTTCTTTGATAATCTTCTCATTTCCCCTCCTTTTGTATCTGGACCGTTCTATGACACGTGGACCAACAGAATGTAGCACAGTGATGCAATGCAAGTTCTCAGCTGAACCTTGAAGAAAACCAGCCGTTTTCTCCTGGAGGCCTTTTGGAACTATCAGCTGCCACGGAAGAAGTCTAATTAGGGGCCCAGCAGGGCCCACCCTCTACTGTCCTTATCAAGGTGCCAGGTATGTGAATGAAGCCATCTTGGAGCCTCTAGACTAGACTGACGCCCAGCTCAACACCGCCTCATGACCTCAGTTAATGCCACCTGCGGTAGAAGAATTGCCCTGCCAAGCCCAGCTTAAATTCCACATGATGTGAGATACAATAACATGGTTGTTTGTTTAGGTCGGCAGTTATTGCTCAAGTTTGGGGCTAGTCTGTTACACAGCCACATGTAGCCAGCATAGTTAGCATCTGCATTCTTAATACGAATCAACCTAGTGAGTATTTATATTCAGCTTTTCAAACAACTGAAAATAGTTCACAGACCTTCCTTATCATTGGGAGCCTTAGAATGGGAACCACTGATCTGTGGTCTCCCATGCATGTCCCCTTGGTGCCATGTGATGCTAAACAGTCTCCCTCTTCTTCTGATGTGTTAGTCTCATCTGGATTACTTTTCCCCCAAGGAAAAAATATTGTCCCCAGCAGACCTCCCCATGACACATCTGGACTATTGTAACCACGCGCTAATGGTGAGGGCAGTGACCCTGGCCTATTCACTGCTGTAGATCAGCATCTAGTATCTGGCAGAAGCAGGCACTCCAATGAATTGTTGAATGAATTAATGACATTTCCACTTCAGACTTCACCTGCCTCCCATATCCCCTATTCTGCATTCCCATCTTGCATGCTTCTGTGAGGATTATGGTTCTAAAAGAGAGATCAGTTATATCACTGATGAAACCAAAATCCTCTGGTGATTGGTCCTGTTGACAAAGAACAAAGCTCTCCACACAGCCTTTATGGGACATCGTAACTGGATTCTAATCTGCCTCTTAGGCTCATCTCCTGAACACTAAGCCCAGCCACTCTGAAGCCCCATCTCCAGAGACACCATGCACCCTCTCTGCTCTCATATTTTGCTCTCTCACTGGGATTGCCTGCCTGTCACCTTCTCAGTCAAGCTAGATAGTCCTCATTCTTCAAATGTCACCTCCCGTGCATGTTCCTGATGCTGCTTTCTTCAGCCAGTGAAACTGACCAGCCCCTCTGAGCTCAACATACTTTGTTCATATTGCTCCTATGGCATATGCCTGCCTCTTCCCAGAGATGGCAAACTCCCTGAGGGCAGAGGGGTCACCTCTTATCCATCCCTGGGTCGCCAGTTCTTAACACAGAGGCACGTGTAAAACTCATCAAGCTAAAATCTACTGAGTGCTTGCAATGTGCCCGGTATTGTACACAATTATCTCTTTAATCTTCAAAATAAACCACAGGAAATAAGTCATATTGTGGCTCCTACGTTAGAGTTGAGGAGACCGAAGCCTGGGGAAGTTGCATGAATCGTCTGGAGCTGCACGGGAGCAAGCTACCACATGGACCAGAGTCAAACACAGGTAATCTGACTCCACGGCTTGTAAATTGGAGCTAAGTCAAACACTGTGCCTCAGAGTAATCCTTGACTGCTTATCAGAATCACCCAAGGAAAACACACCGATTGCTGGGCCCTGTCCCACATGTGGACCGCTGGACCACTGAAGCACAGAATTTGGGCACAGGCATTATTCAAAACCCCTCAGGGATGAGAACCCTGATGCTAAGTGTCACCTGGAGCATTTGTAAAATATGTAGATGATCATGTCTCTTTTCCAGAAAATTCCATCTCACTACATTAGGGTTGGAGCCCAGCAATTTGTGGTTTAAGGAGCAGTCCAGGTAAATTTCATCTTTTTCTTTTTAAGAAAGAGAGAGCGAGCGAGCAGGGGGGGAGAGGCAGTGGGAGAGAGAGAGAGAGAGAAAGAGAGAGAGGGAGAGAGTCTCCATGCTCAGCATGCAGCTAGATGAAGGGCTCCATTCCACCACCCTGAAGTCAGGACCTGGGCCAAAATCAAGAGTCAGATGCTCAACCAACTGAGCCACCCACGTGCCCCCAGGTAATTTTCGTTTTAAGGCAAGTTTGGGAAATACTGGCAGACATCAGGATATCAAAGACATTTCAATAGGTCTTTAAATGTCAATTCATCAGAGTGAGTACTTCCTGTCGGTTAAGGTCAGACTCTTGATCTCGGCTCAGGTCAGGACCTCATGGTTTGTGAGATCGAGTCCCACATGGGGCTCTCCACACTGTCAGCAGGGAGACTGCTTGGGATTCTCTCTCTCTCTTTCTGCCCCTCCCCCTGCTCACTCGCATGCTCTCTCTGTCTCTCAAGAAAAAAAAAAAAAATATCCGAGTGCCTGGGTGGCTCAGTCAGTTAAGCCTCTACCTCTTGATTTTGGCTCAGGTCATGAACTCGCGGTTGGTGAGTTCGAGACCCACCTTAGGCTCTGGGATTCTCTCTCTCTCTCCCTCTCTCTCTACCCCCACCAGCTCTCTCTAAATAAATAAATAAACAAACAAACTTAAAAATAGAAAAAGAATTAAAAACAAATTTAAAATGTCACTTCATCAGTGACGGTATGAAGACTGAAAGATTTCTGGCTCTGTCTCACGTGGATGAGGCTTAAAACTTTATTGGCACTGCTTCTGAGGGGAACAGGGCTGGAGTAGTTGGTTGCACTCACTAGCACACATCTCTAAAACCGTCCACTGATAGTGCCTGATACCAAAACCCAATATTTTGGCAGTACTCATTTATCTGGAACGTTCTATACACTTTGGCCCAAACTGGAAGAGGCCTCATGCCTTCTTAGTAAGGGTGGAAGGGGATCATGCAGGCCCCAGGGCAGCAGTGCTGGAGGCCAAGGACCTCCCCACCTCCACCTCCTCTTCCGGGGCCTCCTGACCGCCATCTGCCAGGGCACAGTACACGCGCACGCGCGCGCGCACACACACACACACACACACACACACACGGAGTGGCAGAGCAGGTAATACGGTGAGGCTCTGGTCATCGCCTCGATTTCCCTGGACGTAGACTTATAAACTGCCTAAGGTAAGGCAGACGTCTTGCCTGTCCCTGCCTCCAAAGAGGTCACTTGTGTTCCTCATCAGTTACCTCCTATCCTATCAAGGACTCTCTAGAGTCTTGGTCAGCGTGTTTCCGAGCTATTTCATAAGCACCATTTTGACCAACTCCATTTAATGTTTCCTGACTGTTGGATTTACTGACCTTACTCTAAATTTAGAAGGAAGTGCCTGATCTTTCACACACGAGGCATACGGTTTCACTCGTGCAACCAAGAAACGTCTCTCCTTTGCAGCTTTCTTCTCTTTCCCCCTTCCTCACCCCAAGAAAAGTCCTGAATCTATTTGTGGACAGTGTTCCAGTTCTAGAATTTACCCTGCCAGAATAATCTTCCTAATGGGAAATCTAATGGGGCCTCCCACTGCCAGAGGAGACCACCCCATCTGCAGCTGGGGACAAGAGGCACTCCCAGCCCAGATGTCAAGAGACGCAGCAGATCAGGGCTTGATGTATATTCATTGCTTATTTAATATTCGAGCATCTTTTTCTAAAGATATTTCTATTGAACTCACTTGTGGTGTCACCATCTGGAAAACATCAAGCCTCACCCCACTGAGGTAAACCCCTATTGCGTATTTTTTCCCTTTTATGTGAGCCCAGTGGGCATGGAGCGTGTATCTCTGTGTTTAGCAGAGTTCCTTGCCAAGGCAGCTCTCAAACATATGATATTCTCTAAATAAATCAGTGTTGTAGAGACGCATTAACAACCCCTCCTAATTGACGCTAACAGAAAGTTTAAATTGGGCTCTAAGGAGCTCCCATGACTTCTTGATGTGAGGTCCTTTCACATTTTAAAGTGGTGGATTAGGATTTTAAGAGAGAAGAAGCTGTCCAAAAACTCATTTATTTCATGACAATCAGTTTTTAAGTTGGGCCAAATCTTCTCGCAAGGTCTAGAACAAGATATGTGTCTAAACCTACCAATAAAGGGTTTAGTTAACTCTCAAAGATACACAAAGATACACCAAGGGGCAAGCAGTGTGCTACAGACAACCAACGGGAATGGAAAAACCATCCCTGTCAGACAATAAGGATTGAGTAAGATGAAAATTTACATTTGGGTGGGGAGAAGAGTCTTATTTTGCTCAGCAGGTTTGCAGTCTTTGTGTTTTGAAATAAACTTAATTTTCATTGCTGGGTGTTCATAAACTTCTGGGGTGGGAAAGTGTCTCCGATATAATCCAGTCGGCCAATGAAAAGTGAGTCTTTATTTTTTTTAAATAAGCTCTAGGTCCAACATGGGGCTCAAATTCACGACCCTTGATCACGACCCTGATCAAGAGTCACATGCTCCACTGACTGAGCCAGCCAGGCACTCTAAAAACGAGTCTTAATTTTTAAGTTTGTTGCAGGTAAAGTAAAGGGAATACAATTTATTCATCCAAAAATTCATGAAACACTTGCTTATGTGCCATTGGTGATGCGGTTCCCAGAGAGAATAAGACCACCCTCCCTCCCCTGCCCCGGCACACACTACCCAGCACTCAGAGTTCACCTCAGGTAGACACGATGTGGGGCAATGTGTTTGTCATACAATACTGTGTTTCAGGTTATTGCTCTAAAAAAGTATCCATTCATTTGGTGAGAAGCTCATTTTCCTCTATGCTTAATAAGTACTGCAAAGAGGTAGTTTAAGGGAAAAAAAAAGCGATTCTAAGTAAAAAGGACAAAAGTGAGTGATTTAGGAGGAAGGAGGAGACAGACTTGTCTTACTTTTGGCCTGAAATACCACGGAGAGGAAATTGGGAGATAGCCAAAAAGTAGCTTCCCCCTCACAAGGGTGATCCCCACACAGGCCTTCTCTTCCCCCTCTACCACCTTGAATTGCAAAAGGTAAATCCCCTGGTGGTGAGTATAGCAGATATGCTTGCTGCTTGCCGACTCAGAGCCCCAGGCAGGACAGGGCCAGTGAATGAATTTGCACACAGCACACTTCCACTTTCACTCTCCTCGTACCACCTGCTCCCACGGGCCCTATGGCTGCCCCTCTCCAGCTCCCCTCATGACGCTCCTTCCACATCAACACAGACTCATTATTGCTGGCACATTCCTCTTCTTGAGGCCATTTGGCGGTTCGTCTGTTATGGCACTTGGCAACAATTTTCCATACAGCATGAAATCATATCAAAAGCCACTTTGTTGACCTTAGGACTGAGGCTGTTTGAATCCAGATGTGATGTGATGTCATCTATTTGTCATATAGACATTGGGGGCTGAATTCTAATCGTTTGCCGGCCGTCTCTAAGATGATTCGACATAGCAAATGGAAACGTACTGGCCTAGCACAGTTGGTTCTAGCACAGATTTTGAGGTTTCGGAAGAATGAAGTAAAAGAACGTTTCTCAAGAGAGAAGGGACCCCACTGAGACTATCATATGCACTGCCCCTTTCCTTTAGCAAAAAGAGCTTTTGTTGGAAAATGGTAGGTGAGGGGCACCTGGGTGGGTCAGTCGGTTGGGTGTCTGACTTCAGCTCAGGTCATGATCTCACAGTACATGGGTTCGAGCCTTGCATGGGGCTCTGTGCTGACAGCTCGGAGCCTGGAGCCTGCTTTGGATTCTGTGTCTTCTTCTCTCTCTGCTGCTCCCCTGTTCGTGCCTCCGTCTTTCACTGTCTCTCTCAAAAAGAAAATACACATTAAAAAAGAAGAAGAAGAAGAAGAAAAAGAAAATAGTAGGTGAAATGAGATTTTTACCAAGTGGCTTTTGGGAGCCCTCTCTTTCTTCAGGAGCCCAACACTCAACCAACAATTCAGGGTTTGTAGGCACTGGGAAAGGCGTGGAGGATCGGAACAAAGAAGGGTCTGAGCCACATCTCTTCAGACAAGGACCTGGCAGACCAGGCAGGGTGCTAACAAGTCAGCAAGGCATGACCTCACAGTGTGGAAAGTGCTGGAACACAGGTCTGTACAAGCATGTTAAAGGGCCAGAGGAGGAGTTACTAGGACTGCCTGATAGTGAACAAGGAAGCCTCAGACATAAACTTTAAAAAAAAAAATTTTTTTTAACGTTTATTTATTTTTGAGACAATGCGAGAGACAGAACATGAGCAGCAGAGGGACAGACAGAGGGAGACACAGAATCTGAGGTGGGCTCCAGGCTCCATGCTGTCAGCACAGAGCCTGACGCGGGGCTTGAACTCACGAACCGTGAGATCACGGCCTGAGTCGAAGTTGGATGCTCAACTGACTGAGCCACCGAGGCGCCCCAGGGATAAACCTTTTATACAGTCACATTATGCTCTGCCCCTCAGCTATGGCTGCTTATTAGTTTCAAGGGGTTTTGTTTGTTTGGTTTTCGTTTTTGTTTTTATTGATTCTTTGAGATTTCCTACATAGACAGTTATGTCATCTGCAAACAAAGACAATTTTATTTTGTAGTGGGAGGTCTGAGAGGTGCATTTGCAAGGTCGCCTCTCCAAGATTTGAAGCAAAGAGAGAAGGCAGAGCCTCCCCCCCCCCCCCCCCCCCCCCCCCCGCCTCCACCGTGGCATGAAGGAACTCAGCATGTCTGAATGAAGTCATCCGGTGTGGCTAGAGACTGGGCTAAGTGGTAGGAGGGACAAGAGATTAGATTAGTGTGAGGTGGGCCTCAGAGGACAGACAGGGTCAGAATCTAGTGACAGGCCCTGTGGCCATGGGGAAATTTCTGGATCCTTTCCTGAAGGCAAAGAAGCCCTACTGAGGAGTTTGAGAAGAAGGTCAGATGAGATCAGTTATGAGGAGATTCTGGCAGCAGTGTGGAAGACTGAGTGAGGGCAGGGCGGGGCGTGGGAGACAAGTAAGGAGAGCATGGCCTTGGTCTGATGACAGGTGATGGGGGCCCAATCCAGGCCGAAGGAGACCCAGGTGGACCAGATCCAGGAGTTCTATAGGAGGTAAGAGTCATGTGACTCGGGCACAGGACAGGAAAACAATAAAAAGCCCCAGACATTTCACTTGGGGGCCCAGTGGCAGGGGAACAATTCACAGAGAAAGGGAATTACAAGAGGGGAAAAAGTATAGAGGGGGAAATCAAGAGCGTGGTCAGTTTGGGACAGGTGGCTTCTGAGGTTCCTCTAACTCACTGGCATTTGGACACATGGGTCTGGGACTCAGAATCATTGCCCGGACTAAATAGAGAGGTTCTGCTGCATTTTTGAGGCTATAAGTTCATCCAGCCATAGAGTACAGCTTTAGAAGACAAGAAGGCCAAATACTGAACTCCAGAGAACTCAATGGCAGAGACAGGTGGAAGAGGAGGAACCAGAAGAGATGACTGAGGAGTGGCCATGTCAGTGGGATGGAGAGCGCGGTGCCCTGAAAGCCAAGGACCGGGGCGGGGGGGAGGGGGAAGCTTCTGAGTGGAGTGTGGTCGGCGGTGTCAGATGCGGCTACAGGGGAGCCAGTTAGACGAGAGCTAGGAATGGTCTGTGGTCCCCTTTGTACAGTGTTATAGGTTGAACTGTGCTCCCAAGAAGAGATGTCGGAGTCTTACCTCCTGGACACTCAGAATGTGACCTTCTTTGGAAGCACGGCTGTTGCAGATATAAATAAGGCACAAATTAAGATGAAGTCATACTGGGGTAAGGTGAGCCCTTCGTCCAGTATGACTGGTGTCCCTGGAAGAAGAGAGGAGGCAGGTGTAGAGAGAAGGCAGTCATGTGCAGATAGCAGAGCTGCAGGCCAAGGATTTCTGGCCAACTCTCCAGCCAAGAAGAAGGCCAGGGACGCATCCTTCCCTGGATGCTTCAGAGAGAGGATGACCCTACTAACATCTTGATTCCAGACTTCTGGCCTCCAGAACTATAGAGGATAAGTTTCTATTGTTGCAAGCCACCCCAGTTTGTGGTACTTTGTGATGGCAGCCCCGGGAAGTTAATATACAGAGTAGAGTGGAAAAGCCTTCATTTTGCTGCAAGGGCAGACAGGTGAGTCTTCTTCAAGACTAGAGGGAAGGGAAATGTAGGGCAGAGCTGATATGTTTAGAGGTGAGAGTAATGAAGAGGGGGTGCGGAGAAAGTTACAGCCTGTTGGCATCATTGGTTCTATGAATCCAGGGATGGGGATCATCTGCTGAGAGTGAAAGGGGATGAAGGAGATCACAACTTAGTTACCACTTGTATCAGTTCTCTATTGCTGCGTGACAAATTACCCCCACATTTAGCAATTCAAACAGCAAACGTTCATTGTCTCACATAATTGCTTTGTCAGAGTCAGGAATCTGGGACTGGCCCAACTGGGTGGTTCTGGCTCAAGATCTCTCATGGAGGTTGCAGTCAAGGTGTCAGCCAGGGCTGTGGTTTTCTGAAGTTTCAACTGGGGCTGGAGGATCTGCTTCCATAGTCGCTCATTCACAGGGACCTCTCTATGTGGCAGCCTGTTTCCCCTCTGGCAAGTGATCGGGAAAGAGACCAGAGCATAAACCATAGTGTCGTTTACGACCTAAGCTTGGCAGTCACACCCCATCACTTCTGCTGTGTTCTACTGCTTATACAGAGCAGTTCTGATACAATGAAGGACAAATGACACAAGAGAACAAATACTAGGAGGCAGAGATCATTAGGAGCCATCTTGGAGGCTGGCTACCACCCCAGTCTTATGCTGGGGCCTCCCAAGTCTCGGACAGTTCTGGCATCTCTCCTTGAGTTTCGGACATGCACCGGTAAGGTGTCTTCTGGCCATCAGCACCTCAAAGCACCCAAAGGTCCCACAAGCACCTCAAAGGTTGGCAACCTGTATAAAACTGAACTCTTCATTCCATTCCCAAAGCCAGATTCCTTCTCTAACACTCTCATAGTCAGAAGCTCCAGCAGTGACTCAAACATTCCAGCTAGAAGTTGGAATCATCTATGACCTCTCTCCTTCGCCAACTCTTCCAATCCCAAACCATCACAAGTCCCATCAATTTTACTTTCTGAGTATTTCTGGGGTCTATTGCCTCCTCTCCATACTTACTTTCATAGTCCTAGCTAAGGAATTTATCTCTCACCTGGGTCACTGCAACAGCCTCCACACTATTGGACCAACATACAGCTGTTGAGAGCCATGAAGGTTCTAGGATTTACCCTACTTGTGAGCTAACAAGTTAGCTTGGATTTTAGCAGTTTCGTGGATGCTGACAGAATACACAAGATTCCTGGGTCAGATGCACAGGACTTAATAACTCCCAGCATAGCAAGCAGCTTGAACTCCACATTCATCTCAGTTCCCCTTGCCTCACCAAGAACCAGAGGGGCAACATGGAGTGACCCAGGCAGATGCTACATATGCAGGGGGATTCTGTCCCAGTTGAGAAACCCTAAGCTTAGGGAAGCTGAATGATTTTTTATTTTTTTGAGAGAGTGAGAGAGAGAGAGCATGCGAGCAGGGGAGGGGCAGAGGGAGAGGAAGAGAGAGAATCCTAAGTAGGCTCTACACCCAGCGCACAGCCTAACATGGGGCTTGATTTCATGACTGTGAGATCCTGACCTGAGCCAAAATTAAGGGTTGGACGCTTAAAAGACTGAGCCACATAGTCTCCCCAAGGGAAGGTGAATCTTTTATAGCCTGCTGTAAGCAAAGCTGCCTGCTCTTTGCTCCAGAGAGTCACTATGTCTATCTTCCAAGTTTGCTTTGGAAGCTAGGATTCTTGGAACAAACATCCTTGAAAGAACAAAAGGGCAGTTAGTACTTCATTTGCAATACACGCAACAAAAGTGAGAAACTCACACTGTCTCCCAACAACGGCCAAAATCCAAATCAGGCCATTCGAGGGTTTCCTATAGCTACAGAATACAATCAAATCTCTACAAAAACAACACTGTCCACCTCTACCAGCCTCGTTCCTCGGATTCCCTACCTTACAACATGAGCCGGAAATAACGCACAGCCCCTCCAACTGTGTTTGTGTGTGTGACTTCTCGCCTCTAGGTCTTTGCCTGGGTCATCTTCGTTGCCGGAATTTCCTCCTCCCTTCCCCAGAAATCATTCATGTGACGTTCTGTGAAGGAACCTCTGAGACTCACATGCACTTTGGGTGTTGCTGGGTTAATGTTTGTCTATGGGGACAGGGGTCAGCAAATCCTCACTTTTTACTGGACTAATTTGCCGCTCGCAACCGTTTTCTTCTTTCTCTAAATGGAACTACCCGTTAGGGGATGAAGTCACCGCATGTTCCAGTGAAACGAGTCTCCAGGATTTTCTCGGCAACTTCGGTGGCAGTGTCAGGTAAATCCCTCATTTCTAGTCTCACTCCTGCTTCTCCTTGGCCTCTTGGCTGCACTGTCCCCACAGTCCGGCTGAAACAGCTCCCTTCAGGTTCTGGGTCTGGTTGTTTTCCCTCAAAACCAAATACACATTTTCAGTTACAAAATAACTCTTCATGCCATAGCTTTGTACACCTCCAACTGGAGGTCTGCTGCACGGCCACAAGGAGCAGAAGAAGTAAGGGTGAGAACCGTGGCCCACGGCACCATCTAGTTCACAAAAATGCAAACAAAGCTGCATAGAATGTGTTAGAAAAATAGCGTAGCTTTGGGACAGCTTTGAGAGACACTGCAAGAAAACTATTCATTCATTCCAGAAGTGAACTCTGGTGGTCACTGGACCATGTTTCAGGAATCCATCGGCTTCCAGAGAATTCTTAGGAGTGGTGCCCAACCAACACGGACTTCATCTAACTCCTTTCTTGTATTGACCCCGTTCGTTTTGTTTGTTTTTTGCTTTTCTCCGAAATGAAGTTAATAGCATGAATCACCAACCCGGCTTTGAGTAAAGAGAACCAACAAGGAGTGATAGCATAAGGCTTATAACGCACTGCTAGAGCGCGAACGAAAAACGTTGTATGAGATCACGTCCTCGTGGGTGAACTAAAAAGGTACAACCTTCCCATTTGGCGTTGTCTTTTTGGTTGTGCCAGTGTCACCTTCTGGGGTGTCTGCCCAGCTGACAATGACCTCTTCTTACTGAGATCTATGGAGTTGGGCCTTTGACAACCATATTTATGGAACATGATTCTGGCTTCCATCTCCCACCCGACAGGGATCCTCTTCATTCCCTCACATATCCCAAGCACCTACAACAGTGACTAGAACATAGTTAGTGTTCAATAAATATTTGCCTAATTGATGAGCATGAGAATTGAGACTAAATGGAACGGTCCCTCCTGTGCTTGAGGCTGGAACTGTATGTAACCTGTGGATTCTGGAGCTGTAGGCATCGTAGGGGCTGAAGGGCAGGGGAAGGTGGAGATGACGGACACTTGGAGAGACGTCTGGAGGGTGAGGCTTTGGGCTGGCTCCCAACAATTCCCTAATTCCTGCTACGAGGCCATTCTAAGGCCAAGATACAAGCCACTAGCTTTGAATAAATTCCTTTGTCTATGCTTAAACTAGCCCCAGGGCGTGAGCCCAACACAATGTAGGAAATCTGGAAGCGGACCTGGCAAAATATAGGTGTGATTAGCGGAAAAAGTTGGTCCCTCAGTACCAGAAGCCCTAGAGTTAAGATGGGTTGTGGCCTCTGGAAATTTCTCAGTGAGCTAGCACAGCGCACTCCTTTCTCTCCCACCCTTCGGAACTCATAGGCGTGTTCTGACAATAACACAAGGACACTGGCTTAACACGGTGAGACGTGAAATGGTTAAGCAATAAAACACCAGTTTTCACAGAGATATTTGATAACGTTATACAGAACATACTGTGAAGCCCATACTGAAGCTCTCAAAGCATAGTCTCAAGTGGAATTATTTTTTCCCTCTCACCACAAAGCGGAGGCAAGTAAACACCATTTCTCATGGCCACAGCTCCATGGAGACACTAAGACAGACACAGCACGTTCGGCGCGGAAGGTGAGACAAGAAGCTGCAAAACCCCACATATAGCAAGTGGCCCTGCTCATTGGTATTTGGTGCCAGGCCCCTCCACAAAGTATATCGGAAGTAGAGGAAACTTCCTAGGTTCTTGGCAATTAGGGATTAACTTACAGAGATATAGCTGATGAAGTTCTGGTATTTCAACCCTGAACTTTGAGCGTTACAAGATGACTCCTAATTTTCCGCAGTTAATACGAAATGTGCCATTAAAAGGAAACACACATGCTGGTGCGGAACACAAAGAATTCGGATGACAAAAGAAAATCCCAGACCCACTGAGGACCAAGACCTTTCCCTTAGCCACACCCGGCTTAGTATTTCACCAGCGCTAATGAGCAGCCATATGACATATTAGTGGCCGGTTTCACCCAGTTACACTGTGGTACGAAACACCTCCTCGAGCTCCAGGAGGTAAAGCAGGTTGGGTTTATTTCTCACTCCTGGAACCTGCAGGTTCCGCCGTCTGTCTTTCCCCGAGGGTGCAGACTAAAGGAGCACTTCCTGGGTGGGACTGGCGGAGGGAAGAGAGAGGGCAGAACCACACGGTGGCTTGTAAAGCTTCTGCTCACAATAGCACCCACCACTTCCACCCACACAGGGGCAAAGCCTCCTGCAATGGGGCAGGAAGTTCAATCTCCCAGGGACAAACACTAGGGTGGGGCTGAGTCAGGAGGGGACTTGAAGATGTTGACAGTAATTACAATATAGCTCAGCAGGGATTAGGTGTGTTTCCAGAACCACACACTCTATTAATGGCAGTCTGATCTAGATAATAACGCCTAAGTTAATTGTAAACAGTTTACAGACTCAACGCATAATGTGGGCTTGGTCATCTCTAATGACTCTGAGGCTCCCCAAAGCGTGTGTATTAAAGACTCCCTCAGCTGTTAACAGAAGAAACCACTGGAAAGGCCGGATGAACCCCAAACTGCGGGCACAATTCTGATAGTGGGCAAATGGCTTCCCTGGGAGCGTTTCTCAAAGTGTGGTTCATGTTCCTCCTGCAGCAGAAGGCCTTGGAGTGCAAGTTCAACAGGCAGACTTTTGGGCTCCAAAGGGAATCTGAGTTTCTAGGGGCGAGGCCTGGGAATCTGCATTTAAGCCGCATTCCAGGTGATTCTGATGTAGACCACCTAGTGAGAATTGCCAGCTCAGAAAATCTGCCCTTACCTGTGCTCCCTCCTGTCAGAGAGCATTAGGCTGGACGCGGGTGTCATCATCAATTGCTGTCCCGGTGTCCGTCACGTGCGGGGGTCCAGCCAGGACTAGGAATTTCCTGGGAAGTCAGAGAGCAGGAGGCACTTTTTATGGAGGGGCTTTTAATGAGGGCCCCTACCCTTCCTTCATATACATTACAGTTTATACAGTTCACTATTTTTCTCATAAATCAACATCTGTGAGTCATTTTGTTATTTGTCTATTTTTAGAAATGAAATGTGACTATATTAAACAATGTTCTCATAAAAAACCCTCTTGTAGTAGTCACAATTGTTTGAAAACGTATATTTTAACTGCTTTTCCTCAACAGTGCACATTTGGAACATAATCTGTGATGAAAGCTTAACCGTTAAGTTTCCAACCTGATTTTTGTGAGGTGGGCATGTTGTTAAATATTTCAGTTATCGATCCCTAAGATGAAAAGTAAAATTTCCAAGTTTATATTCTGGCTCTGCCTGTGACTTTCCTGGGCTTTTTCAAAGAGAAAGAGACAGCAGTGTTCCATGTGGGATGATTTTGTTTCAGAGTTCTGTTGCAGTGACCTCTGTTCCTGCCTGGGTCATTAAATTCAATACACTTCTTCCAACTAAGTTTCCTGGCCTCCTTGTGCCTTAACTGGGCCTGGTCGAGCACTCTAGTAACATAGGCTGCCCCAAAGCTGCCAGCTCATTTTAGGACAGTCCAGCTTGCAAGGAGTTTTGCTAGGCTGGTCTGCTTCCCTGTGGACTTTGGGGTCATCACTGTGCTCTGGAAGAGGGGACGTTTGGGCACAAATCCCTTCAAGGTCTATTCCGTCGTTCAACCCACGTCGGATATATGAATTGCTTTACAAACTTGGTCGAGCAAGAAAGTTCATGACATGGAGATCTCAAACGTTATTTTCAAGTTATTTCTGCCTTTTTGAAGCCACGTCTATTGTCAAAGTGAGGAAGTCGATTTGTTACAAAATTCAGTTGAAAGAAGTGAGAGAGAGAGAAAAAGAAGGAAGGGAAGGAAAGATATTTTTTGTACTAATTAAACTTTATTGAAAAAGAAAACAATACCAAACAAATGCACTCAAATGCTTTCTAAAGTATCAATTTTAAAGGCCTTTCTTTGCAGGCTAATGACAAGCACAATACAGGCAGCAGACATACTAGTTTAGCATAATTGGCTGATTTTATACAGCGCTTAGATCTTTGAGTTCACAAGCATATTATTAAATCATAGACAATATCTAATGCAACTGTTTCTACAGAACTAGGAAGTAAATTTCTAAGAAAGAAAGATTTTATAGACCCCATGTTTTATACCCAATTCCATCAAGGGAAGGGGAAGGGAGGGACGGAAAGAAGAAGAAAGAAAAGAACAAAGGAAGGGGGAAAAGGAAGGAAGGAAGGATAAAAGGAAGGAAGGAGGGAAGGAAGGAAGGAAGGAAGGAGGAAGGGGGGAAGGAAGGAACGAAGGAACGAAGGAACGAAGGAAGGAATCCTGCTTTGTCCACTTTGCCTCCATGTTGTTTCCGCTCTGCTGACCTGGCCTCACGGCACCTATCAACTGAACCCAAATATTCACATTTCTGTGTCTCTCCAATGATGGGTTCTCTTTCCTATGGCTCCTAAATTCTGCAACTTGAACACAGCCAGATACATCTCATAAGATGAAAACCATCATGCCCAACAAACTTCTGGATCTCCAGGAAGTTGGCACCAAAAAGGACAGAGGGTGGCGTGAAGTCTAAACTCAACCAACATTGTCATGAAATTGTCATGAGCCTCACTCGCCAGAAAGGATGTGCTCCCTTTTATACTGATCGAAAAACAACAGCTCGTTAACATGGCATCACAATGAACCATGTGTGTGTGGTGGTGGGGCGGGGGCAGACACTTTGCCAATGGTTTCATTTTCAGCAAATGTAGATTTAATTTAGTTTCTTGAAATGAGAATGTTTCAATATTGCCTTATGAAAGTACTCCATTCTGGTTCTCGGGCAGAGTATCAGTTCAGAAAAGCTGCCAGTGTCTCTTGCATTCCTGGTTTTGGTTTTGTCTGTAATTTCTAAAGACTAGTAAGTAGACATGGCACTTTACAAATACACAAAGACAAGGGCCTGGCCTTCGGTCAGAAAAACACAACCCAAATGAAAATAATCCAAGCAGAAGCAGTAACAGACAGTTTGGGGGGAGGGCACTGGCTCAGGAAAGCTAAGTTTAAAGTATTTCTGTTTTTGTTTTTGTTTTGAAATGGGAGTGATTTGAAGGGAAAGGGGGCGGTCACGTCCAAGGTTTGCTCTGTGTTTAATCTACATGGGCTCGTGGTCTCGGATGGTCACTCAATTCAAAAGCACAGTTGTTCATACCGACCCTCCCTCCCCCCCCCCCCCCCCCCCCCCCGCAAAGAAACTGCTTTCTATGGCAGACAACTTCTTTTTTCCAATGGCTTTGTGGCTGACCTCAGCTCCCCAGACAAGTGTAGGCTTTAATAAGATAATTGCTTTCCGAGGCATTATGCCTCCTTTGTAGAAAAGCTTTTTGAACACAGAGCACACCTCGATTGGGAAGAGACCACACCTGAAGTCACAGCCCTAATTGATTGTTTTATTTGCCTTCATCAGAAAGCTCTAGCGACTGCATCAAGCAAAAGTCAGGCATATTGAACTTCCTAGAAACAAGCCAGTTCCCCGGCACTGTGGCATAGTCACTTAATCCAAGACATATTTTTATGCAAACCTCAAGTTATAACCCACATATGGTGGCAGATCATTATCCTAAGACTCTAAATTGAACCAGTTATATAGTTGGAGGGGGATCTATCATAATCTGGAAAACTTTTCTTTTTACTGGTCTATTTTAACAAGTGTAAGGAGGAAATAAAACTCAGAAAGCATAAACTGTTTTACATTTTGAATTGAACTTTGAAAAAAATGGAAATACTCCAAAATAAAGACATACTGGCAAAGGGAGAGGGAAAGATATAGACAGAAATAAAGGAGAAAATGTGGAAATATAAAGGTCTGTTACTGCTTTTACATTTCCTGATTTAGTTAAGTTAAAATGGCAGGATACACAATTATATAGAGATACTATCCCTAATGAAAGGGAGAGAAAGAGAGAGAGAGAGAGAGAGAGAGAGAGGGCACACCAGAGAGAGCCAGAGACCCAGAAAGAGAAATGCAAAAGACTTAAATGAAATGGATCAAAATACACTCCAGTGACTAGCCCTGGGAACTGGAATCAGAGATAACTTTCATTTTGTTTGGGGGCCTTTTGTGATTTCCAAGCTCCTTCCAACGAGCATGTTTCTCTTTAATGTAAAAAAAAAAATAATAATAATAATAAATAAAATATGTTTAAAAAATTGCTTCTGATTCAAGATACAAAGATCTTGAACTCCATATCTGAAGACATAAGCTGACAGACTTCAGGGTTATTAAAAGTGGAGTTTCTCTTTGTGCTAGTATATCCCTGGGGCCCAAAGGATCAGGGAGCACACACACACTCCCACACATTTTGTATACAGCTCACAGGGAGGAATAAAGACTTCTCCGTCCTAAACATATTTGCACAGTTCCAATGCCCCAGGCTGCAGTAACGGATGACAAAATAAAGGGCTCTTTAGTGCTGACTTATGGCAAATTATTACTTTGTCATCAGTGGACACTGTCTACAAGGTCAATTCCAACTGTCACGGTACATTGCTTTATACCTTTTGTGTGCTACCCAATGTGAGCCTAACTCAGTGGAAGCTGATGTGCTAGGTTGCTGGCTTTCATTGTATCGGTTGTTTCAGGAGCCGTGATCTCCAGATTCTGGGACATTCTCACGCCTGGAAGAGGGAGAGCTGGGAGAGCATCCAGAAATTTGCTCCAGGCATCTTGTTCCATCCACATCAGGAAGCTGGCTGCACAAGGTCTTCTCTGCAGACGTTTCTGTTTCCTTGGCATGTGTCCTTTGGATCGCTTTATGGGTAAAAGGTACCCTTGGAGGCAGCCTCCAGATAGTTATCCTGGCCCGCTGCCTAAAACTGTGTGCTGCATTTGTTCCTCTATTTGAAGACCCTTGAAGCAGAGGTTTAGTTAGGTGACCAAGATCCTTTCCACAGAAATGCAAATGCCTCAAATAGGGTTACGAGCCATCTGCCATTCTGACCTGAGCACAAATTTGTTCAATCAGGTGTCTAATACCTAAACAGCTAGATTGAGGAGTGAGAATTGTGATGATCTGTAAAGGGAGCAAAGTGGCAGGGAGGGCTAGAAGGACGCAGCTTGAAGATTAAGGAAGCAGGTGGGCATTCTGGGGGTGAAGAAAGAGGCAGGCTTAGGGAACTAAGGAGCAACTCCCCCCTCGCCTCAAACCTCGAGACCACCTTCCTCCTTCCACTTAGCTTTCTTTCAGCTGTTCACTACTATTCCCGCACTACACGCTGCCCCTGCCCCTGCAGCCGCCTGAACCCTGCCCACCCAGTCTACCCTCGTCTCCCACTGCCCTTCCATCTGGTGCCAAGTCTTCTGCCTGCTGGATCCCACCTCCACTGCCTTCCGAGCAACCTCAGTCTAGCTCGAGTGACATTGTGACAAAATGCAATGGAAACATTGGTTATTGGCTTATTTGACCTTTCTAAAGCCCTTGACCCTAGTGAGGCTCTTTCTGCTTTCTTGGATCTTTTTTCTTGGCTTCTTTGGTCCTACTCTCCTTGGGTGACTGGCTCCCTTCTCACTAGCCTCATGCAGATGCCTCCTATGTCTGTACTCTAAGCCCAGACCGCCCTCCTGAGCTGCATATCCCTACCCAACTCTCTACACAACAACCTACATCTCACAGATCTGTCAGTCAACATTTCCAAAATGGAAGCCATCACATTCTCCCCCTACCCCCATCAGCCTGCTGTCTCACATACTGTGGACTCTGTCTACACAGATGCCTCTGATTGGAGAGGGCTTCTTTCCCCCTTGACCTTCTGATCCCCCTCACTTAGCTAACCATTATTCACCCTTTAGGTCTCACGTTAGATGTCACCTCTTCTGGGAAGCCTTCCTTCATACCTCAAGTCTGAGTCAGGGGCTCCTATGGTTTCAGAAGCTCCCACTTATAATTCTTTATTAAATCATCCATCTTCCCCATTAAAATATTTGCTCCCCAAGGGCAGGGATCTTTCAGTCTTGCCCATGACAACCCTTCACCCCAGCATGATGTCTGGCACATAGGATACTCAATAAAAAATGCATTTATTTGAGGGGTGCCTGGGTGGCTTAGTCAGTTAAGCGTCAAACTTTAGCTCAGGTCATGATCTCACACTTCGTGGGTTTGAGCCCTGCGTCGGGCTCTGCACTGACAGCTCAGAACCTGGAGTCTGCTTCAGATTCTGTGTCTCTCTATCTCCCTCTCTCTCTCTCTGCCCCTTCCCTGCTTGTACTCTCTCAAAAATAAATAAATAAACATTTTTTAAAAACACATTTTCTTGAGGAAACGAAACATCCATTTCCAACACTCAGGCACCCAGCAAAGGTGGAAGTGTCACTTTTCTCTGCCTAGTCTCCTGTCCCCATAATTCCTGTTCAGAAGGTTGGGGCTCCATTACCCAGGTGAGCATCCTTTGACCTGCTCGTTAGCTTAATCATGGGCTGTATAGCCTTATGTGTGCCCATCCCACATTTTTTCCACCATGTATAACAATTTTTTTTTTTCTATGAGAAAATGTATTCTTAGTTCCTAACGCTGGCTTCAAATGAGCTTTTGTACTAAGTTGAGTACTATCTCCACCACATGTAAATATGGATCACTCAGCGCAAACACATTCTATGTTGGTTTTTCCAAGTAAAATAAATAACCTTGCCACAGGATAATTCTTAAAAGCAATTTGGTTTATGTCTTAGTCTTTGTTTTCCTTTTTGGAGTCCAACTCTGCTGAAGCAAAAATGTTCAATTCCAATAGGGTCATTTCAAAAATTCATTTTTAAAGTTCCAAATGCTCCATAGTTTTTCCTTTTGCTTTGGCTGGTTAGGAGGATTTTATAGGTCCAAATACATATACTTCTACGCTGTAATTAATGCTTATGGCTACATTATGATTGAAAAAAATAGTTTATTAAGTTTATACAAATGAGTCATATGATTTCCCCAACTGTAGCCACAACACACAGCATCCTGAACTACAGGCCATCTGTTTGTCTCTTTCAAAAGGTTGGGTATGGCATTTTAGCAGCAAATTTGAAAATAACAGAGCCACACTCACCACCATGTTGGCAAAAGATCTGTCCTGAGCCCTTTCTTTCTCAGCTGCTATATCAAAGAACAGCAGCTGCATGTGAGATCCTGTTAAGCATACCATTTAAACCAATGAGGGGGACAGGCAGATATCATGGCAACTCTTTGGCCAAAGAAAGGTATTCCTTGTGGGAATAATACGAGAAGTGTAAAGAAAATGGAGGGAGTCAGTGGTCTGCGAATAGACAGATTCTGGCTCTCTTTGCAGCCATGGGGTAAGATTTGTTCTTGGCATCACATGAACGCCCCTCCTCCCAACAGAGCTTTCAAGAAAGTGCCTCATCACGCTGCTCAGATAACCATGGCCTGTTAGCCCCAACTTGGAGAATGCTCTCGAAGCACTTTTGCTTTCTCCCTCACTTTTCGTGTTCATTTTGCAAGAGTGTGCTCTTGACCTGAATTTGCTTTTCATCTTCATTTTGTTCCCTGGGGTAGACAACTATATGGACTATAGGTCAAAGGCCAGGACCCTGTCTTATTTCTCCAGGTCCCTGCGATTTCTCCCCTCTATCCTCTGTGGATCCCAACTGAAGATTTCTCTTTAAATCTCCGATTGATCACGATGATGAAAGAGGGCTTCCAGTTCCCTTTATTCAACTGAGGATTTCCTGTTTTGTCTTCTGTGGCCCCCTGCATCATGCTGAATGTAGTGAGTGTCCCATCACTATTGAAATCAGTGCTACTTGGTGCGGTTCAGGGATCAGCTGCATTAGGCTTACTTGAGAGCTTGCAAGAAATGAACATTCTCAGGTCTCTTACTAAACCTACTAAATCAGAATCCCTGAGTGGGGGAGGGGCCAGAAATCTGGAGGTTGACCAACTCTCCAGGGGATTCCTACACTGTGAGAACCACTGTCTCAACTGCTAGCTGAATGAAAGAAGGGGCAGTGGCGGGGGATTATTTGTGCTCTTTGTAGTTCCCGACGGAGAGGGAATCAAACACCCAGGTAACAAGGTTCTCCTGGCCAAAGAGACAGCAAGTCTGCCTGAAGTCCTACACAGATAATTACTCAAAATCAGCAGCGAGGACTAAGGACCAAGCTTTACCCACTGGGAGCTTTCTCTTAAAAGTCCCCAAGTTTCTGTTCTTTCCCCCCACGGCACCTCCAGCCCCATAACCACTTTGCAGCAACCAGTCTGATGCACTCACTGCCTGTCTAGGCCACAGCTTCACCTTTGCCTGTACCCATTTGTAGGTTCCTGAATCTCCAGCAATCTAGAAATGACCAGCACCCTCTTCCAAGGCTGGGCTCTGCCAGTGAACACTGGATACGTGCAAAGTTTCATTAACCACCAGCCCCCCAACCTCTTCTGCCCACTGCTGCCCATGGCCTGAGGAATCCTGTCTTGGTGACTGCCTGACCCGCAGCTGCGCACACAGCCACCAAAACTCAGAAAGCAATAGGCGCCTTCCGGAGTCTCTGCTCTAACAATTTTCAAACTGTTTAGGACACCTCCACAGAAAATAAGAGCAGTGTTTTATTCCTGTGAATGCATTTTGAAGTTAAAAAGAACTTAAATTATAGGCTATCCCGTGAGTATAATAAGGCTATTTTAAACCCCCCCCCCCAAACTGAACTTAGGTGGATAGGATCAGTCAGGTCTGCCTCTGCACCTAGTCTCTCTCTGGACTAGTTGATTGCACAATATTGAGAAGAAAAAATGTGCACTCAGATAAGTAGTTGCACATGGTAACAATTGGGTGTGGTTTTTTTTTTTTTTTAAAGATAACTTTCTTTGCAACCTCGGGGTACTGTTCGATTAGACAGATGGCAAGACAGCTTTATTACAAGGTTTCCCCGCAAAGAGGTGTTTATATGGCCTCATAATGAACACGTCGGCAGTCTTTAGCGGGTTAAAATTTGGCACATGTCATATTTGATTGTCTGTTTTTTTATATACAGTTGGAAAAACACTTTAATGAAATTTAAATCAAATGTCTGGAAACTCTAAAAGCCTTTGCAGCCCTCAGGGCTCTACACAGCTCGAATCACTTCACAGATGACAGACCAAGATGAAGTCACTTACTCAGGTCCGATGGCTTTTTGGTGTCAGGGCCGGCTGCATCTCAGGTCGCCTGACTCCTGTGTGCCCGTGGACATCCGAGACCCCATGC
Organism: Leopardus geoffroyi; assembly: GCF_018350155.1. Classification (NCBI taxonomy): domain Eukaryota; kingdom Metazoa; phylum Chordata; class Mammalia; order Carnivora; family Felidae; genus Leopardus; species Leopardus geoffroyi. The sequence continues at coordinate 137,808,549 of NC_059326.1, forward strand.
AGACGCCAAGCGCCTTGTGCTCTGGGCCGAATCTTCCAGAGCGGGAGCTCTGTTTATCCTGCTTAAATGAATTACAGAATGGAATTTCCCCAGAGCCATCTCTCATCTGCAGCCGGAGGGTGCCGGGCCGGGAGGGCTGCACAGGAATGAAGATCCTGCTACGCGACTCTGCCTCTTCCTGGTGTCTGACCATGAGCCGGCACACGCAGTCCTCTTAAAATAACACGGTTTTCCTTTCCGGCAGCCCGGGTTTGGCGCGCTCACGGAGCTCTGCTCGGCTATGCTTTCATCAGGCCGCGTCCCAGAAAGCACTTGCTCATTTAGATGAAGGGCATCTGGCACGTGCTCAATTTAGCTAACAAAGATATCATTCCAGCAATGAGGGGGGAAGGGCAGGGAGACAGGGCAGAAAGATGGCGGGGGGGGGGGGGGGGGCGGGGGCTGGGAGGAAAAGCAGATCCATCCTGGCATCCACGGCTCGTCTCGGAGACCACAGGCTGCATCGCACAGACCCTTTCCCCCAGGAGTTCGCTGGTCTGAGAACAGCAACCCGGGGGAGCAAGCCTTAACAGGGTGAAGGCAGAGGGTTCTTTAAGATGGGACTGCTCTAGCAGGGTCGCCGCCTGATGGAAGGAAGGTCCCAAACCCTTTTCTGTACTTTGGCAGCCTGTGGCTTCTCTTCAGGAGAACTTGCCACAGCCTGTGATGGGGGGATCGCCCTCTGCTCAGAGCTGAAACTCTGCCCACCTCCACACAGCTTTGGAGATTAAACACGTTTCAGGCATGTCTGTCATCAGGAGAGAGAAATTCAGCCACGCAGGCCCCAGACCGCTCACCCAATAAAGCCCCTCGGGTCTCCTAGCAACTTGCGGTGCTTGGATTTTTCCAACTACTTTTGCAAGGTGGAATTTAATTTTAAAAAATAGGAGGCCCTGTCGGTAAGACCAAAAGGGCTGGAACACAGAGGTTTAGAGGACGTGGATCCCTCTAAGTGCCCCCCATCTTATGAGGAAAACTAGCCCGGGGCTGATGGTGATTTATTCTTTACTTCCTGTTAGAATTAGAATCAAATGGATTGCTTTAATATTTTTGTCTCTCACAAAGAAAAGTAATAAGTCTAAGAAGGCTGCATTCTATGTTCAAGCCTAACCTTTCTCACATAATCACCCCACAGAAGATACTGCTGGTTGCTTCCCCAGTATAGGTTCTCTGCTCCCTTGCCAGAAGAAATGACTGGCAATGTGCTCAGGTGAAAATACTCACATCCCCAGACTCCTCCACACATTGGAGCAGCCGTGTCACCCAATTTGGCCTAATGACCTGTAAGCAAAGTCTACAGGATGGGGGCTTCTGATGAAAATAGACTCGGATAATATGGGAATTTTGCATGTCTTTTTCTCTTCTTCTTGGTAGGAATGATGGCTGGAGGCTGGGCAGCCACTCTGCAACCATGAGGATGAAACCCACACACGATGAATGGTGGAATAAACAGCCAAAGGTCCGGAGGTCCTTGATGCCTACCTTCAACATTTATAACAGCTCTTCATGGCTTGTCTCAAAACTTCTCCTTAACTAAGCAAAATAAAATCCACTTGGTTAAGACTTTGTGTTTTGATTTCTCTTACATGCAGCGAAACGCACTTTTAACCAATACTCTTTCAAAGCACAATCTTTGCACCATCACAAGGAATGCTCCTGTCCGGCTCGTAGAACAAGATTCTCTTTCCTCATTTCACAACATGAGGGAATTGAGGCAGGTGGGAAATCATAAAGTGAGCAACTTCCCTTTTACCGAATCAAATTCTGCCCCTCAGCCCTTAGCTTCTGAAACCTCTCAGCAGTGTTTGAGCCTCTGGCTACTTCCTCTCCCTTGAAATTTTCTCCATCTTTACTTCTGTGATACTATGTCTCCATGCTTTGTTGGCCCACTTTCTAGGGTATCTGAAAGGCTATATAAGATTTTAACAGGGCACAGGTGGTGGAGCTAAGGGTTTAAAATCCTTGGGTCGAATGTAAAACTAACCCTTTAATCCCTAAGGGTTGAATCAATGGAGTTTCAGTCATTTCCAAATTATTTTCCCATGTTTAGTCTATGGGTACTTAACTGTCCTTTAGATAGTAGGTCAGTGAGTTTTTATTATGTGACTGCTGTGTGCCAGGTCTGTGAAAAGTAGTGTAAAAACAAACCCTAAGGGTAAGGAGTTCTCATCTGAAACAAACTGGGTAAACCTGATTTTCATTTTCAAACTGATAGAGGAAGGCCATCATTTGCATACTCACACTGAAAGGATTATTTCCGGGTCGAACACAATATGTGTTAGGCAGCAGCTCCCCCTGGCATCCTTCCTCCTGAGAGGGAGGGCATTACACCCAGGCCCAGACTGATAGCTCCTCACAGCCCCTAGAGGGGGTTCTGGGGGTTCTGCTCCCGAATCTGCTGAATCTGTCTTCTCTGGGCAGTCTGTGAGATGACATCCCCAGAACGTTTCCCGGCTTCTCTGATTAAACCCAAGCACTCCAAAGTGAAATGTTTAGGGAAAACAAAACCAAAACCAAAACCAACCCAACCTACAAATGTAAGGAATTGCTCATATAACCTTGCTCCTTTCAGAGCCTGGACCTCTCACCCTTGTTCTCTCCCCCTTGGACAGGCACAGTACAGTGTTGCACTTGCAAAAATACTGGGGTGATCTGGGAGAACTCTTCCCTATACACAGAAATGGGTGTGATGGTGTCCAGTCTCAGAATCCTTTACTCCTTGCAAAGCTACAAACTCACCGGTAGCTTCCCTCCTGGGACAGTAAAAGAGGCTGCCTTCCTCCTCTTTATGACCAGTCCTGGTGCCTGGTCTTGATTCTACGCCCTGCCTCTTCCTGGGTCTTCCTCCCATTGGTCTTCCTCTTTCCTGTATCTTCGACCTCTCTTCTTTGTGACTAGCTCTTTTTCATCAGCATTTAAACACACTCAAAATCTCTTCCAGTTGCAGGAACATATGGAATGGATTGATTGTGTTATAAATTTTGGATGAGGATGGACCTCTGAGCTGTTCAGTTGCTTCTTGTACATCTGAAAAAGTGCTGGGTCTTCTGGGGGTTGTAGGCCCATTAGCAGATCACTTTTGTACTGAACATTCTGCAACATTTTTTCAGTTACTGGCACCAGATCACTCCCTCGGTGGATAAGCACTCTAGCTTCTCTGGAAAGGCCTCTGATTCCCCATGTGTGGAATGTCGCTCCTCTCCCATTACTGAGCGTGATGGGCAGAATGGATGGTGATAGAAGCTGCTGGAAGGCTGTGTACCACACACCAATTCCTCCGCTCTGACATTTCCTTGAACACGAGTCTTCAAGACATGTTGGTTCCATACACCAACAATCCCTCAGCAGGGGCTGAGGGGATGTCTGTGTATCTAGTCCACTGTAAACGAGGGCACTTAAGTGTGTGCTTTATGTCTAAAGACCAGATGAATAAAAGGGCAGTGTTAGGAAAAGTGGCTGAAAAATTCATAAAAGTTACTTCTATTTTCCTTATAGAGATGTCCGTTAGTATTTTTTGAAATCATCCTTCAGAATTAAAAGACTAATTTCTTCACTTGAATCCATATGAAGGAAATCTGATACATTAAAACAAAAAAACAAAAACCAACCTTGTTCCTTTACCTGGAAAGCCAGCTGCATCTTGCTGGGACTCCTTAGCTGTGGAACATGCAAAACGACAGCGCCTGAGGTGGGCTTCATTCAGGTGAAAGCTTCTGGGGGCTTTCAGGCAGACAGGAATAAAAATTTGGGTTAGAAGTTGGCCAAGCTACAGGGTTTTTGAAGAACCTAGACGACCTCCATTTCCCAGGGGCGTGGTCTCAAGTCTCATCTGAAACGGGAAACTGCCTGTAGGACCTCCCCATCCAACATCATCACCGAGTGCTCCACCACGCCCCTTCTCCCACCAAAGGATGCCAACCCACAGCCTGGCAAACCCCACCTAAGCGGGTCTGCTAATGTGTTCGATTGTGTTGAAAGTCAAAACGGAGGTCTGAGCAAACAATTCACTTTGAAAGACACCGGGAGAAGCCCGAGAGAAGATCCCTGCAGTCTGTTACAGATAGAGGGGACAGCTTTGGACAGCATGCTTGTTTATTCATGTCTCAGGTGGGGGTGGGCGAGCGCATCTGTGGGCGATCTTTCGGCCTTTGTCCAGATGTGAGTGCGGGCTTTGTTGATAACGAGTGACTTTGACGTTGAGGTCACAGTGTGTGCACAACCTCTGGTGTATGTTTGTCTAGGCTGAAAGGACACACTGATGTCTGTTCGCACACATTATCTTGACCCTTTCCTGCAGCCACTCAGTGCGCTTGGAAGGGAGAACGGCTCCTTGAATGTTTTTCATGCCTTTTCCTGTGTGCTCCTCCCACGCCTACTCAGGCCTCTCCCCGTACATCTTGATCTCCATCTACCCGTGTCACTGGATTCTAGACCATGCCACCCCCTTTGCAAGTTCTCCTTTCTGGATCAAGCCACTCAAATCCACTTTTTTTTTGATGCCAGTGGTGGGACTGACTTGCTTTAGGTTTTGACAGTAAGAAACCCTGTTGGTTCTAGCACTCCCTAGTGCCTATTTCCCAGATGGAACTTTCCTGGGGCAGAGGGAAAAAAGAATCGGATTCCTTTTGCTACATAAATAGATGCGACACTCAAACTCAGAGAATTTCTTGAACATTTGTGGGCTCGTGTAATCACCTCTGAAGTCCAAAGTCACTAAAGCTTTCTGATTAACTACTTGTATGCAGTAACTTTAATGCCTTAAAAAAAAAAAAAAAAACAAAAAACGAAAAGAAACAAAGAAATGAAATACTTTGCAGTCCCGGCAACCTACTGAGATTTACTAAGATTCTGGGGAGGATTACTTCCCTCTGATGACATTGAGGCCTTTGCTTTGTCAAGAACTGCAGGCAGCTGAGGGTTTCGCAAACGGAATTCAGAAGGAAGGAAAATATTTCGTGATGGCATCACTCTGAGCCAAGCACAGCATTCGCTAAATGGCTGCCCTGTAGGGTCAGCATGGACACAACCACGGGCGGCATTTACCAAATCTGTAAACAGAGGGCAAGGGGGTGCCAGCACAGAGGACGCTGACCCCGTCACCGGTGTTTGTAAGTGACAACCACCCTGCAAATATCAGCCCATGGGATGACTGCAGCGCTGAAGCAGTGCGAATGTGAGGGAACATGAGGGTAGGGAGATCGTGGGACATTCCTACAGAGGGTTGGGGAGGGAGGGGTTTTTGGCAGAACCGAGGGTCTCAACCCAGTCCTGCTGGTTTGGAAGAGAAGTGGGTTTTGTATGTAAACTGACCCCTGGGGCTGGGAGAAGAGAGAACAGAAACCTTAGCCAGGGAGGGTTTCTGACCTAGGTGCAGTTCAGCCCAGGGGGATCTGCAGAGCTGGGGTGGGGCTCCCTGACTCGTCAAACTGCCCAGTGGGCACCAGCCTGGGTGGAAACGAACAAGTCAGTTGGCCCGTGAAACAGTTCTCCTTCCTGCCAGCCATGCTGAGGGGATTCTGCCCCTAGGTAGCGTAGTCAGTCCCCCGGGCAATCCCCAGACACAGGTAACGGCTTGGCTCCTGTGAGAAATGGCTGGCTTCATGTTTCCCCCCAGTATGACTTCCTGTACATCCGCGAGGGGCCCTGCCCACTCCCCTGCAGAGCTCGGGAGCCGAGCTGAGAAGGAAAAAACAAGGCTGATTCATGTTTGTGATTAACTTCTCACCGAATGCTGTAATCCCAGACGCAGAGCCGGCCCAGCTGTCAGGGCTTGGCTGGGGACTCCGCTCTCCGAGGAAGGGCTGGTGGCCTCGGGTCCTGCAGCAAGCCCGCTCCAGCCAACCTGCCATCGCCACCCTCTGAGGGCTGTGTCTCAGATGTCACCCCCCTTCTGGGCCCCTCCTTCTGCCTCCAGGGTCGGATCTCTCCCTTCACATAACCTTACGGCATCCTCTGTACCTCCTTCACGGTACTTGCCTTTCCCACACCTTGACTCGAGGGGGACAACCACGTTCCCCTTCTCAGAGGTGCCCAGCCGGATACCAGGCACAGGTGAGGACTCGGTAAACCACAAAAGAACTGAACAGCATGGGATGACCTCCCTGAAAGACTGCACTGGACAGAAGAGAAGCCCAAAGCAAATTCCAGCCTCTCGTCTGCAGCTCAGCTGGCCTGGGCTGGGGGGGGGGGGGGGGGGGGCGGGGGCAGTGTGCAGTGTAGACGTGACCTCCCTCTGCTTTTCTCAACAATAATCCCAGCCCCTTGTTATGATAAACTACTTGCTCCTTGCTCGGCAGTACATTCAGGAACTGGACTTCTGCCAAGGAAAACTCAGGAGCAATGGTAGGGACTATTGAAATAAATTAATGGCCTATGATAAATACAGGAAAAACAGTGCTAGGTAATACGCTTATACACCAACAAGAATCACATGGTTATTTGAGAGGAAGAGTTTTTACATAAATATGTATGATTTTAAGTAATAAGGCTGATTTTTTTTTTAAATAAAAAAGTAATTCGCAACCTATTTAGCCAAGTAAATACTGGCCCTTCAGAGTTGACATCAATAATGCAGAATGCTATGACTGCCTAAAAACAGCCCTGTTCTTTTTGGAGGTCTTCAGGGCTAGTCCAGGAGGGACATCAGATACATGACTTCATAGTTACGCTTTTTGGCTTCAAGTAGCAAATGAGATCACTCACCCTGATTATTGGCCTGATTCGCCAGACGTGGCTTTGAACTATTTTTGACGTTTTCCAAAATTTAAACCCACCTTCAGAAAAACAAGCCTTTGCTGCTTCGCAGGCATGCAAAAAAAAAAAAAAAAAAAAAAAGAAGGTACTGTAAGCTCTGGATTTGCAGAGAAAGATTCCAAAGCTGTTGTGAGCAAGAAAAATGTCAGCGTCAACCTCACAGGTAACCACTGCAAACATGCAAGTTCTAATTTCTTTGTTTGGAGATCTGTCATGTCACTTTAGAATCAGACTTCATACTTGCTCCTCTGCGGAGACTGTCATCAGGTTCCGTTTGCACAAGATAGTTGACCCGCATCAAGGAATTTCAACTTTGAATACCAGACCGGCTATGACATTTGGATCAGTGGGAGCCTTTGCAAATCAGTACAAAAACCTGAGCAGCCCACACAGGTGTTTCCCCAGCTGGCCACCCTGTAGGAGACACATGGCGTGAAATAACTAAAAGCAGCCTTTTTACTTCTAACCTGGCGTAAATCACCCTGACTCGATTTTGAGGGGGTTAGAATGTGCAGGAGTGACTGGGCTGGCCCCAGCATCAAGCAGCTAAGTGATAACCTTGCTGCTCTCCGTGTAGAGTTTAGGGCTGGTTTTTGCCCTCGTGACAGTAGAATGCCACGACTCACTTCCAGATGAGAGTCAAAACACTCCCAGCACTAAGTCTGTGCTTAACACAAATCAAACCCCAAATGCCGGGTGTGTGAGGAAAGGCTCCGGGTAGTGCACTTCGGGAGACTGAGCTGGGCAGAACTTCTTGTCACCCCACGCTTAATTCATGCTGCCCCAGGAGGTCGAGCTCTTGTTTTTCCCCCTCTCCCTTCCTCTCTTTCCTAAGAAACCAGCAGTGAGTGAAAGGGCAGTAATTTACCGTGTAAATCTCCATCTGTTTGCGAAGCTAAATTCTTGCCTTCCTGCTCCCCCCTAAGGAGTTGGGAACAGCATCTCCCAGTTCCCCAGCACCCCCGGGACACCCCGGCCCTGGGAAAACCTGCCTGCCCTGCCACCCTCTGTTTGGGGTCCACGTCTAGACTGCAGGTGACATGGGCTTGCACAGCTCCGGCCACATCTTTCCTGGAGAGCGAGAAGATACACCAACACACCTTGGCGGAAAGAGCTGCTTTTCTTCCCTCACCGCAGGAGGATAAGTTGCACAGAAAGGCCATGCACAGAAGGACCACAAAAGTGGCCTTGGCCATGAAACCTGTAAGGGGACATAACACCTTTATGAAGCCCAAGTGCCCCTAACCTGAACTGTAACATAGCCAGGGACAGGGCAGTTCTGGTCAGCAGTCCTACCGCCCACTGTTCTGTAGGGATGACACTAAGATTCTGAGATTTTCCATGGGTTAGTTGGGGGGGGGGGGGTGCGGGCGGAAGACGGAAATGGGGCCTCTAAGGGGCTTCCAGTCCACTTAGGATGGTTACAAGCATAGATTCTGACACCAAAGTGCCTGGGTTTGAATCTGGGCCCTACCACAGTGTGAACTTTGGGCAACTTGTTTAATCATTTTGTGTCTCAATTCCTCTTGGTAGAAAGGGTAGAGAAATAGCACCTTCCATATAGGGTTGCTGTGAGGATTAAATCATTGAATATATACCCAGGCTTAGAACAGGGTTGGACACATAGGCTGTGCTCTATGAGGGTGGGCTATTATTACTTGCAAGACAAGACCCAAGTCAAAAGTCATCTCCCATAAGGGCAAGGTCATTTGTGAGGACATTCGGGGAGAATATGTTGGTTGGAGAAAAACCAAGGGTCTATGGGGTTGAGGTAGGCAGGATGAACTTCTAGGGAAAGGTGGGGCCTGACTCATGACCTTGAGGCATGGTCTACACTGTCCCTTTTCCTCTAACCTACTCTGATCACCCATGAATACGGGGCCACCACCCATCAGGAAGACCTCAGGCCTCTCTTCCCAAGCCCTCTATGACACATGTATTACCGTCCCGCCCATCCTGCACCTCACCTCCCAACCTGGTCTTTGTGGCTTCATCTTTGATTCCTGCGTCTGTCTACATGCTATTGGATCATGTGAGAGATTTCAGTTCAGGTCTGTTCTGAGTGACGAGCTGGGGCGACAAAGGTGAGCGTCAAACAATATCAAATATTACCCTCGAGACGCTCCCGGTCTGTTGACAGGCAAGGGAACAGCTCCCCAAGTCAACATGTGGAGAGTGACTGCCATGAGAACACAGGAGGAGGGCTTGGTCCAGGGGCAGAGAGAGGTCAGAACTCTTCACAGCTGACGAGGAGGAGCCAGGGCCAGGGGGGGTGCAGTGGGGGGTGGAGGAGGGATGGCGTTCCAGACAGAAGGAAGTCCTCGAAGTGTAGTCTGGACCCCCAACACTCTCTGTGAACACTATGTGGGACTGTCCTTGTGTCCGTCTCTTCCTTCAGCTGCCTCAGAGGCTCCCAAGGACGAAGATGCACCTGGGCCTGAAGAAGACACCACCGGATGGGCTGCGCAGCAGGTGGGGTGGGGGATGGGGACCCTCCAGGCAGGAGACACAGCATTAGCAAAGGCCACAACAAGAAGGCATGGCACCAACTTTTAAACCAGACCCCTCCTATCAATCAGCTCTATCATCTGGAACAAGTTGCTTTGCCTCTCTTGAATTCTGATAACAGAACAGGCAGAAGAATATGCCGCAGAGTGGTTATGAGGACTGAGTGAGACACCTGAGGAATATCTAATCATAAGCCCTTCCTATGTGCACGGCCAGAAGGGAGAGTCAAGGTCCCAACCGCCCTCTCTCATTCAGCTGTCTGTGTTTATGACAATACCAGGTGAGTCTGCTGTTGTATGCACGTGTGTGTGTGTGTGTGTGTGTGTGTGTGTGCATTCTTTATATGTATGTCAGTATCTTCAACAAATGTTGTCAAGTCAAAAAAGTAAGTTGCCGAACAGCGGGTTTAGCATGCTACCATGTATAAACAATGCTGAAGACCTTGAAGAAAGGATTTGCATTGGTGCCTTTTGAGGAGAGGAGTTAGGTGGCTGGGAGACAAAAGCAGAAGGGAAACTCTTTCTATTTACTTTTTTGTACAGTTAGAATTTTGAACCATGTGAATGTGTAACCTACACAAAACATTAAATAAAAAACAGTTGCCTTAAAAAGGTAACGAACGCTGGTTGTCCCTTGATGGATGCATGGATAAACGAAATGTGGCACATACATACAAAGGAATATTATTCAGCCCTAAAAAATAAGGACATCTGGCACATGCTACACTATGGATGAGACTTGAGGACATTACGCAAACTGCAATCAGCCGGCCACAAAAAGATTAATACTGCATGAGGACACTTACCCGAGATACCAAGAGTAATCAAATTCCCAGGAACAAAAAGTAGAATGCTGGTTGCCAGGGGCTGCAGGGAGGGGGCAATCGGGAGCTGTGGTCTAATGGGTACAGAGTTTTCATTCTGCCAGATCAAGAGAATTTTGGAGATTGCTTATACAATCTTATACAACTGTGCAACTAAATGTGGTTAAGATGGTAAATTTTATGTTGTCTATATCCTACCACTACTGGATTAGATTGATTTCGTCACCCCACCTCTGCTGGCTCTGAATGCAGCTGCTAGTGTAATGTGTTGGAGGATTTCAGGTGTCTGCTTCTCTGCCCGGCCTCTCCCTTGCCCAGATTTCCCAAATACCTGATTGCAAATCCAGATTATCTGATTGCTCTCTGCTTTCGTTTTTTTAATCTGAAAAGCAGGAACTCGATTTCCCAACCCTGATACCTTAATTGGATTATTATATATCGGTGCTTTTCCACTCAGGTTCCCAACCATTATGATAAAACCAATCCTCTCGGATTGTCTAACCTCATTTTACGACCTCCCCTCTCCCCAGGCTTAGAAGAAGGCTACCAAGTTAGCGTGTCTAAAATGCTTTGAGCCCTTGATTTAAATAAGGCTAAGGATAAAGGATCCTTTTGACTAGTGGGCATGCCTGATTGTATATCTTGTGAACACTGTGATGGTTACTCCTACACAAAGGAGGGACGAAAGCAGAGAGCAAAGAATCCTCTGGCCGAACCGTGAAGTCGGCCCTCAAGCGCAGAAGCAGTGTCAGTACCCTGAGCCTCAGCAGCATCATCAGCTCCCTGAGAAAGGTGGCAGAGAGGCGGGACAGATGCACAAAAGGCTGTGTTTGTTCTCTGGATGTTCCTGCCAAATACTGTTATAACACCCTGCCTCTAACTGGCAAACCAAATAGTGCACACCATCCTCCTAGGCTAAAACTTGTAGGTTACATTATACCCTGAAATTAACATTAAAAACCAAACTACTTATTTTGAAGTGCTTTTCACAACTTAATCCCTGACTGGTGTGGTGGGGAGTTGTCAAGAGGGTCTTACCTCCCATCACCACGCGCCCCCCCCCCACCCCCACCAACCTTCCCGCCTCAGGGGGAGAACTCAGATGGAGAGGAGTAGTCATTCTCCTCTCCTCCCTTGACCTAGCTAGATTGACCTGAGTGGGATTTCTAAGGCTGTTCCTCATTCTTTCTTGACATACCAAGTCTAAATTCCATTGCCTGCCTTTCCACACCCATTATGACTGGACTCTACCTTTCCATCCAGCCAACTCCTCAGTCTCTCTTGCCTCATCCTTGGGCCTGGGGGCTTGGGACCCTGTGAATCCTCCCTTATGCCTCTCTTGCAAAACCAGGCACCAATCCAAGCCTCCACCAGCCCAAATCTATCTTTTCCTCCTCTGAATTCCTATGGCATTTATAGTTAACACCCTACAATTTACTGAATCACTTAATTATATCCTCTTGGGTACTGGTAGTGATTACATCTTGCATTTTACTCTGGCCTCCTGAGTAGATATTGAACCCCAGTGGGGCAGAAACCATACTTTGTATATATCTATTAGGTCCAGAGAGCACGTAATAATAATAGTGGCCATTTATAAAGCACTCAGTGTATACCAGACAGTACTATATGTATGCAATTTATTTAATACTCGTAATACCTCTAATGAGGCATAGTAATTTCATGTCGATTTTTCAGGTGAGAAAACCAACACACAAACAGAGTAGCAAGGACATGTGGCTGATAAGGGCTGAGTCTGGGGTCAGATCAGTGGTCTCCAAAGGCCTTAATCCAGACTTTGACAGATATAAGAAAACTGAGGTCAAGAAAATACTTTCCTGGGATCATCCCCTTATGAAGGCGGTGAGCTGGAACCACACCCAACGATTCTAAAACATGTAGGCTCCACTATAAAGGGAGCTCCTGGGAACAGGGACTTTTGCCAGTTCTGTTGACTGGTGTATCAGCAACTGTTGGAGCAGTGCCTGGCTCACCCACAGTAGGGTGCTCAATAAAATATTTACTGAACGAACAAGTGAAATCTCACCTGCAAACCTCCACCAAGTGCCCATCAAGTGTAAAGAATTGCTAACAGCATGAGAAAAACAATGTAAAAAAAAAAAAAACCCACTCTAATTTGCTTGACTTAAATCCACTTGCTGCAGAATACTAGAAAGAGAAATGTGTCGCAAACCTAGGTTCCCAGCGTGATGCCAAATTTGTCCTTTTCAGCTTGGGAGGGCCGGGGGGCTTCCCACTCCGTCTGTTCCTTTCCTTCAATCCTTCCTCCGTGAAAACAGTCTGCCACCAAACAAAACACACAAAGTCCCAAAATGATTATTTGAAATTATTTGGATTTTTTTTTTTTTTTTTTTTTTTTTTGCCCTATGTCATAACCATGTAAAAGCAATGAAAACAAAACCAAGACTTTTAGGCCTAATTACTGTCAAAAAGTCATTCTCTCCAGTCACTTTGATGGTTTATTTCTTTTTAAAATTCAGCATAGCCTTACAGGAGTATGAGGGAGTAACAGCTGGCATATGGTGGTGACAGGGGAAATGAGAAAGGACTGGTGTCGAGGCTTTGTGATTTGCTGGATGAGGGCCTATAAGGGTTCCTGACAGGACTTCCAGGACACCCATAGCATCACTGAAAGGTCAGAGAAATGGAGGGGTCAAGTTCAGCTGGAAGGAAAGATGGCGAATTTTACTCTCCTACAAGCTCGTTATGCTCCGGCCTTACTAACCACTTTCAGTTTTTTTTCAAACCACATCACCTTCATCTATTTGAATGAATGAAAGAATATTATTTCTGGAATGTTCTTCTCCCAAATGCCACCGTGGCTTGCTTAGTTTCGACATCACCTCTTCAGGAAGGCCCTCTTGAACTGACCTCACACCTGAAGTGGCCATCTAGTCTTGTCCCTTCTCTGTGTCTTCTTTTCATCAAGGCTCTCAGCACTAGCTGAAGTTTTCTTGTTTGCGTATTTGTTTGTGGTCTATGTCTCCTCAACTCTAGTGTGAATTCCAGGAGAGCAGAAACATCTTCCTCGACTCAACCACACTGCATTCGCAGAGCCTGGATGAGTGTCAGGCACAGACAAGGCGTTCAGGTGGAAACATCGGGTGGCAACATTCAGCTCACAGTGGAAAATGTGGGTCTTGAGCTCAGGGAAGTGGGGCAGTTTGAAGATGTGAGTCCAGACTGTAATCCAAAGAGCCAAAAGCAGGCACAAACTCTTTAAGTCCAATTTGGGGTAATTAGCTCAAGCCAGTGTAAGAAAATGCTCCCCAAAAAGCATTTTTCTAGATCAAAGTAAGAAGAAACAGCTAAAGTGATCCTTTGTCCTTTCTTTGAGGAAGGTTGGCACAGCTTCTGTTGCTTCCAGTAAGATTGTGTACAGGTGTAAAACTGGAAAACATTAATGAAGGGAAGAACTAAAAAGTAGTGAGCATGTGCTCCAGTATCTTCAAGTTCTCTGCCATGTGGCAGCTGTCCTGTGTGTTCACTAACACAACAGTCAATCCCTATTGCAACTTGTGTACTACTATGGACGGGGCTCCAGAATATAGAGTTAAATCAGAAAGGCAGGTGCAGGGGCACCTGGGTGGCTTGGTTGGTTAAATGCCCAACTTGGGCTTAGGCCATCATCTGACAGCTCGTGATTTTGAGCCCTGCATCAGGCTCTGTGCTGATGGCTCAAAGCCTGAAGCCTGCTGCGGATGCTATGTCTCCCTTGCTCTCTGCCCCTCCCCTGCTCTCTCTCCCTCTCTGTCTCAAAAATAAATAAACCTTAAGAAAAATTTTTTAAAGGCAGGTGCAGAGCAATGTAAATCATATGCTACCTTTTGCATAAAAAGGATGAAATAAAGAAAAATTTACTTAGATTTGCGTGAACGCTGGAGAGATACAGACCAAGGTAATAAATGTGGCTACATATTGAGGTGGGTGAGGTGGGGAACAGGATAGCTAGGCACAGGATGGGAGCAAGCCTTCTCATGGCATACTTTTCCATACTGTTTTAATTCTTGAACTATGTGAATGAACTAACTCTTAGAAAAAATAAAATCACTTGAGTTGCATTTCATTGATGGTCATTTGGGTCATGAAGCTCAATGATCACCTCACCAAAGTTTGGCACAGGTGATAGTAAAGATTCAAGTTGGGGGAGGCATCTTAGAGTAAAGAGTACAAATGGGAGAGGACATTATACTCACGTATTTACAGATGAACAGAACTGGGAACCGAGGTGATGTTTCCAATTCTGGAGGCAGACTCCTGACTTGGTTTTGTTCTTCATAATCATTAAAATGACTGCACTGAGAATGACAAAGGTTAATTATTCTTTCTCGCATGAACAATGTCATGACAGGTGAAAAATCATCTAAGCTACACAAACTTGGGTAGGTCTGAGCCCTCGGTTAAGCAGGGAGAGAGCAGTTTATTTCTCAGCCTTCTGCTGCTTTGGTCCCTTTATTGTTTGTGATAGAAAAACTTGTAGTGGGAGGGAGGGGAGGGTGGGTGACGGGTATTGAGGAGGGCACCTTTTGGGATGAGTACTGGGTGTTGTATGGAAACCAATTTGACAATAAATTTCATATATTGAAAAAAAATTTAAAAAAAAGAAAAAGAAAAACTTGTAAACGGAGTAAATGCCCACCAGTAGGAGTCTGGTTACATAAATAAGTAAATGTGATGCATGAATACAATGGAATCCCATGTGGCCTCCCCATTAAAAATGATAATACATCTGGCAATATCTACGAAAGTTGAACATACATTTACCCTACAACCCAGCAATCCCACTTCTGTGTACATACCCAACAGGAACGTGTATATATATTCACCACAAACGTGCAGAAGAATGTTCACAGCAGCGCTATTCATAACGGTCCCAGACGGGAACCTACCCAAATGTCTGTCAGAAGGAGGCTGGGTAAGTAAAATGTGGTTATAGGCATTCAGTAGAATGCCATATAGCCAGGAGGGTGGGTGAACAATAAACACAATGATATGGATGCATCTCACAAACATAATGTGGAGTGAAAGCTGAAAGGAAGAATCACACTGTATGATACTATTTACGTGATGTTCAAAGGAGGCATAGCTAATCCCGGGCAGTCGGGACAGTGGTTATCTTGGGAAGGAGTGGTGACTAGGAGAGGGGCAAGAGAGGCTTCTGGAATGCCGGAGATGTTCTGTTTCTTGCTTTGGCTATTGGCTACATAGGTATGTTCACTTTGTGAGAATTTGTGGCACTGCAGACGTAGGATTTGTGCACTTTTCTGTGCTCACGTTAAACACCAAGAAGAAAAAAGAAGGAAAAAGAAGAGTGAGACTGACCTACATGTACTAACATGGAATGTGGAAAGATGTGCAGACCCTGTTATAGGGAGGAAAAGCTCATGTGGTATATTTGACTTGTGTGGATATCAAGCTATAAGGACCTATATGCATAGAGAGTTACTTCCTCATAAATGTTAACAACGCTTACCTTTAGGTCAGATTTTAAGGTTGCTTTTATTTTTTTCCACTTCTTTATACTTTTCTGAATTTATTTGGATTTTTACACAGCATCTGTAGGATTTGATATAAGAAAATGATTTTCATTTTTTAAAAACCCCTCCTTCATTAAAAGTAAAATTATAACCTGCTTTTAATTTTCCCTAGAAGCAAACAACCAGGTGCCAAAGGCTATCAACCAGGGACATAACGTACGCCACGTGCCTCTAATACACTTTGCAATTGCCTCAGTTTGTGAGCTTTTCCAGGGCTGGTTCTGAACACAGGAGCCACCATCCTTCATGCAACACACAACACAAGCCCACGGTAAAATCAGAGTGGACAAAGGGGGGGAGGTCAGAGTCTCTGAGAGTTCTGGGTAAATGCTGTAGAAATTTTAGGCGATCTGTTCCTCTTCCCTTTGAAGCAGAGAGCAGGCGAGTCCGTTTATTAAAGGAAAGCAATCTTTCTACCATTTGTCTTTCTTCTGCCCCTAATCTAGCATGCCTCCCACAGTGCTATCGCTCTTTTACTCGGGGCGAGGGGTTTCCACTACGCTCTCCCCCAATGCTGGACAAGCTAGCTTAGTAGAGTTTCTTATTTCTTCCTCAACTTCCTTTCCCACCAAGAGCCTCCTCCACACATTCACATACGTGAAATTCTGTTAATGGGCAGAAATGACCTTTTACTACGATGAAAGCCCAAGCTTCCAATGGGAATAACCCTCGGTGACTTAACACGTTACCTCAATATTCACAAGAAGGTGTAAGTGTCTAATGTAATTTCTGAAGAGACAGATTTCGTTGGGAGATGGGGATCGGGAAAAAGAGGCCCAGATCTTGCACCGAGCTGGCCAAGTTGCTGACGGTACCTGTGTTCCCTCCCCTGCAGCCCCAGCCTCCTCCCGGGCCTACGCAGAAGATCCCAAGCCACCCAGAAGCAGAAGGCAGCTGCCGTCACCCAGACCAGATCTATATCCATTCCAGACCCAGGATTACAATAATTTGGGAGAGGGTCAACCAAGTCAGAGCCCCAGATGGCAAAAGAGCTGCTTCAGCTTAAGACTCAGCTCTTTTTCCTCAGGGCAGGAAAGGTTTGAGACAATGAAGGATGAGGCTTTCCAGGCCCAGGACACAACCTTGATCCAAAGCCTAGTCATGGCTTTAATTTTTGTAAATCAAAGCCTCAAGTTTTTCTTCACTCTCTTAGCTGAAGACATGTTTTCCAGGATGCATGAAAACAAAATAAAAGGTACCAAATTGGAGAGTGTGTGACATCCTGGGCCACTTAAACTCTTTGTAGGCAGGCAGAAATCACTTCTTTACTAAATTCCCTTTCCTAAGTTTTCTGCCCTCCCACCCCCACAGCCATTGTCTTCACGAGATCATCCCATACTTGGAAAACGTTTGTCTAATTATCATCACACACGATGGGCCTATTGCCAGCTGCTTTTTATTTTAACTTCAGACTCTTTCCAGGGTGTTTGTTTTTTTTTTTTTTTTTTTTTCCTTAGGGGTGGGGAGTGGGAGAGGAGTGTATGTCTGTTTTTGCTATTACACAGAACCGATCAGATTTCCTTTTATAATCACAATTAAACTTCCAGATCCGATCATATGAATACTTTGTGTCTAGAGGATTTGAATGTCTATTGATTTGGTCAATTTAACAAAGCCTTCCAAGTCTAGAAGTGAGAAACTGATCCATGAGCTAATCATTCTCGGGACATAAACAGCACTGATGGAACCCAAGGCTGACTCCCAGCTCTGTGTTCTTTCCATCAACTAAGGCTGGGTTCCATGGGGTTAAGCCCCAAATCCCTTTGCTGTAGTCTCTCCAATAGAAAGGTAAGACAAAGAGCAGGGCCTGTGTCTATCTTGCTCGCCAAGGTAGCCCCAGCACCTGCTTGGCAGGCATAATAGCGGGTGGGCAGCAAATACGTCCTGAGTAATGAATTCCCCTTTGCCATGCCTCCTACTGTGGTGGGGGTGGGGGTAGAGGAAGGGCACACTTCATAGACTCTCTGTGCAAAGCAGAGCCGTCAAGCATTAAAACTAGTCGCACAAGAGGCAGCTCAGCTCTCAAAGGAGCTTAAGGACAGCAATCTAGCTGAAGGGCAAGGTGCTGGGGCTTAAGGATGGAAGGCATAGCCAACACAGTTGTATTTCTATCACATTCTCTTTCAGGGTTCCTGATGGAGTCTATGGGGAAGGGAGGAGGGGAGGCTCGAACTTCCCTTCTTCTCCGTCTGCCTGGCACCCTACTGGCTCAGAAACAAACTAGGGTTGTGCTGATGGGAGTCTGAGGTCAAGTGACCAAAAAGACGCGGGGAACTTGGGAAAGATTTCCCTCCCGCTTCCAGGAGTCAGCTTTCCTACCCCTGAAGAGCAGAGAGCATGAGGAGAAACATCTGTGAAATTTAATCTAGCTAGACACCTTGATGCAGAAGTTATAATGTTTACACATTCTTCCGTGAGAGCACCTTCACCAAGTATTCTGTGGCCCTCCAGAAGTGGACCCCTAAGTTATCATTCACTGTTCTTCTGTGACAAACAGTGGCCCAACGTGGCCACTCGGCCTCCCTGACTAATGTGGAGATCCACGGGAATAACCGGTTCTCTTAAAATGCATACGTATTCTAGAAGGGTTAATTTTGTAAATTAGTCATACCTCAGTGAGATTTACTTCAACAAGATAATCTAACAGCTAACAATAACGGGTATGTAAGAAAGAGAAAGGTATTTGAATGTTTACTTGCAGTGTCCTTTCTTCTTTTTTAGCAGGGGAGAGAAAGGAGGAATAGTGAAGGAGCTGTTATTAACTTAAAGAAAATCATTGCTTTGTATGTACTAGGAATTAACAGTGTATAATCTAGACGAGGAACTAGGACAAACATCCAAGTGGCTTTTTAAAAAATTTGTTCATTGTTTATTTATTTTTGAGAGCGAGAGAGACAGACAGACTGCAAGTAGAGGAGGGGCAAAGAGAGAGGGAGACACAGAATCCGAAGCAGGCTCCAGGCTCTGAGCTGTCGGCACAGAGCCTGACGCGGGGCTCAAACTCATGAACTGTGAGATCATGACCTGAGCCGAAGTCGGCCACTTAACCGACTGATCCACCCAGGCGCCCCCCAGATGACTTTTTAAAAGAATTTTTTTTAAGTTTATTTACTTTTGAGAGGGAGAGAGAGAGAATGTGCACAGGGGAGGGGCAGAGAGAGAGAGAATCCTAAGTAGGCTCTGCACCACCAGCCAGCGCCTGACGCTGGGCTCATACTCACATA
The DNA here is from genome assembly GCF_018350155.1 of Leopardus geoffroyi. Taxonomy (NCBI): domain Eukaryota; kingdom Metazoa; phylum Chordata; class Mammalia; order Carnivora; family Felidae; genus Leopardus; species Leopardus geoffroyi. The sequence goes on from NC_059326.1 coordinate 137,827,454, forward strand.
CTGTGAGATCATGACCTGAGCTGAAGCTGGAGGCTTAAGACTGAGCCACTCGGGTGCCCCATCCAAGTGACTATTAAGCACATCTCTATAAGCGGTACCAAAACAAATTACCTTGAGCGTCAGGGGAAGGAATGCTTGTGAATGGCTGGAGAGTGAGCAGGTTTTGAGCAAGACTGAAGGATTTTGATCAGTGGAGATGGGACAAGGGTCTGCCAAGTATTAGAAGGTTTGAGAAAAGGTCCAGGGACAGGAGAGCTGGAGGGATCTGGCTGCTGGGAAAGGGTGGGGCAAAAGCTGTCAGGGGAGGGGTGGCGGGAGAGCAGTGGGGAGAGCAGGGGTCTGAGTCAGACAAGCCAAGGATGTGACTCTCTGGAATGGATCTGATGGGTTCCTGTTCTAGCAGCAGTCTGCAGCCTGGCAGTGGAAAGCCATGGAGACTTTTCATCAGATAAGGGACATAGACGACTGATGTGGTGATGAGTGTACAATGGGTTGGAGGGAAGGTGTGAAAGAACAGGAAGCTGGCTGGCAGGCAGTCCCAATGGTCCAAACTAGGAGAAATAAGGGCCTGTTCTGGAACAGAACAGAAGAAATGGAAAGAAAAGGCCAAAATCATGCTGCAGAAGCAGAAAAGCCAGGACTTGGAGAGGAGCGAGAGAGATGACTGGGCTTCTCCTTTGTGTGCAGGAGACAGAAGTAAATTCCAAGTATGACAGACTAGTAGAACTCGAGGCAGATGAGTTGAGCCATGCCAGGGAAAGGGCGGGTGACAGGTAACACCTGCTGAGGCGGGCTGGCCTTCTCAAAGCCTTTGAGCATCAGAGGTGCACAGGGAGTGCCAGGGCGGGGAAGCAGAGCAAGGAAAGAAGTGAGTGGGGCTTTTCAAAAGCTTGGGAGTTTCTCCAGGACAGTTCACAAGCATCTACTAACAAGTGGTTGCCTCTCAGGAGGCGAACTGGGAGGCCCAGCGAGATGGGAGCCTTTGCCTGTTACACCCTTTGGTATCTTTCGAATTTTGAACTTCTGGTACGTCCTACCCATCATAATTCAGTTTAAAATGTGGGGATCCAGGGCCTGGCGGCTGTTTGCTACAGTAAAGAAACCCTGCCTTTCATCGTGTTTTGTTTTGTTTTGTTTTGTTTTGTTTGTTTTCCACCAGCCCGGTGTACCAATTAGGGAATCTCAGTGTTTCATCCCTCCCTACCCTTCATCCTATCTCCCCTAAGCTAGTGGAAGGTTTTTTGTTTTTTTTGTTTTTTCCCTTCTTCCTGTGTTTGGGCTTCCACTTCATTATCTTCACCGAAGATATGAAAAGATCTCAGTTTCGTCTCAGAAGCCTAGGGGGTCAAGGGCGCTTTAGCTAGATCATCACTGTACCAAAATCTGGCAGAAGATGAGTGTGTGAGAAGTGGGGGAGGTGGGTGGTTAGGAAAAAATCTGGCGGGGGAGAGGTCCCTGCCCTTGCCCCAGTTTGGGCGACCCGGAAAGCAGCGTCAGTACCTCCCTCTTCAGCATGCCTGCTCACTTAGGCCAAGCGGGAGGTGGATGGAGAAAGGTTCTGTACCCAGACTGCCGCCTTGCAGAGAATAGGTCGCACCTCCCCGTGTGTCCAGCTCCCGTGGCTCCCCCAGGCTTTCCTGAGCTTGGAACCAAACCCTCAAAGTCTCCAAGTGGCCTGTGGGGTGCACCCGACCCGAGGATGGAGCTGCCATTCTGCTCCGCGCCCGCTCTGCACGGTCGCCCACTCACCTCTAGTATTTCTGGCAGATTCCACTACAGCCTTTTCCCCCTTGACCTTCACCAGGGGGGCCACAGAGCTCACCCTCCGCTGCCAACAAATAAAACTCATCTGGCGGGCAAGAACCTGAAGAAAGCGCCCGAGAGGCCCCTCTGGGGACGCGCAGCCCAGTATCAGGGCCCCGCCCCCTCCCTTGTCCCCAGTTCCTCTTGTGCGAGTGGTTCTGGCGCGGCCCGGAGCCAGACAGAATAGGAAGCTGTGCGGCCAGCTGGGACCCTCTTCTCTGGAGCCTGGCCCGCGGGCGGAGAAGATCCCGGGGCCCAGGACGCAAGCTGTGCTGTAGCGGGAAGCGCGCCCTGACCGTCCCCGCGCACCGTTCGCGCTATTGAAGCCCCAACCCCGAGGGTTCGCGAGCTGCTTCCGCCCAGTGGGTACGAACCCGGGCTGTCCTAAATTCATTTTTTTCCCCTCCCTTATAGTCTGTTAAATTGACTAATAAACTCAACACAGCGTTCTCTGTGCGGCTTCAAAAAACTCGGTAATTTCGTTAGAAAACGTTGAAATTCAACCCCGAAGTATTCAGTCCAAATGTTTAGTTAAAGTAACCCCGTGGGTTAATAAACTAAACAAAGGCAACCCATGCAAAACTGGAGCAATGAAAACCAGGCTAAATAAACGAAGGGAAGTTTATAAGAACCCTCTCGGAGAAAAAAAAGAGAAAAGGCACCGGGCACGAAGGTTTAATATGAAGCATGTGAGCGGGGCTCAGCTTACAGGTACGCGGGCCGACGCCGAGGAGCGCTGTCAAGCGGCCTCGTGGATTTCGGGTTGCTTTGCGCCTCCCGGGAAACCCTACCCGGGCGCCGCGAGCAGCCTGGCGGCGCGGGCGGCTGCGAGCTTCCCACTCGGCCACTAGGCGCCCAGCCGGGCCCAGGGCGCTCGGCCAGCAAAGCCCGGCAGCAGAGCCGTGCGCCTAGGGCGCGGTGCGCGCCGAGCCACCCTGCGGTGGCGCTCTTCCCTCCCGGGAAGGGCGGCGTTAGCTCGCTTTAAAATAACCCTGAGTGAGGAGCACTTTGCAGTTTGGAGATGCAGACATAAAACAGTGGGTTCCGCGCGCACAGACGGTCTCTCTGCCTCCCCTCTCGCCCCCGGCGGGTAGCAGGGGAGTAACAAAGACGCTGCCGCGCCGCTGACGCCGAAGAATCTCTGATGCAAGAGGAGGGTAGGCGTAGGATAGACGTGTCTACTTTTTTTTTTTTTTTTTAAATGTTGCCTTTACGTTCCCGAAAAGAGGCCGAGGAGGTAGGAGGGACAGAGAAGTAGAAAAAGCCGGGCCCAGAAATCAGGAGCCACTGTTTCTCGTTTGGGAGAAAAACTGTCTAACAGCTCGGTCACTTGTCCACCTCGCCCTCAAAGCAGGTTCGACCGTGAAAAGAAAAAGGCGGGCGAAGGAGGAGGTTTATTTTTCAGACCACTGTAACTTCCCTCTCCGGGGCTCCTTCACCCCAGCCCCCCTCCGGTTTCTAGGAGGGGCGTCCCCCAGTCCCTGGAGCCGATTCTGGGAGCGCCGCTCAGAGATCAGAGGCAATACAGGTTCGATGCTAAATGAACCTTCAGGCGGCGGCACAATGGCCCGGACCTCACACGGGGGCACCGCGCCTTCCCCCAGCCGCGCTCAGCTCCCGCGGCTTCTTTATTCCACGTGGTGAATCCCGCGCGTCTCCTGCCGCCGAGGAACCAATGGGCCGACCCGGGGAGAGCAGGGCGCGCAGGAGAGGGCCTGAAAGGAGGTGTGGGTTTTAATTTTTAAAGAGCATAATTGGGCTGAGGAGGGTTATTTTTTTCGCTGACCAAGGGGGAAAAAAGAGGAAGAAGGGGGGGAAAAAGGCGAAATAAAACACATTTATCTATCAACCGCTAGACAAGACAAAGAGGTTTTAACAACAGTTTGAAAAGAGCGGCCTGTGAATGGTTACTATTCAATTTGTATTTTATTCCCCGCTGGTCATGGAATTGAGATCAGAAGAAAAAGTGAAAACACATGGCTGAGGTCAGGGGATCAGAGAACCACCACATACAGCAAAGGGAAGGGAAAGCAATGGGAACTCGTGTGAAGAAATGGATTATATAAACAGAGCTTACCATCGCCTGCGCCCCATTATCCTATAATTTACCCTGCATGGGAGCATAGAAATATATTAAACTAGTGATAGGTTTTACCATTTCTTTACAACCCAGCCTCGTGCCAATCAAGCCTACTATATACTTTGAGACATGTTTAGAATTCTTGAACTAATGTGTTTATTTTAAATATCACAGGGAAATTATTACATCACCAGAAAATAATGCCAGAGCGGGGGTCTGCCGCCCTTTTGAAGTCCTGCTGCAACGAAACATGATTTTAATTACATAATCACTTTGAAACTATAATTATACAATAAACGATGAGGATTAAGCGGGAAGTATAGAGTACATTAAAAATTGCTTAGGTCTTGAGAAAACAAACTGAACATGCAGGGGGAAAAGAAAGAGATGAAATCTGAGGTCCTGGGGAGGGGGTTGATAAATCTTGCAATCGCCTTCCTCTGGGCTTCGGTTGTGACCGGGGCCTGGTGCTCGCGCTGCCCTGTCTGAGGGAGGGTGGGTGGGCAGGCGGGTGGCCCGGACCGTGTCGCCGAGGAGAAACCCGTAAATCTGAGACAGAATCAAAGAGAAGCCGGAAAGACGGCTCTGGTGCTTTTGCTAACCTTCCTACACCAAAACAAATAAACAGAGTCGTTGCTGTGGCATTTAAGAAATTCGTGTACGTTGAAAACCGTCAGGTATCGGAATGCCAGGGGGAGGTTGAGCGTTGCGAAAGATTGGTTTTTTGTTTTGTTTTTGTTGTTGTTGTTGGTTTTTTCCCCCCTTCCATTCCACGAGGAAAGGCATCCAGCACCGACCGCGTCCTCGCGGGCGCAACGAGTTTATAAACAACTGCGCGTCGGTGGCGCGGGCAACCCAGCGCGCCCGCGAACAGCTCCGGGTGCGCCTGGTTCCCGGGACGCACACTCTGCCTAGCATCCGCTTTTTCGTCCGAGGCCCCCCCTTCCCGAAAGCTGCCCGGATGAAGCTTAATTTGGGGTTTGTCTTTCCGGTGAGGCCGAGGTGGAGGCAGGTCTTCCTTTAGAAGGCAGCAACTTGGTTCCACCTAGAGCTCACCCTGGGCATCTCTCTCTCTCTCTCTCTCTCTCCCTCTCTCTCTCTCTCTCCTCAGCTTCCCTCAGTCCCCAGAACTTCGACACAGCCCAAGATGCTGGAACCCGGCCCTGGATGCTAGTCCTTCTCCTGTTCAGATCCTGATGGGGTGCCCTTCACTGAAGACCCGTGGAGGAAGGTTTGGGCCTGGACACGAAGTCCCTAATGAATTTGGAACCATGCTAGGGACAGAAATCTCTGACTGAATTGCACAGGTAGAGGCTGGTGACTATCTTTTTTTTTCAGTGGCACCTACTTTTACCGTCGGTGTTTTGTCAGGCCAGCAGTGCCCCAGGGAGTAAGGAAGAGGGCAGCCCCTGATGTGGACCTCATCACCCGCCCTGGCTGGATTTTAGGAGACTGCCTTCACCAACGTTCCAGCCAAGGACTGCCGGTGCTCGCCTTTCATACTTCACAGCAGGTGCCCTGAGTGGGGAAATGGAATGGTGGTTTGGAATGCGGGTGCTGGCCCAGGCAACCTTCCCGGATAAAAAAGGGTTAAATACTCCCAACAGAGGCGGAGAGAGGCACCCCAGCACGCGAGGGCACGCCCGCTTTTCGGTCAGGCAGAAAATGATGATCACAGAATCAGAAATGTTTAAATTCACTCGCAACCCAGAAGAGGCTTCCCCAGGAACTTAGACATGACGTGTTGGGCAAGAGGGAGAAAGTGGCAAAAAGAACATTGCCTTGCCCGAGGTTGGGCCTCCTGGTGGCTCCCAGCCCTGCCGGGGCCGCGAAGGCGTGAGGAGAATGGCTGTCTTCAGCTCCAAACCATTAATATTAAGACACACCAGCCTCGCATTAGTCTGCAGCAGACCATCAACGACCAAGAACAAACACAAAAGAGAAATAAAATAGTTCATCCGAAGAGTCCTACTGTGAATGTGTTTATTTCGTGCTTTACTCAGCCCAGGATATAATTTACTCAGTGCCCTCTTGCAAACAAAAGCGCGGCACTGGCCTGGCAAGGTTGATGAGCCCTTTTCAAAACACCCAAGGAAATTAAAACTGGGCACGAATTCAGGGTCCATTTTATATAGAGCCTGTAGCGCCAATGCGTGCAGTTCTTAACCCCAGATGAACACGTGACGACGCCAAGATATTTCTATTTGAAAAGGAAGAAGAAGAGGAAAAAGAAGAAGAAGAGGAGGAGGAGGAGGAAGAGGAAGAAGGAGAAGAAGAAGGAGGAGGAGGAGAAATCTGATTCCCAGGGAGTAACAGTAACACTAATATGCATTATTTATCCGCCTCTTGCTTAATACTGGCAAGTTACGCACATTATCTCATTTAATAAAGCAACACTCCATATTATATATAATATAGCAACGTTGGTTATAATTCCTACTTTATTAATACTATCTAATACTTATACAGTGGTTATAGTGCCTAGCACTGTGGTGTTTTACATTCATTCATTTATTCCTCCCAACAACCCCATTTGGATAGGAATGTTATCGCCATTTTACAGTTGAGGAATTGGGGCAAACAGAGATCATGTACACCGTCCCAGCTCACAGGGCCATAAATGGCAAGGTAAGGATGGAACCCAGACTTTGAAATCGACACCACGTAAAGAGGGACCGGGCGGGGAGAAACTGAGGTTTTATCTGAAGTTCCAGCGAAGACTCCTGAGGAGCCGAGATGGGAAGCCAAGTCACGGCGAACAGGGATTTCGGTTCGTCCCCCACCGCCAAAGGGGGCACGGAACCCCAAGCAGTGAGCCGAGGAGAGTGAATCGCACTTGAACCCACAGCGCCTGCCCGTGGCCCGAGTGCTCCGCCCGGGAGCCAGGGCCAAGGGTGATGTGGCCCGCCGGGCACTGAGCTATTTCCTGCGCCGCCCGATCCTCCGCGGCCTGGGCAGCAGTTTGTTTTCTCAGAGACACAGCTGGGGAACCTCAAGGAAGGGCCGTCCGCCTGGACCCCGGCGCGACCGCCCCCGAGCGCGAGGTGCGGGGGGCACGGGGCTCTGGCCTGCTAGATTGAGAGAAGAGCGGAGGGGCCTGCCCACAGCTGGCCGGGGGCGCCCTGCCCGCCGCCCAGGGGTGGGCGCGCAGCTGCCTTTGCGCGCGCGAGGGGCTCAGCAGGCACTTCCCTGGGGGACCCGACCGCGCTCCAGCCACACGACGTGGCCCGGGGGCTGCGGCGTGCGCCCCTCCCTGACGCGCGGCGCGCACCCCGGGGAGGCGCACCACGTCCCACAGGGTCAGCGCCGGGGAACTTCGCAGCGGCCTTCGCTTCCAGCGCCGGGGACTCGAACTCAAGTCCGAGCGCGGCCCACAAAGGCTGGGGTGGAAAGAGGTGCCGGAAATGGGCCAGGAGGGGGCGGATTGGAGATGGTGTTTGTGCCTTGGTAAAGCCAGAGGGCGGGGGAGAGTCGCCTCCGCCTTCCGAAGCCTTCCCCATCTCTGCCAGGTGCTCCAGGCAGTGACTACAGACTCTGCGCCACGGAGATTACCTTCTGAGACCACTAGTCCCATTCTACCGGCGCAGCCTGAGGGTCAGGTGTGTCTGGAGGCTTTTTGTGTATGGGCTTTGTCTCATTTCCTCCTCACAGCTAATAATTTTCAACACAGAAGTTAGACAAGATACTGTCCTAACTGCTTAGCAGAGTGCCCAGCCCCTCTGGGGACTTAATACATGACAGTTTCCCGCTATTTTATAGGAGGAAGGCACTGAGAGGTTAAACAATCTTTCCCGGTAGATACAGCCAGGAGGCGCCAGGGATGGGAATGTATCTGTGAACGGTCACCTGACATCAGAACGCCTTTCACTTCCCCAGCGGCAGTGTTTCAGGAAAACTCAGGATGGGATTTCTGGGCAAAACTGTGGACGGAGGGGTGGGGGTGGGGGTGGGGGTGGGGGGGAGAAAGAGCCTTTCCAGAAAATCCAAAAGGAAGAATGTCTTCCTTCCAGAGGGCTATGAGGGTCTAGTAGGGAAGGGAGATTTGAATGATCATCAGTGTTGTACTCATATGAGAAGCGAATTACTTGAGCGCTAATCACTTGCTCAGTGCTACGCTGAGCCCTTTACAGCCAGCCATGTTTTCCATCTTGGCTGCACAGTTGGAATCGCTTGGGGGAATTTTAAAAATCCAGATGCCTGGAGCAATTAATTCACAATTACTAGGGGTGGGAGCCGGCCATCAGCGCATATGTGTGTTTTAAGCTCCCCAGGTAGTTCCGAAGCGCAGTCATAACTGAGTACTGCTGCTTTAGGGAAATTCTCCCCTTCGATTCTCACAACAACCCCCACAAGGTAGATACCATGATGATGCCCATTTCATTGGTGAGAAAGCTGAGGCTTAAAGAGAATCTATATATGGTCCAAGGTCAGCCCAGAGTCAAACATAGATTTCTCTGCTGCCAGACAGCAGGTATCCAGCCTCTTAGAGTCCCTTCTAACTTTAACACCTCCCTGGCCCCCAAATTTTACCTCACTGGGGAGATATCCTCAAGTCACAGCAGGCAGAGGCTGGAAGGCCATGGATATTGCAAAGCCTTAGGCAGAGAACCTCAGACCGCCTATATTCAGAATCTTGAGTAGAGAGGGAAGCCCAATGGGCAGAACGGGGTAAAAATGGCATTGGTGTTCTTTGGAAAAGGTAGGTCACCAAATGCGCCACAGACAGTGCTCTGTTCAGAAAGATGATGGGTGAAGGTTCAAACCCAACCACAAGGGCGCAGTATAGACTCCTGGGGAAGTCTGAGGGAAGTGAGCGCTCAACTAGGAAACCTGACACCTGGCTGGCAGTGTTACCTCGGGCGGAATCCCTTAACCACTGGATCTGTTTCCTCTCCTGTAAAACACAGTGGTTGGACAGAATTATCTCTAAAGTTGCTTACTGCACATACACTTTATGGTTATTTAAGACCCCCTCCCCCATGAATAAACTCAATTCTGGATTTCATTAGAATACAAATGACAGGATTTTAGCATCTTCACCGGTCTCTCATTTGCTTTCTCACACCTTCTCTGACAGCAAAAACTGCTACCCCCATTTTGTCGGGGAAACTGAATGAGGCTCAGGGTTATACTGCTTTCTCTAGTGGTTTCTGATACTATGCCTAGAAACACATCTCCTGTTGGCCCCTCTGCTCATGTCTACTTGGTCATTACAGAATGACCTTGGGGCATTGGCAGAATGGCAAATTGAGCTTGAGGCCTTCAAAACACCAACACTGCCCCAGAATTCAAGCAGGGTCACAGAAGGTTTTATGTTGGGAAAGGGGTGGAGGGGTGGAGAAACTGGTCTTCTGAACCAGTCCTTTCTCTCAGCCTCAATTTTTTTCATCTATGGCCCAAGGATCACTTGTAACTCTCACTGGAGCCACAGATTCATCCGTTAACAGCTGTGAAAATGTTTGAAAAGTCTAAGAGCCAGAGATGTGACTTATTTTCCTTGAGGAAGGCCTAGTGTGGAGAGGCAAAAGTCCATAGCACTCCAGCTCTCTACATATGTGCCTTGTATCTCAGGGTCCTAAAGTCTTTATTTTTATTTTATTTTATTTTATTTCATTTTAGAGAGAGAGTATGTGAGAGAGACAGAGAGAGAAAGAGAGAGAATCCCAAGCAGGCTCCACACTCAGCATGAAGCCCAATGCTGGGCTTGATCCCACGACCCTGGGATCATGACCCGAACAGAAATCAAGAGTCAGATGCTCAACCAACTGAGCTACTCAGGTGTCCCTTAGTCTCCTAATTTCTGATGGCTCATCAGACTCACCTGGGAGGATTTAAAAATAATCATGTCCAGGTCTCAATCAGATCAACTAAATCAATAGCTAAGGTGGTCAAGTTCACACATGTTTTTTTTTTTTTTTTCTTTAAAGCAACTATGACTCTAATATGCAGCCAGAGTTGAAAGCAATTGTGATAGATGTTTATGGAACATCCATGAAGAGGCCAATGGTCACCACAGAACTTTAAGGAAACAAGTCTGTTTGGAGATCTACATCTAAGGCTGAAGCCAGGTGGGTGTATGCGATTGCTCAGGAAAAGAGTGCAGAGTCTGAAAGAGCTGAAGACAACACCTTAGGAAAGCTCAGCACCAACAGTGGAAGAGGATATTATCCAAGAGATTGCTTGGAGGAACGTGCGATGCAGGAGAAACACCTGGAGGCATGAAGGGAGAAGAGAATGTCGTGGTGGACAGGGAGGTCAACAGTACACCAGGCTAATTTAAGATTAGGACTGGAAAGGCTTCATTGGACTTGACCCCTGAGAAGTCCCAGGTGGCCTGAGCAAGAAGAGAAATGAAGTGAGGCCAGGCAAGCTGAACTGCGGTTCACTGAGAAGTATCTGGAGATGCGCCAAGAGACAAGGAAACTCCTTTCCCCAAGCCAAGGATTCAGTGAGGATTGCCACAGATCTCCTCCTTGAGAGTGTAAGGGTATCTTCACCACTCCACTGAAAATATAAGAAGAATCTAGCTGTTATTGTTGAAGCCCGAATTGAAATGGGTTTCTCTCCCACAGGTATAAACTCCTCCTCAAGCACCAAGAGTACTTACCACACGCCAGACGAAGGCTGAGCCAAAACTCAGAGCCAGAACATAGAACCTGTTTAAAACATGCTTGGTTCTCTTCAGAGCCAGTGTCTAACCATAGTCCGCTGCAGCCAGGGGGCAAAACAAGCAAAACCAGCCACGGCTCCGGGCCGCAAGAATCAGTGTGGAAGCTGCCCACCATGGAGGCCTGACTCTGCTGCCTGACAGGAAGCCAGGAGAGCAAAACAGCCGATATCCTCCCCAGCATGGCTGACCCCGATAAGGCAACCCAGAGAGCCTACAATGAGAGAAAACCCCCCAAAACACCAAAAAAGACAGAGAAGCCTTGTATGAATGGCCCAACGCTGTCAAGTAAGACCAAGAACCTGGACGCCACGAGGAGACTGGAGAATTACCCTTATCGGTCTCAGGCAGGGCAGAGCCCAGGTCTGAAGCCAGGCGGCAAGGGGTGTGGGCAGCCTGCCTTCTGGTCCCCTCCTTTGCTGCAACTTGTGTCTTCAGGCCTCCTCCTCTCAAGGCCCTGCCCGCTCTTCCTCTCCCAGTCTGACCCTGTCAAGATCCAGAGAGGCTTTTGAGCTAGCTAGGACCCAGCAGGCTGCCGGGCCGGGCCTGCAGCAGTGGAGTTGTGGGAAGAGTCTGGACCAACTCCACCACACTGTCTCCTCCTCAGTTGCCACTTGGCTTACATTTAAAAGACGAGGCCCAATTGGAACAGCAGCTCCCCTTTGGGAGGGGGGTGGCGACGGGAAAGGGATAGAAGGGGCTGTTCTCTTTCTTGACCCCAGCGTAGGTTACCTGTTAGGGTTTCAAAAGTTCACCGCGTTTCATGATTTGTGCACTTTTCTGTTTGCATATTGCACTTCAGTGAAACGTTGTTGTTGTTGTAGGTGTGTGTTTGAAGGCAGCGAGGAGCATGCCCAGTGGCCCACTGTTGCCAGGCCCCAAAATACCACCCTGCTATTTCTCTCTCCCTCCAGGCGATGGCCTACAATTTTCCTCTTGCCCTGCAGCCACCACCATGCAATTTGCACCTCGCTAATTTCCTGGCTAAAGCTTAATGCTGTCTGGTCACTGCTCCACCCTCCCCAAAAGCAGCGACCTGATGTCTGTCCTGCCCCCACACTTTGCTCTCTGGGGCTTCAGGGCAGCATCTGATTGGGCCCTCGGGACTGGGATGATCCTTTTTAGAAATTCAGCTTTAAGGACTCCCATCAAGGGGTGGATGCTCCCTGGTGACATAAAATATTGCAGCTTCCTCCAAACCCGTGGTATGAATGGAGCTGAGGTGGTTTTGGAGTTGTTCTGAGCAAGCAAAATATCACATTTCGCTTAGGTTTGAGGGGGTGTCGCTTGGCAGGACCGAGTGATTGACGCTCTTACTCTTCAATTTTCTGCTCGTTGAAGCGTTAAAGCGGCAACCATGAAGTCAAGAGGAAGCCAACAGTCTGGGCACAGAGTACTTAATTCCAATCTACAAATAAAAAGCTTTTATTAGACCTTCCTTCCTTCTCATTTTGCCTTAGATCTCAAATTATCTTCCACAGGGGCTGGCCAAAAAGCAACGGCAGCGGGCTGTGAAGTTTTTTTGCAGGCAGCAATGAAAACAGTTGAGCCCTTTATCCTCCATAATGAAGGGTTACAAAGACTATATATAAGTGGTGAGTAAACACCTAAGACTATTTATGCTTCCTGATTCTTAAGGCGGAGTGAGTTAGTGGGAAAATTCACTAGGTTAGATGTCAGAAGAGCTAGGTTCCGGTACAGATTAGCTGTATGACCTCAGATAACTTATTGAGACTGGTTGAGCCTCGGTTTCCAATCTCTAAAGTGGGAGAGTCGGACTAGATAAGAGTCACGGGTCTTGTGTTGTTAAATGTTCTACTGATCCGTGATATTTTTACCCAGCTAAATACACATTCCTCCACCCTCATCAAATGTGTGGTGGGTAGTAAGAAAACAATCCCATCCACGTGGAGGTGAGGGTTCGTTCGAGAGGCGAGTGTGGATTTAACAGATTCTGTGCGGCCACACTGCTAGGCTCTGTGAATGACACAAAGATGAATCCAATGAAGGTCTCATTCTCAAGGGTCTGTGCGTAGCCAAACAGTGTACGTGGCATCTCCCTCCTTATTAGTGACCACGTAAATGCCCTCTGATCTGAGCGTGAACAAGACATAAACTTCTGGCCAAGTGACCGTCCGGAACCAGATTTATGCCCTGACTCCTCCACCATATTGTGTTTAAAAGTCACTCCCGTAAAGTCTCCAACTCTAGATGTTTTACAAGCGTTTTTGAACGAGCTGATTTAGAAAAATTTGCTTGTTGCAAAACCACATGCAAGTTGACATTTGATTTGCTCTCGACCTTAAATTGCTCAAGGTCTCCCTGGCCATTTTAAGGATTTCTGTATATACACTTGTTAGGTGTGTATGTACATATATATATATACACACCCATGTGTATATCTACCCACATTGGACACATGCATTTGTTTGTGCTTTTGGTGAAAAAAAAAAAAATCCTTCTAGCTGAGAGTTACAAGTGTATTTTCACTGTTCTGTGCTTGCACACCTGTATATTTAGCCATGTCCATCCACATACCCCGTCAACTCTTGCCCGTTAGTCTGCGGCCAGGATGTTCTACCAGTTCTGTCCCCACTAGCTTCTGTTCCAGAAGCTGCCCAGTGGCAAGGTGTCCTGTTAGGACTGGCTCCACAATTTGTGGCATCCACGCAAAACAGAAATGCAAGGCCCCATGTTAAAAAAAAAAAAAAAAATCATTAAAATTTTCAAGATGCTGACACCAGAGGATTAAGCCAAGCATGGGGCCCTTCCATAAAACCAGACCTGGCCTCCACTTCGCCTGTCTGTGCTGTTGGGGAAGGGCATACGTTTGGGCAGAGACTGCTGTGCTTTTAGGCAGCTCCCCCAGGGACGCTGCACCACTGTCACTCGTGTGCGCTCAGGGTCCTGCCGGTCCTGCCACTACAAGTGGACAAGGAGGGAAAAGCCGGAGACGATGGCAGAGGAGAGCGTGCCAAAGATGGTTCGTGCTCACAACACGAGCAAACGTCTGCAAGGACATCAGGGATCATGTCACTTAGCCAGCCCTTCACTTTTGTTGTTGTTGTTTAATAACTAAAGGTGGCCGGGTGGGGTGAGGTTGGAAGAGATAAATGCTCACATTTTGGGTATCTGCCCCTTCCCTCTGTCCTCCTGGGCCTGGATTCTGAGTTCCTCATCAAGGCACTCCTTCGCTCAGACCACATTTGACTACAGGTGAAAGGAGCCACCCATGGATTTGTCATTCACCTTAACTAAGGGTTGTAGTCCTTCTGGGTGTCCTCAGGGCTCACCCTGGGCTGTGGACAGTCCCTTGCTTTCCATGTGAGGAAGCTGAGGCCTGGAGAGGTACTCTGATTTCACCAAGGCTACAGAAATAGAGTCGGAGCTGAGGCCAACCCCAGGCTTGCATCTAAGCCCAGGCACTTCTCACAGTCACACCTAGATCAACAAGAATCTGGAAACGCAACCCATTTATAACAAAGGACATATTTTAAAATGTTCTTAAATTCTGGGAATAGTTTCCATTTTTCCTCTTCCAGGTGAAGAGGAGGAAAGAGGACCAGGGGAGGAAGCTCAGAGTCCTGTAGGCTGTCTTCTGCGTGCCCAGGCTCCCCTTCTCAGGCCCTTGTCACCAGTGGTGACAGCATCTTCCCTCCCCAGGTTTCAGACCCCTTAAGTTCTCCAAGCCGCACTCCTCCATCTTGGTCTGGTTTGAGGGGCTGAGACTTCTGGTGTGAATCGTTTTAGTCACAGAGTGGGGAGACTTCCCACTGGGGGAGGCCTTGGAGATCTCCTGAGAGCAGTCCCAAGGACGGGATGACAAGAGAGAAGGAGGAGGCAGGTAAGGAAGCCTCTTTCTTTGAACTCGGGAGGTACATGCTCAGAGGATCTCAGGGCGCCAGGCAGAGAAGGGATGGCTGATGCCGGGGCCCAACGCTTTCACTCTAACTGACCTCGGGCCCAGAGCTGGCAGGTGACTTAACCAGGGTCACAGGCTGAAATCCATGCCTCCTGACTTTTACCCCAGCCTCATCCCACTTTGTCGTTCTGTCAATGATCTCTCCACGCTTACTTTAAAATCTTTATCTTGGGGCTTTTTATCCTTCCAGCTTGTCGTTTTTAAGCAGATCCCCACCAGCCCCTGTCCTCCAGGGCGAGTGCCTGCCTTGCTCTGGCAAGTGGATCTCCTTCTCAGCAGCAGCTGCTAGGGCCCTGAAGACAGCTAAAATCTTGTAGAACCTGGACTGACTCCTGCAGCGGGCTCTCCAGGCTCACCTCTAGCCGAGCTGGGACTGTTCCCCTTTCCCACCTGCCCTATTCTTGACGCACCCCCTCCTCTCCTCCCATGGACCCAATACTCCCAGACACAGCATTCCTGTTTTCTGGTAGGTTTGAGGTTAGCCCCATCAGTGTTTAATGACTCTTCATGTCATAACCTCCCCATTCCTGACACCCGCAGGCCTCCGGCGTGATTTCCCTCCAGCTGCGGAGTTCTGGATGAAGGCTGCCTGCCTCTGGAATGCGTGCTCTGGGGTCCTGGAAGTGTCGGCGTGTAGAGCCAGCCAAGCGAGGCGGGAGCGTGTGCCTCCTGGCCAGTCTGTGCTAGGACAATGGGACTTTTCTTCCTGGCCTGGCTCAGCTGGCAGTCTCTCTCCCACTCTCTTTCTTGGTTGGGCTTTGGTTTAAAGTTCCCTTTTCAGGATTAGGTTGGTGTTTTCTTTCCCATGCCACCGGGGAAGTTTCTGTTTCCCAAGTGGACCGTACACAGACAGGTCAGTGAGTCAGAGGCCTCTACCGGACCACAAGGGTCGGTGTTCAAAGGCTTCTCGAAATCAGCCTGGCAAACGGAGGCCCCGCCAACCTTGTTTGTTGTCACATGGAAAGGCGCATTACAGTGCAAGCTAATCTTTAAATGATTATATATGTTATTATAAGCAAGCACCCTCTCCCCACCCCACTTCCCAGGATTTTCATAGAAAATCCTCGAAGACGACCTTCTGGGGGATGGAGGGGTTTCTGTTTAAAGCAGCATTGGCTTTTTGCTCCTCCTTTTTATGCCTTCGGCCACCTCAAAGTCTGGCTCTCAAGGAAAGTCGGATCTCCTTTTCTCTGAAACTCAGTGAAAAAACAAATGAAACACCAAAAATAGTTGTTTTGTTCCTCTGAACCCAGCTGAGACAGGCCATCATTATTAAAAGAAATTCTAAAAGCCAGGAGGTAGGTGTGAAGGGTGGGAACACAGAATCTCTGTAAAAGCGGTGAGACTCTTTCGGAAGCACCAAGGCCTCGAACCTACCATTTTTACACACCTGTCCCTGTGGGGCTGGCACCCCCTCCCCCCCAGCTGTTCCTGCAGCTATGTGGCTGGCCCCCTATTATTTTCTGCCCCGGGGGGAACTGTGCCCCCAATAAGCACACCTCGAGACCCTGAGAATGAGCCTGCAGCCTCCACACTGGGCAGTCTTACAGAAGCTTGCCCCCTTGCAAGGCTGCAGTCTGATGTTAATTCAGCCACACGACAGCCCCACCCAGAGCTGCACCCATACGGTAAGGGGAAGCTTAGTAAGAACAAGCAGAGGCTTCTCAGTGCACTGTAATCTTTTCCTTTCTTTTCTTGCTTCTTCTTCTTGGTGCAATACCTACTGACAAGAAGGGCGCAAAGTAAACAAAACAAAACAAAACAAAATGCCTTCCTCTCATTCGGCTTCCCCACATCATACCCCCAGGAGTAGCTGTGACTAACAGTTTGGTGTTTATCCTTCCAGATCACAGACACTTCCAAGGATCCAAATAAATACTCTAGGACCAAGCTGTTGCTGTCGATGTTTTCAGCTCTTATTTTAGAACCAACTTCACTGCGATCAGTTCACACTCAGTAAATCGAGGACAACTGAGTCCTTCGGTAGCATTGAGTCCTTTTGCGAAGAGAGCTGGCTTTGCCCGAAACTTTACACTACGGTCTGCAGTTGCGAAACCACAAACTCAAAAGTTCACCTGAACCGCGCCTTTGGCCATCCCAGGCAGCTCACTGCCCGTGTTTCCACCGCAGGTTTTGTAAGACATCTGCAAACACATCTCCTGTCTTGATTTCATTCTTTACGTAATTTAGAAGGAAGAGCCCTACGGATTCCTTATCAAGAAGAGCACTTACTGAATAGCAGCTTTCCAAGCTGTGTTCTGATGCCCGCTACAGCATCCCCCCAGCCTGCACCCCCCACCACTTTAAAGAAATGAATACAAAAAAATTCCACAATCCAAGTCTGTTTTCTAATAATTGCTTCAATCATAGTAAGATTTACTTATTCTTACTCTCAACACCGATCTTGATTGGCTAGAAATACCAGAAGCTGTTCATCTCATAAGGAGAAAATATCGATGATTATAACGTGTGAAAACACTTTTTCTCCACTGCTCCCCCTTGTTGTAAGTAAAAAGAGAAAGAAAGAAAGAAAGAAGAAAGAAAGAAAGAAAGAAAGAAAGAAAGCAAGCAAGCGAAAAGCTATGCAACAACCAGATGCAGCAATTTGCAAGACAGTGACAAGGGACACAGAGCCTAAAGGAACTGGCCACCTCAGTAAGTTATCAAATTCTCTTTGGTTCCTATGCGAGTTATCTGATCAAAATCACATTGGTCACTGACATTTATTCATTCATTCATTCATTCATTCATTCAAGTTTTCACTTACATTCCAGTTACTTAACATATGGTGTAATATTAATTTCAGGCGTAGAATTTAGTGGTTCATCACTTACATACAGCACCCAGTGCTCAAACCAAGTGCCTTCCTTAATACCCATCACCCATCCAGCCCATCCCCCCCCACCTCCCCTCCAGCAACCCTCAAGTTTGTTCCCTCTAGTTAGGAGTCTGTTTTATGGTTGGTCACTGACACGTAATAGAGAGCATCATAGACAATATTTTGTTGGCCCTGCAGCCAAAGCATGTCTGCCCTCTGACTCTGCTCTACTGGTACAGACCCAGCCTTCTTGGATGAGTCCTGTCCCACTCAGGCTAACCCGAATGACGTGAAGGAACTGCCCGGGACCACTTCCTGAGTCCACCCCACCTCTTCACCTGCAGTCCACCATGGGACACAAGGCTGGCTCCACTGGTACTTAAAAAACATGGGATGAGGGGCGCCTGGGTGGCACAGTCGGTTAAGCGTCCGACTTCAGCCAGGTCACGATCTCGCGGTCCTTGAGTTCGAGCCCTGCGTCGGGCTCTGGGCTGATGGCTCAGAGCCTGGAGCCTGTTTCCGATTCTGTGTCTCCCTCTCTCTCTGCCCCTCCCCCGTTCATGCTCTGTCTCTCTCTGTCCCAAAAATAAATAAACGTTAAAAAAAAAAATTAAAAAAAAAAAAAAACAACATGGGATGAGCACTGGGTGTTGTATAGAAGCCAATTTGATAATAAATTATATTAAAGTAAATGAAGAAGAAGAAGAAGAGGAGGAGGAGGAGGAGGAGGAGGAGGGAGAAAACATGGAAGATTCTACTAATAATTTTGCCCATGGAACACTGACCTGTGTGCCTGCTTACACAGATTATTTAATTCCTGATTTAGTTCAAGTTTTAGGGAATTTAATAAGAACTATTTTCAGAGACCCGTCAGGGCCAGGTCTGCTATATATACATCCATTAATTAAAGAGAACTCATTAAAAAGAACCTTGAAAAAAGTACAAAGTAGATAGCAGCAAAGCATGGTTTGACTTACTTTGCTGACTTCATGAGGTAATTTGGATGATGGAAGACATGCCACCCAAAAGGCAAAATCATCTAGTGAAGTGGGAGAATAAACCCATACATTCAAGCAATGACGTCCATGCTTCTAGCCAGGAATGCAATTTTCCTCTCTTTTGAATTATTCATTTCCTTTTTAATAGGTCACGTCTCATTTACCTTGATTTAGCATCAGACCATGTACAGTTATGGATTTGGTATGGGGGAGGGAGGAGAAGGAAAAAGAACAAGAGGGAACTTTATGTGAAATACGGTGACCCTGTCCTTAAAACCCAAGTCCACACTGGTGACGGATTGTATCACATCTTTGATTTTTTTCTATATTGCACAAAGAGTATAGGGCTTCCTTATGTTTAAATATTTGCAAGAATAATGAAAAGTATGCCTGAGAATACCATTTGATGAATGATGCTTTTGCATGTGTCACTATGAGGAAGTATCATATGCACATTTGACCACAAGGCTAAAGAGAATATTGAAAAAGAAAACGCCACTGTAGTGTGAAAAATAGACCGATCTCTACATCTGTCTACAGGATGAATAAATCACTAAATAAATATTTTAATGGCCTTAAAGTACAATCACAAAGAGCAATTCCCTAAAGTGGTTAACTTGAGTCCTCATTAGAAGGTTTATTTTCTTCGAATGTATAGATTGTTATGTATCTTCTATTGCAATTATGATAAATTTACAGGACAAACAACATATGACCACATTGTGTTAACCAGGCATTCTACACATGATGATAAGTAGGAATAAAGTATTAAGATGGAGAATAGGCAATAGCCAACCTCGACAGAGGAAACGCCACAGTCTCAGGTCCTGATTCTGCAGGGACTTTAGGTGATTTAAAAAAAAAAAATCCATCTAGAACCCTGACTTCTTTCCACCAGATTATTCTTTGTACCACAGTTCCCGTTGTACTTACTGGCTCATAGAGTAAGCACAGCACTCAACAAAAACTTGTTGAATAAATAAATGTTGAACCTGATGTAGTTCATAACATTCTACTAACTTTTTTTATAGCATTCTTTATTTTTTTTTTATTTTTTTTTTCAACGTTTATTTTTGGGACAGAGAGAGACAGAGCATGAATGGGGGAGGGGCAGAGAGAGAGGGAGACACAGAATCGGAAGCAGGCTCCAGGCTCTGAGCCATCAGCCCAGAGCCCGACGCGGGGCTCGAACTCACGGACCGCGAGATCGTGACCTGGCTGAAGTCGGACACTTAACCGACTGCGCCACCCAGGCGCCCCTATAGCATTCTTTAAACAAAACCAAACGAAACAAAACAAAACTTACCACTCTCCTGGGGGTTAGAGATCATTTGATGAGAAGCTAGGAAATTATCATGACCTTTGGAGGTGATGACCCTTCTCAAATTTTGGTTTCTCAAGTTAACATTTTTCTATTGGGTCACGTGTTTTAAACATTTTACGGTTTTTTAAAAGAGGTCTTTTACAAATTCTTATTTTCTAACCCAAAAATGTAGCACAGCAATCCTCACTAGGCAGAAGAGTACGGAAATACCAAAATTATGCAAAATCTGGTAGCCTTGGTCCTCAGAGGTAGCCATCGCAAGCAGTGCAAAGTTTAATCTCTCAGTAGTTTCTTTCTAAGAAGATCCTTTTTTAAAAGATTGTATTTATTTAGTTTTTAAATGTTTATTCATTTTTGAGAGAGAGAGAGAGAGAGAGAGAGAGAGATAGCACAACCAGGGGAAAGGCAGAAAAGGGTACAGAGGATCCTAAGTGGGCTCTGAGCTGACAGCAGCGAGCCTGATGAAGGGCTTGAACTCATGAACTGTGAGATCATGACCTGAGCTGAAGTCAGACACTTAACCAACTGAGCCACCCAAGCCCCCACAAGATTTTAGTTCTAAGTGAGCTCTACATCCAAGGTGGGGTATGAAATCACGAACTTATGATCAAGAGTCACGTGCTCCACTGACTGAGCCAGCCAGGCTGGCTCTTCTCTGTCTGCTCTTTTTTTTTTTTAATGTTTATTTATTTTTGATAGAGCACAAGGGCGGAGGGCGGGGGGGGGGGGGGCGGGTGGGAGGAGAAGAAGAGAGAGAGGGAGACACAGAATCTGAAGCAGGCTCCAGACTCTGAGATGTTAGCACAGAGCCCGAAGCAGGGCTCGAACCCACAGACCATGAGATCATGACCTGAGCTGAAGTTGGTCACCCAACCAACAAAGCCACCCATGCGCCCCTCTTCTATGCTCTTCTAAATGCAGTGTTTTTCTTTAATTAGAAGTTAAAAAAAATGGATCAGGCCACACATATTATTTTTCAGGTTGCTTTTATCTTAGTGAGATTTTTTCTAAATTCATGTGATAAAACAGAGTCCAGGCCAGCCTTCAAAGAAAAAAAAATCTCTTTCATTCATTAATCAATTCAACAAACACTAACTGAGGCTTCACTGTGTGCCTGGTACTATTCTGGGCTTGAGGCACACAGCAAGGGTCCCTGCCCTGTGGCTGCCCTCCCTGGGTCAGTACTCAGGTGTCTCAATGTGAATAGTTGTTAACTACTTCTTGAACCTTTGGGAACACACATTTTAGTTACTAGCTGAAGCATGTGATTACAAACCTTCTTTGGGGGTACTGTAGGTTAAGTTCTAAAATTTAATTAAACCACTTATATTAGCTAATAGGATTTTATCACATACATTTTTTAGAATTTCACTGAAATCAAGCAGTATCTTTATCTTGGAGTTTAGAATATATTTTGTTATTTGGGGCTCCTGGGTGGCTCAGTCAGTTAAGCATCCGACTTTGGCTAGGGTCATGATCTCACGGTTCATGAGTTTGAGCCCCGCAACAGGCTCTGTGCTGACGGCTTGGAGTCTGGAGCCTGCTTCGGATTCTGTGTCTCCCTCTCTCTCTGCCCCTCCCCCATTTGCGCACTCTCTTTCTCTCTCCCTCAAAAATAAGTAAGCGTTAAAAAAAATTTTTTTTTAATGAATATATTTTGTTTGGGGATTGGATGTTGACATGCAGTACGGTGTAGCTGCAGTTCTGTAAGGGGGGTTGGGATCCCCTCCTACCGCCAAGTTATGCCTAAATCATATCACCAACCACAAGAAAAAACAATCCACAGCAGGAAGCAAGTCTGTTCTCATCCACCGAAGAGCCCCGCGGTGCTGGCTTAGATAACATGCTGAAATGGGAATGTTCGAGTATGATGTTTTAGAGAAAAAGAACAAATGCCTTCCGGATTTCCTTGTTGCACATGTTTCCATGACAAAGGGAAAAAACTGTGTGCACGCATGCACATGCCTGGGCACACGCTTAAACCCGCGATAGGCTACAGTGTAAACTCTTGGAATCCTTGAGTCAGCATGAGCTAATCACTGTCCAGGCCCCAGTAGCGTTCTCTAAGGAGGAAATGCAAACCCTGTAGTAAGGAAAATATTTTAGAGGGCATCTCTTAACGCTACTTGTCCCTCCTACACGTGATTGGCTGTGAGACGAGGCCGAGACTCAGTCCCTCCCCGGAGGCTGCCGGCTCTGTTAATCCGTCTCCCAGGTCCCTCATGGGGGCCCAGAGTCAACTGGCTCCCCTGCACAGAGGTCCTATTGAAGCTCAGCTCTGGTCAGGTTGCTGGCCTTGTGAGGGCAGCATTTCTAACTGCCCGCTGGCCTTGTTTGGCCCACTGTGAACCGTGCGGGCATTCGTGCAGTCCCAAGTGGGAACACCTCTGCCCAACTCTCAGTCTTGAGCAAGAACTTTTTGAGTCCTGGCAGCCGAAATGGACTGACTGGAGGACAAAGGGGCATTTTCTGGAGACTGAAAATGAACGTTTCCTCGGTAAATCACGGCAATTTTCTCAGCCCTGGTAAGGCTGGGCTGAGGTTTGGGCGAGCAGTCTGTGGGGAGAGGGAGGGTGCTCTGTATTGGAGAGAGGCAGTCCAGCATGGGCCTGGTGCTTCCCTGCATGTCCTTGCCGAACGTGCCAAACTGCTAGGCTAACAGTCGTCCGACCTTGTGCCACTTCTGTAGCTGTAGCTAGTCATGTAGACAATTATGTAGGTCAAGGTGACCGTAGGGTGGCTAGTGTATTGTCCACTTGCTCCCTGGTGGAGCGGGGAGTCGCTTGCTTACTGCTTGATGTAAAATGTGCTGAGCTCCTGGCCCTGGGTTCCTTCACTGTGGCTATATGCGTAGCTACCTTCTGGGACCATCACATCTCCCCAGGGGACCTAGGGATAGGGAATCTGCTCCATGAGAGTCGCTCCCTGCAGATCTTGCTGTTTGTGTGCTGTCAGTGATAAATTGACTTGAGTCTCCCTATCTACTTGCAGTACCTATGGAGTTGTAGCAAGCCAACCTACTTGCTTGCTGTATTAGTCTTCTGTTGCTGCTGTAACAAATTACCACAAATACAGTGGTAACACAAATTTATTACCTTACAGCGCTGGAGATCAGAAATCTGAAATGAGTCCTACGGGGCTAAAATCAAGATGTCAGCAAGCCTACCTTCTTTCTGAAGTCTCCAGGAGAGAATCTGTTCTCTTGCTCCTTCCAGTTTCCAGAAGCTACCTGTCTTCCTCGGCTCAGGGCCCCTTCCTCCATCTTCAAAGTACATTACTCTGACTTCTGCTTCTAACATCCCTTTTTCTGCCTCCTTGATCTTGCCTCCATTTCATAGGCACCCTTGTGATTATATCGAGCCCACCCAGATAATACAGGATAATATTGCCATCTCAAGATCCTTAATCACATCTGCAAAGTTCCTTTTGCCATGTAAGGGAACATATTCACAAATTCCGAGGATTATGACAAGGACATCTTTTGAGGGCCATTATTCAGCCCATTACAATTGCCTTGTCGTCTCCCGTGGGATCTTGCTACTTCTTGCCATTCTCTAGAATCTTACTTCCTGCCTAATACTCCAGAACCCAGTGCTGACAGGCAGCACACACTCAAGACTAAGCAGGGGAATCTTTCCTGCCGGGCTTTAGTCAATGATCTGGTAAAAGCGTCGGCTGAGCCAAACTCAGAGGCCTGGTACATATCAAATGAAGATCCACGAGGGCAGAGAACCTTGCTTGATTTGTTTACCAATCAGCCCCCATGCCTCGAACTGTATCTTCTGGAACACGTAAGTGTGTAATAAATAATTGTTGAATTAACGCATTTGTTCAACTTGCTCGTTGCCAATTGTCGATGTCTACTCATACATAAAGTTTTAAAATGACTCACCACAGAAAACCCCTTATCTATGTGACCTCTCTGCTTCCCCAGCCTTAGGTCTCAACATGCGGTGCCTGGTGGTGCCTTGATCAGAATAGACAACAGGGAAGAAGGAGCGGGTTTTGAAGGAAACTAGGTTGTGTTTTGCACTTACTGAGTTTGAAGTGCTGTTAAGTCAACCAGGTTGAAATGTCAAATGGGAAGTTGGAAATGTGGCAGAGAAACATGGCAAGGTTAGAAATATGTATAGGAGCCAACCATGGAACAGAAGTAGACGAAGGTATAAGATTGATGAAGCTGCCAGAGGAAAGGCTGTAGGGAGAGAAGAGACCTGATTTGGTTAATTCTTCAGCATCTTAATTCTAGATTGATGGTCAAGAACATTTTGGGGTAATATTCATACACTTTAATGATCAGAGCCACTGACACATGTTTTCAGGTTCAGGTCATATTCCTTAGCCATGACACCTTATTTCCCATCTCCTTCTAGCTCCCATCCGTCTGCCAGGACAGAGGTTCCCTGTGTTTCGCTTACCCACTCCCACTTTAACAATCTTGCCTGTGGGGTGCCTGGGTGGCTCAGTCGGTTGAGCGTCTGACTTCAGCTCAGGTCATGATCTCACGGTTCGTGGGTTCAAGCCCCGCGTTGGGCTCTGTGTTGACAGCTCAGAGCCTGGAGCCTCTTCAGATTCTGTGTCTCCCTCTCTCTGCCCCTCCCTCACTCAAGCTCTGTCTCTGTCTCTCTCAAAAGTAAATAAACATTAAAAAAAATTTTTTTTAATCTTGCCTGTGATTCTCATCCCACCTTGTGACTGACTTGAGCAGTTGTCCACCTGTTCCCTTCTCTTCTTGCACCCTCTGCCTCTGCCACCAGTCACACCACTGGGCTTTGAGTGACCAAACACCAGATTGCCAGACTCAGACAGCTTCTGCATGGCAGCATTTGCTTGGATTTACAACTACCACCACCCCAACCCCAACCAGACACCAGGCTATGAACTGCACGGGTCACTCAGTCCAGATTTCTATCTGTAACTATAAGCAAAGAGTTTTTTAATCACAGATTTCATTGAGACAAAATGAATTGGCGAATACTAGCCTCATGATGAAAACGAAACTATGTGCAGTGAACGTGAACACACTGCGAAAAATCATAGAGAAGGGTCCTGCCACTGATTCCTCTCCTCACAAAGGGAGCTGGCAAAAGCCCATAGCCAGTCTGGTAGCCAGCTTTCAAGATGGCCTCCAATGATCCTTACCTCCTGCTCTTCACACTCGTCTATTGTTTCCTTCCACACTGTAACAGTGTGAGTCTGTATGACCAACGGAACATGGCAGAGGAGGTGACATATCATTTTCACTACGAGGTTATAAAAGGTACAGAGGCTTCCATTTTAATCTCTCTCTTGAATCATTCACTCTGGGGAAAGCCATTGCCATGTTGTGAGGATGCTCCATAGAGAAACCCATGTGACGAGGAACTGAGGCCACCAGCGAATAGCCATGGGAGTGAGCCACCTTGCAAGCCGCTCCTCCAGCCCCAGTCAATGACCTGACTGCAAGCCAGAAACACCAGCTAAACTGCTATTGCATTTCTGACCTACAGAAACTGTGAGATAATAACCGTTCGTTGTTAAGCCATTAAGTTTTTTACAAGCTTATTTATTTTGAGAGTTGGGGAGTGGGACAGAGAGAGAGAGAGAGAAATTCCCAGTGGGGCCCCATGCCCAGCTCAGAGCGCAGATCGGGGCTGAGTCCCATGACTGGGAGACCATGACCTGAGCCGAAACCAAGAGTCAGATACTCAACCGACTGAGCCAACCAGACACCCCAAGCCATCAAGTTCTGAGGGCAATTTGTTGAGCAGCAATAGATAATTAATGTAACCAGGAATGGAGACAACTCCTGACTTACTCCTCCTCTGGAGGTCCTAGTTAACTAACTCTCCTCTCTGCCTCGCTGCTCTTGCCATAGAATGGTCTATACTGAGATGGGAGCATCTTTGCACCAAAAAGCTCAAAATTTTTGAGCCTCAGTCCCTGGGCTTGAATGTTTCAGACGGAATCAAATGCAAATTGCTTAAAAGATTTGAAAAAAAACAAAAACAAAAACAGCTCTTTTAACTGGAAACCAAAGTAGATTCATGCTAACACGAGACTCTACTTTTTTACTTATCAGGAAAGTAAGGCTTAAAAAAATATTCATACTTCATGGTGAAAAGGTGGTTCAACTTTTCTGAAATGTACTAAGGATATTCAAAACTTTTCATGCTCTTTGATGCAGAGTTGGTTATACTTCTAGAACTAGATCTTATGAAAGCAATCTGAAACGTATAGCTACAGATGTTTCCTGAAGCATTTATAGTAGCAGAACAGTAGACACAACCTTTGTCCTGTATTAGAGGATTTGCTTTTTTTTTTTTTTTTTTTTTTTTTATTATTTTATTTTATTTTATTTTATTTTTTTTATTTTTTTTTTTATTTTTTATAATATATGAAATTTATTGTCCAAACTGGTTTCCATAAAACACCCAGTGCTCATCCCAAAAGGTGCCCTCCTCAATACCCATCACCCACCCTCTCCTCCCTCCCACCCCCCATCAACCCTCAGTTTGTTCTCAGTTTTTAACAGTCTCTTATGCTTTGGCTCTCTCCCACTCTAACCTCTTTTTTTTTTTTTTTTTTTTTTTCCTTTTTTCCTCCCCCTCCCCCATGGGTTCCTGTTACGTTTCTCAGGGTCCACATAAGAGTGAAACCATATGGTATCTGTCTTTCTCTGTATGGCTTATTTCACTTAGCATTACACTCTCCAGTTCCATCCACGTTGCTACAAAAGGCCATATTTCATTTTTCCTCATTGCCACGTAGTATTCCATTGTGTATATAAACCACAATTTCTTTATCCATTCATCAGTTGATGGACATTTAGGCTCTTTCCATAATTTGGCTATTGTTGAGAGTGCTGCTATGAACATTGGGGTACAAGTGCCCCTATGCATCAGTACTCCTGTATCCCTTGGATAAATTCCCAGCAGTGCTATTGCTGGGTCATAGGGTAGGTCTATTTTTAATTTTCTGAGGAACCTCCACACTGTTTTCCAGAGCGGCTGCACCAATTTGCATTCCCACCAACAGTGCAAGAGGGTTCCCGTTTCTCCACATCCTCGCCAGCATCTATAGTCTCCTGATTTGTTCATTTTGGCCACTCTGACTGGCGTGAGGTGATACCTGAGTGTGGTTTTAATTTGTATTTCCCTGATAAGGAGTGACGCTGAACATCTTTTCATGTGCCTGTTGGCCATCCGGATGTCTTCTTTAGAGAAGTGTCTATTCATGTTTTCTGCCCATTTCTTCACTGGGTTATTTGTTTTTCGGGTGTGGAGTTTGGTGAGCTCTTTATAGATTCTGGATACTAGCCCTTTGTCCGATATGTCATTTGCAAATATCTTTTCCCATTCCGTTGGTTGCCTTTTAGTTTTGTTGGTTGTTTCCTTTGCTGTGCAGAAGCTTTTTATCTTCATAAGGTCCCAGTAATTCACTTTTGCTTTTAATTCCCTTGCCTTTGGGGATGTGTCGAGTAAGAGATTGCTACGGCTGAGGTCAGAGAGGTCTTTTCCTGCTTTCTCCTCTAAGGTTTTGATGGTTTCCTGTCTCACATTCAGGTCCTTTATCCATTTTGAGTTTATTTTTGTGAATGGTGTGAGAAAGTGGTCTAGTTTCAACCTTCTGCATGTTGCTGTCCAGTTCTCCCAGCACCATTTGTTAAAGAGGCTGTCTTTTTTCCATTGGATGTTCTTTCCTGCTTTGTCAAAGATGAGTTGACCATACGTTTGTGGGTCTAGTTCTGGGGTTTCTATTCTATTCCATTGGTCTATGTGTCTGTTTTTGTGCCAATACCATGCTGTCTTGATGATGACAGCTTTGTAGTAGAGGCTAAAGTCTGGGATTGTGATGCCTCCTGCTTTGGTCTTCTTCTTCAAAATTCCTTTGGCTATTCGGGGCCTTTTGTGGTTCCATATGAATTTTAGGATTGCTTGTTCTAGTTTCGAGAAGAATGCTGGTGCAATTTTGATTGGGATTGCATTGAATGTGTAGATAGCTTTGGGTAGTATTGACATTTTGACAATATTTATTTTTCCAATCCATGAGCAGGGAATGTCTTTCCATTTCTTTAAATCTTCTTCAATTTCCTTCGTAAGCTTTCTATAGTTTTCAGCATACAGATCCTTTACATCTTTGGTTAGATTTATTCCTAGGTATTTTATGCTTCTTGGTGCAATTGTGAATGGGATCAGTTTCTTTATTTGTCTTTCTGTTGCTTCATTGTTAGTGTATAAGAATGCAACTGATTTCTGTACATTGATTTTGTATCCTGCAACTTTGCTGAATTCATGTATCAATTCTAGCAGACTTTTGGTGGAGTCTATCGGATTTTCCATGTATAATATCATGTCATCTGCAAAGAGCGAAAGCTTGACTTCATCTTTGCCAATTTTGATGCCTTTGATTTCCTTTTGTTGTCTGATTGCTGATGCTAAAACTTCCAGCACTATGTTAAACAACAGTGGTGAGAGTGGGCATCCCTGTCGTGTTCCTGATCTCAGGGAAAAAGCTCTCAGTTTTTCCCCGTTGAGGATGATGTTAGCTGTGGGCTTTTCATAAATGGCTTTTATGATCTTTAAGTATGTTCCTTCTATCCCGACTTTCTCAAGGGTTTTTATTAAGAAAGGGTGCTGGATTTTGTCAAAGGCCTTTTCTGCATCGATTGACAGGATCATATGGTTCTTCTCTTTTTTTTTGTTAATGTGATGTATCACGTTGATTGATTTGCGAATGTTGAACCAGCCCTGCATCCCAGGAATGAATCCCACTTGATCATGGTGAATAATTCTTTTTATATGCCGTTGAATTCGATTTGCTAGTATCTTATTGAGAATTTTTGCATCCGTATTCATCAGGGATATTGGCCGGTAGTTCTCTTTTTTTACTGGGTCTCTATCTGGTTTAGGAATCAAAGTAATACTGGCTTCATAGAATGAGTCTGGAAGTTTTCCTTCCCTTTCTATTTCTTGGAATAGCTTGAGAAGGATAGGTATTATCTCTGCTTTAAACGTCTGGTAGAACTCTCCTGGGAAGCCATCTGGTCCTGGACTCTTATTTGTTGGGAGATTTTTAATAACCGATTCAATTTCTTCGCTGGTTATGGGTCTGTTCAAGCTTTCTATTTCCTCCTGGTTGAGTTTTGGAAGAGTCTGGGTGTTCAGGAATTTGTCCATTTCTTCCAGGTTGTCCAATTTGTTGGCATATAATTTTTCATAGTATTCCCTGATAATTGTTTGTATCTCTGAGGGATTGGTTGTAATAATTCCATTTTCATTCATGATTTTATCTATTTGGGTCATCTCCCTTTTCTTTTTGAGAAGCCTGGCTAGAGGTTTGTCAATTTTGTTTATTTTTTCAAAAAACCAACTCTTGGTTTCGTTGATCTGCTCTACAGTTTTTTTAGACTCTATATTGTTTATTTCTGCTCTGATCTTTATTATTTCTCTTCTTCTGCTGGGTTTAGGCTGCCTTTGCTGTTCTGCTTCCATTTCCTTTAGGTGTGCTGTTAGATTTTGTATTTGGGATTTTTCTTGTTTCTTGAGATAGGCCTGGATTGCAATGTATTTTCCTCTCAGGACTGCCTTCGCCGCGTCCCAAAGCGTTTGGATTGTTGTATTTTCATTTTCGTTTGTTTCCATATATTTTTTTATTTCTTCTCTAATTGCCTGGTTGACCCACTCATTCGTTAGTAGGGTGCTCTTTAACCTCCATGCTTTTGGAGGTTTTCCAGACTTTTTTCTGTGGTTGATTTCAAGCTTCATAGCATTGTGGTCTGAAAGTATGCATGGTATAATTTCAATTCTGGTAAACTTATGGAGGGCTGTTTTGTGACCCAGTATATGATCTATCTTGGAGAATGTTCCATGTGCACTCGAGAAGAAAGTATATTCTGTTGCTTTGGGATGCAGAGTTCTAAATATATCTGTCAAGTCCATCTGATCCAATGTCTCATTCAGGGCCCTTGTTTCTTTATTGACCGTGTGTCTAGATGATCTATCCATTTCTGTAAGTGGGGTGTTAAAGTCCCCTGCAATTACCACATTCTTATCAATAAGGTTGCTTATGTTTATGAGTAGTTGTTTTATATATTTGGGGGCTCCGGTATTCGGCGCATAGACATTTATAATTGTTAGCTCTTCCTGATGGATAGACCCTGTAACTATTATATAATGTCCTTCTTCATCTCTTGTTACAGCCTTTAATTTAAAGTCTAGTTTGTCTGATATAAGTATGGCTACTCCAGCTTTCTTTTGGCTTCCAGTAGCATGATAAATAGTTCTCCATCCCCTCACTCTCAATCTAAAGGTGTCCTCAGGTCTAAAATGAGTCTCTTGTAGACAGCAAATAGATGGGTCTTGTTTTTGTATCCATTCTGATACCCTATGTCTTTTGGTTGGCGCATTTAATCCATTTACATTCAGTGTTATTATAGAAAGATATGGGTTTAGAGTCATTGTGATGTCTGTATGTTTTATGCTTGTAGTGATGTCTCTGGTATTTTGTCTCACAGGGTCCCCCTTAGGATCTCTTGTAGGGCTGGTTTAGTGGTGACAAATTCCTTCAGTTTTTGTTTGTTTGGGAAGACCTTTATCTCTCCTTCTATTCTAAATGACAGACTTGCTGGATAAAGGATTCTCGGCTGCATATTTTTTCTGTCTAGCACACTGAAAATCTCGTGCCAATTCTTTCTGGCCTGCCAAGTTTCAAAAGAGAGATCAGTCACGAGTCTTATAGGTCTCCCTTTATATGTGAGGGCACGTTTACCCCTTGCTGCTTTCAGAATTTTCTCTTTATCCTTGTATTTTGCCAGTTTCACTATGATATGTCGTGCAGAAGATCGATTCAGGTTCCGTCTGAAGGGAGTTCTCTGTGCCTCTTGGATTTCAATGCCTTTTTCCTTCCCCAGTTCAGGGAAGTTCTCAGCTATTATTTCTTCAAGTACCCCTTCAGCACCTTTCTCTCTCTCTTCCTCCTCTGGGATACCAATTATGCGTATATTATTTCTTTTTAGTGCATCACTTAGTTCTCTAATTTTCCCCTCATACTCCTGGATTTTTTTATCTCTCTTTTTCTCAGCTTCCTCTTTTTCCATAACTTTATCTTCTAGTTCACCTATTCTCTCCTCTGCCTCTTCAATCCGAGCTGTGGTGGTCTCCATTTTGTTTTGCATTTCATTTAAAGCGTTTTTCAGCTCCTCATGACTGTTCCTTAGTCCCTTGATCTCTGTAGCAAGGGATTCTCTGCTGTCCTGTATACTGTTTTCAAGCCCGGCGATTAATTTTATGACTATTATTCTAAATTCACTTTCTGTTATATTATTTAAATCCTTTTTGATCAGTTCATTGGCTGTTGTTATTTCCTGGAGATTCTTCTGAGGTGAATTCTTCCGCTTGGTCATTTTGGATAGTCCCTGGCGTGGTGAGGACCTGCAGGGCACTTCCCCTGTGCTGTGGTGTATAACTGGAGTTGGTGGGCGGGGCCGCACTCCGACCTGATGTCTGCCCCCGGCCCACCGCTGGGGCCACAGTCCGACTGGTGTGTGCCTTCTCTTCCCCTCTCCTAGGGGCGGGATTCACTGTGGGGTGGCGTGGCCCGTTTGGGCTACTTGCACACTGCCAGGCTTGTGATGCTGGGGATCTGGCGTATTAGCTGGGGTGGGTAGGCAAGGTGCACAGGGGCAGGAGGGGCAGGCTTAGCTCGCTTCTCCTTAGGTGATCCACTTCAGGAGGGGCCCTGTGGCAGCGGGAGGGAGTCAGATCCGCTGCCGGCGGTTTGGCTCCGCAGAAGCACAGAGTTGGGTGTTTGCGCCGAGCGAGGAAGTTCCCTGGCAGGAACTGGTTCTCTTTGGGATTTTGGCTGGGGGATGGGCGGGGGAGATGGCGCTGGCGAGCGCCTTTGTTCCCCACCAAACTGAGCTCTGTCGTCCGGGGGCTCAGCAGCTCTCCCTCCCTTTGTCCTCCAGCCTTCCCGCTTTCTGAGCAGAGCTGTTAACTTATGACCTCCCAGACGCTAAGTCGCGCTTGCTGTGGGAACACAGTCCGTCAGGCCCCTCCGCTTTTGCAGGCCAGACTCCGGGGCTCTGCTTGGCCGGCGAGCCGCCCCTCCGCCCCGGCTCCCTCCCGCCAGTCCGTGGAGCACGCACCGCCTCGCCGCCCTTCCTACCCTCTTCCGTGGGCCTCTCGTCTGCGCTTGGCTCCGGAGACTCCGTTCTGCGCTTTTTTTTTTTTTTTTTTTTTAACTATGGTATGTCCACTTCATTTGAAATTGTGTTACTATTAAAAAGTAAGCTTATAGGGGCGCCTGGGTGGCGCAATCGGTTAAGCGTCCGACTTCAGCCAGGTCACGATCTCGCAGTCCGTGAGTTCGAGCCCCGCGTCGGGCTCTGGGCTGATGGCTCAGAGCCTGCAGCCTGTTTCCGATTCTGTGTCTCCC
Organism: Leopardus geoffroyi; assembly: GCF_018350155.1. Lineage (NCBI taxonomy): Eukaryota > Metazoa > Chordata > Mammalia > Carnivora > Felidae > Leopardus > Leopardus geoffroyi. The sequence goes on from NC_059326.1 coordinate 137,859,483, forward strand.
TCTCTCTCTGCCCCTCCCCCGTTCATGCTCTGTCTCGCTCTGTCTCAAAAATGAATAAAACATTAAAAAAAAAAAAGTAAGCTTATATAGTTTTTTAGTATGTGGGCCAATGTTTAAGTAGAAAGGCAGGATACAAAATTACAAATGCAATATACTTTCAAGTCTAAAAATGTAAACATAGGGGCGTCTGGGTCGCTCCATTGGTTAAGTGTCTGAGTCTTGATTTCAGGTCATGATCTCACAGTCATAAGATCGCGCCCTGGCATCAGGTTCCGAGCTGGGCATGGAGACTGCTTAAGATTCTCTCTCTCCCAATCTCTCTCTCTCTGCCCCTCCACCACTCATGCATGCTCATGTGCTCTCTCTCTCTCTCAAAAATATAAATAAGTATAAATATAAATAAATATAAATATAGATAAAAGACTGGAAAGAAATGTGCTAAAATATTATCATCACCTACTGTTTGAATACTCCATCCAGGCAAGGATTTGGGATAATTATTTTCATCTTTATACTTTTAGAATTCTCACTTTAATAGGTATTAGTTTTTATGCCAAGAAAACAAAATGTTTAAAAATTGCAAATGTAGTAAAAATTGCAAAAGAAAGAAAGAAAGAAAGAAAGAAAAGAAGGAAGGAAGGAAGGAAGGGAGGGAGGGAGGGAGGGAGGGAGGGAGGGAGGAAGGAAGGAAGGGAGGGAGGGAGGAAGGAAGGAAGGAAATATAATCTTAAAGCCTCTAGCATTTTTCATTGTCTTTTATCCATAAGCTACAATACTTTGGGTGATGTATGAACGACTCATTGAAAACTCCTGGCCCATGCATGTTCACATTTCCTCTTCTTTCAGGTAGGGGACTAAGGGACATTCTCCAGTGAGACAGTGGAATGGGAAACAAGTGAGTCATGAGACCAGAAGAGTCCTTGTGGCATTCCAACGACAAAGTACCCAGGGTGAGGTGCTCTGAAGGAAGCCCTGTTAACTCAGGATTCTGTTCTCTTTATGTAAGGATGGAAGTAGGAAGATATAATGTAATTATAAAAAGTTGGTCACCGACTCTGAAAACGACTCAAATTACTGACAGCTTAAAGCAATCAACGCTAGGAAAGCCATAATTATCCCAATACTGTAAAGGTTTGGGGTTTTTTTTAAAAAAAGAAAGAGTTCTTGCAATCTATGTCTTTCTGTCTGGATCTCTCTAGTTACATAACTAGAAAAGGGCCTGCACAGGAATGAATCGCAGATGGCTCTGCTCAGTGTTTGCTTTGAAGTCGGTTCAACTCGATTTATCTGGTCCGTGGTTTGAGGATGGGTGGAAGGCTCCAACAACACAACAGTGTCCGGGCCTCAAATTAGGGACAGAGCAACCATTTCCTGGGCATAGTGTGTGAGAAAAGGATTTTCCCTTTCGGGGTGCTGATCCTGATCCTGCTAGCTGTAGGAGAGGGGTGGAAGGTATTGCTTCCTTGTCTGCTGGTCCTGGAGCCTAGAGGCAGCTGAGACAGCTTCTTGCCCTGCTGTGGGAAGGCTGCGGCTCTAAGCATGAACCAGGCTTGGCCAGACTGGTCCCTTCCAACCAGGGAGACATCTTAGCAGGACAAGGTCGAGTGGAGCCCTGGGGTTCAGCCTCCATTGTGGGTCTCCGTAGTTACAGCTTGTTGCTCTGTTCATTTTCTCTCGGGTAGTTAATTATATCATTTCTGTCGGCAGTTTTCTGAAGGGAATAATTGACTCAAGAAGCTGGAGTGTCAAATATTTGTGGAGGGCAACGTGAGGTGACTGTGGGAGGCAGCAAAAGTGAGAAGGCCCCATTAAGAATGATAGACCCACTGAAGGCCAGGACCAGGAAGGCAGCAGAAGTCACCTAGTTCAGGAGCCACAGATACAGATGCCCACAGTGACAGAGTAGGTCACCTAAAAGCAGAAACTTGGCAGGTCTGATACAGCCTGGAGCAGAGGTGGGGCTATGGATTGGAGAATGCATACCCTTTCTAATAGCATACAAAACAATCTTAATAAACAAATTACAGGTCAAAATAAACACAGTTGCAGGTTGGGTTTGTCCCAAGGGTCAGCAACTTGATATTCTTGGGTGGTCACACCCCTTTGATGCACAGATAATAAACAGGTCTGGGGAGACAACTCATTCAGTCAGTAATGAGCTGGCCTCAGAACTCAGGTTTCCTGGCTCCCTGGCCGGTGCCCTTCTGGTTCGAATCTCTGCAGAGAAAACTGCCCTGATGGCAGGCCCGCCTCCTCCACTCCCCCATAAGGGTCAGGATGGCAATTTGATAGCAAAAATGCACCCTACCAACCTCTTTCTGCAAATGGCCAGCCTCAAAAAACCCTCTGCCTCTAACACTTAACAATCTTTTTTTTTTTTTTAAATATCCCACAGCTCACTTGCTACCCTGCAGCAAGTGAGCCAATGAAGGTCCACCACATATACCTGAAGACCAATTAGGAAGTCTCCTTGAGGGTCGCCTGGGTGGCTCTGTTGCTTAAGTGTCTGACTTTGGCTCAGGTCATGATCTCACGGTCTGTGAGTTTGAGCCCCACATCGGGCTCTGTGCTGACAGCTCGGAGCCGGAAGCCTGCTTTGGATTCCGTGTCTCCCTCTCTCCCTGCCCCTCCCCTGCCCACGCTCTGTCTCTTTCTCTGTCTCAAAAATAAATAAAGATTAAAAAAAATGAAGAAAGTCCCCTTGCTTCCAAAATTCCCACCTTAACAGAACACTTGCCAATCAGAGACTGTCTCAGTATCTCCTCTTTCTACTCTGTAAAGCAACTGTCCTTTCCTACTACCTTTCAACCCCTGCTGAAACAAAAGCGACCTGCAGAAGGGTTCCCTTGCTGTAAGTTTATGAATCAAAACCCTGAGTTCATTTTGTCCTGGCCGTGGCTTTGCCTCTGACAGCGGTGTGTGACCGGACTGGAGACCTGAGGGATTTTGTCCCGTATCTGTCTATTCCTGGCAGAGTAGATAAAATTGGTCCCCCACCACCAGCAAGTTTTCCAAAACAGTCCACATTCCTGGGATGCCAGCTGGCAATTTCTGCTTCCCCCTGTCCTCGAGCTGCAGAAGAGGCGCCTGAGGCCACAGCACCCTGGGAATGGCGTCAGTCCCTCGGGCTTTGCACAGAGGCTCTTATGCAAAGCTCCTCCTGGAGCCCCACCGCACCCTGGCCAGCACTACCCCCTCATAATCCTCGCCTGGGACCTGTGAGCCAGCCAGTCACATAACCTCTCTGCACTGCTGTTTTTCCTCAACTGTGAGAACAAAAATGCAGCCAGTCAACATCCACTCACTACATATTTTCTCTGGTGCTCAAGCTGAGTAAAAGCCTTAGTGATCAACACTCCCCCCTCTCCCTCGCCTGTGAGAAACTGCTGAGGGTCACAATTCCATTTATTGAGCACTTACTATTTCCCAGGCACAGAGCTAAGCACGTGATACTCTTCCTCTCACCTGATTCTCATGAAAACCCAATGAGGGAGGCATTCTTGTCTCCTTTGTGCCAGTGACGAAACTGAGACTCAGAGAAGTTTAGTAAGTCGCCCAGGATCACACAGGGGCAGAGTTAAGATTTGAACCTAGGTTTAAGCTGGATCCTTGACCACTTTCCTATATGGCATAACAGCCTTTCTCGGGGACCCTCAGCCTCTCCCCTACCTCCACCCTATACCACGGACCACAGTTCCATGTCACTGCCTTCTTCTAAACCCAGACCAGCCTGGTATGAGGCTCTGGGGTGTGGAGAGAGAACAGAACCTTTAAGTCCTTTGTAGGTCCTAAGACATGTAACTTCTAAAGGTACTACTTCAATGACAGCAACTACATTAAAATGTTTCCACAACTCATCTTAAATATAAATGCCATTAAAAACATTCTGAAGGTAATTTTATAAGTTTTCTTTTGAAATCATTTTTTAAATTTTTTTAATTTTAATGTTTATTTATTTTTGAGAAGCAGAGAGAGACAGAGTGGGGGAGGGGCAGAGAGAGAAGGAGACACAGAAGCCGAAGCAGGCTCCGGGCTCTGAGCTGTCAGCACAGAGCCTGATGCAGGGCTCAAACCCACGGACTGCGAGATCATGACCTGAGCCGAAGTGGGAAGCTTAAACAACTGAGCCACCCAGGCGCCCTTTTTTAATTTTTACTTGGCCATTTTATTTTCTTATTTTGAAATCAATTTAATCATTCATTCTGAAACATTTTGCTTGAAAAGCCCTAGGCACTGGGCTTATAGAGTACTTAAATGACTTTTTTTTTTTTTAACGTTGATCATTTTTGAGAGAGAGAGAGAGCAGGGGAGGGGTAGAGAGAGTGAGACACAGAATCCAAAACGGGCTCCAGGCTCTGAGCTATCAGCCAGAGCACGACATGGGGCTCGAACCCACAAACCGTGAGGTCGTGACCTGAGCCAAAGTTGGACGCTTAACCGACTGAGACACCCGGGTGCCCCTGAAGTGACTTTTTAAAAATTCTTGGGTTGTGGAGAGAGTACCTCCATAGGGTTCCATGCCCTCACCAATGCGTGAACTTTTGAGTCAATTTCCAGAAGCATTATTTTTGCCTCCTGAGCTGACGGCACTAAATCCTTTCCATGAGTGCCTTCTGGGAATTTCTGCCCGTCTACTGTTTTGGAGTTCTTTTAGCCTTTTGGTGCTGTGGGAGGGGAGTAACTGGAAACAACCATGGTTTGGGTGGTGCATCCCAAGTCCTCCGTGACTGCAGCCATGGGGCGCCCTCCTCCCTGAGGGAGGGTCAGAGACTGGCAAGGATGCATTTTGGAGACATTGACACTACTTTATCTCTGGGATGGTGTATTCGCTGGCTATAGCAAACCACCACAGACTGGGCAGCTTACAGCACAGAAATGTACTTGTCCACAGTTCTGGAGGCTGCAGGTCAGAGATCAAGTGGCTTTCTCGAAGGGCCATGAGGGCAAGACCTGCTCCAGGTGTCCTCCTCAGCTTGCAGACGGCTGCCCTCTTGCTGCCCTTTACCAAGTTATCCCATTGTTCTTGCACATCCCCAGTTTCTGTCTGCTTGTCCTAATCTCCTCTTCTTACAAGAAGGACACCAGATTGGATTAGGGTCGCTCTAATGGCTTCATTTCGATCATTTCTTTGAAGACCTTATTTCCAAATATGGTCACTTTCTGAAGTACTGAAAGTTAGGATGGTAACATATGAACTTGGGTGTGAGGCACAGTTCAGCCTATGACAGATGGGGTTTGGCTTAAAATGCCCTGATGGTGCTCAGAGGCATTCCCTCTACCTTCGCCTAGACCTCAGGAGAAGGCTCTGCCCCACTCACATCAGAGGAGTGAGTTCTAGCGCTTCTGCCCTGTGTGTGCTTGTTAAGCTCTGGGCTAAATAAATGCCTTAACTCAACATCCAGGGCTGTGGTTATTATCCCCACTTTGCACATCAGAAAACAGAGAGGTTAAGCAATCTGCCCAAGATTAGTCAGCTAAAAAATGGCAGGGCTAGGACATGAAATGAAGCAGGCCATGCTCTTAGCCTCTACAATATGTGGGTTTGTAAAAGCCCTTTATGGGCAAGGAATAGTCTTTCATTTGCAAAGGATTTGGTTTGCTCATGCTGTGTGTGTGTGTGTGTGTGTGTGTGTGTGTGTGTGTGTAATGGAGAGAGGTGATAAACAACTTCTTGTTTTGTGTTTTGTTTTGTTTGGTTTTGTTCTGTGTAGAGTGGTTCAGAGACTTGCCCGAGAGATCACCCATAGTCAGGCCTTTGGTTTCAAAGATGGAGGCCAGAGAGGCAATTTGGCATGATGGCCTAACAGTAGGGAGGTAATAGGGACTGTAAGCTTGAGGTTAAGAGAAAAGGGCCCTCTGCCCAGGACTGTCTCCCAAGATCTGGAAGGGGTCGGTACAAACAGCATCCAGGGTGGGTAGAGGCTGAACCCACTCACATACTCAGACCCCAAGGTGGAAGAATCAGGATGCCCAGTGCCTATGGAAATAGACACTGATTCCTGTGACTCTGGAACCCTACACGACAGTCCCTGAGGCCAAGCCTGGCATAAAGGGAAGCATCTTCAAGAAGAGCCACCCTCCTTTGAATGCTGACTGACAGATGAAGATACATCCTCCTGTCTCGCAAGCCCAAGGGTTCTGACCTAAGAAGGGGGAGGGGGTGCGGGGGAGGAGACACAGAACCCTGACAACTGGTCCTGGGATTCTCCACATCGGTCAAGTGGGTACGTGTATAGCAGGTTTATTTTGATTTAGAGAAATAAATGTGACATTTCTTATCATTCGAGTGCCATGACGCATTTCACATTTGTTCTGGCTCCTTTCCAATTGTTCCCATCTTGTTCAAGCTGTGGGATCCCAAACAGGGTATGATAGATTAGTCAGGAGTGTGAAGAAAGGGGGTTAGAATTCACACTGACCAACCCAACTGTTTCCTGGTCCGATCACAGAAGTAGCTAATATATGAGTGTCACCTGTGTATTTAGCGGTCTCATCAAAATGTGGTCATTTCCCAAACCAGGCATTAGGCTTCTCCTAAATGGAAACCAGGGCTTTCCCTTTGCTCTCTCACCCCATCTTGTAACAGTCAGCCCAGAGCCCAATGCCTGGAGAAAGCTTCTATGTGGAAAGACAAATGTGTTTAAGATTTGAATGATCTTTGTGCACAGGCTTATTTTCTGGGTAATGACGGATCTGCCCCTACAATGGGCACTAATCCCAGCCAACTGTGATCTAACCAGGGATTTTAGGCCAGAAGCATCATAATCAGAAATTATCTGGCATCTCTCAGCAGGTGCTAGACAAGAAGTACCGTGGAAGTTGCTGGCAGCTTTCTACTTATCCCTGACTTGCCAGACTCTCACCTGGCTCAGTGGAGAAAGGACTGCTTTAGAAACCAAAAGAGTTGGATTTTGAGTTATTTAACCTTGGATGAATTCCTTGAGCAAATTACTTAGCCTCTCTTAACCCTGTTTCCTGGTTTTTTAAATGGGGAAAAGAGCAATTCCTTTAAGGCATTTCTAAGAGGATTAAATGATGTCACTTATGCAAAGCCCAGTCATCATTGGCTGCCCTACCTCATCCTGCTGCCCCCCCCCCCCCGCCCCATCCATTCCTCAGGGATAAGACCAGCATCCAGAAACACTCCTGAGAAGAAAGTAAGCACTGGAAAGCATTCGTAGAGGAAAGATAACTGCCTGGAGACTCTGGACCTCACACCGAAGAAAGGGCACAAAGATTTGGGACGAGGAACGCAGCCCATTTGGGGACTGGGAATTGCGTCTGAGAGCCCCAGACTCTGCTTACCTCCACCGGAGAGCCATCTAGGTGAAAGGCAGCTCAACAGTTCAGGCCTGCATGAGGCAGCATGGCAGGCTGGTTGAGATCATAGACCTGAGTTTAAATCCTCACTCTGCCGCTTACCACCTTATGACCTTGGATATGTCACGTAACCTATCTGAGCTTATGTTATACCCTGTAAAATAAATAGTTTGAAACACTAGCACAGTGTCTGGCATCTAGTCGGCACTCAGAGGCATTTTGGTGGTTAAGAGCTTGGACTTGGTAGCCTGGCTCTTCCCCTCACTGACTTACTAACCATGGTCAAGTAACCACCCTCCCACTGCCTCAGTTTCTTTCTTCGCAAGACAGGGACAGTAATACTACCTAATACTCTTAGTTTGGGTGTCTCCAGAAGCTCTGAGACCATGATTGGAGAGCAAGGAGTTTATTTGGGAGGTGCTTCTAGGGAACACTGGTAGGGAAATAGAGAAGGGAAACACAAAAGGAAAGGAAACTAGCAAAGGGTTACCTCTGTGGTCAGCTGGAGCTTCTTAGCACTGGGGAGATGGGAGAGTGTAGAACGTCACCCCAGATATTCCCAACCAAAAGTCAAGGAAGCTTGGGGCGCCTGGGTGGGTCAGTCAGTTAAGCGTCCGACTCTTGATTTCAGCTCAGGTCATGATCTCACAATTCGTGAGCTCGAGCTCCCCGCTGACGGCACGGAGCCTGCTTGGGATTCTCTCTCTCCCTCTCTCTGCCCTCCCCCCATTTGCACTCTTTCTCTCCCTCTCTCAAGATAAAAATAAATAAACAAATAAATAGGCAAGGAAGCTAGAGTGTTTATCCACCAAATGTCCATCGGTCATTGGTTGAAGGCTGTTTCTGAATATCTTCACTCTCAGCATCCCCAGAGTCTTGCGTGTGAGTTAAGTGTGCTCCCCAAACCAGGGGAAACAAAGTCTATTTAAGCAAAGAATTTCAGGTGCTTGCAGCAATAGTCTGCAGGATAGGGGAGAATGACAGCAGATATGGTCAGGGCACCAGTAGCATCTGCTATCCTACCTCATAGGGCTGTTATCATGATTTAATAAAATAAACATGTAAAGTTCTTAGGACAATGCCTGGCATGGAGTAATGACTCTCCCAGATGACATGCACACTAAACAGGTTCAAATAATCTTTCACTTAAATACATTTCAAAGTACTTGTGAATATTCTTCATTGTTTCGTATTTAATGGAAGGGAATAATTAGGAAGAGATAATTAAGTTCAAAAATATTTATGCACCATCCACCGTGCCCGTGTTACCGTAATAATCAATAGAAATAAAGACTTTAGACATCTGAGGCAAGGCTTTACTCCTATCACCTCTTCCTAAGCATATCCTTTTGCTTGTTATCCTTTTAAAAATGTTTTCTTTATTTCTGACCTCTTCCTGACTTCATTTTGCAGTTTGCATGCGGGGTTGTTGGTAATCTTTGAACCACCATGGAGTATATGAATTGCCAAAATCATGGAGACAGGCAAATCCCACTTTTCAATTCGATGAATAAAGATGTCAAAGAAAAAATGGTCACAAAGAGCTCTGAGCAAGCCTACTCATCAGCAGGAAAGATTCACACTCTTCTCCCATATTATTAACCTAGTCCTTCATCGTTAAATATGAACAGACCATCAAGAACCAACCGATCTTTGGGAGAAAAAAAGTCAATGGCACAAAAGAGGAACAAAAGGAGCAAATAGAATAATCTACACAGAGGGAACAGACAAAATGCAGGAAATAACAGGACGTCTACAACTGCATATTCATATGTTCAGAGAAACTTGAGAAGTCATTGTAAGCACAAAACAAGAACAAGTTGCTATAAAAAAGGAAGGAAAATAATGAACAGTAACAAGAGTGCTTGGATATTAAAAGATACTTAGATGCAAATCTAGCAAAGCATATGCAGGACTTGCAGGCTAAAATGCAGAGTGCTCTATGAAGCATAAATTTAAGGAGTCTCGGGCATCACTATCACTATGCTATTGTAGAAAGAATTTAGACCTGAGAAGGAAACTTGGTGTGTCTAGAGCTGTGAGATTTTGGCAAATGCATCTCAAATATCTACCACAGATGCATTTTTGTCATGGCTGAGTTGAAGCTGTTGCCAGATAATTCTAACATCTCTATCATCTCAGTGTTGGCGTCTTTTGCTTGTCTTTCTTCATTCAGTCTGAGATCTTCCTGGCTCTTGTATGCCAAATAATTTTCAATGGAAACTTGAATGTTTTTGTATTATATTATGAGACTGGGTCTCATTTATACCTTCTGCTCTATCTACCCCTGCCCCCCACCCCCGCCTTTTTAAACACTATTCTAGCAGGTAAAGGAGGTGAGGGTACATCGCCCTGTTACTTACAGATGGAGGTAGGAGTCCAGGTTCCTCATGTGGACTCTAGCGACATGGGGAAGGGCCTCTTCTTCACTGCTGTGTGGGAATGGGGATTCTGGGTCCCCATGTGGTCTCTACAAACACTGAAGTGGGGGTGACCACGTTGCCTGTAGCAATTGTGAAAGTCCTGACTCTCTACTCTCTACTAGGCCTCCTCTGACCCCACCCCAGTGGGAAGGAGGGGGGGATGTCTCATTACTGCCAGGTGGGGTAAAAGTCTAAGCTCCCCATGTGGTCTCCACTGACACCGCAGGGGTGGAGATTAAAGTCCTAGCTCCCTATTTTGCCTCCTCTGACTCTATCCAAGAGGGTTCGCGGGACGCCTCAATACAGCCTTGTAAGAGTGGGAGTGTAGGCCTTTGGGTAGGGTAGGGCCCCGGTTTTTTCTGTGTTGTTTGGCTAGAGTCGGGTGGTTACTCTCCAAGTTTTCTCTTTTGCTAGGCTGCACCTTTCCTGGTCCTTTGGCTAGACAGAGCAGGAGTTTGTTGGGGTCTTTTATGTCCGCACCCATTGGCATTTCTTTGGTGCCCCAAGTCTAGGATGTATAAGGGAATAAGAAAACTGAGCTAACTCACTTCTGTGTCACTCCTGGGTCCTCGTGTTCTTAGCTGGTCTGCCTTTTCTCCTCCACCTTTCATAGTCTCTTTGTGCCCGTTTCATATAGAATGCCAGGGTTTTCGTTGCATTTAGTATCAGGAACAGGAAAAAATGCATCTGTTCTATCTTTCCTGATATCCAAGTCATTCAGTTTTCATTTTAAAGTAACTAGTATAATTAAGAGTTTCATTTCAAGGGCTTAGTCGGCTACGCGTCTGACTTTGGCTTAGGTCATGATCTCGCGGTTCATGAATTCGAACCCTGGGTCGGGCTCCAGGCTGACAGCTCAGAGCCTGGAGCCTGCTTTGGATTCTGTGTCTCTCTCTGTCTTCTCTCTGCCCCTCCCATGCTTGCGCTCTGGCTCTCTCTCTCTTTCTCAAAAATAAATAAACATTAAAAATTTTTAAATAAAAAAAAAAGAATTTCATTTCAAGGCTTGGAAAATCCAACTGCTAAGAAATAGTCATGACTTTATGAGAACCCATAAAACTGGTGTTTGGGGGCCAAAACTAACTTTTCTAACAGAGAGAGACTCTATGTAAGTTTTCACGCAATGTTATTGTTTTGTTTGGGGGACCACTTTTGACCTGTGATAGATATGACATGTCATAAAAAAAAATATTAAAAGGGCCGGGTCGTCACTGTGCTTTAGACGATCTGATGATATAAGTAAAGGAGGTTTTATTATATTTTGGAGCACTTTGAGGTTTTAGGATTCTATTGCCTGGATGCTTCGAGTCGGAAGGTAGGTTATTCTAGGCCAGGCACACTCCATCTGAGTGGTCTGCTTCATATCCCCAATCAATTAGGTCATTGACATGTGTGCGTGTCAGGAATAAACACTGCCAGTCTCAAAGAGTGGGGGGATAAAGTTCCCTAGGTCACCCTGACATGGAACGGCTTCCATCTGGCTTGGGTTAGAGACAAACAGCTGACTAGATAGCTTAATGAACCCTCAAGATAGTTCCATAAAGAGAAAGTGATGATCAGGAGGTTCAGTTTCCATTCTGGGATTCCCACAAATATTTCAGAAAAGATCCAATTGCTTTCTGAAGGTTGCAAAAATTAAACCGTCTCTGTTGGAAAGGCCCCCTCCCCACCTTTAAAAAAAAAAAAAAAAAAAAGCCCTCCAGGACTGCCCGGGTGAAACTCAGACTCGGATGATGACGACGAAGAAATCTCACTGCTCCAGTCAATATTTTGCTGGTGCTGTTCTGGTCCAAGGGCCCTGTGTACTTGAGCAACGGGTGTGAGTCCTGGGACAGGGGAAGGGGAAGGAAAATGAAAAAGCAACCCAAAGTGCGTTCCGCCAGAGTTGACAGCAACTCTCCTTGACACACATCGATTTTCCTCCCCAAACAGTCCTGACAGAGCGTTTTAGCATCAACTAGATATTCCCAGAGAGTGCTTATAACCCTTTAGAGATCATTGTTTTCTTATGTCAATACGCATATTACCGGCAAAGACCTCGCTTGCTCAGAAAAAAATGAAGTGCTGTTCACCCTCCGAGCAGCTGGCTCCGATTTTATTTCATAAGGCACTAGTTTCCAAATCTTATGAAATGCTGCATCTTGGCAGTGCAGGAAAACATCGGTGTGTGGATTGTCAGTTCCCATACACCTCCCCAATGGCACAAACAATGGGTTTAAAGATATGCACACCAAGTGGGCCAAGTGGGTAGTCTTGGTAGCAAGATCCTTTCCTAACAAGTAGCTCCCTGGCCAGGATCAAGCAGTCCAAGCAAATGCAAACACTGACATTCCGAGATTCAAAGGACAGCCCCTTCAGCAGTCTTTCTATCCTTGCCAAACAGGTCTCTGGTAACGGGACAGGACCACATCCAGAGGATATGTGCAACACTTGACTTTATGTTTTGCTATACCTTCTTCAAAGGGAGGCCAGTGTTCTTCAAGTTTCTGATGAGAGCATAAAAACACTACAGTATGTAAAATAACACGCTTTCTACTCTCAAAGAGCGGACTCCCAATGTGAGCGATGATACAAGGAAGGAGCATCCAATAAGACTTAGAGGAAGAGAACAGTCGATGGGCCGTTTTTGTATTTTAATTTTTTTTTAATGTTTGTTTATTTTTGAGAGAGAGAGAGAGCACGAGCGGGGAGAGGCAGAGAGAGCAAAGGAGACACAGAATCTGAAGCAGGCTCCGGGCTCCAAGCTGTCAGCACAGAGCCCGACACGGGGCTGGAACTCGGGAACGGCAAGATGGTGACCTGAGCCGAAGTCAGATGCTCACCGGACTGAGCCACCCAGGCACCCCCTGCGTGTGCCATTTTTATAGCAAGGTGCCGGTAAGTGTGTAGAAGGAGGCAAAAATGAGCCAGACGGCAATCTATGCACAGTGAACCGGATCTCCACGCCCTCACACACATGATAACTGAATATTCCCTCCATGGCCTACAGCATTCACCACTTGCCAAGGGAGAGAAGGTGGAGTGGTGGGTAAAGCACAGCTCTAGAGGCAGGCAGACTGCTTTTGAATCCCAATTCATTACTTCCTAGCTATGGGAAATAGTGCTGGTTGCCTAATTTCAGAACCTCCATGTTCTTATCTATAATATAGGTATACATGCATCCATGTAGCATTTATTCAATGCTTATTGCGTGTCGAGGATTGCACTAGATCCCGTGTAATACAGAAATGAATAATACTTCTTGTGTGTTCTGATTTAAATGAAATAATATACAGAAATGCTTAGGCACTCTTATTTCCTTTCTCTTTCTTAATCCTTTAAGGGATGTAGAAGTAGTTTATTCCCAAATAATCACTTGTTCATTAAAAGATAAATTACAGAGATATCTACCTCTAATACACAAAGAGCTTCAATCCATGGACTTCTCTTGGGGAAACTGGGCATCCCAAATGTCAGGACCTGTCACCAGGGCTTGAAATGAAGGGATGGAGGGAACTCTAAAGGCTTCCCATCATCCACCTGCCCTGACCACTCCCAACTCTGAATCTAACTGTGGCCTGGCAGCGGGGATAGAGTACAGAAAGTGGAGGAGGTGTTGGGTCACTTCCCTGAGCTATTAAGTAGCCATGTGATGGAAAGTAAGTCATTTAAGCCAAAAGTAACAGCAGCCATCACCTACCGAATGCCTCAAAAGCGCTCCCACTAGACTACAAACTCCTTGGGATAAGGACTTACTTATTTGTGTCCCTCCTTCAGTGACTACCAAAGTACAAATAGCTGGCACTTGAACCACATTTGCTGAACGTAAATTGGGATCATTTTGCCTTGGCCATGTTGTAGGGTTTTTATGAAGATCAAATAAGGCCATTCCTCTAAAAACTCTTTGAGGTTGTAAAATACCATGCAGATGTAAGGAATTAATATCTGCCTGTTTCGGGTCTGAGAAGGAAGTAGCAAAAAGGGAGATGAAATGGGAAGGATGAAAGGGAGCTGGGGGTGGGGCGCTTGGATTTGAAAGCGATCCGAAGCCGCTCTGAGCTGGAGGTTTCAATTGCTTCAAGAATAAGGGCTGATTCCCACACAGCCTGACTGTCTTTCGGTGGCTATGGCTGAAGACCTGCTCAAAGATACTCTATCCTATGACCAGTTTCGGGGTATTGGGAAAAGGAATTACGACAGTCATATAACATGATGGAATACCACATTTCAAAGGTCATGCTTCAGGGAGACTGTGAATGACATAAGGAGATGATTAAGAACAAATTAAATCTTTTAAAAAATAAGGCAATTAGAATCTTAATTTTAACAAAAACAAATGAATAGATAAAAGCATATGGAAGCAAGGAAAAAACACTGGAAGGACGTATACCAATAAGTTAACAGTAATACATTATTACAAATAGTCATAATAATTATAAAGAATCTTCTTGTCTTATTTATACTTGTATATGCTCCACATAACCTTCAATAAACTCGTATGACTTTTATAATTGGAAATACATCTGTGCGTGTATACATGGATATTCTCTTCTTTGTTGGTTCTTGCATCCATTTCAGGAACTGATTTAGATCCAAATCAGTTGTTCCAGGAACCAAATCATCAGGAACTGAATCAGACGTTCCATCCAAGTCCCAGTTGGCAAAAATGAAACCCATAACTCAGCTTCTTGATTTTGTCAGCTGCAGGCTAGATTGGACTTGCTCCCCTTTCCCCTGGAAGTCGGATGCCTGGGTTCTAGTCACAGGTCTCTCCAAACAGCTGTGCATCCTTAGGTACATCACTGCCCATCTCTGGGCTCCCCTCCTCCTCCGTCAAATGAAGAAGCTGGACTCTGGGGATCTGGTGATCTGGGACCACCTGGACAGTTTTCATACCATTTACCACCTTTTCCTAGCTTTTCCTCTATGCATATGTGTTCCGTTTCACTCCCCCTAACAGTTCTTCCCCAGGAAAAGAAGCAAAGCGCAGAAGAGGCTTGTTGAGTGTTTCTTGACACCTGCCATTGCAGGTTGGAAGACCTGGTTGGCTAGAGCCGAGGGCTCTGCTTGTTGGGCAGGTCAATAAGCAGGAGCCGGCCCTGCTCCCACTCTCGCCCCACAGTCAGAGCCCTGGCATCAGAATGGCAACCCACATTTGGTTCACGTGGGACACACTGTTAGTCAGGGAAAGGCAAGCATGAATACAAAAGGCCTCTCTTCTATGAGCCAGCAATAGCACTGCTAGGAATCTACCCAAAGGATACAGGAGTGCTGATGCATAGGGGCACTTGCACCCCAATGTTTATAGCGGCACTTTCAACAACAGCCAAATTATGGAACGAGCCCAAATGTCCATCAACTGACGAATGGATAAAGAAGATGTGGTTTATATATACAATGGAATACTACTTGGCAATGAGAAAGAATGAAGCCTGGCCATTTGCAGCAACGTGGATGGAACTGGAGGGTGTTATGCTAAGTGAAATAAGTCAGAAGAGAGAGACAGATACCATATGTTTTCACTCATATGTGGATCCTGAGAAACTGAACAGAAGACCATGGGGGAGGGGAAGGGGGAGAAAGAAAAAAAGTTACAGAGAGGGAGGGAGGCAAATCATAAGAGACTTAAGGACTGAGAACAAACTAAGGGTAGATGGGGGCTGGGGGAATGGGCAAAGTGGGTGATGGGCAGGGAAGAGGGCACTTGTTGGGATGAGCACTGGGTGTTATATGGAAACCAATTAGACCATAAATTATATTTAAAAGACAAAACAAAACAACAAGGCCTCTCCTCCAAGAGGCCTCTCTTTCCTCCAAGCATGTTTGAGTGTCTCCTTTTGGGTCTGTGTCTGTCTGCTGTCTGTAGTTGGCAGAGCTGGTCTTGGGGAAGGCCTGGCACTTGTGACCAAAAGGTCAGTCTCCTTCCTGCTCCAGGCTAGAAGCAGCACAAATTGTTCTGACCAAGGAGCAATAACATGGCATGACCCCAGAGCCCCCCGCCCCTCCCCCCAGCAGCCTGAGGGGGGCACCCAGTCCTCCTCTGCCTCCATCGTCATGGCCTGTGGCCACTCGGCCTCGACAGCCTCATGCCTCACATCTCCCAGCTCTGGCCTCCTTTCAAAGGCCCTTTATTAAACCACCAACTATTTGCTGTCGAGACATTTAGGATGAAATCATTGTGTTAAACAAATAAACGTAGCTTCGTCCAGATTTCTGCTCTGGGGGCAGAGTAGGAAAATAATTTCTGTCTGCTCGCCACAAAAGCGGCTGGAAAGGCCCAAAGAAAAATATTATTTTTACTCCATTGTGTGAAATATTGTCCTGGGGATCTGACGCACTGAGCGTTTGAAGAGTTTGCGCTGGCAGGTTTCAAGGGTCCCCTGGGTCGGCCCCCTGGGATTGTTTTCTGCATTAATAAACTTAGCATGATGTGTGTTAAAAGGAATATTCTGTTTGCTTTGTAAATAAGGGATGTCAAACAAGAAGCAGAAGCCTTACAGACATTAGGTGATGTGTTCTCAGAGCAGGGAGAGGAAGGCAGGGAGGGAGAGGCACCCTGGAAAAAAATGGGCATTACTGGGGCTCCCTGAACTGGGCTGAGGCCATGTTGGGAAAACAAATCAGCCTGTTTGAGTCCAAACCGGGCCATTTCCTCACTGATCCTGGTGGGAAAGCTGCACACTTTGCCCTGAACCAGCAGGATACAGGCTTGGGAAGGAAAGTTCTCAAGTGTCTGTCAGCTGTGTGGTGGAGGGGAGATGATGGCGCCTGGCAGAGGCCCTCCCCCAACCCACACCCACCCCCACCCCTCGTAGAGAAGTTTCTTGGCTTGTCAGGATCTCCCAGAGCTGGCGGGCAGGAGGGGGCGGAGGTTAAAGCCATATCTTTGGGGATGATGATCTGACTATCGCTCCCTCTATCTCTCTCCTATGCCTTTCTCAGATGTCACTGCAGCCCCTGAACTAGTTCCCCTGTCAAATTCCTGACAGGCCCTCAGGGATGCTGACATCGTGGGAGACACATCACCCTCGCCCTGTGATCCCTGCCTCTGTGGGGAACCTGAAGGAGGCCGGGCAGGATGTACCGTCTCTGGCTCAAGTATTTGCTATTTTCACAGGTGCCTCCCCCTGGCCCCACAGCCCCCTCCGTTGTCCAATGCAATGTTATTGAAGGCTCCCCAGACCTCCCAGGCGTTTTCATTTCCACCCGCTGCCCTGCTGGCCTCTTCTCTTTCTCCCTAAGTTCTCCATCTCCCTCAGCCGTGCAGGGAGGACTCCCTTGAAGCGCATTTCTATTCTGGAAAGTCCTGATTCTCTCCTGCTTGGAAGTTCACGCCGATTCTTGAGACTTTGGAGGAAGACGAGGGCAGACGATGCAGAGATCTGTTCTGTGAGAATCACAGACTCAGAGCCCTAAGGGTGCAGACACAGACACGAGGGGGGCTGGATCCCCGGAATGAAGAGCTTTCACCGTTGCGGTTTTCCGAGCCCACCCCCAAGCCGTTCTACTGGAGTTACTTTGGGGTAAGGCTCAAACCTCGAAACGTTTCTAAGGTTTGGCGAGTCTGATGGAGGAGATTCCAGGGCAACAACGAAGCCACACAGTGGTCTCACCCACACGCTTACTTCATGGAAGAGTAACTCGTGTGTCTGCGGTCCCTGTATTAGTTTCCTGTGGCTGCTGTAACTAACGCCGCGAGCTGGTGACTTAAACAACACAAATTTATTCTCCCAGATTTTGGCAAGAAGTTCAAAATCAAGGTGATGGCAAGGCTATGCTCCCTCGGCAAGCTGCAGGAAGGCTCCTTCCCTGCGCCTTCCAGCTTCTGGTGGCTGTTAGCATTTCTTGACGGTGGCTGCCTCTCTCTCTGCCCTGTCTTCCCATGGTCTCCTCCCCTGTGAGGCTCTCTGTGTTCTCCTCTGCCATCTGTCTTTCCTCCTTTTGTGTCTTTCTTATAAGGACATTCGTGATGGCATGTAGGTCCCATCCGGATACACCAAGGTAAGTTCCTCCTCTCAAAATCACTAATCACATCTTTTCCTATATAAGGTAATATCCATTCTTCTACTATATAAGGTAATTTTCGCAGGTTATGAGGATTAGGACATGACATACCTTTTGCAGGGGGCCGCCATTCAGCCCACTACAGCCCCTCGGTCAATGGCAGAGTCAAGACCAGAACCTGGGTCTGGAACATGTTTACTACTACATCAAGCCTCTGGGCCACACACAACCCTTTGAAGCAGCCTAGTGTAGAACTTATGTTCAGAATTTAAAGCAACAGACCTGAGTTTGAAACCCCAGCATTTACTTAGTTTACTACTGTCTTCAAGTCTGTAAACTGGGGATAATTGTATAGCCTTGTATGAAGGATTGAATAATAGAATTTGTATAAAGCACTTGGCAGGATCAGGCACGTGGTAAAGGCTTAATGTTAGTTATCAATAGTATTTTTGTTCTGGCAGGGGTTAAATATTTTATCATTAAAAATTATAAGAGGGAGAAAATATCTGCAAATCACATATCTGACAAGGGAGTAGTATCCAGGATATATAGAGAACTCCTAAAATTCAACAATACAAATAAACAACCTAATTCAAAAACAGGCCAAGGACATGAATAGACTTTTCTCCAAAGAAGATATATACAGACGGCCGAGAAGCACATGAAAAGATGCTCAACGCCATTAATCATTAGGGAAATGCTAAACATAACTACAAGATACTACCTCATACCCACTGGGATAGCCACTATCAAAACAACAGAAAATAACAAGTGTTGACAAGGATGTGGAGAAACTGGAACGCTTGCACGTGGTGAGGCCGCTGTGGAAAACAGTCTGGTGTTTCCTCAAATAATTAAAAATGGAACTACCACAGGATCCAGCAATCCCATGTCTGGGTATATACCCAAAAGAATTTAAAGCAGGGTCTCAAATCAATATTTGTAAATTCATGTTCGTAGCAGCATTATGAACAATGACCAAGCCATGGAAGGAACCCAAGTGCCCATCAGTGGGTAATGGACAAGCAAAATGTGGTATCTACATACAGTGGAATATTATTCAGCCTTAAAAAGGAAGGAATTCTGACATTTGCTACAGCATGGATGACCCTTGAGGACATTATGCTGAAATAAGCCCGTCACAAAGAGATACACACTATATGATTCCATTTACATGAGGTACGGAGAACAGTCAAATCCACAGGGATAGAAAGTAGAATGGTAGCTGCTAGGGGCTGGGGGAGAGAGGAATGGGGAATTATTGTTTAATGGGTATGTAGAGAGTTTCAGTTTTGCAAAAGGAAAAAAGTGCTGGCGATGGATGGTGATGATGGTTGCACAACAATGGGGGGAAGAAAACAGACTACAAATGCAACAAGTATATTGCTAATGCAACATTAGCAACCTATGAACTTGACTGAGGTTGAACAAGGAAGGTAAAGGTCCCGGAAGCCCCACCTGGGAGGTAGGGGGAGATGAGCCACACCGCGAAAGTTCCTCTCTCTGGCTTCATAGCTAAGTGGCCTCCAAGGAGCTGGGCTGCCAGCTGCACAGCATCCCTGTGACCCTCAGCAGTAGCCACGCCAGCCTGCTGTTCTCCCACCGCTAGCCTGCTTTAGGATCATCCACCTGGCTGAGGAGGATGAGCCAAAGAAAGGCAGAGAGACCTGAATGGTATGCTGAGAACTGTCAGAAATGAGAGGTTGTATCATCCAAGAGCTAGGAGCTAGGACACTGAAGGATTTCACGTCACTTTTGAAAACCTCTGTCCCACGGCCAGTATTAAAGGGAGAGTTCCTTGTGGCCAGAGTTCAGAACAAATCTCTCAGCATCATGGGGTTGTGACCTTCCCCATCGTGTGGCCATTGTTGGCAGTCAGCATGATCATACTGAAAGATCTATGTTAAAAGGTGACCTACTCATGTCCTTGTCTCCCCCTCTGACACTTCCACTATACAGCCCCCCCTCCCAAACGCACACATACTGCCAATGAGCCCCCCAGTGAAGCCCCAGCAATTCATCTGAAAATACTCTCGGCTATTTGCTTCTGTTGCAGCTCTCACTATGGACAGAGGTCTCCAACTTACCCACCCATAGCCCAGAGAGAATTGGAAAACTGCAGAATGCCGTGCAACACCCTGACTGAACATGCAGCTTCCCCGAGACAGACGAGGTATGAGCAGGCCACCCAAGTACTTCACATCCGGGGACCAACTCCCGTGACCTGGTGGTCTGCCCTATGGTCAGAATAAACCAGGCAAGGAGGTAAAAGTAGCTTTAGAAGGCTCAGGAATCTTCCTGCAACTGTCTCCCACGGTTTTCTTTTCCTAATCTTGCTCCATGAGCAGCGGGTTACCAGAAATCCAATCTGGCTCTGGAGGAAAGTTCAAGATGGTAAGATAGGGGAGAAGCCTGAGTGTTAGGATCACTCCACCTACCTTCACAGCTAGAGAAAGCCAGGCTGGTTTCAGCCTCTTTCCCAAGCTTCATACCAGAAGGCAGCCTGCACCAAAACCCACGCCCAGAGAAAGCTTGTCCTGTGCACATAGTATATAATCAAAACAGAGTAAAAACATTCTCCCTCTAGGATGTTGAATATAGGTCCACTTTCCACTTCTTTTTCCCTTCTCTCTTTAACTGGTTGTCTTTTCATATAAATTTCAAAGCTGTAGCCAAACAAGCTTTAACACCATACCAGTAAGGGCTCTTAAAGATATTGTGGGAAAAAGAGACCAAGACTCAATAGTTTCCATGCTCTATCATATCATCTTCATGCAGCTACCTTTAATGATGCCTCTGGCTGTTCTCTGCATTGCGGTCTCTGCCTACAGGCTAACCAGAGCCTGGCCACCGCAGGAGTAATGACAGCTTAAAGTAGCTTGAGCTTTGGATGTAATCAGAATCATGATGTGGTGACAGTGTTTCCAAGCTTGTTCAAAATAATGCTAGAGCACCATTCGGTATCTTAAAACTGCCGCAACCTTCCCTGGGGATCTTGCCTTCAGCGCACCCTGGAGGACGGGAGTTTTAGTCATAAAGTATTCAGGGGGAAGTGGTCTCAGCACCAACCAAGACATGGGTTAAACTGGACCAGTTCTAAGAAGCCTTTCAACTAAATACCTGGGGGCGTATGGATCTTCAGTTTAAATGGAGGGAAGGCTAGGGGTCACACTCAAGCAGCCTCCGCCAGGGAAGGAGACACCCAAGGGATGACCAGATCTCAGGGCTCAAGATTTCCTGTTTGCAGAGAGCAGAACTTTTTTTTCTTCTCTATATATCTAGCTTTATTTTTTTTTTTATTAAGCAGGGTCATAAATTACGCATAACAAAATTCACCCTTTTAATTGTACAGTTTTGAATGTTTTGACAAGCACACCAATTACGTAACCTGTACAATCAAGATATTAATCAGCTCAATCATTCCGCCCACACATATCTAAAATTCTCCCATACCATTTTGTAGTTGGTCTTAGTCTGTTCGGGCTGCTATAACAAAATACCAGAGACTGCGTGGCTTATAAACAACAAATACTAGTTTCCCCCAGTTCTGAAGTCTGAGAAGTCTGAGATCATGGCACTGGCAGATGTGGCATCGGGTGAGGGCTTCCTGTTTCACAGATGGCCATGCTTTCACTGTGTTCTCATATGGTAGAAAGGGGCAAGGTAGCTTTTTCAGGCTGTGTTTTTTTTTTTTTTTTTTATATATATAGATAAACTCTACCCCCAACATGGCGCTCAAACTTATGACTCCAAGATCAAGAGTCACATGATCTACCAACTGAGCCAGCCAGGTGCCCCTCAGGCTGCTTTTATAAGGTCACAGTCCCATTCATCAGGGCTCCATCCTTATGACGAAATCACCTCCCAGAGGCCCACCTCCAAATACCATCACCTTGGGAGTTAGGTTTCAACATATGAATTGTGGGGAGTCATAGACATTCAGACCATAGCAGTAGTCAACCTCTTTTCCCACCTCCAGGCCCTGGCAACCACTGCCTTTTCTGGTACATCATATGAATAAAATCATACACTATGCCGTCTTTTGAGTCTGGCTCCTTTCGCTTAACATAAGCATTGAAATTCACCCACAGTATTGGGGGACGCCTGGGTGGCTCAGTAGGCTGAGTGTCGACTCTCGATTTTGGTTCAGGTCATGATCTCATGGTTCATGTTTTTAAGCCCCGAGTTGGGCTCCACACTGACTCCCATTTTCTGTCTCCCATTCTCTGTCTCCTATTTTCTCTACCCCTCCCTCATTCGCTCTCTCTCTTTCAAAAATAAATAAATAAACTTAAAAAAAAAAAAAAAGAAATTCACCCACATTATTGGCAGTATCAGTAATGTGTTATTTTTAATTTTTGAAAATAATTTTAATTATAGAATTATTTGTATTATTTGTATGTTTATTTTTTCACCAGTTGAAGGACATTTTTTTTCCCTAGGTTCTGGTGATCACAAATAAAGCCACTATAAAAATTCATATACAGGTTTTGGCATGCACACAGATTTTCACTTCACTTGGGTAAATATGTGAGAGTGAGGTTACTACATCATATGGTAAAAGTATATTGAACTTTAACTGAGGGGCTTTGAATTGAATTGAATTGAATTGAATTGAATTGAATTGAATTTGAACTGAATTCAAAACTGCCACAGGGCTTCCCAAAGCAACTGTTCCCATTTTGCATTCCCATCAAAAATGGGTCAGAGATCCATTTACTATATATGTTCGGCAGCACTCAGTGTTGTTACTTATACTTTCTTTTAAACATACAACAATCCTATTCTTTACCAAAGGAAGGTGAGCCAGCAAGAATGTGTGATTTATCCAGCTGACCAAATAGCCAGGCTAGAATTTGAACTCAGAACCGTAAACAGTTCTAAACTAGGGGTAGCCCAGTATTTTAACTTGCTTTAATCTCATCTCCTACATAGCTCCATGATAGTCAAATAACTCAATAAGAAAAAAAAATAGCTCAATTAAAAAATGAACATGGAATTTGAATAGACATTTCTTCAAAGAAGGTATACAAATGACCAATGAGCACTTGGAAAGATGCTCAACATTGTTAACCATCAGAGATGCAAGCTGAAACTACAAGGAGGTATCATATCATATTAGCCAGGATGGCTATAAAAAATTAAAAAAAAAAAACATAGAAACTAACAAGTGTTGGTAAAGAAATAGAGAAATTATAACCTTCGTGCATTGCTGATGGGAATGTAAAATGGTGCAGTCACTTTGGAAAACAATATGGAAGCCCCTCAAAAAGTTAAACACAGTTACTCTATAACTCAGTAATACCCACTCCTAGCTATATCCCTAAGAGAACTGAAACCAGATCTTCACCCAAAAACTTGTACACAAAAGTTCATAGCAGCACTATTCATAATAGCCAAGAAGTGGAAACAACCCAAGTGTTCCTCAACAGATGAGTGGATAAACAAAATGTGGTATACTCGTGCAAGAAAATATTGTTCTGCCATGAAAAGGAATAAAGTTCTGATACATACTACATGAGTGAACCTTGAGAACAGTATGCTAATACATCTCAATAAAGCTATTATTAAGAAAAAAAGTGTCTATGTGTCAATATCCCAACTTGAGGAAAAGCATGGGGAGAGGAACCAAACTTGGGGATGAAAGACTCAACTTCACCCCTTATTTGCTCTATGACCTTGTAAAAAATCCCCTTAACCCATTTGACGCTTGGTTTCCTCATTTGAAATATAGGGAAAATGATTCCCCCTTGAAGTGTTTTCTGTCAGAGAAGATACTGTCTGTAAACCTACAGATTGCTATTTCATTGTTAGCTGTAACATGAAGGTCTTGAATTTTTCTCTGAAATGTTAATTCTCTTTCTGTAAGATTTGAGCTGCTTAAGAGTAGCTGAGTCAGTTTTGTAGATTCTGTTTCTTGCCACTGGCCCTCAGTGCTTAACAGTGTTTAGTAGAGTAAATACTCCATAAACTTATTCACCCGTTGAGCAGCAGTTGTAGGCCTGGGTTATAAACATAAACAAGACTTAACTGTCCTTCAGGAAGGTCAGTCAATTGGTGGAGGGGTAGGAGACCAGATATCTGAATTTATAACTATAAAGCAGGTACATGTAATCGTAGTGAGATGAGCAGGTGATCATGTGTGCACATCCAACCTTTCCAACATACGTCTCCTGGAAATAAAAGTTGAGGACTTTGATGGATTGGGGAATCTGTGTCTCTGGCCGTTGAATCCCGCATACTTCCAACAGAAAGAAAGGGTTGAACATGGTTCAAAAGGATTTCTACAAATGTATGATGTTAGCTATTTAAGGAAATAAAAACATCACTAACATATGATTGCTAGTAGAATGGGAACTTGAAAAATATCATATTTCCGCAGCGAGGGGCCATTCTTAGCTCACCCGCTTTCCTGGTAACCTCTCAATTATTTTGTCTTAAAAACCCTAATAAAAACATCATGTAATTCCTTCCAATAGTGGGTTCAAAGCAAAGCAATGGAGTGGATCAGCTATGTACTTTCTCGGTTATTCATAGGGCTAAAGCCCCACGAGGGAGGCATTAGATGGACCTACTTCTATTAGGTCATATGTTGTTTATAATGAGTTTCTGAAAATCCAGTTGTCTTTTCTCAGGACCCCAGGATGTTATGACCAAAAACATACATTTCAGAACCTCTCCACCTCCCAAGCCCTGCTCAAAAGGAGCCTTGCTGTATCTCTGGAGTCTCGATATTGAAATATTTCCGTTGATGAGTACTTGGCATAGCAGGTTTCAAAACCTTGGTATTCGGAATCGCTTGCTAATGTTTTCTTAAATTACATCCTCTTGTGGGTCCATCAAATCCTGTAGTTATTACAAATAAATAAATGGAGTTTCTCTTCATGATGTAAACCAGCTTTCAATGAAGTCATCGAGGGGAAGTTTGGTTTGGATGAGAGCATCGCCTACCCAGGGCAAGCGCTGCTTTCCGCTCGCTGGGGGCTGGAGGCGCTGGTCAGCAGCTGCTCTCAGGCGACCGAGTAGAGCAAACTCCTGCTGTTTCATTTCTTGTTGTAACTTCCAGCAGGAAATTCCGCATTTTCAAATGCTCCTTTTCCCAAAAGTCCTGTGTGTGTGGTGACCACGGCCCAGCCACCCTGGGGCTGCTTGAAGACAGACGGTGTATTGGTGCTCACTCCCCACATCCCCACCCCAATGTGGACCATGCTGGAGGCCCTAGGGCAATCCTACAGCGTGTAGGTGCCCCCAAAGCTGACGTGTCTTGCCCTAAGCCACGAGGCCCCGGTCTTCCCCAAGCACAATGGGAAATCCATTATTGAGGATGAAAGGGAGGTGGGATGAGAAGGTTGACTCCCAGGAGAGCAGCAGAGACTCGCGGGGCTCATCCTGGGTACACTTCTGGGACACCACCTGGGAGGGAGACATTCTTGTGGACCCACCTCATGGGGAGTGGTAAGCAGGCAGTGTCCTGAATACCTGCGGGCAGCCCCACCCTCCACGGTGGCACAAGGCAGAAGGTACCCCCATATCGGCGTGGAAGTAATTCCCACTCACGGACACAGTTTGGGTCTGGAGAGCTGTCTCACAGCATTTCTTGGCTGGATAATTTCCTTTTCTGCTTCTTGAAATGTAAGGCAGGGTCTCCTCTGTGCAGGGCCTCTCTTTCCCACCTCTCCCCCACAAAAATGCTTTCCCTATGTGCCTAGTAATAGGGAAATATACTTCTTAAATCATAATAGAGAAGTGTTGTCTAGGATTTGGGGCATAATTGAGAGCCAGAAAAATAAGGTTACTGTTGTTGCTTCAGTGATATGTATAGATTGTTGTTGCGTTTCTTCATTCTTTTCCTTATTCATATGGTGGAAACTGCTACCTTATAAGGGTGTCAAACAGCTCCTGGACTCAGGGTCCTGCCTTTTGATTGCCTTCAGATTTGCATCGGTAGCTAAATGGAAATTAATCAGAGCTAGATAGCTTAAGGCTATCAAGTGGCTTCAGAGTAAAAGGCTGATTTTAAGTGAGGAGTTTGCTATTGTGTTGTTCCATAACCAAGTAAGAGAAAGAGAAATGAAAATGCCGAATTCACCAGTGCCCCTACTCTCTCGATATAAATGCCCCTGTTGGGATTCAATAGAAAACGAAAGGCAGCGCAGTGCAGTGGTTAGGAACATGTGCCCCGAAATCAGAGAGACTTGTGCTCAAATCCCTGCCCTGTACATTTACCACCATTTATCTTGGGAAACTCACCACTTTGAGCCTCAGATTGCACATCTCCAAGACCAGGATCAACACTACCTACCCCACATCGGCGGGTAAGGTTTGATAGCGTGCTTATAACAATTGGCACATGGCAGGCTCCCAGTGATCAGTCATTAAGCTTCGCTTCACCTTGAAGTTCAGCTTTGCCGCCTACCCAGGAACCAAGGCTTCACACCGTTATACACATTGTCTTCCCCCCTCTGGAAGGTAAGACCCGCAAGGCAGAGATTTTCATTTCCTTTATTTATAACCATTTCCTCAGTACCCACGACAATGTTCGAAACCTGGGAGGTCCTCAAGAACTAAATAAATTCACTCATTCATTTGGTTTCCATGCAACAAATTTTCACTGAATACCTACGCGCCAGGCAATGTGTGCTAGACAATGCGCGCGACTCAAAATGACAGGTCCCTTGAGGGACGATGAGATACCATCTCGTGTAGAGATGTGAGGCTCAGGCAAAAGAACTAAAGGTTGCTTTCAGGGAGTGCCCAAGAGCAACACTGGGTGGTGTGAGAGCCAACAGAGACCTTCAAAGGCCAAGGGCTGGTGGGATGAGAGGGTCAGGGTGGGCTTTGCATAGAAGCAGGTGTGGAGTTAGGGCTCCAGCCTCCTCCTAAAGAAGGCAGCACCGGGGAACATCGTAGAGGGCTCAGTCAGGTACCTGGGTCTCTTTATGGGTCCAGTAAGACTAGTTCTGAGGGCTGGTAATATGCTCACAAGTTTTTGAGAAATGATTGGAAAGCAATTAGTAATTCTATTTTTCATTCCGATTGCTAACAAAAGAAAAGTTCCACGTCTTGGTAAACACTGATCAGCAATCCCATAAACTCATAAAAAACAAAACTCTATTTCACATGACAAGTTTTCTGCCCCTGGAAAATTTGCAGAATGACCAAAGGAGAGAGTAAACTGATGTTGAACTTCATGGGCTCATGATCCACCAGTAAACGTACTGGCATTTTTACAGCCTCAAGCCTCCCTGCCCCTTGTTGGTTTTTAGAATGTTCCTGCCTTCACCTTATCAGGTCTGAGACCTGACAGGCTCGCTCCTTCCTTCCTTCCTTCCTTCCTTCCTTCCTTCCTTCCTTCCTTCCTTCCTTAAGATTTATTTATTTGTGATAGAGAGAGAACAAGAAGGGAAGGGGCAGAGAGAGAGAGAGGGACAGAAGATCCTCAGTGAGCTCTTGCACTGACAGCAGCGAGCCCAACGTGCAGTTCAAACTCACGAGGCAGGAGATCATGACCTAAGCTCAAGTCAGAAGCTCAACCGACTGAGCCACCCCCGTGCCTCTGACAGGCCTCTTTCTAATTTTCCCTGATATGAGATGCTTGCCTTTTGCCTTGATTCTTTGATTTCCCTCCTTTTCCTGACAAGAACATCACTGGGTCCCAAACTCCACAGGCTGAACCACAGGGCGAGTTGGGGTTCAGTGGGCTAGAGGCATTCCTGCAGAGTCCCTTGTGTTTCCTGATGGCCTGCCTCCTTTCCCCACAGCCCTTGGTCTCACCTCCACATCTGAGAGATGGCCAGGCGAAACCCATGATGCCTACATCTACATTTACTGCCTGGGTGCTTACCCATCACCCCAAGAAGCCAGGCGTCCCCAACAGCCCTCTCACTAGGACTCATCCCCACAGAGCCAGGTATATTCCCGCTTGAGCCAAGTACATCCCCCCAACTCCCCACCTTGCACAATCCCAGACACCTTCACCCAATGCTCTCTGGAATGCACAGCCAATCATCAATAGAATCCCCCAAATCCTCTACTTCTCCTCTAAACGTTCCTTCACCTTCTGTTTCAGGTGGGAGCCTGATCCCCTCTGAGGGAACTGCTTCCCTACAGCTCCCTCAGGGGTTCTGGCACAGGGACAGATGTCTTCTTCCTTTCCAGAGGACTGTCTCTTCTTCAAACATCAGACTATGGCCTCCAGGTCATTCCTTGAAGATTCTGCCCCAGGTTCATGATCTCTCTCTGCAACATCACTCCTGCCCTGATTCAATGTCCTGGCCCCTTAGTTATTTGATTTCTTTTCTTCCAGTCATCTTGTCCTATGCATACCTCCCATATTCTCGATTCCAACCTTCCCCCACTACCAGTCACCACTCCTATATTTCTAGCTCACTCCTCTAATCTTCCAACACCAATAAATCCTGGAATCCACCAGGATCCCCAACTTACATCCCTTCTTACCACCCTTCCTCTGCCACATAGCATCACCTCCCTCCTTACCCAGCACAGAGCCCATGATCTGTCGCACATCCTAACTCCCTTCCCCCTCACCTTGCTTAGGGCTCAACAGGAAAAAACCCAACCCTGTTAAATCCAATTCTCCACCCACTGATCATCTGCTCTCAAGCACATAAAACATGCCATACTCTCTTAGATTTTATTTTCCAATGAGAAATATCTTAGACAAGGATTGCAGCACAAATAGTTTTTTGGGAGATGATCCTAAGAAACATCAGAAGAGTCAGGAAGTAAGACAGGGGATGAAAGAAAACCAATAAAGGATTACTAATAAGCAAATTATCTCTGTGGACAACTGGGGAATCCCAGTGGGGAATGCTGCCCAATGTGTTGAAGATGCCTCAAAACCACCCCAGCTGAATGCTGTGGGAGCTGGCGTATTTATCCACCAAAGCCCGGTCCATCATTGGTTGAGAACTGCTTCAGAGGCACAGTTAAGTCTTTAGCGCACCCTGATTACGCAGTGTGTAGGCAGCGCGTGCTCCCACAGCCAGAACAAAGCCCTGAGGCAGCACACTGGAAATGCATGCAGTCATTGTGGGAAGGTGAGTGCCTGCAGGTCACCCCCCACCCCAAGCAACGTCTACACTTACTGACCAGTTTCCGCCTGAGATGGGCCATTAATGCTACCTGACAATCTTGTTGCATTCCTCCAGGGAACTCCGTCCCTCTCTCACACGCTCCCGGAAAACTCTTTCTCACTTCTTTCTCGCTCCTTAAACTTCCAAGCTCCCCCAGCCTTTGACCTTGCTTCTTCCTTCTTGGAAATAACCAAAGCCATCAGAACACAAGTGCATCCCCTCCCACCAGCACACCCACTCTACCTGCCCCTGTACCTATTCCTTCTGCCATCCTCCTATTGACCGTGAATGAGCTCAGCATTATCATCTCCAACACTGAGCCCTCCACCTGGGTGCCGTTAGCCCCATCCCTTCTCCCTACCCAAGGTCAGCACCCCTGTATTTGCTTCGCCCTGCTTGCCTCATCTGTGTTCCCGTATTAGCATCCAAACATTCTGTAACTTCTCCCATCTCAAAACAAAGCAAAAACGAAATCCAGAGACCAATCCAGGCACTGCCCATTTCTTTACTCTCCTTTACAGGAAAACTCTTGAAAAAATTTGTGTATTCCTGCTGTCTCTAATTCCTTTTTTCCCATTTGCTTTATCTAACTTAGAAACAATTTACCATGGAGGTTTTCAATCATACATAAAAATAAAGAATATTATAATGAACCCCATAATCACATCACCCAAATTTAATAATTATGAATGCGATACTTACTTGCTTCATTCTTTTTTTCCCTTGCTGAAGTCTTTCAAAGCGATCACAGATAACATGACATTTCACTGTTCAATATTTTGAAATGCATCTGTAAAGACATGAAAAATTTTCTTACATAACTTTAATAGTAGGTAAGAACAATGAGGTAACACCATTGTAATATATATTGTGTAACAATAATTCCGCCTGTTCTCTCCTAAAACCAACCCTGCCCAGGTTTTTTTGTCCCCACTATTCCACACAAACTTTTCTTACCTTAACATTCACTACCAATAAGCCCAATGGCCATTTCTCCCTGGTAGGAGAAATGCTTGGCATTTGCTTCGCATTAAACACTTCCTTAGAACACAGGACTTTCAGTGCTAAGACAGGGAGAGGCCTGGGCAAATCAGGACAGTTGGTTGCCCTATTTCTCAGTTTTTATCCTTCTCAACTTTTCAGGAGCAATCACAGAGGTGATTACTCCTTTCTTCTTGAACAACACTCTTTTCTTGTCTACTGGGACCCCACTCTCCCTTGGCCGTCCCCCTCCCTCTCTGGCCGCTGTGCATCTGTCTGACCTCTGAATGTTGGCACAGCCCAGGAGTCTCTGTTCACAGGCCCTTTTCATCTTTCCTCACTTTCAAGTCTTTAAATACCACGTACACACTGATAACTCGCGGTTTTCTATCTCCAACCCAGACCTCTTGCCTACATGCAGACTCTTATTCAACTGACTCCTTGGCATCTTCCCTTGGAAGTCTCAAAGGCATCTCAGGCTTCGGAGTTCAAAACCAAATTCTTGATCTCTCTTTGAAAACCACCTCTTCTTACAGCCCTCTTTATGACAGTAAATGGCAAATGCCTTCTTCTATCTACTCAGAGTAAAAACCTTGGAGTCATCTTTGACTCCTCTCTCTTACGCTTACTAAAATCTACTAGCAAATCTTATTTTCTTTCAAAAATCGGTGACAGTCTAAGGACTCACTTTCCCCTTTGCTCAAATTATTGCAACAGTCTGCTAACTGGTGCCCCTCTGTCATTCATTGATCCCTTTACCATGCTAAGATGTTCGGAGTTTTATGTCCTTAGGTTAAAGCTTGAGAAATGTAAGAATCATGTATTAATAGAAGTGTGAAAGAATTTCCCCATGATTCTATCCTAGAGGAATATATTAGGTCATAGGCATAATATCGACGCTCTTTTAACGTTTGATTTTACAAAGAATCTATCCTAGGCTGTGTTTAGAGAGCCATAATTAAAAGATTGAGTTGTCTAAGACTGTGGAATACTTTTTCCACATTTCTCTATTTTTTAGAAGAAGCTATATTGCACATGAAACAAATAACTGGGTCACTTCCATTTCAATCCTGTTTTACTGACACAGACTTTAATAATTTTTAGAATACTTTATAAACTTGTATTAAAATGCACATTGCTCATATTAAGAAGCCGGAGAATACGAGAGGAACCCAACTGCTGGCCTCTATTCAGTGTACCCACCCCTTGAAGCCAAATTTTCTGGAGGCAGGGGTGCCTAACTGTAGCAACTCTTCTTATGTTTTAGCTTTTCATTACGAATAGTGCCTCTCACAAAGTGATTTCTCTGCTGTCCCAGCAGATCATTAATTTTAGCACTGCATTGCGGTCTCTATTTTAGAAACCTTTCTTTAAAAAGAATCACTCCTAATTTTTAGAGGAATTCCTGAAAAACTAACATGACAATTGTTTCATTGCCATGAAAAATAATATGTTTCTAATTATCTTTCCCCAGAAGCTCCCCAGCAAACACAGCTGTGATTATTCATAATTCTCAATAATCAATAAAATATTGGCCAAGCCCTTTATTACTAGGATTACATGCAAAGAGGCATGGAGAATGTTATCTGTGGTGTAGCCACCAAGAGTTCTAATGGAATACCTCCTGCCACCACAAAATCGTGCTGAATACTATAGAGACGGACTTCCCTTCTCCTAAAACCGTGCTGACTTGCTCTGCACATATAAAAAGCCGAGTTAATCATCCGAGAAACCAGTGGGGAAAGAGCAGCTCCTTGAGGCAGGCTGTGTCTTCTGTCCGGACCTCCTCCCTCCTCCTTCTGGAGAAAGGGCAGACTGTGCCTTGGCCGTCACACTTCCTCCATTCTTTCCAATTCCCGGAAGTCACAACATGCCTCCACGTGCAGTTACCCAGCTCCTGATCATGGAACTGGGCTCAGTCTTCCGAGGCTGTCACGATAACTGTGATCTCTTCCACAACGTGAAAGGACTTCCACCAATTCCTAACTGCCCGCGGAACTCTTCCCTGGGTTTGTTCGGCCATATGTCCTCAGGGGGGCCTGAGCCGTTGGAAAACTTAAAATGTGGTCCAGCAGGACCTCTGTCTTTGGTCCAGCGTGATCAAGGTAGACCTTTTTCAGCCATCGGGGTTCAACACTGTTTAGAAGAACGCAAAGGGCAAGGGAGGCCACAGCAAAGCAAACAGCCCACTGAATGATGTCGCCTGACACGCTCTCCCCAGGACAATGCAACTGGCTGCATGTGCAGGATGGTGGGCATATGCTCATGGGAAACACATCCTCTGTAGATGCTGATGAATCACAGAGGTTCTGTGCCACCCTTCTCATACCTGAAGCGCTAATCACCCATTATTATCTTTTGACAGGAGAAAATGGCCGAAGACCCCCCACACACACACACAACTAAGAAGGTTTACGAAGCCTGCCTTACCTAATTTGATTCAGATTCACTGTATAAATACTCCATGTCACTTTCTCTCCACAGAAACAATCAAGTCTGGGGTGCCTGGGTGGCTCAGTCTGTTAAGCACCCGACTTCGGCTCAGGTCACGAACTTGCAGGCCGTGGGTTTGAACCCCGCAACAGGCTCTGTGCTGACAGCTCAGAGCCTGGAACCCGCTTCATATTCTGTGTCTCCCTCTCTCTCTGCCCCTCCCCCACTTGTGCTCTGTCTCTCTCTCAAAAATAAATAAACATTAAAAATTTTTTTAAAAAAGAAAGAATCGAGTCTGCATAACCAAACTGAGCAAGACAGCTAGTAGCAGTTTCAGATATTCTTTTTTTTTTTTCATCTTTTTTTTTTATTTTTGAGGGAGAGAGAGAAAGTGGGGGAGGGGCAGAGAGAGGGGGACAGAAGATCCGAAGCGAGCTCTGGATTGACAGCAGCAAGCCCCATGCAGGGCTCGAACTCATGAACCATGAAATCACAACCTGAGTCGAAGTCAGACGCTCAACCAACTGAGCCACACAGGCACCCCTTCAGATATTCCTTTGGCTCATATTAGATATCACCTCTGCCAGAACTCCCATAAAATTAAGGTCTCATTGTAAATACACAATCATTTCACTACAGATAACTTGATACCCTCTTTCAGAGAGAAGCTATTGTTCAGTTTTGTTTGTTTCAAGTGAGTTTCTGTATTTCAAAGGAAAGAAACAGTGGCTGATTTTTTGTCTACCTAGCATCTGTTCCCTTTTCCTAATTAGCAGTCTGATTTCTTTTTTGGGAAATAACTCTTTCCCCTGTGTGTAGTTTGGGTGGGACTACTACCTGCTGTCACAGAAACTGAGAGACTAGATACTATTTTCTCCTATGGCATATCCACGATAAAAACCCAACCAACTGGATGCCTCTTCTCAAGACCATGACTCTTGAGTGACCCAAGGGTGGCAACCTTGCCTTATCCAGACCATTACAGCTATGGCATCCTTCCCAGACCACAGGCTTCCTCACTCTGGAGCAGTCTTGGTTTCCACCTGCCTCCACGCCCGTTTCTTCAGGCTCCCTGTCCATCTGGGAACACCAGAGAGCTGCTAAAAAATCCCCCTTCTCTTGGGTCATCCAGAATTCCTGCCTCTTGCCTACACCACAGCACTCTGACTCACCCACTAACACAATTGAGGAAAACATACTTCTGACCCCACAAACACCTTCTCTTCGGCCTGCGGGCAAGAGAGAAGCTCAGTGAGCTGCTGATTAGTAGGGTTACATGTGTCCATAAATGTGCAGATAGGTGGCCGGGCCTGCTCTACTGGCACTCCGTGTGGACCATACAATGGCAGGGCTCTGATATGAATCACTGGAATATTCTTAACCCACTTGATCGTCCTGGGCTCTGCTTGTCAGTTAAAAAAAGTAAATCAAGAGCCTTCGTTTTTATTAACCAACCTAAATTACGTGGGTCCGGTTGAGACAGCACAACTTAGTGGCGTCAGACTTTCAGCACACCTGCTTACGAGCCCTTGGGGGGGTTGAAATTTCCCTTTCCCTCCCAGAACTAGTATTATAAAAGGCTTCCCATGTTACCTGTCCTTCAGGGTCATGCGTGGGAATAAAAATGTTCCTGGACGTGCTCATCTGAAATGGGTGGAAGGTTCGGGAATACCCATGTGGCAGGCAGGAAAGAATGCCATTCACCAAGGCAGCAAAGCACAAAGTCGTGAGTGGGAGGCGGGCATGGAGGGACATGAGGCTCACGGCCAGGGGTCCTCAGCATGTGGTCACAGTGAGTGCCTGAGCGGCCACTTCTATGAGGTTTATACCCCGAGAAATCCTCATACCTCACAGCTTGATAGATGTGTGGATTCCACACCAGGCCACTTGTGTGGCAGTGCCTGCTGAAGAGGGGACAGGCCGAAAAAGGGCAAACTGAGGGGTCCTATCTATCAGATGATAGAGGCATCTCTTTGCTCAAGGCTTCATCTTATGACAGCAGCAAAACAAGACAAACACACAAAAACAAATGGCCCAAGTTGGCATTTTGCTGAGCCTTATTTATCAGTCAGTGCCTCAAACCAGCCTCCCTGGTGCTTTCCAACAGTTGAGAAATACGGCTCCCACAGGGAGTGGCTCACAAGACCAGTGTTGCCAGAGACAGGGTGGGGATTTGAGATCTCTATCTAGATCAACCAAACCCCAAAGACCAAATACGTAGTGCAGGCACGTAAAGGAACATTCAGAACTGGATACCCATTGGAGTCTCGACGGATGGACACTGAAGCGCAGAGATGTGGCCAGAAGGTAGGAGAAAAGATGCGCCAATAGGTCCGTCCAAACCGCAGGTCTGAGGTGTGCAAATATTTGAACAAGGTTCCCAGTTGGCTCAGGGAGGGAAGCAAGAAGGAAATGGGGCTGTTTCCTGGAGACTTGAGTTCATTACTTCTTTTTTTTTTTTTAATTGCATTTTTTCATTGAGATAAAATTCACCATTTTAAAGTGTACAATTGAGTGAGTTTTGTATACTCTTAATGTTGAGCAACCATCACCACTAATTCCAGAAAATTTCTATCACCCCAAAAAGAAACCCCATGCCCACTAGCAGTCATTCCCCCATGTTCCTCCCCCCCAACTCCAGGCAATCACAAATCTACCTTCTGACTGTGTGAATTTGCCTCTCTGGGTATTTCATCTGAATGGGATCATACAATCTGTGGCCTTTTGTGTCTGGCTTCTTCCACTGAGAGTGCTTCCAAGGTTCGTCCTTGTTATAGCACATGTCCACACTTACTCTCTTCACAGCTGAGTAATATCCCAGTGCGTGGACATACCACATTTGTTGCCCCATTCAGTAGCTCATGAACATACGGATTGTTTCCACTTTTTCGCTACTGTCGATAGTGTTGCTGTGAACATCTGTGTACAAGTTTGATTGTGAAGATATG
Organism: Leopardus geoffroyi; assembly: GCF_018350155.1. Classification (NCBI taxonomy): domain Eukaryota; kingdom Metazoa; phylum Chordata; class Mammalia; order Carnivora; family Felidae; genus Leopardus; species Leopardus geoffroyi. The sequence goes on from NC_059326.1 coordinate 137,894,667, forward strand.
TTTTCAGTTCTCTTGGGTATATACCTAGGAGTGGAATGGCTGGGTCCTAGAGTCCCTTTATGTCTTAAAACTCTTATCTTCAGGGAAGGAGTATGGGGCAAAATGGCAACAGTGCCGTCCTTGGCTGCCACGCTCTTGGATGTGACGCCAGAGGCGCAGAGGGAGGGTGCCATGTGACGGTGTGACGTGAGCCCTTGGTGCCTGCAGGAGTGTGGTGGTGACCACAGTCTCTCCCTGAAAAGCGCAAGTAGAAGGTGACGTGGCAAAGGAAGTCAGGCGAGAATCCGAGCGAGGACCCTTGCAGGGAACATCCACTGCCTCCTGCTTGTCAGCTCAGCTCCTCCCAGGGGTTTGCTGTCCTATCCACATTCCTTCCACTGCTGTTCTTTCCAGAAGCAGCAAAACATGGGTCAGGTAGTCAGGGGAATAGGTGCAAAGAACTGATAAGATTTTCTAAGATACCACCCTGATGTCTTAGTTGGGCTGCTAAAGCCAACTACATAGATTATGTGGCTTATAAACAATAGAAATTTATTTCTCACCATTCTAGAAGCTGAAAGCCCAAGGTCAGGGTGCCATCATGGTGGGGTTCTGGTGACAGCCCCTCCCAGGTTGCAGACCACCATTTTCTCACTGTGACCTCACATGGCAGAGGGAGCGTTTCTTCAGTCTCTTTTACAAGGGCATTGATCCTATTCGCAGGGCCCCACCCCGTGACCTAATCTTTCTTCCCTTTGTCATTATGCTCTGTGGTGAGAGTCCAGAGTTTGGACGCCCTGCAAACACCCTGCCTTGGTCCCGCTCATGTCCAAATTTCCCTTCCGACACAAGAGCGATTTAGTGATGTTCCTGGCACCTTGTGAAACAATGCACACTATGACATTTCTGACCTAAAACGATGCTCTTCTGTGCCTTCCCCTTCCTTCCCTCTGCAAACTGCTACCCTGGCCAAAATTGGCCAGAAGAGAAGGCACACCTTTCTGCCAATCTAAGCTTGTCTTCTTCTGACTTGTCAGGCTATTTGAGTTCCTTTCCTCCCATAAATCCCAAAGGCACCGTTGCAATAGTTCAAATGGATTCTCACCCTAAAAGTGCAGATGCCGAGGAAACCCACAAGATGACGACAAGGCTGGTCTTCTGTTGTGGTGGTAGTGAAGACTGAAATGTTGTTTGTAGAGCTAATTAAAATGAAAAACAGAGAGTCTCCCTAATATTAGGTTTAAGGTAGCTTCTGGGGGGAGCTTTGCCTTATCGTGCGCCTCCAGTCGGCACAGATCTAGCCTAGGTGGCTCACAATGCTGGCAGGTAAAAGGGCCCTACTCATTTTAAACACCGTTTTCCAATGCCTAACTTTACATGGTGGGTGCTCTGCTAGGAGAAAGGGATACAAAAATTATTAAAACACTATTCTTGTCCTCAAGGAATTTATAATATTAATAGAAATATGTGAGGGAATCTGGTATGTTGGGCAAAAGAGAAAAGTTGAAGATTCCGGGGAAGATTTCAGGGAAAAGGGGACAGAGCCAGTACAGGCCAAGATCACTTAGCCTCATCGAGCGCCCTGAGGCTGGAAAGTCAGCAAGCCATATTCCTTCTGCTTCGACCACTGCGGTGGGAGGGGGAGAGGGAAGACTAGTTCTGTGGATCTAATGAGCCCACCTGCACCTTTCCTTGTGGCCTTAAACTCCGCAGATAGTCCCCTCTCTAAACGCTACTAAAACCACAAACCCTAGATAATTCCTAGGGTGGAATTATTTGCTTGGAAGGCAAAAAGACGCTAGTGGCTTCTTTCAGAAAAGTGTCTATCTCTATAACTGATTGAATCAAGTGAATCCCTATAGTCTATGGTAGGGATTCTACTGTATTCTAATTCTAAAGGCATTGATGACCCAAATATTTATATATCTTTTAAAAATTTTTAAAGTTTATTTCTTGTTGAGAGAGACAGAGACAGCATGAGTGGAGGAGGGGCAGAGAGAGAGGATCCCAAAGAGCCTCCATGCTGCCAGCACAGAGCCTGATGTGGGGGTCGAACTCAGGGAACCGTGAAATCATGACCTGAGCCAAAATCAAGAGTCGGACGCCTAACCGACTGAGCCCCCCAGGCATCCCCAAATATTTATATTAATACATTTAAGCAAGAGGGTGCTGGGATGCAGTAAGAGTGTCTATAAAAGGCAGTTCCCTCACAGGCCCCGCAGCAGGAAGAGCACAGGGCCAGCCTGGAAGGGGCCACCACAGCGTACTGTAGCTTGGAGGCATTTCTTCTACCAACAGTTGGGACTTCAGCAAATTTTTCAGATCCTTGTCAAGTGCTCTGAAGCATTTCAGTCCCAGAGCCGTGTCTGGGGTCAGCACTGGGGCTGTCCGCTGTCGGTCTGGGAGACACTATGGGGATGACGGGCCATCGGGGAAAAGGTGCTTTGTGAAGGACACAGCACGTCGTCACTGACTGCTTCGGAGTAATGTTTTATGCCCTTGGGAACGTTCATCTGAAACTACCTGGTAAACATGGACCTTCTCGCAGCTGCTGGAAGGTAAGCATCCCTCTTTGAGGAGACTGAAGGAATTCTCCCAGAGTCTGAGGGTGAGCTCCAGAGGCAGGACTGGAAATCCATTCGTGGCCCCAGTTTCTTGAAACGCTGTTCACTTGCTTCACACCCTCATCCTCCTCTTGGAGAAGCAGGGAAGGCAAAGCCAGGAGGCTTTCACTGCTTAAACTGTTAACTAGCATTTTCCCGAAATGTGTTTCTGGTTAGTTTAAAGAAGGATAAACAAGATTTAATAGCTGGCAATGAATCACATTTTTTTTTTTCTCCCTAAATGCTATTTGGATCCACTCAAACGCCTGTCATTCTACTTTTGTACAAATAAATAAATCTCCTTTTCTTTCGTGCATTTTTCTCTGTCCTGCATTTCCTAAAATACAATTTGTTTGACGGATGAGTTAAGCAGTTCTGAGGTTTGTTTTTGGCTCTGTAGGCAACTGGGTTGTTTTCTCATCATAATTCAGTAGGACAAGGTTACCACCCCACAAACACTAACACCTCATTTAGAACCAGAAGCACCCCCCCCCCACACACACACACACAGAAGAAAGCAGTTGCTGGTGTTCTTGGTATAAGTTTCAGTTTACATCTGTAGTTTCCTTGCATCGACATCTCTGCCCTGCCCCTCCCCTTTCCTCCTGTTTTAGTTTTGCGGGGGGTTCGGGCATGCACACACGTTCTGAAGTGTCACTGCAGACAGACAGAAAGTAAACTTGAAAGGAAGGACAAGGAGGCCCGTCATGTGCTCAGGCTTGGGGTTCTGGACCAGAAACCTGATAAATAGGGACCAACCTCACTATAACCTGAAAGCAAAATTACCCAGAGTATTTTTTTTCTGCAACGCAAACCACATAATCATGATTTTTTCTTTACGTGAAAAAGTTGCACAGGAACTAAACCTTATGTGTTTCTGAAAGTCATTGTACTGGAGGGAAACAAATGTTCTCCGCATAGTCTCAGAATCAAGGTGACGTTTCTCTTGGTTTCCAGTCACCGGTTGAACAGAGAAGTGCCTTTTAAATAACTGCCCATCAAAAGAAAAGATGAGGCAGGTCTAGAAAAGTATGTCAAAGTTCTCGTTTTTAAGTTCTCACCAGTGCAGAGTCTGTGAGCCTGTTTCAAATGATCTATCAGTGTTTCTCATAATCAGAAATGTCGTTGCCCAGGAAAGAGGCAGAAGATTCCAAGAGAGAGAGGCAAACCCAGAACCCAGAGGTGGGCTCCTTTTTCTGCCGCTTTGCTGGGTGGTTGGGGAATGAAGAGGAAGGAGCAGGTTTCCACCCAAGAGTTGCCCTGCCGACCTCCCTTCCTCCCATTCCAGCTGTCCAAGCTTCTCCACAAAGTCTGGAAGCAATATGGCCTCACCTGAAGATTATTGCCCCAAGGTTTTCAGATTTTTTTCAATTACAGTACTGTTTGAGTCTGCTTTTTAGTACTTGCTATATTGTATTGCAATAATCTGTTCGCAAGCCTATAATTACCTCCAGAGTAAGGACATTACCATCTTTGGATCTCCTGGTATCTATCACAGAGCATGTAATAACACAAATGAGTGGGGGCATGAAGGAAAGAATACTCAACAGCACTAATAATCGAGTTCCTAAAAAATGGCAATAATGAGATGTAATAGTCCATTTCCCTTTCCAACTGTCATTTATCAGCCATCTATAATGAAATATGTAATTTTTAAAAAGTAACATTGGGGCGCCTGGGTGGCGCAGTCGGTTAAGCGTCCGACTTCAGCCAGGTCACGATCTCGCGGTCCGTGAGTTCGAGCCCCACGTCGGGCTCTGGGCTGATGGCTCAGAGCCTGGAGCCTGTTTCCGATTCTGTGTCTCCCTCTCTCTCTGCCCCCTCCCCCGTTCATGCTCTGTCTCTCTCTGTCCCAAAAATAAATAAACGTTGAAAAAAAAATTAAAAAAAAAATAAAAAGTAACATTAAGGCTATGATTCCTAGTAAGTTTCGTGAAATTTTGAAAACTGCTTCATGGGATGCCCACTGGGCCTGGGGTTTAGGAAATGCAAACTAGGAGTTCTTGGCCCAGGCCAGTCGTTCTCAAACTTGAGTGTGCATCAGAATCACCCAAAGGGCTTCTTAGAACAGATTTCTGGGCCTCACTCGCAGAGGTTCTGGTCCAGTAGGTTTGGGGAAATGCTGATGCTGCTGGTCTGGGGACCACAATTGGATGAGAGAACAAGCAGGGGTGGTGGGTGCTGAGTCTGTAGTTCTTAGGCTGACCAAACTGCATGACATCTAATAGGCCATTCGCCCATCTCGTGGTGGCTCGGGTAGGTGGGAAGGACAATGAATGGCATCTCTAACCCACAGAGCACTTCAGAGCACGAACGCTGGGTCACTTACACAATCACACCTTTCTCAACCCGTTTTATTTATTTTTTTTAATTAATTTTTTTTTTTTTTTTGTCAACGTTTATTTATTTTTGGGACAGAGAGACAGAGCATGAACGGGGGAGGGGCAGAGAGAGAGGGAGACACAGAATCGGAAAAAGGCTCCAGGCTCTGAGCCATCAGCCTAGAGCCCGACGCGGGGCTCGAACTCACGGACCGCGAGATCGTGACCTGGCTGAAGTCGGACGCTTAACCGACTGCGCCACCCAGGCGTCCCTCAACCCGTTTTATAGGGATTGAGGCTAATGGTGGGAAAAGAAGTAAAAATGATGATGCTTTGGAAAATCAGAAGTACTACACAGAAATGTGCTGTTTTATCCTCGCAAAGATCTTCACTTTGTACTGGGCTTTCCCACTGGGGCTTGCCTGCATTGGCCTTCTTAGCATAGAAATACTGACGTTAATTTAGTGGAGCAAACTCCTTGCGTTAGGAAATGTGAAAAATGGCTGAAAACATTCACGTATTGGGGTTTACGTCCTGGGGGAAGTACACAATTTTCCGGGCATTCTATTAAACTGATACAGAAGGACTGGCATCTGTTCAGTATCTGTGCATATGTCTCTACCCACTGATGCTACAGCCACCAGGGTTGTTTCCTGGGGATCTGCTGGCAGCCCTGACTCCGACATTAATCAACTTGACATCTGGAACCAACCTGAGGCACCCCATCTGATTGTCACAGATGCCTTTACTTTTCAGCTGTCAGCAAAGAGATTATTCAGTTAAGGATGCCAGGTCTACACCACACAATCTGTGTGGAGGAGGGCCGAGTGGTGTATTAAAAAGAGAGCTGAATAATCTGGGAGTGTGGGCAAGACAAAAATTTCCCTCGGTAATCTGTCAACTCAGACCTACACCAGGAAAGCATTTTGCCTGCAGCAGCAAAATTACTGTGGTCGGGGAGACCAGGCTAGATTATGCTCTACATATCCTTGGAGCGCATATTTTGCCCATTTTTGCAAACTACAATCCTCCTTGAGCTAACTAAATAACAGCAGCAGCTACTTTCAAAACCGTTTAGCCCCCCTTGGTCTGTTGCAGCCAGGCCCACATTCTTCAAGAGTCTGGGGAAAGATGTGGACACCTCTTCCTGGGTGAGTTTCAAAGAACACTGGACACTGCTTAGAGACTAGCAACCTAGTCACTGTCATTATCACGACAGCGGCATGGGATGGGGCTGATAGGCACAATCTCAGTTACATACCTTTTTGATTTTAGCATTCCACGTGTTCTAATATGGAAAATGAGGCCCAGGACATTATCCAGAAGAACTGCTTGTTGGCAATTGCTCTGTGATGTGTTCGGATGAAGCAGGCAATAAGGAGTCAAATTTCACTTCATCAGGGAGGAAAAAAAAGAAAAAAAAAAGCTCTGTAGATAACACTGTAAATCAGCCAGGAGACAAATGTCTGCCTGGATTGTCACCCACCATTTCACGGCATTGATTTCTCAAAGCCTGAAACCGTAAAGGACCCAATCCAGAGCGGAAGGGCATCCTGGCGTCCCATGTTTGCTGATTTAATTTTCCTCTCCGAACACACGCAGCCCCATAATTAGAACATTTACCAACCATAAATACAATTTAAACTCTGTACATGTGTGCCTACATGTGTGGAGAAGTTTAAGCTGCGATACGGTTTCAATAAAAACAATCCTTCTGCGCTGATTAGAATGTGTAAAGAGGAAATCTGTTTATACCACAATCTACTCAAAACTTGTGTTGGCAGCAACACTCTTGGCTAATAAATGTCAATAGCAAAGCTACATGGAGAGTATGAATTAAACTGCTCACAATCTGGAGATTCAGAGCTCAGTCTACAGTGATATGTCCAACTAGTTCCACTATGTCTGTCGTGAAGAAATGCCATCCATAAGCCCTTGGCGAAAACACAGACTGCTAACGGACGGGGCCTGCTTAGTGATGTTTGTCCTGCTGTTGAGTTCAAGTCCACCCTCAAAAGGAAAGGAGTTCTCAGAGGAAACTGCAGAGCCCTGCAATGTTTTGGAAGGGGGTTCATATTTATTCACCTTCTCTTAAAAATAACACTGGTAGCACAAGGAATGAGATTATCAGAATGATTAAAAACCAACAGGGCATTTAATTTTTTTGCTGCTCTATTTCTCATTTCCTGTTGATTTTATAAGAATTAGCAATAGGGGCACCTGGGTGGCTCAGTCGGTTGGGCGTCCGACTTCGGCTCAGGTCATGATCTCGTGGTCTGTGAGTTCGAGCCCCACGTTTGGCTCTGTGCTGACAGCTCAGAGCCTGGAGCCTGCTTCGGATTCTGTGTCTCCCTCTCTCTGCCCCTCCCCCATTCTTGCTCTGTCTCTCTCTGTCAAAAATAAATAAACATTAAAAAAAAATTTTTTAAAGAATTAGCAATCGAACACTGTCCATTGAGTCCATCTACATGCCTATTCATCCGGAAAAATAGCAGCCCTGGTCTGATCAGTGCAACATCCCCTGACTGTCGACAGGACTCGGACAGCCCTTCATCATACTCAAGAACTGGAAGGAAGAGGAAAAACACAAGTCGAGGAACTGAAGGTGGTGAAAAATCACAAGGGACTAATGGGCACCATATGCAAGGGTAGAGTGAAGGTGTGGGATGCGACAGCCCCCTGGGAGGGGTAAATGTGTCCCTCCTGTAGCGAACTTTTAAAGAACCACCTTAGGATAAAGTAGGCATGACCAGCCATACAGGTGAGAGTCATAGAAAGATTTCTGGGCAATCAACAGTCTTCTCCTTCAGGTTGGCTAGGGAGTAATCTACATTTTTTGAGCTGGAAGGAAAGGAGTGGGGGCAGCTTACCTGTAATAATGATAATAAAAACAATAATAACAGCAAATATGTGCTACATGCCAGACACTGTTCTAAGCCCTTGACATTTATTAACTCATTAAATCATAACAAAAACAACCCTAGGAAGTATTACTACCACCCCCATTTTACAGATGAAGAAACCGAAGAACTGACGTGCAAGAACTTCCCAAGGTCATCCAGTCAGTGAACGGTGAAAGCAGACTAAGGCAGCTCATTCAGAGCCACATGCTTTAGCTTGAGTCTCTGCTGCCTCTCGAAAGCACTGATACCTAGTATACTGAGCACTGTTCTAAGCAGGCTCCAGATATCCTTGCTTATAACGAGCACTCCATTCTGCCTCTTGACATGGCTGACAAAAGTCAACTGAGTATACCATGTCCCCTGTACCCTTTTCTTTTGTCCCATTACGCTTGCTCTAACTCTGGAGTCGGCCAGAAGCCCTGTTACACTCCAGAGTGACTAAGTTTGTATTTGTGGGGCCCTAGGCTGTCAGACGGAATGCACATGCAGCCCCACCCTCAGACCAAGTGCCTATCCTTCTCCAGGTTCTTCAGGCATTCACTCAGATCTGACTTGCGGTTGAGGAAGGCTGTGTGCACCCATGGAAAGACAAAGAGAGAGTACAGGCAATTTTTTTCTGGTAATTCAGATTCAAGAAAACCTCCAGACAGCAGTCAGGTCATTGACAGAGCACTTGCAATATATTTAATCGGTTCTTTCACTTGTGTTATTTCACTTAATTCTCATAACAACTCAGTGAGGCAGCCAATGTTATCTCTGATTTTAGTGGGAAAAAGACTTAAGTTTCGAGAAAAGGTTACGTGACTTGATCATACATCAAGTAAAAAGTACAGCTGGGACTCAAAATCCACGTCTATATCACGGTGCTAAACTCAAAACAATCTTTCCTTCCGCACTTTGTAAATAACAACAGCAGCTGTAACTAACTAATCTAACTAACTAACCAGAGCCTTGCCCTCAGCTGATAGGATAAGAGCAATTAGTAGCTGGAATGGACACCTTGGCTATATTCATTCGGGCAGCCAGGACGTCCACACAAGGTGGGGTAGGTTGCACGTAGCTTCAGGCCCATAACCCCTCTTCTAGGATGAGATCTGTCTCCACACCCCGCCCTGGAGTGCATTTCTAGGGAGCTGGAGGCAAAGGGTCTTCAACAAGGGACCCTCCTCTGTAAAATACCATTCCTCTTGTTCTCCTGAAAGCCCTGGTTAGCTGACCTTTCAGGCACGATGAAAGATAGCTTTTTTTGGTTTATTTTCCCCAGACAGTTGGAGGAATGTTGTTCTGGGCCAGTGTTCAGTGGGTTTGTGTTTTTGTTGCTGTGTGGTGCTTTGCTATAGTGGTATTACCATATTTTGGAAGTTTTCTAAACCATTGCCCATGCACCCAGGGGTGACTATTAAAATGATGAGAACATTTTTATAAATCATAAAAATAAATAAATGTACAAAAGCACAGTTAGTAAAATGGACAAAGCTAACTCAGCTTAAAAAAAAAACAAAAACCTGAAAGTATTTCTTTCAGAATCTGAGTTTTGTGCCTAAAAGGAAGTCCATGGGGAAAAAAGTATACATTTTAAGGGAAAAAAAACAAGTGAATGGGAATAGCACGATAAATGCTGACTTGGAATGTATATTTTATCTTTGTATCTAGATGGAAGAAATACAGATATAAAAAAGCAAGCATGTATGCATTAGGAATAACTATAATGCTATGTCTTATTTATGTATAATCATTCTTTTGCTAGAATCAAACCATGCATGACAATTTTTTCTTTTTAAGTTGCTTTTTAAAAAATGCTCGTTTTGTTCTTTCTCATCCAATAGCTACGATCTTTATCATGTCTGAAGGGCTATCAGCATAAGAGATTATGGCCAGAACCTGCTAAGAACATTGAGAAGCTAGACCTTCTGGATCGTCTGCTCACCCCCTCTTTCTCCTTCTCCCATCCACTGCTTCCACCCACCCCGTCCACTGCTCTGCCAAGATCTCGGCCTCTACTAGTTGAGGGCTTCCCTGGCTGCACATAAACCGAATCCTTGTCTCCCTGGGCATCCCTGAAAACACACATAAGTGGTTTCCCAAAACAGAAGAAACTGACTGCCAAATACTCCATGTGCTGGGCAAAATTTCAATCAGCAAATGAATACATAGAGGAAATAAGAATTAAGTGCTTAATAGTTCATTAATGGGTTACTGTTTACAGGTTGACAGTCATTTTCAAACGTCTGTTTTCCTTTAGGGAAAAGAGGCAGGCAGGGCTTTTGGCCTTCACGTGGGGAAGGGGAGACCGGAAAGTGAGTGTGGAGAGGTTCTCACTTGTGGGGCTCCTCCAGGATCTTTAAGGCTACCCCACTAGTAGTGCTGACCCTGGCCTGGGTTCCTGTCTCCTAGCACAGGGGCAGGGCAGATTCAATGGCATAGGGTCATTATGGATGATTACAGTTATAGATCTTGGGCAAGATCTAAGGAAAGCAGGCTTCAGACCAGTTGAACTTAAACTAGCTTTGTTCTCAATGCCAAAGTAGATGGGCCGTGAGAGTCACCCTACCACATCCCACATTATTAGTGGCGGGGGAATGTCTTCCCACAGTGTAATACTATGCGGAGGCAGGTGGTCCTAGAGTGAGCCTTCTGCCACCTATAGAATTGATAAGACTATGATCACTAATGGAACATTCAGTTCTCTGTGTGTGTGGTCTGAAAAATCAAACCAAAGCCTGTGTTATGGGGAGGTGGGGGGAGAGGGCCGACAGAATCAAAACAGCAACTGTATCCAATTTTTTTTTTTTTTTAACTGTGTCAAACGCATGTGGAGTATTAGAATCAAACAGTTTTCTCAAGGAGAAACAATTATTTTGCTTTCAAACACCAACCAGGTAAAAACAGTCTCAAAACCAATTAGAAATGCAGGGGCTTTTCCACCGTGGTTATTCTTTCCAATCACATACAAAATTACAAGTACTTTCTAGAAATTACTCACACACAATTAAGTCCTTTAGATTCATCCTGTGATGGGGGCAGTCTTATTGGGCAATGTTTGTCCTGGAACAGCTGTTGAGATCCTAGCAGGAGAAAAGCCCACATGATTCTTTAGCTCATAATCCAGTTAGTTTATTTTCTCGAGATTACCTGTGGGCATCATGTTGATGCAAACAGTAACACAAGTAGCTCCTGGATGACAGCCAGAAAATGGAGCTCCCCCTAACCTCACCACAGGTGGAGAACGATCAGACAATATGTTTGGACTTTCCCTCCCCACCACACTCCTACAAACACGCAGACATACACCATGAACTCCAGATTTGCCCTTAATGTCATCTCCTGGTGCCAGTGCAAGCGCAGAAGGGGCAGGAAAAGAAGGACAACAGCTGAGCCACACCCCGTCTGGCTACTGACTTCCTAGTCTCCTCTTCTAGCTTTCTCTCTGACAGGACCTGAGCATCACTTGGGTCTTGGGAAGCTGGTGGCTTCCTCATTCTGTTCCCTCAGCAATACTATGCAAGCCCTTCCTACTCCCTCCTACTCCTACTTTCTACTTCCTACTAGATAAGGATATTCTCAGTTTTCTAAGTCTCTTCTCCCCGAGCAAATTAGAGGCTCCAAAAGGGTAGGCAACACATCTGTTCCTTCTGTGCCCATCATTATTGCTAGTGCAGTACTAAGCAAGAGCAGTCTCTCAAAAATAAACTGTGTGAGGAGTCTCTCTGGTGTAATTTTTGGTCAGTTGTACTTGATGGATAAGAAGGACAAAAGAAAACGTCAGGGGATGCCTGAGTGGCTCAAACAGTTAAGCATCTTGATTTCGGCTGAGGTCATGATCTCACAGTTCATGGGATCGAGCCCCACGTTGGGCTCTGCACTGACAGCACAGAGCCTGCTTGGGATTCATTCTCTCCCTCTCTCTCTCTCTCTCTCTGCCCCTCCCTCACTTGTGCTCTCTCTCAAAACAAATAAATAAACTTAAAAAAAAAAAAAAAAGAGGGGGGCCTAAGTGGCTCAGGGGCTTAAGCAACCAACTCTTGATTTCTGCTCAGGTCATGATCTCATGGTTCGTGAGTTCGAGCCCTGCATCGGGTTAGCGTCAACAATAAGGAGCCTGCTTGGGACTTTCTTCCCCTCTCTCTGCCCCTACCCTCCACGCCCCCCCACCCCCATCTCTTTCTAAATAAATAAATGAACTTTAAAAAAAGAATTAAAAAAAGAGAAACATCAGGAAAGACAGCAAGTAGTGGCTACTACTAAGAAACCCTGTTAAACTAAAACCCTGTTTTTAGGATTGCCCAGAATATGTGAGCACTGTACTCTCAGATAATTCTGTTGTCTTTCCTCATGCTTCATGGCTATGCTGACCATGAATACAAAGGAGAATTTTAACTTTAAAACCATTCCTTTTCAGGACAAACCTTTCAGTCCATCTTCATGAATTGACTAAAACTAACTTCTAGAGTTGGGGTCTTTTCACACTCTCTGTAGATTTATTTTCAGTAAAAGGTACAGAAAATGCCACAAAATAAAATGCTCAAGGATCTCAAAAGAGACCTTGTCCCCTATAATTCAGACCTATATCCAAGTAGTTATATAAATTCTTGCTCTTTGTCACAAATCAGTGGATTATTTGTTTTTTTGAGCTTTAAGGGGTAGAGTAGGTTGGGATTTTCGCTCCTTTTACCCCTGGAATATTTTGATTCTTAAAAATTTTTAAATTATTCATCACCAGTTTCTGCATAAGTAAAATGAAGCAGGGAATTGACCATGGAGTAGGAATTCAGGGCTTGCCAGCAGACAGGGATGGGGGTGGGGAGGGCTTATTTCCTTTCACCTTTGGAAGAGATGGACACTTTATCTGTGGGGACACAGGTTCTGGCCTTAGATCTTTGTTTTCCCGCATTTACCCAGGAGCAGGCCTCCACCCTAATAGAGTTAGCAAAGGTCACTTCTCAAATCCTTAACACTAAGACTTGGGTCTTCTTTGCAGACGAGTCATTTACTGATGTTTATGGCCTCCCAGACAACTATGACAGTTCCTCATACTAAGGTTAAAAGAACAACTCAATATTGCTCCTTATACCAAAACAGCCTCAGTTACATTCTCCACTGTTTGTAAAACATTGCAGTTGTCTCCTCTCCCAACTTCTCCTCCCCTTGAAAGAGTAAGTTAGCATGGGATGCAGAGGAAATGGCTGATTTCTGCCGAGACACTGGGATAATAACCCAAACCTCAGAAGCAAGCCCTGACCAGTCGCCGCACCCTAACCTGGGCTCGGGGCCTGCTCCGCAGACCAGACCTGGAAGAAGCCTGGCCACGGGAGATGAGGCTGCCACCAACCTGCGGCTTTTCACCGCCAGCATGGATTAAGTAACACCCGCAAAATCACCATTTGCACACATGCCAGGGGCTGATTACCAGCCTCTCCGCCAGGGCTGCGGACTCGATTTCAGAGCAATTTCTCCCATTACTCAGCCCCAGGACAGCCGGCCGCGTCTCCAGGCACACTCCCGGGCGTGCGGAGGCCACTCCGCAGCCACCTCGCGGCTCTGGGCTCCTCGCCCCCCACCCCCGACGGGCACCGGCAGGCGCCCAAAGCGGGTCAAAAACGAGACCACCAGCCACCAGCACCGCGTCCCGCCGGCGATTCACGCGCCCTGATCTCTTTCCGCGCCCCCCAGTCTTGGGAAGGAGACCTCGCCCTCCTAGGAGCACCAAATCGTCTCCCTGCCGCCCGCGAAACGGCCAGATGGCCGCTGAGCCTTCTGCGCCTCCATCCATCCTCGATCTGCGAAACACGCCGTCAGAGACCTTCCCACCCAGGCTCCCGCCACTTCCCTGCGGTTTCGCGGTCTGTCACTTGGGAAACAGGGCCCGCAGCTCCGGAAGGTGGTGCAGACAAAAGAGACGCGAATTCGTCTTCCGGGCAGGAGGAGTGGCTGCTGGGGGTCACCCACTGTCAGACTAGCCCACCCCGCGGAAGCCAGAAGGCGGCAGGGCTTCCCCCCAGTGCGACACGGCTGCTCCCGCGACCCGCGCGTCTGCGTCTGTGGCCATCACCAGAAACCAATTGGTTTTCAAACAGTTAAGATAAACCTAGGATCTTAATTTCCTTTATGGGACCGACCACGCGGCTGTGTAAATGTCTCCTGACAGACGTAATGGAGGGTTATTAGCAGTACAAAGCCTGTCGGACCCGTAGCATTAGTTCAAGGGGATACTTCGGTGTTGCACCAAAATTGCTGTGCATGTAAACCAATTTCCCCGACAGAAGGGTAAACACAGACTCGTTTGAACCGCGAGATGAAAACAGATGGGATATCGCAAACAGTTCCCCCAAATACAACAGACTTCTGGGCCAATTACACGTGGTTAGCTCTGAATGACAGAGGAAATAGTTTTCTTTGCTGCTGAATGTCACAAAAGTCACCTAAAGGCACAGAAGGAGGCCGGTTTGTTTTTGCGAAACTTGCTAAAATTAATCTGTGCTGGAGTCACTTGTGAAACGCAGAACCACCCCCCCCCCCTCCCCGCCGCCTTCGTGAAGGCCAGACCCCCGGGTTGGGATCCCGGGGCTAGAACTTCCAAGTGTGCCTCCGCCACTCGGGAAAACTGGGAAAGGGAAGGAAAATCGAGCAGGCGCTTGCCAACCCAGAGGGCCTAAGGAGTGCGCTGGAGGGGGTGGGGGGGGTCCTAGCCCCCTCCCCGCGGCCCATCTCGCCGCCCCCTCTCTCCACCCCCGGGTGTGCACACCTCCCTCGGCACTCCCGCCTCGGGCCTGGCGAAGCAAGAAAACAGGACAAGAAGTGTGCTATCGATCCTGGCCCACCCGGTCAGGGCTGCGCCACGTGCTACTTAGCACGGAGCGCGGCCGAGGGCGCAAGAGACGGGCCGCCAGCCGAAACCCTCCCGAAACATCCCGAGCGACCACCAGAGCAGGCCACCGGGCTGGGGGGCAGAGGCCTGGCTCCAGCGGGTTGGGGGTGGGAGGGCGACGCGTCGCAGCCGGGCCTTTCCACCGCCCACCCCCGCCCCCGCGAGCCCCGAGCTCCGGGCCGGCGCGGGGCGCGGAGACCGAGGGAAGGCGGCGCGCCGGGCCGGGCCTGCACCCCAGTGACGGAATCTCCAAGACGGCAGGCCGCGGAGACCTGCTGCCCGGCCGGCCTGCGACGCCTGCGGGCTAATGCCGGGGCGGGGGTGGAGGAGAGAGCGCCGCGCGGGGTGCGCCTACTCCCGAGGCCCGGTCTGGCGCGGCCGAGGGCCCGGGTCACCGCGCTGCCGGGCTCCGGAAGCCGCGCTGGCGGGGCCGCAGGGCGGGAGGCCGGGTCCTGGGGCCGCCCGGCCGGAGGAAGCGGCTCGGGTCGCGCCGCCCCGCGCCCGGGAGCCGCGTGCAGGGTTCAGCCGTGTTTCGGTTGCCCTCTGACCTGACCCTGGGCGCACAAAGGCCTCCTGGGTGCGCAGCCATGGCCCAGCCTTCCAGTCGCTGCCAAATTAATGAGCCCACGTCAGGTTGGGTTTACAGCTCGGCCGGGACGCAGCCGAGTGGAAAATGAGCCCGGGGCCTCTCGGGAGGTACCCGCACCAGTGCAGAGGCGGTCTGGCGTCCTTGAGGCCGGGGAAGCCGCGGCCCGCACGGTGCCGCCTTCAGCTCTCTACTCAGCTGCTTTCGCGGTCTCCTGAGGAAACAGGCCCGCCCCTGGGGAAACCTGCCAGCGTCTGCCCCGCTTTATTAAAACAACACAGAGCCCACATTTAACATCCCAGCAGCACTGGCCAGGCATTCTGGACACACGTCGTTGGGTTGTGGCTTGGCGACCCTTTGGTGTCTTTGCGGCGCCCTTGGCTGCCGGGCTTTGGGAACGGAGTCTGCCTTCCCGGGAATGCGTTCCTCCTGGAGGTCCCGGGTGCCTCTCATGAGTATAGGTATATGCCCCAAGAGAGCCGGGAATGCTTCCTCTCTTCCAGAAGCAAGGCTCTTAGGGGAAGCATTTTCAATGGCTGTGGGATGCGGGTCTTGAAAGCCAAAGATAAGTCGAAAAGGGATTTGGTGTTTGAGCACAAGTCCATCTGCTAGTTCATCCTGAAGTCTAGGAGGCTGGCTGTGCTGAGGGGTCTGTGTTGTTATTGCTCTTTAAACGCGGTCGGAGGGATTCAGTTCAAGAAAAATGACTCAACCTGAAGCTGATAAGGCTTAAGTCACTGATTTACCGTATTCCTTCCAGATTTTTCAAATATGCTAAACGAAAGCACTTTTATTTAAAAACACTCAAAAGGTCAGAAGAGTGATGCTCTTCAGAAGCCCTGTTTCCCTGCAGCTTTGTCTGCTGTTGTCTGCTGTTGAGAACCAGGAAGGTTAGGAACTGGAAAGAACTGGGTGGCTTGTCGCTGAATCATGCCACTCCTGCAGCTTCCCCATCCTTGCTTCAGAGAGCATGCCTTTCAGAAGGGGGGGGGGCTGCTACAGACCCCTTTTCTTCATACACCCCTCCCCACCTTAACCACAAGTTCCTTGTCTAGATTCCACGCACAGCCCCCCTGCACCCATCCTGTGGGCACTTCACAGCCTTGCAGACCTGGCTACCCTGTCTAAGCCCATCCCTTCCTCGGAAATCTCAGTGTACGTAGGTCAAGTTGCCTTTCTGATGGCAAGCAGCCATGACCTTTAAAGTGGCAAGTATCTCAAAGAGCGCACACCAATAAACTATGATGTACTATAATTATCTTTTTTTGGTAAACTGTTTCCTCAACTGAAATTTAACAACTTGGGGACAGGGACCAAGACCAGGTGTTGGTATTGTCTCAGTACAGTGTCAGATCAAGAAATGTTACCTATCTTGGGGTGCCTGGGTGGCTCAGGTGGTGGGTTAAGCATCCGACTTTGGCTCAGGTCATGATCTCGCAGTTCTTGAGTTCAAGCCCCGCGTCAGGCTCTGCGCTGACAGCTCAGAGCCTGGAGCCTGCTTCGGATTCTGGGTGTCCCTCTTCTCTGCCCCTCCCCCACTCACACTCTGTCTTTCTCTCAAAAATAAATAGAGACATTTTTTTAATTTTAAAAAAGAAATGTTACCTATGTTGATTCCACAGTTAAAATTAATACAGTCCCCTCAAAATGCTAATAACTACAGTGGTGACAGTGAGCAGAGGCACCCGACTTTTCCCTCACCATTCCTACTTGATTCTACTTTATGTCAGCAAACTTCCTTCTCTTCTGAACCCACAGTGAGATAGTACTGCTAGAGAAATGGAAATTTTGATTGGAAGAGGTGAGAGGGTGTGGGGAAAAGGAGAAGAAACTTAGGAAGCAGGGGATTTTGAGAAATAATAGGGATGGGCATCAATACAAAGTGAGGGTCCCTAAGGAAACAGGAGGGCACCAAGGAATTGGGGAATGAGAAGACCACCCAAAGGTGGGCCAGAGAGAAAGAGATGTGGACCAATACCAAGAACAACTTTCACCAACCAAGAGGCAATGGTAGTATTGTGGCTAAGAGCTCACGTTCGCTATTCTCTGTCTGTATGCCCCTAAACAGATTATAAAACCCTATGAGCTTTCGGTTTCTTCACCTGTGAAACGAGGATGGTAATAACACTTACATCACATAGTTATGAGGATTAAATAAAATAACATGCAGTTTCACCTGTGGCCTCATGTCAGTCCTTTCTGCTTTAATGTTACAACTTACCAAATTGGCAGATTATGAAGTAGGGGAAAGTACTCTTTTCCCTTGAAATATAAGAAAGTGAAGAAGAATCACCCAGCTATTTTAAGGAAAACCTTTACCAAATGATAAAAACCAAAATGGAAAAATAAGTAACTGGGAGGAGTTGGAGAAAGTTTAAACACACACGCGAGCGCGTGCGTGTGCGCGCACACACACACACACACACACACACACACCCTCCAAGTAAAATCCTTGGAGAGATGAGAGAAAGTATTTCATCCATGAAATTAGGAAAGGATATTGTAAAAGAGAAATATTAAGAGAACAAGACAGAAGTTTCAGGAATTAAAAATACAGTAGCAAAAACAAAATCAGTAAAAGAGTCTAGAAGAAGCTGAAGATATCTTTCAGGAAAGAACAAAAAGACAAAGAGATGAAAAATAGGGGGAAAATGATAAGAGACCTAGAAGATCAATACAGGAAGTCCAACATTCAAGTAATTCCAGGAAGAAAGTACAGAGATAATAGAGAGGGATTTTTTAAAAATGTTTATTTATTTTTGAGCGAGAGACAGAACACGAGTGGGGGAAGGGCAGAGAGAGAGGGAGACATAGAATCCAAAGCAGGCTCCAGGCTCTGAGCTGTCACCACAGGGCCTGACACATGAACCACGAGATCATGACCTGAGCCCAAGTTGGATGCTTAACCAACTGAGCCACCCAGGTGTCCTGAGGGGGATTTTTCCCCCCAAAGAAACAGCACAAGAAAATTTCCCAGAACTTACTTGGGTAAGTTCTCAGACTAGAAGGACTAGCTGGGTCTAGCATAAGAAATGATGAAAGATCATACCAAAGGACATAATCATGAAATTTTAGAAACTCATCAATAACTAGAAACTCCAAAATTCTTCCAGAAAGAAAACCAGGTCCCATACCAAAAACCAGTAATCAGAATGGCATTGAACTTCTCAAAAATAACACTGGAAGTGACTAGAAAATAGAGCAATGCCTTACAATTCTAAGGAAAAATTTCTAGTCTAGAATTCTATATCCAGCAAAATACCCATCAAGTGTGCTGATAAAGACATTTTCAAACATGCAAAATTCTCAAAATTTTTATCTCCATGTACCCTGTAACACACATCGCTGACCCACCCAACAGCCATCTCCAATTTTCTTTCATATTATTTTTTAATCATATAGCCATGTGCTTCTGGGAAGCCAAATCTCTACCCAGCCCCAGAGAGAAGCCTTGAATAATTTAAGCCAACAACTTGTAATTTCCTACTTTGGGTCAATAACTGGCTTAGAAATGGGCATGTAACCCAACTCAGGTCAATTAAATCTGAGGAAAAGTCTACTGGGGTATAGGAAGATTTTCTTCACCTTAAAAAAGGGCGTATGGAAAGGACTTAACTCTTTCAGCCAGCTTCTTTGTGAGGACCTGATGCTCTAGGTTGCCATGGTTATCTTATCAAAGAGAAAATCCAAATGCCAAGGATGGCAGAGAAAGTGAAAATAACCAGGTACTTGATGATGTCATTGAGCCACTGCATTCATCAAACCTGAAACAGACCCTTTGTTATGTGAGTGCCAGAATGCAACTCTGTGTACTCTGTGTGCTCTCCTCTCAAGCTGAATTGTATGCTAAAAGCAATATTGGGGTGCCTGGGTGGCTCAGTCGGTTGAGCATCTGACTTCAGCTCAGGTCATGATCTCACAGTTTGTGGGTTCGAGCCCCGCATCGGGCTCTGCACTGATGGCTCAGAGGCTGGAGCCTGCTTCGAATTCTGTGTCTCCCTCTCTCTCTGCTCCTCCCCTACTCATGCTCTCTCCCTCTCCTTCAAAAATAAATAAAAACATTAAAAAAATTTTTTTTAATTGAAAAAAAGCGATACTAACTAAGAAAAATACCTACCACTGATTGAGTAGTTAGGTATTATTCTGTGGTCTTTTGATTAATGGCTATAGCAAGCCAGTGAAGCAAATATATTACGCCCATTTTGTAAATGAGGAGATATAGGCTCAAACAAGTAGGTGAATGAGCCAGATTTGTACCCAACACTTTCTGACTCTAAGGCCTGAGTAACTCTGATGCTATGCTCAGGATTTATCAGATGATACTCAAACATATGATTGGCACCTGTGTGTATCAGACATGGAAAAATATTGGGAAACAATACACTGATCTCAAATTGCACTTAATAACCACTTTTAGTTCACTCAGTTACTTGCCAGTATAGTTCAGGTTTGTGGTAGCTAGCCTCCACCAATCCTCACTGCCTAGTGTACAAGCTTCTGTGCACTCCACTCCCATGATGAGCTGGCAAACCAACAGAATATTGCAGATATGACAATGTGTAACGCAACTTCCAAGGCTAGGTCATAAAAGACATTGTGGTTTCTCTCTTGCTTTCTCTTGGATCATTCAATTTGGGGAAGGTCAATCACCAAGCCATGCACCCTGAAGAAGACCTATGGCAAAGCCCATGTATCAGGAAACTGAAACGTCCTGCCGATATCCATGTGAGTAATCCATCTTGGAAGTGGGTGACTACAGATGACTGTAGCCCTGGCCAACCCTTTTTTAACATTTTTTTAATGTTTATTCATTTTTGAGAGGGAGAGACAGAGACAGAGCGTGAGTGGGGGAGGAGCAGAGAGAGAGGGAGACACAGAATCCAAAGCAGACTCCAGGCTCTGAGCTGTCAGCACAGAGCCCAATGTGGGGCTCGAACCCACGAACCATGAGATCCTGACCTGAGCTGAAGTCGGACACTTAACCAACTGAGCCACACAGGCACCCCCCTCGCCGACATTTGACTACAATTTCATGAAAGACCTTAAGCCAGAACCATCCAGCAAAGTCACTCCTAAATTCCTGACTCACAGAAACTGTGAGATAATAAATGTTTACTGTTTTAAGTTGCTTAGTTTTGGAGTGATTTGGTACACAGCAATGGATAAATTAACACGCTGAGTACTTAAGTAAACTTTCTCTTAACTTTAAAGGCAAAAGGGGATTCGATTTGTTTATTACTTTCTGTTTTTCAAGAAGACATATATGGTCCTCATTACAGCTCTGTGGAAAAGGCAGGGGAAGTGTCGTTTCAGAAAACTGATCATCAGACACACTTGCTTAAGGTACTTAAGTTAGCCAGGTACAAAACTAATAGAAAAGCATTCTGGGTCTCTTTCACTAAGCCTTTCCAGTATCCCTGTTTAGAAGTTGGCTTAGTCTGAAAGAGCCTAAGAATCAGCACAAAGGAAAAATCCCCAGAGGGTCCCTAACTTTAAAATCTTTCCTAAGAGGCAGCTGGCATTATATAACACTCCTGCCGCTCCCAGCCTCACAGCCTCTCTGGTTCTCAAAGCACAGAAGAGTTTATGGTCTTGGATCTTGCCCAAAACTGTAGATAGCCATCAATTTTGAGAACATTTATATATTCTGAGCAGTGAAACTGTTAATGGTTATGGTGTTTATGGCTCGGGCTTAAATAGGAAACTAATAAAGATAAAATCTCTGCTTGATAAGGGTGCTCAACCCCCCATCAGTGGCAAGTTTCCTGTTGCACAGTGAGGTCTAGGAGTCCATCTTTGAGCCCCGGGTCCAGTCACAGAAAATGCAATTAGAAGGGTGTCAAAACTAACGTGGCTAATGTGTTTTTCACAGAACCAATATTGAGATGGCGGTAAGTGCTGCTTTTGGACAATAATGAGTGAGTGAGTGAGTGAGTGAGTGAGTGACTGGCTGAGTCTGCTTTTTGTTAAGCATAAGCCCTATAGAGTTTGTTTTGGTTTCCTGTTGACTTTGAAAGAGCAAGCAGTATCTCTGGGGCCAAAATGGCTCTGACAGAAACCTCAGTTGCTGACCTTGGCTTGAGTTGGGGCAAATCTTTGCAAATGAAGTCTTCTCTTTGCTCCAGAGATAGTAAAGTTGTCATACATGCAGACTTTTAGGAGTAATCATCTACAGCAGGCAACTTGGCACAAGGGAAGCCCAAGTTTGTTTCTTAGAAGTGATCCGCCTGAAAGTCTAAAATGGACTGCAAAGCACATACCCATCTGCAGTAGATGTTGCTACAGGTGTAGGATGTTGTGGTTTCTAACATCTTACACGTGTTCTCTAAACAATACTTCAAGTGTCTTTTTGTTTCTGGCCTGTGTGGTTTCCTGCCTTTCCAGCAGCTACTCCTATGTAGAAGGGCAGCTGCCTGCAAAGTATGACTGACAATTCTGTATAAAGACGCACATGCAGAAAACGCTGCTGTCTCTGAAAGCAGCTCACCCTGAACTTGGAGTATGATGGAGCCTGCAGCACTTGTCCAAGAAGCTGAAATAAGCACAGTGTTATTGCTGTCCGGACCTGGGTGGCTTCCGGGCACCTGGAGGGCTTCCTGCAGTTCCCGAGCCCTTGAGCTCTGCAGCAGACTGAGTCGTAGAAATCTGAATTCACACTATCAGAGGGCAGAGGGGAAGGAAGGTGCCCATTAGGTGAGACCTCTTGCCACCACTTCACAACCCATGCAGGGAATGTCCAGGGGTTTTTGTGTGAATCATCCAAAGAACACGTCAGGCGAGCTTTGGCTCTGGAGCTACAGTCCTGGGAACTGGAGGGATTGCTGGGACACAGCTAGGTGACACATGCCAGGGTGGAGCTTAAGATACTAGACAGTCAGGTGGTACCTTAAAAGGCAAAACACAGGCAATCCTGAGGCCTGTGTACATAGTCGGTTCATTAAAACTTTCATCCTACATCTGCCAAGTTAAGGGTCCTCCTTTCCCTTCACCATATAAATATCCACTTGAGACTACTCAACTCCCTTGTGGGGACTCCTTCCCATTTCAGGTTTGCAGGATACTCATTCAGGTCTTATCTGCCTTACATAAAAGCTTCAAGGGGAGTGTGTGTGCATGTGTGTGTGTGTGTGTGTGTGTGTGTGTGTGTGTGTGTGTGTGTATGCATGTGTGTAAGCAGGTAGCTGGTAGGCCCCCTATGTAAACTTCCCTTTTGAGAACTAACCCTGTTGGGAACTCTTAGCTTTAAAAACTTTACAGTCTTTTTTTCTCTTTCTTTCCCTTGCAAAAAAGTGATGGAAATGGGAGGCACATTAAACTATCTCCCTGCAGGGATATGGTCATCCACTGGCTTCTAAGAAAAGTGACTTGGCAGCATTCTCATCTCTGACCCATGGGCTGGGCAGTCCTTACCGGACTAATGAAATGTGTGTTTCCCCCTTCCGTCCTGGAGTTGTGAAGGAAACCAGAGAAAGGAGAGATCAAAAGGGGTAGCTGGTGGGAGGGGTGGGCGCAATTCCTGGCTGTGCCACAGGGTTACGGAGGGTGGATTTATTAGAGTTTCAGGTCCTCCACTTCCATTCCCAGTCAGTGTCTTTCCCTCTCCCACTTTTAGGCTCTCCATTGTTACCCAGCAAGCAACCACAAACGAATACAGTGGAGTGATATACTGAGAGGCTAAAATCCTTCCTGAGACTCTTGGATTGTAAGTATAGACCCAAGGGCAGAGGACTTCCTTAGGACCTCTAACCAATACGGCAGTGGTATGAATCAAGGATTCAACCTACAGATCAGATATTAGAGGGAACTGACAAAGGTATCATTTTCCTTTCAATTTAGCAACTTACAGTAGGTCCTAGACTCTATGCGTGTCAAGCACTCATGGAAAGCTTTCTCTGTAGAACGGTTTTTTTTTCTTGAAAAAAAAAAACATCAGATTACGTGGATTTCCAGTTTAGAGTAACCAGCTGAATACACAGATTTGCCTCCACTCCCTCCAGACACTCCACTAAAGGGACGACTAAGGGATTAAACATAAGAACAAAAAGCAAAAGTAAACAAAGAGAAAAGGAGAAACAATAACTACATTTTAGAAGCTGGAAAGCATTTTGAGGGGTCGTAATGATTTAGCAGACCCCAGAAAGTAGGAAAAAGCTGAGAGGGCATCTAATTTATATCCATGGAATCCCCAGAATGTCCAAGAATTGACAGTACTGGTTACCCCTGGAAATGGAGACAATGCCGGGGCTAAAATCCAGAGGGCTGGGGCGCCTGGGTGGCTCAGTCGCTTAAGC
This sequence comes from Leopardus geoffroyi, assembly GCF_018350155.1. NCBI lineage: Eukaryota > Metazoa > Chordata > Mammalia > Carnivora > Felidae > Leopardus > Leopardus geoffroyi. Next base: position 137,918,215 of record NC_059326.1, read on the forward strand.
GTCCGACTTCGGCTCAGGTCATGATCTCGCAGTCCGTGGGTTCGAGCCCCGCGTCAGGCTCTGTGCTGACAGCTCAGAGCCTGGAGCCTGTTTCGGATTCTGTGTCTCCCTCTTTCTCTGACCCTCCCCTGTTCATGCTCTCTCTCTGTCTCAAAAATAAATAAATGTTAAAAAATAAAATAAAATCCAGAGGGTTGGTTAAGTTTGTTTAAGCAGAGGTGAGACACCCCATGTCTCCTCCACCACCTGAACAGAAACCCAGGAAATCATTCCCTGAAGAGAATAAGACGAGGATGTGTTGGACTTGAGAACCACAAGAACAGTCGGGATGGGAAAAGCGTCCTGAACGTAGGGTGAGTAAGTGAAGACTGACACGGTGTTGAAATCGACTTCACAGTATTTTGGCCTCCTAATTAGAAAAGACTCCTCTGGGGAATCTGGCAAGCTCAAGAGAAAAGACCCACAGACTGACATCAGGGATCTGCCTGTGAAACGGCTTAGCCAGAACACCACACTGACAAGCTCAGTCTGACAAATCCTGTCTTGCACAGAGGGTTTCCTATCAGCTTTTGTAGCGCCCTAGTCTTACATATGGACAAAGAGCCAAGGTCACCGGCATTTGAGGAAGACTTTTAATAGGAAAGAAAGATGCCAAATCAACAAACCAATATACTTCCAGCTTGGAAGAAAATCATGCAGGGAGATGAAACCTTAAACAAATTATCACATACCTAAAACAAGAACAAGATGTTATATGTAAAAATCAGAACATTTGGAGAATTAAAACTGGGAAGGAAAAATGAAAACCTCAATAAAAGGTTAAAAAATGAAGTTGAGAAATATCCCTGAAGGTAAAACAAAGACATAGAAAATTGGAAAGATATAGAAAGAAATTTAGAGGACCAGCTCGGGACATCCATCTTCTGATGAGTAGAAGTGCTGGAAAAAGACAAAGAAAACAGAAAGAGATCATCCAACAGCTCATTGAAGTCAACAGAACTAGAGACCTATCAGGTATTGGCCACAATGGATAAAAATAGATCCACACCTAGGCTTATGATTGCGAAACTTTAACACTTTAGGGCAAAGCAAAGATCCTAAAATACAGGCACAAAGTACCAAGAATCAGTATAGAATCTGATTTATCAACGGCAACACTAGAAATACGAAGTCCGAAGAAATATCTTCCATTCCTGAGAGAAAATTATTCCCAACCTAGAATTTTCTACCCGGTCGCAACATTAATCAAGTAGAGTAGTAGAATACATATATGTAGTTCAGAAATGCAGAAATGCAGTTCTCAAAATATTTACCATTGACTTTCTCAGAAAGCTACTGGAGGATGTATTCCGCCACAACAAATTAATAAATCATTTGAGGACATGAGGTCCAAGAAACAGGGAATTCAACATGAGACAGAGGCTAAGGTAACCCCCAAGTTCATTAATGCCACAGTATGTTGTGGAGAAAAGGAAAAGCAATCATGGTAGACTACACAGGTAAGCTATCAACAGCACTTTAAATGATCATAAATTGGAAATGTACACATTGATCTAACTAAACGTCTGTGAAACTATTTGGGAAGACGATGGGTCCTGTAAACATGGGTCATGGGAGGGAGGGAGAAACAGTGTTAGATCCATATCTTCCATTGTAGGAAGTCAACAGATGATGTTTAAAAGTGAAAATTCCGCAAGTAGCAATAAAATTGTGTGCTTTAGAGATATGGATGCAAATAGCACGTAACTGTCTGGAAAAGTCGAGTGGGTTTGCCCTCCGAAGGTGGGACGTGGGAGGGACAGAAAGGCTTCTGTTTTTTGTGCCAGTCTTATACAATCCCTTGCCTCTCTACATGCGTGCACACGGACCTTTGATGAAAGTAAAAACTAAATACAAAGCAACATCATCACAGGGCTTCTGGATACACCCCTGAAGACTGCTTGATAGTGAGCCCAGATCAACAGGTCCTGCTCTCTGAGAGCCATGGCGGTCTCAGGCATCAGTCTGTTTTTGTTCTAACGTGAAACTCGTGTTACCTCCAGGACTTCCTAATCCATCGTGATGCTCCTCCATCCCCTGCAAGGCGAAGCTAATGAGTAAGACGTAGCGCTGGAAGGCACAGCGCTGACTCTCTTCCCAGAGCAACAGGAGACAGGCCAGTGAAGGCCTCTTTAGCAAGGAACAAGGCAGCAATGGTGGGCAGCTGACAGCATCATAGTCTGAGTTTGGGACCTCTTTTACTTTCCACGTCTTCTTATAAAAGTTCTCGCATTTAGTAATCTTATCCCGAAAACCCTGCTAACGACTTAGACTACTTCTGACTCTTTCAAGCATTTTTGACTCATTTCAGCAGTCCGAAATATCTCACTCAAAAGCACAGTCGCTATGAAGTTGTCCAGTTTGAGGTACCACAGGCAACACACCCAGACATAAACAGTCCTGACGACAGTGTGGTGAGGCCTCCAAGGATGGACTTCCAGACTCATTTCTGGTTCACCTGTCAGGAGGCAGCCACTGAACAGCTGCCCCAAGGAAGCACCCCTTTCCCAGAAGTGATAGAAACAGAGTAGCTCGTGGGAGTATTCCAATCCACAAGGCTTGGGGAAATTGAGGGAGGGTGTCTTTTGCTTTCTTTCAAAGAGAAAAATTTAGAGGGAAGACCCAAAAACAGAGACAGAGGAAAAGTTTACTTTTTCTTTAAGAGATGTGAAGGTAAACTTCAGGGGAAAACCTTATCCCATTTTGCAAACAAATTTGGAAATCCTATCCTCTTTACAGAATCTCCCTGACACCAAATTTTTGCAAGACATTGTGCTGATTACTCTGGGGAATGTAAAAATGAATTAAAAGGGGACTTGCCTTTAGAATTTTACCTGGTCCAGGGACGCCTGGATGGCTCCATTGGTTAAGCATCTGACTTCGGCTCAGGTCATGATCTCACATTTCATGAGTTTGAGCCCTGTATCTGGCTCTGTGCTGACAGCTCAGAGCCTGGAGCCTGCTTTGAGTTCTGTATCTTCCTCTCTCTCTCTCTGCCCATTCCCCTGCTCTCTCTCTCTCTCTCAAAAATAAATAAACCTTAAAAAATAATTTAAGAATTTTACCTGGTCTGAAATTCCTATGAGAGAAGTGGATTTTCTCTCAATGTAGATTTTAGGTAAATACTTTCCAATTATGTGTAATTTAGATGGACATCTCCATCACCAATGTCTCCTTCGGGCTGTAAATTCATTCTGATATTGGGAATACTTACAATGTGATTAGGTGTGAATGGCCTTTGTTGGTTTATAGAGATGTTGAAGATGATTAAAATAACAGAGAACATGATTTTCCACATGCACTAAGTAAAAAGATAAAGTCATTATCTCTAAACACCCCAGGTGATAGTCTAGATCAGTTTAAATGGGTACACTTTGCAGGAGCATTTCTAGAAACTAGCCTCTGATTTCTCCCGTTGTCCTTCTCAGGGCTACCATGTGATGCTACGTGGTTGGAATAATTTTAGATGATCACTTTGGCTTTAAATTTGAAGTCTACTGCATCCTTCTCCCTCTCTGTTAAAACAAATTTTCACATTTTTATTTTCTAATCAGGTCATTTGATGGAGATAATAAGTATAATGAAGTATAAGTATGAAGATAATGAAGTATACGCCTGAGATGCATAAATAGACTTGACTTGTTATCCTGCAGTTTATGGTCCAAATTCATCCTTGGTGAGGACACAAAAAGTACTGTGCTGCCTCAGGGCCTAATTCACAAAGGCAAAGCCTATGACCCTGAGGACCCAGATTCTTCTGCAAGTTTATCTTCCCAAGACATCTCCGACATCTCAGACTTTGTGCCCCATGGGCAGGCAGTGCAGAGTAAAAGTATCTAGGTTCATTTGCCTATAAATGGCAAGTGAAATCCCAAGCGGAAACTCTGGCTGGGATGTTTCCAATGAAAATCCACTGGAGCAGGGGAAAGGAGGGTTTGCTCCTGTGCTTGCGGAGAAATATCTGGCAACAGCCTCCACCAAATGCTCCCGGAGAGGACTGCTCTGCTCGTGACTAGTTCTGTCAGCACAGAATACATGCCACCTTCATGTCCACATAATAAATGAAATGTTACTGTGCTAGGGGGGGTTGGAACTCAGACTGAGTCAGTTTCCAGGCTGTGGTCAATGTTGCTGTTTTAAACTGTAAGAGACCAGGGTGCCTGGGTGGCTCAGTCAGTTAAGCATCCGAGTTCAGCTCAGGTCATGATCTCACAGTGTGTGGGTTTGAGCCCCACCTCGGGCTCTGTGCTGATAGCTCGGAGCCTGGAGCCTGCTTTGGATTCTGTCTCCCTCTCTATCTGCCCCTCCGCTGCTCACACTCTGTCTCTCTCTCTCTCAAAAATAAATAAACATTAAGAAAAAAGATTTTTAATAAAGTGTAAGAGACCAGGAGAATTCTTTGCCCTGTCCTCTGTCTGCGAGGCTTGAACACAGTTTTGTTTGTTTGTTTGTTTTTCCTTCTTGAACCTAGAGGAGTATTAGTCTGGATTTGTGAGACAAAATGTCAAGTTATTTACATTTTTAATTCACAAATAGAAGATTTGTACTATAAATTATTGGAACTAGAAAATGTAAGCCAATAGCATATATACTTACGAGTAACTCTGCACTCATTTCTAGTTTAAAACCGTTTCTTAAACCTCATGCCTTTTACATCATGTTGTTCATTTGTTTGAGAGGTATTTTAATGTTTCTAACTGCCAGGGCTGTTTCTGAAGGGCCAGAAGTGTTGTTTTAACAGAGTTTCTCCCCGGGGGGTTATGAAAGTGAGCTAGGTTTGTAGACTCCCCAAAGCTGACGGGTTAGGGGGCCTCACTTCTGTTTAGCAAGGAAGGCTCGTGTGGAACATTCTGCTGATATGTAGTATAATCTGATGTTAAAGTTTAACAGCTACCAGGAAAAAGAAAGTTTTATTGAGTGTTAACAGCAGTGCCGTGGAGTTGTATTCTCAGCAAGGAATTTCTAAAAACACACACGGTAGGAAGATCACAGGAAGTTCTTCAACAGATCCAGTAGTAAGACAGCACCGACTGGGACAGGAATCAGGCCAGAAGCTCAGGCAGAAGCATCTAGAACTGGGCATCTGACAATGCCCACAGCAACACAGCCTGCACAAAGTGGCAAGTTTTGCTGAGGCAAGCTCCTGAACAGTGGCAGTTGGTATTTAAACCAATTTGTATCCAAACTGGAGGGAGACAATGATCCCCCACTCCCCTTTCTCCATAGGTCTGTTTTATTTTCATGCAGGTATTCATTCACTCAACAAACACTTAGGAAGCAGCTGCTATATTCCAGGCACTGTTCTAGGATTGGGCATTCAGTGATCGAAAGAAGCCCCAACTCCTGCCCTATGGCACTTATATTCCAGGGGCACGAACTCAGAGAATGTCAGAACTAGAGGCGATCATGTTCAGAAGTTACAAACCCAAATGGCTACAGGGGCCAAACCTGGAGTAAAAATGCACAGAAGTAACAGGAAGGGGTGGTAACTAGCGAACCAGAGTGTATGTCCCCAAAGGCATCCAAATACAGTACAGTTTTTTTCTTTCTTAGTACAATGTACAGTCCGAACAAAATACCTTGGAGCAGGAGAGGCCTCTCATGGCTGCTATTTGACTCTCAAGCAGCCTCAAACCAGAAATCAAAACCCAGAAAGGATATGTGCCTTACTCAAGGTCATGTAGCCAGGCAGTGGCAAAGCTAAAGCCAGAACTCAGCCGCCCTGGTCCAGTGCTGGTTCACTACGCCACGCTCCCTCTGGTTCCACGGCTCAGCTCCTTGAGGCATCTCAGAAAGTTACTGGCATCTGACATGGTCTTGGGGAACAACTCATTCACTCTCTCAATAATTGTCTATAAAGCTCAAGAGTGTTGAACAAGACCAACATCAGAAATGGGCCTCAACCTCCCAGACCTTACGAGCATGCTGCTTCAGCAAACTACACGTATAATCGGCAGGAAACAATAAATCCCTTTTTCTCCTTTGAGCACTTCTGAGGCAGTAGTTATGACTCCAAGTCCAGATACACACATGTGCTTAACCTGGAGAAGAAATAAATGTAATATCACATAATTGATATCATGTGTCCTTAAAATTAACCTAGCTCAACAATTGGTATACAAAGATTTATTGTAGAACAGTACCTAGGTACGTAGCAGTCGATCAATACAGGCTTGTCAGCCGTAAGTATTCATGTGTTATGCACTCTAAACTGCTAAGCAGATACATAAACTTGTTCCCCATTTGGCTACTTTCTAACAGGCTCAGCAGTTGCACAATCAAGGGCCAGGGCTACCCATTCACTGCACAAATATTGATGGAATGCCTGCCTACCATGTGTAAGACTTCGTGTTAGAGGCGCCTGGGTGGCTCAGTTGGCTAAGAGTCCGACTCTTGATTTCAGCTCAGGTCATGATCTCAGAGTCGTGGGATGGAGCCCTGTGTTGGCCCTGTGCTGGCTGTGGAGACTGCGTAAGATTCTTTGTCTCTCCCTCTACCCCTCCCCAGCGCTCAGCTCTCGAAAGGAAGGAAGGAAGGAAGGAAGGAAGGAAGGAAGGAAGGAAGGGAAAGGAAGGAAGAAAGAAAAGAAAAGAAAAGAAAAGAAAAGAAAAGAAAAGAAAAGAAAAGAAAAGAAAGAGGAAGAAAGAAAAGGAAAGAAAAGGTAAAAGAGAAGAGATTACATGTGTTATAGTGCACATGTAAGTGCTATGGTATTCAAGGGTTAGTGTTTAGAGGTGCCTGGGTGGCTCCGTCAGTCAAGTGTCCAACTCTTGATTTAGGCTCAGGTCATGATCTCATGGTTCATGGGATCGAGCCCCGCGTCAGGCTCTGTGCTGACAGCTCAGAGCCTGCTTGCGATTCTCTCTCTCCCTCTCTCTATGCCCCTCCCCTGCTCGCACATGTGTGCATATGTGCTCTCTCTGTGTCAAAAAAACTTTTTTAAAAAAGGATTAATGTTTATGAACCAAAGGTAAGTTGGAAACTATTTTTTGCTAAAAGTTTCCAAAGTGTAGGAGAATCCTTTGGAAATAGCTAAAGTTAGGTCTCCTAGGCCAGCAATTCAGTTCGTACCACCTGCTATAACTGGAAGTAGAATGGCCAGAGAGGTACGATCCACAGTGATTCATGGGCTATGGCTGATGGTTTGGCTGGATGACCAGGGACTTGCAAGGAACATGATTGGAAAATTGGTGACAAGGAGATCTGAGGAAGAAGTATGTGGACAGACTTCTCTGAATGGTAGAGGGTGTGAGATATTTGTATCTTATGTGAATGCTCACAGAAAGGTAGACTTCAGGTGGAGAGGATAACCCATTCTGTGGACATCAAGCAGCATCATTCTCCAGCCATTCGTGGCAATGCCCAATGGCCTCCTGAACAACATGGCCACAGTAGGAATGAAAGGATGAAGGTTACACGTGGACTCAGCAACATGAACTTCCACCTACCAAGCTGCTGAGTGCCCAAACCTCCAAGAGCCCTTTAGTTCCTAATATGCCACAAATTCCTCAGGGGAATCAGCCAGCTACGTGATGATGAGTTAATTACATTGAACTATTTCCATAATGCAAGGGGCAGCACTTCATTCTTCCGAGAATGGATGCTTACTCTACCCGCCTGTGATGTTTCTTTCTGAGCTATTATCCACTTACAGAGCAACTCATCCACTGCCATGACATTCTAAACAGCATTGTTTCTGACAAAGGAATTCGTTTCATAACAAATGATGTTGCAGCAATGGACACATGCTCATGATATTCACTAGTCTTGTCATGCTCCCCATCAGCTTAAAGTAAGTAGTTGGCTTAATGAAATAGTAGAATAGCCTTTTTAATTTTTTTTTAATTCCAGTATAATTAACTTACAGTATTATGTTAGTTTCAGGTGTACAGTATAATGATTCAACAATTCCATACATTATTCAGTGCTCATCGTGATAAGTGTGCTCTTAATGCCCTTCACCTATTCCATCCATCCCCCTACCCACCTCCCCTCTGGTAACCACCGCTTTGTTCTCTATAGTTAAGAGTCTGTTTTTTGTCTGTCTTTCTTCCCCCTTTATTTGTTCATTTTTTTGTTTGTTTGTTTCTTAAATTCCACATATGAGTGAAATCGTGTGGTATTTGTCTTTCTCCGGCTGACTTCTTTCATTTAGCATTATACCCTCTAGATCCATCTACAGTAAAATCTTGGTTTGTGAGCATAATTCATTCTGGAAACATACTTGTAATCCAAAGCACTTGTATATCAAAGCGAATTTCAAGAACCACTGGCTCAGCTGTGATCAAGTGACATTCGGCATCGTGTACTACTCATATTGCAAGACATTGCTCGTTTATCAATTTAAAATTTATCAGAAATGTTTGCTTGTCTTGCAAACCATCCACAGAACAAGTTACTCGCAAACCAAGGTTTTCCTGTATGTTGTGGCAAGTGGCAAGATTTCATTCTCTTTAATGACTGAGTCATGTTCCGTTGTATAGACTTTTGAAGAGGCTATGCCATCAGTTGTGATGGCAGGTAGGTAATAATGCCTTGCAGGGCTAGGACAATGTCCTCCAGGATGAAATATATGCTCCAAATTGATGTCCAATATATGATGATTTTCCTCCCCTAGTCAGGATTCATGGGTCTGGCAATCAAGGGGTGGGATTACCCCTAGTGATTCACTAGCAACGTTGCTTTATTTGCACCCCTGCAATTAGGCTCTAGTGGTATAGGAGTTTCAGCTCAAAAGGAACTAAAGGTGGAAACTGCTTCCACCAAGGGACACAGCAATGATTCCACTGAACTAGCAATTTAGACAACCACCTGAACACGGTGTGTTCCTTGTGCCAGTGGCTTAACGAGCAAAGAAGAGAAAAATAGAAAAATCACTGGAGCACTGTACTGTCTCAAGTGATTGATCCTGAAAATCATGGGGGAATTTGGATTATTATACCGTAGGGATATAGGAGATGCTCTGGAGGTACCTCTTACCGTTCTTACGTCCTACGATTAAAGTCCACAGAAAAATGCACCCCAATTCAGGCAGGACCACTAGTGACCCTGAACTTTAGGAAAGAAGGTTTGAGTTCCCTCCACCAGGCAGGAAACCACCACCAGCTAAAGTGCTTGCTTTAGCTGGAAATGGGTAGTGGAAGAAAGAAATGATATATCAGCGATGACCAGGTGACTATTTCATAAACGAGGATTCTCATAGTTTGTTTCTTCCTCACTTAGATATGTTTGTGTATTTATTAACCAAACATTTTTGTTTTCTTGCCCTCTCTCATCCCCATAGCACCTGACCTACAACGTGCTGTGCAGTAATTAACTTTATACACCAATATTTAAGTTATGGGGATTGCGTATCAGCTTTCACCCCAAACCAAAAGAGGGACTTGGTATTCTTCCGAGGGAAGTATTACCATGCTTTGGTTGTATGTGCGATGGTGGCATCATGCCAGGCCAAAGCACAACTTCGTTGTGGTTTTCTTTTTAAAAAATTTTTTAATGTTTTATTTATTAAAAAAAATTTTTTTTTTCAACATTTATTCATTTTTGGGACAGAGAGAGACAGAGCATGAACGGGGGAGGGGCAGAGAGAGGGAGACACAGAATCGGAAACAGGCTCCAGGCTCTGAGCCATCAGCCCAGAGCCTGATGCGGGGCTCGAACTCACGGACCGCGAGATCGTGACCTGGCTGAAGTCGGACGCCTAACTGACTGCGCCACCCAGGCGCCCCATTATTTTTAAGACAGAGAGAGACAGAGCACGAGCGGGGGCGGGGGTGGGCACAGAGAGAGGGGGAGACACAGAATCCGAAGCAGGCTCCAGGCTCCAAGCTGTCAGCACAGAGCCCGACGTGGGGCTCGAACTCATGAACCGTGAGATCATGACCCGAGCCGAAGTCGGATGCTCAGCCGACTGAGCCACCCGGGCGCCCCTGTTATTGTTTTCATTTGGAGATAAAATATGGCTTAAGGAGCTGTGAATCATGTGAGCTGACAAAGGGTTGATTGAGGTGGCTTCGTAATATGTCAATGTGGCTACACTGAGTTCTCTTTCCCAGAGGCTCATCCCTGCATGTTTCCAGTTAGACTGTGTCACAAGGGAGATTCTCGGGTGAGATTTGGAGGCCAGAAGTGGCTGCCACTGTTGCTGATCTCCTGGTTCGCCCTGTAGGTGTTCACAACAGCCAGGCCTGCAACTAGTCCAGCCTTCCCTGACTCTACCTCTCAGCTTCTCTGACTCCTGGGTCACGCGTGTGTTAGGTCCATGAAGAACATCAACTTGTCCTGCACACACTCCTACTATCCGGGCCAGAGGCGGCCAGAAGGGCCAGCTTGTGCTGTGGGTTCTCCCTTATCAGGCTCTACTCCACTGTGCACCCATCTTGCCTTTCCAACTGTCCACTCTTTGGACTTGAACTTCTAGCATCAGTCGCCAAGATGGCCCTATAAAACCTGTTTAACCAGCTCCCACAGTTGCTTAAGATCAAATCTCTGTAACAAATCCCTTACCACTCATATATCGTCTTGTGCTTTTGCTTCTCTGATTGAACCCTGACTGGTACAGTGGCTTAAAGAATAGGGGAGTGTATTTTCTTCACATGTAACCATTCAAAGGTGAGCAACCCAGGTGGGTGGCCCAGCTTTGCTTCACATGAGCATTTAGGGACCCCAATTCCTTCCACTGTTTTGTATCATCATCCTAGGACACTGTCTTCACCCACCCGGTTACAGCTGTCTCCACACCCAAATTCCAGTGAGCAGAAAGAGACAAGAGGGTATAAACTAACATATAAGACCTGGCCCTGGAGGTGGCACACATCACTTTTGTTCACATTCTGTAAATGAGAACTTTATCACATGGCCTTACCCAACACCAAGGAAGACTAGAAAATCTATTCTACTGAAGTGGTCATGTGCCCAGAAAGAAAGAGAAAAGGTATTCTGATGAGCAACTAACTTCTTTTACTACATGTATATAGACTAGTTTTAATTATGTAAATATTACCATGTTTAACAGATAATATTAACATATATATTATAAATTATATAATAATATATAATACTATATATGCTACGTACAATAAAAATACATAATAAAAAGTAATAGATAGTATTATGTAATGTGATGCTGACCCCCAAGTCCTAAAAATAGAATAAAAGAACCACTAAAAATGAGCTGAGTTACACTGCAAACCAAAGCCAGGAGCAGCCAAGTGCAATGAAAAATTGAATTGAATGCTTCCAGATTTAAGCTTTTTTGTGCCAATAAATAAATAAATAAACTACTACTATAACAACAAACCCCAGGATCCTTCCCAACTAAAAATCATAATTGATTACAAGTTGTTGCCTATAGTATTGAATTACATTTTGCCTTACCAACTAAATGCCTCAGTAGTTAAAATGATTTTGTTTGAGATTCACATGGATTAAATAGCCTAGAACACATCCACCCTAGACTTAATCTAAGAGAGAGGAGATTTGGTTCAAATGTTGCTTCTCAGCATGTCAGGAAATGTTTTCTTCAATTAAGTAATCTTATTTTAGAGTTAACTCTGTGCCAAGAAAATAAACAATATATCTTTCATGAACACATCCACTCTGTTGTATAAAAACTTTTATTTTCTGGGAGGCTGCTCTTGGAATTTGTACACATAATGAGATCAGAGCTGGAAAAATCCTGTTTTCTTTAGTATTTAATGGCTTTGGAAACTATAAGGGAGCCATGTGACACAGTGTATTGACAGAGCTCTGTGAACAAGTGAATATCAAAGATCAACAGATAATCTCCCCCCCCCCCAAAAAAAAAAAAACCCTGCAGTTTTACAGTAACACTGCATTAAGTACAGTGGGATGTTTCCACTCAATCTTGAGCTGCGTAAAAATTAGTTTCAAGAGAATCTGTTGCTGATCACAGACCAAATGCTGTTATGCTTTCAACACATTTTAAGGGATTAAGCATTATGGCTATGGACTTCCAAAGATCAAGTTGCAAGAAGGGAAGGCAGGCAAAACCCTGAGGATCCAAGTGCCTGCCTGCCTAAAGGATGGCACTGTGGAAGGCGGAATGCTAAAGGACCCCCTATTGGAGGTCTCTGCCCCCACCCCCTAGGATGGTTCTCGCCGGAGGCCTGGAGCAGGAGTTGACTCTCCTGCCCCACCTCCTACTGTTCCCAACATCCTCTGTTTCCAACACACTCTGTTATGCTCCAGCAATACCAAATGATTCACACATCCCCAGATGTCCAATGCAGCTTCTCTCTTCCGCACTCATGTCTCTACTGTTCTCCACCACGAAAACTCCTCAGTGTCCTACCACCACTCAGCTCCAGAATCACCTCTTCTCTGAAGGCCAGGCAAGCTAATTATTCTCTCCTCTTCAATGTTTTTTTCAATGTTTTTTTTCTTACACCTCACACCTGTCAGAATGGCTAACATTAACAATTCAGGCAACAACAAACGTTGGCGAGGATGCAGAGAGAGAGGATCTCTTTTGCACTCCTGGTGGGAATGCAAGCTGCTACAGCCACTCTGGAAAACAGTATGGAGGTTCCTCAAAAAATTAAAAATAGAACTACCCTACAACCCAGCAATTGCACTACTAGGCATTTATCCAAGGCATACAGGTGTGCTGTTTCAAAGGGACACACGCACCCCCATGTTTCTAGCAGCACTAGCAACAATAGCCAAAGTATAGAAAGAGCCCAAATGTTCATCGATGGATGAATGGATAAAGAAGATGTGGTATGTATATACAATGGAGTATTACTCGGCAATCAGAAAGAATGAAATCTTGCCATTTGCAACTACGTGGATGGAACTGGAGGGTATTATGCTAAGTGAAATTAGTCAGAGAAAGACAAATATCATGACTTCACTCATAGGAGGACTTTAAGAGACAAAACAGATGAACATAAGGGAAGGGAAACAAAAATAATATAGAAACAGGGAGAGGGACAAAACAGAAGAGACTCACAAATATGGAGAACAAACTGAGGGTTACTGGAGGGGTTGTGGGAAGGGGGATGGGCTAAATGGGTAAGGGGCACTAAGGAATCTACTCCTGAAATCATTGTTGCTCTATATGCTAACTAACTTGGATCTAAATTTAAAAAAACTTTTTTTAGTAAATAAATAAAGTAAAATAAGACTGGAAAAAAAAGGATGGAGTATACACCACAATTAACCTATATATAAAAATGATATGTGGAAGGGTAGACTCAAACATGCCAAATATACAGAGGATTTTCTAATAAAAATTCCTAAGAAACAACAACAAAAAAAAGATTGTTTTTTTTTTATTTTTTTTAACGTTTTATTTATTTTTTCTTTTCTTTTCTTTTTTTTTTTCAACGTTTATTTATTTTTGGGACAGAGAGAGACAGAGCATGAACGAGGCAGGGGCAGAGAGAGAGGGAGACACAGAATCAGAAACAGGCTCCAGGCTCTGAGCCATCAGCCCAGAGCCCGACGCGGGGCTCAAACTCACGGACTGCGAGATCGTGACCTGAGCTGAAGTCTGATGCTTTAACCGACTGAGCCACCCAGGTGCCCCGAGGTTTTTTTTTTATCTTACTGTCCTCCCTGCTAATGAGCTTCTGAAAAGCAAGAAGCCCTTTTGATATTGTTTATCTTCCATTCTCTTTGCCTGACAGAGCCAGACTCATGGTGGATACACAGTATGTGTTTGTGAAATAAACAAGGAAATGTTAAATCTACAAAAGTGGGATGAGGGAACTTTCTGATTAGCCAAATGTGGCTCTCTTTTTGACCTAGTAAAGGGCCAGCCCTAGAACTCACCAAGGAAGAAGGAAAGAGAAATCTCTCTGATCTTTTACATTCTCCCCTCAATCCGTACCTGGGTCAACTAAGACGAATAGTTAGCTTCCCTCATATTTCCTTGGTCACCCATGGAATGCATTAATAAGCATTTGCTAGTAGGAACTATCCAGCAAACCCTCCCTCCTTAGAACCACGGTGGTACATTGCCTTTAAGGACACATGCCAGGGTAAACACTAGGTGAAATAGCAGCACAGAAGAAAACTTTCTCAGACCTTCATGGAAGAGCTTTAATCTCTTCAGAAGTAAGAGTTGACCTTGCTTTGCCTAGTTTTTTTGGTTTTTTGTTTTTTTAAGCACAGTTTAGCCGGAAAATTGGGACAGAGCATGGGAGGTCCAGCCATAACAGACTCATCAGGCCCATATGCACTGTTCCATCACCCCCAATGACTGTTTCATGGACCTCTCCAAGAGGTAGTGACCAAGATGAAGAGCAAAGAACCCTGGGATGTGGATCAGGAGAACTGTGGCTAAGACCCGGCCCTGCAACTATGTGTGCAACCTTTGGCCATCCTCTTACTTCCTTGGGCCTCAGTTTTCTCACCTTTGAATGGGAGCTACAATATCCAATCAACTACTTGATCATGAGGTGCTCAGCTTTGAAAAAGTTACCTCCCACCAAATCTTTTAAAATTTAAAAATGCCATACCACTGCAAGGCTTGTCTCCTACTTCTCCCTTGTGAATACTCTACCTGTCAGCCACCTGGACTTTTCACTAGCCCATAAACACACTGTGTACACCCACATCCTGCCCCCCCCCCAGCTTCCTTTCACCTATGGAACAATTTTCCTCCATTAAAATTCTCCTGCTTGGCTAACATAGCCCACGGCATCATGCAGACATCAGGTATCCCCTGACATGGGGTGATCAAAAGGAACTCCTCTGTGATGTCCTTTCCCAGAACTCATAACTCTGTTCTACCACAAGAAAAACATCAGACAAACCCAGACTGGGGGACACGTCATGTGGCCAGTACTCCTCAAGACTCTCAAGGTCGTGAAAATAAGCAAAGACTGAGAAACTGTATCAGACCAGAGAAGACTGAAGAGCCCTGGCAACTAAATGCAATGTGGTCCCCTCACATGGATCCTGAAACAGAAAGAGGACAGTGACAGAAGAATTGGTGACATCCCTAAAAGTGCGGCGGTTGGCAATAGCGACGTATCAATATGTCAACGTATCAATGTTGGCTTCTTAGTTTTATCAAGTGTACTGTGGAAATGTAAGACGTGAAGAATGGGGAAAACCAAGCGAGACATGTGTGAGAGCACTTCGTGCAATTTTTATAACTTTCTGTGCATTTAAACTTAGTCTAGAATTAAAAAATGTATTAAATAAAATTCCACACTTCCCCTTCGAGCTTCATCCAAATATCCACCCCCCCCCCCCCGCCCTGTGGTGCCTTACCGAATCCTCCATTTAGCTGTGACCTTTCCTTCTTCTAAACCCTTCTGGTACCTTGCTTCCTCCTTAAACGACATTCTAAATGTTACAGTGTTTGTGTACTGTTCAACCCCCCCCATACTCATAAATATGCACATACTGATTTGCAAGCAACTTGAAGGTGATTTTTTTTTTTAATCTGTAGGGCCTAGCAGAGTTCCTGACATGTGATAAATATCTAATGAGTGTTTATGAATGGATGGATGGATGGATGAATTGCAGCAGCCTGTGCCGTGAAAGTGTCAAGTTACTGCAGCATTGTCCATCCTACCCAGGCTTAGCTGGACGAGACATTTTCTCAAAACAGGACTCACTGTGTGGACTCAGCCAACGTCTGTTAATAAAGGTATGGCCATATATTTGCAAAACACTTGCATTCTAGACTTTTAAAGCGACTGAGAAACCACGACTTCTTAATCTTCACACACCGCCTGCCCCCCTCACATGAGACGCTTTCAGCATAATTTAGTAATCCAAACTGTACATACCACAGGAGATTTGAAAAGTGCCTAATTAAAGACACAATGCTGTGCTCACCTTATCCTGGGCTTAAATCCACTGAAATTAGTGAGCATTTGGATTCAGAGAAGGAAGAATTGAGGCATTTTTAGAGCTGTGGATTTGAAGGGATTTGGGGCATCAGTACACTAGGCTCGAATGAGCAAAACAGGCTCAAAATCAGGAATAAATAAGATGGTTGGAAGCCAAACAGGATGTCAGAATTAAGAAAGAAAATTGGAAACGAATGAAAGCATTACGCGGAACCCCTAAATCAAGGATAGAGGAGAGGCCAGCATGCAGGGAGAGGGGTGGTATAACTGAAAGGGATAGAAAAAAAATGTTGTCTTAGCCTAATTTCCTCCTTTCTAAAAAGCAGAGTTTCTGTTAAGTTTCTCAACAGAATTAACAGAAGACCGTGGGGGAAAGGGAGGGGGAAAATAGCTGCAAACAGAGAGAGAAGGAGGCAAACCATAAGAGACTCTTAAATACAGAGAACAAACTGAGGGCTGATGGAGGGGGGGTGCGGGTGAGGGGGAAAAATGGGCCACGGGCAGTGAGGAGGCCACTTGTTGGGATGAGCACTGGGTGTTGTATGGAAGAGATGAATCAAGGGAATCTACCCCCAAAACCAAGAGCACACCGTATATACTGTATGTTAGCCAATTTGACAATATATTGGAAAATAATAATAATAAATAAATAAAAAGCAGAGTTTGAGACACTGCTTTCCATGCAGGTGGTTGACTTTTTTTTTTTTTTTTTTTTAACTGGGTTTACTTTCAGATGTGAACCCAAAGAAGAGGAATGGAAAACTGAGAAGCACGAACCTGGGCGGTTCGTGTTCTCACTGTGCAGAGAACTGAACTTTGGATGTAACCTGCACGTGATCATGAGACGTGGCTATTATAGTCACACAAGTGGTAACGGTTAATGGTGGTTTAGCTAATTTTTATATATGTTTTAGAGAAGAGCTTCAAAAGCAAATTTTACAGGTCAGGAAGTTCTGGGACCACGAGGAGATGGTAAACCACGCTAACCAATGCACTCCTCCTGTGAGTTGGTGCTGCTTGAAAGGCTGCCTTCTCTGCCAGCCAGCCGGGCCCAAGAGGCAGCCAGACGCCCACAGCTAGCATCGTCACTTTCACTCCTCAACCGACTCAAGAAAAGCACAAGCCTTGGAAAAAACAGCAACTGCTACCACTTTGGTGTTGGTGGGAGGGGATCCATGTGTCCTCCCAGATTCTCGTATGTCACAGTGACCTGCTCTGTGACAGCTACCTTGCAAAAGCTGATTCCGCATTACACGATTGTAACGATTGCCTTGATTGCGTCGCTTCAGCCTTTTCCTCTGAGCTGTTCATCCAGACATGGTGAGATTAGGGGGCTTGAGGCTTCAGAGGTCAAAAAAGAACTCCAGCTGTCAGAAACAGAACTCTTCAGAGACAGCGGGTCCGGACCTCTATTAGCATCACTGCTGCTGCTATTGTTTCTGTGGTGTGGTGGCCCAGACTCTCGACGACGTGCCTCGGGGCCATCAGTTCTTTTTCTTTTGCGGTCTGCAGCCGTGGTCTTGGTGCGGGGGCGATCGGAGAAAGGTGATTTGCTGGAGTTCTCCAGGGCTGCTGTAGCAGTCCAAACCCAGGCCGGCTCAGAAACACCGCCCCAAGGTGTGCGTTTGGAGCCCCCAAGGCACTGGGAGTCAGTGCTAGCAAAGAGTTAGTGCCACTGGGCCTCAAGGTTGACCAGAGACCCCCTGCCTTTCCCAGGACCTCCCCACATGTGCACACCCTGGGAAAGAAGCCTGCGCTTGGACTCAGTGACCCATTCCCGCTTCCAAATGGCCAAGCGACCTCAGGTAACTTGTCATCTCCTCAGACCTCAGTTTCCTCTTCTATAAATTGTGAGTGGAGGATTAGAAGGTCTTTCGGCTCCAAGATGTTATGATGTAAAACTCTTGCCAAGACAAATGTCTTAAGTTTGTTTTCTTGTATGTCCACACCTCCCTCTTCTATATTTGTTCCACACACGGAAGATATCTGATGCCTCACCCTTCCTCGCCCTCGCCAGACACTTGAGAAAATCTGGCATGTTTCTTTTTTAAAAGAGCTTCAGCCGTATTTTCTACACAGTTGACTCCCCTTTGCCAGTAAAATCCCTCCCGCTTCTTCAAATCATAGGAATAAGCATTGCATCTGGAAGATAGCTGATTCTCATCAGGTTCCTTCAAGCTTGTATCAAATTCGGTAACCTTAGACATCTTTTTCTCTGTAGACCAGGAGATGGACGCCAGCCTATCTATCTCTGACTTACATCAAGGGAATTTGAAGTAAGATGTTTCTCATGGGGGAAAAAAAAATGTGCTTTGAGAATTCCTTTGCCTATTCTGGCCCAACAGAATTTCAGGTGACAACCTGTGGGCAGAATTGCAAACCTACATTTTTATTTACATAGATGCTATTTATCATCGGGAAGTTGTGGGAAGTTGGTCGGGGACAGTGGTTAAAAGCATATCCCAACCAGGGGTGCCTGGGTGGCTCAGTTGGTTAAGCATCTGACTTTAGCTCAGATCATGATCTCACAGTTTGTGAGTTCAAGCCCTGCATTGGGCTCTCTGCTCTCATTGCAGAGCCTACTTGAGATTCTATCTCCCTCCCCCACTCATATTCTCTCTCCCAAAAAAAATAAAACATTTAATTTAATGTTGATTAAGTGCTTTATTTATTATTAAAATAAGCATCTCCCAAAAAATCTTAAAAGAGAGTTAAGGGGCACCTGGGTGGCTCAGTCGGTTGAGTGTCTGACTTCAGCTCAGGTCATGATCTCACACTCCGTGAGTTCAAGCCCCGCATTGGGCTCTGTGCTGACAGCTCAGAGCCTGGAGCCTGCTTTAGATTCTGTGTCTCCCCCTTTCTCTGCCCCTCCCCTGCTCATGCTCTGTCTCTCTCTGTCTCAGAAGTAAAAATAAAAGCATTAAAAAAAAAAGAAAGTTAAAAATGAACTCTTGAAGATAGCTCTCTTCATCTAAAATCCACCAGAAGTATGAATCCTGATGGCCACGTCAGCCTGAAGATACAGAACATCAGCCTGAAGATACAGAACATCACAATAACACAGGATGTTTGCCAGTTTAGTGAGAATGCTCCTTGAGCTGGTTTCCTCTGAAACCTGTGCCTGTTTGGAAGCCTTAGAAATGGCCCCCTACTGCCTGTGCTCAGTTCTGATGTGTAGTATTATTTGCTGCTTGGCTGGTGCTGAACTGATCTTAATTATCTTCTTGGCCACGCAAGAAGAAAAGTGCAGTTGTTAAAATTAATCCATTATCACTGGGACAGCACCAACGACGAAGGTGCATAGAGCAGGACAGTCGGTTCGTCACAGCGTAAGAGAGGGGATTTAGTTTGACTCTCTGCTGAGACGTACTAACGACCTGGCTCTTTGGGATAGGAAACAACGCATGTGCACCAGGATGCCTTGACTTCAAAAGAGCTGAGGGCTAATGCAGAAGTGAGGAAAAGTAATATGGCAGCCAGTGATTTTTTTTATTTTTTATTTATTTTTTAAAATGTTTATTTACTTTTGAGAGAGACAGCATGCATGCTAGCTGGGCAAGGGCAGAGAGGGGAGAATGGGGGGACAGAGGCCAAGCAGGCTCTGCAATGACCGCAGAGAGCCCAGCGCGGGGCTCGAACTCACAAACTGCGAGATCCACGACGTGAGCCAAATTCAGATGCTTAATTGACTGAGCCAACCAGGCGCCCTGCCAGTGTTTTTTTAGAAATGAGCACTGGGTATTATATGTAAGAGATGAATCACTGGGTTCTACTCCTGAAGCCAAGACTACACTGTATGTTAACAAAATTGAATTTTAAAAAGGGAAAAAAAGAAAGGAGTTAAAAAATCAGTGTGAGCTCTTCCTTATTTGTGTCCCAAGCATGTCCAGAACTTTCTTCCTTTTGGATTCTTTAAAATTTGTTTTGGCCCATGGATGATGCATGAAGAAGTTTCTTTTCAATACGAAAGTGAAAAAGCATTTCTCTGTGTTTCGACAGCCTGAATGTGAATTCATTTTGTAGTTTCAACCCAGAGGAGCTGGTTCTATTCCCGGCTCCACTAAGCGAGACATGGAACTTCCCTGGACCTTATTTTGTCATCTGGAAAAAACACAAAGGGTTTGGAATAGACCCTCTTTTGCAGCACTGGCTACATAATTTGCAGATCCTGGTGTAAAATAAAAATATAGGGCCTAATGTCCAAAAATGATTAAGACTTTCAAGAGAACAATAGAGTATTAAACCAAGTGTAGGGCCCCTCTACGCATGAGGCCGGGGTGACCAAAGAGGTCACACTCACAGGTCAAAGCTGGCCTTGATTTTTTTCTGGGCCTTGTCCAGCACCTAACTTCTCTGATATCAAGGCATTTTTTTTTTTAAACTCCATGTGCACAGTCCTCATGCAAAAAGCAAAAACAAAAACAAAAACACAAAAACAAAAACAAACAAAACAAAACAAAAAAGCAAAAGCAAAAACCTTGAGTTGCATTTTTTTGCTTGAAATCTATCTCACTTTTACTTTTTATGTTCCTTTGACCATAAGTTGTACCTCAGCCCTTCCTGACTCCGTTTTATTCTCCAAGATGGATTTTCTTCTTTCCTGTCTAAAACATCCAAATGACCTTTGCTTCGGGCTTTTTCTAAATCACCATATGTTAGATAATTGTGCCCAAAGGAATTACTTCCAGAGTGGCCTAAACACAAAAGAAAAACACACAGCCAACTTTTTCTCTAGAGCAGTGCAAACATTTCCTTAAACCTAAGTGTCTCAAGAGGAAAATTGACAGAGTAAACCTTTCACCCAGCAAGTTGCCTGCATAGTGCTTGTACAGAATCCTTCTCGCATTTTTATATCCTTGATTTATCTACTGTTTTGCCAATAAAAGCAGTCATGTTCTTTGATTTAAGTTTTTTACAATGGAAAAGTGGCCAGAGAAAATGACTCAGTTGAGTGTTTTATTAACGGAAAGAACTGATACACCAGCAACAATCCAAGTTCTCTGCCCCTTCTCTATCATGTTACACCATAACATAGCACCTATCTGAGAAGTAGGAGATTCCAAATTAAATGCTCCCAAATCAATGACTTTTCAGATATTAGTTCACTAAAATGCCAACCATAAAACAGATAGAACTTACAGCACTGAGAAGTGAAATCTATTCATATAATTTAACAAGCAACTACCAAAAAAGAGGGGATTCTCTTAACATCTTATAAGGAAAGAAGTTTGTTTTCTTGCAGGAGTTTTTCAGCTAGGTTCAAAAGACTGAAGTATCAGCCAAGGAGATAAACTCCCCATACAAAATTTCACCATTACTTCAAATCACTGAAAAATCAGATTTATTCCTTAAAGTTAACTTGTAGAGGGGTGCCTGGGTGGCTCAGTTGGTTGAACATCGGACCCTTGATTTCAGCTCAGGTCATGATGCCAAGGTTGTGGAATTGAGCCCCATGTTGGGCTCTGCTCTGAGCGTGGAGCCTGCTTAAGATTCTCTCTCTCCCTCTGGCCCTCCCCCTCTCACAATTGCTCTCTTTCTCTCTCTCTTACAAAAAAACAAAACAAAACAAACAAACAAAAAAACCCCAGAAACTCAACAGATGAACATAGGGGAAGGGAAGGAAAAATAAGATAAAAACAGAGAGATAAGTCATAAGAGACTCCTAAATACAGCGAACAAACTGAGGGTTGCTGGAAGGGAGGTGGGTGGGGGGATGGATTAAATGGGTGAAATGCATTAAGAAGGGCACTTTTGGGGCGCCTGGGTGGCTCAGTCGGTTGTGGCCGACTTCAGCTCAGGTCATGATCTCACAGTTTGTGAGTTCGAGCCCCACATCGGGCTCTGTGCTGACGGCTCGGAGTCTGAGGCCTGCTTCCGATTCTGTATCTCCCTCTCTCTCTCTCTGCCCCTCCCCCACTCATGCTCTGTCTCTCTCTCTCTCAAAAATAAATAAACATTAAAAAAAATTAAAGAAAAAAAAGAAGAAGGGCACTTTTAGGGGCACCTGGGTCAGTCGGTTAAGTGTCTGACTTCGGCTCAGGTCATGATCTCACAGTTTGTGAGATCGAGCCCCATGTCGGGCTCTGTGCTGACAGCTCGGAGCCTGGAGCCTGCTCTGGATTCTGCGTCTCCATGTCTCTCTCTGCCCCTCCCCTGCTTATGCTCACTCTCTCTCTCTCTGTCTCTCTCAGAAATAAACACTAAAAAAATAAAAATAAATAAAACATCAAAGAAGGGCATTCTTTGGGATAAGCACTGAGCTTCATGTGTAAGAAATGAATCACTGGGTTCTACTCCTGAAGCCAAGACTACACTATAGGCGAACTAACTTGAATTTAAATTTTAAAAAATTCAATAATTAAAAAAAAATCAAAACAAAAAAGTTAACTTGTGGAATTTTAAGAGGAGAAAGTGACTTCAAATCTATTCTGACAACTCAACCTTACAATAAATTTATTTGCTGTTAACGTTTGGGAAAACAACAAAAACAAAAACAAAGTTTGCGGTATTCTATTTATGATAAAAAATAAGTACATTTACTTTTTTCTTAATTATATAAAAATCAAAAGCCCTTTTGTCTCGAATATTCAATATCTGTTTTAAGGGACAGTTTAGGGCAAGGATGTTACAAACACTAACACAACCATCATCTAGTTCATGACAATGCCAAATATTTGAATACCAATATCCTTCAACATAGGAGCAAACAAGTCTACAAAACAATAAATACCTGTATTGAGAACTCATCCACTTCTCTGCCTAGTGGCAGGATTGTATCTAAACGCCTGTATTAGTTGTCTAGGGCTGTTGTAACAAAGTACCACAAACTGGATGGTTTCAAACAATAGAAATTGATTTTCTTATAGTTCCGGAGGCTAGATGTCCAAAACCGAGGTGTCTGTGGGCCATGCTCTCTGAAGGCTCTGGCCCAGACCCTCCCTTGCCTCCTCCAGCTCCAGGGGTAACTGACCAGCCTTGCCACCCCGTAGCTCACAGCTGTATCCCTCCGATCCATGCCTCCCTCGTCACAGGGCCTTCTCCCTGGGTCTCTTCTCTATTTACAAGGACCAGTTGTGTGCGTCTGTGTGTTTGAGAAATAGAGCAGGGAGAGGGGCACAGGGAGAGGGAAAGAGAATCCCAAGCAGGCCCCCCGCTCAGGCCCTGGGCTCCATCCCACAACCCTGGGATCAGGACATGAGCCGAAATCAAGAGTTGAAAACTCAACCCGCTAAGCCACCCAGGCACCCCAAGGACCAGTTGTATAAATTTGCCCAGGCTGCTATCATAATATATGATTAGCTGCGTGGCTTAAACAACATTCTTTCTCATGGTTCTGGCTCTGGAGGCTCAAAGTTTGACATCAAGATGCTGGTCTATTCGGAAGGACATGAATTTGGAGAGACACTTTCTTTTTTTTTTTTTTTTTTTTAACTTTTTTAGCGTTTATTTATTTTTGAGGCACAGACAAAGACAGAGCATGAGCAGAGGAGGGGCAGAGAGAGAGGGAGACACAGAAACCGAAGCAGGCTCCAGGTTCTGAGCTGTCAGCACAGAGCCCCACGCGGGGCTTGAACTCACGAACAGCGAGGTCATGACCTGAGCCAAAGTCAGATGCTTAACCAACTGAGCCACCCACGTGCCACAGAGGGACACTTTCAACCTAGTACATCCCCCTAAACAAATGATCATCTCTTCTCTGTTTAAATGAAGTAAAATAAAACCAAAATGCCTTTATGAGGTGTTCCACAAAAGAAAAGCTCAGTGAATCCCCTGCACATCCATTCCATTCAGTCATCCACCCTATCATCACATTCAAAGTGTGATGTAGGGACCGCTTGGCCCAATTCAACTTTGGGAGGGGCTGATAAAAAATGCAGACGCTTAGGCTCCACCCCAGAGCCACCAAGTCAGAACTGCTACGTGTAGTGGCCAGGAACTTGCATTTTAAACAAGCTCCCAAGGGTTTTGTGCACACGAAAATTTGAGAACCACTGATCTGTAGTGTCAGAAAAGTCTGCTTTACGTTCCCCATGGTGCCTCTTAAGTTCATTCCTTTTTTTTTTTCATTCTTTTCAGGTGAAATTGAGAACAGCTGGTCAACAATTTTTTTTTTTTTTAATAGTTGAACACCATCCTAAAGGTACTTCTCATTCCTATTTCCCCCATGAAACCAAATAACACAAACTCAAACAATCTTCCTTTAGGATGTGTTCTCTAATCATGAACTCATTCACACGCTCTGGTCAAATTCCTGTCATCTCCAGAATCACAGACAATGCCTGTGGCCGTGGAAAGAGCTACCACTATTTCTTACTTCAGATTAGAAGAATTTGAAGCCCAAAGAGTCACACTGAAGCCATCCTATTCAAAGTTATTTCTAGCCATGAAAACAGGGAGTATTAATAGCCCACGAGGTAGAGACTGCCTCTAATTCCTCGTTCCTTCCGGTCAGCCCTTTGTGTCAAATTTTATGAGTGGGAAAACAAACCTACCAGCATATGGGCTGTCTGTGTTCTGAGCCCTGTGGTGGGGCATCAGGAGGAGATGAAGGCGGGAAGCCTGGGAAAGGGGGTCACCGGGGAGACAAAGGCAACTTTTCATCCGAAGTGGAGCTCTGGCAAGTCTTAAGAACCAGTCATTTCTTCTTGAGTAACACAAAAATAGCACCCGGGGAGAGCCAGGCACAGCATTCTGATTCTGCTGGAGCCAGAAGGTTTGAAAAAGTCTACTGGTGATACCTGCTACTTCTCAGCCTTGAATTTTGCTCTCACTTGAAACAGAACTCCAGGGGGCGCCTGGGTGGCTTGGTAGGTTAAACGCCTGACTCTTGATTTTGGCTCAGGTCATAATATCATGGTTTGTGAGTTTGAGTCCCGCATTGGGATCTGCGCTGACAGTGAGGGCCGCGCTTGGGGTTCTCTCTCTCCCTCCCTCTGTCTCTCTGCCGCTCCCGCACTCTCTCTCTTTCTCTGAAAATGAATAAAATTAAAATAAAAATAAAAAAAGAAATAGAACTCTGGGCTGCTCATCCACATATGCATTCATCCAACATCCATCAACATCCCCCTGAGTACTCACAATTTAGACATGTAAAACCAGGGTTCCAACATGTACTATGAATATGGGAATTTCCAAATAAGAAAGAAATTCGAAGAGTTAGGGGGAAGGAGGAAAATAGCAAGTGCTTTTCAGTTCTTCTAAAACCACATTCACCAGGGAAGAGAAATGATTCAAGTGAGCCCCTGTGTGTGTTTGGGGTGGTGGGCGGAGGTCAGATCACCTAACTAATGCCATTCACATATTTCCCATTCTACAGACAATTGTGACATTTTACTGAGAGGGTCTTTTTTAGTCTGACTAGAAAAGTTAATATTTTAATGGCTTATTCAAGCCAGAAAGCATTTATTAAGCACCCGTTATGAGCAAAACATTTTTTTAAATTAAGAATTGATTTAAAAATTAGAGGACACAATCAGCTTTTGAATATTTTACAGTTTATTTAGGAAAGAAGATACTTGTACTATTAGAGAATGCTATAGAAATTCAAGTTATCACAAATGAAAGATGCCATATAAACGGTATTTGCTAATTTGACATGAAAATTTTACTCTATTAATTTAAAAAAAGGTTAACTCCTCATATTAACAGAAAAATATTAAAGGTAAATTTCTTTTTTTTATTTTTTTAAAAAAATTTGTTTAACCTTTATTTATTTTTGAGACAGAGAGAGACAGAGCATGAACGGGGGAGGGGCAGAGAGAGAGGGAGACACAGAATCGGAAGCAGGCTCCAGGCTCTGAGCCATCAGCTCAGAGCCCGACGCAGGGCTCGAACTCACGGACCGCGCGATCGTGACCTGAGCTGAAGTCAGACGCTTAACCGACTGAGCCACCCAGGCGCCCCAAAGGTAAATTTCTTAAACATTATCCAGAAAAATAACAAGATCCTAGTATAACAAGTATCGATTTCTGGCATTTCACCTTCATATAAATGAAGTTATACTTCATCATAGAGTATGATTGCTCCTGGGAACCATAATAAGGAAGATAGTCTAGAACCTAGTCTTGAGGGAAATCCAGGATGATGTTGACAAGACGAGGAGAAACTTACAAGGGAGAGGGAGCTATACAAGCAAATGCACAGCAAGAAGGCTCAGGTGTAAAGAAGGCTGTAGGAAATCTGGACAGACTGCATAAAGAGATCATTTGGTAGAGCTGGAACTGCAAATAAAAACGTGAACACAAGGAGTGAAGTTCTTTCAAGACCAGATGAAATATTAGGTTGACCATATGAAACTTCCACTTGTTTGTAAGGCGGTTCAGTCCATTGTTTGGAATTTCATATGGTTCAATGGAACTATGGAGTGTCTGAAACAATGAAGTGAAGAAACTGATGTCTGGGGAAGATTTATCTGGAGTAGGATTTATCTGAAGATTATGAAGCAGGAATGTGGCTGTACTTGAGACTGGGAGACAATTAGGATGTTTTCTAGTAACCTGGGCATAAGGTGGTTGGAATTTGGACTTGGTTTGGCTGTGAATATGGAAAGGAAGAGACAAATCTCAGAGGCAGCAGACAGTGTGAGACAATTAACAGTCTCTGTCAGAGTTGTAGCCTAGTGGGAAAGTCTTTTCTAAGTGGGAAAGTTCATTTTGTAAAGTGAACAGTTGTTTTGAAAATAATAACTAAGGGAAAATCCAGATTTTCAAAGATCAGGTTTTCTGCAACCACCATATATCTACAAAGGGAAAGGAAGGAAGAAAATATCCCTTTTCCCCAAACTGTGCTCTGGCCCCTGGAATGTGGAAGCATTCAATGAGTCAGGGAGGCACTGAAGACTTGCTGTGTGGGCAGACTGGTTGTGGAATCTTAGGACTGGAAGGTATCTTGCAAGAGTACTGTGTATCTTATTAAACATAGTGTGAACTGAGAGACTTTCTGGAAGGAGATTTCTGCCAGTGAAAGAAGTGATTGTCTAAGTGAATCCTCATTTCCATCTCTGTCTCCAAACCCGAGACATCTCCAGAGTTGCATCTTCTCCTGGAAGTATCACTCTTTGATTCCAACAGCCTTTGCCGTGCCTGGATCCCTGGAGCACTCTGTTTCTCCTTTACAATTCAGCCGGGGCACAAGTAAACCCTGTCTCATCAGTGTCTCTTCATGCAGGTAAGAACAGGCTGTCATTCAGAAAGGATTTAGCTGAATATGATGGGAGTACCCAAACAGAATATAGGCAACATCATTCATAGGTTTTCAAGGCATGCAGAGAACTGTGAGTCAACACGGATAACAGTGGGGGGGGGGGGGCTAGCACTACATCAAAAACACCCTCCTGTCCAGTGTCCTGACCATCTTTGCCAAGGCATAGCTCAGGGCATAGCTGTGTCCTAACCTCCGGGAGCCTGACCCTCTCCTACCAAAGTGGAGCTTCTAAAGACTAAACAAAAGACACTAGTCTCCTGAGTCGGGCACTGGGGGGGGGGGGGGGGGGGTCCACGAACACTCGCTATTAGCAGAGGGTAGAGTCTATTCTTCTTTGTTGTCCCCTTGCCCAACATAGTACTTGGCACATGTTGGGGTTCAATGTAATGTCTCCTGAGAGGAAATTCCAAACTTTTCCTCATACAAGCAATCAGAGCAAAGTCTTCCCACTTAATTCCAGCTTCAGATCCGAAGGCCATACTTTTCTCAAATTGTTGGGATTGTGATGACAGGCTTCATGACTTGAGTTAGCTGCCTCACCCACTTCTGGAGCACTGCAGGGCCTTTCTCTTAGGAAAAGCTCCTTCTTCATAACCTGGACAACTCTGCTTATCAGAGTTCTACAACCACATGTCCACGAAGCAGGAGTCCCCACACACTCCGAAAACAGGGGCTGACTCAGACTCCGCCCAAGATCAGCAGACCAACCTCTTCACTTGGTAAGAATGAAGCCAAGGCCCAGAGAATGAGTAACTTTCCCAGGCTCTCATGGCCGGTCAGTGGCAGAGATGCACCTGGGGAACAGCCAGGTCTGTGCTTCACCCCACTCCTCACTGCTTTGCTCCTCTACTCGTTTTTACTAGAACAAAGACCTCGGGGAAGCTATGGGAGGCTGCTTTCACCTGGGGCCCACAAGTGGCCCCCACTCTCCCTCTCCTGACCACAGAGTCTGATGGGACTCTTCTCAGTTCCCAGATGCTGGACCACTCCTGTGTGCTCAGCCAGAACCCTTGCACTTTAAGATGTAAAAACAGATACTGCCCAAGCCTGGGCTCACCTGTGAAGGCCTTTGGGCCCTGGAAGAACGTCAAGTTGTTTTCTATGGGGTCCCAGAGTATCAGAAAGCACCTGGTTTTTTTTTTGTATGTTTTCTTTTTTTTTAATTTTTTTTTTCAACGTTTATTTATTTTTGGGACAGAGAGAGACAGAGCATGAACGGGGGAGGGGCAGAGAAAGAGGGAGACACAGAATCGGAAACAGGCTCCAGGCTCTGAGCCATCAGCCCAGAGCCCGACGCGGGGCTCGAACTCGCGGACCGCGAGACCGTGACCTGGCTGAAGTCAGACGCTTAACCGACTGCGCCACCCAGGCGCCCCAGAAAGCACCTGTTGAAAGTAATGCTGTCTTATTTGTGTGTGTATGTTTGTATTTTACTGTTTTCTGTTTCACTTGGGTTTTCCCTCCATTGGCCCACCTCCACCTTCCTGAATAAATACAGACAGGCCCTCTGAATGCCTGATCCCTAGGTTTTGAACACAGAGACCAGAAAAGCCTGTACCACTATGCCTTGGGGCTACCTTTACTCAGTATGGGCCCTGATACGTTGAAATTAGTGCTTACCTCAAGAGGATCAATATTGTATTAGAAAAACCTTTTAATACTTACTCATCCAACTCTAAAATTAACATATGCTTCTTAGATCAAAATTACAGGACTGGGGTGTATGAGAAAAGGGAGAGAAATATAAAGGAGTCTTTAACATATAATTCTACCGCCACTGTTAATGTTTTAGGGTATTTCTTTTCTATCTTTCTTTAAAGTTTATTTATTTATTCTTAGAAATAGAGAGAGAGGGGGAGGACAGAGAGAAAGAGAAAGAGAGAGAGAGAGAGAGAGAGAGAATCCCAAGCAAGCTCCACACTCAGTGCAGAGCCTGATGTGGGGCTCTCTCAACCGCAAGATCACAACCTGAACCGATACCAAGAGTCGGATACTTAACCGACTGTGCAACCCAGGTGCCCCTCTTTTCTATCTTTTTAAACACACACACACACACACACACACACACACACACACACACTCACATACACACACACACAGAACTATCATACAGTTTCAGGGAAAGTGATAGTTAAGAATGAATCCAAGTCTCAGGTCAAGAATAGGCAGAAAAAGGGGCGCCTGGGTGGCGCAGTCGGTTAAGCGTCCGACTTCAGCCAGGTCACGATCTCGCGGTCCGCGAGTTCGAGCCCCGCATCAGGCTCTGGGCTGATGGCTCAGAGCCTGGAGCCTGTTTCCGATTCTGTGTCTCCCTCTCTCTCTGCCCCTCCCCCGCCGTTCATGCTCTGTCTCTCTGTGTCCCAAAAATAAATTAAAAAAACGTTGAAAAAAAAAATTAAAAAAAAGAATAGGCAGAAAAAGAGGCTGGCACATCCCAGGAACTGTTGGCACAGGTATCAAGATAGGAAATGAGAAAGCTTCATTTTTAAACTCGGATAAGGAAACAGCATGTGGTATTCATGTTATCATTGTAACTGACTCTTCTCAGTGGAAAAAAAAAAACGGTATCAATCAGCTCATTGGTCCGGATAAAACTCAGCGAAGCCGTGGCTCTGACTATATAGCCAGCTTCGGTTCTTTTGCTTGGCGGGGACCATGCCCCTTCTAAGGGTCAACGTGGTTGTCAGATGGGGCCATGGCAGAGCCCAGGGCTGTCGCTGTCTGAACGCAGGAAGTCACATCTGAAGGGGAAGCTCTGGGCTGGCACAAGTGTGTTAACCTTTCGTCCATGTCGTCGGATTTAATACGTTAACTTTGTAGTGACAGTTTCTTCTTTGAGCTCAGGGTTCATAAGAAGTGTTACTGGTCCTTGATGTTCCCAGTCGAGGATAGTAAGGAAAACAGAGCCCTGAAAGCTCACATTGAGTGAAGCAAAGACGGCGCTGGGGGGTCAGGCCAGGGCCCCACCTCCTCCCCAGCCCGACAGAACTGAACGGCTATTCATAGCGGCTGGAGCACTTCCAAGCTGTGAGTGTAAATTTACTTGTATCATCTTTGCAGAGAGGAACTGTGTAGTCCCTCGTGCCTCCCGGTTGATTCGGATCGACTGTTTATTTGTTTAGTCCTGTAATGATATTATCCACAGGGCTAGAGCCACACAGGGCGGAGGAAGAATTCCTGGAGGAGGGAGGCTGCCTGTGTTTACTGCCCTGTCAGCCCTTCACGACAAAAGACAAAAGTTGCTGTAATTTGTGTGTTCCCACACGCACGATCCATATGGACAATATCGAGTATAGGTGCTGAGGAAGAAAAAAAGAGGATTCCCAGAAATCAAGATGCCAGCTGCCTTGTGAGAAATGCAGGGGCTCAGCGTGAGCCTCTGATTACACACCACACTTCCAGAGCTGGAAGGAATTCTGAGATGTTATCCATAAGCAGAGGAAAAAGGACCCATCAGCTCTTGACTGACTTAGGCTTTGTGTTGTCTTGGAGTTTGAGCCCTTTTTTTTTTCTCTCTTTTTTTTTCTCAAGCTCAGCAGGTTTCTCATGGCAAGGCCTATTCAGGGGGACCATGATTTCCCTTTTCCTCAGTACATTTATTTATAGCTTAGTTTCAATGCAGCACTTAGCTGTGGGCGTATTATCAGGGCCAATTCTAGTTCATCTCCTCGATGTCAGACTGAAACCCCTCAAATGTGCTGCCAGTTGGTTCCTGATTGCTTTTCTGGAAGCTCTGCAGCTCTGAAAGCTTTTTACCCCAGGAACGTGCTCTCCATCCAAGAAACACACTACTTGAAAGGACAAAATGAATCAACACAGTCAGCATTGTCACTCACTGGGTTGGCAAATGGTACTCTGCTGAAGGGCAACCGTGCCCAACGTCCTCGACGACGGTGGGCCCGCTCTGGCCCTGCCACGTGGATGCTACCATCACAGTTTGATCGGTGCCACCTGAGAGTGTCACACAACTGACCGATGCTCCGATGGTGAAGGGCCCTGTGGTGAGGGCCGAATGGAAAATGGGATGGATGGCTGCCACAGGCCTTGAGAAACAGCACTTAGGGACATGCCCAAACCACCTCGGCAGAGTGATGCAACACTGCTAGGTGCCAGGGGACTGATGGCACAGCGGGCAACCTCGAATGACCGGAGCCCATGTTGAGTAATGGGCACGGCAATCGTGGATAACAGATCACAAATAGTAGCGGTCCCCGAAAGTAGCCATCTGAGGCTCCCAAACAATGTCATGACATTTCATGACATACGAGACGGAAAGGAATGTGAAGAGCCCCCCTCTGTCTTCCTGGCTGCAGTATTCACCAGAGCAACCTCCTCCAACCAACACAGACACCTTCACTCTTTATCTAGTGAAAGCCAAACCGTGTATATGGAATAGGATGGGATAAAGGGAAAAAGTGCTTAACAAGTGACCAAAGGTCCATTAGTCATCCTTAGTGCCCCACAATTCATAGAAGAGGTAGTGGTTGAGAGGCAGATGCTGCCGTGACCCGGTTTTAACGTCAGGCTGGTACCCACCAGTCTCTGCGTAGGAAGGAAAACCTGGAAGAATCACCTCACTTTGCTTACTGGGTGTGCATGGAAGGCAAGGAAGGGAGGCGAGGGGAGAAACTTCGCCCAGAACAAAGCAAACAACCCTATTAAACAGAGGGGCTGTTAATAAAAGCGAAAGAGAGACAGCGCGTGTATTTTTAACGACCAGGACTAGGGTGCCCTGTGCAAACATAAACAGCTCCCTGCCTGCGGGGCCTAGACGACCTCCAGTCGTGGACTTTGGGTTCCCGGCCACCCCCTTCTAAGGGTGCCCGGTCCTGCCAAAAATCATTTACAAATAAAGAGCCCTCAGAAATGTGCCCTACCTTCGGCCAAGGAGGAGAACCTCTTTTCCAATAAATATTTGGCCGGCAAGGGGGGAGGGGAGCCAAGAGTAACAAAGGGAGCCAGCGGCCCGGGTTTGTTTGGATTGCCCGGCCGGCGCAGGAGCGGCCGGGCGCAGCTGACCACGGGTACAGCTAGGTTAATTTCCACATGGAGCTGCAGAAACCCTATCCGCGGGTTGCGAAGCGTGGGTCAGCCAAGGCATGTTAATCTGTTTAGCATGTGCGCCGCGCGGAGGAGCCAGACCACCGGGGCGCAGGAGGCGCGGCCGCAGCCGCGCTGCTCCGGGGAGTTAATAAAGAGCTGAAGGCAAGGAAGGGTAGCGGGGTTGTGGCGGCTCGGAGCCAGCCGCGCCCGCGGGCCCCGGGGAGGGCGAGGCCGCCTGCTGCCAGCCGCTCGCGGCCCGCAGGCCCTCCCCGGCTCCGCGCGCCCCAGAGGCTGAGCGCGCCCCGGGCCCGGCCGAGGCTGGGCGCGGGGCAGGGGACCGGACCCGAGGGCCCAGGAGAGCCGCGCGGGCCACCCACCCCCCCCCCCCCACGCCCCCGGAGCGCGGTTAGGGGGTGGGGAAGCCTCTTCTCCGCCCTCGCGCCGGTGGGGAGCAGGGGAGCGAGGGGTTAGCCGTTTAGAACATTTTTAACTAATCAAAATATTTGCTGATGAGTATTTATTTTTACAAGAACTCAGTTTGGCTGCAGACTTCCAGAGCAACAATATGGGCTGCCGTATTAGGTTTGTGCCGCAGCCAAGTGCGGTTGGGCTTGTTGAATCTGCGCGCCAGAGATCACTCGCGCCGGAGATGTTTCCCTGTTCTGGGGAAGAAGCTTTCCCAAGACCGTCTTTCTGCAGATGGCGTTTAGAACACAACCACATGTCTCCCAAAGCACGGGAGGCTTCGTGGATTAGGTTTGGGCTGAATGAGAAGAGGAATGCACGCCCTTTCCTAGCCAAGCAACAAAAGGGGAAACAGAGGGAAATGCCCCAGCCTTGAGAAAGTAAAGCCAATGGCCACAGGTTCCAGTGCAAACACAAACACAAGTGGATTAACACAACACGTCTACCTCAATACAGCCCTCTAACGTGCTAATCTTTCCCATCTCTTTTTCTTCCTCCCAATACTCGAGCAAGACTCACTTTTCACTTTACTGAAGTAAACTTGTTGAGTCTAGTCAAAATTGATTAAGCCATCTACTTCATTCAAGTCATTGCAGAGCGACTGGCCACTATCCGGGAGAAGTCATGAAAGGTTGAGGTGAGTCAAGTTTGAAAACGGACTAATGAGGGTTCATAGTACACAGCCTTGGATGGCAAAGATATCTGCAAAAGTACTGGACTATACTTTTTTTAAATGCTCTTGACTTGAGAACTGGATTGAAATCTCCTACTTCGTAGCAGTAATAAAGAAATTGGACTTATAATTAAGAAAATGGGCTGCTCTTGCGCGAACGCCTAATAGTTAACCTGAACAATTTAACAATCCATTTGAGAATGCTTCCTCGAAAAGACTCCTCAGTGGCTCTGCCTCCGGGAAGTTGGGCAGAGGCTCTTCTGGAAGGGGACCTGTAGGGAATCCCTGCCAAAAAGTGCCTGCAGAAAGTATAAATGAGCAGATTTACGTGAAGTTGGATCAGAGAAGCAGAAAGTAAATTTGCCCGTCGTGAAGAAGACGACTTCCCAAGTGCAGGATGGCATAGGACTGGTTGGAATGTATATACAGAAGAAAAATATCTGAAAAGTTCTAGAGATTCTAAGTTAAGTATCACTTGCCAATGCAATCTGGTAGTTTTCAGAAGCAAACATAGTACTAGGATGATGAAAGCAAAATAAACGGTTAGGAACCAACAACCCACGTCTCCCTTTCTTCTGTATTAGAGTTTCTTGTTCAGTCTGGGGAGCCACACCAAAGAGATTTGGCGAACGATGGTCTCCTTTCTCTCCCTTCTCTCTTCTCTCCTTCTTTCACTGGCTTGGTTTACACTGGTCATTAAGTGTCAGTGTCCTGATCTTAATGACTTAATGACAGTTGCCACCTAATTTTGGGCCAAATACTCACCAAATCAAAGTAGAATCATCTATGTCTCCAAGAAGTGTGAAAAGAGCCTGTGGCTTGTTTTGATCAAAGAGATCCATGGCCCTGAATTTTAAACAGAAATGGGAAGACGGCACTAATAAAAATTA
Source organism: Leopardus geoffroyi (assembly GCF_018350155.1). Classification (NCBI taxonomy): domain Eukaryota; kingdom Metazoa; phylum Chordata; class Mammalia; order Carnivora; family Felidae; genus Leopardus; species Leopardus geoffroyi. The sequence continues at coordinate 137,952,360 of NC_059326.1, forward strand.
CCTGCACTTTAGAGTATTTTGAAACTGGTTGGCAGAGATGAAGAGACTAAGGAAAGTAAATTTCAGAGAGAAAAAAAAAATTGTAGCTGAGGAACTTAAATTCTTCAGAATCAAAGAAGTGAACGGGTTTCAGTATTTCCAACTCAGATTTCCTTTACTCAGCGACCCCAGCCAAAAGAGGACACTTTGCTCCTGCCAGTCAATAAAAAGGTATCGGGGCTCTTGGGTGGCTTGATTTTGGCTCAGGTCGTGATCTCAGGTTTGTGGTCGAGCCCCAGGTCAGGCTCCTTATGGAGTGTGAAGCCAGCTTAAGATTTCTCTCTCTCTCTCTCTCTCTCTCTCTCTCTCTCTCTCTCTCTTCCTCCCCTGACCCCCACCCCCCATCTGCCCCTCTCCCCACTCCAGTGTGCACTCTCTCTCACTAAAATTTACAAAGAAAAGAAAGAGACATCAATACAGTGCCTGGATGTCCAGTAAGCCAAGGAGACTGCCTATCTGGAAAGTGGCATATTCCTATGCCCAAGCTGAGGCTTCTGATGCCCCCTTCTGCTCCATATGAGAGTCAGACTGGTCTGCTATAACAAAATACCATAGACTGGGTGGCTTACACAAAAGATGTTTCTTTCTCACAGTTCTGGAGGCTGGGAAGTCCAAGATCAAAGTGCCAGTGGATTCAGTTCCGGGTGAAGGCCCCCTTCCCAGCTTACAGACTTCTCCCTGTGTCTCCACATGGACATAGAGAGTGAGTTCCAGTCGCTTTCTCTTCTTATAAGGACACTAACCCATCACAGGGGGCCCCCTCCTCATGACCTCATCTAAAGTTCTACAGGGCAGGGGCGCCTGGGTGGCGCAGTCGGTTAAGCGTCCGACTTCAGCCAGGTCACGATCTCGCGGTCTGTGAGTTCGAGCCCCGCGTCGGGCTCTGGGCTGATGGCTCAGAGCCTGGAGCCTGTTTCCGATTCTGTGTCTCCCTCTTTCTCTGCCCCTCCCCCATTCATGCTCTGTCTCTCTCTGTCCCAAAAATGAATAAATGTTGAAAAAAAATTAAAAAAAAAATAAAAATAAAAAAATAAAGTTCTACAGGGCAGCTGGAGAACTGGCAGGATGGGGCACAGGTTGGCAATCTCACCCTACCTTCAAGGCACAGGCCAAAACTCAACAAAGGGTCCACCTCCCTCTTTGAAGCTTTCTCTGTCTTCCTTTTTGAACCCCTCATTCCTCTTTTAAAATCTTCATGGCACTTATTTTTGTCGTCCTTGTTTATTTCCCAGCATAAGCTACTTTGGATTAGTTTTTGTTTTTGTGTTTTTGTGTTTTTGTGTTTTTGTGTTTTTTTGTTTTTTTTTTTTTGATGAGTGATATTACATGGCCCCGACTGGAATGTTATAGCAGTAACAGCAGTGATATGATGATGACAGTAGTTAACATCAACTAGGCCTGTCTCTTGTGCCAGTGCTTTCCATGCATCATATCATATAATTTTCACAATAAATCTATGAGGTAGGTATTATTAGTGCCCTTTCACAAATGAGAAAAACTGTGTTTTGGAGAGGTTAAATAGCTTATTCGCCAGGTTAGTAAGTGGCAGAGCTGGGTCTCAAACCACTGGCCTCCTGAGCCTGAGCTCTTAACCAATGCACTGTCATATAAACCCCCTCTTTTTTTTTTTTTAATTTGAGAGAGAGAGAGAGGGAGGGAGAGGAGAGAGAGAGCTAGCACAAGTTGGGGAGGAGCAGAGGAGGAGAGAGACAGAGAATCTTAAGCTGGCTCCACACTCAGCAAGGAGCCCCATGCAGTGCTCAATCCCATGACCGAGACCAGGACCTGAACCAGAATCAAGAGTTGGACACTCAACTGACTGAGCCACCCAGGAGCCCCTAAGCCCCTTCCGAAGCACACAGTGCTCCCACCAAATGTTTCTGGAGGGTGATAATGTAATATTTCATTTCAATTCCCCTGAGATTAAAAAAAAAAACGAAAATTTGGGGATATTGACTCATTCCTTACTTAGAAAAAAAAAAAACTGTATTTCCAGTCTCTACAACATATTAATTCTTGTCCCCTCCCATTTTTTAAACTAAGGTATTTTTCCATCACACATGACTTGATTCTGTTGTGCACCTTCCCTGAGCCTGCGTCATTCTGTTTTGCTGCAATGAGTGATTGATAGCTTTAATTTTTAAATGTATTAAACACCAGACTGGTGGGAAAATTTACTTACCCCATTTGTCATCCTAAAAAATTTAAGACTGATGAAATACAGAAAAAGAATTAGGCTTACATGGAACTGAGTTTCCCAAGGCCCCCAGTAGGTAGGTGGACCGGGGCAGGAAATGAACCCAAGGCTTCCTGAAGAGCTCCAAGGGAAGAGAGTGCAGAAACCCAGTTAAAATGCCCAATGGGTCTGGGAATGACCTCCTACTATAACAGTCCTTGGAGTAAGGGTTGAATAACCATCAATCAGACAAAAAAGAAAAAAGAACGGGTCTTGATTAGCTCATGGGTCTCACATCTAGAAAATGGAACTGGTAAGACTGGTGCTTCTCTTCTAAATAAATATGCTGTCAAACTGAGGGGTAAATCTGGTCAAGTACCCTGGAGGCCTCCAAGGAAAGCACCATGGAAAAATTCTTTTCTAAAATGATGACGTCTCATTCCATCACCAGAAAGTATTTCTTCCTAAATAATGTGATTGGTGAACTGAATAGCTTTCACATCAGGACAGATTCATGTCATTCAAATATGCCATTCGTCTAGGGCTCCAAATAGAAAAGAGGATCAGTCCTCCAGAATTCCTCCAACATCAAGTGCCCTTATGTGGGCCAAGCTTGCTTGGAAAGGAGAACAGAATGACGTTGCCCAGTGAATCCCCCCAGCTTCACATTCCGAAAGTGTCCTATTAAATGAGCCCAAGCAGTTGCTTCTGAAATCATAAATTCCAAAGACAATGAAAGTTGCAATCACAAGGGGTAACAGAAGCCAAACACATTAGGAACATGTTCCTTGAGCAAATAGCATAATTCCGGACACGCGGGAACACATGGTTTGCCTCAAACATGTTTCATTTTGTCATCGCACTGAGTGCACAGTATTTCTCTTTGGGTGCAAGAGTGATTGATTTCGTTGGGAGAATTGTTTGCAAGAACATGAAAGTTGCCAAAGCAAACACGTTGGAGGGAAGTGTGGAGAAGGGGAGTAAGAGTATTTGGAGTAGATCTGGGTTTGGGAAGTTCATGCAGAGGTGAGACACTGAGATGTAGAACAAATAAAAACATTCTGCACACTTCATCTACATAAATTATGTTCAGAAATCCACTCTGTGTAGACATTAGCTGTGCAGCTACAACTCTCCCTAGTGTGCCTCCAGAATGTGGGCACAAGGCCAATTTTTAAGTGAATGATTTGTAACTTTTCCTCCACATAAATTAATCTATTAATATTTAAATCATCCTGATTTTAATCCACAAAAGTCATGTAGCCATTGTAAAGAAAAAAAAAAAAACCTATAATCTATTTGTCTTTTATGATAGAATTCTATTACTGACTTGTATTAATAGATAGTCTCCAGTTATGTTGACAAAATGGAACACATTAAGAATATTTCCTTTGATCTGTTTTTCTGCTATGGAAAAAAAATAAAAAATAAAAATCTACCTAAATAATACACAGCACCATTTACAACCATGTGATTTTGAAATATTCCTTTCGGTGATTTACTTTACGTGCAAATGTTATGTTAGACATGAGAAATTTTTTTAGCTCTTATCTGCCTCTAGGTATTAGCTTCAAAGGGGTGTAAATGTGTTATACTCACGCGGTCACATTACCAACCAGCAGAAGAAATTTTTTGTTTACTCCATTAGCATTTTCTTTTTCATATAGCTATTCTTAGAGTGCAAAAAGACAACTTCTGAGAATTAGCAATAGACTATCTGAATAAACATTCTCATTTAAAGCTGGTACTCTAACTACAAAATAAATCATTTTAAAAATGGGACTAGAGACTTTTGAAGTGACTCTGTAAAGACCCAGCACAGCTCTGTGCACAGGAAGGTTCTCATCACTCATGTTAAGGCACAGTCTCTCTCCCACCTCTTGTCCTTCCGCCCAGCTAGTACCTCATGGAAGGGCAGGAGGTCACTTGTATTAGCTATCTATTCCTGCATAACAAATTACCTCCAAACTTAGCAGTTTAAAACAACAACATTTATTATCCTGCAGTCTGTATAGGTTGGGACTCAGAGCACAGCTTAACTGGACCCTCTAGCTCTGGATCTCTCACGTGGCTACAATCATCTCCAGGCTCAACTGGGAAGGATCCACTTCCTAGCTCATTCACACGGCTGTTGGCAAGATTCAGTTCCTTGCTGATTGGTGGACTGAGGCCTCCCTAAGTTCCTCCCCGTGTGGGCCTCTTTGTTAAGCATGTCACAACATATCAGCTGGCTTCAGCAGAGTCAGCAAGCAAGGGGGCAAGAGAGAGGGCCAGCAAGAGAGAAAAAGTACCAGCAAGATGGAAAACACAGTCTCATACCCTGAGCATGGAAGTGACGTCCCATCGCTTTTGCTGCAACCCCTCTGATGGAAGCGCGTCACTTGGGAGATTACATCATTGAGAGCAATGTCAGAAGCTCTGGACATATTCCTGGTGACTATTAGGGGTATACTTTGCTTGTATCTTAGGCCCCACTTTATAGTCTCGAACAGTGGTTCTCACAGTGTGACTCCAGAACCAGCAGCATCACTTGGGAATTTGTTATGATTACAAATCCTTAAGGCCTGATTCAGTCCTATCGCATCAAACAGTCTGGTTGATTCCAGATGATTCTGAGCACGCTAAAGTGTGAAAAGCATTGCCTTTAAAATGAAGGAAGCAGAGCCTCCCAAATTCTCTTTTGTAAGACCTAGATCTCAGTGATGTTAAGGTCTGCCCACATTGTCAGCATACTCATAGCCGCTGATGGTTTTGTAATGATGGTGATTTGCAACATAAACCAGGAGACATCTCACAAGGTACCGCATATGGCCTAGCCGGAAGAGTTCTTTTGGTTTTTATCTTGGATTTCAGTGTTTCAATGTATTGCACCTAACCGCACAGGCTGGTACTTTGTAGGTTTTGGAACCACGGGGAACTGGCCCACTTGAACAAAGCTTCACAACAGCTAATCCACGAAAAACAAACAAACCAAAAACAACCCTCATCTGGTTGTTTAAACACCAGATTTTTCAAGCACGTTGATTCTCTAAGCGAGTTCTTCTTAAACTCTGTACCTGCTCTCAAAAAGAAAAATGTTTCAGTGGCCACAGGTGTGCTCCTGAAGTCTGAGGAGGTTAAGAAGGCTAATTCTATATTCTGGGTACTCCTGGTAGGAGTGCCATCTCTGAGGTGAGTGAGCATCATAGCTATGGACTGCTGTGGCAAAATCCCCACTCTTCCCCCGTCGTGTCCATTTGGTTTCTCTAACATCCCCTCAAACTCACCATCTTTGGGAGGCCTCCATGCATTATGGAAAGAATATAGACTATGGGCCTGGAAGATCTGGATTCAAATCTAATCTCTGCCACTCAGTACCTGTGTGATCTCAGGCAAATTACTTAACCTCTCAGAGCCTTTATTTCCTAATGTAAGAGGCCAAACACCTATCTCCTTGGTTTAACGTATACATTAAAAGTGAGAGGATACAAAAAGTTCCCAGAACATAGCAAGTATATAATAAATGTTATTCTACCTTCACCTCCCTTTGCTTCCCCTTAGTGCCTAGCATAATGTGTTGTACATCTTAGGCTTTCCATAAATGTTAGAGAATCCAGAGCTGTGTCCTCAGACAGGCTGGGCATTTTCAGGAAGTAGACAGTAAAGCACACAGTTAGCCAACAAATGTATTAGTCCACTGATGATGCACAGAGTGAGCAGATTCTTAATATCTTTGTAGGGGAGATTCGCCTAAAGAATCATTCTGATTGTTTATATGATGTATTGAATTTATTAATGTGAATAGTTAACAACCCTATGTAATTGTATCGGTGATAGTGTCCTGTTCCATACAGCAGAGTAATAATGCGTCTAATGACACCTCCATGTAGTAATGTCTAAGACCTCAACCGCTCCCTTGGCACATGGGTGGTGAATATGGGAAATGAGCTCCAGTGTTATCACCTGACACCTCCTTCCCAGATTTCTATGGATATAACTGAGTTTACCCCCCTACATATACTCTAATTTTGAAGAGCATGGCCCTATTTGGGCAACGCTATGGCCATATGCTGAAGAAAAAGCCAAAATGACAGCTATTCCAATCCTATTGACTTACCATAAGTTAGTTGTATCAGTAAACACACACACACACACACACACACACACACACACGCCAAAGTGATAAAAATAAAAGAAAATACAATATGGCAAATCTTCTAGTCCAGTTCTACAATATTCTTAAATTTTAAAAAAAAAAAGGTCTTGTAGTATCAGTTCCCTGCCTTATAGAGAACTTTAAAGTATTATAATGTCCCAAAGACATATATTCACTAGTTTTCAATGATTAATTTGTAAATGTATGGGTGTAAATTTTGCTTTCTTAATAGAAATCAACTTCTGGGAAGCAAATAAATGAAAGTATGAAGAAAAGTATACTCAGTTTGAATGGAAAGGCCTTACAAAAAATCATGTGCCAGCAACTAAAATAAGGTCTTCCCTCATGTCAAGTAAATAGAGATTATAGATACATCTACATTTGTCTATGACTTTTGGTCAGACTAATCAATAGGTATCCAGCATAGCAGTACAAATGTCAGATATCTGAGAGTATAGGTTATTATAACTCTTCCATTCTAGTTGAACAGTGTAGACCCGTTAAGCTAAATTTTATGGTTAGAGCAGTCTCTCACCTTTACTGGTTTGCCCACCAACTCCAAATTATTTTACCTAGATTATTCATCTGGTAGATTGGCCAACTTATTCATAAGTCAAAAAATATTTATTGAATGCTAATTATGTGCAAGGTGTTATGGGTAAACGAAGAATTACAAGGCATAGCCATACTTTTAAACAACTTAAAACACAGTGGACACTTAATAGTCGACACCTCATAAAAACTCCTATGGAATTAATACAATTAAGTAGTACTAATAATAAACTCTTCAAGTTTAGAGAGATAAATCCTTCACTGAAGGCAAGGAAGAGTAATGGAGCCCAGATTCTAGAATCAGAACCTTATCCTAGCTCATCCACTTACAATATATGATCATGACAAATTGCTTAAACTTTCCATACTTTAGTTTTCCTCTGTGAAAAACAGGGTTGTCCTCCTGTAGGATGTTTGTGAGAATTAAATGAGATGAGTTACATAATATATTTAGCAAAGCACTTAGCACAGAATGCACCATATGGATTAACTATGTCGTAACAGTATTCATTCATGGAGTATTTGTATTTATGGAGAGGAGAAACAACTCAGCAGGGTCATAGGATGGAGACTACGGAGAGAAGAAGAAGAAGATATTACAGCTATGGAGAATGATATTATCAATAGTGTGAAAAGCAGGAAAATTACTGTGTCTGCTGGGACAGTACGGCCCAGGTGTGAAAGGTCATGAACAAAAGGCAAACTCACTACTTCATTGCAGAACCAATAAAGAGCCACTTCCAGTTCTTGAGCAGCAGTGCGACACGATTAAGAGGACTTGGTAAAGTTCATCTGCAGTGTATATTGGGCAATGGGGATACTGGCAATAAGGAGGCTAGAGTGGAAAAAGTATTTCAGTGGTATAGACACAGGGCAATAGGGACCTGATCTCTGACTGTAACAGGGGGAGTGGATAAGGGAGAAAAGGCAAGTCTTTGCAAAGGAAGGATTGATCAAGTGTGGTGAATAACTGGGTGGGAGAATTAAGGTGATGGCAGAATAAACGATGATTCTGAAAATGGTAAGCCTGGATTAATAGGAAAATGGAGTATTATGAATGGAAGCAAAACAGTCAAGAAGGGAAGCCAATTCTAGAATGATGCTGATCTTACAGAAGTAAAGGTTGAGGCTTTTAAGTGGATCGGTCTAGCCAAAGTTGAGAATTTAGTACCACAGCATGGAGAAGATGTCTGTGCGTGGTACCCTGGTGCACCATCGGAATTTGTTCTCCCTGTGCCTCATTCACTATCTTCTTCACTTTTCCCAACTGGCCCCAGAAGGCAGTCTTGCCTTCTACCTCTTTATCCCCTTCCACCACTATCAGGATGGAAATTAAAAACAGTCTGCAGATGTCTGACCTGTCTCTAAAACCACCATTCTTCTCCTTTCACCATTCAGAAAGTTATAGCTCCCACAGAACTTTCCCATTTTGGAGTCAATATAATAGAAATACGCTGAAACACACTTCAACAGCTAACCACATAACTCAACTGAGAAGACCCTTAGTCCACCTTTTCCTTCCTCTTTACATCCAAAATGGTTCTAGGCACGGCCAAAAAAACCTCAGTCTGTTGGTTACTTTATATGCATTTGGCTGACTCCGTGTGATGAGGCTCCAGTATTCATTTACCTGCTCACTGAAAAAATTCTGCCCTTTCATGCTGCTATTTTTAATACATTCTATTCCCATGTATATATAATTTTTCTTCCTTAAGATTCATGTCAAGCATTACTTCTCCAGAGGCTTCCACGACCCTTCCACACATAGTTATTTCTTTCTCTGTGATCTTCTACTAATCAGTTCACACTTCTATTAAAGCACATCACAGGGGCGCCTGGGTGGCTCAGTCGGTTAAGTGGCCGACTTCGGCTCAGGTCACGATCTCGCGGTCCGTGAGTTCGAGCCCCGCGTCGGGCTCTGTGCGGACAGCTCAGAGCCTGGAGCCTGTTTCAGATTCTGTGTCTCCCTCTCTCTGACCCTCCCGTTCATGCTCTGTCTCTGTCTGTCTCAAAAATAAATAAACGTTAAAAAAAAAAATTTTAGGGGCGCCTGGGTGGCGCACTCGGTTAAGCGTCCGACTTCAGCCAGGTCACGATCTCGCGGTCCGTGAGTTCGAGCCCCGCATCAGGCTCTGGGCTGATGGCTCAGAGCCTGGAGCCTGTTTCCGATTGTGTGTCTCCCTCTCTCTCTGCCCCTCCCCCGTTCATGCTCTGTCTCTCTCTGTCCCAAAAATAAATAAATGTTGAAAAAAAAATTAAAAAAAAATTTTAAAGCACATCACATAATATTTTAATTTATATATATATCTTTGTTCACCCCCCTCCCCAGATATATTCTTCTTCTTTGTATCCACAGCACATTGCGCCATGACTGGGACATGGTAGATGCCCACAAATGCAGGATACATAAATGAATGAATGGTCAGGTGTAGATCTTTGGCTTCCCTTGATCACTTGTTTTGGTTACAATATCATATCTTAATGTGATTTTTATTTGTATTTTCTTCAAATCTTATGCCATTTTATGCCTGTACTGCAATATAGGCCCAAGTATCTAGAAACAAACTCCCAAGTTTTGACACTTTAAAGGCATTTCATAGGAAGCGGTTTTAGTTTGTTATAAATTTTTTGTGTATTTTGTTGAATTTAAAATAAAAATGCTCATAATTTCTTCAAGAATTTCTGTTCAGGGGCACCTGGGTGGCTCAGTCTGGTTAAGTGCTCAACTTCAGCTCAGGTCATGACCTCGCGGTTCATGGGTTACAGCCCTGCATCGGGCTCTGTGCTGACAGCACGCAGCCCACTTCAGATCCTCTGTTTCCCCTTTCTCTGCCTCTTTCTTGCTGGCTCTCTCTCTCAAAATAAATAAACTTAAAAAAAAAGAACTTCTGTTCAAACTGAGCAAAAGCATACCCCCATGTTTATAGCAGCACTTTCAACAATAGCCAAATTATGGAAAGAGCCTAAATATCCTTCAATTCATGAATGGGTAAAGAAGTTTGGGTTTATATATACAATGGAATACTACTTGCCAATGAGAAAGAATGAAATCAGGCCATTTGTAGCAACATGGATGGAACTGGAGGGTGTTATGCTAAGTGAAATAAGTCAGGCAGAGAAAGACAGATACCATATGTTTTCACTCATATGTGGATCCTGAGAAACTTAACAGAAGACCATGGGGGAGGGGAAGGGGGGAAAAAGTTACAGAGAGAGAGGGAGGCAAACCATAAGAGACTCTTAAAAACTGAGAACAAACTGAGGGTTGATGGGGGTGGGAGGGAGGGGACAGTGGGTGATGGCTATTGAGGAGGGCACCTGTTGGGATGAGCACTGGGTGTTGTATGGAAACCAATGTGACAATAAATTATATTTAATATAAAAAAACAAATTGAGCAAAGCAACATGTTTTAAGTTCCTTTAAGATAAACTGCAGGCAAATCAAAAAGTGAACAAAAAATTAATATTAATTACTAGAGACTTTTTTTACGATACACCCAGATTTTTATCAGACACCCATGATCTGGTTCCTCTGCTCAGCTCTCTTCGATTCTGTGTGGTCCCTTCTGGCTTATTTAAAAAGCGAGAGGCCCATCTATGTGAGCAGGTAGATGAATGGGTGAGTAAAAGAAGCCAGTCTCTCTCTCCACATACAGATCTCCAAAAATAATAGGATACATGTGTGTAAAAGTGGTAAACCACTAATAATATTTAGAACTCCACAATTCCTAGTGGAAATAAAATAATAAAGCAGTAAAGCATTCAAGAATAAGAACAAGTACCATGGTTAAAACATTGGCATCAGAACTCAAAGCTTGTCTGAAACCCAATCACTCATGATTTGGTCTGCTTACAGTAGGAATTTAGATTGCTTTTATGTCATGGTCCACTTAGAGATAGGCAGGCCAGACCTCCTGGCCAGGATCTGCATTAAGACTGTGCTGTTAATTATGCGACTGCTGAACACACTCATTGTCAATGGGGACTTTTAACAACTGAACTACCAACAGAATTGGTTGAGTCCCCCTTATGCTTTGGTAGGGGGCGGGTAAGAGAATTGCAACCATGTCTAGAGTTAACAAATATCTCACTTGCAATAGCTCAAAATTACAAAACAGGTAAGGTAATGTGTCCTGCTTGGCTTAGAAAGACATTAATAAGTGCAACTCTTTAAACACTCAATACTGGGGCGCCTGGGTGGCTCGGTCGGTTAAGCATCCGACTTCGGCTCAGGTCATGATCTCACGGTCCGTGAGTTTGAGCCCCGCGTCGGGCTCTGTGCTGACGGCTCAGAGCCTGGAGCCCGTTTCAGATTCTGTGTCTCCCTCTTTCTCTGACCCTCCCCCGTTCATGCTCTGTCTCTCTCTGTCTCAAAAATAAATAAACGTTAAAAAAAAATTTTTTTAAACACTCAATACTTTGTTTAACATACTATTTCCAAAATAAGGCACACATTTCCAAGAACCATCCTTAAAGCCTGACTCTAGAAATAAGCCAAATTTTTTAAACCTTCAAGAGAGGGGCGCCTGGGTGGCCCAGTCGGTTAAGTGTCCGACTTCAGCTCAGGTCATGATCTCGCAGTCCATGAGTTCAAGCCCCATGTCGGGCTCTGTGCTGACCGCTCAGAGCCTGGAGCCTGTTTCAGATTCTGTGTCTCCCTCTCTCTCTGACCCTCCCCCATTCATGCTCTGTCTCTCTCTGTCTCAAAAATAAATAAACGTAAAAAAAAAATTAAAAATAAAATAAAATAAGCCTTCAAGAGAACTCATGTATGCAAATGAGTGTTTCCCTCTAAGCAATCACTCTGGGAGGCCGTATCAATACCAATGATGCTATCATTCCCAAGAATCTTTTGAGAAATCTTCTTTTGTAACTAGTTTATTCAAGATGGTAAATCTTCAGGGACATTTTGTTGTTTTGCCAAAAAAATATATCTGACCCAACTTGGTCATCTGTTTTATTCACCGTATTTGACTGTCAGTGACATTTGGCTAATTGAAAAAATCAAATCCACCCTCAAAGAATGAACTCTGCCTAACAAACGGGCAATTTTTTAAAAATTTATTTCAGAGAGAGAGAGAGAGCACACAAGTGGGGGAGAGGGGGAGAGGGGGAGAGGGAGAGAGAGAGAGAGAGAAAGAATCTTAAGCAGGCTCCACACACTCACTGTGGAGCCATTTGTGGGGCTCGATCCCACAACCCTGGGATCATGACCTAAGCCAAAATCAAGAGTCAGACATTCAACTAACTGAGCCACCCAGGTGCCCATCAGGCAAAAACTTTTCTGTTCCCAAAAGTTTTCAGCATTGGGCCTATCAATAGAAAATACAATTTTAAAATGATCAGTCTTTTAAACATCACATGTAAAATACCTGTTGGAAGGACAGGGCCAAATTCATTGCCATAATTAATTATGAGAAATCGAGCAATGAAAGCTCTTGTCACACCCAGAGAGTTTTATTAATGAAATACTGACTGATTGCTTATTTTGTACTGATTTTTTCAAATTTTTATTAAAGAAAAAAAGTAATAGACTCACAAGAAGTTGCAAAAATAGCACGTGAAGTTCCATATTCTCTTTGCTCAGCTTTCTCCAATGGCAATACTTTATGGAATTGCAGTACACTCTCAAAACCAGGAAAGTGATGCTGTGTAACACTGTTAAGTAGGTTATATAAGAAGACTTTATGATGTTCGTGTGTGTGTGTAGTTCTATGCAATTTTATCCCATGTACAGATTCATGTAACCACAATAATCAGAGTACGGAACTCTTCCATCACTACAAAAAGAACCCCCTCTTGCCACCCTTTTATATATAGACCCTTCCCTAATTTCCCTGTTGTAGGCAACCACCAATCTGTTTCCCTCTCTACCGTTTCGTCATTTCGATAATGTTATACAAATCATATCATACAGTACCCTTTTGACATTGGCTTTTTCACTAAGCATAATGCCTTTGAAATCCAGTTTGTTGCATGCATTAACAGTTTATTCCTCTCTGATGCTGAGTATTCTTCCATTGTATGAACATCCCAGAGATATTCACCCATTGAAGGAAATGTAGATTGTCTTTATTTTATTTTATTTTATTTTTTCGTATAACAAATAAAGCTGCTCTGGACATTTTTAAAGATTTTTCTGTGAACATAAACTTTCATTTCTCTGGGATAATGCCCTAGAGTATGTGTGCTAGGCTGTATAGTACGTACATATTTAGTTTGTAAGTAACTGATAGACTATTTTCCAGAGTAACTGTACCATGGTATATTCATACCAGTAACGTATGAGAGATCCAATTTCTCTGCATCTTCACCAGCAATTGATATTATTGCTATTTTTTACTTTAAGTGTGTAGTTCCCTTTAGTTTTTTTATTTAAAAAAATTTTAGTATTTATGAGAGACAGAGAGAGACAGAGTGTGAGTGGGGGAGGGGCAGAGAGAGGGAGACAGAATCCAAAGCAGGCTCCAGACTCTGAGCTGTCAGCCCAGAGCCCGATGCCGGGCTCGAACCCACGGACTGTGAGATCATGACCTGAGCTGAAGTCGGAGGTTCAACCGACTGAGCCACCCAGGCGTCCCAGGAGTTCTCTTTCTCATTTTCAGAAATTACTGGTCCAGTTTATATGACTGGTACTATCATAATTCAGGAGGGATAACTCTGTCTTCAAAATGGCTTCCTGAGTATGAACTTCTAGATTCATTTTATATTTATATTAATTTTTAGATTTAAGATCATAAAAATATGTTTTCTCTACTTCAAATTTACCTGTGTCCAGTAATAAGCAATCGAAACCTCACTTCAGTCACTTGCACTTGGTCTCGTAATTTCTCCCATGGCACAAACATACCCACGCCTAAAAATGCTGTCTTTCCTGGGAAAAAAAATCCTACTAGCTGCACTGTCTTGTTTTTACTGGGGGAGGAGAGCACTGGTTGCCTCTGGTTGAATTCATGAGAGAGCTAGCTTTGTGGCTGGATTGCTGGGGATGCTGGGAGAGAGCAAGACAACCAGAATTCTGCAGGTTTGCTGTGCTTCCTTCATTTCCAGAAAACAGCTTTTCTCTGGTCAACGTTAACTGGCCTATATGATGATCCATTAAAAAAAAAAAAAAAAAAAGAGTATAGACTGCTAAGTTAGTTGAAAAATGAACACTTTACTTCAAACAGAATTCAAAGTGCACTTGACAGGCTGTTTCATTAAGTACTTGCCTAAGGTAGAACAAACTAGATGTAATTCACTTTTCCCCTCAAGTTCACGCCATTCTTTGTGAAGAGGCCCAAAGTACTTACTACTAGTATTAGGGGCTAAAACAGCAAGTAGGAAATAGAATCCAATCACAAAAGCAGCATATGGCTTCTGCTCTCCTTACACATACCCACAACTGCACACTGAAAATTACGTACCTGAACGTTACTACAGTTAAAACACTTCATCGTATTTATTTACTTCCTTGTAATCGTAAAATTACCTCTGCTGGTTGATAATGATGTGTTTTGGTGGCGGTTGGGAGTTTTGGGGAAGAAAGAGTGTTTGTTTTTAATTTAATTTTGTTTGGTTTTAATTTCAGAGTAGGGTAAAACTTTCTAGTCTGCCCACGCTTCCTGACCTATACAATTTGACTTACCATTTATATTGTCTTATAAATAAAAGTTTGAACAGATGAACCTCAAAAACTTGCTGATGCGTAAGAGAAGCCAAACAAAAGACCACTATACACTGTGTGACTCCACTGATAAGAAGTTCTAGAACATTTAAAACTAACCTATGGTCACCTTTTGGGATGAGCACTGGGTGTTGTATGGAAACCAATTTGACAATAAGCTTCATATATTGAAAAAATAAAAATAAATAAAAAAATAAAAATAAATAAATAAAACTAACCTATGGTGATAGGAATGAGCACGGTGGGTGGGAGTAGGGTAGTACTGATTGGAAGCAAGCATAGAGAAGTTTTCTGGGATGGTGAAAGTGTTCTGCAACTTGATCTAAGTAGTGGTTACACAGGTGTGTGTGTGTGTGTGTGTGTGCACGCAATCACGTGTGTGTACACACACAAACTTCACCAAGTTGAATGCTTAGGACTTGAGCACTTTACTACAGAATTCTTTAATTAAAACATAAATTAGCAACTGAAATGAAAGAATAAGAGGCTTGATGATAAAAATCACAGAATAGATTTTTGGGTTTTCATTTCAAAGACTCCAAAATTTTTTTAATTTTGCAAATTATAATTTTCCTCAATGCAAGTGAGCCATGCTTCTCATCTCTTTCTTCTTTTCTGCCTCTCCCAGCTTCTTAACTAGTTAGATTTATGTTGCTAAGTCATGCATATTGTAACTGTTAAATTAAAATATTGTGAAGTGGGGTGTGGAAGCAATAAAACTCTATTAAGATCCGTTTAGGCCTTTAAAAATTCCATGATTCCTTTCACTCACATGACATCTTTCATTCCTCTTTTTGAAGTTTGGATCCAAGGAATTTTGCATGCTGTGGGCTGGCATTTAGTTAATAGCATCTTTAGCTGAGGTTCCATTTTCTAAATTAACAAGATCAAGAACAGTGACCTGATATTTCTTTGTACATCTGGCTCTTTTCCAAAAAGGAGGATTAGGGAGCAAAAGAAAGAGAAAGTGAGAAAGTGAGGAAGGAAGGGAGGAAGGAAGGGAGGGACCAAGGGAAGAAAAGAAGGAAGGAAGAAAGGAAGGAGAAGAAAGAGAGAGAGGGAGGAAGGAAGGGAGGGAGTGAGGAAATCTAACCATTTTGGTCACCTTTATTCTAGGGCAGAATGTGTCTCAAATTTTTTGTTAAATATCACATTTTTTACCATCTAACAAAATGTACAAACAACCTCACACACATACACACAACCTTTAGTTGCAATATACCTTGTATTTCTCATTTCTCTCGTTTCCCTAATTTCTTGTGCTTGAATCCATGGAAAAAAAAAATAAAGAAAAGAATTTCCATATAAACCATAGGGACAGAATCAACTGCTTGCTTAAGGAGTTGAGCCAAGTCAGGTTTAACTTCTTAAAGAATATTTGGAGATGGGCAAAGAGGGCAGAAAGAAGGCTGAAAAGTAGGGGAAGAATCTGTCTAGGCACGTAGTACGTGCTCAATACATATTTCTTTAGAAAAAGACCGGTGACAAACAAATACAAATTATTTATGCAAGTAAAGAACTGCTACAGCAAAGTGTGAGATCAAGACAGTGGATCAGGAGGGCAGCTGACACCCCCATTCCCAGATGCTCGACTTGGAAATTTCATGTTTAAAAACTGGGTGGGGAGACGTAAGACCAAGCTATTCATAGGCAATGTGAGAAATAAGGAGAGACAGATGGGGAGAAAAATATGGAGCTTACCGAAAGCACAGGGGTGCTTTCCAAGCCGGGAAGAGGGAACTAGGAGCCTCTTTCCACTTGGCTGCCCCCAACTTCTCTGCTGTGCTGCGCATTCTAAGGCAGTTGGCTGAGCCTTCGGCGTGGGACGCGGGCGAAGGGGCTAGGGACGGGTGGGAAAGCAGGGCCGGGCAACAGGTGGGGACGTGGTGGACTTTTGTCTCCGGGAAGGAAATCGGCTGCGCTGAAAGGGCGGAAAGCAGTGGCGTGCAGGACTTGAGTCTGCGGGGTCCCGGGCGTCGTCGCCATCACCCCGGGCTTCTCTAATTAGAGAAGGGATGCAGGGTGGCATTAGTTCCCAAACGTTTTAATCGAGCCTCTTTTCAATGGCCAGGGATAAATGTAGCCACTGTTACTCTGTGCTGAATGGGTCGCAAAGGCTCCCGCCCGGCCCCCAGAGTGGCCATTCAGGGTTCTTTTCACAGCCTCTAAGCGTTTCAGTCCCCGGGCCTAGCGACACTCCAGAGCGCTCCTAATTAGTCTAATTAGAAAGGTGGATTGATAAATGGAAGGAAGACAGAGTTGGGTTAGGAAGATGCTCAATGCTGCCAATCTCGGCTGGGTCGTCGCTTATTCTCTCCGGAAAGAAAAGAGCGCAAAAAAGGAGGTTGGAGCCGGAGCCCGCCCGCCCGCGCAGAGGCTCGGCTCTGGCCGGATCCGCGGGCCGGGCGGTCATTGACCCCGCGCTTCCCGCCCACCGCCCGCCGGAGCCCCGCAGCGGGCACCACCGCTTCCCTTAGGAGCGCGTCAGAGCCGCGGCCTTCCAGCCTCCGCCGCGCAAGATCCGGAGGAAGGACTGCGGACGAGCGGCGCACAGCCTCCCGCCTCAGGCCGGCGCCTCTCGGCCCCACCGGGTCCCGCGGCCACCCCTTCCTCGCCGGGAAAACCGTGCGGAGGCGCGGCCTGCGTGGCGCAGCTGCGGGACCCGAGAGGGTAGCGACTGGAAGCTCCGCGCGGGGCCTCTGCGTCCGGCCGCGCCACGTGGCCGCTCCCGCGCCCTCCCGCCACCGGCCATGCGTGTCGTGTGAGAAACGCCTCATCCCGATGAAGCCGGCACCCCAAGAAGGAAGTAACTTTGGTTTGGGGACGAGGCTTCACTGCGCGCGGCTGCCGGGCGCCGGGCGGTGTGCATCCGAGGTTTCCTTGCGGTTCTCCGGAAGCAGGCCCCTCACCCGCGCCGCCGCCCTCAGGGTCCTGGGCGCGGCCGCGCGCGCCGGGACGCCGGGCACGGACCGGCCCCCCGGCCCCGCGCATTCCTGCGCTCGCGCGGACGGCGGGAGGCCGGGAAGGGAGCAGTGCGGGTGGCTTCAAGAACACTGAACCTTTAATTGGGCTATAAATCAGGCAGGGGAGTGCGGTGGAGTTTGTGCAGGTGTAAAAACAGAGGGGAAAGCCCGGGCCGAGCAGCCACAGCGCCCGGGCAGGTCAGAACCTCCAGCAAACTAACATCTTGATAAGTCCGCTGACAACAAAATAAACAGTGGAGAGGGCCGGGGAGGCGGGGAGCGCTGTCAGCCGCGGTCCGCGCGCAGCAGCACAGAGGCCGTCTGCTAGGGGAAAGCAGGCCTCTCTTGGTTTTTGTCTGGGGCTTTGGCGGGGCGGGGGGAGGGGGGGGGGCTAGGGAGGAAGGAGAAGCAAAATTCTCTCCCTTCTCGCCCTCTGGATTTCAGCATCGCATCCTAGTGGACAGAGGGCCCCGGGACTGTTAGACGGTGAAGGTTTGGGGAGTGCGCTTTGCCTCAGCGACTGCCGCTACGTCCGGGTGCCTGAGCTGTCGGCGACCGCGGGCCTGGCCGTGGCTCGACGGACGCGCGGCCCTGTGCGATCGACGACGGGTCTCTGCGCCCCCTCCCAGACGCGGCGCCACCGGGAGACGAGCCACCGGCTCCGGCTTCATTTCAACGACTGACGTTGGGAAAACACTGCCGCGCCCCTGGCCCAAGGAGGTAACACACCAAGTAGAAAGAGCGATCAAAAATTAATTCGGTGCACTGCTCGGGAGCAAAACCCTGTCAAAACCTTATCGAGACGTTGGCACAAGCAGCAAACGGATTCACAGGCAAAGGAAAACAATACAAGTCTCGTTAGATCGTTTTTCTGGACATTGTTTAAAGTCTGAAAGGGACCAAATCGTTTCAAAATGTTGCCAGTAAAAATTATCCTATGTGGAATGCAACTAATCCTTTTAGGTTCCTGTCAACTGTTTCCACAAAAGGAATCCGATTTTTCAAATCAAAGATCCAAAAGTCTTTGGGGAGAGATTTATTACATGCCAGAGCTTTAGTTACAGAATAGAGTTACAATAACAACTCGCACCCACCAACTCCCTAAAATAAGGGATCCCTTCCCAGATAATCCTAAAGAAGTGTGAGGGATGGCTTGCTGGAGCCCTGCTATGTATTGGGGGAGGGGAAGGAGATGGAGGGGAAGAGGAGGAAAGCTAAGAAATCTTAAATTCCTGACATAGGAAAACAGAACACAGAGTGCCTCAGCATTTTATTTTTATCCTCTCTACCCCTGGTTACTTTTGAAGAAGAAAACAAAACCCAAACTTGGTGACTTGCCCTCCCAGTTCCTTGGTGATGACAACTTAAAGGTGAGGTTAATGCGTGAACTGACTACGGAAAAACTCTGGGGTGCCTAGGCACCCCCAGTGGTGCGGAATCTGGACTCTCTGGGTTTGCATATTGATGTGTCTACAATTTCTGCAAGTGGAAAAATATTTATTTTAAAGTTTGTAAAAGAATACAAGAAAAATAGACTGTGTTTTATTTTTTTTTAATTTTCTTTGATTTGTAATAAAATGGTTAAGCATGTGAAAAAAAAGGGTCCGAGGGTTTTTCACTGTGATTCGATTTAACTCTTCACAAACCCATGTGAACATAAACTCATTCCATGTAGGTCACAGTCTCAGTTCACAGGACTATGAGCATTTTGTGATGTGTGCCTCCCCCCTTTAACTTCTTCTTCTCTTCACAGAGAAGAAATAGTGGCTGAGGATTCCACTACTAGGTGATCTATTAGTAAAAAGCCTTAAAAACTTGGGAGGAAACTCAAATTTATATTTATGTGCACGGAGGAGTTTGGCACTCCAAACCACATGGACACTTAATGTGCTTTAGGTGTTTTGTGAGTAAACTGCCAAACTAGAAAGACACTGTCAATAACCAGACAACCTCTGTTTCGTTTACAGACTACCAAGTTTGAAAGAGTTATGTTAAATGAAAAAACTGGAAGGCAATTATCTTCCTACTCTTCCCTCCACCTTGCTGTTTTCCTGCTGCACTGGCTTGCTCCTCTTGCTCCACGAGTGTATGCTTATGTTCCTGGACGCAACGTGGTGGCAGGAATTCTTTCATTTAACGTGGGAATAAAGGGATTTGCAAGGAAGCAGGTGCTCAATAAATACTGCAGACTAATCCCACTTTACCAAGGCTTAGAGGTTAAAGAGATGATCAGTAGATACGCAACTAGAGAAAAGAAATAGAGCAAGAGACTAGAAGAGTGGATTTAAAGCACTACTGGTTTGTTTATTTTAGAAGGGAGGAGACAGTCGTCTCTACAAATACACAACTGGCCGAAGAGAAAACACAAGGCCATCTCTTCTCATTATTTCCAGAAAGGCTTAGGTAACAATTGATTTCATACATAGAGAGGGGATTTTGAAGAAAGAGGAGTTTTTACAGATGGCCAAAGATTTCTCTTAACTAATTTAAGAATTTGGGTCTCCTCCAAAGTTTAGAAGTCTTACTTTTCATTTCCGGGAAGAATAAGGAGGTCGGAAGGAAGCCTTAGAGGAATCATCATTCTATACAATTGTATAGGTTTTATGTTCTCCAAAATATGTTCCCATAAATGGTCTTATTGTAGTCTCACAACTTATCCCCAAGCTCCCCAAAACTACAAATGAGTGTAAAAATTGATCTAACATTTAGTTTCACACTAGTCTTATTTATTCTGTTGTGGGATTTGGAGAATTTTTTGGTTTGTGTTCCCCCCCACCCCCCACTTCATAGTCAATCATTAAAAAAAAATCGCATCATGGTCATTTTCATATATATGAAGCTTTGCGTTAAAATGGTACCAAGTAGAAATAGAGAACCAAGTTGTTTTTCATTCATAATAATACTTCATTGTTGACATTTCAGAAAATGTGTTGTGTCCTTTTATTGCTGAAAATCTCTGCCTTTTACTTATATTAATGGGAATTCCGAAACAAGTGTATACAGAGGCTTCTAATTTCGGCCATAACTAATATGTGCCACTGCTTTGTCTTTACTAGTCTGTTATTAATCAGTCAGTAGTTGCAAATAAGAGAGAACCCTCAATTTGTGCCTGGATCCCTCTGGGACAGAGAGGGCCAGGCAAGGCCCCAGGGCCTCTGATCCACCACCTTGGGCCTGCCCAGAACCTCCCCTGGTGCTCAACAGACTCACTGGGCCTATGGACACATTCCATATATAGCTTGCATTCTTAACACATTAGACAGATTCTCCTTTAACTGTAAGATCCTAAATGCAGGGAAACACCCCATTGAAAAATCAAGTCAGTTTCAAAAAATAACAGAAAAATAATCTTCCAAACTGTCTCCTGATTTCAAATTCAGGATCAGAACTTTCCAGGTTCTCTAAATACTGTTTCTGATATTAACTGCCTGCTTTTATTCCTGAAATGGGATTTTGTTATCTTTTACAGTGTAAAATCTAAAAGAAGAACTGTTTCTGGTTTTACAAAAATACTCCTCTAGAAAGTCAATGTTACCTTCCATTAAGCACTGTCCCTTGAAAAGACCGCTATAGACACTGGGCTTTACAGTCTGCAGCTCACTGTTAGGTGCAATCCTTGCACTGACTCCAGCTTGGATGTTCTCATAAGGGACAAAGCATTGGCCCCAACAACTGCCCGAGGAGGCTAGGGTTTAATAATGCTTCTGGTGGCAACTGGCAAGGATGCTTTGGCATCAAGAAAAAGATGTGATTCCAGCAGGTGGTCTGGAATTCCCTCCCCGCCTAAGCATTTTAGGGAAACCTCTGGCCACGCAGTTCTGAGCTCCAGGTGGGATTGTCCCTCAGGA
Organism: Leopardus geoffroyi; assembly: GCF_018350155.1. Lineage (NCBI taxonomy): Eukaryota > Metazoa > Chordata > Mammalia > Carnivora > Felidae > Leopardus > Leopardus geoffroyi. The sequence goes on from NC_059326.1 coordinate 137,973,739, forward strand.
GGCTCCAATGCCGTGGATTAATTGTGCAAGGGCTAAAAGGACTGGCTTAGCCCACATCATACACAGCTGTTCAAAGACAGAAAAATCTTCAAGAGTGTGTCTGGACAGAGCGGAGAGGGTACATTCTGAGAAAAGTGATTTTCTTTCTCATTAAATGTTTAATCAGTTGATCTGACTCTTACATATTCTTTTTTTTTCCACTTAGAGACAATATGACCTTAAGTGTGGTTCTAAAGACCTGCTTAGCAAAATTTCTGTCAGTGTGGCAGAATTTCAACCATTAAAAATTAGGGAGAAAAGCAGAGGAAATGGGCAAATAGTACAAAGGTGAAAAGGTGAGGTAGGTTTGTGTGTGTGTGTGTGTGTGTGTGTGTGTGTGTGTGTGTGTGATATTTTAAGGGAGATTGCTAATGCACAAAAGATTGGAAGAGTGCTGTCATGTGGCACTAGGTAGAGGAAGCTGACATTTCTGAAATAACTTGACTAGAGATTGCAAATGTACCTACATGAAGGGGCTGGGGTATCTCCTGAGTAGAGGAAGGAGGGAGGAGGATCTAGCAAGGAAGCAAAAAGTGAATAAAAAACAAATGGCTTTTCTACACAGTGACCTCTAAGGCAATTGCCCTGCCACAGTGGGTGTTTAATAAATCACAATGACGGCCACAAAGTGGCAGTGTGATGTGAAGGGCATAAAATGGGATTTAAATACTGAAGTCCCAGTAGCTGTGACCTTGGGCAAGTCATTTCATATCTTTTCAACCTTAATATCCTTATTTGTAAAATGAGATCAGTAATAATTCTTGTTGTCACTATTTCAGTGTGGTTGAGAGAAATATTAATGAAAATCCTTTTTAAACACGAATGTGTGCTGAGGGTAATGACTGGAATAGATGGGTGGTTCCTAAGGAACTGGTAATATCTGCTTCTTGATCTGATGCTGGTTGCAAGGGTATGTTTGCCTTGTGAAAAGTCATTGAGATTTGTGCATTTTTCTGTATGTGTATTGTACTTCCTAAAACGTTTACTTTTTAAAAGTGAGACTAGCTCAAAATGGCTTTTAAAGTCAGGATGATGATGATAAAGAGCAGGAAATTATAAGTGTGGGCCAGAAACTCAGAGGCTTTGTCTCATTTCTCTTCTGAGCCATCTTATCACACCTGGAGGCTCAGAACTCAAAAAGGGGATTGATGATAACAATCCATTATTTTCTATGTGTGTTTACTTGTTACTGAATAGTGTTTTCCTGGTAAAGAAGCAAGAGGAATGAACCAGGAAGCTTCCTGCGTGCCAGAGCGGTCAACAATAAAAAGAAAAGAGCCCAAGCTGTTCATGTCAAGGGAAAGATGTGATTAGAGAGATGTGACATGCAAAGAAATTATCTGAAAAGTGAATTCAGTTGGGAAAGTACAAGTCCCAAAGAGCCATGAGCAGCTGGTCATGATCAGATTCTCCATCTTCCTGTCAAATGTAATCGTATCCAAATTGGCAGGGTATTTATTGCTAAAGTCGAAGGGCCAGATTTTACACTAAACATATTTACACATTTACATTCGTGGCCCTATAAACAGTCCACATTTCACTGGCCGTGACATCAAACACATTTACCAACAAAAAGCATATGCCTAATTACAAAATCATAGGGGAGAAGAGAGGCAAGTGGCAGCTGATGGGCAATGAGCAGTCATGCCTGTGTGTGTGTGTGTGTGTGTGTGTGTGTGTGTGTGTGCATGTGTGTGTGTGTATGTGTGTGTGTGAGTGCGTGTGGCCCAGCTGCAACACCAGGAAACAGGGAGAGACAGGAATGGATGCTGACAATGCCGGGCCCACTTTACTTATACTCTGCTTCCCAGGCCATTCCTTGTCTGGTTCAGTTCTAAAGGGGGCAGGGGATCCCTGGCACGCCAATGTGTCCTGCGGTCATCCCCTTGAAGGATCCCAGAGAGACCAGAGTGACTGCTGGGCAGATTTCTGATTTGGATTGAGTTTGATGTACATATGAACTTAAAGTTGTCCCCACATGACTTTTCTCAGTCAGTAATAAAAATAAGTGTGAGCAAAATGTGTAGCCAGCAGAAAAATTTTAAACGAAAACTAGAGTCGTTAACTCCTGGCTCTGGGTACTAAGATCTGATCCTTACTCATCTATAGCAGTTATAATAACACAGTTAGCTGCTCCAAGCTTGGTCTTCGGTCAAGCAAGGAAATCAGAGCCACCAGGGCCAGAGAGAGAAAAACAAAACAGGCACAGCCGCTGGCCTCAGACAGCCTTTAATAAATGACACAGGCTGGTAGTCCATCAAAATAATCACCTTCCATCAGAAAAAACACCTCCCCCAGCTCTCTCAGAGGACAGGGTACAGGAAGGAATGGTGGGTTTTCAAAAAAAAAAATAATAATAATAAAACCTTAAAGGCTGAAGCTTTTCCCAAATGGATGCTTATTACATTCACTGTAAGAATTTTGATAGTAAATATACCCCAAATACAGTTCCACCAGCAGAAAGTTTGGGCAGGAAAGGCCCACTGAGTAGGGGACCAGGAAGGAGAGCTGAGCAAACATCCAGATGCCTCAGTGAGAGAAAATGGGAGAGGTTCTCATCATTTTTCCTTCCTCTCCCCAGTTTCTTTTTCTTTTCTTAAGAGGAAAGGAAGTGGCTCTTAAATAAATGCACGGGATGCGGACGGAGAGGAAACTTGTTGAGCAGAAGCTCTAGCTTCTTATTTTAAAGAAATAAAATAATTACCCAATAGAGAAAAAAAGAAATCAACCAAGAAACGATCTAAGGTCATGACATCATGTGTGGTACAAGGAGCAATTCAATCCATAAGGGCTTCATTACCCGGGCAATAGATAACATTTGGCTAAATCTAGCTGCAGAGTAAATCTCCGCAGCACAACAGAGCCCTGAATGGAGAGGCTCCTTTTTGTGTGGTCCTTCTCCGGGAGCTGCCTGAACCATTAGCCCCAATATATCCCTCTCCCTATTAACTGCAATTCCCTCCCGACTGAGCTTCGGTCATTTGTCTCCAGGCTCTACGGGGGCGTTTGATGAGCAGAGAAACAAGGCGAAGGGGAGAAAAGCGTCGGGTTAATGAGTTGTAGCAAATCCACACTTTGTAGTTGGGAGGAGGAGAGCTGGTGGCCAATGTTTGTCCAACCGGTTTATTTTTCGAGACCCAGCCTATTGAGGAAGGCTTGTTCAAGCAAGCTTCGTCCTTACAAACACACAAACATCCTTCTGTTTGCCTTCAAAGAAAAGAGGACCAGAGCTGGATTTGCATGCGAATGAGGAGCCCCGGGAGGAGACGTCCTTGCCCATCAAAGGCCTCCGTAGCCCGGCAGCCCCTCGGCCTTTGTTCCAGCACCTGCTCGTCCACTCAGCCAACCGGGCGAGCCCCGCGTTCCCGGCCGCCCGGTAGTCCGCCACCGCTCACTCCCTGCCCGGCTCGCCGCCTTCGCTCCCCACTATCTCGTCCGTCTCCGGGCCAGCAACACCTACCGTGGAAGCCCAAACCCGGAAGGTGATGAGGCAAAACGCGACAGTGAGCAGGCCGGTTGAGCTTACTTTTTCTTAGGGCTCAGGGGCGCACCACAGGCTTGCGGTCTCTCTAGCTGGCTTGGGTGATGCGGGACCCCACCTCCAGACGCCAAAGGAGGCCAGCGCTGGATTGCACAGTGCCTTGTTACCATTCTCTTAAAAGCGCGGACAACCTGGGGGCGGGGGAGGGGGTAGAGTCCGTCCTGGCACTTTTTAGAGATGCGGGAATTTGAAGAGAGAGAAGGAGTAGCTGGGATTCCCCGCTGTTCGGGACATCCAAGTATCATGCAAATAATAATAATACCCATGGCCCCGTTCTTTCACTCTCTCCTCATAATGACTTTCAGCTCTAAGTTTCAGATCTGTGACTTACAGAAGGCTGCGAGGCATGCAAGCGGTGCCTGGGCCGTCTGGGTTCCGCCTGCTAACTCGTCTCCACCCCGGGGCAGCTGTGGCATCTGGACGTTCTCGGTTCCAAAGTCCTCTCTCTTAGCCGTGCTAGGGCAAACGTAACTTTTGTATATAAGATTTTGATCTAACAATATTTCAGTTTGTATCTATATACTTAGTAGTAAACTATGAGGGTATGTTTAAACTCTTATTTAATCTATTCCAAATATTTGATAGGAAAAAACCCGGAACTTAACTTTTGAGGCTGTGAGAGTCCATTTTTTCCCCTCCCTAAAGAGGGACAAGAGGACAGGGCATCAAGAATGAATGTCACTGCAAAAATATTGGCCTATAAGTCAGTCTTCGTTAACTTGATTGGTTAGTTGTGCAGATCTTCAGGTATATACCTGTCCAGATTTTTTGAAAAATAATTTAATAAACATATTTAACCTCCTCTGCAACTCACTAATATTATTTAAATTACATATGCTTTACTTTTATTTGGAGCCCACAATAACATCTATAGTCATCAAAACTAGAGACTCACGTTTTTTCAAAGAACTAGAAATTGCCTGCAACAAGTAGTTATTGAAAACACTTAAAGTTTGAAAAAAGATAGCCTAAATCATGAAAATTGTATAAATACTTCAATAAACACCTGATACATTTTCATTTTTATTCTTCGTGTGTACTACCCTAAAATTGAAGATTTCTCTTACACACCTTAAGTTACACATTTAAATTAGAATTTCAATGTTAAGTTTGCCTTTTAGAATAAAAATTTCTTTATTCAATTCCTGGAATCCCTTCTGTCAGGAGAGTGGTGGCTTTAAACCCTAGAGCTTTCAAATACAATTTATTTTATATGTGTAAATATTCAGGACTTCAAAGCTACTTAAGTGTTGATCATCTCTAAAAATTTTAAACTAAAAGTTACCTATTTGCTTGTGTTGCTTTCATTACAATATAATGTGTTGCAGAGCTTTTACAGATATATGCAATATTGTGCTCAAAAGCGAGTGGAAATCAAATGAAGTGGGAAACTGACAAATAAATTTAAAGTTCCATAAAATTATCGGAGGGTAACTGTGGCATTAATTTTAAATAGCCTCAATGCTCTTCAAAATGGAATGGAATGAGATTTGAAAATGTATACCAAAGTAACTTCTTCAACTTGTAATCATTTAGAAGTCGTTTCTGGTTTCTTGCAATAGCTTTGACCTAGGAAGTATAACTGAAAAATCATGGCATGATGCTTTTGTTAAATTCTCTTTGAAAATAAAATGTCCTATTCTATATTGGGTTCCTACATAACTCCCCTAGAAATTTCCTTAACAAAAGAGAAAATAAACTAAGCAGGGGACGACTGAAGCCAACTTTTTGGTGGATTTTTCTTTGAAAATTAAGCATTTTATTTCTGAAAAAGTGTAAAAATCTTACATTAGAATAGTACAATAATAATTGCCAGTAAAATTTACAATACTCCTTGTAAAGAATACGCAGTAAGTACAAAATAAAAAATCCGCATGTCTATTATGATACAAAACACAGGTTAAAATAAGAAATGATAATTTTGACTTTTTCTCCTTGTGTAAACATGTTAATCGTTTTTTTCCTTTTCATGAAAAAGTACACCAGACAAGTGTCCTCAAATAAAAACTATTGCTTCGCTGGCACTCTTCAGGACCTTTACTGTTTGTATATCATTCTTTTGAACATTACTGATATTTTTAACGCCTGGACCTGAGAATCTCTAGACCTCAAAAAGGCTTAGATTTTTTAGAAAAACGTTTCCCACAAGTCAAGGAAGCCCCTTGTGCCTAGGCCAAGGGAATGCCCCCACCAGTACCCTCTTCCTCCGCACCCCGGGTCGGGGCCTGCAGCATAGGGCGACTTTGCATAAATAGAGGGACCCGCAGAGCCAAAAAGCGCGTCCCCGCTGCTGCCAAACTCAAGTCTTGTCTGAGAGTCCCAAGCGGCGAAAATGGGGGCGCGAGGTCTGGAGGGGCCGCGCCGGGAGAAGTGTACCAAACGCCAAACCAGCAAGATGAAAGAAAAAAAGAAAAAAAAAAAAAAAAAAGCCGGGATTCCTACCTTCTCTTTCCCAAGCGCGCTAACATAGCGTTATTAACAATTTGAAATCCTAGCAGTAAAGTTCTCGACACTGGACAGGGCAGTCCCTTGGTGCAGAGTCCCCAGCGCGGCGGACGAGGAGACCGAGGAGGCGGCGGCGGCCGCGGCGGCCACGAGGGAGCGGGTGAGCGCGGCGGCCGGGCCTACGGCCGCCTGAGCCGCGCAGCCGCCGCCGCCGCCGCCGCCGCCGGATCCCGGCGCGGGCGCGGACGGGGTCCCCGCAGAGGGTGAAGGCGAGGCCTGCACGGCGACGGCTGCTTGCGCGGCGGCGGCGGCGGCGGCCGGGCCCAGGCTGCCTCCGATGATGCTCTCGATGGAGAAGGGCGAGCGCGCCAGCGCCGAGGCGCCCGGGCCGCCGGCCTTGGCAGCCGAGGCCTGCAGGGGGGCGGGCAGGGCGGCGCCGAGCGGGTGCGGCCGGTAGCCGAAGGCGGTCCGGGCCAGCTCCGCGGCCGCGCCGTGCGGCGGCGGGGGCGGCGGGGGCGGCGGGGGCGAGTGCGGGTGGAAGGCGGCGGCGGCGGCGGCGGCCGCGGCGGCGGCGGCGAAGAGGGCCGAGGGCGGCGCGTAGGGCGGCAGCTGCAGGCCGTAGCCGCAGCCGTAGGGGCCGTAGCCGTAGGCGTGCGGGGGCGGCGGGGGCGCGGGCGGGAAGAGCGCCGCGGCCGCAGCGGGGTCGCCCGCGCCCGCCGCGCCCCCTGCGCTGCGCAGCAGCAGCGACTCGGCGGCCGCGGCGTTGGGCGGGAGCAGCGGCTGCCGCTTGAAGCGCTTCCTCCGGCGCAGGAAGCTGCCGTTGTCGAACATGTCGGCGGACTCGGGGTCCAGCGTCCAGTAGTTGCCTTTGCCGGGGTTGCCGGGCTCGCGGGGGATCTTGACGAAGCAGTCGTTGAGCGAGAGGTTGTGGCGGATGCTGTTCTGCCAGGCGGGGAACTTCTCCCGGTAGTAGGGGAAGCGGCCGCTGATGAACTCGCAGATCTCGCTCAGCGTCAGCCGCTTCTTGGGGCTCTGCAGGATGGCCATGGTGATGAGCGCGATGTACGAGTAGGGCGGCTTCACCAGGGGGTTCTTGGCGCCGCCGCCCGCGGTCCCGCCGCCGCCGCCGCCGCCGCCCGCGCCCGAGCCCGCGCCGCCGCCCCCGCCGGCCCCGGCTCCCGCCACTGGGGCTGGGCCCGGGGGCGCCGGGGAGGCCACTGAGCGCGGGGCCAGCAGGATGTCATCGTCGTCGTCCTCCTCCTCCTCCAGGTCCTCCAGCTCGTCCTCTCCGGCGTAGGAGCGCCGCCGCCGCCGCCGCTGCGCGGGGACCGCCAGGCGGGACACGCCGCCGCTGCCCTCGTCGTCGTCCTCTTCCTCGTCGTCTTCGTCCTCGCCCTCCCCTACCACGTCGATGTCTGTCTCCTCCGCGAGGCCGGAGGCATCGGACATCTCCGTGCTCAGGGTCATAGCTGTAGCGCGGCGGCGGCGAGGCGGCGCATAGGGGCGCCGGGCTCCGGGCTCCCGCCGCGCCCCAGCCCGGGTCCCGGGCGGCGGGCCCGGCACGGGGGCGCCACGCTGGGGGCGCCGCCGCCGCTGGAGCTGCGCGGGAGCTGCCGGGCTGCGGCAGAGGCTTTTTGCGCCGCGACTTTGTAACTCCTGCGCCGCCGCGAGAGCCGCAAGGTCTCTGCACTCGCTGGACTCCGCGCGCACCGGTTCCAGGCGGGGGGACTTGACCTTCCCCTTGCGGAGCGGGGCCTCGCACGATCAGTGAGGAGGGGGTGGCGAGGCCCCGGGCGAGCAAGTCAGAGTGTCGGGCGCCTGGGACGGTGCGGGACGGGCGAGAGTCTAGGGACCGAGCTCGGCGAGGCGAGGGCTGAGTCCAGGAGAGGGCGGACCTTTCCTCGGCTTATAGCAGGAGGCCTGTCACATGGTGTGCACGTCAGAGCGCTACCGAGGGAAGGGAAAGAAAGCCTAGGAAATCAGCCCTGCTAGGGAGAAAGTTTACCCGTAGGAGGGAGCAGCAACTGAGAACATGGGGGGAGGAGAGAGGACCCCACCACTCTTTACTACTCCTTGTCAAAGGGGTTGGGACCCGAATTACGTGCTGGCCCGCGGTGCTCTGGACCTAGGGCCACTGCACGAGTTGGAATTCCCAGGCTCCTTCCCTTCAATTAGCCCTCAATCCTAACTTCACAAGCACTCCCGTGACGCGACAGTTTGACCAGTCAGATGGCCTGTAGGAGACGTCCAGCCCAGAGGTAACTCCCCTCCCCCAATCGTCCGAGGTGGTCCCTGGGGAATGGCTCTGAGATCTGAATGGCTCTGAGATGGGTTGTCCCATCTCCCCCAGATTGGGCCAGCAGCTCCCCCATCGAATCTGTAGAGAACCCCCCCCCCCAGTTTAAGCACAATAATAATTGTTTACTGACCTTTTAACCTGTCCCCTTCGGTTCTTCTCCAAAGACGTTTGTTTTCCGCCATCTGTTAATAAAAATGTGGTTAGGCTGGCGTTTTAGTCACTTATCTGCAACTGAATGCCCTAGAAACTTGACAGCTAAACTAAGCCCCTCTAATGAGAGGATCTGACAAATTTCATGGGAATAAAGAAAGTAATCATTGAATGCAGAAAAGAAATAGAAAATGTTAGTGAAAAACAAAATACATTTTTAAAAACTGCACCCTAGGAGCAACTCATAAAAAGCTCTTTCATAATGGGTAAGGGACTCTACAGTTCTTAGTAAGAGGAACATTCTAATCAACACTTCACAGTAATCTCAAAATACTTAAATAACTACAACATATACACATACTCAGGCTTAATAGGAACTATATTAATTAAAACTTTCAAACCAGCTTTAGAAATGTTTTTGGAAAATCTAAATATTTCCAATAGCTACTGGTAAAAAGAAACGAAATAATATTTTAAAATAAGATGCAAGTTCTTTTCAATCCAATTTTCCTTTTCAGGTCACAAGGTAGTGGAAATAATTTAAATATGACATTATTTTGAGTATTCCCATCTTTGTCATCAACTCTAATCATTGTGGCTGGTGTAAGAATCCCAATAGCTTGTGGAATTCACACTCACATAACCATACTTTTTCGATATTTGAATTTCCTAAAACACTTCTATTTCAAAGTAGGGACCTGCCTCCAAATTACAGCTTTCTGATTAAAATAACCACTTGACAAAAACTATCAAAAATCAATGGCTTTTTGTAGGAACAATCATCAGCTACCTTTGTGTATATCATTTTATCCACCAGGTTTTTCACATTTTCAAACGTTTTATTACTCCCTTATCCATCACCGAGTCTCAAAAATAAACTGTCCCCCCACCTAAGACTTATTTTAAAATCGAGTTTTTGTTGCCTAGGAGAGCTAACCACCAGTTACACTTACAAATGACCCATAAAGTCCATCATAGATCTTTGACAGATCTACGAGAACGCCTCAAATTGTAAATAAATTATTTTCCATTGAGTCTCGTTTGAAAAATGACTGAACCATTTAATTATTGTAAGGCGCTCAGCATTAACCTGAGCCAACATTAATCAGCACTATTAATCAGGCATCACATTGCTTTGTTGATGTAGCCAGGATTCCTTACCAAGGCGTTCACTTTTACATTAGGAAGTTTAAGTTTTATAAGTACCCAGTCAATAGCTAAATAAACACCATGATTTGCACTAGACTGAGGATTGGTGTGTGGCGAGGTATTTGAAGGTAAAACGGAGGGGAGGAATTTGTTCGCAGACCGTTAGTTACTTTAGGTGATCAGCCCCCATTCCCCTACCCTGAACTTGTCTGTCCAAGGAGGGCGCTGAGATTGACTTTGCGTTCCGTTTGTAACTTTGTCCAAAGCTCCCTCCCCGAAGGGTTAAAGGGATCTTCCCTGGAAACGTTTGAAAAACGTGGCAAATTATCTTCTGGCCACTCAAGGATAAGTGTTAGGATTTAGAGAAGGTCAGAGCTGAAGATCAACCCAGGAGGAGTGCTGCGGGGACAGTGTTAACAGAGATTTGGGTGAGCTTTATACTCGAGCCCCAGATTTGGACGTGTCACTTGCTTTGTTTGCTTTAGTGAAGCTACACTTTTGTACGCGGCCTGTAGCTCCCGGCTCTTGAAATTCCCAGAGCGCGGAAACCCAAGTGTTTCATTTCCCGCGTGGTCCTCCTTTCCGCCCCTCGTCCCCTCCCCCCGGGCGTCCCTCCCAAACGTGCTCCCAGCTCTCAGCCCCGGCTGGGGAATATCCACCACCACGCTCTCAAGCTGGCACAAGGGACGAGAAACTATTCTGTGAGGCGGGCTGGGGGCTACGCGGCGATCTCCCTCTCGTGTGCTCCGCTGGCGTGCACGCTGAACGCGCGGGGCGCCCGCCTGGCCGGGTGGTGCCCACGTGGGGGAGGGCTGCCCCCTGGCGGCGGCGCAGCGCCCTGCTGACCGTGCCGCAGGCCCGGATCCCGAGCTGGGAGGCAGCAGGCGTTTTGGAAGTGTGGCTAGTGGGCTCCGGGCCTTCCCTCCCACTGGCCGTCGGACGGCCAGGGTTTTTGTTTCTTGAGGCCCCACCTCTCCTTCTTGGGAGCGGCCGAGCAGTAGCAGAGGCCTTTCTCTGAACCGCAGGTTTCTGCTGTTTTCACTTGGATGGTTTGGGCGCTCCACAAGTCCCCCCACCCCCCCACCCCGCCCGAGAGAGCCAGAGAGCCGTTATTGGGATTGTGCGGCAGCAGGAATCGGGGAGGTGGCTGGACCTTCTACGGGGGGGGAGGGGGGGGGCTCGGCGCCTTGCACTCGGTCCCCTCACAGAACCTCCTTTGGTGGGTGAAGGCTAGCAGAGACCTGGGGGAGTAAACTCCCCATTTGGGACCTTGGACTCCAGCTCTCTCTACCCCAGAGCATCCCAAGAGTTTACCCATGAATGTGTATACGAACGTGTTTCCCAACTCGGCGGACGCTTGGGGCTGCGTCTCTCCTGGAATCATTCCACAAGTCTGTACTGAGATACCACTTTGTGCCTAGAGCTCTGGCTCTGGAGAGAAAGAATAAAACTGGAGTCCGTGGTGTGAGGGGTCCCGTGGGGGAGCCAGGTAGATGGACAATTGTTAGTCCCAATGACAAGTGCTTTCTCAGTCCCCCGGCCACAACAGCTGTGCCTGGGAGCCGTTCTTTAACCGGACACTGTCCTTCCCTGTGGCTCTACGCATCTTCCTTTTCTGGAACCTCAAACGTCTGGAGGCCAAAGGGCACTCTATTCCTCGTTGGTTTTTTTAAATTGTTTTTTTTTTTAAATTGTTTTCCAGTGTGTGTTAAAATATACATAGCATAAAATTTACCCTTTATTTTTACTTTTTAACTTTTTTTCTTGTGACTAGGCTCAGAGCCTTATATGTATTAAGTAATGTATAACACGAATATATACACAAACATCACATCGGTGGCATGGCACAGTAGTAAAAATTTACCACTTTATACAATTCAGAGGCATTAAGTCACGTTGAGGCAACAATCATATTATCCACTTCCAGAATTTTTCCATCATCCCAAACTGAAACTCTGTATCCATTAAACAGTAACTCCAGGGGCGCTTGGGTGGGCTCAGTCGTTAAGCAGCCGACTTCGGCTCAGGTCATGATTTCGCTGTCTGTGAGTTCGAGCCCCACGTCCGGCTCTGTGCTGACAGCTCAGAGCCTGGAGCCTGTTTCAGATTCTGTGTCTCCCTCTCTCTGACCGTCCCCCGTTCATGCTCTGTCTCTCTCTGTCTCAAACATAAATAAACGTTAAAAAAAATTTTTTTTTAACAGGAACTCCATTCCTCCCACCCAAACCCCAGCCCCTGGCAACCATGATTCCACTTTCTCTATGAATTTGAGTATTCTGGCTGTCTCACAAAATAGAAAAATACAGTGTTTGTCCTTTGCGACTTGCTTATTTCACTTACAGTATCTTCAAAGTTCATCCATGTTGTAGCGTGTATCAAAATGCCATTCCATTTTAAGGCTGAATAATACTCTTTTCTATATATACACATTTTGCTTATCCATTCATCTGCCAACGGACATTGGGTTATTTTTCTCCTATTCTGTTCCTTTTCAAACCTCCATGCACCTAGCTCTTTGTAACACCACGCATGCAGTGGGCATTCAATAAAGGTTTGTCATTTTCCTACACCTTTTTCACCCCAGAAATCCTCAAAGGAACCCCATTGTCCTAAGAAAGCACACACATTAGTGAAGTCACAGCAACAGTCTTCCCACACCCTTCTAGATTTGTAACCTCACCTTGCTCACGATTTTGAGACTTTTTTTTTTTTAAGATTTCTTTTTTTAAGTTTATTTATTTATTTTAGTGGGGGAGGGGCAGAGAGAGAGGGAGATAGAGAATCCCAAGCAGATATTCTGCCACCACAGAGCCCAACGATGAGCTTGAACCCATGAACTGCAAGATCATGACCTGAACTGAAATTAAAAGTCAGATGCTTAACCGACTGAGCCACCCAGGCACCCCAACGTTGAGACTTTCAGATTCACACTCTGCACATTATCTTCAATTTTAAAGAGTTTAAAAAAAAAAGTAAGAGTTAAGACTCCACCAGAATTGTGAATATTTTCCCCTGATGCGTGCGTGCGTGCGCGCGCAAACACACACACACACACACACACACACACACACACACACACTTACATTTTATATCCCTTTCCTGCCTTCTTACCTGTCTTAAAGCCTTGGAGGCCCCAGATGACCTTGAAATGTTTCTCTGGCTGTCCAGGTCCTTCCACTTCAGCATTCTCTAGTGGTTTAATATTCCTTCCATGAGGGTTGGTTCATACATGCCACTGAGCTAATGTCAAGGTCACAACAAGTGGTGAAGTGGATACCATATGATGGCTGCGGAAACAGCCATGGACAGTTGCCTCTAGTTGTTACAGAGGCCACGAAGGCAGAGTGGAGCCCTCCATCTTCATGTCGCAGTTCCAGAAGCCTCTCCCAACATACGACTCCATGGGCCAGACTCTTTGCACCCCGTAAATCTGCTTCTTTGGAGCCAGTTACGTAGTCTGAAAATAAGTTCAAGGCAAGGTGTTGCTGGCTGAGAGTAGTTAGTACCTCTCCTAAGGGTAGGTACATTTTAACAAAAAACATTTGATAAAATGTCATAATCCAGTTTCAAATGGGGGTCTTCACGCAGTGTAGTTGGAAGTTAGAGTCCTTTGTGAAGAAGATATTTTAGTGGCCTTCTGGGTCTTATTAAGCAGTCTTATGCTTGCACAACAGCTCCTTAAACAAGCATTTCATGTCCTGAGCAAGATTCAGAAATCCTCAAGAATTCAGTATGTCAGCAAAGGTCTAAATCTGTGTTTTATAACAGCAAAATTATTTATACTGACTCAGGAATTTTCATTACCGCAGTTAACCTGGACTAGCCCCCCTGCCCCAACACACACCAGCACAGAGACTTATTTAGCTCTGATCTCAGTGGCTTGAGGCAGCACGTTTAAATTTTGTATCCCAAAATGAAAAGTTCAGAAGATATTTTTATCAGGAATTTAACTGCAAAATACACACATCTCCATTCCAGAGAGGACTCCTCCTTTGGGGGGGTTACCTTCAATACAACACTCTCAAGAGAACATGTTCATAGCCTCACCTGGGTGGCTCAATGGATTATGTGGCTGACTTCAGCTGAGGTCATGATCTCGCGGTTCGCGAGTCCAAACCCTGTGACCAGCTCTGTGCTGACAGCTCAGAGCCTGAAGCCTGCTTTGGTTTCTGTCTCCCTCTCAAAAATAAATAAACATTTAAAAAAAGAGAATATGTTTGTAGCTCTGTAATCTTCTCATGTTTACTTACATTGTTTAATAAGTTAATTTCTTGGAAATAGACATATTATTTTTAATTCTAACATAAGAATTAAAAAATAGTATTACCATATCTAGAAAGAATGCATTTATTATTATTTTTTATTTGTAGTTCACTCAGGGGCTCTCTGTGAAGAGAAATCTCTCTGCTTGGGAAGAATGGGGCTCTTTAAAGTGATTTTAGGGATGCAGCTTTGAAAATAAAAAGGATCCTTTATAAAACCATGAGAAAGCCTTGTCACTTATTGCAATTTTTTGTGTGTTTAAAATACATAGTGACCAACCGTAGCTATTGCACACACACGTGTGCACACACACACATGCACATGCACACACATACACTCTATTGCTTGGTGTCCAGGCTTAAACCAAGACTGAACTATCATCCCTCTGCTTTACATATGCAAACACACCAAAAGATCTCAATATCCACCCTCAGGGGCAACCCTTCACCTGACACCACAGTCTGGCACCAATGTGGCGGTGGGGGGTTAGTTGCTGTGGAATACAAACATAGCCCCTGTGCAGAAGGTGGTCTTAAAAATTTCCACTAGAGGAACATGTGAGCAAATTGTCTTTACTAGAAAGCTCTGATTGGCTAACTTTCTAGAGCAGAAAAAACTGAGAAAGGATCTGAACCCAAAATCTACAGAAGAGTAAAGAAAAATAATGACCACTGGTAATAAAAGACATGCAAATTGGAAAAAGGTGAAATGCCATTTTCCTCGATCAAATCAGCAAAGAACATGAACATGATGGGTGTAATGGTAAGAACTCAATCATACACTTCCTGTGTAAAGTGTAGTGACACAAAACTTCTAGCAAACAATTTGTCAGTTGTATCTTCAGTGCCCATTCTCTCTGTATCATTCATTCTAGGTCTCCATCCTAAGAAAACAACCAGAAATATAAACAAAGATTTATGTACAAAATTGTTTGTTGTAGTGATTTTTTTAAGGGAAAAAAATTGGGAACATGCTAAATGCTCAAGAGTTCAACGTTTTACTATATATCCTTAAAATGGAATCATTTGCAATCATTAAAAGTTAGGTCTGTGACTGGAAGTCCTAATCAGAGCAATCAGGCAAGAAAAAGAAATGAAAGGCGTCCAAATTGATAAGGAAGAAGTAAAACTTTCACTCTTTGCAGATAACATGATACTATATATAGAACCCCCTAAAGACTACCAAAAAAACCCCAAAACTACTAGAACTAATACATGAATTCAGGAAAGTCGCAGGATACAAAATTAATTAATATACAGAAATCCATTACATTTGTACACACTAATAATGAAGCAGCAGAAAGAGAAATTAAGGAAACAATCCCATTTACAATTATACCAAAAATTGGGGCACCTGGGTGGCTCAGTCAGTTAAGCATCTGACTCTTGATTTTGGCTCAGGTCATGATCTTAAGGTGGTAAGATAGAGCCCCAATGTGGGGCTCCTCACTGAGCGTGGAGCCTGCTTAAGATTCCCTCCCTCTGCCCCTTCCCTGCTTGCACTCTTTCTCTCTTAAAAATAAAAATTAAATAAATTAAATAAATAAAAATAATTTTTAAAATTTACAATTGCATCAAAAATAACAAAATACCAAAAAAAAAAAAACTACCTAGGAATAAACTTAACTAAGGAAGTGAAAGACCTATAATCCAAAAACTATAAAACATTGATTAAAGAAATTGAAGATGACACAAACAAATAGAAAGATAGTCCATGTTCATGGGTTGGAAGAATTAAATGTCCACACTACCCAAAGCCATTTAATGCAATCCCTATCAAAACACCAACATTTTTCACAGAAACTGGAACAAGTAATACTAATTGTATGGAACCACCGAAGACCCTGAATAGCCAAAACAATCTTGACAAAGAAGTACAAAGCTGTAGTAATCAAAACAGTATGGTGCTGGCAACAAAATAGACACCTAGGTCAATAGAGAACCCAGAAATAAAGCCATGCTTTTATAATTAATTAATCTAAGACAAAAGAGGCTAGGATATACAACAGGAAAAAGACATTCTCTTCAACACTTGGTTCTGGGAAAAGTGAACAGAAACTAGACCACTTTCTTACACAGAAATAAACTCAAAATGGATTAAAGACCACCAAATGTGAAACCTGAAGCCATAAAACTCCTAGAAGGAAACATGGGTGGTAATTTCTTTGACATCAGCTGGAGAAAGATTTTTCTAGATATGTCTCCACAGGCAAAGGAAACAAAAGCAAAATTAAACTACTGGGACTACACAAAAATAAAAAGGTTTTGCACAGTGAAGGAAACCATTAATAAAACAAAAAGGCAACCTACTGAATGGGAGAAGACATTTCCAAATGATATATCCAATAAGGGGTTAATATCCAAAATAAATAAAGAACTTATACAAGTGGATATCAGAAAAACACACAATTAAAAAATGGGCAGAGGACCTGAATAGACATTTTCCCAAAGAAGACATACAGATGGCCAACAGACACATGAAAAGGTACTTAACATCTCTCATCATTAGGAAAATTCAAATTAAAACCACAATGAGATATCACCTTACAACCTTTCAGAATGGTTAGAATCCAAATGACAAGAAACAACAAATGAGGATGATGAGGATGTGGAGGAAAAGGAACCCTTGTGTACAATTGGTGGGAATGCAATTTGGTGAAGCCGCTGTGGAAACAGTATGAAAGTTCTTCAAAACATTAAAAATAGAATTACTATATTATCCAGTAATTCCACTACCAGGTATTTACTCAAAGAAAATGAAAACGCTAATTCAAAAAGACATATACACCCTATTTTTATTGCAGCATTATTTACAATAGCCAAAATATGGAAGCAACCCTACTGTCTATCCATAGATGAGTAGATAAAGGAGATGTGGTAGATATGTACAATGGAATAATACTCAACCATAAAAAAGAATGAGATCCTGCCATTTGTAACAAGATGGAAGGACCTCGAGCATATAACGCTAAGTGAAATATGTCAGAGAAAGATAAATACCATATGATTTCACTTATACGTGGATTTTAAGAAACAAAACACAGATTCAAAAATAGAGAGAATAAACTTTGGTTGCCAGAGGGGAGGTGGATGGGAGAATGAGTGAAAGAGATAAAAGGGATTAAGAGCACATACTTTTCTTTTTCTAATCCAAAATGTGTTCAGTGGGGGGTGCCAGGCTGTCTTGGTCTGTGCAGCACGTGACCCTTGATCTTGGGGTTGTGAGTTCTAGCCCCACCTTCAGGGTAGAGATTTTACTTAAAAATAAAACTTAAGTGTTTTTATTGGGATGGTTTCCCATCATCTTGATTCTGGGGGTTATTAGTGCTACTTCCGTCTGAAGGAGCATCCTTCTGTAAGTCTTGCTTTTCCTCCTGTAGGCTGGCAATGGAAAGTGGAGCAGCCAACACACAAAACTACAGTTTGTGCATGGCTCAAGACAATCGCGATTTTATGAGCATTTCACATCCATGAAGTAGGAATTGGGGCTACGCACCAGGCACTTCTTCTTCCGCTTCCTCTCCTCCTCTCCTGGGGAGGGGTGGAGGAGGTCCTTGGAGAGAGGCATGTTTTCGTGGGGAAGATGTCCCTTCGTGAAAGGCAGAATACACTTATCTTGATGAGCATTGAGTAATGTATAGGATTGTTGAAGTGCACACCTGAAACTAATATAACACTGTTTGTTAATTACACTTCAATAAAAACATTAGGTCTGCAAACAATTTTAATAACTTGAAAAGGTCTTAAGACTAATGGTAAAGGAAAACTTCAGATAGAAAATTACACATAATATCTTACCAATTTTTAAATATGCTATACATGTAAATAGTGTGACTGGAAGGAAATACAGTAAAAGGTCAGTTGGTTATTTCTGAGAGGTGGGATTATGGTGATTTTTACTTTGGTATTTATATTGCACTTTTCTATCTTTCCCTCATTTTTCACAATGAGCAATCTCCAAATTGCTGAGCTGTGACCTGAGGAGCATAATTAGTGTAAAAAAAAGACTATAGTCTAAACAGTTTATATCATCTGACGCGTAACTATTGGAACAGACACTAAGAATTTAAAACATTTTTTAATGCTTATTTATCTTTGAGAGACAGAGAGAGACAGAGCATGAGTGGGGGAGGGGGAGAGAGAGAGGGAGACACAGAATTCAAAGCAGGTTCCAGGCTCTGAGCTGTCAGCACAGAGCCCGATGTGGGGCTCAAACACACGAACTGTGAGATCATGATCTGAGCCAAAGTCACACACCTAACCGAATGAGCCACCCAGGCACCCTCAGACACTAAGAATTTTAAATAAACATGATAAATATCTTAAAGAGAAAAGAGAAATTATTAGTAAGATCAAGCAAGAAGATAAATAATTTTCGAAAAACCCTAGTGGAAACATTAAGTATGAAGAATGCAAGAGATGAAATAAAGAACAAACAGATGGAATAAATAGCAGAATGGAGACAGCTGAAGTATGGATTGGGTTTGAAGATCAGTGTGAGGAAGTCTCCCAAAAGCAGCTGGAAAGGACACAATTCTAGCTCGAGGCACTTTGTAATTTTAGCAGGAGAGAGACAGACCATAAGAAATAAACAAAATGAATACATGAATTAATGAATGACTTCTCTAGTATGCTAGAGGTTAATAGATGTTGTGGGGAAAACAGTGAACAAAGACCGGAATAATGATACAGTTGGGTATTTAGGGGAGGAGAATTCCAAGCAGAAGGAATGATTAGGGCAAAGGCCCTGAGGCAGGAACAAACCTGGTCATATTTAAGGAGTAGCAAGTAGGCCAGAGCAATCTAGTGGAGTGAGCAAGGGGGTAGTGGACCAAAATCATAGAATAGGAAATGAGGTCAAAGGGGTATGGGATGGGAGGAGGCGATCATGTAGGTAGGCATTATAAAGACTTGGGTTTTTACACTAAATGAAACAAGGAGCTGTTGACAGAGCAGTCACCTGCTAGAATTCATCCTTAAATCCTGTAACGGATTCATCCAGTTGCTCTGTTAAGAATATCCTGTATCAGGGGGTACCTGGGTGGCTCTGTCAGTTAAGCGTCCCACAACGGGCTCTGTGCTGACTTCAGCTCAGGTCATGATCTCGTGGTTTGTGAGTTCCAGTCCCATATCAGGCTCTTTGCTGACAGCTCGGAGCCTGGAGCCTGCTTCGGATTCTGTGTGGCCCCCTCTCTCTCTGCCCCTCCCCTACTCCGTCTCTCCCAAGAATAAATAAACATAAAAAAAAAAAAAGAATACCCCGTATCAGGGTGCCTGGGTGACTCCATCGGCTGAGCGTCCAACTCTTGATTTTGGCTCAGGTCATGATCTCAGGGGTTGTGGGATCAAGCCCTGCTTCTGGCTTCACACTGAGCATGGAGCATGCTTGGGATTCCCTCCCTCTCTCCCTCTCCCTCTTTTCCTCTGGTCCTCTCTTCCCCTGGCGCTCTCTCTCTCTTAAAAAAAAAAAAGAAGAAAAAGAAAGAAAGAAAGAAAGAAAGAAAGAAAGAAAGAAAGAAAGAAAGAAAGGAAGGAAGGAAGAAAGAAGGAAAAGAAAAAGAAAATCCTGTATCAAGCAAGGGAAGAAACAGAAAGACACGTTAGGAAGCCATTGCAGCAATGCAGGTGAGACCCAATGGCAGCAGAGCATAAACCGGGTGGGTAGCAGCAGACAGGTGGTGAGAAGTATCTCGATTCTGGATGTATTCTGAAGATGGCGCCTACATGACTTCCTGACATATTGATTACAACCTGTATGCAGATGTTAAGGATAATCACCCATTTGGTCCTTTTGCGGCATTTTTTATATCCCTCCATCTTGGCTTTTTTTTTTTTTTTTTAATTCTTTTACCTTCTGTCATCACCTAAATGTTGGCGTTCTCCAAGACTGTGTCTACAACTCTACCCCATTCGATATTCTATGCCTTGGTGAGACCATCTACCCTCATGGCATTATCTGTTGCTATCATCAAGTCATTTGAAAATTCCTATCCCCTTCCTAGTCTTCTCATGTTCTGCCGGGTCTTGCTTCTAGCTGTCTGCTGGACATGTCTACCTGAACTGTGGGCTGGGAACTCAAATGTTCTTTTCTGACTCTGGAACCCCCTACTTGTATGTATGCCCAATCACTTCTCTGTTAAGCATCTTGCCATTCTGCCAGCAAGAACGGGTCAAGACATCCAGTTACCATGGACTCCTTCCTCACTTTTTTTTTTTTAACATTTATTTATTTTTGAGAGAGAGAGAGAGAGAGAGCACACACATGAGTGGAGGAGGGACAGAGAGAGAAAGGGACACACAGAATCCAAAGCAGGCTCCAGGCTCTGAGCTGTCAGCACAGATATGGGGGCTCAAACTCATGAACCATGAGATCATGACCTGAGCCAAAGTCCTATGCTTAACCACCGAATGAGCCACCCAGGCGCCCCTCCTTCGTCACTTCTTAATGTCCGCTTTGCTACCAAGTCCTTTCAGTTTTACCTGCTACAAGGCCTGGCTCAAATGCCACATTCTCAGTGGAACTAGACTCAATTTCAATATTTTAAAGTAGTTCCTCCTCGCACTTTTATAGTTTTAGGCTTTACATTTAGGTCAGTGATCCATGTGGCGTAAATGGTTGTATGTGGCATGCAATTAGAGGCTTATTTCTGGGGCGCCTGGGTGGCGCAGTCAGTTAAGCGTCCGACTTCAGCCAGGTCACGATCTCGCGGTCCGTGAGTTCGAGCCCCGCGTCGGGCTCTAGGCTGATGGCTCAGAGCCTGGAGCCTGTTTCCGATTCTGTGTCTCCCTCTCTCTCTGCCCCTCCCCCGTTCATGCTCTGTCTCTCTCTGTCCCAAAAAAAGTAAATAAACGTTGAAAAAAATTTTTTTTTAATAAATAAATAAAAAATAAATAGAGGCTTATTTCTATTTTGTTTTGTTTTGTTTACGTATGTATCTCCAATTGTCCCGGCACTGTTTGTTGACAGGGTATGTACTGAATTTCTTTAGAATATCTGGTGAGAGGGGCGCCTGGGTGGCGCAGTCGGTTGAGCGTCCGACTTCAGCCAGGTCACGATCTCGCGGTCCGTGAGTTCGAGCCCCGCGTCGGGCTCTGGGCTGATGGCTCAGAGCCTGGAGCCTGTTTCCGATTGTGTGTCTCCCTCTCTCTCTGCCCCTCCCCCGTTCATGCTCTGTCTCTCTCTGTCCCAAAAATAAATAAACGTTGAAAAAAAAAATTAAAAAAAAATAAATAAAATAAAATAAATGTTTATTTTTGAGAGCACGCGAGCATGCATGCACAAGTGAGCAAGGAGGGACAGAGAGAGAAGGAAAAAGAGAGAATCCCAAGCAGAAAGAGAGGGAGAGACAATGCCAAGCAGGCTCCACACTGTCAGTGTAGAGCCTGATGCAGGGCTCGAACCCATGCACCGTGAGATCATGACCTGAGCCGAAATCAAGAGTCAGATGCATAACTGACTAAGCCACCCAGGTGCCCCTCTTCTGCATGTTCTGTTGCATCCATAGTGTTCTGACTTGGGTGAGATATAGATGACCTCTTTTAGAAGATATGTAGTAGCCATTTTTGTATCCATATACAGTGTTTAACACATTTCCGGCCATGCTGTGTTTCCCAAGGCTTTGCTGATATGAAACAAATATAGATAAATCAATGGCTCTGCTGTAAAAAACTGTAATTAGTTAGATGGGGATAATGACTATTGTAAGGAAGTTAATTTTTCTTGGATACATTTATGAGTTTAATGCAATTTTAATAAAAATTATCATGGCTTTTTAAAACTTCATTCAGACTATACCAAAGAATAAATGAGTGAGAATGATCAAGGAAGTTTTGGCAAAGAAGAGTGGCACTGAAGCTTGTCTTAACAGATATTACTAAGTAGCTGCAATAATCAAAATAATGGGGATCTCACATCAGAGTAAAGCAACGGTGCAAACTGTTATGTCCACAAACAAGCCCTAAACTGTGAACACAGTCTTAGTATATGACTCACATGTGGTTCCACAGGTTAGAGAGGAAAGGAAGGAGTTATTCAGTAAATGGTATAGGATAGCCTGATTAACTTCTCTTGAGTGCAAAAAAAAAAAAAAAAAAAAAAAAAAAAATTAGGTATTTTGCCCATATACCAAAGTAAATTCTAGGTAAATTAAGCTGGGGGTTATTTAGAAGTAGGTAGAGGAGGAGGATGCCTGGGTGGCTCAGTCAATTAAGCATCTGACCCTTGATTTCAGCTCAGGTCATGATCTCACCGGTTCCTGAGATCGAGCCCCCAGTTGGGCTCTGTGCTGAGAGTGGGTAGCCAGCTTGGGATTCTCTCTCTCTCTCTCTCTCTCTCTCTCTCTCTCTCAAAAATAAACTTAAAAGAAAAATAGGCAATAAACATTTGAAAACTGTTTCATCTTGTTTATAATTTAACGGCTAGTAATTAAAGAAATTCAAATTAGGAAGATAATATTTTTCCTCCAAATGGGCAAAAAAGTTACGTAAGGCTGGCAAGGAATGAGGAAACAGGCACTCCCAAGGTTTGCTGATGGGACTGAAGGGCAATTGGCAGGATGTAGAAGCAGCCTCGGAGTGTCTATACTGTTGTTTGCTCCGTGATTCCACATCTAAGGATCCATTCTAAAGAAATAATCATTTATATTCAAGGTGCTTTATCCAAACAATCCCCCCACAGGAATGTGAGCTCTGTGGAGGCAGGAATTGTATCGTCTTTGTTTACAGCTATATCCCAATGATAAAGCAGAGCCAGGCACAGAGAAAGCACTCCCAAAATATTGTTGAATGGATATTTTCACTTTCTAAAGTTTTTATTATGAAGTATTTTAGGTAAATGAAAAAGGTATATATTTTTTAAACGTATTAGTGATTTATTTTGGCAGGTGGGAGGAGAGGAGCAGAGAGAGGGAGAGAGAGAATCCCAAGCAGGCTCCAGCTGTCAGCACAGACCCCGACTCAGGGCTTCATCTCATGAACCATGAAATCATGCACTGAGTTGAAATTAAGAGTCAGATTCTTGGGGCACCTGGGTGGCTCAGTTGGTTGAGCCTCCGACATCGGCTTGGGTCATGATCTCATGGTTTGTGAGTTCGAGTCCTGCATCAAGCTCTGTGCTGACAGCTCGGAGCCTGCAGCCTGCTTCGGATTCTGTCTCCCTCTCTCTCTGCTCCTCCCCCCCCCCCCCCCCCCACTGTCTGTGTCTCCTTCAAAAAAAAAATAAACATTAAAAAAATTTTTTTTAAACAGAGTCAGATTCTTAACCGACTGAGCCACCCAGGTGCCCCCAAAATGTATATTTTTTGAAAGTACATAACACACAAGTATCCACTGCTTGATTTTGAAAAGAAAACATTACCATTATGGCTGAAGTCCCCTGTTGCATGTATTAGTTTTAAAGTAGGAAAAGGACAAAAATACAAAGCAAATTCACCATAACCTTCGGATCAGGCCAAAAATTCTACACAAAATTTTCCTTTTTCTCTAGTTTTTTAAATAAAAAATTACAGTGAAACACACATAAACATAAAATTTACCATCCTAGCCAATTTCTTTTTTTTTTTTTTTCAACTTTTTTTTTTTAATTTATTTTTGGGACAGAGAGAGACAGAGCATGAACGGGGGAGGGGCAGAGAGAGAGGGAGACACAGAATCGGAAACAGGCTCCAGGCTCTGAGCCATCAGCCCAGAGCCCGACGCGGGGCTCGAACTCACGGACCGCGAGACCGTGACCTGGCTGAAGCCGGACGCTTAACCGACTGCGCCACCCAGGCGCCCCTACCATCCTAGCCAATTTCAAGAGTACAGTTGGGGGGGGCATGCAGAACATACACATTGTTGCGTCAAGGTTATCACCATCCACCCACAGAACCCTTTTTGTCTTGCAAAACTGAGACTCTGCATCCATTTAACAGTACTTCCCATTCCTCCCTCCCCCAGCCCCTGGTAACCACTTGTTCTACTCCCTCTGTATATTTTATTACCCCAGGTATCTCATATAAGTAGAATTATACAACATTTGTCCTTTTGTGTCTAGCTTTTTTCACTTAGCCTATCCTCAAGATTCACCCATGTTGTAGCATATATCAGAATGTCTTTCCTTCTTAAGGCTGAACAATATTCCATCGCGTGTATGTACCACATTTTGTTTATCAACTCATCTGTGGATGGACACTTGGGGTGCTTCCACACTTTGGCTACTGTGAATAATGCTGCCATGAATGTAGGTATACAGATATATCTTTGAGTCTCTGAATTCTTTTGGGAATATACTCTGAGGTCGAACTGCTAGATTAAATGGTAATTCTGATTGTAGTTTTTTAAGGAACTGCCATACTGTGTTCCATAATGGCTATACCATTTTATAATCTCACCAACAGTGCACAAGGGTTCCAATTTTTCCACATGCTCACCAACACTTGTTTTAATAGTAGTCATCCTAACAGGTATGAGGTGGGAATTCATCCCTTGTGTCTCCTGCACAATGCCTATCAGTGTGGACAAGCACGTGCTTGAAAGAAAAACTATACTCAGGAAGTTTTCAGGTAACAGAACCACAACCTCATGAGGTCTTTCCAGGAAAGTCAAAAAAGGGCTTGTAACACACCCACACCCACACCCACCCACACGCACCCACTCACACACCATTAAACAGAACCTCTTTCTTGTTATCTGGAAGACTTCTTCAGCAAGCATGGTGGCCATTACCACTAGGGGCAATATTCTTCCCAAGCAAGGCTGAAGTGTGGGGAATAAAACTCCCCCAGCCCTTAGCAGGACTTGAAAGGACACAGGCAGGGACTTAACGGGACCACGAAACTTTTGGGAATAAGGTATATGTTCACTATCTTGATTATGGTAATGGTTATATATCAAACTGTACATTTTTAAAAAATTTTTTTAACATGTATTTATTTTTGAGACAGAGAGAGACAGAACATGAACGGGGGAGGGGCAGAGAGAGAGGGAGACACAGAATCGGAAGCAGGCTCCAGGCTCTGAGCCATCAGCCCAGAGCCTGACGCGGGGCTCGAACTCATGGACCGCGAGATTGTGACCTGAGCCGAAGTCGGACGCTCAACCGACTGAGCCACCCAGGCGCCCCACAAACTGTACATTTTAAATATGTGATTATATTGGATGTCCACTATTCCTCAATAAAACTGTTTTTTTTTTTTTAATTCCCCCAGTCCCTAACAAAATTTAGAATTGCTCAAAATGAATTTTATCAAAAAATAATGAAAGGTTGGGGTGCCTGGGTGGCCCAGTTGGTTAAGTGTGTGACTTGATTTCGGTTTAAGCCTTGATCTCATGGTTCATGAGTTCGAGCCCCATTTTGTGCTCTGTGCTGACAGCTGGAGCCTGCTTTGGCTTCTCTCTTGCCCCCTCTCTTTACCCCTCCCCCACTCACAAGCATGCATGTGTGCACTCTCTCTCAAAATAAATAAATAAACATTAAAAAAAAAAAAACAATGAAAAGCAAAGCACAAAACTGAGAAGAGCAAGCTAGGAAATAATTGGGCAGATTTACAAACTGCATTTTCCTTATGTTTGATACCTTGAGCCTGAATAAACACAGCTCCTCAGTGCGGGTTGGTCCATGCCTCCCTTTCTGGCCCTGATTATGAGGTATTCAGACACGTAACTTGTGGGTTGCCAGTGCTGCCTAGTTTGGTTGAGATTTCACAAGCTGCCTCAGTCTGCTTCCCAATTCCTTTTTCTGGAACAGCCAATACTTCCTGCCTCCCACAACAGGTTGGCACTTTTGCTTTATCTTTTCCTGGATTCTGTGCCCCAGATGAGGAAAGTGTTGCCTTTTGGGATTCAAAGATTCCTTCTCTGCTCCAGGCAAACCGCATTAACCTTGCTAGTAAACTCTTACTCACCTCAGAAGTTGTTCCAAAATTCCCTACCCTCACCCCTGAGCCACTGTTGTCTGTCCTGTTCAGTTCGTCTGAAACTCATTCATTCGTGGTCTATTAAATTGACTTATGGCAGGGCCACCTACTGCTCCTAATATCTGAGCCTAATGTCATGAAGGGTCAAGAGAAGTGGTGACCATCATGCAGAATCTAAGGTACCTAATGGTTTCAATAAAATACCAGCCACATAAGGTACAAACATTTTGTGAAAAAAGATAATTTTAAAGACACGTTGCCAACTACTATGTAGCAAATTACCACAAAATTCATTAGCTTGAAACAACCTTTTATTATACTCATGACATGTGCAAGTCAGAAATTCATACAGGGGTTCATAGGTCTCTACTACAGTATCCAGGGACTCAGTCGGAAAATTTGAAAGCTGGGGTGACCCAGGGCTGGGGACAGGAATCATTTAGAAGCGCGTTTATTTAACATTTCTAGCAGCTGATGCTAGCTGTCAGCTGGGATTGGCAGTTAGAACACCACCATGTGACCTTTCCAAGTGGCCTGAATATCCTCACAGCTGACCAGTCTCCAAGAGAACCAATGGAGGCTTTATTGCCTTCTGTAATCTAGCCTAGGAAGCTATATAAGTAGTCACAAGTCCCCCAGATTCAAGGAGAACTGTATTGCTTTGTTAGGGCTTCCATAAGAAAGCATCACAGACTGGAACTCAAACAACAGAAATGTATTGTCTCACAGTTCTGGAAACTAGATGTCCACAAGGTATCAGCAGGGTTGGTTCCCTCTCCAGGTTGTGAGAGAAAGATCTCTTCTAGGCCTCCCTCCTTGGCTTGTACATGGGCGTCTTCTCTCTGTGTCTCTTCACATCGCTGTCCCTCTTTGTGTGCCCCTGTGCCCAAATTTCCTCCTTTTTATGACACTAGTCATACTGGATTAGGACCCACCCTAATGACTTTAACTTGATGACCTCCATCTCCAAATAAGACCACATTCTGAGGTGCTGAGGATTAGGACCTCAACATAGGAATTTTGAGGGAAACACAATTTAATTTGTAAGAGGAATATAGACCCCAACTCTCAATGGGCAGAGTGCCAAAGTCACCCCATAAAAAGTGTGTGTGGGCGATATTATTACTACCATCTTTGGAAAATACAGTCTAACACATCATGATACATAATGCTTAATGATGAGAATCTATGATAGTTTATGTTATTCGTTTCATGTAAGTCAGCTCACAACATAATAAAACAATGATTTGGGGGAGAGCTATTTTCATGTGTTTCATATTTTTATGGCAGTCAGAGAGCTCAAATGCCAAGTGTTTGGTTCCAAACAAGACACCTGGAAAATCTGTGGCTTGACTTTTCCAAGGCAATGAAGGCATGTGCTTCAAAAACTAGTGCTTCCCAACAGAATTTCCGGCAAATTATTATTTCTGGCTCAAGGATTTGCTCCACTTTAAGCTCCTTTACTGATGTGCTTATTTGTAGTAGACACTCAGTGCCTGTAGTTCACCCTTGACCAATCTTGTCTTCACTCAGAGGTATTCATGCCTATCTATTTTATTTTCCAGTAATTTTAAAGTAAATTTAAACATGTATTTTTATCAAGTTTTAGGAAACACATATTAATAAGTGCCTACTGTAACTGTAAATCTTATCACGCCTCATTTGTTGCCACTATTGTTACTATGTGAATTGACTTACAGTGCAAAAAATCAGGTGGGGCTTCTGCCAAACCCAGCCTGGCGGTGATAACACTTACTGGCCCAATGCACATCAGCAAATGTTCTGCAACAAGTATTGAATAAAGATTGCACAAAAACCAGTCTCGAAAATCTAAACATTCCTTTTGAAAGTGGGGAAGACACCCAGTTACTCCACAATCCACTGGGCTAATCTCCAAATTGCTTTTCCAGAACTACCCACTCTTGCCACTTTGCTCTTCCTAGCCTAGCCTCTTTTCTCCTGGTCAGCCTCTCCCTCCCTGCCCACCTGGGCAGCACACATCACAGGGCCCACTCAGACCTACTGAATTAGTCCAAGTTCCCCAGGTAATTCTGGTCATCGGCTAGGTCTGCCAACCACAGATCAGTGTGATCAAATTCAAGTTCCCTAAGCTTAGCCTAAAAAGCTGTCACCTCTGCTCAAGTCACCGTCACATCCTCCACCACTCCCCATCTCATGATTTACCCCCTAACAATACTCAGTAGGTTGCTTCCCCCCAGCCCCCACCTCAGACCCTGCCCAGGTTGAAACCCTCCACCCACCTTGACAGCCAAACAACCTATTTTCCCTCCAAAATCCAGCTCCAGTGTCTGCTTCCATGAAGGCTTCCCTGACCATGAAGCCAACCCTCATCCAGTGTTAATCCTTCTCTGCATTTCCGCTGCACCTCGTTCACAAACAGCAATCAGCACAGTGTAGAAACATACTTGCTTGCCTTTCTTCCCTGCGAGAGTATGATCCACTTGAAGGCAGGTTCGATGTCATTTCCATCTTAGAATTCCCAGCATCTAACCCGGGGCTGAATTGAATCAGAATAAACTGGTTTTATGGGAGTACACAAAGAAGTCCTTTGTCAAGCAGGTCAAGTCTCCTTTGTACAAACTCCTTGATGTTACTGTGTTCAGTTAGGCTGCTGTGTGTGTGCTACTCTGCCTGGCTCTGACATGATCGATTCTTTCAGTATTTAACACAGTACACACAGGCTCTTTTCCTTGGCAAGAAAGCAAGTCCCTATAAAGACGTTTAAGGGCATTAGCATTTAAGGAAAGACTCCCAAACCAGGGCTCTCCTGGTTTCTCCTACCACAGACCCTTGAGTTCCATCCTCTCCCCTCATATTTCATGATCTTATTTCACATCCCAGACAACAGGGATCAATGTTTGCTTTACGTTGCCTGCCTCCTGTTAGCTCTTCTTTGCTTAGAACTTTGACCAAGATTGCAGCTGCAGCCCGTTGGTGACACTCCCAACTTGATGCCATCAATTTCCAGCCAACAAAAACTTCACAGATTATATAAAAACTCAGTCACACCAAGAATTTTGGCATTGCTCATCTAGAAACTGGGGATTTGGTATTGCCCAACATTCAGAGGACTGAAGTCCTTGCTTCTTAGGCTGGATGGTCTCTGGGAGGATGGCAAACAGAACCCTCAGATAACAGCCAGGATAACACAGCAGTGTTTCTCTGAGTTCAGGGTCCATCCAAGTCCCAGGAGGGCTTGTTACAACACAGATTGCTGCTTGTTACAACTCAATTACTCATTCAGGGCATCTGAGGTGTGGCCTAAAAACTGCAGTTCTAAAAAGTTCTCAGGTGGTGCTTATGGTGGCTGAGGGAATACGTTTTGAGAATCTGTGTGGTAGAGAATGTCTGGAGAGGAGGACCAAGCCATCAGTCTGACTTGTTAAATCCAGAATAGATTTACCTGCATATTAGACATAGTAGGATCACCTGAGAAGATTTAAAAACTCTGTCTGCCCAAGCTGCAGCCCATTCCAAATCAGAATCTTTGAAAATGGGACAGAAGTATCAGTATTTTTTTTTAAAACTTCCCAAATGCTCCCAGGGTGCAGGCAAATTTGACAACCACTGATGTAGACCAGCAGGTCTCAGACCTGGTTGCAAATTAGAGTCGCATGGGGAGCTCGTAAAACATATTCCTGCCAGGACCTTACCCTGAACCAATTAAGTCAGAATATCTGGGTGTGAGGCCTGGGCGGGTTGCCTTCATTCCTTTAGCCCTTCCTTCCTTCCTGTCCCGTTTTCCAGATTTTCCTAAAGTTTAAGCAGTGTCGGGGATTGAATTCTGGATGTCAATGTACCCCTATTAGAAATTGTCATTTCTGTTGCAGTTGATAAAGCCCTTGTCTTAAACAGAAGAAACTGAGATAATTATTTTTATTTTTTTGAAACTAGAGAAGACTGGTCCAAGTGGCAGGAGGGAGGAGAGGAGAAGGGGAACAAATTCACCTTCAGGGTGGATCCCCTAGCATCAAGGCCACACCCTCTCTAAAAATTACCTAGGGCAGCAACACCTGTACCTGCATCAACAGCATCACTTGGGAGTCTGTTAGAAATGCACATTCTCAGGTCCCTACCCCAGGAATTCTGAGGGAGGGACTCTTGAACCTGTGCCTCCAACAAGCCTACCAGGTGATTTTGAGGCAGGTTAAGGTTTGGGCACCTCTGACCAGGACGATAGCAGTGGGGTGATTAAGATCTTGATTTTCCATTTCTGATGTCGATTATTTTTTTTAAGACCAAGAACTCACAAGTGCATAAGTGGGGGAGAGGGGCAGAAGGGGAGAGAGAGAATCTCAAGCAGGCTCCATGCTCAGCATGGAGCCCGACACGGGACTCGATCACACGACCCTGGGATCATGACCTGAGCAGAAATCAAGAGTTGGACGTACAACTGACTGAGCCACCCGGGTACCACTCAATCTTTTTTTTCTTTTTCTTTTTTTAAACACATCACAGTACCTCTCAAAAGACAAGAGCAACATAGCAACAGCCATGCCAGGAGCCACCTGACTCAATGTCATGTGTCTCAGTGTGAGATGGAACCATCGAACCTCCACCATGCCCCTGCTGACTGTGAGCTTCCATCCCTGACCTTTTGGTCCAGAAGGTCCAGAAAGAAACTGGAAAAAAATTAGTGTATAATAAAGGTGATAGATTAAATCAATGAGGGAAGTATGTACACATGGTCCCTGACTTATGGTGGTGTGACATAACAATTTTTTCAACATTAAAAGAGCCTTAACATGTGGTTTTGCATTCTTACTATGACGGTCACAGGTAATCCCCAAATTCGAATAGTCATTTGCATTTAGTAGATGACTGCCCTTCCAATTTGATTAAAGTAACTTAGAAGGCTCTTCGGGGCTCCTGTTTGCCTGCCTTCTGTTCTCCATTTCCTCACCAGATGGGGTCATATAATCTCCAGTTGTTATGCAAGCCATAGCACATGAGCCTGTGCAGCCAGGAAGATGGAGGGCGGCCCTGCTGGACTGAACCCATCAGTGTTGTACCAGGAGCCACAGCCCTCCTCTCAGCCTGGAGAACAACAAAATAGGAAGCAGCTCATTTTTTAAATTAATTAATTTATTTTTGCCCAAAACCCTTTATCAAGGGTTAGCAAGACCCTCAGGCAGTATGAGGCCTCAGAGCTTGTTTGGAATGGAAAAAAGACCACATATGAAACAAGTAGTGACACCTGTAACTAACTGACCCCTTTGCTGCTGTTCTTAGCAAAGAAGAGAACCTACTTTCATTGAGCACATACTCTAAGGATTTTACATACATAATTTTCCTTCCAATAACATTGTAAAGTTAAGTGGTATTACTCTTACAGAAATACAAACATATAGGAAAGAAATTCAGAGACTGAATGATGTTCCTGAAACCCCACAGCTAGTAAACTGAGATTGGAAGCTCTCACTGTTACCCTGCCCTGCCCACAAGGGGGAACTGTGCTATCTGCACAACACTTAAATGTCAGTCCTGGCTTCTTTCTATCACTGCATTACACTTCTTGATGTAAATGTTGAAAATAAACACAAATTTTAGGGGTACATGCATGGCTCAGTGGGTTAAGCATCTGACTTTTGGTTTCGGCTCAGGTCATGATTTCATGGTGAGACTGAGCCCTGTGTCAGGCTCAGAGTCTGGAGCCTGCTTGGAATTCTCTCTCCCCCTCTCTCTCTCTGGCCCTCCCCCATGCTCACTCTAAATAAATAAGTAAGTAAGTAACACAATTTTTTAAAAGAAACCAGTATAAATGTGTGCTGGGTAATGAGTTGTTGGGATGCTCTGTAAAAATCAAAGGCATGAGCAAAGAAGAATTTATGAAGGGAAATGTAGCTGTAATGGTATCAGAAATCACTCTCTTTCCTAGAACCTTCTTGGATCTGTTTTTCCCTTGTTCTCCTGCTGTCCACCTTCCTACCCCAAGAGAACTTTCATCAACTCTCCAGCTAGGCCAGGTAGGACTAATAACATACCCAACCTCTTCGGGCACTGTGCTCTCCACCAATGACTGTTCCACCCCCTTCTCTCACACCCCATCCTAATTCCCACCTGCGCCTGAACAATCCATTTGACACGAGAGTGCCTGCTTCCCCAGAGCCCTGCCAGTATTGAGCACCATATTCTTTTCAAAGTCTTCACCATTAAAATAGTAAAACTAAAAATCTCATTATTTTAATTGGCATGTCCTTAGTTGCTGTTGTGGTTGAACACGTATATCCAAAAAATATTTGATTTTTTTTCCTGTGCGAATTGCCCCTTCATTTGTTTCTAAGTTTATTTCCTTTGAGAGACAGAGAGCCAGAGACAGAGTGCACGTGATTGGGGGAGGGGCAGAGAGAGGGAGAGCCTGACTCTTGGCCCAAACTCACGAACTGTGAGATCCTGACCTAAGTTGAAATCAAGAGTCAGATGCTTAACCGACTGAGCCAACCAGGCGCCCTGCCCTTTCACCTTCTTCACCCAATTTCTTTTGGGGACTGGTTCTTACTGATATATGAAGACCTTTATTTACTAAGGACATTCATCTTTTCCCATATATAAGCAAAGACTTTGTCCCAATTTGTATTTTGACTGGTTTCTGCAGCACTGGGGTTGTATGTGGTCACATCTATGGTTTCTTCGTTCAGGGTCATTTTTAGAGAGATGTTCCCCATGCTACAATTTTTAAAATATATACTCATACCTTATTATATTTGTATGTCTCACTTTTTACATTAAATCCATGTGAAAATGTTTTGGTCAGGTATGGAAAAGGATTCTAGACTTAACTCTCCTTCAAACGAATAGCCAGTTTGTTCTAATGCCATGTACTGAATGACAGACATCTTCAACTTCCAGTAAGGTTATGTCCCAATTACAATTTCACCATAAGTTGAAAATATCGTAAGTCAAAAATGCACTGAACACACCTAACCTATGGAACATCCTAGCTTACTTAGTCTAGCCTACCTTAAATGTGCTCAGAAGACTTACATTAGCTTACAGGTGGGCAAGTAATCTAACACAAAGCTTATTTTATAATAAAGTGCTGAGGATCTCATGTAATTTATTAAATACCATACTGAAAGTGAAAACTGGAATGGTGGTTAGTACCCTTGAGATCAGGTGCCTGACAGGGAGCTGCAATTCCCTGCAACTGCCTAGCGGCACAAGAGAGTGCAGTACTGGGTACCATTAGCCAGGAAAGGATCACTATTCAAAATTCAAAGTACAGTTTCTACGGAATGCTATTACTTTAGCACCTTCTAATGTTGAAAAAATTGTTATGTCACACCATCATAAGTCAGGGACCATCTGTACATACTTCCCTCACTGATTTAAGGTATCACCTTTATTATACATCAATTTTTCTCATGTTTCTTTCTGGACCTTCTTTTGGTCTTTTTAGACCTTCAATTCTCATGCCCCTACCACACTGGTTTAATTTCCGTAATTTTCTATTAGGTGGTATCTGGTAGAGCTATTTCAATCCTTCTTTATTAACATTTAAAAAACATTTCTAGGGGAGCCTGGGTGGCTCAGTCAGTTAAGCATCCAACTTTGGCTCAGTTCGTGATCTCGCAGTTTGAGAGTTCGAGCCCAGCATTGGACTCTGTGCTGACAGCTTGGAGTCTGGAGCCTGCTTCAGATTCTGTCTCCCTCTCTCTCTGCTCCCCTCCCCCCCGCCCCTTGCAGTCTGTCTTCCTCTCTCAAAAATAAACATTAAAAAAATCAAAAGAAAAAACATTTAAAAAAACATTTCTAGACTATTGCACATTTATTTCTCCAACTGAATTTTGGAAATATTTTGTCAAAGCTTTACTTTTCCACTTACTGTTGTAGGAATACTTCTGTTCATCTCTCTAGCAGCTGTTCTTTCCATTATTCAATAATCATTGCCTGTGCCTACTGTTAACCTGGCAATGGGCTAGGCACTGGGGATATAAAAATAAGCTTGATGCAATTCTTGCCTTCAAGAGGCTTAAAATCACAGGTAGGAAGAGAAAATCAATGAATTTGGGTTATTCAGTCATGATTTCTCCTGTTGGGGGAGTACTTTAAGGCTAGAGTCCAAGAAAAGGCATTGATGTATCTTCTGAGAGAAGTGGCGGAAAATGAAAATAGCAAGAGGTGGCCAGCCAGTGCCTCACCACTGGGCCTGGTAAGTGGCCTCAGGAAGGGTCCATGCTTACTGTGTAACATTGGAACCCTAAGATTCCAAAGATATGTTTTGGGGGTCTTAGAAGTCTACATTCCTTCTTAGCACTATCCAGTGAAGTCTGCATTTTCAGTTTCCCTATCCCATGCTAAAGCCTCCTGTCAGATTATGTTTCACCTGCTAGCAAGAGTGAGTATCCTGGTCTGTTACACAGCTCAAACCAGCATAAGTCAGGGACCATGTGTACACATTCTTCTCACTGATTTAAGGTACGACCTTTATTATACACTGTATTTTTGTGTCTTTCAAAGCATTATTTGCCTGTTTATATAATCCAAAATCCCCTACAGTCTTGTGAGGTGAGCAGATATCATAATTTCTACTTGAAAGGTATATAAATGGATGCTTTGCAAAGCTAGCACGTAAGTTACGTGATCTGCCCACAGTGCTGGGTACAGAGCCAAACCTGGAAGGAAAGTTTCAGGTTCCTGGGCCAGTTCTCTTTCTAGCATACTCTATGCCCTACTGAGTAAGCCCAATATTTCTGTTTAAGGCGTTTCTAATAGCACTATTCAACCTGCAAATGGGTATGTCTAGAACTTCATTATATCTCTCCTCTACCCTTCACCCTCACCACTGTAAAGAAATGGGGATCCCCTTCCCTTATACTTCTGCATCTAAAACAAGAGGTTGGGAAGAAAAGGAAAGATGCTAGAACAAGATTAGGGTGAGGATCTAGATGGAGGCCAAAGAAGTGGAGCAGAGGGGAAATGGGCATTTCTGGGACCCCAAAAGGGTTGAAGGAGTTGAAGCTGTCACAGTTTCCTGCTAATTTATCTTCAAAGGCTCCCTGGCTAAATCCCCAGTCACTCCAACTCACTTCCTTTTTCACTGTGACCATTAGTAGCTTCTGAGCTTCTGAATTTCTCTCCTTCTCTGGGCAACTAAAGAATAGAATTCAGACTTAGTTTTTCACTTCCATAGATATACCTTTCAAAAATACACATACAGGGGTACCTGCATGGCTCAGCTGGTTGAATGTCCAACTCTTCAATTCAGCTCAGGTCATGATCTCCTGGTCGGTGAGTTTGAGCTGCACATTGGGCTGTGCTGGCAGTGGGGAGCCTGCTTGGGAATCTCTCCCTCACTCTCTCTCTCTGCCACTTCCCTGCTCCCACTCTCTTTCTCTCAAAAATAAACATTAAAAAAGAAGAAAGAAAAAAAAGAAGAACTGGGACAGAAGATTAATCTGCAGCTCTTGCAACTGGGCATTTCATTACTGCAGCTGAGACTTAAAGGGAGGAGGAGCTTGGGGTTAATGTGGGGGAAACGGGCTGGATGCTGCCAAGACTAACATTAGGGATGGGTGGGGGCTGAGAACAGCTGTGGGGGAGTGTTCTTCCTTACCTCAGCATGGACCAGCTGGAGGGAATGAAAAGACAGAGGAGGTGGGGATCTGGGCCAAGGAAGGGGAAGGAGAAATATTAAGTCAAGCAATTGGGAGAGAATTACTATAGCAAATTCTAGGGTCAGAGGAGGGAAGGTTTGGCCTCTCATGCATGTGTGTGTTGATGGGGGGTGGGGAGGTGGGGGTGGTGGCAGTTAAGTGACCTAGGTAACTGAGCAAAGTCAGGCTTGTAAGCCACTGCAAAGCCTGCTTCTGCAAGTAATGTGTATACCATCTGTCTCTCTGTGCCAGGGGAAGCACTAATAAATGTTACATGTTGAAACTTTTGCATAGCTTGTACATAAAAATTCCATATGCCAATTGACTGGACTACATGAACACATCTGTCAAAAACAGGTCTCTTAGGCACAATTTAGGACATTCCAAAGCAGCTTTATAACTGTTTCAACCTCCAAATGGTATGAATTAACTCTCATAAGCCAGGTCCATTCTCTGAGTGGAGAACTGGGCTAAACGTCCAAATAATTCAAGTCAGAAACACTCTTTTGCCTTCATTATAGAGAGTATCAGTAGCAAGGTCTTTTTTCCCCCCCGAATTATACTGTTGATTGACTCAGTGTTTGATGTCACATTGTTAACATATGTTAACATGGCCAGAATGATAAAATACTTTATGTATAATGGGCTTCAAAAGGACGCTGTTTTTAACTTCTACAAGATTGTTACTCCACTAACATCTACAATTTCCAATGCACACGGACACCAGTAGGTGATTAGATCTCAGGTGCCAAGGAGATTTATTTTGAAAAAGCCATTATACAGGAATTCCTGAGATGACCCTTTTACATCCGTTCTCTCCCTGCAACAGGAGACATATGAAGGAGGAACACAGCCTCTTGGGGACAAAGCTTAGCTGTGAACTTCATGTGCTCAGTCTCAGCACTCATATTAACTCTAGGAACTGGAAACTTTTCTTCTTTTTACCTCATAGGGACTTTTGTTTCTGTTCTTACTTTTATGAAAGTATCTTCAGAAAAGCAAGTGTAAGTAATGAATGAATGGATGGGATGCATGAATGAACTGGATAATAGAATCAGGATCTTCAAATGTCTCAACATGAAGGAACAAGTGGAAGAGCCCAAGAGGACATGTAATAGGTGTGAATGAAAATCACACGTAAGTCTCAGAAAACTAGAACTGGATGGAGGAAGAACTCAACCTACCAACAGGACCTGTGAAGAAAGGCTTAGGGATTTCCGTTTATTACTCAATAGGTATCAGCAAGCTAGTCAGGCTGCCCTGGTGACTCTGCTAATAGGCGAACACCATCCAAAACAGGCGAAGAGATCGCCTTCCTCGATTTGGGCTCAGATACCATGTTCAGATAGACACCTAAGTTTAACAACAAATTGGAGTGGATCCAAATAGGGCAACCAGACAAGACGTAGGGCCTGCCCCTAAAGAATGTGTGTGCAATAGGGGAACTGAGTCAAATGAATGGCAGTTCAAGGAACCTGTGGTTACGTTTAGCCTCAGAAAGGAAAAGCCTAGAGAAACTAGTCAGTATAGAAGGAATAAAATTTCAGTTATCAAATATTTGAGGATCTGTTATAAAAAAGATTAAGTCTGTTTGGTAGGGAAACATCGGAACCAATTAGTAAACTTCACTGGAAGATAGAGTTCACCTCAACGTGAGGGGGAGAAAGTTGCTTTTTAGGCTACCTGTTAGCATATCCACTCCCAGTGGGAGTGATAGTGCCCTCAAGAGACGTACTGTGGGGGCGCCTGGGTGGCGCAGTCGGTTAAGCCTCCGACTTCAGCCAGGTCACGATCTCGCGGTCTGTGAGTTCGAGCCCCGCTTCGGGCTCTGGGCTGATGGCTCAGAGCCTGGAGCCTGTTTCCGATTGTGTCTCCCTCTCTCTCTGCCCCTCCCCCGTTCATGCTCTGTCTCTCTCTGTCCCAAAAATAAATAAACGTTGAAAAAAAAAAATTAAAAAAAAAAAAAAAAGAGACGTACTGTGCAAAGTATGGGATTACAAGGGTTTCAGGCCTTTCAAAGCTCCACCCTACTCAAGAAAAAACATTTTTTTTTTTTTTTTGATTCTCAAAGGGTCTATTGGGGTTTCCTGGGTTAGGAAAATGAGGGGACTCTTTTTGCTCCACACAAGGCAAGTTCTTCAGACACCATCTCCCTTCCTCTCCCCTCCCTCTTTTTCTTTTCCTCCCTCCCTCTCTTTCCTCCCAGTAGTTCCAAGAAAATCTTATTCCTTAGTATATAATTTCTCTTGTTGAGCTTTATTGGGCATCACGTGTGCAACATAGGCATTAACTTGGAAGATACACAAATGGATGCCAGATCAGTACTACATGGTGAATAGGGGGCTGTGATTTGAAGACTTTCTCTCAACTGCTCAATCTCAAAGTCATATTGTGAGTGGTGGCCTGCTGTACTGTTGGCTGCCATTGGCTGCCTTGAGGATGTTGTCTATGTTGGAAGCTCAGTGCTAGTGTGTGACTTGGGCCTTGGGAAGTTAAAAAAAAAAAAAAGGCTTGTATTTTTTTTTTTTAATTTTTTTTTCAACGTTTATTCATTTTTGGAACAGAGAGAGACAGAGCATGAACGGGGGAGGGGCAGAGAGAGAGGGAGACACAGAATCGGAAACAGGCTCCAGGCTCTGAGCCATCAGCCCAGAGTCCGACGCGGGGCTCGAACTCACGGATGGTGAGATCGTGACCTGGCTGAAGTCGGACGCTTAACCGACTGCGCCACCCAGGCGCCCCAAGGCTTGTATTTTTTTTAAAAAACGGCTTGTATTTTGGGGCGCTTGGGTGGCTCAGTGGGCTAAGCGTCCGACTTCAGCTCAGGTCATGATCTCACAGTTCATGAGTTCCAGCCCCACATCAGGCACTCTGCTGACAGCTCAGAGCCAGAAGCCTGCTTCAGATTCTGTGTCTCCCTCTCTCCCTGCCCTTCCTCCACTCATGCTGTCTCACTCTCTCTCAAAAAGAAATAAACATTAAAAAAATTTTTTAATGGCTTGTATTTTACTATTTAATCCTACAAAAGTTAGTCAATCATCATTCACTATGCCAAGGGCTGAAAAGAAGTGTCAACAATATTTGAGTAAGCATCTAGCATCTAGTTAAAAGACATTTTCTCATATCAAGCAAAACTTAATACTTAGGAAATTTAATTTTCTTCAATTGTTACTGTTTTGCTGAAAAAAATAACCATTTTGAATGATTTCTTTTTAAATTGATTACATTGCTATTATTATATACTTCTAAAATTGCTAATATGTATATTGATTTGATACATTACAGTTTCTAAGTAAACTATATTAAAAGTTACTCAGCAAATATAGTTATAAAGTTAAATGCTGATAGCTTTTTCTTTTTTTAAGATTTTATTTTTAAATCTCTTCACCCAACATAGGGCTCGAACTTACAACCCTGAGATCAAGAGTCAC
This sequence comes from Leopardus geoffroyi, assembly GCF_018350155.1. NCBI lineage: Eukaryota > Metazoa > Chordata > Mammalia > Carnivora > Felidae > Leopardus > Leopardus geoffroyi. Next base: position 138,012,566 of record NC_059326.1, read on the forward strand.
ATGCTCTACCAACTGAGCCAGCCACGCGCCCCTGATTATCAATTTAACTAAAATTTTAACTTAAAATTTTATTTTGTTGTTCTTAACCCTGCATTAAATAGTCAGCTTTATACTTACTCTTCTTATATATAAAGCACAAATATGCATATAGTAAATAAGCATACAGTGTCTGTGGTGTTTAAAATCTCATGGGCAGGTGATTAGGCAAAAACATGCCTGAATAATTTTTTAAAAGTTGAGAAACTGTGAATTAAAGGCATCGTAGGCTTTTTGGCATGAAAACATTTTGCTGTTGGTTTGCCAGGATGAATCTCAGCCAAAATTTGAAATTAGTTTATTCATCTTCGTTTCTTGTCCTCGTGTCCCCTTTCTTGCTTTTGTTCCACCTCAGGTTGTTGTCTATCTTCTAATGACAGAATCCCATTGCTTAGCTCCAGTGGTGGTAGATGACCCAGGCTTGTCCAGCAGTGGACATGGCACTTGAGTCAGGCCAATCACAGTTAATCCTGGGACTCTTGCTGGAACTGAGAAGAGATCCTTTTCTGTTAAGAGTTACATTTGCCAGGCTGCGAGCCTGGAGCTGTGAAGTCTCTCTTTGGCATAACCTGTGCCAAGACTACCAGAGAGTAAAACCAAAGGAGAGAGGCAGTATTCGGTGGTATCCCTGAAAACCTAGATCTAGCCAAGCCTGAAGCTATCATAGGAACCCCTGGAGTTCTTGATGTCTTTTGTGGCTTAAGCCAGATGGAGTTCTGTGTCTGTTACCAGCAACCAGAAGGGTTTTCACTTTGTAAAATCAACACTGCCCAGTTCATTAATTCCATGACTCTCTATCCAGGGTCCAGGAACCCCTCTTTGGTTTCTCATTCAAAGCTGCTTTTCCCATTTGGGGCCTTAACCCATCACATCTCCCTACTCAAACTCCACTCTCAGGGAGACTGTTATAGTTCTTGCTGGTTATGATTTTGAATCTGAGACACTAATCTTATAGCAGTATTTTTAGTGCAACTTTTATTTTCTTGGTTAAATTATGAATTAGTGTTTATTTGAAGAAATGTGTTTTATTTCCTTTTTGTAATGTTTGCTGTATATGTAAATATATATAAATTATGTGACATTCTATCATCAGCTCACCAGTCATTAAGTATGTACCATTAAGGTACTATACACTGAAAGGCCATAAACATAAATCTACATGAAACTCTACTCTGACCTCCCTGAAAAATGTCTATTGTTTATTTATGACAGATAAACAGAAGGTGAAACTGATTTGGTAATTTTATTATAAAGCATGTAAATACAAAAAAAATTCTTGTGCGCACAAGTTAGAGAGAGGGGGAGGGGGAGAGGGAGAGAGAGAGAGAGTGAGAGGGGGAGGGGGAGCGAGAGAGAGAGAGAATCTTAAGCAGTCTCCATGCCCAGCATGGAGCCTGACTCGGAGCTTGATCTCACCACCATGAAATCATGACCTGAACTGAAATCAAGAGTCAGACACATAACCAACTGAACTACCCAGGCGCCCCAAATACAAATTTTTAAAAATTGAACTTTGGTATAGTAGCCAATATATTTTGGAATTTGTAAGGCTCTAATTAGTATATTCACAAGCAACTAAAGCTGTTCAGTATTCCTCATGAGTATTCCATTTAATAGTCCTATCCTCAAAAATCTGAAATTTAGTGATCTTTTTATTTTCAACAACTCCGCTCCCAAAGGGTTTCCAAGGAAGGAAGGGAAATTTGGAAGCAACAAAAGATGTCTTCTTTATTCTGTGGGTGCACAATCAATTAACATTGTTCATCTTTCTGTGAACCCAAATCGTTGAACAGCAGACCAAATAGCCTGGAGTGTGTCATTTTATCAGCCTTAGTAACTGATAGCCAAAAATGGGATTTTTTTTTTTTCAACGTTTATTTATTTATTTTTGGGACAGAGAGAGACAGAGCATGAACGGGGGAGGGGCAGAGAGAGAGGGAGACACACAATCGGAAACAGGCTCCAGGCTCTGAGCCATCAGCCCAGAGCCCGACGCGGGGCTCGAACTCACGGACCGCGAGATCGTGACCTGGCTGAAGTCGGACGCTTAACCGACTGCGCCACCCAGGCGCCCCAAAAATGGGATTATTTAAAGAGATTTAATTCACTAGGAAGATTTAAGTTGGGTTACATTACACTTGAGGACAACCAAATGGATTCAAAAGGCATCTGAAAATATAGAATGGGGAATAAGGAGCCAGGATTTGTGATATAAATTCAAAAGTCAGCAGAAACTCAACTGTGGAGGCTCAGAAGGAGAAGGTCCTGTGGAAAGTCTAAGGACAAAGAAAGAAGGAGAGCCCAAAAAGATTTTTATTTTTTATTGTTTGATTGGTTTTTGAGAGAGAGAATGAATGTGAGTGGGGGAGGGGCAGATCTCACAACCATGAGCTTAGGACCTGAGCTGAAATCAAGAGTCAGATACTTAACCTCCTGAGCCACCCAGGAGTCCCCCCATACAAAGATACTTGAAAAAATAAGGCAGGCCAGCATCAAGAAAAAAACAAAAAACCAACCAAGCGCACAAGGCCATTTTGCCAGGGCCCATATCTTCACAGCTATTGAGAAGGTGAGAAAGAAAGGCTTATAATTGAGATTTTGCTCAATAGGCAACAGGGCAATCTTTGCTTAAGTTATATGTTACATGTTAAGTCATCTAGTGCATAGGACTTCATTTTGATCCTGGTTGACAGAAGACAGATGTCTGGCATCTGGTTCTATGACCCAGCGTGGTCACTGTTTAGAGCCCCTGGCATTCACTCTTGGCCCAATCTCTGTGGGAACCATGACTTGACAAGAGTTGTGCACCCAGATGTTGGGGGAGTGGGCAGTAATATGAAATATTTCACTCAAATTACATGGAAGAAGATTTTTTTTTTAATTTTTTGAACATTTTATTTTTAAGTAATCTCTATATCCAACATGGGACTCAAACAACCCCAAGATCAAAAGTCACACGCTCTACCGGTCGACCGAGCCAGCAAAGCACCCCCCCTTTTGTTTTGATTTTTAATGGTACATATTTTTGGTACCTATTATCAGAGAGCAGTAATTTTGCTATACTCCAAATTTCTTATAAAAATTTTAGCGCGGAATATTACCTCTGTAACTAATAGTCTGTGGAAGTGTCATGCTTTATATTCTTAAACTAGCCATTTGGTTCATACCCACGCTGCAGCTATCAGCTAAATGGGGCTGAAAGCTCCTAAAGTGATCAACCTCACCCTCTTCAAAGTCTCCACTGATTTAATGAATAGACAAGTACATCAAGAACAGCTCTGGATTATTTTTAGCCAAACCTATTTGTGAATTCCCTCTACCTCTCTCCCCCTTACCAGCCTCTTCACTTCACTCTGGCATTATCTTTTGTGGCTTTTTCCAAGTCTAACTTTCTCTTGTTTAACATCTTCAAGACACCTCCACTCACTTTATAATAAAACTCAAGGTCCTTAGCACTGCCTCCAGGTTCCCTCATAATTGCTTTGTCTTTGTAGCCTTACCTCTTGCCACTGACCTCCATGTTAAACTTCAAAAATTCATTCATATACTTTCCTCACAATTTTTGGCATACTCAAGTAACAAATGAACTAGCTATTTAATTTTTTTATATAGATCAATTTTAATTATTCCAATAGATTCTTTTAAAATTCTTTTAAAATTCTTTTAAAAAGGAAACTTTGTATTTCTACCAAAAAGTCAGTTAGCAAGTTAGCTTCAACTGCCATATAGCAAAGATAAGTGTTTAATTCTACCTAGATAATGCTGCCAGCTGAAGCTCTGAGATTAAGACAACTTTCCTCTTTTTTTTTTTTTTAATGTATGTTTTTTTTTTGAGACAGAGAGAGATGGTGCAAACAGGGGAGGGGCAGAAAGACAGGGACAGAGGATCTGAAGCAAGCTCTGTGCTAACAGCAGAAAGACTGACGTGGGGCTTGAACTCACGAACTGCGAGATCATGACATGAGCAGAAATCGAGGTGGCCCCTTAATTGACTAAGCCATCTAGGTGCCCGCAAGGCTACTTTCTTTAAAAGGAAATTAGCAAATGTTACAAAGCTGTTACTTACTAGAGACAGCCAAAAAAAAGATGTTCTTCTTACAAAAGATGCAGAAAAGAATTGGGAGGAGATTTCTATCACTATGTAATGACTTATCCACCATGAACCACCTAAATCACTAAAATCTGCTTAGTGAGGGAAGTGTCCCATGGTTTGGGAAATAATACTCTAGCTTGTCAAATTCCTTGTGGTTTGTGCCTCCTTATTCTTCTGTGCCTAAAATGCTCTCCTCTCACTCTTACTCAGTTGATTCCTCTAATCCTTCAGACCAACGAAATACTCCCTGATGTGCAATTCCAGGAGAAGTGTGATGCCCTTCCTTCCTGCTGCCTCAGCATCCCATCTGTTTCAGAGCACAGAACACCACACTGCAATTAACAGTTTGTCTCTTCCACTAAACTGAGAACTTTTTAGGGCAGGGCTGCTTCTGTCATCTCTGAGGTCTCAGCACTACATGACGGTTCCTAGCTAGTTCATGTTTGTTTATATATATGCACATAAATGAATAAATAAAATATATGAAGATCAATCAACCTATAGAAGCATACTAAGACAATAGTTCTCAAATTTCTGGGGAAACTTGATAAAAACACAGAAGCCTAAGCCCTGGCCCCAGCCTCCTTCAGTGAGCGTGGCCCTCTACCTACATTTGTTTCTTTGAGCTCTCCCAGAAATTGTGACTCACAGTCAACTTTGAGGACCTTTACAGGTAAGCAAACAGGTTCAAATCTATTTGTCCAAGGACTGCAGTTGAAATGAAACTGGAATAACTGACCATAGTTTGTGAAGATTTCCTATTCAGTCTTTTAAAAAAATTGGGGGTGGGGGAGGCACCTGGTGGCTCAGTCAGTTAAGCGTCTAACTCTTGATTTCAGCTAGCTCATGATCCCATGGTTGGGAGATCGAGTCCCACATTGGGGTCTGCACTCAGGATGCAGCCTGCTTAAGATTCTCTCTCTTCCTCTCCCTCTGCCCCTCCCCCACTCACACTTTATCTCTCAAAAATAATAAAAAAACTTTAAAAATTTAAAGAAAATATGGAGCCCTTCACAAATTCGCATGTTATCCTTGCAGAGGGGCCATGCTACTCTTCTCTGTATTGTTCTAATTTTAGTGTAAGTACTGACGAAGTGAACGCTCAATTCAGTCTTGATAATGTATGTGAAAAGGCTATTTATAATGGAAATATGAAGCCATGATTCTGTTTTAGTGAGTACAGTCAGTATATAAAACCACCTACTCATCACTTGTTTGAATCAACAGTGAAGAACAATATCTAAAAATTAGCCACAGGGGGAACCTGGCTAGCTCAGTCAGTTAAGCGTCTGACTTTGGTTCAGGTCGTGATTTCGTGGTTCATGAGTTCAAGACCCACGTGGGGCTCTGTGCTGACAGGCCCGGAGCCCGGAGCCTGGGGGCTGCTTCAGATTCTGTGTCTCCCTCTCTCTCTGCCCCGACCCTGTTCACACTCTGTCTCTCTCTCTCTCAAAAATAAGTATTAAATTTTTTTTAATAATAAAAAAATAAAAATTAACCATGATACTCAAATTATAACCATGATTTGTGCTTTCGACACAGATTTAATGCCAATGTCATTCTCTTCATGTATTCAGCAGATCTGAGATCAAAACAGACTGTATGCTCAGAGAAAATAAGGGAGGATAACATTGAAATTTTCAGTTCTGTAAAACTCAGGAGGGTGAAAAATATTACTACCACCTGATTAATATTTTATAGCAAAAAATATTTATTATTGGAACAGAACACAGACCCCAGAAATAAACCTACAATTATATGGTCAATTAATCTATGACAAAGGAGGTAAGAATATACAATGGGGAAATGACAGTCTTTTCAATAAATGGTGCTGGCAATATTGGACAGCTATAGTAAAAGAATTAAACTGGCCTACTTTCTAATAACATACCCAAAATCAAGCTCAAAATGGATTAAAGACCTCATCATGGGACTTAAAACCATAAAAATCCTAGAAGAAAACACAGGCAATAATTTCTCTGACATCAGACATATCAACATTTTCCTAGATATGTCTCTTGAAGCAAGAGCAACAAAAGCAAAAATAAACTATTGGGACTACACACACACACACACACACACACACAAAACTTTTGCACTGCAAGGAAAGCCACCGATAAAACAAAAAGACACTCTTTTTGAGAGAATGAGAGAAGGTAATAGCAAATGACACATAAGAAGTTACTATCCAAACTTACATAAGTGAATATCAAAAAAACCCAAACAATCTGATTAAAAAATGGGCAGAGGACCTGAATAGACATTTTCCCAAAGAAGATATACAGATGACCAACAGACACACGAAACGATGCTCAACATCACTCATCATTAGGGGAATGCAAATCAGAATCCCCAAAAAATATTACCTCATGCCTGTCTTGTCAAAAAGACGAAAAACAAGTGTTGGTGAGAACGTAGAGGAAATGGAACCCTTGTGCACTGTTGGTGAGAATACAAACTGGTGCAGGCAATGTGGAAAATAGTATGGCGGTTCCTCAGGAAATTAAAAATAGAAATACCCTATGATCCAATAATCCCACTATTGGGTATTTACCCAGGGAAAACAAAAACACTAACTTGAAAAGATGTATGCACCCCTATGTTAACTGCAGCATAATTTACAATAGCCAAGACATGGATATAACCTAAGTGTCCATCAGTAGAAAAATGGGTAAGGAAAATGTGTACACACACACACACACACACAAACACACACACACACACACACACACGAATATTACACAGCCATAAAAAGGATGAAATTATGACATGGAAGGACCTAGGGTATGATGCTAAGTAAGACTGAGGAAGACAAATACCGTATGATTTCTTTCATAAATGGAATCTTCAAAAAAATGAATAAACAAACAAAAAGCAGAATCAAAACTATAAATACAGAGAACAAAATGATGATTGCCAGAGGGGAGAGTGAGTGGAGGGAGGAGAGGTAGGCAGAATGGGTAGAGGGGAGAGGGAGATAGTTATAGAATGAGCAAGTCACAGGATTAAAAGGCACACCATAATGAATACAGTCAATGATATTGTAATAGTGATGTAAAGGGACAGAAGGTAGCTACACTTGTGGTGAACAGAGGGTAACATATAAACTTGTCAAATCACTATGTTGTACACCTGAAACTAATGTAACATTGTGTGTCAACTCTACCTGAATAAAAAAAACAATAAGGGGTGCCTGGGTGGCTCAGTCCGTTGAGCATCTGACTTTGGCTCAGGTCATGATCTTGCGGTTCGTGGGTTCGAGCCCCACATTGGGCTCACTGCTGTCAGCCTATCAGTGAAAATCCCCCTTCCAATCCTCTGTCCCCCTCTCTCTGCCCCTCCCCCAAAGTAAATAAACATTTTTTTAAAATAACAATAAAATAACTGAAAAGGAAAACCTGAGATACAAAAATGTTGAGGAAGGGGCCCCTGGGTGGCTGGGTTAGTGAGCCTCCGACTTCAGCTCAGGTCATGATCTCACAGTTCGTGAGTTCGAGCCCTGTGTCAGGCAATGTGCTGACAGTGCAGAGGCTGGAATCTGCTTTGGATTCTGTGTCTCCTTCTCTCTCTCTGCCCCTCCCACATTTGCCCTCTCTCTCTCTCTCCCTCTCTCTTTCTCAAAAATAAACAGTTTTAAAAATCTTTAAAAAATTATGTAAGTAAAATAAATACATAAAATATTTGAAATAATAGTGGTGCTATATTCACAGTATAAGGTAGACTGGCACTCAGCATTTATTCAAATTTCTTTTAAGCTTACTTTCTGTACTATAAATGTTGAAAAGTTAAGCACTACATTTCCCAGATATCCTTGCAGTTAAGTGTTCTAGAAGTAAATGATTTCTGCCAGTTAGGTACATGTAAGTAAGATCTGGAGTGTGGAAAACCAAAGCCTTCTTCCTGCTGCTTTGTTTTTTGGATGGCAAGCATGGTGGTGAATATAGGAGTTATTTTCTGCAGCAGCTTTCTAGAGCACAGTCATTGGCTTTGTGGGCGTTGAGTATTACAGTATCTTCTTGATTCTTACATTGTAGCTATGGTAGTCCATCCTTAACACTGATAATTCTAGTCCTGGGGTCTTGATTCTCCATCCACCTGACCGGTAGGGGCAATAGCAACAGCTCCCTTAACAGTCTAGCTCTGCTATACTATCCTAGGACTCATTTCTGATGGTCTAGGCTAAAGTCCACTCTTCCAGCCTTTTAAATAATATTCTAAGCCCCAATTCCCAATACTAAATCCCTATATACCTGAAATAGCCAGATCTACTTATTGCAACTGAGTGCAGACTCATACAATTAGCAAAGATATAAAAGCATCCCAATTAATCTATACAATCTCAATAAAATTTCAAAATAATTTAACAAAACCTAACGTGTATATGGAATAGAAGCCTGCAAATAGGTCAACTTCAAGAATGAAAAAAAGACAGTCATCCTACCATATATTAAAAACATTGAATCTATCACCCAAATGCAAACAACGAAATAATTATTTCTGATTTTTTTCATTCTTTTACATCAGTGATAAATGATACAGGAATATACAAAATGAAACGTCCTCTAGGTTTAAAATATGGACAGTTTTATTAACCAAATGAAGTTACTAATTATATGTTTGTCTTCTAAGTTATTTTCTACCCTGACAACTTCTGTTTTGTCCATAAATAAATAAATAAATAGTAATACATAAGCAGTATGACGTATCTGACAAACGAATAGTGGGTGTCCTGACAGTTAATGTAAAGGGTGTAGACTTCAGGACAGCCCTTCAGCCAAAAGAATGAAATACCCCTGGGGGTGTGTCATGATCCTGGCTGGCACTAGACTGGAGCTTGGGAAAAGATCAAGTACTGAAACAAGAAGCTGAATCAGTTACAATTTGGTAGTCATGAAGTTATCCCATAGTTTAAAGTGTTTATAGATTTGGCTTCTGCAGTCAGATTGCTTTCTTTGAGCAAATAAAATCTTTAAAAAATTTTTCCCCAATAAATTGCAGAATATATCGTTAAAGGTGCTAAAACGTAACCTAAAATAGAAAGGGCAAAACCACTTTTTCTATTAAAAAGTTAAGCTCTGCTGACATTCTCTACCAGAAACACTGCTTCAAACTGTTGAATGATTTATTTACTTTTACTTCCTAAATTTGTCTTAACCCCACCCACTTCCAGGATATACCTTTAGAGTTTAATTATCCTATGGCTCTCTGTGTCCTCTTCTCAAACCAAAGTTTAAACCACTTTAACCTGTAATGCCTCTGCAGCTCCAAAATGATATAAAATGCACACAGTGTCAATCTCCTACATCACCTTCCTTCTTCCTATCACTCCTTATTCTCTAAACCAAGAATATAAGTTCAGGGGCACCTGGGTGGCTCAGTCGGTTAAGAGTCTAACTTCAGGTCATGATCTTGAGGGTTCCTGAGTTTCCTTGCTCTCAAAATTAAACATTAAAAAAAAAAAAATACAAAAAACAAATTCAGACTCCCAAGAAGAGCAAACAAGGCTGTTGGATGTTGGCAAAGTTAACAAGTATTAAATTACAATATTTCTTTTTTTTTTTTTAATTTTTTTTTTCAACGTTTATTTATTTTTGGGACAGAGAGAGACAGAGCATGAACGGGGGAGGGGCAGAGAGAGAGGGAGACACACAATCGGAAACAGGCTCCAGGCTCTGAGCCATCAGCCCAGAGCCTGATGCGGGGCTCGAACTCACGGACCGCGAGATCGTGACCTGGCTGAAGTCGGACGCTTAACCGACTGCGCCACCCAGGCGCCCCACAATATTTCTTTAAAAAGGGTATCAAGGGGCACCTGGGTGGCTCAGTCAGTTGAGCGTCCGACTTTGGCTCAGGTCATGATCTCGCGGTGTGTGAGTTTGAGCCCCGCATCGGGCTCTGTGCTGATAGCTCGGAGCCTGGAGCCTGCTTCAGATTCTTTGTCTCCCTCTCTCTCTGCCCCTCCCCTGCTCATGCTCTGTCTCTCTCTGTCTCAAAAATAAATAAAAACATTAAAAAAAATTTTTTTACATAAAAAATAAAAAGGGTATCAAGTTTACATTACTTTCTTGTTGGCAGTATTTTCCAGTCACTTAAAAGATACACAAATAAACAGTATATATATTTTTTTCTGCAGGATTTTAGTTTCCTTGAAGTTCTCTATATTCCTGTTCTTTATATGCCAAGTCCTCTCCTGTCTTTTTAAATTACAATTACACAAACTCACTAAAGCAACTAAAGTTTACCAGTTTGTCACTCCTCCTCCTCTTGTTGCCACATCAGTTTTAATACCAAAATGCTGAAAATAGCAACAAACTCCATCAGCCATACTGATGCACTGTTACTGTAGCACTTGCTTCTACTCTAGTAGAAGATACAATTCTCACTTTGATTTATCCTATTTACAAGAGGGCCCCTACTGAATCATCAGCATATAAGCATAGAGACACTAAGTACAACTAATAAATACTAGCAAATGTTGCAAGATAAAATGAAAGAAAACTGGCCTCTATAAAGCATTATTATCTTAAGGAATTTGAAAGACTTCATGAAGATAATAGAATTGGGGAGATTTACATAGCTGTGAAAGCCCTTAAAAATATTTTAGTGTGTTTAATAAACAGTATGCTAAATAGATAATCAGCAAAATTTGGGTAACGTAGACTTCCATGCTTTGCTTTCATGACTCTCCAGGAGCTTCCTACCATTTATCATCCTTGTTTGACTGCAGACAATACATATTCTGAGAGCAACTTATTTTCAGTGGGCTTTTTCCCCCCCCAGCAATTAAACATTTAAAGTATTTTTTTTTCTTATAAAAAAGTAATTGACCTCCTTGGTTCCACTCTGGTCTCAGAAATACAGACTATATTAGGTGACTGAGATTTTTTAAAAGATGCTTTGGTGGCGCCTGGCTGGCTCAGATGCAGGAACATGGACTTTTGATCTTGGGGTTATGAGTTCCAGCTTCACGTTGGGTGTAGACATCACCAAGAAAAATAAATTAAAAAAAAAAACAAAAAAAACCCCAGAAAGATGCTTTGGACACCCCTACAACTTCAGTAAATCTTTCCTTTTTAAGCACACTTTCCTCTCCCCATGTTCACTCAACTGCTTCTGTACCAGGGTTCTCTGCGAAACAAAAAAGCCCTCTGCTCCTCCTCCTCCTTTTCCCAGCACTCAACTTTCTGTATCTTTCTCCCAGAGAGGCCTTATATATATAGAAGTTTTCTGAAACAAAATTCAGAATAAAATCAAAGTATGTATGTATTAATTTAATAACTGTTGATACTGTGCAATGGTTTGATAGAAGTTCACTTTATTATTTGTACTCTTATGTACTTGAAGTTTTCCACAATAATGTAAAAGGAATAATTCAGTCTGGTATTCAAAAAGTTAGGGCTGGAATTATAAATTTGGGACTCATCAAACTAAAGATGACATTTAAAGCCATGGGAATGGATGAAAATGTTTAGGGAGAGTACAGGCAGAAAAGAACATAGGACTAAACTGTAAGCAACTCTAATATTTAAAAGTCAGAGAAATAAGATAAAGCAAAGTAGACTGAGATGCCAGTGAGAGGAAATCAGGAAGTGAGAGGTTCTGGGAGCCTAGAGGAAAAAAACAAGTTTCAAAAATGTGGAAGCAGCCAAGCATGTCAAAAGCTACCTAAAGACTAAAATAAGAACTAGGAATCTACCTTTTGGAATTGTCAAGATGGAGGGTTAGACACTTCTTTGGAAAGATTTTGCTATAAAAGGGAACACAGAAAGTAAGTAGTGGCTGGAGGGGAAGAGAGGTCAAAAAGAGTCTTTCATTTTCTTTTCTCTTGAGATACATGATAACGAGGCATTTTAGTGTGCAGGGAGGATGATCCAGTTCAAAGGGGGGGGGGGGGGGGAGAAGAGATATAGGAGGGGATGCAACAGAAGAATCAAGGTCCTGAATGAAATACACAAAAGTACAAGTAGAGGGAATATTCTCCTGTGTGTAATAAGAAGACAAAAGTACAAGTAGAGGGAATATTCTCCTGTGTGTAATAAGAAGACAAAAGTACAGGTAGAGGGAATATTCTCCTGTGTGTAATAAGAAGGCAGGCAATATTTATAGGTTCAGATATACAGAGATGGTAGAATTGATGGAGGGAAGATGAGGTCATGTCAATCTTCACATCTTGATTCTCTACACTTTAGTTAGATGGCCAAAAATAAGTAAAGTAATATGGGAAGAACCTACCTCATAAGAGCACTCCTAAGAGTTCTTTGAGGATCCAGCTGTTAAAGAGCCAACACTCGACATTAACCTAGTAGAAATTGTTATTAAGATTCCTAGTTGAATTATCCATTAACTCAACAAAATTATCAAACCACCATTTGCATTTAATAAAGTACCACCACTAAAAATAACGATGGAGGTAACTTAATGGGGCTGAGGGTGTCAGAGAAGGCTTTCCTGAGACATTTAAACCAAAAGCTACATGAGGTGCAGAAATTAACTTGACAAAGGTGAGTTATATTAGAAGTTCAAGCAGGTTTAGAAACAAACGAAAAAAAGGTCCATTGTGGCTATCAGTCAATGGCCAGATCACAAAGCAACTAGAAGCATGGGAATATTTATTCTCAGCCATTTCCACTATCTCTTGTGGGTCAAAATGCGATCTTAATAAATATTAAACAAAGTAAATATTTACCTCTTGCTGAAGCTAACTTAAATCCAACAGAGGTGAAAACAATTCATGGACTTTGATTAGACCATAAACTATAAACCAAGGAGAGCAAACAGGTTTCCCCCTTCTTACCTGCTCTATTGACAGAGGACATGTTGAATGCTTCAGTAAATGAGTCTTAGGTTTGTTCAAGCTAAGCAGTTAAGTGTGGGAGCCAGTAATTTTTATTTGCCCTACACATCATAAATTATTCCTTTGTCAGCACTGATTAAGATAGTAACTTAGTAACTTTTTTTGGAGTTAAAAAAACCCTTTCAGTTACTTTTTTAAAAAGCTTTGTATATAAATATTAGCAGAATCTGAATTTCCTAACCATTCACAAAATAAGCAAAGGTAGCAGAAGTCAAAATTCAAAATTTTCTTTTCTTACTATGAGGGGCATCTTTCATATTTTTCAACATGATAAAAGTCTTAAAAATTAGAAAAGTACAAGACAGAAACATGGGAATCAAAGGAAAATAAACAATAACCTGGGATACTTCCAGAAAACAGGTGTCTAAAAGGTGAATCAGGTGACAGGTAGGCAGAAGAATCTTGGGTTTATGTGAATGCTCAGAAAACATTATATGAATAGGAAGTTTCAAATGCCCTCAGTGTAACATGGAAGAAGGGGAAAAATCTGTTCCTGAACAAAGACATACTTTCAAAAAGGGGACTATTTCTATATATATTTTGTAATATTTCTATAGCACTGACTGATGTTTGCACTGTCATCTTGACCTCTACAGTAACCCACCTAGCCTAATAGTACATATTTTTCTGTACTCAACTTGTCTTATATAGGAGCAACATTGTTTTCTAAGAAGATATCAACTGTTACAATTACCCTAACAAAGCAATACAGATGTCCTATTTTCTTAGAGACATCACATTTTAAACAATGTACATGTGAAAAGTATACAAAAAGATTCATCTTAATTAAAGAGAAATCTGCACCTACGCAAGTTTCCCTGCTGTATAAATTGTATTTTTCTTAGAGATTTGGGACTCATTTTTGACCCTGCGAAGGCTTTTCATAGCTAAGACCACCAAAAGGCTGACCAGATAGCATTCTGACTTAAATCGCCATTTTAAAATATAAGTAGTTTGACGTTAACATTGTCTTAAAGCTCGTCCTACCGTTCAGGAAATTTTAACTCACACCAGAAGTCTCTGTAAACACACCGGGCACAAATTCTCCCTTGATTGCACTACCTAGTTCAGAAACAAAGTTGGTTCAACTGTGAATCGCTAATTGTAAAATCCGTGCCAAATAAGGATCAAGGAGTCAACTTTTTGCTAAAGAAACAAGAGAAGTAATGTAATCAAGTACAGGGGTCTCAGGTGAGACCTGCTACGCTTGCTGAAATGCAGATTACCCGGTTCCATCCCCAGTCCAAATGAACCGCTTTTGAGGAGTGGGACTCGGGAATGCATTCTGAACACTCAAGCCAGAAAACCTGTGAACCACGGTCCTGCAACCTACCCAAACCTCCTCCTCCGAGAAGGCAAAATTAGCTTATTTTGACAACGTTTGGCCAAAATGTCTTATTAAAGGCTTATTTCTATCGGAGGGTAAATTCTAAAACATTCAGACGACTGCTCCAATCTACACCATCCAGCGAGCGAGAGGGACCAAAGAGGTGCGCACACTCTGGGCGTCCCAAGCGTTTCCGCAGATGGGAAATGCCCTTTCTTCTGAAGGTAAAGAATTTGGGGACCGGGGCCGACTTACTCAACCCTAACTGTGCAAAGAACCGTTCTTTCTGACTCCTTTATGGCCTTTCCCAGGACTACTCGCGGTGCCTCCAGCACAGAGTCCCTCGGGAGGTCTCAACCTGGCCCGCGCTGACGAGAAATGTGACCCACGCGACCGTCACAAACGCCTCGGCCTGCAGCCGCGCGTGCGCAGCGAGGAGCTGAGCTCGCAGCGAAGTCCGTTTCCTGACTCTAGGAGGAAGCAGTGTTGCATCAGTTCCGGCCTCCCTCTAGCTGCCATCTTGCGTCCCCGCGTGTGTGCGCCTAATCTCAGCTGGTCCACCCGAGACCCCCTGAGCGCCTACCCTAGTCCCCCGCGCGGTCCCATTTCCGCTCCAACAAGGTACAAAAAGGCTCTGGACGCCGGCGTGGGAGGAGGACGGGAACGGGGGCGGGAAGTGCCCGGAAGGAGCGAGACAGGGAGGGACAGGGCTGAGGAGAGGAAGGCGATGCGACGGACAGGCGCACCCACTCAGGCTGACTCTCGGGGGCGAGGTCGAGCCAGGGGCGGCTGCCCTGGGGGCGAGGCGACGCCGTCTCTTCCTCCACCTCGCGGCGGAACCCGAGGACAGGAGCCTCAGGTACCGCGAGGCTTGCGGAGAGTGGCCGGGCCGGGCCGGGCAGGCCCTGGCTAGGCCGAGGCCGGGCCAGGGCCGGGGGTGGGGGGCCGGGGGTGATCAGGCATGGGTTAGTGCCCGTTTTTCGGGCCTGCAGGGAGGGGGGAGTTGTGGAGGAGGGGTAGGAAGGTGGGTGCCCTTTGCGCTCCCCCAAAACTGAAATTGGGAGCTTTGCGGGGTGGATTGGGGATTCAGGCCTCGGCCTGTTTAGGACGTTTTTTCTTCTGCTCGTGTCTTGGGAAATAACGAGCGTAGAATGCTGGAGATAACTAGACCTTTCCTCGCTGAGGGTTTCCTGTTTTTCTAGATGAAAGAAACTATCATGAACCAGGAGAAACTCGCCAAACTGCAAGCACAAGTGCGCATTGGTGGGAAAGTAAGTTTTAATAGTTTTTTGGGGGTTTTTTTGTTGTTGAAGTTTCCAGGTTTGGGCTTTTTTGGGGGTTATTTTTTTTGGTATTGTTGGCTTGTCACTGTCTCTAGAGGGCATTTCATCGAGCTCGCAAAGTGGGGTGGGAAGGAGGAGGCGGGGTTAAATGATATACAGTAGAGTGTATCAGTAGGACGTATAGTAAGAAAAGTGAATCTAGGTGAAGAGACCACTTACAAACGTTACTTCTGTGAAAATGTTTTCATTGTTACAGTGTTTCAGTACAACAAAATGTTTTCTAAGTTGATTAGTAAGAAAATGTGTCATTTCAGTTAGATAATCCTTGTGGCCCTCCTACTCCTAACTTGTTTTGGCCTAAGTTGTATACCTTCAGTACTATGCTGATGCCTTTTTTTTTTCTTTTTTCTTTCTCTCTTTCTCTTTTTTTTTTTTTTTTGGTAAATAATTAAGGTAACTCTGAATTTAAGTTCCACCTGTCTTTTGAACTACAGTTTACAATGTCAGGTTCTGGATAATTGTACCTGACAGGTAGAAGTTTGTGTTCCCTGTACATTAAGACCTTTCTGTAATACTTTCTTAGCTAAATGCATTCCAGAGTAGTTGTATATTTTCTAGGATATTTGGAAGATACCTTTGTTAGAGGTACATCACAAAATTTAAGAGCAGTGACTATGGATTTGAAAATACTACCTAAGCAGATAAGCTCTCAATTTTGACTTTGTAAATATGCTAAAACTGAGAGAATGAGAATGATTGCTAGGCTTTTAGGTAAGTTTTGATTAATTGGGTTTTTTTCTGCTTGATACTGATTTTCAAGAGTATTCTTTTTTGAACTTGGAAATTTTTAGATTGTTTTCTGAGTAATTTACTTAGAAGACTGCTCTAGACAGAGATCTACTTAGTTGTATTTTGCATTGTGTTAGCACATTCCTAGTATTTAACAAGGTGTGGTAGCTTGTCCGAACAGAGCGTGTCTTTACTTGGTAAAACTTGTAAAGCTTCCCTGCTACCAAGCTTGTTATCTATTAGCTTTTCCCAACTTTAGACATTTGCTTTCAAATAGAGTATTCTGTGAAATAGCCAAAAGTTTCACTTAGACTTAAATAAGGAGATGTGTATCTGTTAAATTCCTGGACTTTGCCAACAACAAATGTGTCCTGATTTTTTTTTTTTTCCTGAAGCGGGTAGTCTTCAGGATCTGCACCTGCCAATTAACAACTAGTAGGTGTTTCTTGGCCTTCTTAGCAATTGTTAAAAGCTAGGTGTGGCCTTCAGGTCCCAGAGAAACTCATTATAGCCTTTGTGGGTCAGTGTTTGGATATTCTTATATTGGTGTTTTTAACTATCATTTCTTTTGGTACAAGTTTCACAAGAAATAACTTGAATAATGTGCTTGCGTGCTATCTTTCTGTGGTTACTCTGATCCTGTAAAAATGCTTTATTCAGTATCTGATCAGAACATTGATAATATCTTAATTATATCAGTAAAAATGGAACTCTACACAGGTGAAGTGTGTGGAATGTATAGAAGGTGTGTCCGTTTTGTTTTTATAATCTTACAGTAGCAGTTAGAGTGTCTTTTAGAGAGATTTAGAGACAATTATTTGGAAACCAGATAGCTACATGACTACATCAAGGTGATGTCTATTTTTAAAGGCTTTTTTGGGTCTGGTAACCAGTATTTTTTGTAGCTGTTGATATTTTATTTGGTTTAACTATCATTATTTAAGCCTTTATTGTGCTCAGTCCTGAGAATATGAAATTTAAGAAGTTGATGGTCCCTGAGGGAGCTTTAATGGTAGTAGGGGAGATAGGCATCTTTTGTAAAAGAAAGATCTGTTTCATAGTGTAATATACATAGTTCAGTAGAAGTGTTTCTGAAGTACAAGGGTGGGAATGATTTTGCTTGGGGACAGTTAATTACAGAGGTTTGGGAAGGCCTGAAAGAGGCTGGAACAGGGTTTTAAAGGACAAATAGGAATTGGTATGGAGGTTGGGGTGTATTGAGGCAGGTAGGTGGTAGCCTTTCCCTAAAGGGCCTTACATACCATGTAAAGGGTTTAAACTTTTTATAGCAGTAAACAGAATGGAAGCTTACATTCTAGTGAGGGGAGGCAGACAATAAAATACATTTCTCTCTTATAGTAATAATTGTTATGAAGAAAAATAAACCTGGATAGATAAAAGACGATGGCTGCTGGAGTTGCTTTTTTACATTGGGTGGTTGGGAAAGGTCACTGATAATGGTGCCAAAAAACGGAGATCTGTAGTAAGGGAGGAAGCCAGTGCAGATGCTAGGGGAAGAAGGGAACAGTATGTGCACAGGCTCTTTTCGGCCTGTTTAAGGAACTCAGACGAGGTTTCTGTGGCTGAAGATGAGAATACGTATGTGATGGAGATGTTGTCAAGAACAGCATTATAGGGGCAGAGCAGATCATGTAGGGGCCTTGTAGATAAAGATAAGAACTTCAGATTTTACTATTCGGTGTTACAGAAGTCTATATACAGACTCATTTGAATGTGTCATACATTGTCTTGCCTGTGACTATTAATGGATGTTGATTGTTCATCGGTTAATGTAAAAAAAACCAAAAAGGTTAATAGTTCTGAATATGGAGCTTTTAATGAGGCCTAATTTAGGTTGATAATGCCACCTCTTTATCTGCTCTTCTGGAGCACATAATCTAAATAATAGGATTTTGAAAAGATAATTTGTTTATATCTGACAAAATGAGAAGTTATTAAGGATTTGTTACCCTCTTTCGGCTTCCGTCATTGCCAATTTGCTGCCTAAAACTTTATACTTAGAGTAATTTTCTTAAACAGACCCAAAGGTCAGAAAGGAATTAGAAACTGTTCGTTATGGTGTTTATGTGTGTTATCTTCTCCTCACTCAGGGAACTGCTCGCCGAAAGAAGAAGGTGGTTCATAGAACAGCTACAGCAGATGATAAAAAACTTCAGTTCTCCTTAAAGAAGTTAGGAGTAAACAATATCTCTGGTATTGAAGAAGTAAGTGTCAAATTTTATTTTTATTTTTTTAAGTGTATTTATTTTTTGAGAGAGCATGAGTGGGGCAGAGAACGAGAGAGAGAATCCCAAGCAGGCTCCTTGCTGTCCACCCTGAGCCCCATGCAGGGCTCGGTCTCATGAACGTGAGAACCTGAGCCACAATCAAGAATTGGATGCTCAACCTAATGAGCCACCCAGGTTCCCCAAATTTTATTTCTTTATAGAACAAGATGTGGGTAGAAAAAAATTTTAATGGTCATGAGTTAAATGATTTTTTAAAATCTTTCACTCCATTAATAAATAGTAGAGAGATTGCTGAGTCTGAAAGTGATTAGATTGCACTTTCCATTCCAGGCAAAATAGCACCTGTGCTTCACAGTGGAATAGTGGATTACTTAGCCAGACTTCAGCTTTTGCTTAATAGAATGTTTGGCTTTAAAGGAATGTTGGTGGGTGTTGCTAATTAAAACTTTTTTTCTTTATAGGTGAATATGTTCACAAACCAAGGAACAGTGATCCACTTTAACAACCCCAAAGTTCAGGCATCCCTGGCTGCGAACACTTTTACCATTACAGGCCATGCCGAGACAAAGCAGCTGACAGAAATGTTACCCAGTATCTTAAACCAACTTGGTGCAGACAGTCTGACTAGTTTAAGAAGGCTGGCTGAAGCTCTGCCCAAACAATGTAAGTTTCCTAGTAGTGGTTTTGCCTAGCATTACTGATTTGTCAGTAAATTTCTAAGATTTCAAGTAGATGTGAGTATCTTTACATTTGGACATGCCAGTTTTCCTCTAAAAACGATTGTTACACTGCTTTTAAGTGTTCTTAGTGTGTTCAATAAGTTAACTAATATGCTGTGATCGATCATTAATACTTGATTCATACTTGATTAATACTTGTTTTCTAACTTTCTTGCTTTGGATCTTAGAGTTAAAATTTTTTACCTTCATTAGCTGGAAATGATGAAAATGTTAGTTTGGGGCATTTTTGATAACTGACAGTTTAGAATTGATTAAAATATATTATAAATTATCAAAGTTTTTACAACTGGTATCACCAGTAGTTTTAATAACTGGCCTGGCACTATTTGGGTATTTTTAATTATAATAGAGGGATTTTCAGGACTGAAAATCCTGCAGTTAAATAAGTGCATTAAGAAATGTAGATATTTTATGCTGTGGTCCTCTTATTAAAAGTTTGAAGAAAGTGGAAGCAAGATAGGCTTATTATGTGGTCCATTATTTAGTCATCCATGTTTTTCTAGACATTTTGCTAGACCTTTTATATGTTTATCTGTGTGTGTGTGTGTGTGTGTATATGTATATGTTGGGAGAGAGGGTATCACAGTGAGAGACTTAGGTTCTAGAAAGGCTTTCAGAGCTGAAGTAGGTTTTGGAAGTATCCTACTGAAAATCTTACAGGGCTAGTACTGTGATGTCTCAACTCCTAAGTGTAGTTTACTTTTTTGTGTTTTAAAAAGTGGATGCTTACCACCAATCAAAGGCATTTAATTTTTTGATCCTTTTATGTTCATTTCAGTAAAGGTTTGTTGAGCATCTCCCTTATGCCATTAACAAAACAGCATTTGAGAAACAGCTTCTTGATTTGTCTCCCATAAGAAATTTTACCATGATGTGGTATATGGGTTTACCTCTACCCTGGGGGCACTCTGTTGTTCTAGTACTACCTCAGGGCCTGTGGTGGCCAGAGGGCTTGAAAGAAGGGTATGGAATTTGATTTGTTGGCTGTTAACAACATTCTCGTTCATTTGTAGACTGCCATGTTAATGCTTGTACTTAGGGATGAAATCCCAAATGTCACTGTTGTAATCGTGAATATAAACTGTAACAATGCTTGGCCTTTCATCTGTTTTTCTGGTTGATGTTTATTAAAAACTTAACAAGTGTGTAACATATATTTCGCTTTCACAGCTGTGGATGGAAAGGCACCACTTGCTACCGGAGAGGATGATGATGATGAAGTTCCAGGTAGGAACCTTCACTTGTGGTTAAATTAGAGAATCTTAGCAAGGAAGAATGAAAAATCTTTATACTCTAGGAAAGTACCTTGTGGGGGGAGGTAATAAGGTAAAGAACAAAAAACGTAGACACGAACCTCACTTCTTTAGAATGGAAAAAATAATGCAGAGTTATTTAACTAGGAGTTAAATTTGTAGACTTGGTTTTTTCTGATTGGGATCCCAGGTAGGTATAGGTATCTAACTTTAAATATTGAATAAAAAATGTATGTTGTCACATGAATATAATAACTAATAGATCACAGAAGAGACCCCTGTTTCCTACTTCGAGATCAATAAATTTAAGAGAAGGCATGGAGAAATCATTCAAGAGTCTTGGGGGTATGGTGTAACTATTCTAAAATCAGAAAAACTCTTGGCAATTAGGAGGAGGCAATTTACTTGGTAAATCTCTTTAAAATCCATTGATGTGTACGTTTGGCTTTTGTCAGAGTTTCTACCTTTTTATTTTTCTAGATCTTGTGGAGAATTTTGATGAAGCTTCCAAGAATGAAGCAAACTGAATTGAGTCAACTTCTGAAGAAGATAAAACTTGAAGAAGTTACTGGGAGCTGCTATTTTATATTATGACTGCTTTTTAAAAATTTTGTTCATGGATCTGATAAAATCTAGATCTCTAATATTTTTAAGCCCAAGCCCCTTGGACACTGCAGCTCTTTTCAGTTTTTGCTTATACACAATTCATTCTTTGCAGCTAATTAAGCTGAAGAAACCTGGGAATAAAGTTTGAAACAAGATTAATAAAGTTCTTTGCCTAGTATATGGTTTCATTTTTTATTTCACTGACACTAATTTGTACACAGAAAGCAAAGTTATTCATAGCTAATCATGGCATGTAATATGACTGGTAATCTTTGATGAAATTTGATTAAAGATTTTAAATGGCCATATAATGTAACAGGTGATATAAAGTTATGTTTTAAAACTTTTCTCCAGCAATCCTCAGGGCTACAGTGGTTTATGTAATGGGTATAACTATAAAATGAGAATGAAATATTCCTTTGAGCATGAGTTTTTTCTCTTAATACGGTCTATCTCTTAAATGTATACTAAGTGCCTTTAATATATTATTGTACTTAATTTTCTCTCATTTAATCCCCAGTCTATGAAGTAGGGAGGAGTAGCTCCATTTTGTAGTTGTAAGCCAAAGTTACCTAAAAAGGAGAGTAATCTCTTAATAACCCTTGTAGGATATTCTGTAAGACACGTGTAAAAAGTAGTGTTTGTATTAGGAATGCCACCTTATGTTAATTAAATTCAAGTGGTAACACTGTAGTAGGGCTACTTTTTTCTCTTGAAAAAAATTTATGTATTTATGTATTTTTTTACTTTAAGGAATCTCGGCACCCAACGTGGGGCTCAGACTTACAACTCCCAAGATGAAGAGATGCATGCTCTACGAACTGAGGCAGCCAGGTGGCTCCTCCCATTTTCTTTTTAAAATAACACAGTAAAAATGATGTGTACAGTTGCAAGAGATTTAACAAAC
This sequence comes from Leopardus geoffroyi, assembly GCF_018350155.1. NCBI lineage: Eukaryota > Metazoa > Chordata > Mammalia > Carnivora > Felidae > Leopardus > Leopardus geoffroyi. Next base: position 138,034,703 of record NC_059326.1, read on the forward strand.
AATACTTGTGCCTGCACCCCAATCAGGACATCATCCCAAAAATCTGTCTCAATATAAGGCTACTTAAATTGTATTAGCAATCAATGTTGAAGTAAATGAGAATGTTAAATTTCCATAATAATTTGCAAGTACCTTGTGAGGGCACTATGCAGCTATATCTAAAAGTCACTATAAGTAAACTACAAAAATGAAATGCTTGTGTAGATAGTATTTGCATATTTAAACATTGTATTACTTTCCAAGGATGTGTCAGTCTTGTTAAAGTCCACTGCTACAGTAACGGACTCTGCAGTCTCCATGGTTTACAAAATTACAGAGAAGTGCATGTTTGCAGAGTATTGTGGGTCAGGTTAGGCTCTGCTACAAAGTTGCAGGTGCCAGACTCAGGGGTAGCCTCTATCTGGAGCACTCTGCTTCCCAGCAAATGAGAAAATGGTGGGTCATTTGCTGGCTTTTAACACCTTTACTCAACAAATATTGCTTGTATGTAACTGACCAAACAATGTCTAAAGGAGGACAGAAGATTGGGAAGGGCTAGAGGAGGCCTGAGGGTTTGCATTTCTGATCTACTCCCAGGTGAGTCTGATGCTGCAGGTGCATTGGCCATACTTGGAGTAGATGAGATTTTAAGTTAGTTTCCCAACTCATCCCAAGAAATGGAGTTGAAAGTGACCGGCTGACTTAGGCCTGTGAAGAATATGCTACCACCTGAATATCCTCCCAGGTGTTTGCCCAAGATCTGTACAGGAAAGGGACTAAATGAGGAAATGCAATCGGTTTCCAGGCCAGGCCTACACAGGGCAACTTGCTTCTTTTAGCAGATGCTGGGTAGGGTTAATTCTGTTGTGCCTGTAGTCAGAGACTCTCCGACAACCTGAAGAAAAGTTCTTTGGTCCATTTTTTACATGGTCTGGTGTGTGTTAGTGGCTATATATTAATAAGAAAAGTACTTGTAACACCTTCACTATCAGGATTATGCTACAGTTACAAATGACTATTTTAGTTGCTACAAAGATTTCTCTGTCAATCTTGATACATGTGCTTTGCCTGCGGCTGGGGTCCACTTTACTGCAAGAACAGCATCTGATCAGAACATTGCTAGTCTCAGGACAGGGAAAAGAGGGCAAACAACCATCTGGCTCTGAAAACTTAGGAAGCGACGCACATCATGAATCAAATTTCATCAGCCGGGGCAAGTCATGTGCATAGTCCAATCTGAGGGCCACGAGGCCTGGGGAAATATACTCCTTCAGAGCAGGACAGCCAATACTTTTGAACAATACTGCAATCTACCATATCCTTACAATTTTTCTTTAATTGCCCACAGTTCTGGTGGCTATTATGTGTTAGGCTCTGTACCACTTGTTTTATATAATCTCATTGATTATCATAATAATCTCCCACCCCCCCCCCCCCAAAAGAGCCATGTGGTACAGATAAGAAAGCCAACTTCAAGAGGTGAAAATACTTTGTGTCAGATCAACACAGCCTGTTGTGTGGTAGCATGAGAGTCAAACCTGCTCTTTTGACCTCAGCAACTACTAGAAAGAATTTTAAGTCTTGGCCGGCTTAGAGGGGCAGATAATTCTCATCTGGTTGATCTTCTGGATGCTGTCACTACATGCTGGCAGGTGTCCACTACTTTTAAGACTAGTCCTGGGCCAAACTAGCTTTTAGCTGCATCAGAACCAAGGCTTGGCCAATGAAGAGATAGTGATCAAATTTTGATATGAAAACTCTTGGGATTAATACCTTTTCTTTGTTGAAATAGTTAAACTGGAGTACACTTGTGTCATCCTCCCAGTAACCCTGTGGTGCACAGGACAGAAAGCTACATTCTAAAATTTGGAAACAAGTTTAAAATGGGCTGAAGGTCACTAAAGGTTGGGTCTGATTTCTACTAATCATTTTTCTCCATTACATAACACCGGATTCATGCTTTAGGAGGCCCCTCTGCCCAATAAGATACATATGTCAATTTTTTCTTTTCTTTTCTTTTTTTTTTTTTTTTTTTGGAGAGAAGTCTTAAGGTAACTAATAACAGGTTTTTAAGGCTTTTCCAAAACAATGATTAGAAAAGTTTTCTATTCACATGAATTTTCATCACTCCAATCAGCACGGTCTTGAATGCCATTTTTGCAGCATGTTTGGGGAATGCAGGCATAGTCAGCAAAGAAAACAGTATCACATCTCTAGGCTGAACACTTTGTGCACTGTAAAACTAGACAATTTTATTTATTTTTAAAATCATTACTGTTAAAATGTCAAGGCGGCCTGGAAACGATGCTCTTGGAAAAGAAAAAGCCCTTTGGATCCTAAAAATATGAGTGAAAACTGTCTAAGGGGAAAATTGCAGATGTCTATTAAAGATTCTACATGTTTTGGTGAAAGAATTCGTACTTTGAAAAGCCAAGAAGAGTACTGCCTCTCTCCATCGGTCTGAAAATAAACATACTGACACACTCCATAAATAAGGAAGGGGCCATATGAGTTTATGTGCTCAGTAAGCAGGGAAGAGAATCAGTGTTCGCTAATTGGCAGTTAGCAAGAAGACAAGGATCTGTTTATACTCTTGCCTTTTATTGTCAATGCATTGTTAGATAACACGCAACTCCCAGGAAGCGTTTCTGTTTCTACCTTCCATAATGGCCAGACAAAAGGTAGGAACAGATCTATTTAGTGAACGATATTTCTGATAAGTCTTTTACCCAGTGACTGGGGCATGAGGTGTTAGAATTGTATCTACCACCATGGTTTCTAGACAAAACAGCCTTGCCAGTTTGTAAAGTGATGGGGTGCTGCAGTGTTTAAACCACCATGGAGAGCACCGCGGGAGGCAGAGAGGAGAGTGGTGGAGGAGGAGGAGTGAGGAAACACCCAAGGTTAAACAAACAAACGAGAATCTTTGAGACCCAAAGTGTTCAACAGACTTGCCTTTGATCTTTACCAAAATTTCCAAAGAAATCCAAAAGGAATTTGGTAACGGACAAGAGTTGCCCATCAAGATTATTTCCTTTGTTGAACTTTGCAAATCTGACTGTATTTGCTTATTAGGTAGAGAACTAACCTGCTTTAAAAATGCAAACTCCTGGACATGATGGAACTGCTTAATCACGGGTGTAAATATCCTTAGGAAGGTTTCTAAGTATATACTAATGTATGTAGTTGAAATGCAAAGGTAGCTACTCCGAGAACTCACTAAAACATCAATTAAGCCAAAGTAATTTTGAGAAAGAAGAACAAGCTGGAGGCATCAAAATCACAGATTTCAGTATATACTTCAAAGCTATAGGAATCAAAACACTATGGCACTGACACAGACACAGACACATAGATCCATGCAACGGCGTAGAGAACCCAGAAATAAACCCATGCTCATATGGGCAATCTACGACAAAGGAGGCAAGAATATACAGTGGGAGAAGACAGTCTCTTCAACAAGTGGTGCTGGAAAAACTGGACAGCTACGTACAAAAGAATGAAACTGGACCACGTTGCTTCTACGCCCTACACAAAAATAACCTCAAAATGGATTAAAGACCTAAATGTGAGACCTGAAACCATAAAACTCCTAGAACAAAAACATGGGCAATAATTTCTTTGACATGAAGCATAGAAACGTTTTTTTTAGATGGGTCTCCTGAGGCAAGGGAAACAAAAGAAAAATAAACTATTGGGACTACATCAAAATGAAAAGCTTTTGCACAGTGAAGGAAACAAAAAGGCAACCTACTACATGGAAGAAGAAATTTGCAACCCAGTAAGAGATTAATATCCATAATATATAAAAAGAACTTAAACAACCAAACACGAAAACAAAACAAACAAACAAACAACAACAAAAAAAAACAAACCACACACAAAAAACAAAACGAACAAAAAACCCAATTTAAAAATAGAGGACTAAATAGACATTTTCCCAAAGAAGACATACAGATGGCCAACAGACATATCAAAAGATCCTGAATATCACTCATCATCATGAATATGCAAATCAAACCCACAATATCACCTTACATCTGTCAGAATGCCTAGTATCAAAACGACAAGAAATAGGGGCCCTTGGGTGGTTCAGTTGGTTGAGCATCTGACTTCGGCTCAGGTCATGATCTCACAGTTTGTGAGTTCAAGCCCTAAGTCAGGCTCTGTGTTGACAGCTTGGAGCCTGGACCCTGCTGCAGAATCTGTGTCTCTCTCTCTCTCTCTGTCCCTTCCCTGCTCATGCTATATCTCTCTCAAAAATAAACATTGAAAAGAAGAAAAAGAAAGACAAGAAATAATGTGTTGGCAAGAATGTGAAGAAAAACAGAACTCTCATGTATTGTTGGTGGAAATATAAATTAGTGCACACACTGGAAAACAGTATGGAGGTTCCCCAAACAATTAAAAATAGAAATACCATGCCATCCAGTAATTCCACTCCTGGATATTTACCCAAAGAAAACAAAAACAGTAATTCAAAAAAGATATATGCACCCTTGTGTTTGTTGCAGTGTTATTTACATTAGCCAAGGTATGAAAGCAACCCAAGTGTCCATAGGCAAATGAATAAAGAAGATGTAGTATAGATACACAATGGAATATCAGCCACAAAAAAAGAATGAACTTGTCATTTGTAACAACATGAGTGGAGCTAGAGGGTATTATACTAAGTGAAATAAGTCAGATAGAGAAAGACAAATACCATACGATTTCACTTCTGTGTGGAATCTGAAAACAACAAATACAAGTGAAATCTGAAAACAACAAAAACAAGTGAATAAACAAATAAAAAGCAGAAACAGATCCATAAATACAGAGAACAAACTGATGGTTGCCAGAGGAGAGGGGGGTTAGGGGGATGGGCAAATGGGTGAAGGAGAGCGGGAGGTACAGGCTTCCGGTGATGGAATGAATACGTGTGGGGATGAAAGGCACAGCGCAGGGAGTACGGTCAGTGGTGTTTTAATAGGGCTGCATGATGACACATGGCGGCTACACTTGCAGTGAGCATAGGAGAACACGTAGACTTGTGCAACCTCTCTGTTACACACCAGAAACTAATGTAACATTGTATGTCAAGTATACTTCAACTAAAAAAAAAAAAAAAACTTACAGCGAGGGGCGCCTGGGTGGCTCAGTCGGTTGAGCATCCGACTTCCGCTCAGGTCGCGATCTCACGGTTCGTGAGTTCAAGCCCCGCGTCGGGCTCTGGGCTGACGGCTCCGAGCCTGGAGCCTGCTTCGGATTCTGTGTCTTCCTCTCTCTCTGCTCCTCCCCTGCTCATGCTGTGTCTCTTTCTGTCTCAAAAATAAATATATAACATTAAAAAAAATTTTTTTTTAATTAGAGCAAAACAAAACAAAAAACCAAAAAACCCGTCAGTTACCATATATGTAAAGAGCGGGAATTTCCACAATCATGGAAATATGCAAACTAAGGCAATTATTTTCCTCCTGAAACATTGTTTTGGCTAAATATAAAACATTATCGTTAACTTCATCACATAAATAATATCAAATTGGATGTGTATATCACCATAAAAAACCACATCAAGTACACCTATTGTCAGTTTTAGGGGATTCATCTGAATGATCATCACAGCCATTTCTTGTGTCACACACCTTGTCCATGTATGTCCAAGTCTTCTGGTTGGAATATCAAGTTTTGTTGGAGGCCGATTAGATGAAAGCATTATTTCTAGTAGAAAGAATTCCTGCATGATAATGTTTTAAATATAATTCTGAATTTTAGTTATTAGTTGCTGGTAACTGTTCTTTAATTCTTTTTAAAAATTTTTTAACGTTTATTCATTTTTGAGAGACAGAGACAGAGCGTGAGCAGGGGAGGGGAGAGAGACAGGGAGACACGGAATCAGAAGCAGGCTCCAGGCTCTGAGCTGTCAGCACAGAGCCTGACGCGGAGTTGAACTCACGAACTGCAAGATCATGACCTGAGCCGAAGTCAGACGCTCAACCGACTGAGCCACCCAGGCACCGCCCCCCCCCCTTTTTAACTGTTCTTTAATTTTGACTATTTGGCCAGCTCACCCCAGTAGGTAGCAGATTCCTCTTCACCATGACCACGAGCCGGCTTGCTGTTCCAAAGCAGGGAGGATGGCAAGCAGGTAGTGAGGTCTTCACACAAGAAGTCAAGTTGCAGAGAGGCTGTTTTACGTTGTCGATATGGCACATCTCGACGATTTGTAACACAAGTGCTGGAGGAAGGCATATACATCCATGACCACGCACATCAAGCTTTCGTAATATAATAATAATCTGCTTTCTCCTTCCCCTTCTGCTTCTTTCCATGGGTCCTTTCCCCAGTATTTCTTCTCCTCGTTTTCTTTCTTTTTTCTCCTCCATCCTCCAGACCTCTTTAGGCTTACTTAGCTTGCATGTCTTGCAATACTACTGGCGTTTGAGCAAACGAGTGTGGAGTTACTCCCGCCTGAGAAGCTATCAAAGGTGATTGAGAGGGAGTCCACACACCTGGGCTCTGGTTTGAGCTTTGCCAGGGATTGGTTCTGCGCAGCCCTTCCATTATTTTCTCAGCTAGAAATGGGAACAAAGAAAGCTTGCTGCAACAACTTCAAGGGGACATTGGTAAATTGGTATCATTGTGTGTGTGTGTGTGTGTGTGTGTGTGTGTGTGTGTGTGTGTGTGTTTTCTAATTGGTATAGTTGTTTAAATGCAATGAATCTACTCACTCAAAAAAAGGAGTGGGAGGGGCGCCTGGGTGGCTCGGTCGGTTGAGCATCCGACCTCGGCTCAGGTCACCATCTCACGGCCCGTGAGTTCGAGCCCCGCGTCGGGCTCTGTGCTGACCGCTCAGAGCCTGCAGCCTGTTTCAGATTCTGTGTCTCCCTCTCTCTCTGCCCCTCCCCTGTTCATGCTCTGTCTCTCTCTGTCTCAAAAATAAATAAACGTTGGGGGCGCCTGGGTGGCGCAGTCGGTTAAGCGTCCGACTTCAGCCAGGTCACGATCTCGCGGTCCGTGAGTTCGAGCCCCGCGTCGGGCTCTGGGCTGATGGCTCAGAGCCTGGAGCCTGTTTCCGATTCTGTGTCTCCCTCTCTCTCTGCCCCTCGCCCGTTCATGCTCTGTCTCTCTCTGTCCCAAAGGTAAATAAACGTTGAAAAAAAAAAATTTAAAAAAAAAAAAAAAAAAAAAAAAAAAAAAAAAAAAATAAAAAAATAAATAAACGTTGAAAAAAAAAAATTTTTTTTAAAAAGGAGTGGAAGCTTGTCAGAATACTGTGATGGTTTTTTAAAAAAATTTTAAACTATAAAATGTTGAAGTTCAGATGTAAATAGCAGAAGGATAACCCTTGTATCCCCAAACATCGCTACACCTAAAATAATGTATCTCCAGAAAATTCTGGTTTGGTGTATGACATGGTACACAGGCTGGAAATACTTTCAATTTAGGTGGGGAGTTGAGGGCTTTGTGAAAGTGCGTCTTGCGGCTTGAATGTTTTGTAGCTGAAGTGTGTTGATAATTAAGGGGCAGACAGTCAGTAGTTTGTATCCCTTATTCCATAAGGTGCCTGGCATTGTGATTGTAGCTCACTTCTCTCAAGTCACTAATGATATTTAACACCCCACTCGACCTAATTTAATACTAAATTATACAGGGGTGCCTGGGTGGCTCAGTCGGTTAAGAGGCCGACTTCGGCTCAGGTCACGATCTCGTGGCCCCTGAGTTCGAGCCCCGCGTTGGGCTCTGTGCTGACAGCTCAGAGCCTGGAGCCTATTTCAGATTCTGTGTCTCCCTCTCTCTGACCCTCCCCTGTTCATGCTCTCTCTCTGTCTCAAAAATAAATAAATGTTAAAAAAAAAATTTTAAAAATACTAAATTATACACTCTTCCGTACTGTTCACCATTTCCCTAGTCTCCCTAATTCCAACGGGAACTTCTTGAAGGTAGAATCCATGTTCTGTGTGAATTTCAGAGTTGGGGAGAGTTGGAACCTTATCTAATCATTTTACCAGCTCTCTGATCTGGGGCAAGACTTTCCGAGTCTCTGTTCAGAATGGTTATAACAACCACCTCTCAAGACTGTTGAAAAGAACGAAATAAAGATGAGATATATTTAATGTTCAGAGCAATGGCTGGCTTGCACCATGTACCAATTGCCCGCTATCAGTAGACTCACCCCCAAATCACCCGTACCGGGAGACTCAGCCATTTTGGAAATATATGGGGTATAAATACATTCTTGTTTGTTTAGTTAATAAATTGACATTGTTGAGTATGATTATTGGCCTGCCACATAGGAGACACAAATACTTGCAGATTTTATGAGTATCCCAAAAAGGGTCCCCAGACCAGTCACAGCAGCCATAACTCTGAGTACAAAGAATGGCGTGCAGAAAATCCGGAGACACTGCCCAGTGGGAGGCCAGCCAGCAGTGCCCTGTCACAGCAAAACACACAAGCACAAAGAACAAGTCTTCATCTCAGGGCAGAGACTCGTGTTGCGGGCATTGTTGACTAACTCTGTATTGTCCATGGTTATCTTAGTGTGAAAGCAGGAGCCAAAATTACAGGACTTTAAACGTATGCTTTGAGTTTGGTGTTTTCTGAGTCTACAGTTTCTAATTTGATCTTCTGGGTAAGCAGCCTTAGGATTTTTTTTTTTTTTTTTTTTGATTTTACACTTAAGTGATCTCTACACCCAACATGGGGCTCAAATTTACAACCCCAAGGTCAAGAGTTACATGCTCTACCAACTAAGCTAGACTGGCGTCCCTGTGTAACCAGCCTTACAATGAATGAGCATCGCTCTCCCAGTTGTGAAAATGAAGTTTTAAAATAAAGAAACAGATGAGCACCAGGTGATAAATGGGATTGTTGAATTACTACACTGTACACCTAATTTAACTAAATAAACTGGGGCACCTGGGTGGCTCAGTTGATTAAGCAACCAACGTCAGCTCAGATCATGGTCTCATGGTTTGTGGGTTCAAGCCCCACATCGGGCTCTGTGCTGACAGCTCAGAGCCTGGAGCCTGCTTCGGATTCTGTGTCTCCCTCTCTCTCTCTGCCCCTCCCCTGCTTGTGCTCTCTCTCTCTCAAAAATAAACATTAAAAATTTTTAAAAATAATATGACTAGATAAACTAATACAACAAAAAGCTAAACTCTAAACTAGTATAACAAAAAAATAAAAACAAATAAAATGAAGAAACAGAGCCAGTGAGGTGAAATGGCTTCCGAGGTTTATGTTGATATAAATGGAATGATGTCACCTCAAACCCGGGCCTTCTGATTCCCCACCCAGGACTACTTCTACTATGCTAGTGTTTCCCAAACTCTGGTTTTCAAACTGTCTACCTCAGACTCACTGAAGGAGAGGCAGGTTCCTGCCCCCACCCCAGACCTACAGAATCAGAATGTCTAGTGAACGGGGCAGGGAGTCTGCGTATGACTGAGCATGTCAGGTCATTCGCATCCACACCAAAGTTTGAGAACCATGGCTCTGTGCCAAAGATGACACGCAGACCTGGGTCTTGGGTTCTAACCAGAAGTTCCAAAGGCTATCACTTGGTGCTGTGGCGAACCCCAGGATCCTGCAACAGAAAGGCAGCAGATGCAAGCTGCCGCCCTTCAGAGTGGCGAGCACCGTGGGAACTTGCCTGACTGGTTTTATTGGCACATCATGAAGAGAAAAATAATGTTCAGACTGCTCTGGGTCATTTTTGTCAGAGTTTAGCAGCCCTACCTTCCCCAGACAAGGAGAGCCTTGGTATTTCTGAGGTAGGCCCTTGGCCAGGGTTCCTAAATATCTCTGAACCTTCTTCAGCGTCCTGAGGCTGCAGTTGTGACATTTCTGGGTCCCCACTGACAGAAATTAGCATCCAAATCCCCTGTGGGAAAATAGTACATTTTATTTTATTTTTATTAAAAAAACTTTTTTTAATGCTTATTTATTTTTGAGAGAGAGAGAGAGAGCATGAGTAGGGGAAGGGCACAGAGAGAGTGGGAGACACAGATCAGAAGCAGGCTCCAGGCTCTGAGCTGTCAGCACAGAGCCCGACACGGGGCTCGAACTCACGAACTTCGAGATCATGATCTGAGCGGAAGCTGGACCCTTAACCGACAGAGCCACCCAGGTGCCCCTAGAACATTTTAACAGAAGATAGATGGGATGGTATCTTTTCATGTGAGCAACTCCTAGACTCTAAGACTTCTGTCCCTTTGGAAGTAAATCAAATACGAATATTAATTCTTTTCTCTCCAACACCTAAAGTGTTAACAGTGTCAGGTAGCTGTGAATAGTCACATTATTGGTAAAGAAACTTAAGCTTAGAGTCTCAATGTCACAGACAGTAAGTGGTAGAAACAGACACTAGAACTCAGACTTCCTGGTCCACAAAGCTCCAGAAGATTCTCTCTGCTGGATCACAAAACCCCTGTCAGCCCTTCCTCATTAAGCCAGAATCTCCACCTCCTGAGATCAATGTGAATTTGTCCTTCCCAAGTACCTATAACCTTTAAAATGTCCCTACTTGGGGTGCCTGGGTGGCTCAGTCGGTTGAGCGGCCGACTTCGGCTCGGGTCATGATCTCGCGGTCTGTGAGTTCGAGCCCCGCGTCGGGCTCTGTGCTGACAACTCAGAGCCTGGAGCCTGTTTCAGATTCTGTGTCTCCCTCTCTCTGACCCTCCCCTGTTCATGCTCTGTCTCTGTCTCAAAAATAAATAAACGTTAAAAAAAAATAATAATAAAAATAAAATGTCCCTACTCTTTGATTTAGAAATCTCATTCGAGGACTCTCCCCTGTGCATATAATAGGATATATAGAATAAAGCTGTATGTAGGAAAACTTTTTTTACATACTGTAATTTGTAATAGGAAATACTAAATGCTAAACAATGCTAAAATACTTCATTGACTTTAAATATTAAATACACATTTACTAAAGTGACTTAAAAACTACTCAGTTTTATATATGATGGGTTCTCAAAAGCATAAACTATTATATAAAAACATTAAGGATGACAGGGTACCTGGGTGGCTCAGTCGGTTAAGTGTCTGACTTCAGCTCAGGTCGTGATCTTGCACTTTGAGTCTGAGCCCCATGTGGGGTTCTGTGCTGACAGCTCAGAGCCTGGAGCCTGCTTCAGATTCTGTGTCTCCCTCTCTCTCTGCCCCTCCCCCGCTCGCACTCTGTCTCTCTCTCTCTCTCTCTCTGTCTCAAAAATAAATAAACATTAAAAAAAAACCTTAAAAAAATAAATAAAAATAAAAACATTAAGGATGAAAGCAAAGGCTGGAGGAGTTATCTGTGGCCTTCTCCCTCCTGACTGTGGTTCATTTGCTTATCACTCCTTCCTTCAGCAAATGTTCATGGAACATCTGTGTCGGGCAGTGTGCTAGAGCCTGTAGATACAACAGTGAACAAGACAGATTGACAGAGTCTGGCCCTTGGTGAGCTTACAGTCTGGAGAACAATGTAATTTTTGGCAAGAGAGTTTGTATCAGAATCATGAGGAGGTACTTTTTAAGAGTTCACATATCCCATGCCTCCCTCCTGAAGACTGGCTCACTGAGTCCAGGATGGGTTTGGGGCATGGTAAAAATTTTTGAAAAGCTCCCTTGGTGACTGTGAAACACAGGATGAATGGGATGATACATACTCTTCTAGAATAGAGACTTCCAAACTTTTATGATTGTATATGCCTTCAGTAACAAAATAAATAAATGAAATAAAATTGTCATTCCCCCATGGCATGCAAATATTTATTGATAAATCTATACGTGTGCTAGTCCACCAAATATTTGATGTATTGTAAAGCATTGTCTAAAATTAAAATTTAAGAAGGGTGAAATTAAATACACTATATAAAAATGAAAGTTCTAATTTTTTTTTTTCCCCTGACCCCACTGGAGTCTCTTGCATACCTTGGGTGGTTCATTTGGGAATCACTTCTCTACTCTAAATGATAATGAGGCCGTGAGCAGCACACAAGAAAGGAAGCTACTTTTAAAAAGTCAGTGCTTATTTAGTGTGACAGTCCTGAAAGGTATTCAAAACCTAATGCAAAAACTAATCACTAAAATAGAATTAGACATCGCCTTAGATCAGTGCCATTACAATGGAATTAGAACAACACAGAATGTCTTCATTACCTCAGTGGCTGCTGTGTAACTGGAAATCATTCCACCGCAGGTCAGCAGATGTGAGGGAACTTTCTCCGGGCCCTAAAACACATCGTCTTAACTAACAACCAAGAGGGAGGGAGAAGGAATTGTGCAGACTGAGAGATGAACAGAGAGGCTTACGTGAGGCCTGGACGCCTGAGGGTCTGCAATCACTCAGGACAAGCCTCGGGAAGTGGGCTTCTGAGGAGGTGGGGTAGGTGGGGAGAGGCGGCGCTGCAATGTGGAGCTGGGATGCCCAGGACAGTGGGCGTGTGCATTTCCTCGCTTGAGGCCGACTCCATGTGATGCAAGACCAACTTCCATACTGCAGAGGGCAGCAGAGAGCAGCAGTGAACAGGCCCTAATTCCACGGGAGGGAGGTGTTTTCAGCCCGCTAACCTGACGATCAGCACCCTAAGTTGCTCCGAGGTGGCCCTGACAGGAAGGACCAGAAGGACCAGGAGATACTCATGTCTGTCCCGTGCTACTCAGGAATGACTGGCTAGGACTTTTCAAGCGCCTGGGGGGAAATCTGCAGCCACTTGCCCCTGCCCCTGTGATCGTGTTTTCTCCTTTTGTAAGCAGCATGAGCGTTGTTTAAGCACCTTCCAATACACTGTCTCATCAACTTTTGTGGGGAGTCTGTGAGGTGAATGGGATTTGTAGGACCATGTTATAGTCGAGGAAACCGATGCCCAGAGATATGAACACCTGTCCAACCGTCGAAAGCTAGTTAGTGGCAGAACGGGACTTAAACCTGAGTCTCCTAAAAGCAAATACTGGTTAACTTCTGCTCATCTGCTCCACGTTTCCAGTGGAGGCGCACTGTGGCTCACTCTTTGAAAATATCAACTTTAAATATTGATTTAAAAAATCATTTCAGTAGGAAGTATGCCCTGAAGAATGGTTCTGTACCAGAATACAACAATAATTGGCTTAGTTGCCCACTGAATACACACTGGTATCTTCAAATGAAGAAGAGAACGTTAGAGTTTTCAAGCGACATCTGCGTTGCTCGCTTAGAGTGTTGGTTAAGTGAAAGGTGTGTTTCTCCTGAACTACAAACAAAGGGATGTATCAACACTCCTGTTTTGTATGTAAACAGGTGTTCTCAGGAGTTGTGTTTTCAGACTCACAATATAGAAACAGACTACAGGAAGCCTGGGTTGCCCGGTTGGTTGGACTGCCGACTACAGCTCAGGTCATGATCTTGCGGTCTGTGAGTTCGAGCCCCGCGTCGGGCTCTGTGCTGACAGCTCAGAGCCTGGAGCCTGTGCTCGCTCTCTCTCTCTCTCTCTCTCTCTCAAAAATAATAAACATTAAAAAAAGAAAAAAGAAAAAAAGAAACAGACTACATTATAGGACCCAAAACTGAGCTAACATTTTTCTACCATTATCCCCCAATTGGCAATTGTATTACTCATTCACTTACCCATCACTTTAAATTACTGTTACAAATCTGAATTCTACTACCTTTCTGGCAACTGATTTCTTTCTCTCTTTCTTTCTTTCTTTCTTTCTTTCTTTCTTTCTTTCTTTCTTTCTTTTTCTTCAGTTACATAGTAATCTATCACCCTGGAGTTTATACATTGTTTCATGGTTGTATGTGTTGAAATAACAGTTTAGTAAAAATTAAAATGATGGTAACCTGGTGAGAGTTGGGGCCTGCAGTAATTTTCCAAGTGTGCAGAGGTTCCTTCAGTACCCAGGTTGGAGGAACCCACCCCAGAGAGAGCTTTCCTATCTCCCTGTTGCACCCCCTTCCCACTCCACGATGGCTCGCCTCTGAGAACTGCTTACAGATCTCTTTCCTTCCTCTTTTTTCTTCAGCGCGGTCAGCCCTGACTCCTCTCTTACTGTAACTCCACTCTTAGCTCCTGTGCCCGTCAGGGGCCTCTCTTTCTTGGGAAAAGTGTTGAGATCCTACTCTAGTCCAGTTACCTTGTTTTACACCTGAAGAAGCTGGGGCCTAGATGGATAAAGTGACTCTAGTTCAAGGGTACTGGAGACTACAGCTGGCATTCCTGCACAGGGAAGCAGCAGTCATTACTCCCCAAGGCCTGCTGGTCTCCTGTTCCTAACGTAGGAGGGAGTCTCGTTACAAAGTCTAGTGACGAAAGGCACTACGAGGAGAAAGTGATTACTGGTTCAGTCGACTCCTCGCCTGCCTGCCGACACGGTGCCCGAGACCTCCTGTGTCCTCCAGCAGGCACCTGTGACTAATGGCACAGTGGGCACAGTGGCGGCACCGGGCTGGAATCGTGAACCTAGGCTCGGATCTGCTAAGGCGGTCGTCAGCACCCTTGTGTGAGTCACCGCCCCTCTACAGGCCTCCATTTCCTGTTCTATAAAATGGTCAGGATCACAAAATTCCGATGTCTCCCAATCTTCTCTAAATATGAGAGTCCCTTGGAGTGTTTCTTAAAAACCCAAATTCCTGGGCTCCGGCCCAGATCTGGAATACCCAGGGGAGATGCCTGGCAATGTGTGTTTAACAAGGGCTCCGGCTCATTGTTATCAGCAGGAAAACGCAGAATCAGATGAACCCTGGGGCCTCTGCCAACTCCAAGATTCTGTCAACAAAAGCCTCCAATTCACTACAAGTGTGGCTCTGAGAGGAAGGGCCTGCACTCAGGGTCAGCTCTCGCCCCTAACAGGATTGCTATCGGAGCTGTGAGTGAGTCAGCCAGCAGGGACTGAGGGACTAAGAAAACAAAATGGGTGAGCTTAATCAGAGGGATTAATTGAGAGAGGGCAAAGGCAGGCTTGCAAGGAGGGACAGAGGCTAGGGTGAGGAGCAGAAGTGAGCTTTTCTGGGTGACGGGTGGTGCGGGCTGGCCACGTGGAGGAGGTCTGGCCTGGAGGGAGCCAGCTGCACTTTCTTCAAGGCTTTCGGTGTTTCCGTTTCAGAAGATGGGTATTTGTCCAGTGTGGCATGTAGATTAGTGGTGGCTGGGCTTCAGGGGGATCAATAGTCAGAAATAGACATGCAGAGGGGGCCCTTGGGTGGCTCAGTTGGTTAAGCCTCCGACTTCAGCTCAGGTCATGATCTCGCTGTTCCCGAGTTGGAGTCCCGCGTTGGGCTCTGTGCTGACAGCTCAGATCCTGGAACCTGTTTCAGATTCTTTGTCTCCCTCTCTCTCTCTGCCCCTCTCCGACTCATGCTCTCTCTCTCTCTCTCTCAAAAATAAACATTAAAAAAAAGAAAGAAAGAAATAGACATGCAGAGATAAAGGGCATAAAGGAAAACTTATTCTGACACTTGTTAAAATGCTAAGGACGACTTCATTTGAGACTATTTCAGTAGGAAGACAGAGTGAACTCAAGTCCACCTATAAGCAAAGACAACTGGGGATGTACAGCCAGTGAGCAGAGTGAGGGGGTCTATGGATGGAAAGTTACTAAGAGGAACTTGATTAGCCCTCAAGGGTAGGGGGATCCTTGCTAATGCAGGCCAACATGACCAACTATCAAGGGCAAGGGATTCTTAGTAAACTGGCTTAGGAGCTTTGTGCCAAGACTGGACTCAGCAGGCCAAGGTCAAGGGCAGCAGACCAAAGCCAAAGTCAAGGTCAAAACAAGAAGAGGGCTCAGAGGAGCTTGACTCAAGTTTGGTCAGGGGGTGAGATCTCCCATGGTTGAGACGAGGTAGTAAAAAGCTAGTAGGATTTGTCTCCGTCAGGCTAAAGAAGCTGACTGAGAGGAAGAACCATCCTTATGAAAACATGCAGGATTGAACTGGGGGCTGGTGTTGCTTGATAGAGGTAATGTTAATAATAATATAATAGCAATAATTATAGCTCTCATTTATTAATTATCATGTGCTAGTATGAACATTATCTCAAATCTTTAGAAAAACCCTCAGACAGTATTAGTTTTTTAATTTTTACAGGTGAGAAAACTTGGGCTCAGGAAAAGCATTGCCAAAGTCAGGAGTTGAATCCGGGTTCATCTGATTCTGAAACTCTCATTGTTTTCACTATGGCATAAATCTTACATAGAACAGTTTGTAAAGTGAATGGATTTATAGAGTGAATGAATACATGAACACACGCATTTTTTTCCAGTCTAAAATAGTTCTCCAGATGAAAACATTCTTTTTGTCTCTGACAAGCCTTAAAAACTGCATGAGCCTCTTATCCACCCTACCTTGGCCTCTCTCTCTCTGTCACTGTCACGTGGCCTGGGCTTCAACAGTGTAGTTTTGTTTTGTTTCATGTGACTGAGATGCCTAATGGGTGGGGTTAACGGACTCGAAGCCTGGAAAACTCAGTGCGCAGCTGAGCACATTGGAAACCCTGATAACTGACGAGGACGGAAGGGTAGAGCGCAGATCTCCTTGGTGTGCGGATGCCCTGGGGTTACTACATCCTTTTGCCTGTTTCTGACTAAAGGCCACTGGTCCAAGTGAGAGAGAAGCCTTGTGACTTCTGCGTGGAGAAGACTTCGTTCCTTTGTTCCTGCTGTCTGTGGTGAGACAGCTTGTCGCCAAGAACGCACCGGTGATTTGAATACCCCAATGGCTAGGAATATTAAGAGCTAATCCAAACCATCAGAATTGTTGGCTCCCACTCTAGCAAAGAAGGATAAACAAAATCTTTCTCAACTGGGAAATGGTTCAGGATTAATTTTCATGGCGTTTCCAGCCCATCAAAGATAAGCTTTCAACACCGGAATGTTTCACTCAAATTTTTCTCACAGGCTTCATTGTTTTGTTAATCAAGCTTATCACAAGGGTAGCATCTTTGTATCTGTATTGCTAATTAGATTCTTTCAAACCATGTTGACATTTTGGTCGTTTTGAAACCATCTTTTTTTTTTTTTTTTTTTTTCCTTTTCATGCACTAGGTCATGTCTTATTAACCTCTTTGAAGATTTGGCTGTCTTTTTAGGGATATTTGAATCATACTGATTTGTGTGCTTATAAAATATGCAGTGAGGACAGATCGACAGAAGGCTGGAATGGAGAGGAAGGAAATAAAGCGCGTGTTGTTAAGTTTCTATCTATGCCACAAACTATAAAAGGTCACACACATAAAATAATGGTATGGGCTATTACACCAGTTGTTTTCTGTTAGTCTCAGCTGATTGATGGTGATCCTATCAGCTAGGAATGCCTGCAACCTTTTCTATCCCTGGCAACCCTCACGGACATTTCCCCCACCTGCACCTACCGCGCCTGCCCTGGGGCTCCTATTATGTCTGCAAATTACAGCTCAACTACAACACCAGGGAACAGCGAAAAAAACAAGATTTATTACTCACAAGTCCTGGAGGGTACATGGCACACTTGGGCTCACATACCCAGGTCAGTAGGAGAGAGAAAGGTAAAGACAGAGAGAGAGTCTTCTTCATTTATGGGGTTGAGGATGCTGCCTGTGTCTCAAGGCTTCCCTCCTGGAGAATTCTAATGCTAGAATTAAAATATAACCTAGTTCCTGGCATTATTATCTGATCCCCATTTAAAATAAACTCTTGGGGCACCAGGGTGGCTCAGTCGGTTAAGCGTCCGACTTCAGCTCAGGTCACGATCTCGCGGCCCGTGAGTTCGAGCCCCACGTCTGGCTCTGGGCTGATGGCTCAGAGCCTGGAGCCTGCTTCTGGTTCTGTGTCTCCCTCTCTCTCTGCCCTTCCCCCGTTCATGCTCTGTCTCTCTCTGTCTCAAAAATAAATAAACGTTAAAAAAAACATTTAATAAAAAAAAATAAACTCTTGTAGTTATATTTTGCTTCAAACAGGTCATCATTTATTTCACCAGCTCCTAGGTGTTTTTGAGGTTGACAGTTTCTGGATCCTTTCTGGAGGGGTCAGTGTCACATTCGTACTGCATCATGACTGCCACTTGGCGGCCAGTTATTGTATGACACATCTCAGAGTATCTGGTTAAAGCTCCATAACACACTTGCACTCTAGTCGCCAGGGGAGGCTGGGGTAAGGAGGGTGGGGAAGCTAGGAAAGAACGCACCCTGACTTCTTTGCTTCTCTAAAGGGAGGCGATTTGAGACATTGTCTTGGGAGCACAAAGGTATTGGTGAATCTAACTACACAAAATAAAATATATACGCTCTGAAAAAATTAACATAAAGCCCAAAGCTAGAACCCAAATGACAAATCAAATCAGTTTTGGGGATACACTGGAACACTTTAAGATGAATCAACTAGTCTTCTGTTTACTTACATCTATGCACAAAAGAAGAAAAAAAGAGTTCTAAGACAGTTATTTTTAAGCAAAAGGGAATAATAGTTCATATTTTCTACTTACAAAGCTCCATGTGAATGCAGTTACCCATGACTACTAGGCAGCATACAAAGTTTTCAGAGATTAAAAAGCTGTGTTGAAAAGGCATTGTTTCTCCACTGAATCACAGTGGTAACTTCGTCTATATTAGCTGACACACAGGTGCAGATCCTTCTTTAGACTATATTCTATATCATTGGTTTATTTGTTTTGTCACTGCCTGTGTTAACTGCTGTAGCTTTATATGGTAAGTCTGGATATCTGACCATTTTACTCTTCTAACTTTGTTCTTCTTCAAGAAGAACTTCTTCAAGTTTTGGCTATTTTAGGCACCTGAAGTTTGAGATGCCAATATTAATGTGGCCAAATCAACATCCTTTTGTTGATGTTTATGGTATCTTTTCCTAGTTTTTTACTTCCAATCTATCTTCATCCTTATATTTAAAGTTTGTTTCTTTAAAATAGCAAATGGTGATTCTTGCTTGGTTTCCTTGGTCCAGTCTGTCAACCTTTGTCTTTTCTTTGTTTTGTTTTTGTTTTTTAAGTAGGCTTTATACCCAGCGTGGACCCCAATGCGGGGCTTGAACTCACCACCTTGAGATCAAGGCCTGATCTGAGTTCAAGAGTCAGACACTTAACCAACTGAGTCACCCAGAGGCCCCTCTCAACCTTTGTTTTTTAACTGTAATGTTTAGTCCTTGTACATTTAATGTTGAATTTAAGTTTACCATCTTGCTAATTGTTTTCTATTTGTCCTATCTATGTTTCCATATTTCTTGCTTCCTCCTTCTTTCAAATCAATCAAGCATTTGTTTATTATTCCATTCTCTCTTCTTTTGCTTATCTACTTATGGCTCCTGGTCAGGGCTCTCCATAGGTATTGTGTTTGTTCCCCTTTTCCCCCTTCTTAACAGATGCTGGTGTTTCTCCCCACTCAGCCCAAGTGCTACAGAAGATGCGGGCTCTCAGTTGAGTTGGGTATGACTGGTAGATGCTCAGCTAGTCTTAATCTCCATAGCTGGTTCAGGAACGAGCATGTAAGCCTGTCATAAATGAGACTAGAGGAGTGGTTTTCTGGAAACTTCCGGAGAAGTTCTTCCTCACTCTTCTGGAAGTGGGGTGGGACACCTCCTTCTCTCATTGAACTAGACAGAAATGGAGAAGCATATGGCCCTTGTTATTAGACACCACACCATGGCCCTGAGGGGAACCAGCTTTAGGACAGGGCTGAATTGTGGCCCACAGAGGGCAGAGACCAAAATAACCTGGGTCTTACCTGACATTGTTGCTTTGCTATGTCAGCCAACTTTGAAGTCCTCCCAACTCTGGACTTCCTCCTATGTGAGCAAATACATGTACTTATTTGTTTAAGCCACCTCAAGTGGGTTTTATTTTACACCTGAAAGCATTCTGACAGATACGAGAAGTACACGTTACTTTTATATTCAGAAAAAATAAAGATAAAGGTCAGGGATTCTGACCTTGGCTTCCTGAAGCCACAGAAGTAAGTTTCTTTCCCAAATCAATTCCTATTTGACATCAACTCTTCTTATCAATTACTGCATATTGCGTTGAGGTTAGTGAATTTGTACTGCATTCTCTCCCTGGCTAGATCCTGAGGTGCAGGGGCCGTGACTTCAGCACCTGGCACAAACTTTGACATTTGTGTTCTACTGTTTCTCGTAAGCCAACAGCAGCTGCTGTATTTGACTTTTCCCCCATGTAGGAGGCTGTGTGAAAGCTGACCACACACAGTACATGGTGCTTTCTTGGGGAGGGCCCCAGTCATCTTATCGACACAGGGAAGGCAACGGTATCTTCTAAGAAGAACCTAGAATGGCACAAAGGGAGTGGTTTATTCTCTGAAGAAGGCAGTAAGGCCAAACTCTGGCCCAAACGAGCTCTTGGCTAAATACCACCAACCTGTTCCTGAAGTGGCTGAGGGACGTCGGAGGCAGGAGATCACTGAGACAGGGGTACATGTGATTGACTTCATTTTTGTTGACAGTCTCCTTGGCAGAGGGGCAAACACAGCGTCACCACGTACGAGAAGATCAAAGTTTTCATAACAGGCACACATCATGGAAGAGGGTTACCCAGCCTTGTCCTTGTGGAGGAACCCGTGAGCCAGTGTGAATTCTGGATGGCCAGTACTTTAGTCAATATCCGTGTCCCGAAGGAAATCCTAGAACAAAGGAATAACAAGTTCTTTGGCATTTGTTGGTAATAGACTACTGTCCCGGGTGTTCAGGGCTCTTTTCTTATCCAAAAGATAAGCAAAATAAGTTAACAATTGTATGGCATCAGAAATGCATCTTTCGGAAACACAAATTAATAAAAGATGTGCAGTTATAACTAACAGCTCATTGAAGGACAAAAGCTGAGTTATTCATGTGTTATTCATGTTTACCTTTATAAAAGAGAGCATGCACCAACAGGCTAGAGAGAAAGGATAAGCTAGGTTCTTTCTTAACGTTACTTTGTAGACAGGGTGGCAATGTGAAAGGCAAATGTTAGAATGTGGTTTGGAACATGCTGCTTCTACCAGCCACAGCAAGGTTGGCACTCTTGGCTGTACATGAGAATTGCCCAGGAAGCTATTACATGCCCCCACTTGGCATCCCAGATGAATAAAACAGATTCTCCGGGAGACCCGGCCTTAGCATTTTCAACCGCCTCCATATGAGCATTTCAACCGGTTAGCATTTCAACCGCCCTCCAGATGATTCCATCATGCATCCCAGAACCAATTGTCTTTATTTATTTATTTTTTTTTATTTAAAAAAAATTTTTTTTCAACATTTATTTATTTTTGGGACAGAGAGAGACAGAGCATGAACGGGGGAGGGGCAGAGAGAGAGGGAGACACACAATCGGAAACAGGCTCCAGGCTCTGAGCCATCAGCCCAGAGCCCGACGCGGGGCTCGAACTCCCGGACCGCGAGATCGTGACCTGGCTGAAGTCGGACGCCCAACCGACTGCGCCACCCAGGCGCCCCCCAATTGTCTTTAGAGTGGAGCCTCTGCTACTCTCAGATCCTCTGCCCTCTGTTTCTCCTCAGGACATAGAGGGTTCTGTTGTGTCCATAAGGAGGACTAATGTGGGGACACAGCAGGACAGTGTGTGATAAACCCAGTACCAGGCATTTTAGGGCCTTGAACATGCCTCAGTTAACCATTCATTTAAATTTATGTTTATTTTTGAGAGAGCAAGTGAGAGCGAGCGAGTGAGCAGGGGAGGGGCAGAGAGAGAGGGAGACACAGAGTCTAAAGCAGGCTCCAGGCTCTGAGCTGTCAGCACAGAGCCTGATGTGGGGTTCGAACCCATGAACCTTGAGATCATGACCTGGGCAGAAGTCCAATGCTCAACCAACTAAGCCATCCAGGAGCCCCGACACTTGGCATTTTTAACTTGTCCTCAGGATGTGTGGGACAACAGATGATTTTGAACAAAACCAAACTCGCTGGGAGGAGTTTTGGGTTTTTTTAAAAGTTTATTTAAGAAAGAAATGGAGCACGTGTACACACACACACACACACACACACACACGTGTGAGTGGTGGAGGGGCAGAGACAGAAGGAGAGAGAGAATCCCAAGCAGGCTCTGCACTGTCAGTGCAGAGTCCGACTTGGGCCTCAATCCCATGAAAAGTAAGATCATGATCTGAGCCCAAAACAAGAGTTGGACCCTTAAGTGAGCCGCCCAGGCTCCCCAGAGGCAGATTCTATGTAAGATCTTCAAGGCAGGGCAGTGAAAATGTCCCTGTGGGTCCCCACTACTGCATCTCCTGAGTCCAACCCAAATCTAACATGGCGTATGAGCTCAATAAATGTGTATTGAAGGATTGAATGACTGTTGAGGGGAAATTTCTTATTTCAAATATTTAACCTTTTGGACAAGAGACAGTGAACAGAAGACGGACTGAGTACCAATAAGGACTTTATGACACTTTCCATGAATTGATTCTGGTATATGTAATAGGTCCGACTATTCTCAGTGGATGTGAAAAAGAAACATAATGGACACATGTAAAATGTTGAGATGCTTTCCAGGCCCATAATGTAATATGAGCAAATATGTCTGAATGGAGAGCAATTTCACTGAATTTATGAATAAAAAATAAAACATGGGGCAAAGGTATCAAACGGTGGTCTATCCTTTTCACAGGGACAACTCAGAAAGCAATGAGTTTGGGATGGTCTACTGTGAATGTAATAATTATGTATCCAATTGTAATTTCAATTCCATTAAATATAAAATCACCAATAATCAAGTTTCTTGTTTGGAGTCACTGACGAGGTTATGCAGGTGAATTTTATTCCTGTGCACACAGCTAGCATTACATAGCTCTCACTCCAGCAAAAAGGCTTAACTGTCTGAAGAGGAAAATCTGTACAAAAAAGAAGATTCCTTTAACCAAAGAATATTTATATAGTTCTCTTTAGGTTGTATCCCTTTTATTAAATGATTGTATTTTCTCTCTAAATGTACATCTAAAAGGTTTCAATCATGTTACGGTCCTTTTTTATATCTCGGTTATCTTTTATTTTAAAACCAATATTTATATTTATAGTACTCCTTCAGTGGAATTAAAGAGCATTTAATTGACTTTTATTGAAGGGCTGACTTTTCTTTCATGGAGGACTTTTCCTACTGAAAAACTTATTTACAAGAGAAAAATATTCTAAATATACTTCTAAAAATGACAATCAAATCTTTGTTGATTGACTTACATTTGATTTATTTTAATTATACTGTTTGATCTAATGGAGTATCCTAGCAGGACAGAAGGGTTAAACCAAAATCTTAAAGTAATTCCTCAATAATCTTATAAAATTAAAAAAAAAAAAACTAGCATGCAAACAGAAAAAGTACTTTATTTATAACATCATTTTGTAAACAATCACACTGTGCATTTTTGAATTCAACAATAACAAATTTTTTTTCTATAGATTTATAGCAAACCTATGTGAAGTCAATGAGTTAATACAAGAGTGAAGACAAATAGGGTAGAATAATTTTTGAAAATGTTAAATTACAGCACTTGATACAAAGACAGATAACTATCTGTACCATAAAAATTTACATGCCACAAAACATTAATTTATAACTTTAAATATGCAGTAAAACACATTTATAAAAAAGCATCAATATTAATTTTATTATAAACCAGTGAATTGCTGAGAGGAATATTTATTAAAACTTACCAAAACCAGTAAATTTTGCAACTGAGGTAAAAATTTATAAGTAAACAAAACTATCATTTATAAGAGCCAAAAAGTAAAAGAAAGGGCAGACGACACTTCCTGATGACTGTGTCTACTCCTTGATATTCTGAAGCAGCTTCAGCAAATGTGACTCAATAACCTGTTGAACTAGAAGAGATAGGTTATCAAGACCACAGCATACTGATTATACAATTTTAAACAGAACTATCAAATTCAACTTAACATCAACTTTTTCTTTTCTTTCTTTTACGTTTTTTAAGTGTTTACTTTTGAGAGAGAGACAGAGCGCGAGTGGGGAGTGGGGCAGAGAGAGAGAGGGAGACACAGAATCTGAAGCAGGCGCCAGGCTCTGCCAGGCTCTGAGCTGTCAGCACAGAGCCCCACGCGGGGCTCGAACTCACGGACCGCGAGATCATGACCTGAGCTGAAGTTGGATGCTTAACCGACTGAGCCACCCAGGCACCCCCATCAACTTTTTCTTAAAATAGTTATTCATCATATTCTGAGGATATACCCTAGTAATATATACTCGTAGTCTGAGGGTGATACGATTGCATGCAATACTTAACACACTTAAAACTTAGTCTGTCATGGACTTAGTAATTGTCTAAGTTACTGGATTCTGTTCTTGCACAAAGTTTGTTCTAAAGAACAGAGAAAGGGCGACCAGAAAGCATTTTGTAAATAATTTGTTACAAAATGTTAAACAAATCTTGTACATAAATAGGTGTGCACTCTAGCAACTAGTTATTTGGGTTGGTGAAAAGTAACAGTAACAAACTCTTTTTTTTTTGGTAAGAATTTGTTGATTTCGCCCACAGTTAAAAGTATTTGTCAGGAGTTAGGATAACATATCATGTTTTAGGACTACAAGTGATGAAAATGGTTTAGACCACAGTTTGCACTATTTATACAGCTCTACCAACTAAAATACAATCTGACAGGGGCGCCTGGGTGGCTCAGTCTGTTGGGCGTCCGACTTCGGCTCAGGTCATGATCTCGCGGTCTGTGAGTTCGAGCCCCGCGTTGGGCTCTGTGCTGACAGCTCAGAGCCTGGAGCCTGTTTCATATTCTGTGTCTCCCTCTCTCTGACCCTCCCCCGTTCATGCTGTCTCTCTCTGTCTCAAAAATAAATAAACGTTAAAAAAAAATTAAAAAAAAAAATACAATCTGACAGTTCTAAAATACTTACCACCTCTATAGCCCAAGGCTACAGCTAAATCCATAGAATTATACCCAGAGTCAGTTTCAATTGTGGGGTCAGCTCCATTTTCTGTATCAAAACAGAAAAATCTGCATAAATAAAATGAAAATGTAGACATGTTTGTCTATTACTGGCTCATGTGCAAACAGCAGGACAGCTTTTCAGCAAAGTGGAGGGTATCTTCAGGATGGTCTGACAAAGTACGAAGGGCAGAGATTTCACTTCGGTGGGTCAGAGGGAAGACACTTCAAACAAACAGGCATCCTCTCGAAAAGCTGAAACTCATCAACAACTATAGCGAGAACTTCTGCATAAAGACGCCACGGATCGAGGAAACAACTGTGGATTCACCCGTGATCCTCCAAAGGAAAGCAACAAAGACAAATGCTCCAAGCACAGGTGTGAGGTGTGCTGGAGCTGCTTCTCACACAGGCAACTCTCTGGTAGCACGTGTTCCAGAAGGATTCACGTGTTTAATAGTAATTAATGATTCTCCTGAGTAATACCAAGGGAGGCCACCTTGTAAGAAGTTAAAATAAACCCCTCACATGGTATTTTCTAAATATTTTCACTTTTAAAAATGGCTTACCTAAGAGCATTTTTACACATTTAACATGATTTCCATGTACAGCATAAAGCAAAGGTGTTCCTCCATTCTGCAAAAGGAAAAGCTCATTTAGTTTTCAAGGTGAGCAAGATTTGAGTAATTCAATGTTGCCGTTGAGGAGTTTTACTAAGAAATGGACATGTAAAAGCAGTTTAAGGCAATTTTCATATTTTGTGAAGAATACTTAAAGCAGATTGTCACAAGTGAGTTTACACCATTAACTTTTTCTTCCAGGTGTTTAAGTTAATGATTTTTCCAAATGTTTAGTGAAATGTATTACGTCTCTCCAAACTAAGTAAATCCTAGAGTTTATTACGGTATTTAAAATCAGTAGCATAAACTCACCCAATCATATTCATTCACATCAACTCCACAATCGAGCAGCATTTTGACAATATCTGTGTAGCCTTTACTACAGGCCAATGATAGTGCACTTTCTCGACCTTTTCCTAAAAGTTGGGGATCAGCACCCTGGAGTGGTAAGTGGAGAGAAAAGACTTTTCAATTCATGTAAACAAGAAAACTGTTGTTTCTGTCACTAAGAATTCAGTTCAATACTTCGGTCAGGTAACGTTCTGGGGTAAATAACGCAAATTTCTACTCATGGATGCCTTCCTTCCTCCCTTTATCTCGGTCCTAACTGTCCTTCTGCTCTGGAGTCAATTTACATCTCCTCCACGAAGCTGGTCCTAGAGAGCTGACGGTACTTTTGTTCCCACTGTACCTCAAGGGAGTTGGGCATTAAATTCTCTCTTGCTGTTTCACGTACGATTGGTCTTGTCTGCCCAGCTAGATCCAGGTTCCACAAGAACATGAAAAGCACGTAAAATTGTTTTGGATCCTCTACCATTGCATCTAGTTGGCTGAAGATACAGAATCTTTACTACAGACTTAAGTAACTGTACATATACATTTTCTGAGGCATTTTCCTTACATTCTGAAGTAGAAACTCTACCACAGCTATTTGCCCGTGTGCTGCAGCCCACATCAGAGGAGTAAATCCTTCTTCATCCGTGTGATTGATAACATTTTCTATTTAAAAGAAAAGCAATTTTTGTCATCTAATTTAACAACCAACTATTAATATCATTAAGAAAATACTGGCATTCTAAAAAGTTGATACTACTACTCACTGAAGTTCACTTTCTGCCGACTTATTTGCTGAAGTCCTATTAAGTGTTGTTGCAGGGTGCGGTGTGAATGTATTAAAATGTGCTTCGGTATACACAGCTCAGTTCAAACAGCGTGTTTCTACTGCACATGACGTAACGCTAGGTACAGGGCAGTCCACAAAAGACTGGACTCGGGATCAGGAGACCAGACCAGTCTGAATCCTGCCTCTGTCACTTTACAGGACTATGATTCTGGGCATATCATTTAATTTCTCCAATACACGGAATAATACTTGGCTTATCTCAATGAGTAGTTGGGAGAAACACAATAGAGGCGAGATTATATAATAGCCCTTACAATGATATAAATACATATATTATAAAACCTCCAAAACCTTATTAAAATTATCTTCTACTCTATAGCTAACATTGATTTTTTTTCATTCTTGGTGGTTTACTAACATAATTGGGATGAAGACAGAATAATCTGAAACACAGTCCCATGCAATTCTACCTTGAACCCCATTTTGTTTCCTAGATTCACCTTACTAGTTATAAAGTCCACAGGTTTCCCCTAAGTTTATTTAGTAGACTGAGAATGAAACCTTCAAATATTTATGAACAAAAAGAAATATAATACTGAAGTATGTCTTATAAGAAAATGACATGATGAAAAAAAACCCACCTCTTTTATCATGCACCCTGTATTCAATCAGTAATGTTGGGATAACTGGCTAACTTTATGAAAAAGGAAAATAAAAGTAAAGCTTGACCTTTACCTCCTTATACCAAAACATTCCATATGCGTCAAAGATTGAAATGTGAAAAAAACCAAACCACAGAAATTGTAGAATAAGATGTGAGTGAATTTATTTGTAATTTTGAAGTAGAAATCATTTCAAAGCAGGATATAAAACTCAAGGAAAAAAAAAATAAATTTACCACTACAAAATGTTAAAATTTTGTTTGAAAACATCAGAATCAAAGGAAAATGACAAACTAGAAAAAAAAATGCAACATAAACAACAAAGAGTGAATTTCTTTAATTTAGATAAGAGTTCACATAAATCAACACATATCAGGCAGTTCACACACAAAAAAGCTTAAATAGACCATAATTTAAAAAACTGAAACAAAACCAGTATGAGAGACTATTTTTTCACCCATGAGATTAGCAAAGATTAAAGTCTGATAATATCTTGTGTTAGGGTATGGGGAAACAGAAACTCTAACTCTGGTGTAAGGACAGGACAAATACCTGGCAATATATATATAAATAAAAATTCACATTTCTTTTGACCCGGCAAATATACTTGTAGGAATTTACATACTTAAAAGGAACGTAAGCAAGACTATTATTTAAGAGCAAGAAATTGGAATCACCTCCAAGAGGATTAGTTAAAAAATAAAAACATGCGGTGCGCCTGGGTGGCTCAGCCGGTTAAGTGTCCGACTTTGGCTCAGGTCATGATCTCGAGGTCCGTGGCCGTGAGACCTGTGTCAGGCTCTGTTGCTGGCAGCTCAGAGCCTGCAGCCTGTTTCAGATTCTGTGTCTCCCTCTCTCTCTGACCTTCCCCTGCTCATGCTCTGTCTCCCTCTGTCTCTCAAAAATAAATAAACGTTTAAAAAAATTAAAAAAAAACAAAACATGGTACATGTGTATGCAGCAATACAGTGCAAAATCATAGATCTGTTAAACTATTAAAAAGAATGAAAAAGATTTTTATGTGCTTATATGGAAAGATGTCCAAAATATTAAGTGAAAAAAAGGAAAGTGTAATACGGTGTGTACAATACTTTCCCTCTTGTGTAAACAACAAAAAAGCACATATATATTCTCATACAGAACTCCAAAAATAAACAGAAATGTTTTCTAGAAAAGTTTTCTGAAAATATAAGAAATTTATAATATTTGCTTTTGGGAACAAGGCTAGGATGGTATGGGAAGCTGTGACTTTTATACTTTATATACTTTTTGTTTGTCTGTTTTTTACTACCTATTGGGTTATCTGCCTGGTGAGATTTTGCAACTATTTTTTTTGTCTTTATACTTTCCTGTATCAAAATAAAACAACAAAAATGTAATAAACCCTACAAAATTTAAGTACGTTTAAAAGAACAGGCTATTACCTTGTTCAATCCGAGTAGCTAGGTAAAGCATCTCTCCCTGAGCAGCCAACTGGTGAACAGAGAGAGCTGAAACAATACCATAAAAAGCTTCACAGTTTTCGACTTATAGGGTACACTTTCATCACGTCAGTATTCATATGTGTGCAGCAATTTTCTTTTCTAAAATAAAAACTCTCATTTTATTGTTTAAAAAAATATAACTTAAAATATACCTATATTTGAGGATCGGTTTGTGTTTAAGGCAATTCTGACAGCTACAAAGTATTATTAGCAATGAACAGGCAAATTGTTATGATCAACTATTAATGCAAATCACCACTGATCTTATCAATCAAAGAAACAGTTTAGGTATTTAATTTTTAAAATGCTAACTCAATATCCAAACTTAGAAGGATGCTGGGTCTAAAACCACACAAAGATACACCTTCTGTCTTTTTATTGACTGAATCCTCTGAAATCCCAAAGACCATTATTTCAAGACTCCACGGGTTTTTTTCTAACCCATGGGAATTAGTAAGTTGAAAACTAACTTTCAGAGTAAATTCTTGAATGCAGACTTCATTGTGGCTAATCAGCTGTGTGACCTTGAGTAAATAATTAAATGTTTTTGTCTATAACATGAGGGAGGGGAACTGCATAATCTCTAGGTGTTTCTTTTTAGCTCAAAAATCATATGGTTGGACTATTTTACGACAATATCTTTATTTCATTCATTTATTCATTCATTTATTTATATTTAAAAGTTTATATATTTATTTTAAGAGAAAGAGAAGGGCAGAGGGAGAGAGGGAGAGGGAGAGAGGGAGGGGGGGGAGAGAGAGAGAGAGAGAGAGAGAGACAGACAGACAGACAGACAGATAGAGAGGATCCCAACCAGGCTCCTCAATATCAGCGCAGACCCCCAGGTGGGGCTTGATCCCATGAGTGAGATCACGACCTGAAGTCAAGAGTCGGAAACTTAAGTGACCCACCCAGGCACCCCTCATTTATTTATTTTAAGACAACATCTTTATTTTACAACAAAACTAAACAGGCACTGTTCTGTGAGAGTTCATCTTAGTAATTAGTATCACTTGATCCTTGACTTCAGTAATATGACTGAGCGGCCTTAATAGAAAGGAAAGCAATTAGGAAGCACATGGAAATATAATAAGTAGAAACTTTGGCTAATAGGTGAAGTAAGAATCATGGACTCCTCCTGGCTTAACTGCTAGGGCATGCCATTCAAAATTAGGAGAGATACAGTGTTTCCAAAGTAAAAACAAATATTTCACCATGCTTTAGAATATAGATGCATTTACATTACATATTCAGATACAGTTCCTAACGTCAAACTGCTAACTGGTTTTCCTTCATTAACATACCCATACTACATTTTTCTGATTTGTATAGAAAAGCTTCATTTTACTTCCTCTAGAATGATTCCAGTTTTAAAAATTGTGGCTTCAAGGTTTTAAAAAGAGAAATTTCATATTCATATTATTATAGTCAAATTCCAAATTACAAATCACTCAGCTTTTACTACAAATCACTTGCTGATCACTGATCTAGTTTAAAAGTAAAATGTGAAGTAAAAATACTCTCTTACTTTGCACATAGTTCAGAATAACAAATTGTTTTTTTATAGTTAAACTATAAAGGTTTTAATAGTGCCTGGGTGGCTCAGTCGGTTAGGTGTCTGACTTCGGCTCAGGTCTGATCTTGTCGTTCCGTGAGTTCCAGCCCCGCATAGGGTTCTGTGCTGACAGCTCAGAGCCTGGAGCCTGCTTCAGATTCTGTGTCTCCCTCTCTCTCTGCCCCTCCCCTGCTCACACTCTGTCTCTCTCTCTCACACAAAAATAAACATTAAAAAAAAACTATAAAGGTTTTAAGAATGAAAACCGGTAAAAATCTGTATGTGTATGAATATAAACCTGTATTTGTATAAGCCTATACAAAATCTGTATTAAAATCTGTATTTTTTCTCAACATAGAAATATAAAACATGAAATATGTGACTCTGCAGTAATATTGTGAAATTTTAAATTACTAAAACTATCAAGACATCGCTTTCCAAATAGAATATGCATTTAAAGAAAATAATGTTTCAAGGCCAAACTCTTGAAAGCATTATACCAGTAATAAGAATATTTTAACAAATCAGTGGGAAATACTTACAATTTGCTAAGAGAGGTGTGGTTGAGACCTCATTTCCTCTGTGTTTGTTGGTTAAAGTAGTTGATTGTTTTATGGGTGAGAAGTGCTTTGTTGTAGAGGGAGTGTA
The DNA here is from genome assembly GCF_018350155.1 of Leopardus geoffroyi. Lineage (NCBI taxonomy): Eukaryota > Metazoa > Chordata > Mammalia > Carnivora > Felidae > Leopardus > Leopardus geoffroyi. Next base: position 138,065,609 of record NC_059326.1, read on the forward strand.
GACATGCCTTACTTGAATTCCCGGAGAAGGAGATGTATGGATATTGCATTCAGCTAAGTAAAATAAATTTAAACACATTAACACAATATTTTAATGATAAAACATTTCAAAGTTCTATGTCAATGTTTACATTAAAAGAGAATTACACGAGGTACATCTTCAACTGTTTCTCAAGTGATATTAAATTATTCTTTGCTATTAAAAAATCTATATAATCAGGGGCGCCTGGGTGGCGCAGTCGGTTAAGCGTCCGACTTCAGCCAGGTCATGATCTCGCGGTCCGTGAGTTCGAGCCCCGCGTCAGGCTCTGGGCTGATGGCTCAGAGCCTGGAGCCTGTTTCCGATTCTGTGTCTCCCTCTCTCTCTGCCCCTCCCCCGTTCATGCTCTGTCTCTCTCTGTCCCAAAAATAAATAAACGCTGAAAAAAAAAAAAATTAAAAAAAAATCTATATAATCATAGTGAAAGTTCCAGGAAAAATCTGTATTAATTTCGAACAATTTTATTTTGAAATCAGCTTTTTTATTCAGTAGATTGTTATAAAAATAAATCTACAATATGATGGCAGACTTCACTGCATTAATGCATGGGAAACTGAGGCCAATCAAATATTCATGGAATAGGGAATATTAAGCTAATTCATTTCTTAAAAGGCACGAATAATTTTTCTTCTATCATTTAAAAAGAAACTTTTTTTAAACTTTAATTTCTAAATAAAGGTCAAGCTAGAAAATTTTAAAAAATCAACATACACTATAGACATCACAAAACATGAAAATTATTTAATTTAGGTTTCTGTGAGATTCTAGAAAATCATATTAGAAGATGACTTCCAAACTCTCTTCCCAAACTCAAAATCTCATGATCAGAAAGGAAAAACCAAAACAAAAAACAAAAAAACAAAACCATACACAAAAAACACAAAAAAAACAAAAACAGAACAAATGCACATATTTATACCATAACTTGCAACCTTTAAATAGGACAGATGCCACTTCCAGGTCAGAGTTAACCTGATCTTGAATATTTTTACTATCCTCTTCATTTAAGGACTTCACAAATCGAGAACACACGTTCATATCAAATCGGTTAGGTAATATGAATTTCATTCCCATGGCAACACCCTGAGCTGATCCTTCCTCTGCGTTTGAGTCCAGCTGATGTTCTATTTTAATGTCTGGCGTGCCAGTTAGACTGTAAGTGCTGGGACACTCTTCCACTATCAGCTGGGCTCCAATATCCAGATTTGTTGACGTAGCCATGACTTCAACTGTAGTTTCAATGATTAAAACATTCCTTCATGATTTCCTCTTTGTTTTATAGGAGTGGTATCCAGTGTATTCTTGGAATTTAGATATTGAAAAATCTGAAAGAAAAAAATTAAAAAGATTATATCAACTCAGGTAATAATACACAAAATAATCATTTTTCAATCAAGTATGCACATAGTGCTCTTACAAGCCCCTATACATAACAGTAAGCATACAATGTTTGGAGGCAGACACCTGGGTATGAATCCAAGCTTCCCCACTTCTTGGCTGTGTGAACCGGTACATTATTCAACCTCTCTAAGTCTCAGTCTCATCTGTAAAATGGGGGTATCGCCACTAATTGCACCAAATGAGATACAGGCATATTTTTACCTTCATCACCAGGTTCCAACAAATTTTACTCTTTTCTCCCTTCTCCTATTCCTGAACATTGATAAGTGGACAGAAGATCAAGCTAACAATGAAAATAAACTTTCATGGTTTTTCACCAAGTTAGACCAAGAAGATGGAAGCTATGAACCATGAAGAGGGCTCACACCAGAACACAACCATGCTAGCACCTTGATCTTGGACTACCCAGCTTTCAGAACTAACCGAAGTTCCTGCTACAGGCGAAGCCCAGAGAGGGGTGGGAGGCACTCCATCAAGATGGAAAGAAGCTAGTTCCTGTTGGGAGAAAACCTTGTAAAAAACTGTCATAGTATCTTTCTCTCAAAAATTGGGCATTTGTTATTTTCATAGTTCAAGTAGGTGACCTTTTCATTGAGTGATAGATTTAAACAACCTTCTAAATTTATTTATTAGATTTTTAAGTGTGTATTTATTTGAGAAAGAGAGAGAGAGAGACAATGACAGGGGAAGGGGCAGAGAAAGGGGGATAGAGGACACAAAACGGGCTCCATGCTGACAGCAGAAAGCCTGATGCGACGCTTGAACTCATAAACTGTGAGATCATGACCTGACCGGAAGTCTGACAACCGACTGAGCTACCCAGTAGCTCCAAACCACCTTCTAATTTTAAAGTGCCAAGACTTCATTCCATAAACTAAAACGGCTAAAACATTTAAAAAATTTGAGTGAAAACTTTAACCTCTTACCTGTAGTTCATTTTTTAACATGCTATGCTTATAAGTGGTTCTCAGTTTGAATTTAAGATAAAACTCATTGTATCCATTGGCATCTATTGGCATCTTTAACACCTGATTCTTGGACAGGTAAAGGCTTTACAAAGCTTTGGTTATGATGTTCTGAAGATATACTTCTCAGTTTTTGTTTAGTTAAAATGTTAACAACTTAATATAGACTCTTATGAAAATTTCCTGAGGGACGACCCATCTCCCACAGACTCCTACCCAGAGCTGGCCTAAATGTAATCCCCTGAGCTCTCTTAGCACACTCCATTTATTTCCATTTTGGCATTTACCATTCCTTTGAATGTTTCCACTTAAACTCCCAAGAAACTGAAAACTTCTCTAGGCTGGGGGCCACTCTTACTAATCTTTGCATACAAAACAGAGCTTGATCCCATCAGGTGCTCCAGAAATGTTTCCTGATATGAAGTTTAACACTGTTTCATATTATTTCCTATCCTAAAATGACCCTGCGAGATGCCCAACAGGGGCTTGCTAATTAGATCTGGCATTCCGGTCTCAACATCACTACTATCTAGCTGTGCAACAATGGAAAGACAAGTCATATACGTTTTCTGAGACTCGTTTTATTAATCTATACAACGAAGACGGTTGAAATCGGCATCTCTAATATTCTTTCTAGCTCTAAACATCTTCCATGTCATAATATAGGCGGAATTACCCTCTTCGAGAGGGGAGAACTGGGGCGAGGAGGGAGTGAAAACAGAACGCTGGTCCTGCCAATACGCTAGACGAGATGAGCCAAAATTGACGGGTTAAGCTAAGATTTTCAAGACTTGGAGAAGGAGAGGTGAAAATAGGATTGAGAGTAAGAGGCGATGAGAAGAAGACAGACGGCCAAGGAGAGCTAGGATCACCTCGATGGGTCAGAGCCCAGGGATGAAGGGAGAAAACCTAATGAGATACACATTCCGCAGTGGATCCTAGTAACAGGTGCCCCTTGGCTCTTCCTACTCCTGAAACTGTCCACCAAGGAAAGGAAGGTGCTATGAAAATGACGCCTCACAGGCGACAGGTGTCCCAGGGCAGAAGCCCCGTGAAAGGGACACTTGTAGGGAGGGAAGTCCGCTCGGGAGCCACCCGCCAGCTCGGCCCGAAAAGTCGCTCAGGCGGAAACTCTGGTTCACCCCCGGCGGGAGGGTCCGGGGGACAGGGGCCGGAAGCCTACTGGATGGGCGCGCAGGGCCTCGCGACTACCTTCGACAGCCGACAGCGAGTCGGGCCTTTCCATCTGCGGCCACAGATTCACTGCAGGCCCCCAAACCCCGGCTTGTTTTGACCGCGACGTCACTTCCGATTTCTTCTTTCGGGGTTTGGCCAAAAAACGTTCCGCGTCACCGCAGCCGAGAGGACTTCCAGGTTTTTTCCCCTGCCGCTGCGCAGTCTCTGCTGCCCAAGTACTACAGACACTGGGTCACTTCAGCAGGACCCGTCTGGGTCTCTAGAGCAACACCCGTCCAGTACTGGGATCACGTCTCCTCCTCCCCCCACATCGTCCCGCCCCCCTAGCCCGCCCCTACGACTCCTGGCCGCGCAAGTCACGTGAGCCTACGCCCTTACGTCACTTTTGTGCGACCGGCCAGGTAGTTCTGCCCTCTCTGTGTCTCGGCGGCACCGTGTAGAGTCCGCGTGATCTTCCGCGAGTGAGCCTTAATAGTCCGGGTGGGGGCTGGCCGAATCCAAGAAATTCTCCTTGGACACAAAGTGTCCCGGCGGACCGGCGGGGCCTATCGGAGGTAGGTGAAGGCGGCTCCTGGTAGGCGCAGTCCGGACTCACGTCGGGCCTGTTTTGCTATCTCGCGTGCTCCTCTGGGGCTTCCCAGTCTTCGCAGACGGGCTGAAACTCTTTAACCAACCTCTCAGGATCCCCACCGCTTAGCTTCGACCCATATTTGCCCCTTCTACGACCACATTCTCGCTTGTGCACCGTTATTAATCCGCATCCCTCCGAGGCAATGGGCAAATTTCCATCTCTGTCTTTGCTAATGATGTTCCCTCGGTTTCGAATGCTGCCCTCACCCCGTGCGCTTGTGCTCATCTCAAGAGGTCAGTCTGTTTTGATCTTATACGTCAAGGCCGAGCTGAAATGCACTGTGAATCTTTCTGGGAGCCTCCCGGTTAGAATTAAAAATCTTTTTTGAGCGCTTAGTACTTTGTACGTTACTTATAGCATATATCTGTTATTCTGCGTCGGATTGTAGTAGTGTCTATTCATTTAGTTTCAGTTTCTCAGGCTCTGACCTCTCCCTGATCATTTTCTTACTCATTTTCACATCATTTCTTGCCTGCATGCCTTAGTATTGTGTCGTGTTCCTCCTCTCCCTTTCCTCCAGTGCTGTATCTCACTTTTATCTGGCAAACCACTACTACTCCTTACTTGTAAACATTTACAGCTTTAAACTGTTTCTCTCGAGGCAGAGTTAGGTATTCCTTTGCCGATATTCTAGTAAGGGATGGCTTTGCCTGTATGCTAGTAAGGGAAGGAGCCGCAGGCTAAATCTGGGCAAGTGATGGTTTCTTTTCGCCTGCCAGTGAGCCTAGAATTGTTTTACAGGTAACTGTTTGCAATCTGTTTGATGCTAGGAAGCACTTTGAACCCGAAGTGAGTAAAATATTATTCCCAGCCTCCATAAATCTCATTCTTTTCATTTATAAACATAAAATTGTACTCAATTATTTGGGGGGGGGTTAGTAAAAAATTGGGATTTTGTTTCTTGCTTGCTTTCTTGTAACAACATGATATTCTCCATTTTGCCTGTTGGCCAACAAAGCTTAAGATATTTATCTTCTGGTTCCTTACAGAAGAAGTTTGTTGACTCTTGCTGTGTAGTAATGTTCATATTACAGACACCATTTGTGATTTTAATTTTGTGTTTTTCCATAGAACCCAACACAATGCTTTCTTTCCTTCCTTCCACAAGTTTTCTTTGAGCACTTAAAAAAAATCTTCCAGGTACAAAATGTTCAGTTTAGTAGGAAAAAGAGATCATTACAAATGCAATTTTACTATGCACAGTGACAGAAATATGCAGAGTGAAGTAGGATTAGTTCACAGAAGGTTTCCGGGGGGATGTGATTCTTGAGTTGAGCTTTAAATGATAAACAGCAAGTGGGTAGATGGAGATCATTCCTGGCAAAAGAGGGCAAATGAGCAAAGAATGAGAGAAGAAAGAGAATGCTGTGTTAAAAGGGAGTAACAAAGAAGTGAAGCTGGAAAGGTAAGCAAGGGCCAGATCACATGCCATGTTAGGGAGCTTAGACCTTTATTTTCAGGCAAGGTTGGGCTTTGTAGCAAAAGCTGGATCTTGCTGATGGCTATTTAAAAGATGAATGAGGGAGTCAGGAGCCCTTATACTGCACCATATCAGTAGATGAGAAGATCTGATTAGGGCAGTGGAACTTGGTAGAGTGGACATGATGGAGGTTTAGAAAGATCTGGGAGGTAAAATCATCTTAACTACTTGGATGTTAAAAGTGAAGAGGAAGGACAAGTCAAAGCTGATTCCACAGTCCTAGATTCTGCCAATCACCACCTAAAATGGAGAATATTGGAGTGTGTGAAAGCACTGACCCATATCTGTTTTACTCAACATAGTATCTCCAGAGCCTAGAACAGTGCCCTATACAGTGTAGGTACTTGAATGAACAGAAACGTTTCCTTCCTTTTAATCATTGATTGCTGTGTTTCATCAAAATAGCCTTTAGCATATGCCATCCCTATTCATTTTGGTATTACTCATGCACTGTTACCAGGCTTTTTGGGATAGACAATGAGTTGCACCACTGATAACATGAATCTCTTTTACAGCTGAATAGTTCTGGAGAGATGTTTTGGCTTAATTCTATGTTAGTTAAAAGTTTTAATTCATTTTTATCCTACTGTTTAAAAAAATTTTATTTATTTATTTATTTATTCTTAGAGATGGGGCAGAGAGGAGAGAGGGAGACAGAGAGAATCCCAAGCAGGTTCCCCTGTCAGCACAGAGCCCTTTGTGGGGCTGAATCCCAAGAACCAGGAGAACATGACCTGAGCTGCAATCAAGAGTTGGACGCTTAATGACTCAGCCACTCAGGAGCTCCTTTTCTTAAATTTAATTTTAAGCTTCTCCGGGTTGCCTGGGTGGCTCAATCGGTTAAGCGTCCAACTTTGGCTCAGGTCATGATCTCACCGTTCGTGAGCTCGAGCCCCGCGTCGGGCTCTGTGCTGACAGCCCAGAGCCTGAGGCCTGTTTCAGATTCTGTCTCCCTCTCTGCCCCTCGCCTGTGTGCACGCACGCTCTCTCTCTCTCTCAAAGAGTAAATAAACATTAAAAAAGAATTAAAAAAATTTTTAATTTTAAGCTTTTCCATTAGAATACTAGCTTTGTTTTCCTTCTTGGTATTTCTAAGGCTTTCAGGAAGTCAAGACCCTAGACTGTGTTCTTATAGATTGAATGTTATCTTAAATTTGGTTTCAGGAAACTTTTCTATTTGCAGTTTCACCTTAATGCTTTCTGTTGTTAAGAAATAAACAATCCAAGCCAGTGCACTTCTGATTTGGCTACTGGATGAATGGTTGAGGCAGACTTACTTCCAAGTGTTGTAAATTGGCTAGTTAGATATGAGAATATTTGTGTACAGCTTCTGTGTATAGCTGAGTAGAGGGTGCACTCTGGTAGTCCTATCTGTATTCTACCTGCTTCCTTAAGGTTGTCTCTTCTGTGTTATAGTTAAATGGTTTATTGGTCACTAATCCTATAAGCTACCACACAGCCTTTTGAAAAGACACAAAGTGAAAGTTAGACAGGTTTAAGAATAACATGTATTTAAAATGTTTTCTTTTTCAGACGTAAAGCAGAGTCACTGTAATTATTTCTAACATCAATTTCAAACTATTTATTCTTGGATAACAGTCCAATTATATGAAATTATGGCTGGTTATAAGCCTGTAGCTATTCAGACGTATCCTGTACTTGGTGAAAAAATCACCCAAGACACACTGTACTGGAACAACTATAAGGTAAGTGGAGACAGTAACGAGGGGGTTGTACTGATGCTCATTTCTCCAGCATATGTTATACTTTGAATACTCTAATAGAGAACTAATAACTAAAAGGAATCAATCACCAGTTTATAATTTGGGTAGAAAATTAGGTAGCTGATGTTTGTTCTTAGAATTTTTTATAAAAGTCCCTACTGCTTAATCATTTTAATCATACAAGGACCTAGCACAGAATAGATGATTAATGAATGCCAAATGAATTAAATCTTAGAATTTGAATGTCATGCGAGAAAATTTTTTTTGCCTTTGCAAAACTAAGGAGAAAGTGATGCAGAATTAATTCTGCTAGACTATCTTTAAAAGCTTGAAAATTATTATTTTTTAAAGATGAACAACTAAATAGAAAAGTGGGAAAAGATTGGGATTGGGAGGTTAATGGAACAAGAAATTTAAATAACCAATAAATGTATAAAAGAGCTGTGGCTTCACTCATAAAGAAATGTCAGTTACCACAATAATTTGGATACTACTTTTCATCTGTTATATTGGCACAAATGAAAAATTTTGATCATTGCTACTTGAGGGAGGAAAATTGACGGAGACTTTCTGGAGGGCAGTTTCACATTATCTATCGTGATAAAAATACCTTTTGGCCATGTAAGTTCCACAGTTTGAAACTTACCCAAAGATTACAGTCCCCTAAATTTGCTGAGATACAGGTATATAGATGTTGATTAAAGTATTATTTGTAATGCTAGAAATTTTGGGAAAACCTGCGTCCCTTAGTAGCGGACCGGTAAAGTAAATTATGATGTACCCTATAACGGACGGCAAATCTATTGATCATATGAAAAATTAGCTGAGATGTGTAATTGAGTAAAAGGAAGCGAGGTTCAGAACAGCCTGCATGGTGTCATCTTTGTGTCAGTTACAGAATACATGGTTAAATGTATGCTGGCACAGGCATAACTTTTTCTCCCCAGTAATACACAGAAAACTCCACAGCTGAAGAGAAAGAGTGGAGTATGGTTTTCCAGCCATATAGTTATTTACTTTAATGACAGCCAGGATGGTCTGGGTGATGTTATTTGGACCTTTTTTGCTTTTTCATACTTCTGTATTAGATACAACCTAGTAAATGTTACTAAGAACAAAGTGAAATGATGGAGTAAGAAATTATGTAATGCTTGAACAGTCTTACCAGTTGTAACTCTGTTAATACTTTGTATTTTGTTTTGTTAAGACCCCTGTTCAGATCAAGGAGTTTGGTGCAGTGTCAAAAGTAGACTTTTCTCCGCAGCCTCCATATAATTATGCTGTCACAGCTTCCTCGAGGGTAAATATAATATTACATTTATTTTTCTTTTGTGTCTTTATATGTACTACTGATGTAGAGGCATTTGGTTAAGTACTGTGTTTTTTATCTTTTCATAGATTCACATTTATGGCCGATATTCTCAAGAACCTATAAAAACCTTTTCCCGATTTAAAGACACAGCATACTGTGCTACTTTTCGTCAGGACGGTAGACTGCTTGTGGCTGGCAGTGAAGATGGTGGAGTTCAGCTTTTTGATATAACTGGGAGAGCTCCCCTCAGGCACTTTGAAGGCCATACTAAGTAAGAGCCAGTGTTTAAAAATGTAAAAACAGGGGCGCCTGGGCGGCGCAGTCGGTTAAGCGTCCGACTTCAGCCAGGTCACGATCTCGCGGTCCGGGAGTTTGAGCCCCGCGTCGGGCTCTGGGCTGATGGCTCAGAGCCTGGAGCCTGTTTCCGATTCTGTGTCTCCCTCTCTCTCTGCCCCTCCCCCGTTCATGCTCTGTCTCTCTCTGTCTCAAAAATAAATAGACGTTAAAAAAAAAAATTAAAAAAAAAAATTTAAAAAAATTAAAAAAAAAAAAGAATTTTAAATTGGCTTAGGGACGGATATCTGTTTTAAAGATTTTTCTCTCATGATTTCCCCCTACAGTCACTCCCTAAAACTGAGCTTTTTTGTTATTTGGGGAAAAGCAGAGTTTTATGTTTTATGTTAGTTTTTTTCTTGCTGTTTAACATATTGATCCTTGATTTTTTAGAGCAGTTCATACAGTCGATTTTACAGCTGACAAATATCATGTGGTCTCTGGGGCTGACGATTATACGGTTAAATTGTGGGATATTCCAAACTCCAAAGAAATTCTGACATTCAAAGAACATTCTGATTATGTGAGGTGTGGATGTGCTAGCAAACTGAACCCAGATCTCTTTGTAACAGGTTGGTGAACTATTTTTCCCCCCTGAAGTTGATCATTTTATTGCGATATAATTTGACGCTGCTTTGGGACTCTTGGGATAGAGCAATGTAAAAAATTTTATAAAGGAATATGTTTCTGTTTATCTAATTCTTTTCTTTTTCTTCTTTTGGTGATCTTATTGTCTTCCAAGTGTGTTTGGAAACATAAGGCTTCCTTGAAAACATGCGTATCTGAACTATGGTTTAGTACTCTGGTTTTCACAGAGCCTCCAAGCAGCTGAGAAACAAAGATAATGGAGTTCAATCTTTGTGGGTGCTTGTGCAGAGGTTCCCAGGTGATTGAGTAGTGACAACTTGAAGATGGGAATAGTTTAAGGTCCTATATGATATAGTATGGTATAGTAATGCTTTTTCAGAAATAATCAGTGGTCCCAGAGTTTGTAGGTACTTTGTCATCATGAATGTACATATGTGTCTTTAAATTTTATCTAAGCCCTTTCTCCTTTTCAAATTTGTTTGCATACACACACGTATATTTAGTTTTTGTTGATTTGAGTAATGACACTCACCTAATACCAAAATTGACATTTTAGGGTCATATGATCATACCCTCAAGATGTTTGACGCACGAACCAATAAGAGTGTGATCTCTGTTGAGCATGGGCAGCCAGTGGAGAGTGTCCTGCTCTTTCCCTCTGGAGGTCTTCTGGTATCAGCAGGTATTTTAAAAATTGCTTTTACCTATATAGTTGGTTTTGAGTCAGTTATGTCTTTATCAGTTACTTTTTATAATTTAATATTGTGCACTTGAATTACATACCTAGGTTTTGCTCAATTGATAAACAGGACAAGCAAGCAGTTATTATTTATTGACTACCTAATGTGAGCCAGGTACTGGGCTCTTATATACAAATTATTGAGCCTAGAAGTGAGTGAGTTTTCTCCCTATTTTGCAACTAAGGAAATAAATAAAAGTTTTTAAAGTAATTTGTCCACGATAGAGTGGCAGATCTGAAATCCCAGAACTCGAGAGCCTGCATTGTGTATATAAGCCAGAAATCCAGGTTGTTTGCCTGTTACTCCTACCTAAGAGATCTTAGGTTGAAAGAGATCGCAGTTCTTTCAATTCTAGAATCAGGCTTGTCTGTTTTTATGTCTCTTTTGATTGAAGTGACTGTCCAGAAAATAGCCAGTAGTTCTGGAGGAGGGTATAATGTGGCGTTCAGAAGGGGTCTTGGTACGTTTTTCATCAAGCTGGAACTGAGGTATTTTTCTGTAATGTTGATCCTAGAGCATTTTCAAAATGAGAATGGAAGAAATAAATCGGCTTCTTTGATTTATCAAGTCAAAGTTAATGTGTTGACATTAGAATACAAAGGTGGTGTGTATAATTCATAGCACGTATATGGCTGTGTGTATAGGTTTTTTTTCTTAATTCTAAAACCCGAATAGAAATTACCCTGTTTTGTACTTCTTCCCCAGTACCTGTTTAGTTTCAAAATAAATTGATGACATTGTCAGATGTATCCATTTTTCTTGATGTTATTTTGAGAAATGGAAACAAGCTGAATGGGGAGAATGGACACATGTATGCTAATCTCCACTGTGTCACTAGCTAATTGTATGACCTTGGAAAATCCCTTAACTCCTGTAGACTTTGAAAATGAGAGTTTGGCTAGGATCACTTGTTTTAAACTGTGCTCTCATGAGCTGCCACATGCGGTGAGACAGGGACTATGAATTGGCTCCCAGGCCCGGTTTCCCAGTCGGGATAGGTAAGACCTTTGCTCCCCCCTCTCCAACTCATTCTTCAATTTTACCTTCTAGACTTCTGTGTAATATTTCATTGAAATAGAAGATGCTATAGTAAAAGAATTCTTTTTAAACTATTAGATTAAATTGCCTTTAAGGACGCTTCTAACTCTTAGAGTAGAAGTGACAGGGAAATTTTTCAGTTTTGTTGGGATTCACAAACTTTTTAGGAAATAAAACTCCATTATTCATTTCTGTAGTGACACGTTTCTTTTCCAGAATGATTTTATTACAATTTTCTTAAAATCCATTTTGGTTATACTTTTTATTTTGTAGGCAGTTCTGTGAACTTTACAGGTATGCAATAATTTTTCGTTGTAACAGTTCTTCGTGGTAGGAACTATTTGTTATCATCAGCTACAAACTCAATAAATGATAGAGACAGCATTGAAACCAGGTTTTGCAGAACCCTTCACTTCACCTCCATGCTGTGCAGTGTCTAGTAAAGAATGCTTTTCAAATCTTGAAACTATTGAATGTAGAGGCAGAATTTCAAACTAATGATGATTTCTTTCTATAGGAGGTCGTTATGTTAAAATCTGGGACGTACTAAAAGGAGGACAGTTGCTAGTATCTTTGAAAAATCATCATAAAACTGTGACGTGTTTATATCTGAGCAGCTCTGGACAGAGGTTACTCTCTGGGTCACTGGATAGGTTAGCATTTTCATTTTCTTTCCTTATTATTGGTATTGTAGAAATATTTACTGCTTGAGAAGATGAGTTATTTCTGCAGTATTTGTGATGAAATAAATGTTCTGTCAAATGACTTCTTTGAAAATCTATTGAATTGAAAATAGTTTTGACCTTTTATTTACAATACAGTAAACTTATTTTCTCACTTGACAAAATTTAGTGCGTTAACTTGCATACTTAAGGAATTTTATTGAACCATTTGAACGTTAATCTTTAAAATAGTCTGTGTTATTCTGTGGCTTTAAAAAATCCTTTCTGTATATATTTTTATATTTTAAAAGATTTCTTCTGAGTGTATGTATACATTCTAGCTTATATTCTTCAAAAGTTAAAATTGTATGTGAAAATTTCTATACTTGAACGTGATTCAAATATTCCTTTTTTATATAAGCATTAGTATTCCATTAGTTAAAGTTCTAGAACAGTGCTGGCCAACAGAAATAAGATGTGGGCTACGTATGTAGTTTTATTTTTTTTTTAAATTTTTTTTTTTTTCAACGTTTATTTATTTTTGGGACAGAGAGAGAGACAGAGCATGAACGGGGGAGGGGCAGAGAGAGAGGGAGACACAGAATCGGAAACAGGCTCCAGGCTCTGAGCCATCAGCCCAGAGCCCGACGCGGGGCTCGAACTCACGGACCGCGAGATCGTGACCTGGCTGAAGTCGGACGCTTAACCGACTGCGCCACCCAGGCGCCCCACGTATGTAGTTTTAAATATTGTAGTAGCCACAGAAAGGCAAAAGGAACTAGGTAAAATTAATTTAATAATATGTTTCATTTAGTTCAGTGTATCTAAAATATCATTTCAACGCGTAATCCGTGTAAAAATTATTACTAAGATGGGGCGCCTGGGTGGCGCAGTCGGTTGGGCGGCCTACTTCAGCCAGGTCACGATCTCGCAGTCCGTGAGTTCGAGCCCCGCGTCAGGCTGTGGGGTGATGGCTCAGAGCCTGGAGCCTGTTTCCGATTCTGTGTCTCCCTCTCTCTCTGCCCCTCCCCCGTTCATGCTCTGTCTCTCTCTGTCCCAAAAATAAATAAACGTTGAAAAAAAAATTTAAAAATTATTACCAAGAGACTAGAGACAAATTAACCATCCAATATGTGCCCCAAGATGTGGTAATTTATAGTGATTAAAGTGAAATATAGTTTTGTTTAACAGAAAAATGTCTTAATACTGCCTCAGTTTTAAAATTAAAATAAGTTAATTAAAATCAAGTAAAATTGAAAATTTGGCTCTTCATTTTCATAACCACCCTTCAAGTGCTCAGTAGCATGTGGCTAGAACTATGGCACAGTTCTTGTAGTTACTTTCGTTTGTTTTTGGTCATTTTGTTTCCATATTTCCTATTTTCACTATTATGGAAAGCCTTGGTTTTTCAGTATGCTTAATACATATTTTAAAAGCTACAAAATATTTTAAACAGAAAGGAATTTATTATGTAAATAGGTAGCAGATTCTCTGAAATGGTGTTACTAGGCAATTTGGGACTCGAGTTTAAAAAAAACTTTTTTTAAATGTATGTTTGTTTATTTATCTTTTTGAGAGAGAGAGTGTGCAAGTGGGGGGGTGAGGCAGAAAGAGAGGGAGACACAGAATCTGAAGGAGCCTCCAGGCTCTGAGCTGTCAGCACAGAGCCCGACGCGGGGCTTGAACTCATGGATTGCAAGATCGTGTCCTGAGCTGAAGTCGGATGCTTAACCAACTGAGCCACCCAGGCGCCCCTGGGACTCAGGTTTTAGATGTGTCCCTCAAAAATCAAGTGTGAGTTGGCTCTGTTCACGGTTCTCAGCCCACAGTGACTTGTGTCTCCAAGAGGATGCGCGGCAGCAGCTGGAGACATTTTGGGTTGTTGGCACCAGTTGGGAGTGGTGAGCTGCTGGCCTGCAGTGGGTAGTGGTTCGGGATGCTGCTGAGCTTCCTGCAGTGCACAGAACAGCCTCCACAACAAAGACCGATCTGGCCCATGGTGCAGAGCATGCTAACGTTGAGAAACCCTGCTCTTTTGACTTCCAGTGGGCTTTGATACTTTTTCTTTACTCTCACGTGTCATCTTCAGGCTACGTTGGTTCGCGGTCTGTTCTTCTGGTGACTAGTCACGTCTTTATACAGACATGGCTAGTGCTGACAAACAGCTCAGTTGTAAGATTCAGTGATGAATTAGTTTGCAGTTAATATTATTAATTGTTATTTTCCTTCATTGATGTGTAAAATGTAATGTTTATATATTTCTAAAAAGTAGAAAATGTGCATTTTATACTCCTTTCCAAGGTGATTTATGACAAACCTTTCCTTTTTATCAGGAAGGTGAAAATATATAGCACGACTTCCTATAAAGTAGTCCACAGTTTTGATTATGCAGCTTCAATTTTGAGTCTTGCACTTGCAGTAAGTATTTTTAGCCCTTTTTAAAGCTTTCACTAACATTGTTGAGTGAAACTGAAATGGAATTTTACAGTTTATCTTTGTATTTGAATAAATCTTATTTTCTTCTTGCCACATGAAATAGTTAAGACAGTTGCTATTATATGACTTGTCCCAGTAATTTAGTATGGATTGAGATTTAGGTCTTGTTCACCATACAGCTTCAAACTGAGTACAGCTGTAGGCATTGTTAACTCTAAAGACAGGATCTGGGAAATTGTTAAATCTCTTTTCAACACATTTAACTTAGGGTTAACATACTCTAGAAAGTCACATTGGCTCTCTGAGGGGGAAAAAAAAAGAGGAGAGAGAGAAGGAGATAACAAAGTGAACGTGCTTGTCTTTGTTGATGCTCTTTCTGGAATGTCCACTGTCAAGTTTCATGAGCCGTGGAAGAAGAGGAAATTTGAATACATCATATAGAAACCTGAATTAGAAGAGGAAAAGCTTATTATAAAATATTTTCTTGGCCAGACTGTGGAAAGTCATGCCATCACACAATCCTTTTCCTAGTAAGAGGATGTAGGAAAAAAATTATTTTAGAAGTTCCCCAAGATGTCATTAATTCTGTATTATTGTACAAAGTGCCGGTGATAATTTACACTGGATATAACATGTTCTATCAGTAAAATCATATCCTGGAATAAAAAATGATTTGTTCTGTCTTTTTGCATAGATCATTGTTAGGCAAAGTATCTCTGTCTGAATGGAACTCTTGTGAAAGTGCGGATAAGCAGAAAACGCTTCATAAATGGTGTTTTGAAGAAAAAGTAAGATAAATGATGTGTTAGGAATAGACTAACATATTTCTAATTGCTTTTAGCATGAAGATGAGACAATAGTTGTGGGAATGACCAATGGAATACTAAGTGTTAAACATAGGAAATCTGAAGCAAAGAAGGATTCTCTTCCCAGGAGAAGAAGGCCTGCGTATCGAACTTTTATTAAAGGAAAAAATTACATGAAGCAACGGGTATTTGTGTATTTCTTACATTTTCTTTTTAGATGGTGTAGTTTGTTAGAGTAGCCAACTCCGTCCCTGCACGTTACTGGAACGTGTAGTTCACGTGGCATTTAGCTTTATTTTGCTTTTGTCTACATTAGCTCTCTCTCCATATTGCTAGATTGGGAACATTATTAATAAGTAGTGAGGAATAAGGAGTACTTTAATATCCTGGATCATTATAATGTTACAGTATTTTACTGTATTCAAAAACAATATCTTTCATATGGTATCTGGATTGAATGTCCTAAACAACCCTGAACAGTAGCAGAGCCAATTATGTGCCCATTTGGCATCTGAGGAGATGGAGATACAAAGAAGTTACGGTCTATGTAGCATTTTGTTACTGGTTACCAGAGTGGTTGGGACTAGATCTGTTTCTCACATTCTTGGTTACTCTTTCTGCTAGGTCACGTAGGCTGCCACGTAAAGAGAACTGAAATGAGTAATATTTGCCCAGAGCGAGGTGTTGTGTATATGTTATAAGTTAAGTCATAGGAGAGTTAATAATACATTGATGTGGCAAAGTATTCCATTTTCAATTAGTCTGCGTTCTTGGCATATGCCTGGTATTTATTACGCAGTTCAGGGTCACCCTGGTGTAAAAAAATACCACTATGAAAAAGTTTGTTTTCAGTGCAACTCTATACAGAAACTGATTTTTCTTTAAATTTTTTTTTTTTTAACGTTTATTTATTTTTGAGACAGAGAGAGACAGAGCATGAATGGGGGAGGGGCAGAGAGAGAGGGAGACACAGAATCGGAAACAGGCTCCAGGCTCTGAGCCATCAGCCCAGAGCCCGACACGGGGCTCGAACTCACGGACCGCAAGATCGTGACCTGAGCTGAAGTTGGATGCTTAACCGACTGCGCCACCCAGGTGCCCCAGAAACTGATTTTTCTTTATAAATTTGCTTTGTAATACAGGATGACATTTTGATCAACAGGCCATCAAAGAAACACCTAGAATTATATGACAGGGATCTGAAAAATTTCCGGGTCTCTAAAGCACTTGACAGAGTCCTTGAGGTAAGTGAGGAGCATGTATACATACATACAATATGCTGTGTGTGTGTGTGTGTGTGTGTGTGTTTTAAATTTTATTTTTGTTGTTAGTAAGACTTTAGTTTTTTAGAACAGTTTTAGATTCACAGCAAAATTGAGGGAAAGGTACAGAGATATCCCATATATTCCCTGCCCTACACATACATAGCCTCTCCTATTACTAGCATCCCCCACCAAAATGGTACATTTGTTACAGTTGATGAACCCGTAAGGAGCATATTTTTAAAAGACTCATTTTATTACTTGTCTTGTGCATTACCATTACTCCAAACTGTAATTGTTTGTGAGTTGTTCGGTAATTGTTAGTGAGTTCCAAGACTATGATCTTTTTCCTTTGATGTCTTATCTGCTCGTGTTGACTCTGAAAATTTTTCTAGCCTAGTTGTACAATAAAGACACCTGAGATTACAGTTTCCATCATAAAGGAGCTAAATCGAAGAGGAGTCCTTGCAAATGCTCTTGCAGGCCGGGATGAAAAGGAAATCAGTCGTGTTCTTAATTTTTTGATACGGTATGTTTTATGTCATGAAACCTGTATTTTGCATCGGAAATCCTTCTTTATCTCAAATGAGAGACATTTACTTTTAGATTGACCTTTGTAGACAACTGAAGGAACAATTCAGTAAATCTATTTTAAGGACCTTTTGGGAAAGATTGCAAGTTTCAGTAAACAATTTTTGCTTTTTAGGAATCTTTCTCAGCCAAGATTTGCCCCTGTTTTGATCAATGCTGCTGAAATAATTATTGGTGAGTAGTTGTTAAAACCTGAAAAATCCTAGCATGCTTGCAACAATAGAGGTGTCAGATAATGAAATCAAATAGATTACAATATCTTGTTTTATCAATTCTCCAGTAGAGATTATCATGAAGAAAACAAACAACATTAGCAGAACAATGCATTTTAAAGGAAGTAAAATGTTTACTGTAGTTCTGAATTGCTGAGAATAATTCTAATTAAAGACCTTTGTCTTAGACATCACTAATGATGACTATTTTTTAATGAGAAAATGAAATAAGAGCCTCTACAATTTACTTTCTGTAATTATTTCTTTTTGAATACATTTATTCAGTTGGACTGTTTACTTTCTGTAAATCATAAATTGTAAAATAAGTACAGATTTTTCAGTACCTTTGTAGGTAATATTTTTACACTTTTCCTAAACATTGGCTATTCGTTTATTGTTTAGAAAGATACTTACCATTAATGTGTTTTATTTCTCTCTCCAGATATATATCTTCCTGTGATTGGTCAGTCACCCGTAGTTGACAAAAAGTTTTTATTACTTCAAGGACTTGTAGAGAAAGAGATTGATTACCAAAGAGAACTACTAGAAACCTTGGGGATGATGGATATGCTCTTTGCTACTATGACAAGGAAAGAAAGCACTTCTGTGTGGCAGCATGCATCTGATGGATTTCTAGAGAACAAGAAGGTGGAATCATAGTGTCTGCTTAAAGAGACCTGTAAGAACTGCTAACTTGAAATCGATTTGATTCTATTAATTATTGGAAAGAGAATCTCTTTGATAGATTAAAAACTACCCCAAAACTATTCACAGAAGGAGTTTTATGGAAGAGACCTGAATAACTATAATTAGAAAATAAGAACCTATTTTAAGACATGGTTTACCGTGGTTTACCAAATATGTACTATATTTTGAATTATTCCATGGCATCTTCTGCTGGAATATCTCCGTTATCTTGGTCATAGTGTATTGTTCACCTTGGACAAATTGATACTAATTTTAATACAGCGAAGTTGTGTATGAACATCTGGGCAGGCATTCAGAATCTGGAATGGGTTTCAGCTGGAATCCTGCTAAAGGAACAGTGCTTTATTTTGTATTTCTGTCCTGGAAAAACAACAACGGCAACAACACAACAAATGGCAACAACAAATAAATTCTCTCTTCACTCTCATCGGTGCCCTTGGGATTTTCAGGCTTGGCTCCCTCTGCTTGACATCATCATTTATCATGGGTCCCATGTTCTGCTTCCACTGGTAGTGGGACTGCCTCTGCTCCAGTTGCAGCAAATCAGTGGCCAGCTCTGAACAGTTTAACTCTGAACTAGTTAGATATGTATTCAGAAAGTGTGAGGAGGCAGCTTTGATACCTAACAATTGTATTCTCCATTCCACATACGCTTTTTATTCCATGAATCGTGACCATCCTTGTCAGAACAAGGTCTACAGATCTTAGTGGACCACGTTTTCTTCCATCTCGGTATGTTGTTTTTCTACCCAGTTTTCAGCTTGCCTCAGGTCAAAGGAGTGATAAAATTTGTCATTTCTCTTGTAAGAATTAGCTTTTCATCTTGTTGTATATGTTTGGAGCTTATCTTGTAGCTCCCGACCCTTCTGAAAACCATTTTCTCTGATCTGTATTTATATTTTTATCCCTCAATTTCCATAATCATCTTGTGCTTCAGAACCCAAGCTAGAGTAGCTTGCTTTGGAAAATAGTTGTATTTTTTTTTAAGTTCTATGTAAGTCACGTTTTTTTATAAAGATATTCTTATTTTCCTCTTGTATTTCTGAGATGTATCAATTCTTGATGGATAGTTCCTGGCTAGTGAATGCTGGCACACACATTTCACACTGGCTACCTCTCCCGCCTTCCCATTCCTTTTCCACCTTATGTGTTAATTATCTGTAAGGAAACATGCCTTGGGTTAGAAGGACCCTTAGTTAAAGGAAGATTCTATAATGGGAATCTCCTCTTAAAATTTAGTTCTGCGAATTCTGATTTTTTTTTTTAAAGCAGAAAAAAAAGTTTCTGTGGTCTGGTAAGAGCATGTGCTCAAAAATAAGGTGTAGTTTCCCTTTTATGAATTGACTTATGTAAACATACAGCACACTGGCTTATGAGAAACCAGGAGTTTGCTTCCCTGAGTAATTATGAGATTAGATGAGGTCAGAAACTGTCTTCATGTTGAAATAATTAATTTATTTAAATAAACGTCATATGTAAAGGCTTTTAAAAATACTTCTTAAGTATGGTGGTAATTTGTGTACTAGTAAAAATTGAGAGGATGAAATTCTGTCTAAAACTAGCTGCCATCAAGTGTGTGACATGTGATAAGGGTTTTCCCATATATTATTAGTTTTTAAATGTTTATTTATTTTGAGAGAGAGAGAATGCGAGCAGCGGAGGGGCAGAGAGAGAGAATTCCAAGCAGGCTCTGTGTTGTCAGCACAGAGCCAGACACGGGGCTCAATCTCACAAACACTGAGATCCTGACCTGAGCTGAGATGGGGAGTCAAATGCTTAACTGACTGAGCCCCCCAGGCGCCCCTCCCATAAATTATTTTATTCAGTTCTCATCACAACCATCCACTGTTGGTGTTCTCATTTAATGCTGAATTAGCTACAGTAGTTAACCTACTCTTAAATTCCCCAAGCTTGAGTTCCTCGTCCTCCTGGCACTGTGAACTGGCCTGGCCTCTGGGCCCAAAACTACTGCTTCCCTTTGAGAGGACTTCACTGAGTGCCGCAGTTCTTAGATGAAATATATAGTGAAGGTGAGTTTTTACATTCATTGGGACAAGTTAGTATTTGTTATTTAAAGTATTTAAACACAATAGCCATATTATGGTATGTAACATTGGCCTTTGGATTCTAATTTAAAATGCCTAAATGATCTTAGGCTCCTGAATTTTAGTTTAAAAGTACTGTATTTTTTTTTTTAATTTTTTTTTAATGTTTTATTTATTTTTGACAGAGAGAGAGAGAGAGAGACAGAGCATGAGTGGGGGAGGGTCAGAGAGAGAGGGAGACACAGAATCCGAAGCAGGCTCCAGGCTCTGAGCCATCAGCACAGAGCCCGATGCGGGGCTCGAACTCACAGACTGTGAGATCATGACCTGAGCCGAAGTCGGACACTCAACCGACTGAGCCACCCAGGCGCCCCTAGTTTAAAAGTACTTTAACATGTTACTAAGCCTGCAAAAATATTGACATGTTCCAGAGAATTAAGGAAGTCACCGTACATTTAATTTATTTTATTTATAAGAGGTACTTCGGAGAGCTTTGCTTGTTGGGTCAAGCATTTGAAGCGCTGTTTTCAAGAAAATACTTTTAAGTGTATAAATGTTAAGTCGTTTAAAGGAATTTGGATTGTAAATGGGTTTGTTTAAAGAAATTTACATTTTAGTCTGTTCCACTTAAGTCTGCTCTCTCAAACATGAATTAAAGGCCCTCTTGAAAGTGATTATTAAAGTGTACTAGTCTTGGGGCGCCTGGGTGGCGCAGTCGGTTAAGCGTCCGACTTCAGCCAGGTCACGATCTCGCGGTCCGTGAGTTCGAGCCTCGCGTCAGGCTCTGGGCTGATGGCTCAGAGCCTGGAGCCTGTTTCCGATTCTGTGTCTCCCTCTCTCTCTGCCCCTCCCCCGTTCATGCTCTCTCTCTCTGTCCCCAAAATAAATAAACGTTGAAAAAAAAAAAAATTTAAAGTGTACTAGTCTTCTGGATGAATTTAAATCTAAAACTTTAAGAAAAGTTTTCAAATGCTTGACTTTAACAAGTAACTATAAATTGTCTTTCCTAGGAACAAAATGTTCCCCTCAGGCACTAAAAGATACTTAATGGTAAGTAGGCTACATGCCTATTTCCCCTGATTAAAGTAACTAGACTAGGTGTGGTGTATCTGGCTCATTCCCTGTGTAAGCAGGGGGTTGTAATTAGGATTTATAATCAAATTCTTGATCTAAGAAAATGTGGGATTCAAAGAATGCTGTTGGGATTATCAGCAGAGAAAGCTGGTCTGCAGAGAGAAAGGAGAATGAAACCTAAATCCAGAGAAAATAAGCAAGACAAGGCCATCCTGCCTCAGCAGTTCAGGCTAGAGAAGAGAGAAACCATCATTGTTACCAGCAGTTTCTTTTTCCCTTCTGGCTGTCCCTTAGGGGTTCCCTCAAGAGTCCGTGAGAGTCTTTGGAATCCTTCTAATAAATTCTTTTTGTTTAGATGAGTTTGAGTGGTTTCCTTTATTCACAACCAAATGGTTCCAAAGACTAATTCACTAATCCTGAAAATTTATTGAAACACGTACATTAGAGTCAGGGAATTGGCAGATATAGCCATGAGCAAAATAGACAAAATCCCTATTCTCTTGGAACTAATATTCTACTTGGGAGAGGCAGATGTTCAGTAAACAAGTAAAATATGTCGCGGGTCAGATGGTGATAAATGATCCGGAGAAAAATCAGGCAGAAGAGGGAGATAGGAAATGATATATGTGTGTTGGGGGTGAGTAGGTGGGTTGCAGTTTTAAACACAAGTGAGGGAAGGCATCACCAGGGTGGCAATTGGGCAAAGGCCTTAAGGAAATGGAGAGATCCTTACTGACATTTAGGGGACAGGGTGGCAAGATCCTGAGACAGAAGCATGCCTGGTGAGTTCAGAATAGCAAGGTGCTGGCTTAACTGACATGAAGCAAGGGAAACGAGTTGTAAGACAGTCATCAGGAATGAGATGATGCATTCAGGCAGCTCTTAGAGGGAACTTTACCATTAAGGGGAGCAGAAAAACAGATCGGCTGGAGGGATAGGAGGTCAAGGCAGTTTTCCGAAAAAATTAATGATGTCTAATTGGTATGCTATAAATTGCACGTTTTAAAAGTTCAGTCTTAACGTGTTTTGACCTGTACACCCATAAGACCATCACTGCAAGCAAGGTAATGAGTATGTGTCACCCTCAAAAATTTCCTCCTGCCCTTCTGCGAACCTTAGTTAGGTCCCACCCACTCAGACAACCACTGTTCTACTCTCTGCCACTATAGGTTCATAGATCGGTTTGCATTTGGTACAATTTCACACAAATGGGATCATAGAATTTAGGTTGGGGCGGGGCTGGCTCTCACTTAGCATAACTGTTTTGAGATTCGTAATTCATTTGAGATTTAAACTTGAAAAAAATTACAGAATGTATGCTGATGCAGATAATCTGGCAGACACAAAAACTAGTGATCTAGGAGAGAGGCAGGCCGATTGCCGGGGCAGTGTTCTGGGGAGGGACCTGGGGTCGAGGGCCCAAATGGAAGGATTGGCTTAGATAAGAGAATGAACAGTTCAGGCCTGGTTCAAGAGGAAAGACAAAACATACGGGCACAGATGCCATTAAGTGTGTCGATGTGATGATGGTTAGGGTTTGTGGAAATTCTTTACTGGGTACCTTTACTGGAAACAAGATAACCAATAAAAACAGTTTGGAGGAGGAAGTTAGAGGAGAGAACAGAAGATATGAAATACTCCTAGAAAGAGCTCAGAGGGAGCCACCTGCCTAGGTTTGAATCTTGGCTCAGCCACTCACTACCTTTGTGACTTTGAGCAAGTTATTTTACCATTTTATATTCACTTCATCTGTTCATCAGACAACATCACAGGGAGTGGTTGTGAGAATTAAGTGAAAGTACCTGGAACATTTCTCTTGTTAGCTATTATTATTTTGGGGAGAATGGGTGGACTGCAGAATTAAGTAGGATTACCAGCAGCACTAAGGGCCTACGTGAAGTTAGTGTCATGGATTTGAAGCAAGGCCAACTGGCATGGTTGTGTTTCTCTCTTCACGTTTGGCTAATAGGATGCAGATGCGGGGTGCCCTGAGACACGGACTTAACCAGCATTGAGGTTTTCATTGGTGAATGCAAAATAATAAAGGGACAATAGCTTTTAAGATCGTGTAGTTATGATGGACCACAGACGCAAGATGGGTAAGGAAAGGAGGGAGTGAGGATAGTGAAAACATAACTGGATCACTGGGCTATTTGTGTGGAGTTGAAGAGTTAGTTTGTTTGCTGGAGGTAGTGAGAGAGACACATGGAAGGTGGTGGTCCAAGAGCCAAGAATTATGACAGGAGCAATGTTGGAGAAAGTGACAGCCAGGAGCTAGAATGTTCAAGAAATGGTGGGGAGTGGCCACTGATCAGTGGTGACCAACAAGGGGGAGGATTAGGTCTGCAGTCAGATGGCATGAAAGTCAAAGGTGAGGCTTTCTTGGGGGAGTAGTGAGGGAGAACGATCCAGAAACCGCATTGAGGATCACCCACCCACCTGTTAGGGCTGCCATAGGAGGGGTCTGGGAATATGAGTAGCACTTAGGCAAACTGTAGAGGAATCTTGCTGAAAGTAACACACAAGAAACTGGCCTTCCCCTCACTCCTGCCTTCCAAATCATGTGTGAATATAACTAATTGGTGGAACTCAGTTTTGCATCCAGAGCACTATCTACAAAGAAATCTGGGAAATGTGGTTTTTAACTTTCCAGCTCTGTAGCTCTGAAGGCACCCCAGAAGGAGGATGGAGCAGAGGATAAGGAAGGCAATCCCTACAATATTCTTCCCCACCTGTTCTACACATCTTTAAATATGCAGGTACGTCCTCACTTCTAAACCAACGGGACCACGCCACACTTCCTGTTGTGCATTTCAGTTTTCCCCTTTGTGTCGCAGACTTCTCCGTCTTGGTGCACATAGTTCTGCTGTGTTCCATTTTATGCTGGCCTCCTCTATCACTGTGGATATAGACGTGTCATAAGCAGTTTAACCAATGGATACAAGCTACAAAGGTTATGTTATTTTTCTGATATCTCCAACTCAGAATTTTTCTGCAAGCTGTCTTTTTTTGCCTGTTGAGAATTTTAATCAGGTGAACTTGAAACTGCATTAGGACGACTTAACCTACCTCTCCCTTAGTCCACGAGGTGGCAGTATTTTTTCGAATACCATGAGAAACCCGTTTCCACAGTCCTTTCTCTGAATCAAGCTGGTGTTCCTAGGTAGAAAGGTGAGTTCTCTCAGAAAACAACCAAGCTATTTGGCTAGTGCCATGTTGACAAAATGACTTTCAAAGCCCTTCTTTGAATTGAAGATTAACCTTTTCAGCAATGTAGAATAATGGAAAAGAGCATACACTATGATCCTGGGCAAGTCCCAGCTACTCTGGGCCTCAGCTTCCCTATCTGTCAAATGGGACTAACATCACTTCCCTTGCAGGATTGTTGCAAGAGTAAATGCAGTGATATAAAAAGTACCTTACCTGCTTAACTGTGTTTGTCACATGTTTGTGATTATGAGAAGTCTATTTGCCCTGCACTAGTTGGGAGTGTTTTCTTAGTTCCCGATTAACATCATTTGGACTAGTTAGATGAGGGTTGATTTGAAATTTTCTTTGATACTCTGTTATAAAGGATGTTTTTTAAATAAATTAATCCCATAAAATATAAAATGAGGGGTATAGTTACTTGAGGACTTGAGACAGGCTGCTTGCAAGTATTTTGAAAGTAAACGGTATGATTTGCAATATATGCAAATAAGGCATTAACCATGTTATTTACAAAAGTGAAATGTTAGTTCCCATTGGGTCATTAGGGTTAAAACTTTTTAATGTTTATTTATTTATTTTGTTAGGGGAGAGAGAGAGAAGGGGCAGAGAGAAAGAGGAGAGAGAGGATTCCAAGCAGGCTCTGTGCCATCAACTGTGCAGGTCAGATCATGACCTGAGCAGAAACTAAGAGTCGGATGCTTAACCAACTGAGCCAGCCACTCTGGTGCTCCTCATTGGGTCATTAGTGTTATAGCAGAAATTTTAAATAGAGTCGTCTATGTCTTTAACTAACAATACTTATTAATGCAGGCATTCCTTTATTCATATCAACTGTATTAGCTGGGACTGTGTGATGACTTTATTGGCTAAAAGGCTAGAAATATAAACTGTTAATTTAATGAGGCTTGGCAGTTTTCTATAAACATAACTATAAAACAATGGACTCCTAGACAAGATATATTTTTTCAAGTTTTTAAAAATAAGGACATAACTGACATACAACATTCTATTAGTTTCAGGTATACTAAGAGATACATTCTTGACAAAGTGCTTCCAATTAAAACAAAAAAATACCTGAGTCAAAAGCAGTTTCCTCATAGGAAACAAACGGAAAGCTGTGGACAGATTTTTTTTTTTTCTTTTACTGTTGTCCACTCAGGATAAAAGATTTTGAGCCTCACTTGCCTAGCCCATTCTTATTTCCTAGTGAGAAAAGATCGAGGTGAACAAAAAATCGAAAAAGAATAAAATAGAAAACTGCAGTGAAATTTACTAACCATAGCATACATGGATTTCCTTTTTCTGTATTTTCTAAGAAACTACCGTGAGCTTGTGCACATGGTTTTTCTCCCATAAGATCATTATTCATAAACTTAAACATAACCTAGCAGTTTTATTTACTTGTGAGTACAAGTAAATACACTTACTTACTTAAGATAGTGTAAGTCAGTATGTTATTAATGATAGGAAACTCTATGGAATTTATAATCATGTATAAGTCTGCTTTAACAATAAGTATGAGGGTGATCAAAACTACACAATTATAGACAATAATAATTATGGCTAACATTAATAATATACTTACCAACGTACTGTTCTCACCAATGTACATATATCAACTTACTAGTTATTTAATCTTTACAACCACTCTGGAGTAGGTACTATTACTATCTCCATCAAAATTACTATTTTGCAATTATGTATTTCTCTACTATATAGAGTAATACAAAGGAAACACAATTAAAAACAAGGTGGTGACTATGTTAGGTGATGGATGGATTAATTAGCTTAGTTGTAGTAATCACTTCACTGTACATGTACATCAAATCATCACTTTGTATACCTTACATATATATAATTTTTATTTGTCAATTATACCTCCCCAAAGCTGGAAAGAAAAAAGGATAGGGGCGCCTGGGTGGCTCAGTCGATTGGGCATCCGACTTCAGCTCATCATGATCTTGTGGTTCACAAGTTTAAGACCCACATCAGGTTCTGTGCTGTCAGCTCAGAGCCTGGAACCTGCTTCATACTTTTGCATCTCCTCTCTCTCTGTCGCTCCCCTGCTCATGCTCTGTCTCTCTCAAAAATAAATAACCTGAGCCAAAGTCAGATGCTTAACGGACTGAGCCACCCAAGCGCCCCTAACTTTAAAAAATTTTAAAAAAAGAATGAGCCACTTAAAAAAAAAGAAAAAGAAAAAACAAGGAACAAGAGTAACCACAGACGTAGAAGAAATTTAAACAACTTAGAAGAGTGACAAAACTTTATACAAATATATATATATACATACATATATGTGTGTGTGTATATATATATGTGTGTATATATATATATATATTTCTTTTTTAAAGTTTATTTACTTTGAGAGAGAGACAGAGTGGGAAGGGGCAGAGAGAGAATCCCAAGCAGGCTGCACACTCAGCGGTGAGGCCAACACTGAGCAAGATCTCACAAACTGTGAGATCATGACCTGAGCTGAAATCCAGAGTTGGACACTCAACTGAATGAGCCAGCCAGGTGCCCCTATACAAATATATTTAAAAAGCTGGGTTACATGGATTTTCTAAAAAGTTTTTATTTCAATTCCAGTTGGCATACGATGTAATATTAGTTTCAGATGTACAAGTTGATTCATCACTAACACATAACACCTTGTGTTCATCATGACAAGTACACTCCTTGATCCCCCCCCCGCCCAACCACCTCCCCTCTGGTAACCCTCAGTTCTCTATATTGAGAGTCTGTTTCCTGGTTTTCCTCTCTTTCCACACCACCACATTTGTTGTTTTGTTTCTTAAATTCCACATGAGTAAAATCATATGGTATTTGTCTTTTTATGATTGAGTTATTTTGCTTAATATTCTCTAGTTCCATTCATGTCATTGCCAATGGCAAGATTTCATTCTTTTTTTATGGCTGAGTAATATTCCAGTGTGTGTGTGTGTGTATCTGTGTGTGTCTGTGTGTACGTGTGCGTGCACGCTTACACATAACACATATACCACATCTTCTTTATCCATTCATCAGTTGACGGACACTTGAGGTGCTTCCGTAGTTCAGCTATTGTCAATAGTCCTGCAATAAACATTGGAGTGCATGTATCCCTTCGAATTAGTGTTTTATATTTTTTGGGTAACTACCTAGTAGTGCAATTACTGGATCATAGGGTAGTTTTTTTTTTTTTAAGTTTTTAAATTTGTTTTGAAAGAGAGGGAATGAGCATGGGAGGGGCAGAGAGGATCTGAAGCAAGCTCTGTGCTGATAGCAGAGAGCCTGATGTGGGGCTTAAACTCACGAACCGTGAGATCATGACCTGAGCCAAAGTCAGACATTTATTTAACTGACTGAGCCACCCAGGCGCCTGAGGGTAGTTCTATTTTTAACTTTTTGAGGAACCTCCATACTGTTTTCCAGAATGGTTGGCTAGTTTGCATTCTAAAACAATAGTGCAGGAGGGCTCCCCTTTCTCCTGTATACTTTTATACTGTATATACTTTTATCCTGTATACCTGTATACTTTTCTTGAAAATATAAACGAACAAAATAGGTCTCAAAAAGAAAGAAAAAATGAAACAGAACACTGGCCAGGGAGGTAATTCAGAACATAACCTGAGAAGCTTTGGACTTAAATGTTTTATTAGTGAATTGCTGAAAACTTTCAAGGAACAGAAAATCCTGACATACTTAAACTGATCTAGAAGTTAGAGAAGAAAACTTTCAACATAACTTTCTGAAGCCAGCATGACACAAATATCAACAAATCTTTTTGGTACGTTGTACTATTAAGGTGTTTGATGTTCCTCCTCTGAGACAGGTTATAGTTCTTCACACACAGACATCTGGCATGTCTCTAGGACTTGAGACGCGCCCCCTGCCGGTTGGATGATATATCCCCACCCTGGAAGTCACGACGTGGTCATGTAATTTGCCTTGGCCTATGAAATAAGGACAGAATTGACATCATGCCATTTGTAAGCAGAAGTTTTAAAATGCAGTTCATGGTTCACCAAGTCTCTCTCTCTTCCATGATAACCAGCAGTATGCCAGGTAAGCTCATCCCAGAGGGAATATGACATGGAGAAAAGACAGAGTAGACATATAGTATGAGTAAGAATCAAACCTCTGATACTCTAAGCTACTGAGATTTGGGAATTGCTTGTTATCACAGCATAACCTAGCCCACCCTGACTGATAAACTCCCCTTCCCCAACAGCAAAAAAAAAAAAAAAAAAAAAAAAAAAAAAAAAAAAAAAAAAAAAAAAAAAAATATATATATATATATATATATATATATATATATATAAACAAAATTCACTTATGAACAAAAATGTTAAATCTGTAATTAATAAGGAAAATATTTCAGGCACACATTGTAGGGATGATGTAAGTCTCCCAAGTAAGTCTCTACGCAGGTAGGAATGTTCCCCACTGATGACTTGGAGACTTCCCACTTTATGCATGTAGGTTGCCATCTAAAGCAAAGGTAACAGTGATTAGTTTGTAAGATGTGTAAGTAACATTGTTCCTTCTCTCCACCAACCTTCTGTATCAGTATCAAAAGAAAAAAGAGTTAAAGATCCAAGGGCTTCATCAAAACACCCTTAAGTGGGAAACTGCTTCTTAGAGTTGAGATAAGGATGAAGGGTACATTTAATGAAAGTTCCCAGGGCTCATTGCCTTATATAATGTCATGGTATGATGCTTCCCATGAGCGCATAGGAAGTGCATATTACTCTTATTTTGAAAGTGGAGAAATTGAAGTCACTAACAGGGAAACTCTGATAGGGATTCAGATCACCAAGCTCCTGATGCAGTTTGATTGGCAGATGTTTTCTGGTTTTGTTACAAATAAATCTATTGCCTAAGTCAGTGAGTTTCTACTAAAGATACTCTAATGGTCACTGCAGTTTTTTTTTTTTTTTTTCTTTTTCCTCTATGTAATAATGGATGTGGTGATTTCTAAATCATTAAAAGATGAACACATCAAGCTTTTGTAAAGAATCCTGGAGAACTGGTTGTCCCTGTAAATATAACATTGTCTCTTGCATTGCTATAAGCAGACCATGTGATCAGTGATGGATATTCTTAGAAAATAGGATATGGACGTCATTTGATAGAGGAAAGGAACGCTAATTTAATGTTCAGCTCAACCAATATAAACTGTTATGTCAACAGTCCGAATAGTAACATAGACTAGTTTATCTCTGGATTTCTTTCTTAACAATGTAGGAGATAAGGGTATGAATCTCCTCGATCCATCCTGGAAAAACAGGAGAACAATATTTAAAATCTGAGTCAGCCCCTTAAATAGTAGCTGACATAAGGTTGAATGGGTAAGACAAGTTGTGAGAATACAGGGGCCATATCTGCCTTACATACCAGGGTTTGGCATACAGTAAGTGCTAAGTGTTTGCTGTTTGAAGGCTGAATTCTGAGGAGGCAAATGTCAGACCTGAGATAAGTGTGAGCAGGGATGCTAGGGAGGGAGGTGGC
Organism: Leopardus geoffroyi; assembly: GCF_018350155.1. Classification (NCBI taxonomy): domain Eukaryota; kingdom Metazoa; phylum Chordata; class Mammalia; order Carnivora; family Felidae; genus Leopardus; species Leopardus geoffroyi. The sequence continues at coordinate 138,095,559 of NC_059326.1, forward strand.
TTGCTCTCTTGGGACTAAACAAGAAATTAAGTCCTTGGTCTCCAGGGAACTAAGCAAAAATGGAAGAAGCTTCAAGGACAGAAGGTTTTAAAACCCCAGAGTTATTTTATTTTGAAATCATTTTAGACTTACAGAAAAGTTCCAAGAATAGTGCAGCTTCTCTGAGCTTCCCTAGTGTTAACAACTTCTGTTGCTAACCACAGTACAAGTACCAAAACAAGGAAATTAACATTGGTGCCATGCTATTAACTAAAATATACCGGTTTCTCCAGTTTTGTTCCTGATGTCCTTTTTCTGTCCTCGGATCCAACCCAGAATCCTACATTGCGTATAGTTGTTGTGTCTAATATCCTCCAGTCTGTGATGGTTCCTGAGTCTTGTCTTTCATGACCTTGAAACTTTTGATGAATACTGGTCAGTTATTTTGTAGAATGTGTCTCCATTTGGGGTTGTCTGGTGTTTTCTCATGATTAGATTAGGCTGCATGTTTTGGGCGAGAATATCAGAGAAGTGATACTGTGTTTCTCTTGGAGTGTCACATCAAGTCCACACGATGTCCATATGCCCTATTACTGCTACCATTGCTTTGATCCCTTAATTAAGGCATTCTAGGCCAGGTTTCTCCACCATTGTTATTTTTCCATTTGTATTTGAGAAATATTTGAGATTATTCAAATATCCTGTTTAAGCTTAAACATTTACTAATTTCAACTACTAGTTGAGGTTTGGATTTGCAATTCCCTGATGATTAGTGATGTTGAGCATCTTTTCATGCACCTGTTGGCCTGTGTGTGTCTTTGGGAAAATGTCTATTCAGATTGTCTGCCTATTTTTAAATCTTTAATTTTTTTTTAATGTTTATTTATTTTGAGGGGGGAGAGGAGGGGAGAGGCAGAGACAGAGGAGACAGAGGATCTGAGGTGGGCTCCTCGCTGAGGGCAGATAGCCAGATGCGGGCCTTGAACCCACACACAGAGAGATCGTGACCTGGGCCAAAGTCGGATGCTTAACCAACTGAGCCACCCAGGCGCCCCTGCCTATTTTAAAATACATTGATTTGTTTTTTGCTTTTGTTGCATGAGCTTCTTCCTTATATATTTTCAGATAGTAACTGCTTACCAAATAGATAGTTTGCAAATATTTAGGGACAAGCTCTTTGTGAGGGATCAATTAAAGAACGATCTGCAAAACTTCTATTTTTTAAAGTTTATTTTTGAGAGAGAGAGAAGGGAGGGGGAACACATGATATGAGGGGGGAAGGGCAGGGAGAGGGAGAGAGAGAATTCCAAGCAGACTCTGCTCTGCCAGCAGAGAGCCCTGTGTGGGGCTGGATAGCACAAAGTGCAAGATCCTGACCTGAGTTGAAATCAAGAGATGGACGCTTACCTGACTGAGCCACTCAGGCGCCTGCAAAACATGTTTCTTTTAAGTGATTTATTACTAACTTCTACTTCAAATGTTATCATTTTTTATTTTTTTTAAGTTTATTTATTTATTTTGAGAGACGATGGGCAGGGGACGTGGCAGAAAGAGAAGGGGAGAAAGAATTCCAAGCAGGCTCCGCACTGTCAGTGCAGAGCCCAACACAGGGCTCAGTGCCCGGGCTCAATTCTATGAACTGTGAAATCGTGACCTGAGCCAAGATCAAGAGTTGGCCGCTTAACTGACTGAGCCACCCAGGGGCCCCTATCATTTTTAGTCTTAGGTAGTATGATGCTAATTTAATAAAGAAGAAAATATTCCATTAATAATGGGTTCAATGGCTGCTCCACTTATGTGTGCTATTGCTGTCAAGAAATGTAAGTGATTTAATTTCCATACTTCATGAAGTTTTTGTCCCCGTGTGTGAGTTTTTAACCTGTGAACCACTAATAGACTTTCAGGTGGCCAAGAACTCCCTGGAAAGTAAATTCAAAATTTGGTGAATATGAGTGAATGTGTATTATTTTGGGGCGAAGATCTGAGGTTTTTTCAGATTTTCAGATCTGTTTGTGACCACACTCCTTTTCCCCCTGAAGCCTTATACTTTAATTAATGTAGTGAACAAACACAGATCATTCTTTCTTTCTTCCTTACTCAAACTTCAACGGCTGGGTTTGGCAACATTTACACAGGAGGACAGAATAAACGTTAATTCAGGTTGATCATTTTGGTTGGAGAAAAACATGTCCCTACAATGAACAAAAGACGGTAAGTGTCCCTTTTATGTTGCCAACTGCAGAGATTTGGATCAGCATTGTACCATGAGGTATGTTTAATTTATAGAGAAACAATTACGTTTTGATGCCAACAGAAAAGCAAGTAAGTGTTTGGTATGATTAATGATACTTTGCACTTGGGGCTTTAATCTTGCCGTGTGATGTTTACTTATGATGGTTTATACAATTTGTCATACTGTCAGTATCAAAGGTGAAGGCCAAGTGCACTATGTTAAAGGTTTTCTGGGATACCATGTCCATACTCCTCCTCTTTAACGCTCTTAACCTGTTTCTTAGCACAGTTTATGTTATGTGAAAGAAGAATGTAATGTTTTATAATGAGGAATATTTAAGGACTTTATATTTGCCGTTAAAGTCATTTTAGTGGCACATTTTAACAGTGCCAAAATGACTTGCAAAAGAAATACTCAGTTCCACAAGTGTGACTAGAGCAGGGGAGCTGTGTGAGAAGGATGGCAAATGAGACCTGTTGATAATATTTTCAGTAATCTTGGAGCATATCATAAGTGTTTGGGAGTGGGGTGGGGGGTGCGCCTGGGTGGCTTAATTGGTTAAGCGTCTGACTTTGCCACAGGTCATGATCTCAGTTTGTGGGTTCGAACCCCACACTGGGCTCTGTGCTGACATCTTGGAGCCTGGAGCCTGCTTCCATTCTCTGTCTCTCTCTCTGTCCCTCCCCCACTTGCACTCTATCTCAAAAATAAAATAAACATTAAAAAAATAAAAAAAAAAAGTGTTCTTGGGGGTTAATGGAAATTACAGGAGAATATGTTTATCTGTAGAACCAAATCATGTCTTGCACAGAAACTGAAAGGCAAGTGCCATTCTGTTTCCTTTGGCTTATTTATCTCCTGACCTCTGTGTGATTCCACTGGCAGCTTCTCCTCACTCCTTTTTCTGTATTTCCTTGCACTTCACAAGGTGCAACTAATTCTGAAGTCCTCAAAAATTAAAAGATAAAGGCAAGAGAGTTTATATCTACCACCTTCATGTTGCTGACGACTATGAAGTGTTTCAAAATGTTGTACATCTATTTTTTTTTTTTTTTTGAGCCTCCATCTGGAGCTTCCAGGAGTCTATTTTGCATGTTGTAGGTCCCCCACTAATAAGTCTTGGTAGGGTGGAAAAGAGAGAATTTAAAGATAAAGGGGACTCTCTTGTTAGAAAAGTTGGCATTTGAATGGGAGCATATCTTTTGCAGATTAACTAAGACTGTTGGGTCCCTGGCTTCTCAGCTATAAAACAAACCAAAATAAAGTATAATTACATTGCGGCAGGGTTTGGAAGACAAAATAGAACAAGATAATGAGTCTAAATAGGGGCCCAATAGATGATGTTCCTTCTTGCTTCAGACTCCAGAGCTGAATTAGTAAGTCCCTGCTAGAAGGTTGAGGGGTGAAGGTATCATTGAAGCCAATGTTGTTTATTAAACAAACAGTTATGTGTTTCTTCTGCCAAATCTTATACTAGGCAACAGAGAATCAAAGATGATTAAAGCATACTCCTGACCTTAGTCAACTCTCAGCTGAGGGACATGGAAGCAGATACAGACCATCCAAACGCCATACAAGTAAGTTCAGTGACCAAGAACTATGCGGAGTCAGACGGAAGGGCAGATAAAGGCATCTAGCTCAACCTGGCCTGGAGGGTGGTGTTGCTGCTGAAAGTTTTCTGGAGGGAGAGACTGAACGAAGGTGTAGGAGATCAGCAGAAAAACACAGATCTGCAGACTGGCTTCCAGAATTTATATGGCTGAGCAGACCAAGATGTGATGGCTGAGGTTGGTGGTGGACCACATGGACCGGGGCAGGCACGGTCATTGTGGTGACTGGGGTTGTTGTGACCATCAAGAAATATGTGACTCCTAAGTTCTTCTGAAACTCCCTGCATGAGGCCATACAGGGTAGTTGTTGTGAGTCCGGGCTGCGCTTGAACCTGGGCTTTACCACTTACTAGTTTCTTTTCTGGTAAAAAGGAGATACTACTGCTAGCTGATAGCATCTCTAGTGTTGCAAGGATTAAATGAGCTAATGTAAGAAAAGGCCTTAGAACAGTGCCTGGTATATGTTAAGCATGGTGTTAGCTGCCATTATCATGAGTCTGAGGCTGTGACCCATAGTGCAGATCCTTGCGGCACTGGTGGCCAAGGAGAGAGTGGCTTTCTACAAACCATTGCCAAGAGCAGCTCTGAAGAAGGGAGTGGCAGGTTATTTCGGTGTTTCCCAAGGCAGAGGTGGGGAGGAACCTAACAGAAATACCAAGGTAGCATTTTCAAAATATACATGTTAGGGATGTATCCTGGAGCTGCTGAATCAGTATGTTCAGGGGTGAGGCCCAGGCATGAGTAAAGGGAAAAGGCTTCCAGGTGATATGTCAGCTCAGTGCTGTCTCTGCCTCCCCTTAGGATAACAGTGTGACCAGGGAAAATGTTTAGTGTAGGTGCGTGTCAGGCACAATGTGGTGCGGGGGAGTTTCCTCAAATACACAGAATAAATCAAATTGTCTTCCTTTCCACCCTGCAATCTGATGTGCAAATGTCAAGACAGGGAGAGGCAAAAGATGAAAGGGGCAGAGCTTTGCAACCAAAGGGTTTAGGGCAGAATGCCCGGTGCTTTAGGAACTGTGCTTAGGTTAAAACAAGAGATGGTCTGAGGGACTTTTGCAGAGCCTCTGTGCTTGTGACATCACAACCACCCAGGGAAGGGATCTATGTAGGGGAACTCCCCTGGAGGAGGGGACACAGAGGGGACTGGCCAGGCCTCAGTGCATCTCCACATCTGTTTGCCGGGAAATACTCTCAAACAAGCACACTGGCCACGGTGCCCTTAAGGAGGTACAACCTAGTGATTAAATGATGAAACATAAAAGAGGAAAAGACAGAACACTTGTTAGGGGTCTAGAATCTCAGAATGTCAAATGTCCCACAAGGAGAATCCTACAAATGTCACTTACCATTGTTGGGGAGATTTACTTCCTATGGCTTCACTCCTGGCTCTGGGGTGTTAGTGACATTCAGTCCACCATCATGGCCTGGCCTGTAAGCTGCTCTCTTTCAGAGGTCCCCTGGAGGCCCACTAGGCGACCTTCTATTTGCTGAAATGGCTCTTGTCAGGGCATTCAGTATCATGTTGGATAGGGGTGGTCACAAAAAAGACACTAAGAGTCCTTAAGGAGCTTAGAGTCCAGCAGAAAAGACACAAATAACACCGAAGGCTACCACTTACCAGGTTCTGGCTGGGTACTAGGCTCCAGTCCTTACCAGAATCTTAAAAATTCCTGTAAGACTCATGGAACGATCTTCACTTTAAGGGGGATGAAAGCATGTCTTAATGAGATAAAGTAACTTACTGGACGAACACAGTTAGCAAGTGGCAAGTTAGGTGTGACGACAAAGTCCACGCTGTTCTTTCAGCTCGACCACATCGCATCTCAGCCAGCAAGGTGACAACCAACTCAGGAGCACAACGTGGTAATTATTATTACAGTGGTGTCTTCAAAGCACCAAGGGCAAATGGATGAGAAGGGGCAAGGATGACTTCTAGAGTATACGCAGAATAGAATTCTACCCTGTTTTGGGAGCACTGGGAGCACACACTTGCATGTTACTGAATCTTCTAGAAAACTGTAGAAGGTTGGAGGTTTCTGGATGGAGCAGAACCTGACGTGGTTTTTTTTTTTTTTTTGAGTTCAGGTATATAACTACCAAAATTATCAATTAACTACTTAGAATTTAAAAAGTTGTGGTAGGGGCCCCTGGGTGGCCTCGTTGCTTAAGCATCCAACTCTTGACTTCGGCTCAAGTCGCGATCTCACAGTTTGTGAATGCAAGCTCTTCATCGGGGTCTGTGCTGACAATGCAGAGCCTGCCTGGGATTCTCTCTCCCTCTCTCTCTCCCCCTCTCCCCTCAAAATAAATAAACTTTAAAAATTGTGGTAAAAATACATAGTAAAATTTATTCTCAAACATTTTAGATGTACAGTTCAGTAGTATTAAGTATCTTCACTTGGTTGTGCAACCAATCAATGGCCTTCTTTTAGAAGTAACTAGATACTCATGTTTTTCTCATTTTTCACTCGTATTCCTTTCTACACTTTTAAAGCTCTATTTAGGTTTATTCGTTTCACTACCTATGTCTTTGTTACTGGCAGGCAATTTGCTAATTTCTTTCTCCTGTTTTCAATTTTTTATCTCCCTTGTTTTCAAAAACCTTCCTAGTGGAACCTAATTATTTAATGGAAATGGTTAAATCCTCTTTACTCCTGAAAGCCTTGTATTAATAGGAACAGCAATGTGCCAGCTTAGAAAACTTACATGTTTCGAACCTACTGTAACTGACAAGGGTAGTCAGGCAGATGTAGGTAGAAGTTGTTGGGTGGGGACTTTCCAAAGAGTGTCTCTAAAAAAAAGTTGCCTGGTCTGGGAAGTATGCCTCTTTTCCCTTGCTCCTTCTTCCTTCTTGCTGTGTGGAGCATGGATATGATGGCTGGTACTACAGCAACCATGTTGCAATTATGAGGCCACCTGAGGATGGAAGCCAGTGCTAAAGATGGTGAAGCAAGAAGGGCAAAGGAGCCTGAGGCCCTGATGAAGATGAAGCCATTGAAATAGCCTAGATCTGTGTAATTCTGGACTCCTTTGACATGAAAGAGAATTAAATCTCTATCTTGTTTAAGACACTGTGATCCGAGTTTTCTGTTATATGCAGCCAAACCGAATCCTAACGTGATCTAATCTGGATGGGCTAATCTCACCTTTGCGTGAATGCTGCATGCTTATAAGAATCCCTGTCTTCACTCTCATTGGTTGTCTGGCTTAGGTTCTCCCTTCTGCCTTTTCCATCCTTCAAGACTCACTTTCTCTGTGAGCAACCTGGGCTACTCTAGCCTTCATCCGCTTCCGTACTCTGAGTTCCCAGGCTTTGACATGCCACACAATTCAGCAGGAGGCTGTATTGGAGCCCTGATCACTACTAGCCATCCACGTGGGCCTGTCCCAACTCCAGTGTCAGCTCCTGAAGGGCTGGGTGATGCCTTTTACTTGTGTTCCTAATCTGGGTACACTGTCCTTGTCTAATCAGGAATTTCATTTTCTTTTCATCTTGACCCCTAATAATTTTCTGTTCTTTCTTCCCAGTGATACTGTAAATGGCAAAATTCTTTCCCCTCTCTATAATGCTACAAATAATTTACTTACTGATTCTGATTTTTAAAGATTACAGAAGAAACACATGAACACTTTAAAAAATGCAACAGGAAGATGTATGTAACTGTAAAATGAAAAGACTGTTCACAAATCCCCCAATCCTACTCCTCTCCCAAGAGATGATCACTATTAACAGCTTTTTGGGTGGCCTTCTAGACTGATTACAATGCATTTGCAAATATATATTGATCCACAAACAGTTTACTTTTTTTTTTTTTCAACGTTTATTATTTTTTTTTGGGGACAGAGAGAGACAGAGCATGAACGGGGGAGGGGCAGAGAGAGAGGGAGACACAGAATCGGAAACAGGCTCCAGGCTCTGAGCCATCAGCCCAGAGCCCGACGCGGGGCTCGAACTCACGGACCGCGAGATCGTGACCTGGCTGAAGTCGGACGCTTAACCGACTGTGCCACCCAGGCGCCCCTACTATTTTTTAAATAAAAATGGGCTGCTAGTAAACATACTGTTCTGCAATTTGCTTTTCTCACTTAGTCATATAACCCTGGACATCTTTCCATGTTAGTACATTCAGAGCCACGTTATTATTTTCTTAAATAGTAGAGGTGTTCCATAATTATCTAACCAAATACCCATATGAACAATTAGGTTGTTTCCAATTTTTGCTCGCAAAAACGGTGCCTGAGCATAGTTGTGTATACATGTTCATGCCCTTGCAGGTATCTTTACGATAGATTCTGAGAAGCAGACTTATGTGTCCTTGAATTCTGTGTTTAAAAATATTGTACGTTTTTGGGTGGGGGATGGGTTAAATGGGTGATGGGTTAAGGAGAACGCTAGTAATGATGACCACTGGGAGTTGTATGTAAGTGATGAATCACTAAATTCTATACCTGAAACTAATATTACACTGTATGTTGACCAATTGGAATTTAAATAAAAACTTGAAAAAAATATTGTTCCTTTTTTTTTTTTTTTCCATTTTTTTAAAGTAGGTTTCATTTCCAGGGTGGAGCCTAATGTGGGACTTGAACTTACAACCCTGAGATCAAGACCTGAGCTGAGATCAAATTTGACACTTAACCACCTGAACCACCCAGGTGCCCCTTTTTTTCACTTTCAAAAATGAGATAGAATGCAGAATATTGTATATATTTAAGGTGTATAACATGTCAATTTGCGACATTTATATATTGCAATATATTACTATCCTACGGTCAGCTTAACACCTATCACGACACAGTTATAATTTCTTTTTTGTCTTTTATAATTTTCTTGTTGTGAGAACATTTGAGATAGTCTTTCAGCAATTTGAAGTATATAATAAAATATTATTGACTATAATCACTACCCTGTGCATTAGATCCTCAGAACTTACTCATTTTCTAATTGTAACCTTGTACCCTTTGGCCAACTTCTCATAATTTCTTCACCTCCCAGTCCCTGGTAACCACCATTCTAGTCCCTGTTTCTATGCAAGTTCAGCTCTTTCTAGATTCCACGTATAAATCAGATCATGCAGTATTTGTCTCCCTCTGACTTCTCTTAGTATAATGCCCTCAATGTCCATCCACGTTGCTGTAAAGGGGCAGGATTTCCTTCTTCCTCGTGGCTGATTATTATTCTATTATGTATGTGTGTGTGTGTGTGTGTGTGTGTACGTATGTGTATATGTATCTGCATCTCACATCTTCTTTATGCATTCATCCATTGATGGACACTTAGATCATTTCCGTATTTTGGCTACTGTGAATAATGCTGCAATGAACATGGGAGTGCAGAGATATTTTTGAAATCCCGTTTTCATTTCCTTTGGTTATATACCAAGGACTGGGATTGTTAAATTATAAAAATTTTTAATTTTTTGAGGAACCTCCAACTATTTTCCATAGTAGCTGTGTCAATTTACATTCTCACCAGTGTACAAGGGTTCCCCTATGTCCACATTCTCACCAACACTTGTTATCTTGTCTCTTTATCTTGTCTCTTATCTCTGGGATGACTGTAACTTTGATGCTGAGTGTGTTTTCAGGTACCTGTTGGCCATCTGGATGACTTCCTTGGGAAAAGATCTATTCCGTTCCTCGGCCCATTTTAAGATCAGGTTGTTTTTTTGCTATTGAGCTGTATGAAAAAATTGTCTCTTTGATAATTTCTTTTACCCTTTCCCTCTTCTCCTGGAACTCTTTTTAGCGGGACGTTGGATATGCGAGATTAATCCTGCAACAATTTTGTTTTTGATTTTATATTTTCTGTGAATGTGGCTTTTTTTTTTTTTTTTAACTTTCTGGGACTTTTCATCAATTTTATCTTCAACATCCTGTGTTGAATTTTCAAATTGAATTTTGAATTTTATTTTATTTTAAAAATATTTTGAGAGAGAGAGAGAGAAAGTGTGTGTGTGTGTGTGTGTGTGTGTGTGTGTGTGTGTGTGTGTGTGTGTTTACGGAAAAGGGGCAGAAAGAAAGAGAGAATCTGAAGCAGGGTCTGCACCACCACTATGGAGCTCAATGCGGGGCTTGATCTGACAAATCATGAGATCATGACCTGTGCTGAAATCAAGAGTCTGACGCTTAACTTACTGAGTCACCCAGGCACTTCTGAATTTTGAATTTTAAACTTTACTATGAATTTTTAAATTATATTTTTAATTTCCATGTATACCTTCTTGTCCTCCCTCTGTTCCATTTTCACAGCATTTTGTTCTTGTTCAATAGGTACTTTAAATCTATCTATCTATTTCTGGAATACACAAATGAGAATTTATAAGAAGTTTTTTTCCACCTGTAGTTTAATTCTTAATTTCTGAAGTTTAATTTTATAGCTTAACTTGGATAGGTTTTGTCACGTTGTGGCTTTCTACATGACTAGCTGTCCATATTTGAGGTAGTATCCAGGCATTAGTGGTTTTAAAAGCTCCCTACATATTCCAGTGGTCTAGAGCAGTGGGTAGGCAAGCTATAGCTTGTAGGTCAAATTCAGCCCACCATCTATTTTTGTAAATACAATTTTTGGAACACAGACACCGGTCATTTGTTTACATACTGTCAATCACTGATTTTGTGCTATAGCTGCAGAGTTGAGTGGTTGTGACAGAGACCATCAAACCCACTCAGATGGAGAAATTTTCTATCTGGCCCTTTACAGAAAATGTTTGCAGGCTCCTGTTCTAGCGGAAGAAGGCAGAGGCTGTCTTGTGAGCTCTCTGAGCTTGTCCACAGCTTCTGTCATGCCTGCTGCTCAACTACCCCATATGGCTGAAGTCAGCTTTTTTCAATGAAAAAACTAATTTTTTGCAGTATGAGATAGTATCAGAGAGTAATAAATGTTAATATTGATTTTTAAGAGAGAGACAGAGTGTGAGTGGGGGAAGGGCAGAGAAAGAGGGAGACACAGAACCTGAAGCAGGCTCCAGGCTCTGAACTGTCAGCACAGAGCCTGATGCAGGGCGTGAACCCACGAACCATGAGATCATGACCTGAGCTGAAGTCGGATGCTTAACGGACTGAGCCAGCCAGGGACCCCAAGAGTGATAACTTAAAGACATTTTCCTTGATAGAAGAAAATTAACTGCCTTTTAGGGTGGGGTTCTGAGTAGGACACTTTAAAATAAAGTGTCTATTTAAAATAGTCTATTTTTAGACTCTCCATTTTTTTTCCAAGTCTTTCAATTTTCCTTTGTATATTATGGCTGATTCTTAAGTCTTTTTGTCTGAGTTGGAGTACCAGGGCCTGTGTAAGCTTACCTGCTCTCCATACCTCCCCAGGGTGCTGAAGAAAGAGCTCTGAAAGTGTCCCATTGAAGGGAGTGTGGGAATGAGATCTTTTCAGAATTAAAAACAGACAACAAAGTTCCCATGCATTATTGCACTTATCACCGACTGCCTTGCTCTTCTGAGTTGGATTCAGAAATTGCAAAATAGTTTACTCGGCCAATTAAAAAAAAAAAAAAATTCTTGGATCCTTTAGTGGCAAAAGTCCGAGTTACTGAGATAAATTTTTTTTTATGTAGGTTTTGTTATTGTTGGGGGAGGTTAACTAATTCATAGCAATTTTATTTATAGATTTTCCTGTCTTTTCTCTCCCTCTGCCTACCCTTTTTAAATGGAAAAACAGGATCTCGATCCTCTTTAATGAGTAATAGCTGCCCAAAGCTATATGTGCATTTTGAGGCTTCCAAATGATGTCATGTGCAGAACACTGACACTTCATTCTCACCATCTGGCATGTCACCAGAAGTCTTCAACATAATTACAGCCCATGTGACTGTGGCACACACATTAGTTCCCACCTATATTATCAGTGATGAGTTCTATCTCCCTAATTAAAAAGGTGTTGTTATCTCAATGATCAACTCTGTTTTTTAAGAGCTTTGTCTTTTAACTGTGAAAACTTGCTGCAGGCTGGGATTTCATATGTTTGTGCAAGTGATCAGCAGGTGTTAGGGGACTGGAGACAAGCTAGCTTTTGAGTTAGGTGGCCCCAAATCTTATACGTGAGCATTCCAGTAAGGTTCCTGGAAACAAACTTGCTAACCGGTAGAAGGTTTATAGATGTCTGCATTTGGGGATAGTATCTAGCTGGCCTGCTTTGTATAGGCATGCTCTGGAGACCAAAAAGGGGCCTTTGAGTTGGTTTAAAAGGTAAGAAGTCAGGTACAAACTGGGGAGAGCTGGAGCCATTTTTGGTAAGGAAAAAAAGCTAACAAATGGATGATGCAAATAAACAATCACTTTGTGAGATGAAGCGTGTTCTAGACCCTATGGAAAACCTCTGTGTTTCCTTGGGTGAATCAAGGATAGGATTTACTGGCTCTTCACAAGTCAAAAAGGCCTGGCTCTCATGGGGTGCTTGCGGGGGCTCAGTCGGTTGAGCATCTGACTTCTGTTCAGATCACCATCTCACAGTTGGTGGGTTTGAGCCCCGTGTCGGGCTCTGTGCTGACACCTCAGAGCCTGGAGCCTGCTTTGGATTCTGTCTCCCTCTCTCTCTCTGCCCCTCCCCCACTCACTGTCTCTCAAAAATGAATAAACAGAACAAAACAAGAAAAACAAAAAGGCCTGGCCTTCCCGAAGGGCAGGGAATTATCAACCAACAGCTAGTTTCCTACGAAGTTTGGGTCAGGAGGTTTAGAAAAGAACAGAGTAACTGATAACCTGTGAAGCTGGAGAAAATAAAAAGCAAAACAAAACGTGCCTGTGCTAGAGGCTACATACTTCCCAAACCGGCCTTGCGTTTCAGAGGGTCTTGAAACAGCACGGTCCAAAAGAACCTTCTGTGATGATGAAATGTTGTAATATGTGTTGTCCAAGACTAACACGTGGCTCTCAAGCCATCAAGATATGGCTAGTGCAACGAGGAACTGATTTTTCAATTTTATTTCATTTCAATTAATTTAAACAGCCACATGTGACTGATGGCTACTATACTGGACAGTAAAGAAATCAGAAATCGGTATTTTTTTTTGTGGAGGTTACTGTATTTAATAATAGTGATGAAGGTGACACTTTTTAGCCATGAGTGGCCGCATCTGAATATTTAGGAACGGATTAGAATTGGTGTTTCTTGTAAAATGAAATCTCATCGTTGTATCTTCTTTTAAGAAAATCCCCCGAGTAGTTTCTAAAAAGTGGTGCTGGATCAGGAGGGTAAAAAAATACGGGGGTCTGAAAGATCAGTTTTGCAAAGGAAGGGTCTCTAGACAGTGTAAAGCTCTGGAGGTGGCTCGGAGGTAGAATAAATCTCCGCTGGTAGAATTTTTGGGCCTCAGGGATGCGCTGAAGGGGAACAAAATTTTGTCAGTGGAGCATTCCCAGGGGTCCTCAGATCCTGTGGGAAGTGTTGAACTAATTATACAACTGATTACATTCAAGAGGCAATTTATAGCTCCCCCAGTATCTTTTTTCTCATGTAAATATCAATATCTAAATATCAACCACAACAGGCTCCATCTGCTTTCCTTAAAATACCTGGGATTAAAATGTACTTTGAATACACAGGCACATTATGACTTTGGTGGGCCCCAGGCCCTTTTGCTTTCACGAGTCCTTGCCTCCGTAAAACAATTCAATTTTATTATTTTGGGGCGCCTGGGTGGCTCAGTCGGTTGGGCGTCCGACTTTGGCTCAGGTCATGATCTCACAGCTCGTGGGTTCGAACCCCGCGTGGGGCTCTGTACTGACAGCTCAGACCCCTGGAGCCTGCCTCGGATTGTGTATCTCCGTCTCTCTCTACCCCTCCCCCGCTCCCGTTCTGTCTCTGTCTCAAAAATAAACATTAAAAAACTTTTCATAAAAAAAACATTTTCATTGTTATATATACATTAATATTACATATTAAAACATTTCATCCGACCTAAAAGTTCATGTTTTTCCTTCTGATTTTAAAAGAAGTTACAACATGTTCTTTGGCCCCTAAAAGTACTGTAGGCTCTGGGCACTGAACCAGCTGTACCTAGTGGAGAAGTTAGGCCTGTTGGAGAGGTCTCACGTTTAAAACTGGCTGGCAATGGCCTGTTCCTTCTTAAAAGATTGCAAAATACCTTTTGTGCATAGTTGGTGCACAATACATGTTAACTGATTAAAAATATTCAGAGATGTTGGGGCACCTGGGTGACTCAGTCAGTTAAGGGTCCGACTCTTGATCTCAGCTCCGGTCTTGATTTCAGGGTCGTGAGTTCAAGCCCCGCGCTGGGTCTGAAGCCTACTGAAAGCAACAACAATAAAAAACACAAACAAACAAAAATGTTCAGAAACATCAAGACTCCTCTTGTAACAAGGTGACTACTTCTCTACTTTTGTCCCTAATGACCATTCTGGATCTGTTACTTTGCTACTCAGACCCGCGCCATTGTGGTCATGTGGGGCTTGTCACAAATGCAGAGCATCAGCCTCCAACTGATGTGGAGTCAAAATTTGCATTTTGACAAAATCCACAGGTGATTCACACGTACCTTGCACTGAAGCACCACTTGCTGGCAATTTAAAAAGGATTGTACATCTGGGGCGTCTGCGTGGCTCAGTCAGTTAAGTGTCTTACTCCGGCTTAGGCCATCATCTCACAGTTTGTGGGTTCAAGCCCCACATCGGGCTCTGTGCTGACAGCTCAGAGCCTGGAACCTGCTTCAGATTGTGTCTCCCTCTCTCTCTGCCCTTTCCTCGCTTGCATTCTGTCTCTCAAAAGTTAACAAACATTAAAAAAAATTAAAAAAAATAAAACAGATTGTACAGGGGCGCCTGGGTGGCGCAGTCGGTTAGGCGTCCGACTTCAGCCAGGTCACGATCTCGTGGTCTGTGAGTTCGAGCCCCGCGTCGGGCTCTGGGCTGATGGCTCAGAGCCTGGAGCCTGTTTCCGATTCTGTGTCTCCCTCTCTCTCTGCCCCTCCCCCGTTCATGCTCTGTCTCTCTCTGTCCCAAAAATAAATAAACGTTGAAAAAAAAAATTTTTAAAACAGATTGTACATCATCAGCAGAAATGGAAGAGCTGATTCCTCATATAATTGAGGGCTGGCTCTCATCCTTCTCTAGTGGCAATAAATTCAGTTGTTAGACCAGGTGTTCCCAATCTTTGGCATCACCTGGGAGTCTTAGAAAATACCAATGTGACACTTCCAACCCTAGGGATTCTGAAATAATTGGTCTGAGGTGGGATTGTGGGAACCAAAGTTTGTTAGTGCTTCCCAGGTAATGTTCCTGTGTAGCCATACTGAAAACTGAGCCCTTTTCCACAAGATTTGTCCCGTGGTTGTGATCCAGTTGGCTTTTTTTTTTGTGTTCCTGACCTTCTCAACATGAGCAACCAAGTGTACATTCCAGAACTAGTCTCTTACCTCAGAGTCTGACATGCTCTATTAATTATTTCAACGCTCTGAAGTATTCTAATTTACCCATATTCTGATTATCAGTTGCCACCATTTCCTGCATCCTTATAATGTATCCCATAATAACCTTCATTTAATTTTCACCATGCTGAAGAATTTTTATGCCCATTTACAGATGAGGAAATGGAGGCTAGAAGGTTTGGCTCTTCCAAGGCCATCCTTTCTCACACTACAATTTGTACCCCCTCCCTCACCCTTACCTCTATGGTCTTCTAGTATCTTGCTGTTATTAAAAAAAAAAAAAGGTTAAGTTCCTAACATATATGGCTCAAGATTAGATTTACAATTTTTCAATCTTTGAGAATTATTGGAAAATAGAATGAAGAGCAGGAAAGAATTAAGTAGATAATCAAACCTGGAGCAGTTAGAAACCACTAAAACAAAGTTTGAAAACTGTGATAGAAGTTTTCCATCCTATATAACTGATGGGATAGTGCACTTAAAGGAAACCAAGTTACTAAATACCCCCAGAGCTACAGTCTGTATACAAATATTAAATACTCCACAGGTGCCCTGTGTTAGGACCGTAGAGATTCCTGGGATAAGAAACAGTCTTTGCCCTTGAGATGTCAAGAGTGGATAAGAACCTGTAACAGTCCCACATAGGACAGGGAATATAGTCAAGGGCTAAGTTGTGTGATAAGGTCGTTACGCTTTGGCAAAGTTCAGAGGCTGGCAGGAACCAGGACAATGAAGAAGAAAAGACTCATGGAGGAGGTCTATAAGGATGAATGGAGACTGAATAAGAAAGAACTGAGTTGGGATAGTGGCATAGTCCTCAGCAGGATGTTAGAAACTGAACTGAATTACCAACCTGGTTTCTTGTTGGCTGAATGTCCCTTGTCTGGGGACTGACAATACATAGGTAGTCTTTGGATTCTCAATAAATGCTGCCCCAGCCAAGCTTAGTACTTTCTCAGTGTCGGGAGTAACCTGTATCTGGTGTAGCAAAATCAATCAGACACAAAGGGTTATTTACACTACTGATAGCTTCCTTGCCTCATACATTCAGGGGCTTCTTTTAAGGTTGCTAAAGTACACTTTGCTTAATATTTGAACCTAGAGAAGTTGAAAGCCAAGTGCTTACTTAAATATTGATCAGGCTCAGGGCTTGAGAGAAGGCAAGAAAACTGCAGACAGCATGATTAGATGTCCTCAGCTGGTAAAGGTTCCCCAATGACTAGTTTTGCTTCTTTTTAGTGGGGAAGGGGTTTGGGATAATTTCCTCTAATACTTGTTCCTCCTGCTACATGTTCTTACTTCTTTCTACATATCTAAGGTAACTAAGAAAAGGGAGGAAGGACAAGGAAAAAATAGAGTGATTCAATACTATGGATGTAAAAAGACTATTAACGACAAGGTCACTAACACATGGATGTTTTTGCTTACCAGAGTTTGGGAACCGTTTTTGTCTGGTAAGTTGATTCAATTCGTCTCCAGCAGACATTTTACAGTTGGAAAAAAAAATTTTTTTTTGAAAATATTATTGTTTTTATCTCGAGTATCTTGAGGTCTTGGCATGGGCAGGACCGTCTTTAAAAGGCAGTGCCTGAGGCCAGGCCTTGGGTTCATCCCAGTGGGAAATAGAATCAGCTGGGACTGCACCTCGGGGACGGGGTTAGGAGTGCAGGCCAATCGGGGGCCCCTTTATGAAGGCAGGACGCCAGACCTTTGCCTTGGAACAGGACTAAGGACTTCAGAGGCGCGATCCTGTTGTTCTGCTATCTTCTTCAGGAACTCGGTCAGCAGATCGGGTGAGACAAGGTGACGCTGCAAAGAGGCACAAATGGCCCAGACGCAGGACAGGTGTTGCAGACAGCTGGGAACAGGTCGGGGGAGGGGAGCACCTCCTGGCTGACTGTCTTGGTGGCCAGCTTCCTCCAACTACACACCCCTGTCCGGCTCTGTGGGCGGTAGGTCTTCGCAGGAAGAACAAAGAGATTCGCGGTCCTCACAAGAAAAGTCCATTTGGTAACTTTGCCTTTAAAGTTGGTCTCAAGTCTGTGTTTTGGAGGCCTGGCTGACGGAGAAGCTTCTGTGCTCGGGGTTATGAGGAGCTAACCGGAAAAGCGCCTTGGATGGTAAGGGAGCCCCTCCCGCGCAGTTTTTCGTGGTGAAAACAGGTTACGGTTCTCATGAGAAATGTGTGAGTTACAATGACTTGCAAGGCTGCCACTAGCCCGCACGAACGCGGAGGGAACGGAGGCTCGCACAGCCCTGGGACACACGGACGTGAGCCTCAAGAAGAAAGAGGGCGTCTGGTTTTCAAGTCACACTTGGGCCACGGCCTGTCACCGGTGTGGTGGCTTTTAAGTGAAGAGCCTGCGCCTCCCCTGGGCATGGCCGGCTCCCTCCTCAGGCGGCGCCGAAGCGAGGTCCGTGGCGGCCCGGGGAGCGCGGGCGCCGCACCCGGGACGCGACCTCGCCCTCCCCCGGCCCCGCAGGGGCCGCGCCAGCCTCCGCCCGACTGGGCGCTCCGGGATGGGGGAGGGAAGGCGAGGCGCGCCGGGAGGGGGGGTGGGGGTGGCGGCGGAGGCAGCGCGGTCGGGCCGCTTCAGGTTTCGTCCTGGAGCCGGTGGCGGGCGCGGCGGCGGGCGGGCCCGGCCATGTGATGCCGGGGCCGGGAGGTGGGCAGGCGGGGATCCAGTGGCAGCCGGCAGGCGCGGAGGGAGCGGGGGCGGCCCGAGCTGCGGGCGCAGCCAGCCGGCTCCGGGAGCGCGCCCGCGGCTCCGCCCCCTCCGCGCTGGCTCCAGCCTCCGGGGCGGCCGGGCGTTGGCAGCTTCGGGGAAAGCCTTCCCGGCTCCGGGCGGCGGCGGCGGGCCGGGGCGCGTTCCAGACGCCCTCGGGCAGGGCGCGGGCTGCAGCGCCTCGGTGGGGTTCCGGAGGCTGTGGGGGCCCTGGCTCCAGGTAAGTGCTCTTGGGGGCTCCATCCCCCGCGTCGCCCAGTAGCTCAGGGCAGAAAAGTTTGCTCCCCTCGCCCGAGTTCTCTAGCCCAGAAATACTCTCTCCAGGGTCCTGGGGGACGCGAGGGGCAGCAGAGGTGGAAAGGTGGGTGCCGCTGTGGGTTTAGTGGCGCGAGGGATCCTGCCGCCTCATTGCCCCTGGGGGACGGCAACAAGTGCAAAGGGCCGCACCGTCCGGCGCGGCGGTGGCCGCTGTGGAGCCTGGGGTGGTTTGCGCCGCGCGGCCGGGAGCGCACCGAGAAGGCTGTGGCCCCTCTCGTTGCCGCTGGGGGGTCCCGGGATGGGCGGGTGGAGGCCCGGTCGGGGTCCTTTGAGAGCCACGGAGATGCACTCCTGCGGTGGAGTTGGGGGTGGGGGGCGGCTCGAAAGCTGGTTACCCATCGGTGTCTTTGCTCCAGCGTGAGGGTCCTTGGTGGGGCTGGGCTCCCAGAGAGCAGACCTCACGGTACCAGCGCTAGCACTCTTTCAGATGGAGACATTTGCCGTATTTTGAAAGGCAGCTGCAGACATTTGATTACGAGGGGCGGTCGGCGTTCCGTCGGATTTTATTCTTACGGGTTTGTGTGCCCCTTAAACATCTGGGATGTGGGTGGGTGGTACCCTAACCTTCTCCGGCTTAGAGTTTCCGGAGGGGGTCACAACGGTGGGCTTGTGCTCGGCCGAGGAGGCATCCTTTCCTGTCGAGGCTGGGTAGAAGCTGGGTGCTGGGGCCGCCTTGGAAACCCAGCTCTGGTTTCCCAGACGCCCATTAGAGTTCCAGAAGAGAATCCATCTGCCTCCCTAGGAGCCCACAGTGACCCCCCTATTGGTTACAGCTGGGTGGGTCACGGAAAGGCAGCAGCATCTGTGTTTGCCCAGCTTCCTGAAATGACCCCTGCCTGGGTCTAGACCAATCTCTGCAGACCCGGAATTACGGTGGTTTACCACCAGACCCGCGCCAGTTGGGAAAGAAAACAAAAACGCAAACTTTATAAAAAACAAAACAAAACGACACTAAACCCCGCCCCCCAGTCCCCTCCTCATTTATGGTCCCGGGGGTCTGTGATTTTCCGAAGCTTTCTCATCCTCTGTTCCTAGGCCCTGGAGCTGTCAGGGAAAGCGAAATCCTGTTTTCAGAACAGAAAGGAGACCTGTCTTTACTAGGTTTTGTGGGTTGCTGTTTGCACATGACCATGCAACCAGAGTGAGAACTTAGGGGAAGGTTTCTGTATGAATTCTGGATTTTACATATATCTTAATAAAACATCTCTATTTGCCTCCTCCTGATTAATGGCCGACCTAACTCCTTTGGAGTGTTTGGAGGACAAGAAATGAATACTGTAGAAACCTTTTGGAATTGCTTTCTACAACATAGTGTTCCAGTGTAATGGTCTGTAGGGAACTTTGTGTGATTATTGTGCTCATTAACTTTGATTAAATAGGAATTGGGATCACATCAGACCTCTGCTTTAGTGGTTGGGAAACTGAGGCACACAGATCCTGAATGTCCTGGCTAATAGGAGAATGGAGAACAGAATTAGTATTTGTTCTGCTTTTGACAGTTTTCTTCCTTATCACAACCGTATAACCTGGTCAACCAAGAACAGGTTATGTAACAGGTGTCATTAGACTTTGCTTTGAAGCACCTGTCCTGCCGTTTAAGAAGTTTAGAAGCACTTAAAGAGGGAAATGGTAATAAAGGCTCGATGAAATTTCATCAGTGGCCTCATTTGGGGTTAACACCTTTTTTTTTTTTTTTTTTTTTAACGTGTGCAGTGCATAAGAGTTGAGAATATTTTCTCGTACTTTTAAAATGTTCTGTGGTGGCTAAGACGAATTAGGTAGAAACTTGAGGTGAGTTCTGATACATGACCTTGGGTGTATGCCATATGAGAAAAGGAAAAGTATCCTCAAAAGGTATTAAAGCTGGAACACAATACGTTTATGTTTGGCATCGTGTATAAAAACAAGTACTATATTGGTACTTAAGCTCTAACTTGAAGTCTGGCAGAGTTTATTACTAAGCAGACTGTACCGAAAAATGAATGCTATAAATATTGGAAAACCCTGATTGGGGTTTGGCTACAATGGTATTGCCAAATTACTCTGGTAAATGATGGTAAAGCCCAAATTACTCTAAAACTCCTAGGCTGACTAATTGTATTATGTGTTAATTTACTGATTAGATAGGACAGATGTAGTTGATAAAGGTTTTGTGTAATTGCATTTGTACTTTCATTGTTTTAGTTGAACAGAGAAGCAACGGGATAATTTTTTCATGTGACTTTAAGATTTGTTACAAAGAGAGACGCCTGGGTGGCTCAGTGGGTTGCGTGTCTGACTTCAACTCAGGTCATGATCTCTCAGTTCATGGGTTCAATCCCTGTGTCGGGCTCTGTGCTGACAGACCCTGCTTTGGATTCTGTGTCTCCTTCTCTCGCTGCCCTCCCTCTCACCGCCCCCCCCCCCCCCAGCTTGTGCTCTGTCTTTTAAAAATGAATACATGTTAAAAAATAATAATAAAAAAGATTTGTTAGGAAGAGATGGGTCAGGTTGGGTAATTGTTATTTTGGGTTCTAAATTTCTATGGATTTCACATCTAAGGCAATCCTGGTCTAAGTTGACAGTTTTTAGGGTCTGTTGTATTTTGAGTGGACTTTTGCATGCTTGATACTAAGACTTTTGGTAAGATGTCAGGTGCCTTTATGTGATAGTACATCTTAACTGTAATTTTGTCCTTAATTTGATCTTGGCACAATAGTAATTTGCTTATTTCTAGCATTACTGCTCCTGGACTGCTTCTCCTGGATAACCAAGATAATGAGATTTGACATAATTTTTTAAATGAGGGAAAGCAAAAACGTCACGTAATTGAATATTGGGCATTTGTTCCAGTGATATTTGTTTTGAACTGTTTTATCATATGTACTTCTATCCTTCAGAGGTGATTTCTCCTTAATTTTTTTTCCTGAATTTGAGGTTTGACTTCTTTTTTTTTTTTTTTTTTTAGTTTTTAAAAAATTTAAAAATGTTTACTTATTTTTGAGACAGCACGAGCGGGGTACTGGCAGGGAGAGAGGGAGACACAGGATCTGAAGCAGGCTACAGGCTTTGAGCTGTCAGCGCAGAGCCCAATGCGGGGCTCGAACTCACGGACCACGAGATCATGACCTGAGATGAATTCAGATGCTTAACCGACTGAGCCACCCAGGCGCCCCTAAAAGTTTTTTTTAATGTTTTATTTATTTTTAGAGAAGGAGAGAGAGAGAAAGCACGTGCGTGCGCCTGCAAGCAAGTGGGTTTGGGGTAAAGAGAGGGGGGCAGAGGATCTGAAGTGGGCTCTACGCTGACAGCAGCAAGTCCCAGCCCGAGGTGGGACCCAAACTCCTCCAAACCTGTGATCATGACCCCAGCTGAAGTCAGACACTCAACTGAGCGAGGCACCCCTTGAGGTTTGACTTGTGTAGGAAGTTAATGTAAAAGTAAGGTTTCTTGAGAGGAAAACCTTGTATCTATGAGTGAAGGCCAGCATTGGTGGAGACCAGCAATGACAGGTTTTCTTTCCTTGATAGCGTGTCTAGAAGAGACCCTCTAAACCAGTCCTCAGGTAAGATTCTGCCGTGTTTCAAGAGGCAGGCTTTGTTTGAGAGGTGTGCACGTGACCATTTTACCTTCTTGAAAAATACCTCAAGGGTTAACTAAGTCTGTATATTAAAATTCATAGGCCTTCCCTTCATATGTTAATCGAGAGGTAAATTGCCTGCTAATGACTTCATGGTTGAGCTCCTAATTTCATTGGCAAACATGAGTTACCATGCCCTTGTGCTTAAAGGCTTGCTCCTTTTCTTACATCACTTTATAACTTCTTTAAAACTATATGGGGCGCCTGGGTGGCGCAGTCGGTTAAGCGTCCGACTTCAGCCAGGTCACGATCTCGCGGTCCGTGAGTTCGAGCCCCGCGTCAGGCTCTGGGCTGATGGCTCAGAGCCTGGAGCCTGTTTCCGATTCTGTGTCTCCCTCTCTCTCTGCCCCTCCCCCGTTCATGCTCTGTCTCTCTCTGTCTCAAAAATAAATAAACGTTGAAAAAAAAAAAAAAACTACAACAAAGCGAATAGCATTGGGGACTCTGGAGCTGTCTAGTTAGCCCGCCTTGGCTCTGTCCTGGTTGTATGATGCTTCTCTGCCTGAGGTTTTCCATGGGTAACATGGGGATAATCATTGTAACCTGCCCCTTCGGGTTGTTGTGAGAGTCAGTGAGTTAATTCACAGCCTTTCTAGAATTGCCTGGCAGAGAGGAAGTTCTAGAAAGCATTGGTGATTATATTTGTAACAAATGGTAAATAGGCAATTACAGAGTTTTAGCTTTAGCAGATTTTCCGGGTTTCAGAAAGCAGTGAGAGGTCAGTGTGAAGGCGCCTAAGTCGGGAGTCCGGGATGGAGATGGCCTGTGATCTCCCAGCTGTATGAGTGTGGTCAAGTATGACCCCTCGAGGGGTCTCCATTTCCTCCTCTGGTAAAACAGAGTGGACTGGATGGTCTCTAAGGATCTGCCAGTTGTCACAGTGTAAACTAATAAAATTCGGAAGGTGGGCATTTGTCAGTTCAGCCTTATTATCTTGGGCAACGCTGCCAGGAATGTACCGTCCCCAGGGTTGTTGATACAGTACCTGCAGTAGTCTGTGAGCATTTTGATGGGATGTGGACTATTAAGACCATTAACTTCCCTCCTCTTCTTCCCAGACGGTCATAGGTTGAAATGACTGTATTATCTTTCTGGACTTAGTCCAGAGAGATTTTACACATCAAAGTCTAGATCCCATGCATGCAGGTCATAGGCCACCCTGCTCCCTTTATTCCAAAGAGCTCCCTGTATTTTAAAGCGGTAATACGGCTCTTGGAAGCCGAGAGAGAAGCTGGTGGATGCTTTCTGAATTTTATGATAAAGATTCCACACCTGATAAACAGGAAAGCCCTAGCAGGAATACTGTATGCTCCAGGACTTGGAGCACAGGAGGTCTTATTAAGGACTTAAAAGTAGTGGTGAAGGGGCACCTGGGTGGCTTAGTCGGTTGAGTGTCTGACTTCAGCTCAGGTCATGATCTCATGGTTTGTGAGTGAGAGTCCTGTGTCAGGCTCTGTGCTGAGAGCTCAGGGCCTGGAGCCTGCTTTGGATTCTGTGTCTCCCACTCTCTCTACCCCTTAGCCACGCATGCTCTGACTCTGTCTCAAAAATAAATAATAATAAAAAAAAGTATTGGTGAAGATCAAGAGGTTCCACTGGGGCAAATTTCTGTCTTGTGTGGTCCCCTCCCACCCTTTGTTTGTGTCCTCTCCTGGCTCTTTGTCAGTTTCCCTCCTTTTCTTCAGCCTCCTGGTTTGCTGTATGACCAGATGTTAGTTTCAAATGGTAGGAGATGCTCAGTGATGGAAATTGTGGCTCCTTACTTTGAGCCCCAACCCAGGATTCCAAGCTTGGTGGTTTGTTGTTATCACCTGAATTTAGAATCTCTGGTGGGCCTGGCCTTTAAAAAAACATTTTTTTTAATGTTTATTTTTGAGAGAGAGACAGAGTGTGAGTGGGGGAGGGGGAGAGGGAGAGAACCCGAAGCAGGCTCCAGGCTCTGCCATGTCAGCACAGAGACTGATGAGGCTCTTAAACTCACAAGTTGTGAGATCATGACCTGAGCCGAAGTCAGGTGCTCAACTGAGGCGGTCCTGGCCTTTTTTATAAAGATGATAGACCTGGGTTTGCTATCTATTTCCTAACTTTGAGGGGTTTCTGGCATTCTACTTTTGAAAATTTTCAGTAAGGGATTTTTCTCATGGACTTCCTTTTCCCTATGGGCATGTCATTTGTCCCTTGCTGCCTCTTGTGGACCCTCTACTTACATTAACTACAACTAATAACTGCCTATGGAATAGGCTGTATTCCTGCTAACCGCTCTCACCTCACGTTTGGTCTCTTTTCTGTTCTCCTTAAAATCTGTTGCAGTCTTGAAAGCAAGCTCAAGCTTACTTCTTCTCAAGCTTCTTTTTTACTAATCTTTTGACCAGATTAATACAACTGAACTCTTTCCCTTCCGAACTCGTTAATTCATGGCTGGTCGCTCATATTTATCACTGATCACCTGCCCCTGCTTTCCTTTTGGGCTCCTCTGTGTTAGTCTTGACTTTCCAACCTAACTGTAAGCTCAGTGAAAGCAGGAGCCCTGATTTAAGCTGCCTTGTAGCATGCTCAGGTTGGTACTTTTGCTTTCATGTCTACAAGTCTTTTTAGTTTACAGCCTTCCTGCAAGGGCTAATGGCAATGTTTTCCTGTATATCAGGTATGGGTTGCATTGGAAAATACTGGGATGCAGAGGAAGAGAGGTAAAGGTTGCTCAGGACATTAGATGACTAGTCTTTCTCAGATGTAAATGGGCAGTTGCACAGGCCTCTTAAGAAATTGTTCAGGGGTGCCTGAGTGACTGAGTTGGTTAAGCATCTGACTCTTGGATTTGGCTCAGTTCATGATTTTGTGTTGGTGGGTTGGAGCCCCATGTTGGCCTCTGCGCTGGCAGTGAGGAACCTGCTTGGGATTCTTTCTCCCTCAGCCCCTGCTCTCTCTCCCTCTCCTTCTTTCTCTTATAATAAGTTATCTTAAAAAATTGTATGTTCAGTCCGGGAAAATAAATTTCTTGGCTAAAGTCAGAGTCTTAGGATTGAGAGAAACCTGAAAGTTATTCTTTAGTTTCTAGCAGGTGCACAATCCCCCTGTGTAGCTTACTACTGAATGTTTGACCGCTTGAATACTGTCCTTGAATACTTGGAGTGATGGGGAGCTAATAATCACAAAGACCCCCCCCCCCCAATCTAACTTTTCTCCCCCTCAAGTTGATAGATAAATATAAGCGTATGTATTGAGAGTGTACAACATGATGACTTATTACATATGTTGGGGAAGGATAATACTTATCTCATACAGTGAAGTTGTTAGTGTATGTGGTGAGAATGCTGAAGATCTTCTCTCAGGAAGTCTCAAGTAGACAATACTGGATTAACTCCAATACCATATTAACTATAGTTAGCATGCTGGCTATTAGATCCTCAGAACTTAGTCTTGAAGGTGAAAAGGTACAAATTTTGAGTTGTGTGTTCCCATTTCCTCATTTCTCCCAGCCCCTGGCAACCGTCATTCAATTCTGTTAGAATTAAACTGGCTTTTTATTAAAAAAAAGATTCCACATGTTATTGATAGTGTACACTATTTGTCCATGCCTTGCTTATTTCGCTTGCATAATGCATTCCAGATTCATTGTTGTTGTTACAAAAGGCAAGACTTTGCTTTTCTCCTGGCTGAGTAGTATTCCATTGTGTATACATACCCTACTTTCTTCACCCATTCATCGGTTGATGGAAACTTAGGTTGAATTTTGTCAAATGCTTTCTTTGAATCTTTTGAGGTCAGATTTTTATGAAAGCATTGTATCACATTTATTGACCTTTTTATTTAATGTGTTGATCACTATAGATGCTTTTTTTTTTTTTAATTTCCACACACTGCGATTCCCTCTCCACTCCCCAACTTTCTTCTTGTCACTGATACCTACTTTTATATCATAACGTTTGGAAAAGATACTTGATATTTCAGTTATCTTCAATTTGTTAGGACCCATTTTGTTCTTTTAAAAAACGGTCTATACTTGAGTAGACTGTGTGTGCTTGAATAATGTGTATTTTGCTGCTGTTGAATGGAATGTTTGTATATGTTAGGTCCTTTTGGACTACAGTGTACTTAAGATCCACTCTTTCCTTAGTGATTTTTTCTGTCTGGATCTATGCATTGTTGAAAATGGGTTATTGAAGTCTCCTACTACTATTGCTTTGCTGTCTATTTCTGTCTTCATACCTGTAAAATTAATGTTTAGGCTTTCTGATAGTAGGTACACATAAAATTATTAAATCTTGTTGGTCAGTTGGCTTATATTATTGTATAATGACCTTACTTGCCTCTCATTATAAATTTTGATCTAACCTTTGTGTCCTAAGTACAGGGATCCCTGCTTTCCTTCAGTTTCCATTTGTGTGGAATGTCTTTGTGTCCTTGCGCTGTTAGCCTGTGAGTATTCTTCAAGGTTGAATCTTCTGGGCAGCCATTCTTGGGTCTTAGTTTTTTTTGTTTATTCGTTCAGCTGCACTGTTTAAAATTTAAACCATTTACATTTAGAGTACTGTAGAGTCCTTATTGCTAGAGAAAAACTTCTTCTTGACATTTGCTTAATTGCTTTCTGATTATTTTCTAGTTGCTTTTTTCTCTTCTCATGTAGTCCCCCTTGGTGAATTGATAGGGCTTTCAGGGGTCTCCTATGCTTTTCCATGTGGGGTGAAATCCCTCTAGGGGATTGTTATTGGCACTAAGCTACTCTGGACTGGTAGGATGGAATGAATGACACAGGTCAGATGCTTCCTATGCTCTATATGGCCATCCTCCACTTTTTTTAGCTCCATAGGATTTCTCTTGCTTTTCAGGAGAATGCAAACCTTTCCCAGAACTATTTTTGTTGGTTTGTAGTTGTTTGTTCTTGGGGGATAAATGTTGGCACCGCCTAGTTCTCCGTCTTGTTGACATCACCTCCCTGTCCCCAGTGTATCTTTGGAAAGATTAGGCTGCTATACTTAATGAAGGAGAGAATTGTTTTTTATCATAGTTTGTTGATGAGGGACCATTCTGAACAATTGACTTTCATGGCATCCCCTTAGATTTAAAAACATGAATTAGTAGCCTGCTTTCAAGTCTTCTACGTTAGAAAAGAAAAACCTGTTCGGCTTTGCTTAAGTAACAGGATTTTGAATCCTCTCCCCACCCCGGGATACTGAATATACCCCAGTTTGCTATGGTTCTTAAAGTGCAGTACTTTCAGATGCTGTTTGACAGCACAGAGCATGATAGAACCATTCACACTCTTGGCTAACTGTCCCACCCCTGTCCCCTTCTAGGAAGGTGGTAAAGCCTCATGGTTAGGATTACTAGCTTCAGGTCAGAACCGAGGACACTTCTGGCTCCACTCCTTCCTACCTTGTCTTGGGGAAGTCACTTAAACTTTAAATTCTGATTTTAGCTATTACTGTCATAGTTTTGTGAGGAGAACTCCATAAGATAGTCTATGGAAAGTGCTTAGCACAGAACCTAGGATAGAATGATTGCTTGGGGCGCCTGCGTGGCTCATTTGGTTAAGTGTCTGACTTCTGCTCAGGTCATGATCTCACAGTTGGAGTTTGAGCGCTGCAGTCGGGCTCTGTGCTGACAGCTCAGAGAGCCTGGAGCCTGCTTTGGATTCTGTGTCTCCTCCTCTCTCTGACCCTCCCATGCTCATGGTCTGTCTCTCTCTGTCAATAATAAATACATGTTAAAAAAAACCCTAAAACTAAAAAAAAAAGATTGCTCAAATGAAGGCATTTCAACTATGGTACTTCTAGATAGCATTACTGACTCTTGATGGTCCATTATCTCATAATTACCAAGTTTGTTTGTTTTTTTAAACACCTGTTGTTCTGAGCAGACTTGGGCAATTGGTTTCTTAGTCCTATGAACAGAACTGAATTTCTCAAAATTAATTTCCTGTATTTGGCTCTTTACTTTAACCTTTCAAGGTGTTTTAGATGGTTAAACTTACTACTTTTAGTTCTAAGTTTTGCAGTGGTTTAATGAGTGTTTCTTTAATGCCCTAATGAAATAATAACACTATTATCTAGGCTAAAATCCTAGTCCTGAAAGCAGGGTAATTCGGTGTTTCTGTACAAATTTCAGATTGACGTCTACCAATTTCTGGTAGAGTTCAACTAGTTACTGTTTTACTAGGATCAAAGTTTTAACCTTCCATCTTTCATTAGCAACTACACAATGGAGTGAGGTTATTCTCAAGTGACTTCATCTTAGGAAATCCACACTGGTTCCAAGTGGCCATTGTTTCTTCTTTGAGGTATTCAGACATTAGTCTTCCAATAATCTGCTGTGGCAACTTGTTTAGGATCAAAAGAGACCTCTTGGATCTACAGCTTGTAGAATCTGCCTGTTTGAAAATTGGAATGACTGGGGCATCTCGGTGGCTCAGTCAGTTAAGTGTCCAACTTCGGCTCAGGTCATGATCTCACCGCTCCTGAGTTCGAGCCATGCATTGGGCTCTGTGTTAACAGCTCAGAGCCTGGTGCCTGCTTTGGATTCTGTGTCTACCTCTCCGCCCCTCTCCCGCTCACACTCTGTCTCTGTCTCTCTCAGAGGTAAGTAAACATTAAAAAAAAAAAAAAAAAAGAAAATTGGAATGACAGGTCTCTGTCTTACAGGTGAAACCCATCATTTTCCATAGTTGCTGATAGATTATGGCTGGGAAATCACATAGGATTCTTAGATTTTTTTTTTTTAAATCATCATTATTTTTTTAATGTTTATTTATTCTTGAGAGAGAAAAACTGAGTGTGAGAAGGGGAGGGGCAGAGAGAGAGGGAGACAGAATCTGAAGCAGGCTCCAGATTCTGAGCTGTCAGCGTAGAGGCTGATGTGGGGCTTGAACCCACAAACCACGAGATCATGACCTGAGCCAAAGTTGGATGCTTCACCAATTGAGTCACTTAGGCACCCCTTAATTTAAATTTTATTTATTTATTTATTTATTTATTTATTTATTTATTTATTTTCACATACAGTGAAATAATAGTTGGGTATATAATATAAGCTCCTTCTAATCTGTATTTTTGTACCTTTTTGGGTAAATACCTAATAGTGCAATTGATGGATTTTCGGGTAGTTCTTCTTTTTAATTTTTTGAGGAACCTCCCCTCTCTAGAGTGGCTGCACCAGTTTGCATTCCCACCTACATGCAAGAAGGTTCCCTTTTCTCCATATCCTCACCAACACTTGTTTCTTGCATTGGTAATTTTCACCATTGGGCCAGGTGTGAGGTGGTATCTCATTGTGGTTTGGATTTTGTATTTTCCTGATGGTGAGTGGTGATGAACATCTTTTCATGTGTTTGTCAGCCCTCTGAATGTCTTCTCACATAGGATTCTTCTTATCTCCATGTGTCTAGCAGCCTGGAACTTAAAGCAATTTAATGGTTTCTTCACGAAGGAGTTTCCACTTAGAGATGTTCTTTATGTCCTCCTCAACTGGAAAATCATTTCCCTCAAAGAGAAGATGAATTTTAAATAGAGAAAAATTCTCTGTATCATTCATTTCATACCAGTCCTAAGCAGACCTATTTATCTTTTCTCTGATGTTCTGGCTTAAAAATAAATGGAAATAAAAATCTTCGTGTTTTTCTCTTTCCTTTTCCCGTTTTTCTTTTTACTCCTCACTCCCCTCAGGTTATTTGGGGCTTTGGTTTGCCTGGCTTAACTCTTCAGAGCCTGACAGGCTAATTCTTTGAGTAAAAGAAGCAGAAAAGGGAGTAAAAAAACTATGCTTACCTTTGTGTGGAAAACCACACCAAACTAGGGAATCAGGAGGCCTGCTTTTAGTCTTGAGCTCATAGACTGTGAAGGTCTCTCCATCCATCCAGAGAATGCCTATCCTTTCCAAATGGGAGGTTCTTGGTTTTTCCTATGAACCGATTTCTTTAGGCATTGATTTCATTGAAAGGTGGGTGGTGGCACATGGGATGAAATGGTGGGGCAATTAAGGCCCGGTTTTATCATTCAGTAGAAAGTATAATCTATCTCCCTCTTGTTCAGAAAAAGCCACTTTCATAAGAATCAACTCCGCTGACATTTTTGTGTAGGGCTTTCCTGTACTTGCCAGATTTGTAACTGGTCAGAAGTTCTCACAGATGGATTTCCTGCTGTCCACGCCTCATTCTTAGAGGCAAGTGACAACACACACAGCCTGTTTTCAACGTTTTAATAGGTTTTTAACTGATGGATTATTAAGGGGGAATACAGTAGAAGCAACTGGTTTTTGTCACCCTAAGTTGTTTAATAAAACTTGCTTTGTTTCTTTTGATCACCAGAACTATTGAGAGCCTCCTCATTGAAAATCAGTGTTACGAATCTTTCAAATCTTAGCCATTGGATCTAATTATTACTTGAAGGTTACCTAGGTACTAATTTGGACTGAAATAGTTTATTATGAGATAAAGGTCTCACGTCTTTTTTTTTTTTTTTAGCTTCATAAAATTTTACTTGCCTCTTTTTACATAAGATTTTAATCTATTGCACATGTAAATTGTTTTGCAATAAAAATGAATAATCAAGGCTTTCTTATCTACAGAAAGTCTCAAATTAACTTTTTACTTGGCTCGTCTTACAAAAACAGGAATTTATAGTACGGAAAGCCCAACTTTACCATGAACAGTTGAAGAAAAATCACATCTTGAAGAATGCCAAGCATAATTTGGATACTTCAGAATATGCCATTTTGAAAAAGAGAATGACCTGTGTCTGTCATGTGCACCTGAATCCCTCTAGCATTCTCTCTAGTTCCTGATGGATTATGGCTGGGAAATCAAGGTGTGTCTTTTTGGTATTAAAATGAAGAATAAGGGCTCCTGCATGGCTCAGTCATTAGGCATCTAACTTTGGCTCAGGTTATGATCTCATGGTTCGTGAGCTTGAGCCTCTCTTGTCTCTCTCTCCCTGTCTACCTCTCTCTCTGCCCCTTGGGAGGTTCCCCCCCCCCCTTCTCTCCCCCGGTCTCTCTGCCTCTCACTCACTTGAGCCCTCTCTCTCTTTCTCAAAAAAAAAAAAAATAAATAAATGAAGAATGAACATTTTTTCCTTTCACATTGATAGTAGGAAAATTTATCTTCATAGGCTGTTAGGGCATCTTTGTTGATAAGCAGAAATTAAAAGTAACAAAATGTCAATTTTGTGCTATTTTTTTTAAGCTTCATTTATTAGAGCGAGTGTGTGAGCAAATGGGGGAAGGGCAGAGAGAGAGCAAGAGAAAGAGAGACTCCCAAGTAGGTTCCATGCTAACAGCATGCAGGACTCAAACTTTCTAACCATGAGATCATGACCTGAGCTGAAATCCAGAGTGGGATGACCAACTGACTGAGCCACCCAGGTGCCCCTGTGACATTCATTTAAGTGTGGTGGTAGGTTCTGTGCAAGAAGAAAGTTTTTAAAGTCTAACAGAGGCTGGAACAGAAGCGGAATTTGGGTTGAAATCTTAGCACTGCTACTGACTTACCAGGTGGGTCATGTGATCTCTTTGATCATTGATGGCCTTACTTCAAATCCATGGGGGTTCTCTTTGGTGTGTCCCATTCCTAGGCTTTGTTCTGTGGAGGTAATGATGGTGTCTTAGGTATCCCTTTGATTACTAGCCCAATGCTTGGTTCTCACTGCATTTTAAGGCACTTAGTTGGCAGCATCTAAACTGTTAAAGAAGTTGGGTTTGTAGTGTTGTATCTATCACAGAGAGAAATGCTTGCTCATAGCTTGAGTTTTCCCATGTTGTTGTTTGTACCTCAGTGCTCATGAAATATTTAATCAGCCAGTAGTAATCTAGCAATTACGTCATTTATTAAAATTTTTTTTTAAATGTTAGAGAAACAGAGTGCAAGCTGGGGAGGGGCAGAGAGAGAGGGAGACACAGTATCCGATATGGGGCTCGAACTCCCAAACTGTGAGCTTATGACCTGAACCAAAGTTTGACATTTAACCAACTGAGCCACCCAGGTGCCCCCCAATGACTGTAAATTGAATTCTAAGATGACTGAAAGTGGATCTTAATTTGACTTTAGCGGATGGACCTTAATTTACTTATATGTCCATTCATCTAGGCTAGGTGCAGAATATGTCCTGAAATGCAGGGCATTTTTGATGTCAAATTTTAGCTAAAATAGAGGTTGTAATTCATTTTCTTGGCTTTCCTCTCTCTTTTCTCCGTTCTTCTTCACTCTCCCTTTCCTTCCATCTTCCCTACTTTTGTTCCTAACACTTAATTTGGTTTTACTGTTTTCCACAAGAGGTATAGCAAATATCTAAAACCTCTTCTATTTCATGTATCTCCTATTTATACTAAAGAAAACACACTTGTCCTCATAAAAATAGTGATGTTTTTCAACGTTTATTTATTTTTGGGACAGAGAGAGACAGAGCATGAACGGGGGAGGGGCAGAGAGAGAGGGAGACACAGAATCGGAAACAGGCTCCAGGCGCTGAGCCATCAGCCCAGAGCCTGACGCGGGGCTCGAACTCACGGACCGCGAGATCGTGACCTGGCTGAAGTCGGACGCTTAACCGACTGCGCCACCCAGGCGCCCCAAAATGGTGATGTTTTTAAGGAATGACGTTCTTTCTAGTTTTCAGTGAACCTCCTGATAAAGATAACTTGTTGATGTTTTGGAAATGGGACATTATTGTGCTGGGAACTTTACTTGGTGGTTATAGGGGCTCTAAATCCTCTTATCCAGGCATACTTGGCAAAGTATTTCCACTCTGGAGTGTTGGAGAGTTACTCTTGAGTTTTGACCCTTCACTGATTTGAGGTTAGTATCATGTAACTATTAATTCCTACAAGGGAGGCACACATACTGGATCCTGGAGGCTTAGTGGTAAGAGGCTTGTTACAACCAAATCAACAGCCATTAATGCACATAAATACGTTGTGGTGTGAGATGGTGTGGGGCAGGGCATTCTCAGCAGCCTGGTATGATGGGGACCAAAGTATCGTCCATTTTTTTCCCGCCATTCCAGTGTTCTAAATCTATATTATGAATATGTATTTGTGTCAGTGATGATGAAAATAAGCAAATTTAAGAAACAAACATGTTAATGAAATTCTGTACTTCATTGTAGTTCACACATAAAATTGGAATGCCTGTCACTTGGCAAAATTCCATCACAAACACTTGAACTTCAAAACTTACTGTGTTACCCATGCACCCCAATGTTTATAGCAGCACTGTTGACAATAGCCAAAGTATGGAAACAGCCCAAATATTCACTGACAGATGAATGGATAAAGAAGATGGTGTGTGTGTGTGTGTGTGTGTGTGTGTATACGCACACACACACACACACAATGGAGTATTTCTCTACAATCAAAAAAATGAAATACTGCTATTTGCAACAAAGTGGATGGAACTAGAGGGTATTATGCTAGGTGAAATTAGAGAAAGACAAATATCCTAGGACTTCACTCGTGGAATTTAAGATACAAAACAGATGAACATAAGGGAAGGGAAGCAAAAATAATATAAAAACAGTTGGGGACACAACATCAGAGACTCTTAAATATAGAGAACAAACTGAGGGTTACTGGAGGGGTGGTGGGGGGGTGGGATGGGCTGAATGTGCAAGGGGTATTAAGGAAGACACTTGCTGAGATGAGCACTGGGTGTTATACATAGGGGATGAATCCCTGGAATCTACTCCTGAAATCATTATTGCACTGTATGCTAATGAACTTTGATGTAAATTTAAGAACAATAACCTATAAAAAATTAAAAAAAAAAAAAAAAACCTTATTGTGCTACCTAAAGAAGAAACCCTTTCAAATTTGGGGTTATGTTGTAAATGTTTAACTTAGCCACGGGTTAGAAAGTTGGGTGTTAGAAAAGACTTCTTTGTTCCAATTTATTTTGGCAATATGCTTGTAATAACTTTACATCTTGAATTTATATGGGAAAACATAGCTTTGTGTACATCCTAATTACAGACGTTTGAAAATTGAAACAATTTTAAAGAATTTGGGAAATTTTGAGAAAGGTCTTTGTGTTGTGCTTCATGTCAAGATCAAACGGACTCTCAAGTTTCTACTGGGAACAGTCTCAGGCTAAGCACTGCACCACTCTGAATTACATCGATGGCCACAGCTGTAGCCAAAACTGAACTCGAGGAGGTAAACGATAGTGCCATTGAACAGTAGCGTTGTTCATATGCCAAGCACATGCTAGTTTTTACCTGTTTTTGGGCATAGGATCTTTGGAATAACTCAGTAATGAAAATTGAAATTCCTGTGTGCCACAACTGAACCCCAGTAAACTTATGGAGCATTTCAAGTTGCATAGCATTTAAAAGATACTGATGGAATGAATCACCACCTCATGTGTTGTTTTGACAGGAAATGTATCATGTCTCAATAATTTCCTTAAAAATTTTTCCTGCCAGGTGCCTGTTTTCTTCTTGTAAACGTATGCCCACAGAATTCCAACTATGTGGTTGATATTTCCCACTGATGCATTTTGACAGCTCCTCTTTCTTCTTGAGAATAGCTACTGTACTTTTGTTTGTAACGAATTTAAGGCTTCCTACAGGGAAGTGAGAAGGTTTAGCTGTTTTCGAGACTGATGTCCAGCCTGGATGGGTTTGTGTGGTGAGATCTTTTTACAAAGAAAGGGTTAAAAGTGTTGGGGCGCCTTGTTGGCTCAGTGGATTGAACGTCTGACTTGAGGTCATGATCTTGTGGTTCACGAATGCACGCCTCACATCGGGCTCTGTTCTGATAGCTCCGAGCCTGGAGTCTGCTTCAGATTCTGTGTCTCCCTCTCTCCCTGCCCCTCCCCAACTTGCATGCATTCTCCCTCTGTCTCTCTCCCTCTCTTAAAAATAAATAAACATTAAAAAAATTATTAAAAAGTAAGTGTTGACAGTCGCGGTCTAATGCCAGATGTACATGAAATATTACTCATCTATGGAGAGATTAGGGGGGTATGTTAATTTCCTACGTTTTAAAAATTTATTTTAATTCCAGTATAGTTAACATACAGTGTCCTATTTCAGGTGTTCAGTGTAGTGATTCAACAGTTTTATACATTGCTCAGTGCTGCTCATTATAACTGTACTCTTTAATCCCCATCACCTATTTCATCCATCCCCCACCCACCTCCCCTTTGGTAGCCATCTGTTTGTTCACTATAGTTAATCTGTTTCTTGGTTTGTGTGTCTCTTGTTTTTTTCCCCTTTGTTCATTTGTTTTGTTTCTTCACTTCCACATGAATGAAATCATATGGTATTTATCTTTGGTTATTTTGCTTAGCATTATACTTTCCAGATCTATCCACGTTGCTGCAAATGGCAATATTTCATTCTTTTTTATGGCTGAATAAAAAGCCATTTTATATATATATATATATATATATATATATATGTATATATGTGTATATATACATATATATATATATATATATATATATATATATATATGTATATAGACTTTACCCATTCATTTATCAGTAGACACATTGGCTGCTACCATAATTTGGCTAGTACAAATACTGCTGTAAACATAGGGGTGCTTATGCCCTTTCTTTCTTTCTTTCTTTCTTTCTTTTTTTTTTTTTTTTTTTTTTGGATATATTCTTTTGAATTCGTGTTTTGGTATTCCTTGGGTAAAAACCCAGTAGTGCAATTACTGGATTGTAGGGTAGTTCTGTTGTTAAATTTCTGAGGACCCTCCATACTGTTTTCCGGAGTGGCTGCACCAGTTTGCATTCCCACCAACAGTGCAAGAAGGTTCCTCTTTGTATCCTCACTAACTCCTGTTGTTTCTTGTGTTGTTGATTTTAACCATTCTGACAGGTGTGAGGTATCTCCTTGTGGTTTTGATTTACATTTCCCTGATGATGAGTAATGTTGATTATGTTTTCATGGGTCTGTTGGCCATCTGGATGTCTTCTTTGGAAAAATGTTCATGTCTTCTGCCCATTTTTTAATTGGAATATTTGTTTTTTGGGTGTTCCTTATATCTTTTGGATACTAACCCTTTATTGGCTGTGTCATTTGCAAATATCTTCTCCCATTCAGTAGGTTGTCCTTCAGTTGTTTGTTTCTTTTGCTGTGCAGATGCTTTTTATTTTGATGTAGTCCCAATAGTTTATTTTCTTTGCCTCAGAAGACATATATAGAAAAATACTACTATGGCCAATGTCAAATTACTTACCTGTGCTCTCTTGTAGGATGTTGATGGTTTCAGGTCTCACATTTCTGTCTTACATCCATTTTGAGGTTATTTTTTTGTATGGTGTAAGAAAGTGGTCCAGGTTCATTTTTCTGCATGTTGCTGTCCAGTTTTCCCAGCACCATTTGTTGAAGAGGCTGTTTTTTCCCGTTGCATTTTCTTGGTTCTTTTGTCAAAGATTAATTGAGCATATAATCTTGGCCCTTTTCTGGGCTTTCTGCCCTTTTCTACTGATCTATGTGTCTATTTTTGTGCCAGCATTTTACTGTTTTGACTACTGCAACTCCAGCTTTTTTGTTTTTCAACATTGGTTTGGCTATTTGGTGTCTTGCGGTTCCATATACGTTTTAGAATTGTTTGTTGTAGTTCTGAAAAAAAAAATGATGCTTTTTGATAGGGATTGCATTAAATCTGCACATTGCTTTGGGTATTGTGAACATTTTTTTTTTTTTGCGGGGGGTATTAATAGGACATTTTAACGATATTCTTATAAACCATGAGTGTGGAATATCTTTCCATTTGTGTTGTCTTCCGTTTCTTTCATTACTGTTTTATAGTTTGTACAGTACAAGTCTTGCACCTCCTTGGTTAAGTTTATATCCTATTTTTGGTGCAGTTGTAAATGGGGTTGCTTTCTTATGTTTTCTATCTGTTGCTTCATTATTAGTGTAGAGAAATGCAGTGGATTGCTGAACATTGATTTAGTGTCTTGCGACTTGACTGAATTCATTGATCAGTTTGAGTTGTGGAGTTTTTTAGTGGAGTCTTTAGGGTTTTCTGTATCTACTGTCATGTCATCTGCAGATAGTGAACGTTTTACTTGTTCCTTACCAATTGGGATGCCTTTTATCCTTTCCTATTTTATGCACACAAGTAATTAAGCACAATGTTCTTTTACAATTAGCATGAGTTCCCTTGAAGTAAAATAAATGAAAAAATATCAAGGAGGTACCTATGTTAAGCCAGGTGCTATTCAAGGCAATATGAGAGATACGGAAAATTAGAGCCCTTGACAGAGGATGTATGGGTACCCCTCACAGGGCAGCTGGTGTGGCATCTGTCTGTAAAGGTGAGGGTTTCATGCTCTGATCTGCTTAGACCTGGGGCCTTTGGGAGGGAGGGGTAGCCACCATAGAAAACAGGCTTTCTTGACCTTCCAGTAGAAATAGGTGCAGAAATCTAGGAAATTACATGAATGTGTGCAAAAATTTTTAATTTAGTAACTTGGGCATTGTATTTTAAGGACATTGATGCGTTTGCCTTTGGATATTTGGTTCCGTGTATTTGACTAGTAAGAGTGTATCTGTATATGTATCTAAGTTTATGCACATTTTATTACTATAATAAAAACACCCATAAATTTTTATCAGCAAATTATCACCCACAGCCTTTTATAGTCTGCCTACATATTTTCGTATGATTTATATTGAGTGATTACCTACCTCTTCCCTTCTTTGGTAGGATAGATATATTCCTTATATTAACTGAGTATAGAATTACTGTATTTAAAGTATAGTTTATAGTGGTTCATTCTTTTAAATAAAACAGTGGTTTCTTCCAAAAGTTGTAACCTTTATGGCAGGATTACATGGTACAGGTAGTGAGCCTTGTGTTCATAGACTTTTAAAGATGTGTAGCTCTGTAGTGTGTGTATCCCACATAACTTTGAAGATGATAGGTTTTTATGAAGGCATGCCTGTTGGGGTTGGCATCTAATTAGAGCCAGCCCTCCTCCTACAAACAGCAGTATAAGCTTTAACTGTGCTTAGAAAATTAGTTTTCTGTTTTAGGTTTTCTACATTTGTATGGGGGAAGAAAAAGAATTTATCAGCAAACCAAGGTCCTGTTCTTGTATCCTTAATGGGGGTTGAATGTCAAAGCCATCGTATGGTTAAAGTGAGATGTCTATATGGGAAATGGTTAATGCTCTTGAAAAGGGCAAGTCAAGGACGCTAGCCCTGTAGGATGCGGAGTGACGGGAAGGGGAGAGCAGAGGAGGCATGAGCTGGCTCTGATGGGCACCCGACCTGGACCTTATCCCACCTCTGTTCCTTGGCTTCCCCTGGGCACTCATCTGCAGGGATCAGGCAGGTACTTGGTCACAAGCCCACAGCAGTACTCCTGCCTCAGCCCTCGCTTTCCTCATCCATTACCTTGTGTGATTCTGTGAGCAGTATGTAATAGATGCATATATGATGTGAAAAGCCTCTTAGGAAAGTGAAGCAGCCGTATTCTTTTATGGACCTTGTGCCAGAATGCCATTTAACTATCAGTTAGGCAGAGCTTTGATCTTTAAAGTGCCAGAGAGAATTTCTGCCAGCAGAGCTCTGAAGATCCTATACTCCATTTAACAGAACTTCCTTCCGTATTATGGTTAACAAAAACACAAAACAGTTGTAGGAAACTAGAATAAATCCTTAACTGGAGATACTCAATGAGATTTTGGGTGTAGAGCTAGTTTAACTTGGTGGATTTTCTTTTTTTTTTACTTGTAGTTTCCTCATCTATGAAATGGAGATAATACCAGCTCTCTGGGTAAAACTGGATAGTTGGCCCATCACATGAAGTTATAAATGGAAATACTTCGGTTTTACATTTTTGGGTCATTTAAAATTTCTAAACCCTACACAGTGGTAACTTTGCACGAAGAGTGATTTATGGCCCAGATTTACTATTGCTGTACCTGCTGTAAATATACGCGTGGAAAAGCATACACTGTGATCATTTGGTACCATGCCAGCTCCTGTGTCTTTCTGTTAATTTAATACTTGGGCTTTTAATAACATGAAAGAAAAACGTGGAGCCAAATCAAATTAGGGAGCAAAGTCTCAAAGAGGACCATTCTGTAAGAGAGGGACTAATGAGTGGCCTTGTTCTGGTAGGAATCCCTTGTTCGGTACTTGAGGTTGTAAAAAA
The DNA here is from genome assembly GCF_018350155.1 of Leopardus geoffroyi. Lineage (NCBI taxonomy): Eukaryota > Metazoa > Chordata > Mammalia > Carnivora > Felidae > Leopardus > Leopardus geoffroyi. Next base: position 138,134,555 of record NC_059326.1, read on the forward strand.
AAAATAAAACAAAAACCCATAAACAAAAATAAAGAAGAAAAAACACTTTAAAACCCATGTTTTTTTTTTTTTTTTCTTCTATTGTACAGCTAGAGTATACAGCCATTTGAGAAAGCATTAGTGAGGCATTTTGTTAGAGCACATTTCCCCTCTCTTCAGGAAAAACAAACTACCACCAAAAGAGGTTTTGTCAGTACTCTCATTTATTGGTGGGAATATATACATTTAAATGGTTTGTAAATGGCTGTGACTTTTGTTAAGAAATAAAGTTTCATGGGTCCCAAGCATTAGTATATGTTAGTCCTTCAAAACCAGTGGACAAAAAACGATCTTCTCTTTAATCGGTGGTCAAATGAACAGGTGAAGACAGTAAAGAACTTTTTGATCCTCTCATCTGGTTTTGGAGTCCTACTCAGTTATAAGAATTCATCAGGTTCCTATGCTGGAAACATTTTGGGCTAAGTACATGTTGACTATCTTGGAGTCTTGAGTTGGGATGCCTCTCTGGGAAGGATTTGGCTCTTGAACATCTTTTTCAAAAAATTCACTCATAGGGGCACCTGGGTGGCTCAGACAGTTAAGCTTCCGATTTCAGCTCAGGTCATGATCTCATGGTTCTTGACTTTGAGCCCTGTAATGGGTTCTGTGTTGACAGCTTGGAGCCTGCTTTGGATTCTCTGTCTCCCTCCCCTGCTCGCACTCTAGCTCTCTTCCTCTCTCAAATAAAAACTTAAAAACATTTAAAAATCTCACTTGTAGGTCTTGGGTGACAGGCACATAGTGTTTCTACTGCCTTAGTTGAGGCCTTGTTCTAATTAGCCCACGATTGCCATGGGCAATGGGAAATAGAGCCCCTGTGTAAGTATCTTTGTGCAGTTTGGAAAATGAAGTTTCTGAGGTTTATCCAACGATCCAAGCAGTTTCTGTAGCATTTGAGGGCCCTATTACAGAGAGTGTCAGATGAGCTTTTCATCAGGCACAGAAAGACCCCTTTGTTGTTGGTGTTTTTTTTTTTTTTTAAGCAATTACTGTGTTTTATTTTTTTAGATTTTTATTTTTTTAAAATTATTTATTTTAATATGAAATTTATTGTCAAATTGGCTTCCATACAACACCCAGTGCTCATCCCAACAGGCGCCCTCCTCAGTGCCCATCACCCACCCACCTCTCCCTCCCCACCCCCATCAACCTTCAGTTTATTCTCAGTTTTTTTTTTTTTTTAATTTTTTTTTTTTTTCAACGTTTATTTATTTTTGGGACAGAGAGAGACAGAGCATGAACGGGGGAGGGGCAGAGAGGGAGGGAGACACAGAATCGGAAACAGGCTCCAGGCTCTGAGCCATCAGCCCAGAGCCTGACGCGGGGCTCGAACTCACGGACCGCGAGATCGTGACCTGGCTGAAGTCGGGACGCTTAACCGACTGCGCCACCCAGGCGCCCCAGTTTATTCTCAGTTTTTAAGAGTCTCTTATGGTTTGGCTCTCTCCCTAACTTTTTATTTTCCCTTCCCCTCCCCCATGGTCTTCTGTTAAGTTTCTCAGGATCCACGTAAGAGTGAAAACATAGGGTATCTGTCTTTCTCTGACAGAAAGACCCCTTTGTGTAATTTAGTTTGGAATTCTGGAGTTGCTATTAACAATGAAGATGGTAACTATTAAGTTACTTTTCCTTTAGCATTGTGCTTACAGCTTTATGAATTATTTTCTTTAATTCCTTGAACAACTTCACCGTTGGTTTTACAGATGAGGAAACTAAGGAAAAGGTAGGCAGTACTTTCTAGGTCCAGCCGTTTATTGATCACTGGACTGTGGGACTCCCTTCTTTCTTAACTTTGCCATGGTGTGTCTTAGAAGGCTAGAAGGGGGAAATCCAACTTGTCTACATAATAGATTATGCTGTATCAACTAAGCCGAAGTTTTCACTGCCTCTCTATTTTCAAATTTGCCTTCATAGTGACACTAAGTGCCTCATGTTTTACACTTATTTCAACCTATGTAAGACACTTGTCTGTATTTTATTTGATTTATATAGTTTGACATCTTAAATATTTCCAGGATAGATTGCAAAAAAAAAATTTTTTTTCCCCATCTTGTCAACTGATTTTGAAAGACTAACATATTGGTTGATTAATTATGACCATTTGAAGTTCATGGCTATTTTTTTAGAGGAAACACTCCAAACTAGGCACAGAATTCTAATGTCCATATCTGTACAGTTCCTAGGACTTTATATGCATTCTACAAGGCTGCTTACATTTTAAATAATTTTGAACTTGGTGACTGCTCTTTTAGGCACGCCTGAGGACTTCTCTACTTTTTACTCTTGATCACTCTGTACTTGGTCTTCGTTGACTTTCATTCTGTCCCCTCAGGCCTCTTCAGTTTGCACTGGTTTCCCAAGGGTGGGAAGTCATCACCCCATTCTCCATCCTGCCAGGGCGCACATTAGAAGGTTATGTTTTCTGCAGGGGAACACTACATAAAATGGCTTTAGTCAGTCTGGTTTTTGCTATCACCATGTACCAGCAATTCTGAACAGAAACTTAAAGTTACTTGCCACCAAATTTCTTCTGTTGATCTAAATTCTAAATAATTGTTATAGTAACTGTTGCATTTTGATATCTATATAAACTTCAAATTAGCACATTTTGGTGACTTATCCCTTAATTTTCAAATTGAATACAATGCCAGTTAGGCTAACTTCCATTTATTCAATTGATCCCTAATGCAGGTTACATAAGTTCTGAGAGTAGGTTAAAAAAGATTTGGCATCATCCAAACTTGATTATGGTTCAATTTGGGGGTCTGAGATCTGTAGTACTATTTAATGGTGTATATAAACAGCGGATTTGAAATAAGCAATGTTAGCACGGTGATGGTAAAAACCAAGAGATTAAACTTGAGATATTTTTTTTTTAATTTTTTTTTTTTTTTTTTTTTTTAGCGTTTATTTATTTTTGAGACAGAGAGAGACAAAGCATGAATGGGGGAGGGCCAGAGAGAGGGAGACACAGAATCTGAAACAGGCTCCAGGCTGTGAGCTGTCAGCACAGAGCCCGACGCGGGGCTCGAACTCACGGACCGCGAGATCATGACCTGGGCCGAAGTCGGCCGCTTAACCGACTGAGCCACCCAGGCGCCCTAAACTTGAGATATTTTTAATTCTGTCCTACCATGAGACCAAGTGGAGTTTGTTCAAAATGTAAAGCAGTGAGTGGAGAAAAGGGAACCCTTGTGCCCTGTTGGAGGGAATGCAAACTGGTACAGCCTCTGTAGAAAACAGTATGGAGGTTCCTCAAAAAAATTAGAAGTAGAATTACTATATGATCCAGTAATTCCACTATGGGGTATTTACTCAAAGAGTATGAAAACACTAATTTGAAAAGATGTAAGTAATGCTGCAATAAACATTGGGGTTCATATAATAACTACATTATGGAAGCAGACTAAATGTCCATCAGTAGATGAATGGATAAAGAAGATGTGATACACACACACACACACACCCACTCTGTAATATTACTCAGCCATAAAGAGTGATGAAATCTTGCCATTTGCCACAACATGGCTGGACCTCGAGGGTATAATGCTAAGTGAAATAAGTCAGAGGACAACAAATATGCATATTGTTTTATGCATATGTGGAATTTGAGAAACCAATGAACAAAGAAAAAGGAAACAAAAGGCAGACTCTTAAATATAGAGAACAAATTGATGATAGAGGGGAGATAGGTGGGCAGGGGCCAATGGGGGAAGTAGGTGATGGGGATTAAGAGCACACTTACTGTGATGAGTAATGTATAGAATTGTTGAATCACTATATTGCACCGCTGAAACTAATATGACACTGTATTAATTATACAGGAATTAAAATCTGAATAAGTAAATTGTAAAGCAATGAAGGAGTTTAATACTGTTTCGTAGATGAATATACTATACTTGAACTTGAATAATACTTTGAAATTGAAATTTCATTAAAAAAATTTTTTTTAACGTTTATTTATTATTGAGAGACACAGAATGAGCATGGGAGGGGCAGAGAGAGAGAGAGAGACTCAGAATCCGAAGCAGGCTCCAGGCTCTGAGCTGTCAGCACAGAGACTGATGTGGGGCTCGAACTCACGAGCTGTGAGATCATGACCTGAGCTGAAGTGGGACGCTTAACCGACTGAGCCACCCAGGCGCCCCTGAAATTTCACTTTTTAGATGGTTTTGGAAACTAAAAGATGAATGTAGGAAAAATGTTAGGATTGGCACAATCTGTAGTTGGCTTCATTGGATCTTTGGAAGGCATCTAAAAGTTTTGTTGACATTTTCTTTATTTTTGCTGGCATGATTAAATATTTGTACTTAAATGAGACTTTCACAGTGTTTCTTGCCATTATGTGTTTTTAAAAAGATTGTTACTGAAACAACTTTTGTGTAGAAAAGGGGATATTAACTGACCTGCTTTAGGTATCAAACACATGAGGTGTGGCACTGCCAGTGTCCCTCTAAATGTTGCTCTTGTATCTTCCCATCAGGCATTAATTTAAAGTTCTTGAGAATCTACATTACAGATAAGCATGTAACCTAGCAGACCTCAAGTTGGTTGACATGGAATTTGTCCTATGGCCTGTTCTGTGTTCCCTATGATGGTCCAGGCTTCACCATTTCCCTGGATTACTGTGTTTACTGACTTCCTGTGCTCACATCCTTCCGCCTCCTGCTGCTGCCACTGCCACCATCCATGTGCTCCTCTCTCAGGGCAAATTCTCTGAAATAGAAACCTTAGCATGTCTCTTCTCTTCTTAGAATCCTTCACTTGGTCCTCTTGTTTTTCAGTCCGCAGGACCCTTCAGAGTCTGGCTCTCGAATTCCTCTTTGGCCTTCCTCTGTCAGACAGCTCTCCTGAGAGCTCCTTGAACACACCTTGATGCTTGCTTCTCTGCCTTCGTGTCTCCTTTTCCCTTGGCTAGCCATTCCCTTTCCTCTTCACTTGCCTACTCTCTGCAGAAACCTGGCTAATGTCTGTCTTGTTTTCAAAGAGTTTCTTTTTAAGTAATCTCTGCACCTTCTGTGGGGCTTGAACTTATGACCCCGAGATCAAGAGTTGCGTGCCCTACCAACTGAGCCAGCCAGGTGTCCCATGACTTGTGTTGTTAATGAGTCATAGGTCCACTCCCTCCCTCTCTTGTCCTCAGCAGGTAGCTGCATCCACTGCATCAGAGGACGTTGATGTTGTCCTCAATGGCATTGTTGTCTTTTGCCTCTCCCACTACACCATGGGCTCCCAGCATCTAGGTCAGTGTCTGTTGTGAATTGGGTGCTCTCAGTAGTGCACAGAGGAATGAACTGACAACCACAGATTCTAGTCATCTGAATTACATTGTCTGCAAAAGGCTGTATGACCTGCGCAGTGCTTTCTAGTTTACATAGAATCACAGATCTTCCTGGTCATTAGAACCATCTGGGGAGTTTTTGAAATGTAGTTTCCTGTGCACTTAGAACACTTGAGTTAGACTATCTGGCAGGTGGGACTTGGGAATCTGTATCAAACTCGACTGGCATAGAGTTTATTCTTGCCTGGAAAGCTTTTTATGAAAATCATGGTTAATTATTGATAGTTTCCCTCTGTCCATTAGCTTGCTGTTCTATCCAAGAAAGAGATGTTAGTAATCTTAGAGAGTTACTTCTGTATAAGAAAACAAAAATCTGTCTACCCTTTCACAGTTTAGAGAAGGCTTCTATTAACATGTGAGTTAATCCTCAATTCTGGGAGGTAGGAAGATGGGTCAGATTTTAGCATGTGAGGTTGATACTTGATCAGGGTCATGTTTCCTACAGGTATTTAGTTAACTAGGTTGTTAGGACTCCCAGTAACCTTGGGGAGTTTGATCCATGTCTTCTATTCCTATGATTCCAGATGGCCTCCCCACCCCCTTCCTGCTGGCATTTAGCATTTCCTGTTCAGGGCCATGCCCTGTGTCTGTGGTCACTGGGTATCTACATCCTTGATTCTGGTGCCATATTTGAGCACTAGGCAAGGGGCATCTGTTACTGATGTGAATTGGTATAAATGGCGACACTTCACACTTGGTGGGTCTGAAACTGAACCCCTTACTGCTCCGCCCCAAATGGTACCTTCCCCTAATCCAAAAGTCCAGGAGTCTGTTCCTAGTGTTCACTCTTCTTTATTCCTGGTGTAACTTGACTTTTTAAATAACCTTAATTCTGTCACATCCTTTCCTCACTGTTACCAGTGCAGTTGAGACCCTGATCTTATTGTATCTAGATTGCTGCTACATTACCTGCCTTTGATTTGGTATCCTAAAAATGTATTTTCTGTACTGGCACCAGAGTGATCCATCTGAAAAAAGAATTGATTGCTCCCTCTTTAGGTAGGATCTCCAGTAGCTCCCTATTCCTACATGGAAAAAACTTCATGGTATTCAGTCCACCATCCAAGGCTTTCCACTATTTGGCCAGCCTTGCAGCCTCACCCTTTAGTGCTACCTGTCCATCTTGGAGTGTTCCCTTTGTCCAAGTTGGTGCTTCTGTTTGACAGCTCACTGGGCATAGCCTGCCAAGCCTTGCCCCACTGCCTTGTCTCTGTTGTCGATTCAGCCCTAAACATCCTTCTTCTTGCTCTTGGTCCTCGTGACCTGTATATTACTCTCCTTTACCTGGCTAACTCTTGCTCTGGAAGATAGATTTACAGGTATCAGTACCTTTAGGAAATCTCTTAGATCCTCCTGTTTTTTTAAAAATTTTTTTTTTCAACGTTTATTTATTTTTGGGACAGAGAGAGACAGAGCATGAACGGGGGAGGGGCAGAGAGAGAGGGAGACACAGAATCAGAAACAGGCTCCAGGCTCTGAGCCATCAGCCCAGAGCCTGACGCGGGGCTCGAACTCACGGACCGTGAGATCGTGACCTGGCTGAAGTCGGACGCTTAATCGACTGCGCCACCCAGGCGCCCCTAGATCCTCCTGTTTTAACTAGAATATAGCTAAGGTAACTTTAAAGAGACCTAATCAGAGGCTTAAATAAGACAGGAATTTATTCTCTAGAAGAGTCTAAGCTGGAGAGATGGGTGGCTCTCACTCTGAGGTTATGTTCCTTCTGTCTTGTTGCTACGCTGTCTGCAGGGCCTTATTTTCATTGGCGTGACTGTGCTTGACTCCCTCCCACAGAGAAAGGGGTTGTGGAGGCCACACTCCTTCCTTTGAGGAGCCTGATGGACACTGTATGCATGACTCCTGTTCACATCTCATTAGCCTGAACTTCCCTGAATGCCCACACCTAATTCCAGGGGAGGCTGGGTAATAGCGTCCTTAGCTTAGCAGTTTTTAATAAAATGTGACCCACACATGTAATAGAAAGTTCCTAATAACCATATTAAGAAAAAGAAACAGATGAAAATAACCCATTATATTTAGCCCAGCGTATTTAAACTAGCATGTCCCTTGCAGGATTAGCTACACTTCAGATATTCAGTAAATACACGTGGTAGTGGCTACAAAATTGGGTAGTACAGCTTTTGCTGGCTGTGTGTGCAGCTAAAGTTGAAGGTTCCTCCCATGGAAATTAAGGGGAAAATGGTATCTGGGATCACCTGGGTAGTTGGTCATATTTCTTGGTAACCAGTAGTCGTTTCCCTTTCTTACTTGATATTACTGCAGGGCATTGCCTGTGACACATTGTGCCTATACTTACCTGATTTAGTCTGTCATTTGCATTGAGTATTTTTAAGAGCAAAGATTAAGTTTTTTTCTCTATGTCCTAGTATAGTTGGGCACATATTGATTATTCAATAAATGTTAAGTGAGTAAAGTAACAGAACTGGGATTTCATTTAATTCCTCAGCTGTTTTCATTATTCTTGGGCAGATGCTTGTAAATCTACTCATTGATAGGGTAACACTTTCTTGTGTGTCAAAAGTTATATTGTCCTTCGGGGGATGATTATACTGTGATTTTATTTGGTAGATTTCCTATGAGGTCAGATTCACAGGTGCTTTGGGATAGAATGGCAGATTCTTGGCTCCACAGATCATGTTTTAGAAGATAGGCCCAGTGTGCAGAAATCTATTTTCTGTGAAATAGTGAATCTTCTGGTGATGGTGCCTCTGTACTGTGAAAGAACAGGATAGAGCTGTTTGCATGCAACCTCTTGCATTGAGAGTTCCTGTTCAGTCCTTGGGGAAATAGGCCATTTCCAGGCAATACTACAAATCTGTTGTTGGTAGAGGACAGAGGAAAATACTTCACATGTGAAGTACAGTATTCCCAGAAGTCAACAATTGAGCAGAACTTATCAATGATTGTTAGAATTAAGTGGGACATGAATGTACTTTCTCATTAAATGAAGTACAGAACGGAATGTTCACGAAACAAGGTAAATTGTGGATGTTACGGGCTGTTCCTATCTCGTACAAGCCAGTACTGCATCCCTAGTCGGGTGGCTGCAGGAATGCCTTTCTTGGGCTGGTTCTTGACACGGGTGGCCCTTCTTTCTGGAGAATGGAGGGCAGGGATAGGAAGGGTAAGTGCACAGGACTGCGTCTCTCACTTTTCATCAACACCTCCCTTTGCCCCTTGCTCTGTCATTGTTCCACACCTCCCCTCTCCTCCAGCATAGCTTTTCCTCCCTATCCCAGGAGTAGCTCTTGGGATGAGTTTCCTAGGTTAGTCACATTTTGTGAGAATCTCCTTTCCATCATTCTGTGACTTGCTTCAAAAACATGTTCATAACTGTAATAAGAGCCACTACTGCTATGATAATGGCGTTCCAGAGCGTGTGCATGTCAGGCATGTACTAAGGCCTTCATGTGTGTTACTTATTTTTTTCTTACAAGATCTTATGAGCTAGGCATTATTTTCATGCCCATTTTTTAGGTGAAGGAACAGAGGCTTTGCTTAAGTGACTTGGCTGGGGTCACAAGCTGATGAGTTGCTGAACTAGACGTACACACATCTGAATCTAAATCGTAGGCTTTTAACTGTCGTATGGTCCTTCTTCCTAAATATAACTTCTGTGACTTTTCCCCTCTATTTGATACATATATTATTTGTAGTAGAATGGGGAGAGGGATGGGGTGGGACAGGGACCCAGGAGCATCTGATCTAGAAGCAAAAGAATTGAAGGTTTGGACAACCACAATGACTTACTGGTGGTAGAGCAAGGAGGAGACAGAAATATCGGACTCAGATTCTGAGTACTGGGAGAGCTTTCGTTGTGACTCTATTTACGATAGCGTTGTACGATATGTTAAAGCACTCACCGTGGGATTATTCCTGGGTTGCAAGGGTGGTTCAATATCCATAAATCAATCAACATGATACATCACATCAAGAGAAAGGATAAAAACCAAGAGATCATTTAAATGGATGCAGAAAAAGCATTTGACAAAGTATAACATCCGTTCGTGATAAAAACCCTCACTAAAGTAGTTTTCAAGGCAACCTACTTAAACATAATAAAAGCTACAAATTAAAAACCCACAGCTAATATCATCCTAAATGGGAAAAAACTGGGAGCTTTTCCTCTATGGTCAGGAACAAGACTGGGATGTCCAGTCTCCCCACTGCTTTTCAGCATAGTACAGGAAGTCTTAGCCACGTCAGTCAGATAATAATAAGAAATAAAAGGCATCCAAATTGTCAAGGAAGAAGTAAAACTATCGCTCTTTGCAGATGACCTGTTACTCTGTGTAGAAAATCTGAAAGACTCAGCCAAAACTATTAAAACTGATAAAGGAATTCAATAAAGTCACAGAATACAAAACCAATGTACAGGAATCTTTAGCATTTCTATACACTATTAATGAAGCAGCAGAAAGAGAAATTAAGGAATCATTCTCACAGTTGCACCCAAAACTGTAATATCCCTGAGAATAAACCTAACAAAGGTGAAAGACCTGTAATCTGAAAATGATAAAATACTGATGAAAGAAATTGAAGAGGACGCAAAGACCTAGAAAGACATTCCATGGTCATGGATTGGAAGAACAAATATTGTTAAGAGGTCTATACTACCCAAAGCAATCTACACATCTAATGCAACCCTTATCAAAGTACTAACAGTGTTTTTCACAGAGCTTGAACAAAGCTAAAACTTGTATGGAACCCCAAAAGACCCCAAATAGCCAAAGCAACCTTGAGAAAGAAAAACCTGGAGGCATCACACTTCCGGACTTCAAGTCATATACAAAACTGTAGTAATCAAAACAGTATGGTACTGGCACAAAAATAGACACACAGATCAATAGGACAGAGTAGAAAACTCAGAAAGGAATCCACAGCTGTATGGCCAATTAATTTTTGACGAAGCAGGTAAGAATATCTGGTGGAAAAAGACTGTCTCTTCAACAAATGGTGTTAGGAAAACTGGACACCTACATGCAAAAGAATGAACCTGGACCGCTTTCTTACATCATACACAAAAATAAAATGGATTAAAGATGTAAATATGAGACCTGAAACCATAAAAATCCTAGAGGAGAACACAGATAGTAATCTCTTTGGCATTGGTTATAATGACTTCTTTCTAGATATGACTCCTTAGGCAAGGGAACAAAAACAAAAATGAACTATTGGGACTTCATCAAAATAAAAAGCTTCTGCACGGGGAAGGAAAACAATCAGCAAAACTGAAAGGCAAGCTATGAAATGGGAGAAGATACTTGCAAATAACATGGGATAAAGGGCTAGTATACAAAATATATTACAAACTTAAAGTCAACACCCCCAACATGAATAACCCATTTAAAAAAGGTAGAAGACATGAACAGACATTGTTCCAAAGAAGACCTGCAGATGGCTAACAGACCCATAAAAAGATGCTCAACATCACTTACCAGAGAAATGGAAATCAAAACTACAATGAGGTAACACATCAGACTTCAACACCCATCAGAATGGCTAAAGTCAACAACACAAGAAACAACAGGTGTTGGCGAGGATATGGAGAAAGGGGAACGCTGTGAACTGTTGGGGGGAATGCAAACTGGTGCAGCCACTCTGGAAAACAGTATGGAGGTTTCTCAGAAAGTTAAGAATGGATCTACTCTATAATCCCACAATTGCTCTAATGTATATTACCTGAGGAATACGAAAATAATAATTCAAAGGAGGATACATGCACCTTGGTGTTTATAGCAGCAGTATCTACAATAGCCAAATTATGTCAGGAGTCCAAGTGTCCATCAGTTGATGAATAAAGGAGATGTAGAATAAGCACACGCGCGCACACACACACACACACACACACACACACACACACACTGGAATATTGCTTTTCTATAAAAAAAGGAAATCTTGCCATTTGTAAGAACATGGATGGAGCTACCTGAGAGTGTTAAGCTAAGTGAAATAAGTCAAGGAAAGACAAATTCCATATGATTTCACTCATGTGGAATTTAAGATACAAACGAGGCAAGAGGAAAAAAGGGGAGGCAAAGGGGCAAATCAAGAAATAGACTCTTAATTATGGAGAACTGATGGGGGGGGCAGGGGGACGGGTAAAATAGGTGATGAGGATTAAGGAGTGTACTTTGATGAGCACTGGGTGACAAATGGAAATGTTGAATCCATTGTATGCCTGAAACGAATACGGTACTGTATGTTAACTACCTGGAATTTAAATCAAAACTTTAAAAAAAAAAAAAAAAAGATGGAGTTGTAGCCATAAGGTAGTTCAGCCTTGTTTTAGTGATCAAGCAATTGGTGCTCAGAGACATGAGATTATTTTCTGCTATATGTGCACATTGTAAAATAAATAGAGGATCGCATACTTGAATGGGTCCTTAGTCCAAGTTGACTTCATTCAGCTACATTGTTTTAGTGCTGCCTTTCATTAGTTTGTAACCAACCTGTTAGTTTCCATTTTATGTTTTTCTGTTTGTTACCAGTAATAAACTATCTTTGGAAAGTAACTCAAGGGGAAGTGGACTTGGTTGAGGAATAGTAGCACGATAGTGGAGAAACTGGCATAGAAATTGGTTTTGCAGCTGCCTAGGGACTAAAAGTGAAGGATGAGCTAATACAGCAGGTGGTGGTAGCCAAGGAGACTGCGGGTGTGCCCCCGGTCCCTCTGCAGTAAGATGGGGGGCAGACTACCGAGGCTGGACTTGCCAAATTCTTCTCCCCACACCTTGCCGTGGCCCTCACACAGGCCCAGTGTCTCATTTCGCATGGAGTGTTTCAGCTCCCATGGCTCCCTGAATGGGAGTGGAGGAAGGAGAAGTGTATAATTCCACCACTAAGATTGTGGCAGGAGGGAGTGTGTTCTTGGAATGCTAAATAGGAACTCTGATTATCACGTGGAAATGTGGGTAAATATGCTTAGGACAACATCCACGGGTCAGCATGTGAGGTAAAAAGCCTCTCTGGTTGGTTGTGGAGGGCTTGCGTGAGGTAAGGTTTCGTGGGAGCCCAGCTGTGGGCATTCACAAACATGGGACTTTTCCTCTCCCTTTGGGTCTGGTGGTGGAGAACCATCTTGGCATTTTGGTCCAGATGAGGTATGTAAGAGAAAGGATGTGGTTTTAATTCCTAGCTCTACTCTGGTGACTTAAGGACCTCAGTGTTTTCTCTTCCATAAATTGAGCATAATACCTACTTCATTACTGTGCAGAATAAGTAAGTAACGTGTTAAGAGGCAACTCAAACTCGTTGATACAGTAGCAATGGAGGGAAAGCAGTTGTACCGGAAGAGTGTTCTGTCTTGAAACAGAACACATCGTTGTACTAAGGTCGTAGTATTTGGAGGAAGCGGGTGGACATGATGGAGGGTGTTACAGGTCTTCCTCAAGCTGCCCTTGTCACGTCACTCTCTGAAGTGTTAGCAGATAGGACCGTGTTTATAGTAAACTTCAAGTCAACGACAGCTTGTTTCATGATAACATAATTGAAAGCACAAAGTATGTACATGGAGCATTCTTTATTTTTCCACTTCTTAAATTAGTAATGTTTTCACTATTCAGTATCCTTCCCAAAATTGTTTTCAGTAGCTGCGTGCCGTTCTCGTAGTATTCTCTTCTTACTGTGGGACCTTGAGGTTATTTCCCACACGTTACTCATCGGATGTGTCAAGTGCAACTCCTTAGAAGGGAAGAGGCAGTTCTGTGTTACAACGATAGTTGTAAATTTTGAGTTAGAATCAGGGGCTGCAGCCATGGCTGGCCCCAGCTTCCCATCCTGTATCGTACTCAAGTCTGCCATTGACCTATTTGTCTCTAGAGCCAGGGACTTGCTCTATTGATCTTGTTTCTTTTGACGTCAAGCACAGAGTGGGTGATTGGTAGAGGTTTATGGGAAAACACTGAGGATAGAAGTTTTGATGTGCAGAGAGGTTGAGAGCCTCCAGTTGACGTTTTCCTCTGTGTTCAACTGACTGCTTCAAATTTTCAGGGATGAGGAGTGAGTATAAAACAATCTCTTCCCTCAAGAAGGAGAGATAACACAAGCAGGAAAAAGAAATGACAGAATTCAGTAAAAAAAATAATAAGTTGAAATTCTGGTTAGGAGTTCAAGCTAGGAGAATTCTTACTGCTGGAGTAATCAGGTATAATGGAGCAGTCCAGGCAAGATGGGATTTAGGAATCACCCACTTAGATAAAAGGGGGGCATAAGGAGTGGGTGCTTTAGGTGGGAGAACCAGTGTGAACAAGACTGCAGTGATGGGAATCACTGTGGACCATGAGAGACATAGTGTGGTAATCTGGGGAAGTAGAAAGAAATTGTATTAGATCTCCAGGTAGGGTAGGGCTGTGTTAAGAAGGGTTGGAAGCCAAACAGAATTAGGCAGAGGCATAATGAGCAATAAAGAGTCTCTGTAGGTTGAAGAGTGACATGAGGAAAGTGGTTGAACTGGAAATTCAAAGGTGGTGTCAGAAATAACTTTGAGAAGGTCACTTATAACTATGCAAATACTTTGTAATATTGTACATATCTGCTACCTTTAAGTTTCCATGAAGCTCATTTAATCCTTACATGCCCAGGAATGGGTAGCAATTATATTCTTTTTTTTTTTTTTTTTTTAAAGTAAGCTTTGCATTCAACATGGGACTTGAACTCACAACCCTGAGATCAAGAGTTGCATGCCCTACCGTCTGAGCCAGCTAGGTACTCCTGTATTCCCCATTTTATGCATACAGAAAAGGAGCTCCCAAGTGGTTGACATCTCAGTCACACAATTAAAAAATGGCAGGGGCGCCTGGGTGGCGCAGTCGGTTAAGCGTCCGACTTCAGCCAGGTCACGATCTCGCGGTCCGTGAGTTCGAGCCCCGTGTCGGGCTCTGGCCTGATGGCTCAGAGCCTGGAGCCTGTTTCCGATTCTGTGTCTCCCTCTCTCTCTGCCCCTCCCCCGTTCATGCTCTGTCTCTCTCTGTCCCAAAAATAAATAAATGTTAAAAAAAAAAAAAAAAAAAAAGGCAGACTTAGGAACCCAAATATTGCTCCGAGCCCCTGGTTTTCCAGCAATGGATCGTGGTGTGGGGGACAGGTCATAACATAAGGCCTTGTTGGAGGAACAGTTTCTAGGAAAGAAAAGAATAGCATCCAAGTGGAACTTACGTGTACCAGGTGCTTTATGTAAGTTTGATTTCCTCACCCTAACAAAGCTCTTGATATCCTAACTTCACTTGACACATAAACAGGTGAGGCTCAAAGAGGTTAAATAACTTGCCCAAAGTTATGCACCTACTTAGAGGCAGAATGGGAGCTCTAATCCAGTGTATGAGCCTCTTTCCTACCTTGGCTCTGTTCACTACTTCTGTGCACCTACTTCTATTTGTGGCTTTGCTCAAGAATGTGAACAAATGGGTTGATTTTTTTTTTTTTTTAAAGGTACACATGTACAAGATGAAATAATATTAGAACGAGTATGACTAAAGCAGGTCTCTTGGCTTAATATTACATTGTAGATTATGGAGGGGAGTGTGTTTAATAAGAGTAAATATTAGGAAATTACAAAAACTTATTAGGAAAAGATTAAACTTAGATGTCTTTCACGTTTTGTACTTGTTTGTATTCAGCCCTTAACCTTCAAGACGGAGACTGAAATGGTTGGCGGGGTGCAATGTGCAGTTTATGTCTCTCGTGTCAGCTCTGGTCGCTTAGTACCTTGTGCACAGCTCTGTAGAAGGAATTTTAATGCTTACACTTAGTTTTCAGTGTCCTCTGTACTCCCTGCACGTGCTAGAATGCACGTCTTCTCCCCAGGCCCCTCTGTTCTCCCCTTCGGTCTGCTTAACTTGTATTACCTTGTGCTCATACCTTGTATTACCCTGTCAGGGAACTTTTCCCCTTATTTCCCAGGAAGATAGCACAGGGGTGCACTATACACATGGAACTGGGAGGGGGATACTGGATTAGGCCACTCAGGGTAGAACGGCTGGTTTGTAGAGGGAAACTCTTAGGACCTAAGCTGGGGAGTACCTCAGTCATAGTTCTTGGATGTCAACAACAAATAATTTGGTTTATAAATATGATGGTAATTGGCCTCATGTTATTATTTTTTTTAAGAGTGGACCCCTGCTTAAGTCCCCTACCCGTGTCCCTATTCCTGACTGCATGGGGCAAAGAGACAAAATGAATGCCCATTGGCTTCTGTAAGGACAATGGGATGCTGCTTCCTATCAAAGCTGTATACAACGGTGGATGCAGGGGGTTCCTTAGGGGGGAGTGCCAGTGGCTAACAAGGGAAGGATGCTAGACAACCGGTGCCCTGCAGATGTCTAATCTAGAGAAGAAAGGAAGGAAGCCTTATATGAGGCTTCTAGCTCACAGTGGCCTTGAATGGCAGGTACAGAAGTGATGTCCTCCTTCTCTAGGCAGTGGGGAGCCCCCGAGGGGTTTAGAGTAGGCTAAGGGGCTAGTACTTGAAGAGCAGTACTTGAAGTTAAATGTTTCGTTCTTAGGCCGAGTGGACTGCAGAGAGCTGGGCCTGAGGGGAGAGAGGCCAGTTGGGAGATGAGTGCCAGTGTGCAGTAAACACAGAGCTGGAAATCTGGAATTTACCATGAGTCATCAGTAGATCAGGGATTAGAACTCACTGACCTTGAGTGAGTCATCAGACCCTCCTTGCCTCAGGTGTCTGCAGCCCACTCGGGAAACCCTGTCGGGATGAACTCATCAAAATCTTTGGTTCAGATTCACATTAGCCATGGTTTCATTTCTAGCATGGA
Source organism: Leopardus geoffroyi (assembly GCF_018350155.1). NCBI lineage: Eukaryota > Metazoa > Chordata > Mammalia > Carnivora > Felidae > Leopardus > Leopardus geoffroyi. The sequence goes on from NC_059326.1 coordinate 138,150,725, forward strand.
GCTTGTTTCCACCCTTTCTGTGTCTGGTCCTTTTCTAGCCACGGCTCGCTTTTCTTTTTCTGAAATGAAAAGTTGAGGTGTGCTAAAACCTGAAGTTCACAGTAATCTGAGGACATCCTTGCTTTGTTAGGGAAAGATTTCACCTCCAGATTGTGCATTCATTGGGTCTTCAGCACGTTTTTGAGCCAGGAGCAAGGCTGTGAAAGGTTGTTTGAATACTGATGTAGAATCACAGTGGGCAGGGAAAGCCATCTATTTGGATTATGAACAGAATCCCTACAGTGGCCTATTCATGTCAATGTTAATTGTGATCATTTGAGTGGACTTGGACAGCCTTTTAGAAAACAGGGAAAAACGCCTTCAACAAAGCTCTTTTCATGGATGGCTCTTACGATACACTTGATTGCACGGCCCTCACGTAGCAGTTCGTATTTTTTCCGGGGGTAGATTTGGGATTCTAGTTTGTGCAATAGGAGTTTGGCCTCGCTATGACTCACAGGTCAACACATTAAACTCCTGTTTGAAGGCTTACCAGAGCTATGGCTTTCTGTAGGTTTTTAAATGATTTTTAACCTGTATTTTTTTTTAAATGGTTTATTTATTTTTAAGAGGGCACAAGTGGACAAGGGGCAGAGAGAGGGCGACAGAGGATCAAAACGGGCTCCATGCTGACAGCAGCAAGCCCGATGTGGGGCTCGAACTCAAGAACCGTGAGATCATGACCTGAGCCGAAGTGGGATGTTCAACCGAGCCACCCAGGTGCCCCAACCTGTGTTTTTATTTTGAGAGATTGTTTGTAGAAATCCTCATATTGGAGTTGTACTTCACAAAGAGGTTTCACACATGACCTTGTTTTGTCTCTTTAGTCATGTACAGGCTAACTTCAGTCAGATATTCACTGGAGTGTGTTGGAAAAAAGATTGCTTTGTCCGGACCTCAAAAACTTACAAGTGGTGTTTCATTGTCCCTTTATTTGAATAGCTCATAATGCTTTATACACGCTAATTCATAATTCCTCCTTTGGGGAGCCCCAAAGCCCTGTGTGTAGGCAGTGGAAAATATTTTTTTGCTGCTGCAGTATTTACACACGGAGAAACCAAGTCCTGAGGCAAAGGTGGGCTGGGCCTGGGGAAGCAGCCCGGCTGCTGCCCTATTCTTAGTCTGTCCTCTTCCTTGACTGTTAGAAAACCCGAACTCCTGTTGCTTTGGAAAATAAATACTTCCAAGGAAAATAGCCTTGTAAACCAGATTCTGCCTGGGGAACAGAACCCTAAGAGCGAAGAGTAAGAGGTAGTTTTATCATGAAATGGTTGATGTGATTTCATCTCTCTGTTCTGTCGCCCTGCGTATAGTCGGAACCTGGTCAGTCAACACGATAGCATGTTTCTGTGTCCAAAACCACTTTTTGGATGTACCCACCTGGTTGCTTGGATGCTTTCCAGGGGTTAGGGTAGGATGGCATTTGCTGTTCCAGCTTAGGCTGTGCCAGAGGTACAGGAACAGCGGCCGTTTGTCTTTTTCAGACTGCCACGTCCCCAAGGACAAGGGCATGGCCTTTACTCCTAATTCATGTGACCTCTTTTATAGTCCCACTGTGCTCTCTTAGGAGTGAGTCAGTAAAAGGACTTGTTGGGGGCAGAATAAGCTGCAGGGGCACCTGGGTGGCTCATTGGGTTAAGCGTCTGACTTAGGCTCAGGTCATGATCTGGCGGTTCGTGGGTTCGAGCCCCGTGTTGGGCTCTGTGCTGACAGCTTTGGAGTTTGGAGAGCCTCCTTTGGATTCTGTGTCTCCCTTTCCCTCTGCCCTCCCGCCCTCCCCTCCTCCCTCCCTCCTCCCCTCTCTCTCTCAAAAATAAATATAAATTAGAAAAACATGTGACCCATCTGCACATGTGGGCGTTTCAAACTTAATGTGCCCCAAACTGGGTTCCTGGTTTCCTTTCCTACACCTTGGCCACCTGCACTACTCCCTATGTCTGTTAATGGCGATACCACCTTTAGCACACGATGCCAGTTTGGGAGACCTTCTCTTTTTCTCTCATCCCACTTCTAATTATCAGGAAATCCTGTTGATTCTACCTTGGGAACGTGTCCAGAACTCAATTAGTGAGACCCCCCTGGTCTCAGCCACCATCTCTTGTCTGTATTATCGCAAGGGCCTCCAAACAAACCCCTTGCTCTGCCCTTGGCTCTTCTCAGCCAGGCTGTGGCATAGGGATTAAATGATACCGTTTAGTATACATGTCTGGTCACGTCCCTCCTCAGCTCACAGCCTCAAGTGGATCTTCTTCACGCTCAGAGAAACCGAGGTCCATGTGATGACCTACAAGGCCTTATCTGATCAGGTGCTCATTTTTCCTCTGTGCCCAGCCTTTATTCTCCTTTACACTCATACTGATTCCTCGATCTCACTCATGGGGTGTGTGTTCTCGCTTTGCTTCCGGATTTCCCGCTCTCTGCTTCTTCTGAGACTCCTCCCAGATAGCTGCACTGCTCTCTCCTGCCTCTTATGTCTTTGCTCACATGTCACCTCTGTAGCTACATCCACCCAGACCACTACATTGGAAATGGCGCCCCACTGTCCACCCCTCCACTCTCTTCTCCTTTGCTCTATTTAAAAAATAGTACATATCACTATGAAGTATACTGTAAAATATTCCGTGTTGTTTGTAAACTGTACTGTAAGCTTCAGAAGGACTGGGACTTTTGTGTCTTGTTCAATTGTATATCCTTTGCACATAATGCCCTCGTGCCCAGCAGATGGTCAGATATCATTTAGTGAATAAGCAGTGTTTACAAAAACACTTTTGCCCTCCCGTCCCAGTCACATCAAATGACTGCGTTTAATCTCGTAGGTAAATTTTGATATGCACCGAGCACGGCAAAGGATACAAGAGAAAAGGGTTCAGCCGGAAGATAAGATAAACCCTCACCATGAGCAAAAAGTACTAAGATACAATTGTTAGATCATTGAATAAATAAAAGATCTAGGGGAGGTCATTGGGAAAATGGCAGGAGGGAGGGACTCTGGAATTTGATCCTGGGTGTCAGTACTATTCTATTCTAAGTATTTTGCCTACCGGATTCCATTTGATCCTTACAACAGGTATTGTGAGACAGGTAAGTAGCCCAAGGTCACAGAGCTAGTGGGTGTTTGAGCCAAGATTCAAACCCTAGTGTCCCATGCCACAGTGTTAGAGTATTCAGGGTGTGAATCATGGAGGTAAAAGGTTTGGGATGGGCCAGCTTTGTAGAGCCTGGGTGTCTGATCCATGGGGAAGCCAATCTGGGTCCAAGTGGGATTTCTTTGTTGAAGTGGTGAGCGATGGGTTATAGGTAGGATAAACAATAACGTGGAAGGCTTTGGATGCTCGTTGCAGAGCTGGCATTTGATCTCACAGGCACCAGAGGGTAAGGTTTGTTCTTGAGCAGGGGAGTAAAATGATGGAAATAATTGTGACTATTTAACTTGGCATTGATATCCAAGATAGGTTAGAAGTGGGAAGGGCACACTGCTGGTGACCAGTCAGCAGGGGGAGGCGAAAGGAATGGGATGCTGGATGAAGAGATTGGAGAGACGGACTCCAAACAGTGACTATTTCGTGAATGAATGAGTGGGGGGAATGAGGAAGGAAGAGCGGTCAGAAACCATCTGGGACTATAAACCTGAGTGGTGTCACTGTGTTTAACACAATTGGTACCATTAGGAAAGGTAGACTAGTTAGGTCCTGGTATACTGAGAAGTTCTTGAAACAGTGATATGAGGAAAAACAGGGCAGGAACAATTTTCCTCTAGGGAAGACCTACAGGAATGGAGAAATGTTGAGAAATAGTCTTCAGACATTGTGAGATAACGGGGGTGGCCCCACTTCTGCATAGTTTCGGAGATCATTGTAGGACAAATGGGTAAAATTTGGGGCAAGGCATATTTGCTTTAAAATAAGGAATTCAAAGTATCACCAAGGAGGAGATTCACTTAGAGTAACTGATCTGATCTTCTACACAGCTCTGCAAAGTAGATACTACCATCCCATTTTTTACAGATAAATAAACTGAGACCTTGAAGCAAACAGCTTTTAAAAGCGTAGAGCCAGGGGCGCCTGGGTGACTCAGTCGGTTGAGCGTCTGACTTCGGCTCTGGTCATGGATCTGCCACTCGTGGGTTCCTGCCCCACATCCGGCACTGTGCTGACAGCTGGGAGCCTGGAGCCTGCCTCAGATTCCATCTCCATCTCTCTGCCCCTCCCCCTGCTCAAGCACGCACGCTCGCGCTCTCTCAAATGTAAATTAAAAAAAAAAAAAAAAAAAAAAACTAAAGAAAATTTTAAAAAGTGTAGAACCAAGATATGTTATTGATTTTCTTTTTGTGGTTGAATTTGTTTTTAAGATTAAAAAAAATTAAAACCTAAAACTTTAACTGTTAAATAAAAGTTCAGATTAAATATACATTTAAATTAAATACAACTTAAAATTTAAAAACTTAAACACTTTCAAAATGTGTCTTATTTATAAATTTTATTATGTCAGAGGGGTATTTTTAAAAACTTGAAGACTTTTTTTTATCACTCTCTGCAATCCCATGTTATAACCAATATGAACAGTTGACTGTTTTTACATTTTTCTGTCATAATACAAAATAAATAGTTTTCATGAATAAAATGAAACCACACAATAGACATGACTTGGTAAAGTACCTTTTTAAGATACTCTGTACTTTGGTATATCTAGATGTAGAATTGTTGGGACTCCATTTATTTTCAAAATCTGAGAATTTATCAACTGATAGAAATTCTCCAAAAGTCTCTTAAAATACTGTTTCTCCTTTATTATCTCTTCTTTCTCAGTGTGGGCCTCCTATAAAAAAGATTCTGGACCTTCTCATTCCATATTTCATGTATCTTAACATCTTTCGTATGTTTCACCTGTTCTAACTCTGTGCTGTATTCTGGGTAAATTCTTAATATCAAAGTTCTAATTCACTGATGATCTCTTGACTTTCCATTTTTGCTACTTAACCTATCCAGTGAATTTTCAAACACTCTACCTGTTACTTTCTGAAATTCTGTTTGCTTCTTAGTCAAGTCAGCCTAGTTTTTGTTAAGTGAGCTGGGGGCAGATTGTATTCTCATCCTAAGTTTTCAGTTATTTTTTAGCATCTTTATTGAAACATACTTAGATTGCAGAATGTTTGGTTAGTCTATTGCTTGAGCTTCAGAAAGTCTAATTTTCTGTTCTCCTGTCTTTCTCGTATTCAGTAGTCTTGTCAAGTGTCTCAAAAGTTTGCATTGTGAGCCTATGACCAATGACCCTTGAACTGGGGGAGTCCTGGAATTCTGAGTTAACCCTGAATGCATGCATAACCATAAATGTATCTTGTATGTAAATTTTGTACGTACATTTTGTAGTTGAAGATTTACAGAGAACTTTCTTCCACCTCCCCCCCCTCCACCTCCCCGCCAAGTTAAGGCTTAGGCTGAAACAGAACAATTTCTTCTCTTTTTCTTTTGCTACTGGTCACAATTTTTTATTGGACTAAGTAAAAGCGTAGCCCTTTGCTGTACTGGCGGATGCAGAAGTTTCAGTTAGGATACTCAACCACACAGGGATACATAACTTTGTCTCTTGACGTCCCTGGCAGTTAAAATCCATTCATCTTGGCTGAGACTGGCAAACCTTCTCAGGGCAAATATTCTCAATAGGTCATTACAACATTTTTTTTTTTTTTTTTTTTTTGACGAGTCATAATTTTAGGACTGAGGAGATCTCCTTTACTGAGAGTTGAACTACACACTTGAAGTAGCTCTTAAAAATAGTCTAGTGAATGTTTTAAGCAATAGGGTCCTCAGGTTATTTAATTCATCATATAGGCAGAAAGGAGGTCTGTGTTTAAAAACATTTACCAAGTATTTGTCAGCTTCTAAGAAGGAGCACATCCTGCTCATTCAGGATTAATACCTTTCCTATGTTCTCTCCTAGCACCCTGCACTTCTGTTTACTCTAATGTTACATGGTAACATTACATGGTAACATTACATTGTAATACATGGTATTAGCTGTTTACTTGTGTGCTTTCTCCAGTAAACTAGGAGTTCCCTAGGGTAGGGACCCTGGTGTATTCACATTAGAATTACTCGTGCTGATCACAGGGCAGAAGGGAGGGGGACACAGAAATAGGAACACAGCAGTAAAGGGAGAACTACTCTGGGTGGCACGGGACTCAGCTCGTTGGGATTAATGGGACCCAGATCACAGGAGCAGAGATGGACAAGGGAATATGTGCAGAGCCAGAAAGAAAGCATTCTAACGGCCTAATCTATGACTAGTTGGTGAAAGGTATTGATTTCAAAATAGGGAATGATAGCTTCTGCTCAGAGTAGAGGCTATGGATGGAGAAAAATGGAAAGAACTGTTAAAGTTGTAAACAGCTAATACAGTCAGAGGAAGTGGAAACAGGAGAGCATACCCTGGTGCGAGCTCACGACTGAGGTGGACAATGAATGTAGTCTGGAATTATCAGTTACACTGTCAATCATAACTCGTTTACTAGGTGCATTTTATACTTGGGGTATTTTGTATAGTGTCTGTGTTCTAAATGCTGTGGGAACTTAACCAAAATGAAGTTTCCTCCCATAAATCTAAATTTATAGGTTACACACTTAGACAAGTCTGTGATGCATTTAGGTATGTGTGTATACTGGGGCTGGGAACTGCGTATTTCCTCTAATTTGGCTAATAGGCCTATTTTTGCCCCAAGCTGTGTGTCCTGCTACCTTACTTTTTCCCCCTCAGTTAGTGTTTTGGATCAAGGTATGGCCTGCCGGTGGGAAAGATGGAGGTATTCCTCACTGTCTATTACCCTATGAACCTGGATTATATTACTCATTTAGTGACCTTGAATCTAGAAGAGAATAGGAACATGAAGAAGCAGACGAGAAGTGAGTTCGTTATGTGTTTGTGTGTGCACCTGTGTGTACGTTGGAACAGGGTTGAGATGAACTTGAGCCCTGTTGATGAGAAGTCCTCATGTGAGAAGTACTGATGAAGCACTGACCATATATTTGGCATTGTCTTTGTCTCTTCAGGCTGCTGTAACACAATGCTAAAGACCGGGTGGCTTAGAAACAAGAATTTATTTCTTACATCTCTGGAGCCTGGAAGTCCAAGTTCAGGGTGCTAGCCTGTTCTGAGTGAGGGCCCTCTTCTGGGTTAGAGGCTTATCATTGCATTCTCACATGGCAGAAGGGGCTTAGGGAGTTCTGTGGTTTTCTTTTCTTTCTTTCTTTTTTTTTTTTAAGGCTAGTGCCATTATGGAGGCTCCACCCTCCTAACCTGAGCACCTCCTACAGGCCCCGCCTACTCATACCATTACGTTGGGGGTTAGGACTTCAACCTGAATGTTAGTGGGGGACACAAACACTCAGACCACAGCAGGTCTGTACACACCTGTCTGTTTTGTTGTTGTTCATACTGGCTTTTTAGACTGCATTTGTTGTCCAGAACAGATAGAGGGTAGTTCAGTTCATGGCTGGTGAAGATTTGCCTTGATTTGGTATTTACTGCCTCAGATTTCGCAAAGTGTAGCTAGCATTCATTTCCTAATAACTTTGTAAGTGTGCGTTTTTCAAAATATGAGGCTGACTGTTGCTTTAGGCAACACATTGTTGCGTGAGAGCCATAGAAAACATCTGAGAAGGGGACTCTGAGCTTTCTTGAGGGCTTGAGTAAATACCGTGAAGGCTGAAAAACCAAGTTGTACCTGCCTCACAACAGGCGTTGCAGTTTTTTGGAGCACATCCAGTCTTAAGTTCAGGTTCAGGTTGCCTAGAAAGACAGAGCCTTCCTTATTCTTTGGTTTCTCCTGGTGAGGGCTATCAACAAGGAACTTAAACACCATAAAATAAAAGCTTTCACCCCAACAGAATCTATGTAGAATTAGGTATTAAAACTTTTTTCCACAGTAACTTGAAATGTTGAGGCCTAGCATTCTTATTGATAGTGAATATATATATAGAAATTACCCAACATCTATATATATATATAGATATATATATATAGAAATATATATATAATTAGAAATTACCCAACATCTACTTCATAATATATATATATATATATATATTATGAAGTAGATGTTGGGTAATTTCTAATTTAAGCAAAAATATCTAGGAATTTTAAGGCAGGCATAGAAAAAATTCATTAATTTCCTAGGCAGTTACACCTGGGATAGTACTATGTAGTTAATTGGTATTATTTTCTAGAAGTAGCAGCTGTCTTGTGAGGAATGTCCTTCCAGGAGACATTTTGAAGCTGGCTAGCCTCTTTGAGGGAAAGGCACACCTAAGCCATTAGGAGCAAAATAAAAAATCTGTCCAAATTGCCAAGAAGGACATAGGACAATTCTTCAGTTATACAGGACTGTCCTTCTTACAGGACGTTGAACCTCCCTGGCCACTTGGTGCCAGATACCAGGATCTGTTCTTCCCAGCTCTTCTGATACTCTGGTTTCTTTCCCCCATCCCTGCAAGCACCCACAGGTCCCAAATGGGACAGGGGGAAGACCTAAAACATAAGCCCCCTTTATGAGTCTTTCTTCTGCCCTTGAAGTGCCAACCAGTGACTTGGTAACTTCCAAAGACAATGGCCCCTTCTGAGTTCTCATTCTCTTTGACTTGACTACAGTCCTTTGTAAGCTGTAAGCATTATTTATTATTGCTGAGCGATTAGGCTTTTGAATGTTGCTAAGCTGTTTGTGTGTTTGAACTTGTCTCTGTACATTTTTAGACCTCACGCTTTATTTAAAACATTGCCTTGAATATTAAATAACAAACACTTAAATTGTTGACTATTTTTTATGTTATTGCAATATTTTAATACTTATCCTGTAAGAACTTTTTTCTTTAATTTTTAATATTTATTTTAGAGAGGGAGAGTGACAGCACAAGTGGGGGAGGGGCGGAGAGAGGGAGACACAGAATCGAAGCAGGTTCCAGGCTCTGAGCTGTCAGCACAGAGCCCGATGCGGGGCTTGAATTTATGGACTGTGAGATCATGACCTGAGCTGAAGTTGGATGCTCAACCAGTTGAGCCACCAGGCACCTCAGAGCTTCTGTTTTAATCTTGAATCCCAGGTGGTGGATTGCACAAAGTCCTTGTTTGGTATGTGATAGAAATTTGTGACTATTATTAGCTTATGTAGGTAACATTTTTTCAGAGCACAAGAGTATGCCTAGATTTGAATCAGAATAACAAAATAATTTTGACTGTTTTCACCCAGTGAAAGTATTTGAATACCAGTTCTCCCTATGTTCCTGCTTTAAGACAGCTCATGATCCCTTTGCCCAGTGGAGGTTTTTTAAAAAATTTTATGTTATGTTACGTTATGTTATGTTATGACTTCACCGCAAAGCTCTTTCCTTTTCGTAAACTTGTGGAACGTTTACTGTTTCGTGTGGTCATATTCACTTTTTTACCTCCCGGTAACAGCTCCATTGGCTTTTATCAGGCCGATTCTTCCACCAGCGTGGAAATGGCTGAGAGTCAGCGACTTCTTAAGTTAGAGATCCGGTAGGTCCTTCTCTGATTTTAGTGTGCTTTGCTTCATTTATCCACAGCATTTGCTGCCTTGTCCATCCCTCTTGGATTTTGTCACATTAGTCCCCTTTCAAATTTCTGACCTAGAAGTGGAGACTGGAAGTTAGGAGGATGGGATCTGGGACCAGACTGCCTGGGTTTAAATCTTGGCTCTGCCATCTAGTACTTGGGTGACCTTGGACAAGGTACACAACCTCTCTGTGCCTCAGTTTTCTTATCTGTAAAATGGGGATGGTATTCCATGTAAAACAGGAGGTATTCCATGTGGCTCTGAGAAGTAGGTGAATTTAAACAGCACTCAGAACCTTGTCTGACACAGTAAATCGTGCTCAGCTAATGCCAGCCTTGTTAGTTATTTCTTTATTCGTAGTGTCTTTCGTGAGCTCTTCTACCTTGCCTTCTCTTGACATTCTCTAAGTCTCTACGCCAAGCCTCTTCGAATTTCTGTGTATCTACTACCTTAATCCTCTCATTTACTCCCAGTGACTCAAACTGCCGTGTTACCAGTATATCTTTCAAGCCCAGACCTCTCTGTCTTGATGAGTAATCACATCTGAAACTCATTATGGCTAGTAGTCCTTTCTCCCCCTCCCCTTCTTCCACTTCTCCTTTTTATTTTCCCTGTCTTGGTCAATGTCACTAAATACCTGGCTCCCCAGACTAAGAACCAAGGAGTCACCCTAGAATCCTCCTAGTCCTTATCCCCTACGTCTGGTTTAGCATTAACGCCTGTCCGTTTTGTCCCTTAATCTCTTAAATTTATCTTTGGCCTCCCTATGCTACTGTTTTTCGTTCAGGCTCTCTGTCTCTCTCACCTGAGTGACAGCAATGGTGTTTGATCTGTTGCTCTGACTGCAGAATCCCTCCTCCACCTACTCTCACAGTGGCCTCTTGAAGGCACAGTTCAGGTCACATCCTTCTCGTGCATTAAAGCCGCTCGCTGGCGTGAAGCTCACATAACTTACTAAGGTGCATCATGGGGACCCTGAATGTGTTTCCATCCTTCTGTCCTGGAGGTGTTTGTCCCTCCGTGAACAACCCTTTCGTACTTCATGGGGTTCTGCCTGTTCCTTCTTGGGCTTGAAAGGTTGTTCCATTTCATCGTGTACCTGGTGAATGTCTGTTGTCCGCCTCGGTGATTTTCTTTTTTTTTTTTTTTTAAATTTTTTTTTCAACGTTTATTTATTTTTGGGACAGAGAGAGACAGAGCATGAACGGGGGAGGGGCAGAGAGAGAGGGAGACACAGAATCGGAAACAGGCTCCAGGCTCTGAGCCATCAGCCCAGAGCCCGACGCGGGGCTCGAACTCACGGACTGCGAGATCGTGACCTGGCTGAAGTCGGACGCTCAACCGACTGCGCCACCCAGGCGCCCCAACCTCGGTGATTTTCAACAGAGATCTGTGTTGGCATTTGGGGTGGGACCTTTCTTTATGTAGGGTTGACCTGGCATTATAGCAGCTCCCTTTCCCATTCTGCTTTTTCCCTATCCTACTGACCTGGTCATTTGAGAACCAGAAAAGCTGTCCTGCTCCGTTTCTAAATGCCTTTTGGGATAGGAGTGCCCCTAGTTGACAAACTATATAAAAGGCTCAGGTCAGGCTCTGTCTCCTTGGGGAGCCCTGTTGATACCCCCAACTACTGACAGAGGGGAGTGTTTGTGCCTCTCTCTACTGCTAGAACCCCATAAGGGTTTTGTGGTCTTCCTGGCTTCCTCTGTCCATGGGGCAGGCATTCTGGTGCCTAGGGGCTTTCTATATCCTTGGTATTGTCTTTTCTATAGGTTATTTACCTACTTCACATCTGTAAGCCCTTTCTTGTCGAATAGGTTGATATGTACCTGAAAGGAGACACTTTTATCCCCCCTCAATACTAAGCATATAGGAAGTTGTGAGTACATGTGCTGAACTAAATTAAACATTTTGAGACTAGTCCTATTTCTAAGGCTAAGTCTCATTTCTTTTCATCCTTGCTTGAAGGTCATAATTCTAAATGTTAAATGATCATTCTAGAGTTTCTTCAGGTTTTACACATAGATCCACTAGTTTTATTGTCTAGAATTCAGTATACTAATTTAGCTATTTACCAGTTAAAAACTGTCTTAATTTTTCTTTGAGTTGACATAGAATGTTAAACTAATTAGGGGTGTACAACATAGTGATTCAATAGTTCTGAGCATTACCCGGTGTTTACCACAATAAGTGTATTCACCCTACGTGAATATGATAATACTGACTGTATTCTTTGTGCGTACTTTTCATCTCCTTGACTTGTTTTACGGCTGGAAACTTGTACCTCATAATCACCTTCCCCTGTTTTGCTTCTCCTTCCACCCCTCTGACAACCACCAGTTTTTTGTTGTTGTGTTTGTGAGTCTTTTTTTCTTTGTTGTTGTTGTGTTTTTTAGATTCCACCTAAGTGACAGCGTGTGGTTATATACTGTATTTCTATAATGCAGTAAGCTGGAGAAAAGAAAATTAAAAAAAAAAAAAAAACCTAAGAGAAAATGAATTCAGAGCACCGACTATATGTATCCAAGAAACATCCATCTATAAATAGACCTGAGCAGTGTAAACTTAGGGTGTCCAGGGTCAAGTGTATTTCCTTGCTTCATTAAAAAGTGTGGAAAATAAAAAACAGAAATGAGAAGCTGGTGAAGACACCAGGGTCTGATAAATCCAATGAGGTCATTTGTCCAAGTAAAGAACTATCAGTACCAATTGGGTCCTCCCTAAACTTGTTTGTGGAAGCTGTTATGCAGAAAAGGCAAAAGTAAAGCAAATTATAGGAAAAGCTGGGGTATATTTTGTTAAATTCTGACCAAAAGGAGACATGGAGTTGGTGTCAAGTCTCTGGTGGGTGACTTTTGGCCCCTGAAAGTCTGTTGTTCACTTCTGTCACAGATTTGGTGTGTTTTCGAGATGGAATATGTATAAAAGTAAGGGGCTGATGACCTTTACTCCTTCCAAACCTGTTAGTTCAGCCTGTCAGACTCCTCACTTTTTCCTAAATGGCACAAGTCCATGTCCTTTTTTTCATGCTGGTCCTTCTCCATGCCCCTCCCCCCCCATTACATTTATAACTCATTTGTCACTGATGCTTGCCTAACACTATCATGTTCTGTCAGGTCGATGGTGTATTACTCCTTAAAACTTTTAGGTTTTCATGGATATAGATACTCCTCGAACCAAACTTTGAGTTCATCAGTGATGGGGGTGGTGTTTTATGTATGTGAATCTTTCTCATGACAGCCTCCATGGTGCTTTGCACGGAATAGGTGACAGTAAATTGACCTCCGGACATGATAGAGGGACCTCAGAGACCTACTGCTGATGAGGACATTGATGCCTTTGATAGGCTGTATCTTGCCCAAGATGCTGAGTGATAGAGCTTTGCACTGATGATGAAGGATGCAACTAAACAGATCGATCGCAAAAGTGAGATAGGAAAAGCAATGTTGAACTGATATATAAAAAGGCTTGGAATGCAAATACATCCTGCAAAATACAAGTGAGTGTGCCAGTTTTGGTGGAACATTGTGTTAGCAGCTAGCTCACACCCCTCTGTGTACTTCATAAACATTCTCTCATTCAGGCTGCACCATTTCAGACTGACTCCCCTTCTTCCTGCCCACTCCCACCACTCCCACTGGTTTGAATTAATGGGATCTGTTGAATAGTTACTGTATTTTCTAATCTTCAGACCTCTGCCTGCACTCTTTCTTTCATAGGAAATTTATTGTCAAATTGGTTTTCATACAACACCCAGGGCTCATCCCAACCGGTGCCCTCCTCAATGCCCATCACCCATCCTCCCCGTCCTTTCACCCCCATCAAACCTCAGTTTATTCTGTTTTTAAGTCTCTTATGGTTTGGCTCTCTCCCTCCCTGACTTTATTTTCTCTTCCCCTCCCCCATGGTCTTCTGTTAAGTTTCTCAGGATCCACATAAGAGTGAAAACCTATGGCATCTGTCTTTCTCTGTATGGCTTATTTCACTTAGCATCACACTCTCCAGTTCCATCCACGTTGCTACAAAAGGCCGTATTTCATTCTTTCTCATTGCCACATAGTACTCCATTGTGTATATAAACCACAATTTCTTTATCCACTCATCAGTTGATGGACATTTAGGCTCTCTCCATAATTTGGCTATTGTTGAGAGTGCTGCAGTAAACATTGGGGTACATGTGCCCCTATGCATCAGCACTCCTTAACAGGCTTCTTTTTTTAAAAAAAAAATTTTTTTTTTAACACTTATTTATTTTTGAGACAGAGAGAGCCAGAGCATGAACGGGGGAGGGTCAGAGAGCGAGAGAGACACAGAATTCGAAACAGGCTCCAGGCTCTGAGGTGTCAGCCCAGAGCCCGACGCGGGGCTCGAACTCACGGACCGCAAGATCATGACCTGAGCTGAAGTTGGAGGCTTAACCGACTGAGCCACCCAGGCGCCCCCAGGCTTCTTTCTTTTTTTTTTTTTTTTTAATTTTTTTTTTTTCAACGTTTATTTATTTTTTTGGGACAGAGAGAGACAGAGCATGAACGGGGGAGGGGCAGAGAGAGAGGGAGACACAGAATCGGAAACAGGTTCCAGGCTTCGATCCATCAGCCCAGAGCCCGACGCGGGGCTCGAACTCACGGACCGCGAGATCGTGACCTGGCTGAAGTCGGACGCTTAACCGACTGCGCCACCCAGGCGCCCCTCCCCAGGCTTATTTCTAAAATGCTCTCTTCTTACCCATTTCCACTGTGCCCACACTGAAGCTTTTTCCTTAGACTTGGCCTTCCCTCCCTGTTGTTCATGTGTTCTTTCCTCCTTCTCCAGTTAGCATAACAGTTGTGAAATATAGATATAATTCTACACTTCTAGGTTTGTTGACAGAGCTGTGAGTCATCATTTCCAAGTGAAGGTTTAAAACAGAGATGGTTGTCGAGTTGTGTCAGTAGGAATAGCTCTACCCTTTGAATTCTCTGACCGTAGTGGGAGGAGTATTCATTCAGCTGTGTAAAATCACACACCGGCCTGGTATAATACCATTCAGAAGTCTTGATGCTTGGAGATTCCTCTGGGCTGGGGTGAGGCTGAGCTGGGTGGACCCATTTCAGAGGAGCCTGGCCCCGTTTAGTGCTGACTCATCTTATTAAGTCTGATATTTAGAGGTCTTTCAAAATACTCAAATGCTTAAGAAACCCTTTATATAAGCTTGATAAATGAAGCTAGCCTTTGAGGACTCTTGATGGGCACTAAGTATTTTCTGTTGTTACTGTCAGCTGTCTCAATCCTCTCAAGAGGCTTATGGGGTAGGCACTATGACTCAGGGATGAGTGACTACCCCAGGGAGGGGAACTTCAGGCCCAAGTCACACAGTTAGAATAGGGCAGAGGTGGAGTTCATATACAGGCTGCTTCTGAGGCTCTCCTCTTATGAGGTGTTGGCTACTTGTTAGCCAAGCAACTTGCTATCTTTGAGACCAAAGTTATGTGACACAAGGACCTTGTGCTGTGGCTAAGGAGAACATGGGCTGGATAGGTCAGATGGGCTGGATTCACATGCCCGCTTGGCCGCCTGTGGCTGCTTGATCTCTAAGTGGTGCAACGTTGCCGAGCTTCTCTTTCTTCCTGTGAAGTGCGGAGGGCGACCCTGGATACCGTCTTACCTGGGGAGAGCAGGTATCAGGGATGTTCCCTACAGGGAATCTCCTTAAAAGGAGGACCAAGGTCGCATAGGAAACAGTGGTAGAAAAGAGATTTGCCTGGCGTTCTATTATGAAAAGGAGTATCCCCTATAAAACTTTGTATTTGACTTCTGTGGCTAGCACGCAGCACAGCATCATGGGTAGGAGTACAAGCTTTGAAGCAGGTAGCTCATTGTTCTACAATGTGTAGTGTGACCTAGTGCCTATCAGCCCAGAGCCCGACGCGGGGCTTGAACCCACAGACTGTGAGATCGTGACCTGAGTTAAAGTCGGACGACCAGCCGACTGAGCCCCCCAGGCGCCCCGTGCCTTGCAGTTTTCAACTCTAATTCTTATTCTTAGGAGGGACATCAAGTGTAGTGTGTGGGAGGAGGTGTGGGGGGGGGAGAGGGAGAGAGGAGGGGAGTGATGGTGGGGGCGTTTATGGTTTTTGTCTGCCAAATTTGTTAATTGCGGAGCAGGACATGTTATCACACTATTTTCTTTTCTTTTTTCTTTTCTTTTCTTTTCCTTTCCTTTTCCTTTTCCTTTTCCTTTTCCTTTTCCTTTTCCTTTTCCTTTTCCTTTTCCTTTTCCTTTTCCTTTCCTTTCTTTTCCTTTCTTTTCCTTTCCTTTCCTTTTCTTTCTTTGTCTCTCTCTCTCTCTCTGTTTCTTTCAGAGTGTAATTTCTTAGAAAATTATTGCATTTCACACTTTCTTTAAATGCACCTTACATCTTTATTCTAATTAGCATTTTACATCAAACATTGAAACAAACATGCAAAAATAAAGCTCTCATACAAAATACATGCGTATCATACTGTATTTTCGAAGAGCTATAGTGAGGGTTATTTTTATTAGAATTAGTTAACAAGTTCTTGCGTTTTCTCATAGGATAAAGAGGAGAAGAAATTCTTCCTTTAATACTGCAATGATCTTAAGGCTTTATCTCCTTATGATTTTTTTTTTCACTTGTTAGTGGATCTCTGCCACATTCTCATTGATCAGTAGGATCATGATTTGAGAAGTTAGCCAATATTGAAAAATACTATTCTTGATTTTATTTAACCTAATTTCATCTTAAAAAAAAGATTTCCAATTTTATCTTGATAGGTATTTTATATTTATAACACCCAGTAACCACCTCAAGACCAAAACAAGTAACTACAAAACATCTAAAGTACAAGGGGGACTGGGTGGAGAACAGATGCTAGCCTTAAGTAAGGGGGCGGGAACTGAAGAATAAACGTGGGAGGGAGTTGTTCCTAATCTTCATGGTGGTCAGTTGATTCAAGAATCATTCTTAGGTTGCGGCACCTGGGTGGCTCAGTCGGTTAAGCGTCCGACTTCAGCTCAGGTCGTGCT
This sequence comes from Leopardus geoffroyi, assembly GCF_018350155.1. Taxonomy (NCBI): domain Eukaryota; kingdom Metazoa; phylum Chordata; class Mammalia; order Carnivora; family Felidae; genus Leopardus; species Leopardus geoffroyi. The sequence continues at coordinate 138,167,353 of NC_059326.1, forward strand.
CTCGCGGTTTGTGGGTTCGAGCCCCGCGTTCGTGTTCTGTGCTGACAGCTCAGATCCTGGACCCTGCTTCGGATTCTGTGCCTCCTTCTCTCTCTGCCCCTCCCCCACTTGTGCTCTGTCTCTATCAGAAAGAAATAAATGTAAAAAAAAAAATGAAAACAATCATTCTTAGGTTTAGGTAACTTTTGCTTCAGTGTAACCTTACAACTGCAAGGATTTGTAAATGAAGATTCAGGCAAGTAAGACTTCCTCCATGGTTCCTCTCATGGCTGCTGTGAGGCTTCTCTGAGGTGTTGGTAAAATACATAGCACAGTGCCTAACCACATCATTAGCCTTCCAAGTATAGTTACTAACAGTATTAGTAAATATTTGACCATTGTTTGTTAATAGGTTTTGTAAGAGGTGTACCAGCCAAACTTTTTGGCATGTTCAAACATAAAGTTCAAGTCATAGATTTTATATGGAGTTAGCCTTAGAAACCCAGAATTTCATAAAGTCAAGAATGATTATTTACTGTGAAAGTTGAATGTTATATTTTCTCTTGTTTTTAAGTTGGAATATTCTATTCACCTTTTAAATGGTCTAATTTTTATTAGAAGTAACTAGCAAAACGAAGATCCTGAAACATTAGGCATTCTTTCTGGTATGTGTGAAATATTGAATATTTTGCGTCATGATGTTCTTTTTATAAGAATTTTTTCCTCTGTTTTGGGAGCAAATTTAAAAATTGTGGCTGTGTACCAAGACCCCCTATCATTCTCTGGTGTCTGCAAGAAAGACTGGAAATTGGCCTTAAATTTCCCAAGACACATTTTTGAAAAATAAAATATTAAAACAGTACTCGAGTCTAAGAATATTTGAAAATCCAAATGGAGAACTCAAATTAGGAAACATAGACCATGATATTTGTGTGGTGAAAAGCTGGTGTGTGTAGAACTTGTCTAGCAAATACAAACTGGTTTTGTTATTAAACTTGATAATAAAGGAGGCACAATATGATTTAGCCATGCATCTCTGCAAGGGAGCACAGACCTTGCTGCTCTTGACTATGTATGAAGCATCATACATACATACATTTTTGTTTTGGAAAAATTCAAATGAGAATACGGTTTTTTATACCTATATCAGTTTGAACTTCGAGTATTTGAGTATATAATACATGTACCTCAAATGATTCTGTCTCTGATAGGGGCTTTTAGAAAGTTTGGGACCAAGGCTGAGAACCGTGGGGACTTTAGTTTTAGTTTATTTTTTATTAATTTTAACGTTTATTTATTTTTGAGACAGAGAGAGACAGAGCATGAACGGGGGAGGGGCAGAGAGAGAGGGAGACACAGAATCGGAAGCAGGCTCCAGGCTCTGAGCTGTCCGCACAGAGCCCGACGCGGGGCTCGAACTCACAGACTGTGAGATCATGACCTGAGCCGAAGTCTGACGCTCAACCGACTGAGCCACCCAGGCGCCCCTGTTTTAGTTTATTTTTAAAAGCGGTGAAAAGCGAGGTCTCCAAAAAACAAAACAATTGCCGTTCTCAATGGTTGTTAGATTTCTGTACTCAAAAATGGCAAAAGCTAGAGTGGGTGGGAATAATGGAATCCGAGTTCTTACGTGGAAGGTGAAATAGAAAGGAATATTTAGCCCTTGATGTTTCTTGACCTTTGGCCTGTCATCCTATTAGACTGAATCCGAGTTCTTACATGGAAGGTGAAATAGAAAGGAATATTTAGCCCTTGATGTTTCTTGACCTTTGGCCTGTCATCCTATTAGACTGCTGATTGGGAGCCCTCATTTGCAGTCTGCCTCACATGGTCTGAAAGGTGTAGAGAAGCTGGATCCCTCTTAGCTTTTATAAATTTTTTTTTTTAATGTTTATTTTTGACAGAGCACGAGCGGGGGAGGGGCAGAGAGATAGAGGGAGACACAGAATCGGAAGCAGGCTGCAGGCTCCAGGCTCTGAGCAGGGCTCGAACTCACAGACCGAGAGATCATGACCTGGGCCGAAGTCGGACGCTCAACCGATGGAGCCACCCAGGCGCCCCTGGATCCCTCTTAGCTTTGAAGAGGTGTGACCTTGCACTCTGCCCTGCAGTCCAGCTCGCAGGCCCCTGCCACCTAGAGCCTCAGCAGGGGCGCTGGGGGGAGCTCGGGAAACCCCACAGCTTATTCCTTAGTCTAGTAAGCCTGCATTGAGACCCCTGTGGGAAAAGTACCCACAGCCTGGCAAGTGGGGACAAAGGCTGACCTAGAAGGAACAAATCCGCAAGATGTCATGTACCCTTACTAAGTTTAAAAAAAAAAAAAAGCGTGTATCCTTATTTTTTTTTATTTATAAATTGTACTACTGCAATACTTTCAAACTTACTCCACATTTAAAAACCTATGAAGATTAAATGCGATTAATAACCCTTTTTGTTCTCACTAAAAACATTGATGTACAATATATGTCAGCGAAAGTAATAAAACAAATGGGTCATTATTTTGAAAACCTTGGTTTAAAATACTTTATAACCCTTTTTAATTTTTTAAGTTTTTTGTTATTTTAATTAGAGAGAGAGGGAGAGACAGAGACAAAGCACAAACGAGGAAGGGGCAGAGAGAGAGGGAGACACAGAATCTGAAGCAGGCTCCAGGCTCTGAGCTGTCAGCACAGAGCCCCATATGGGGCTCCAACCCGCGAACTGGGTGATCAAGACCTGAGCTGAAGTCAGCCACTTAATCAACTGAGCCACCCAGGTGCCCCTACTCTATAACCCTTCTGTTTGAATGGCTGGTTCAAAGCACTTTGACTTTGAAGTTGGATTTAATGTGTGTCACAGCTGAAGAGAACCTCATTATGATATATACATTCTAATACAAGTGCAGTGCTGGCTAAACTTAAAAATTCGGGGCTTTATGTATTAATCCCATCCACTAATTATACAAGTTTATTAATTTTTTTTAACGTTTTTGTTTATTTTTGAGACAGGGAGAGACAGAGCATGAACAGGGGAGGGTCAGAGAGAGGGAGACACAGAATCCAAAACAGGCTCCAGGCTCTGAGCTGTCAGCACAGAGCCCGTCGCGGGGCTCGAACTCACAGACTGTGAGATCATGACCTGAGCCGAAGTCGGCCGCTTAACTGACGGAGCCACCCAGGCACCCCACAAGTTTATTAATTTTTAAAAGTGGCTGCATGGGGCACCTGCGTGACTCAGTCAGTTAAGCACCTGACTCTTGATGCTGGTTTAGGTTGTGATCTTGCAGTTGTGAGACTGAGCCCCACATCGGGCTCTGCACTGACTCTGGAGCCTGCTTGGGATTCTCTCCCTGTCCCCCTTCTCTGTGCTCCTCTCCGGCTTTCTCTCTCTCTCACGTACACACGCTCTCTCCTACAAATAAAAATTAAAAAAATAAAGTGGCTGCAAACTCCCATCTTCCCTGATGTCAGTCGGTTCTCCTATAATTTAGAAGTTGTTATGTTTTAAAAATACAAAACCTGTGAAACATTCAGTTTCAAAGATTTATATAGATTAGAAGGCTTTTTCCCCCCAAGAATTTGAAGCCTGCAGATATAAGGGCTTTATTAAGTTGCAAACTTTATTATTTTTTATATGAAATTTATTGTCAAATTGGTTTCCATACAACACCCAGCGCTCGTCCCTAAAGATGCTCTCTTCAATATGCATCACCCACCCTCCCCTCCCTCCCACCCCCCATCAGCCCTCAGTTTGTTCTCATTTTTTAAGAGTCTCTTATACTTTTAAGTTGCAAACTTTAATTACTGCAAGAAAATGACAAAACAGTGGTAGCACGTACTAATATCCTTTTTGAAAATGTTATGGCATATACTATCTAACAGTTGAATTTCCTTTAAGAATTTTCACTTACTGAAATATCACCCCTTCTTGATGGAAAGGGCTATATGTATTTGGAAAAATGGATGTTTTTACAGACATGTCATAAACAGCCACTTTTTGTAGAAAAACGAGAACACTTCTATTTTGGGAAGAGAAAATTGTGTAGGACATATTAAATAAAGTGGGACAGTGTTTTAAAAGACTTTGCCACAGTATAATCAATACGACTCAATACAGTGTATGGATTTTTATGATCCTTAGCAATGTCATTACAGAAATTGTAGATTGGACTGTGTTTGAAATTCATTACGATACTTTGCCCATGGATGACACAGGGAATGAATTTCACTTACGGTGCCTTTTAAGGTTCTTATCCAAGCAGCTGCCCTACCTAGTGGTTGTAGTTGAATGCTCTTTATTAAAGAAGTAATTTACTCTTCAGATTAAGTCCATATTCTCTTCACAAGTGGTTTCTTGGTTTCTCTCCCTCTCTCCCTCTGTACCCCTCCTTCCCACCTTTCCTTCCTTTCTGCAAGCAGGGGAGAGGGGCAGAGAGCGGGAGTCCCAAGCAGGCTTCATACTCAGCACTGAGCCTGAAGCAGGGCTTGATCTCACCACCCTGGCATCATGACCTGAGCCAAAATCAAGACTCAAATGCACAACTGACTGAGCCATCCAGGTGCCCCAGAAGTGGTTTCTTGTAGATGTGTTATCAGATAAAATCTAGAAAGCTGAGTAAGGGAAAACATCTGCGCTTCTACGAGTGTATGGCAAACCTCTTACACAGATGATGTATTCTAAGATTCATTAAAATACTCAGTAGTCTCAAAGTTTTGTTCATAAAGGAATGCATTTATATTATTTTCTGTGTATTTCGGTCCTTTTGAAACCACATTGACTGTAGAATGCACTCTTGCTATTAAGCAAAAATTTTAAAAGGTTGTAATTGTATCAAGTTTTGTGAAAGTTTTTTAAAAGATTGCAATGGTTTATGGCATGCCTGTAAATGCAGGTTGAAAACAGTTGCTGATACCTTGAAGCACATTACACATTTAGGGTAAGGGATCGTGGTATATGCTATTGGGTGTACTTTCAAAATTTAAATACATACCTGAAAGCTGATTTTTTTTGCGGGGGGGGGGGGGGGGGGGATGGAGATTATAAGGCATTGCTCTTAGTCATTTTAATTTCCCAGTAGGGTTGATGAATAATTCGTATTTAGGAATGAGAGACTGATTTGTCATATTCTTGTTAGTATTGTCTTCCATTTGAAGATTCCTTCCTGGAATTCTTAAGCCATTCATCTAATTTATGAGGCGAGTTTTATTAAGAATTGATGATAATAGATAAGCCCATTTAAGTGGGTCTACATAAATGGCCGCAGGGCACAGTGTGTTGGTAATGAGCTTGGTCTTCTCTCAGGATAACGTAGGGAGTATAACTTGTGACCTAGGAGGGTGCCAGTGGCAGCGTGAGTATGAAGTATTAATAAACCGGAAGTTAAAAGTTGTTACAAAAAAAAAAAAGAACTTTCTGTATTTTCCTTCTCGCCAAGGGTATACTTGGGGTATTATTGCCCTAAATGTCCCAATTCAGGTTGCTATGTGCCCTGTCACCCATCGCCGAGGTACTGCAGCTGGTGTGGCCTGGGAAGCAGAGCCAGGATTGGCCTGGTGAGCAGAACTCGAGTGATGGTGGGATCTCTGTCTTGCCCCATTCACAGTTCTCATCCAGCCCACTCCTCACTTTGTCCCGGTTTTTAGGGCTCTCTTGTTGAGCTGTGCATTTTTTGAGGGCCGAACCACCTCCTGGTCATCTCTGTGGATTGTTTGGCCCACTGTAGGTGTTCATTGAACGTCTTGAATGTTGGTTGCTTTTTTTCCCTAAGCTTCAAGGTGGTTTCTGGATGTGGGTTTTACAGGGGCAGGCATGTAGTTGGTGGAGAGGTTGGTAACTGGAGTACGTACCCGCCCTCCTGAGATCACATGACTGAAACCTTTGCCCTCTGGATGTTCAGCAAAGAAGTGTCTTGCTCCTGAGGTCTCCTGCCTCATTTGGACCGCGGTGAATTCTCACCTCAGAGACCTCTATTATTCAAGTAGTTAAGGCAAAACTTTGAGCACGTTTATGTTGACTTTCCTGGCTTTTGGAAATATTTCTCTCAAGAGCAGTCAATAGGATATTACCTGGGGTGGATAGGTTTCCCTTAGGTGTGGAAATTAACGTGAGAGAAGAAAGGGGGGTCGTATTTGATACAGATGGAATCTCTTTTCTGTAGTTCATGGTTTTGTCTCTGCAGTTTTCCCATCTATTGTTACTTCTCCCCCCTGGATAACTGAAGGGAGGGACACACAATTCTGCTGGTTGGTTACGCAGTGCCTCCTGTAATAACGGTTGTCATTCGTTATTTTCCTTGCAGATGCGGAAGTCATGGAGTTGAGCTGCAGCGATGTTCCTCTATACGTAAGTCTCTAAGTGTTGGATTTCAGGTCTAAATGACCCTTTCTTACACTCAAAACCCGTGTGACTAAAGTGAAGAGAAAGGTTTTGCTTGCTGTTTGAAGCTTAAAAAAAACCAAAAACCAAAAAACCAAAAAACGTGGACTGTCTTGCTTCAAGGATGTGTATGGACCCTTTTAAAAGTCATTGGCTCTTGGCTCTGAAGTCTGAGTTTTAATGATATTTATCTGAGTAATTTTATTTAAACTGTATAACTTCTGGACTCACAAACACCCATTTCATTCATGTGAATGGTTTTCGAACGTTGTATTTTAGGATATACCGATAATGGTCAAGAGTGTCTTCTAGGTGCGTCTTTGGATAAGGTTCTGTGGCATTTGTGTCAGCTAAAATCATGAAATAGGAATTCAAAGGGCAAAGTGCTGGGACATCCACAGAATAGGTGGAGGATTGGGTGACAGAGATGCCCAATGAGATGCCTAGACAGGTGTGTGTTCTGCATTGAGGGAGGATTCTGCTCTTCTGCACAGTTACTGAGTGTAACAGGGAAGGGAATGGATGGTCTCTTCACATATAAAGTGGGATAGGGCTTCATCCCCCTACCCCCCTTATTTCCTTGAAATCTGAGTTGGTATAGGGTGGGCATGGATGGGTATGTGGGACCTGTGGTTTCAGGTAACTTTTGAATCATCGACTCATGGAATTCAGCAAGAGTACTGCATCTAGACTAAGAATATGACCTCAATTTAGGTTATCCTTAATAAAATGAAGTGTCAGGGAACTAGAACACACAATCAGAATCTTCAGTTAAAATCTGTTGATCCATTTCATTGCCCTCTCAACCTCAGATATACTCCACTCTCTTCTATAGAGAAAAATTGAATGATACTACTACTCTGTGCTTGATGTGCAAAGAACCAAGGTCAGAAGAGCAAGTCCCTGGTTCTAGAGTCAAATAGGTCAATGGCAGACTTGAGTACGATAGAGGATGGGAAGCTGGGACCAGCCATGGCTGCAGCCCCTGATTCTAACTCAAAATTTACAACTATCGTTGTAACACAGAACTGCCTCTTCCCTTCTAAGGAGTTGCACTTGACACATCAGATGAGTAACGTGTGGGAAATAACCTCAAGGTCCCACAGTAAGAAGAGAACACTAAGAGAACGGCACGCAGCTACTGAAAACAATTTTGGGAAAGATACTGAATAGTGAAAACATTACTAATTTAAGAAGTGGAAAAATAAAGAATGCTCCATGTACATACTTTGTGCTTTCAATTATGTTATCATGAAACAAGCTGTCGTTGACTTGAAGTTTACTATATACCCGGTCCTATCTGCTAACCCTTCAGATAGTGACAAGGGCAGCTTGAGGAAGACCTGTAACACTCTCGATCATGTCCACCCGCTTCCTCCAAATATTACAACCGTAGTAGTATCCTACCCACTAGATTATCATCAGTACCCATAGCCTAAGAGTCAGTACCCATAGCCTAAGGAAAGACGGGATTTAAAAAGACCAGACAAAAGTAAAAATAATTTTGTCTAATAAACAGAATATACTAATGGGAATGAAAGGGAGTAAGTGAAAGGTGTTAAGAAAACGTTACTCATAATCTGAGTACCTATAGATGTTTCATTAAAATGACACTTGGTCATTTCTGAAGTGCAGTTTTTTTCCACCCTCATTTTAACATCTCTGAAGCTGAGATGCTCTTACATGCACTGTGCATTCCAGCATATGTCACGGTATAGTTATTACCTATGTGTGCGTGTCCTTGCTTACAATGCTCAAATGGTTGTCACTTAAGATTACGTGTGTGCCTGGGAATGCACGCTGGTGCAGCCACTCTGAAAAACAGTATGGAGGTTCCTCAAAAAACTAAAAAAAGAACTACCCTATGACCCAGCAATTGCACTAGTAGGCATTTATCCAAGGGATACAGGTGTGCTGTTTCGAAGGGACACATGCACCCCCATGTTTATAGCAGCACTACCCACAATAGCCAAAGTGTGGAAAGAGCCCAAATGTCCATTGATGGATGAGTGGATAAAGAAGATGTGGTGTATATATACAATGGCGTAGTACTTAGCTATCAAAAAGAATGAAATCTTGCCATTTGCAATTATGTGGATGGAACTGGAGGGTATGATGCTAAGCAGAATTAGAGAAAGACAAAAATCATATGACTTCACTCATATGAGGACTTTAAGATACAAAACAGAAGAACATAAGGGAACGGAAACAAAAATAATACGAAAACAGAGAGGGGGACAAGACAGAAGAGACTCATAAATATGGACAACAAACTGAGGGTTACTGGAAGGGTTGTGGGAGGGGGGATGGGCTAAATGGGTAAGGGGCACTAAGGAATCTACTCCTGAAATCATTGTTGCACTATATGCTAACTAATTTGGATGTAAATTTAAAAAAATAAAAAACAAAACAAGTTAAAAAAAAGATTACATGTGTACCTTGTTGGTATAATAAAAACAAATCTGAAATCAATTGCTACCAAATTAATAACATGTAAACAGAGCACACATAAGAACTATACTAAAAGTTGTTTTTGTGCTTTGGGGTAGACCTCTTCTCTGCTTTTCTATCTTCAGAGATTTGATAAATATTTACTTGCAGCTTCTAGTTTATTAAATTCTGGTTTATAAATGTTTAATTTTTAAAATTCATACGTGAATTAAATGCTTTCAAAATGATTCCATTACAATTTGGCATTAAAAAGTTAAGTTATTATGGGGGTGCCTGGGTGGCTCAGTCAGTTAAGCATGCAGCTTGGCTCAGGTCATGATCTCCCAGTTCGTGGGTTCGAGCCCCACATCAGGCTCTGTGCTGAGAGCTCAGAGCCTGGAGCCTCCTTCCCATTCTGTGTCTCCCTCTCTGCCCCTCCCCCACTAGTGCTCTGTTTCTCAAAAATAAACATTAAAAAATTTTTTAAAAAATTAAGTTACTGTGTACACACAGTAACACGGAAGACTTGGAAACAGCAGCATGGTACACGATAAAATCTGTCTAAATCTAGAAGTTCTTGCAATGAGCATAAGATAAAATTCAAACGTAATGATTAGAAATTTTTTAGTGGAATACAAAATGGAATTTATAACTATATTGTGTGTACATTTATGTATACATACAGAAGTTGTATATTATGTGTATTTAACATGACACTTGATATGTACAACTGTATGTTATGTATATTTAACATGACTCTTACTTGATATGTATATAGATTGTAACCTGATTCTTTTAACCCGCTTAAACATTTATGTCACTATTACAAATTGATCTCAGCCAATTTGACTCCTTGGACATACGTAGTAAGAGGTCAGAGAGTGTATATTATAGTAAAAACAAGTCTAAATTCAATTTCTACCAAATTAATAACATGTAAACAGAGCACATGTAAGAACTGTAGTAAAACTTGTTTTTGTATTTTGGGGTAGACCTGTTCTCTGCTTTCTGTCTTCAGAGGTTTGATAAATATTTACTTGTAGCTTCTAGTTTAATAAAGTCCCATTTATAAATGTTTAACTTTTAAAATTCATATTTATATTTCATAAATTATAAAAATAGGAAATACCAAGAAAAATTAAAACCTTATGCTTAACTCTGTCATCAGTATAAGCACTGTTGATATTTGGTATGTTTTTCCAGAGTTCTATTTATATCTGTGTTGACTTTTATTGACATTAATGCATTAATTATTAAGGCATATATATAGATGATTTTTTATTTGATGGCAATATATTGGATCTCTTTATTTTGATACTTTTATGTGCTAACAATCCTATTATGATTGGTTATTTTACAAAAATCATCTTTGGCAAGTGTATAATGTAAAATCCAAATAAAACTAGAAAGTTTAAAGGACTCACAACATATTGAGATACTTTCAAATTTTAAAATAATTGTATGCTAATGAAAAATCTCATTAAAATGGGCTCTAAAAAATAGAAATTGTAAGATTTATCTGAAGGAAGATTAGACCACATAAATAGAGTAATAATTATGGAGGAAAAAAATTGATAGAAATTATTCCCAACTTGGACTCACCCTCTACAAAAAGACACCTTGTTCAGGTGATACATATATATATTTTTTCCCGTTCCTTTGATTATAAGCTGTTTCGACGTGAGAATTTATTGTTCAAAAGTCTTTGCTTCTTGGTCACTAAAGAGAATCCTTACTTACAAAGATGGTAGACTTCATTTATAACTTCTAGTAGATTTTTGATGCTCTTTAGGGTTTTCTATACTTAGTACCTTGTCATCTGCAAGTAGTGGAAGTTTTACTTCTTCCTTACCAACTTGGATGCCTTTTATTTTTTTATTTTTTGTTGTCCGATTGCCGTGGAGAGGACTTTGAGTACTGTGTTGAATAAAAAGTGGTGAGAGTGGACATCCTTGTCTTGTTTATGACCTTATCAGAAAAGCTCTCAGTTTTTTGCCATTGAATATGATGTTAGCTATGGTTTTTTCATATATGCCCTTTATTATGTTGAGGTATATTCCCCCTAAACCTACTTTGTTGAGGGTGTGTGTGTGTGTGTGTGTGTGTGTGTGTGTATAAATGTTTATTTTGAGCGAGAGAGTAGATGCACACAGGGAAGGGGGCAGAGAGAGAGGGAGTGAGAGAATCCCACGTAGGCTCTGTACTGTCCGTGCAGAGTCCATTGTGGGGCTCGAACTCAGAAACCATGAGATCATGACCTGAGCTGAAACCAAGTGTCAGGTACCTAACTGACTGAGCCACCCAGGTGCTCCTGTTGAGCGGTTTTGTCATGCATGGACTTTGTACTTTCCTTCTTTCTTTCTTTTTTTTTAACCTTTATTTTTGTCAGCGAGAGACCGAGCATGAGCATGGGAGGGGCAGAGAGAGAGGGAGACACAGAATCAGAAGCAGGCTCCAGGTTCTGGGCTGTCAGCACAGAGCCCGACACAGGGCTCGAACTCACGAACCGCAAGATCATGACCTGAGCCGAAGTCAGATGCTTAACTGACTGAGCCACCCACGTGCCTCAGATGGTGTACTTTCAAATACCATACAATTTCACTCATATGGAATTCAAGGAACAAAACAAATGAACAAAGAAAACAAGAGACAAACCAAAAAAAAAAAAAAAAAGCCTCTTAAATACAGAGAACAAACTGATGGTTACGGGGTAGGAGTTGTTGGGGAGGATGAAATAGGTGAAGAAGATTAAAGGCACACTTACCATGAAGAGCAGTGAGTAGTGGATAGAATTGTTGAATCACTATTTTGTACACCTGATACTAAAATAGTACTCGATGTTAACTATACTGGAATTAAAATTTAAAAAAAGATGAAGAGATATCTCTATGCCTATAGAAAATCTGTGGATATAAGAATTCTTTTTTCCCCCCATGCATTTTGTTTGGATCCATGAAGAAAACTTCCACGTTTCCTTTTTAAAGTTTCATTTTTCTAGGTCTTTGACTATGGTTTTCTCTTTCTAAAACTGCTATTTCAAGGTTAAACTGTTTTGTCCTTCCTGTAGTCTGACTTCTAGAAGCATTTTTAATTTTATATTGAAGTTTTCTATATTGTCGAGTCTGTTTTTCTTTTTTGCCCGCACAATTTTTGTTCCCATTCCTTTGTGTTAGTTTCTCTGTAGTATTTTTGAATCTTGGTCTATTTCTTATGCCCATATAGTTTCATCACCTTGGGTATTTTATTGTGAGCACAAAGAAAGAAATTAACATATTTTTCTCTATTTCAGGAATTCGTTTCAGAGGGTGTGATAATTTTTTATTCTGTCTGGTGTGCTATAGAACTTTATAGATTTTTTGAAAACTATTTCCACTTGTCTTTAGGATGGGAGACAGTGTTGGGGATGCAAGGATATTCCTCAGATTAGTCACAGACTGCCTCTAATTTTTTTTTTTTTAATTTTTTTTTCCACGTTTTTATTTACTTTTGGGACAGAGAGAGACAGAGCATGAACGGGGGAGGGGCAGAGAGAGAGGGAGACACAGAATCGGAAACAGGCTCCAGGCTCTGAGCCATCAGCCCAGAGCCCGACGCGGGGCTCGAACTCACGGACCGCGAGATCGTGACCTGGCTGAAGTCGGACGCTTAACCGACTGCGCCACCCAGGCGCCCCTGACTGCCTCTAATTTTTAAAATGAACAATGGAGATTCATTGACTTGCTATTGCAGGAAAAGAGAAACACTGCACCGTAATAAGATTAGAGAAGAAGCAGGGGTTGGCAGCTGATAGCCAAGAGTTTTTATAATACCGATTTGCAGACTGTGGGGATGTGGGCCTTGCAAATCTAATTTTCAGCCTCTGAGCAGCTTCCTGCGTCTGTGTTGTAAGGGGGCACTAAAGGAGCCGCTTTGGAAGGTCAGGCTGTTTGTTCACGATAGAGGAAAATAGCAGACACATGCAGTCTGGCTTGAGGTCTAGGCTTAAGGTGTAGACTGAGTTGACAACATGCTTTGGGGAGGAGGAGGAGGAGTGTTAGGCTAGCAAAGAGTTGTAGTGATGAAGCTAATGACGTTTGAAAGCTTGGAAGAGTTATAATTATAATTAATTGATGTAAGATGTTCTCTTTTTTTTTTTTTTTTTCTTTTTTTTGAGAAAGAGTGTGTGCATGCACATGTGTATGGGGAAAGGGCAGAGGAACAGGGAGAGAGACTCTTAAGCAGGTTCCACACCCAGCTTGGCGCTCGCTCTCACAAACTGTGGGATAATGACCTGAGCCTAAATCAAGAGTTGGATGTTTCCCTGACTTGAGCCTGGCAGGAGTCCCAAAGATGTTCTCTGTCGTAAACCATCTTTATTTTTTATAATTTTTTTTTCTAATGTTTGTTTATTTTTGAGACAGAGCACGAGTGGGGGAGGGGCAGGGAGACAGAATCTGAAGCAGGCTCCTGGCTCTTGAGCTGTCTGCACAGAGCCTGATATGGGGCTTGAACCCGTCGACTGCGAGACCATGACCTGAGCTGAGGTCGGACGCTCAACCGACTGAGCCACCCAGGCGCCCCTGTCTTAAACCTTCTTAATTGACAGCACTTGGGAGCTTAAAAGTCCTATATTGGAAGCCATTAAGTTATTTTTATTTTTTTAGTTTGTTGTTTTCAGTCCTTTGTTTCCTAGCTCGTACATAAAAAGATCGGAAATGATGCAAGTAGAGCTTAAGAGGTGAGATTTTGGGGCGCCTGGGTGGCGCAGTCGGGTAAGCGTCCGACTTCAGCCAGGTCACGATCTCGCGGTCCGTGAGTTCGAGCCCCGCGTCGGGCTCTGGGCTGATGGCTCAGAGCCTGGAGCCTGTTTCCGATTCTGTGTCTCCCTCTCTCTCTGCCCCTCCCCTGTTCATGCTCTGTCTCTCTCTGTCCCAAGAATAAATAAAAACGTTGAAAAAAAAATTAAAAAAAAAAAAAAAAAAGAGGTGAGATTTTGCTTACTTGGTATTTGATTGAATTTTGAAAGAGGAAGAGATTTTGCATCTGCAAGCCAAATAGTGTTTTTGCTATTCGGTGTTTTTGACTACTTGTTAAATTGAGTTGCCTCAAAGTTTTTGTAGATTAATAAATGTCATAAAACAGATACATGTTAAACTTGTTAATCTAGGAACTTGCTTTTTTCCACATTTTATTTTTATGTAAGTTATAATTATCCCTAATCTTCCCCTGAACAGCTCCGTGCTGTGAATAAAACAGACAAGCTCTTCCTTGGGAACTTGTTGACGGCAAAGGCTTTTTTCGCAATGAAAATAGCTTTATTCTAGATAAAGTTAGTTAAATAACACTTGATCATTACAAAAAAAAAATAAGCACAAATTATTAGCAATTACTTTTTGCAAAATTTGTACATACGCTGTTCCATGAAAGGAATCCTATGGAAAATCTGTTAGGATCTTTAGCAGATCTCAGTAATCATTCCTCTCCATTTTATACCTCCTTTTCTGTCCTCCCTGGTAACTGCTGTTGAAAGTTGATGCATTTTTGTCAGCAGCATTATAATCCCTGGTGAACTTGTTGGCAAAAAGAATATGAGACCTTTACCTCCGACCTACTGAATCAGACATTCTGGTTGGGGGGGGGAGGCAGCAGTCTGCATTTTAAAGCCACTTTGAGGTAGTTCTGCTGCACACTAAAGTTTGAGAACCACACTTACTGTATATATTTACACATTGTTGCGTGCTCCTACAGCCCTGTACATCAATTTAGACACAAGCTTTAACAAAATCATGAAAAAACCTAGATCATATTTGGACTTCTGTATCTTTTCCAAGTAAGCAATACTTGTTAGAAACTCCTCTAAATCATTAGACATAGTTCAAAGTCATTCTGTTTAATGAGTGGGTGTGGACCACTGTGGTGTGGTCCACCTGTGTGGATGAGTATTTACTCTGTTCTTGACAACCATTCACTAGATATGTTTGTCTATATGTCTTTCTATATTAATATTTTTGTCTCTATAGGATAGATTCTTAGAGGGTACATATTTCAAATCTTAATGAATTGCCTTGCAAATGAGATAGAACACTTAGCATTTCATTAAATAACTTTCTGGTATATTTAATACCTTGTGTTTTTAGCTTCGATAACTAGTAATTTTGAAATCGGTTCTCATTTTCATCGCGCAAAGGAAGGAAGTATATTCACTCTTGTACGCTTCAAGAAAGTTCAAAAATTTCTTGATTTATGATTTTTTTGCTATGGTGCTTCATTTCTACTGGTTCCCAAATTCTGGTTAATGGGAGCATCTAATCCATGGAGATGTTTATAACATCTGCAGAGGGTGTGTCTGTGAATCTGTGCGTGTGAGCTGTTGCTCTCTTCCACCCTTCAGGCATGTTAATGGTAGCAACTGACTGAGAAGAGTCTCATCATTTCTTTCTCTGGAGGCTGCGAATTGTTTAACTGTTGGGCAGTGCATTGTTGCCAGCTGGATCTAAGCTGCTTCCCTCTTCCCTTAGTACTTGGTTATTCTTCCCACTTCATGGTATCCTGCTGTGTTTGGTCTCAAGAATATTGGTTGCTACTGGGCTCATTGTGTAGATTAATTGAAAGTGTAATCTGATGTTTAGAGATGTGATTAGGTCGTTGGGTAACTGAGCGAAACTTCCCCCAGTCAAGCACTTTTATTTCTGGGGCTTGGAGTAACTTCCTTGAGTCCTTGGCCGAGTGTCGTCTTCTTGGTCCCAGCCTTATGGGGGGAGGACCCGAGGACAGGTCCCAGGGCCTGTTTCCTAGCTGAGGGAGGCAGCTTCCTATGGAGGCGGTGACTTATGGCTTTGTTCTCTGCTCACCTGGCAGACGCCTCCTTCCTGATTCCTGCAGACTCCCTCTGGCTTCTGGTTCCTGTTGAAGGAAATCCTGTCCTCCAGATGCTGCCCCTTCTCTGCTTATGGCTCTGCATCCCTGATGGCTGCCTGTGACTGGTCTCTCTCGACGATTATGTCAGTGATAGTAAGGAAGCGTATCTTTGAGACTTTGGCCTTGCCACCCTCCCTTGGAGATGAGCAAGTTAAGGTTCCTAGAGGGAGTGAGTTACTTGACTGATGAAACTGAGTTGGTTTGACATTAAGAATTTTAACTGCTGTATTAGAAGTTGTAAAATACTTGCGCTTTGAGAGAGGTAGAGCCCACAGTAAGTCTGGGGTTTTCCCATTTCACTGGTTAATTAAAATGACCTTCCCGTTGTCCTGTCACCTCCAGTGGTTTTTCCCACTGGCTAATACCCACAGGCACCATTTCGTTTGTTACTGCCCTGCAGTCTCTCTTGAGCTTTAATCGTGAAGAATGGTGCCGCTTCCCCCATTTTTTTTTTTTTTTTTTTTTTTTTTTTTTTTTTGGTGTTGCTAGAGGATCCTGCCTATAACTATGACTAGGCAAGCCCTGGCCCTCTAAAACTAATTTACTCAAAAAAAAAAAAAAAATCTGGGCTCAGTAATGGTTTTTCATTTGCCTCATTAAGTTTTCCAGCTCGAATTAATAGAAATTTCATTAGCTCAGGTGTCAGAGGGCATGGGTGAAGGTGTCTTTTGGCACATACCAGTAAATTCTGGCTTTGAGAATGGAGTCAGGAAGAACTTTTGCCTCAAAACCACTTGCAGATCACATGTTGACTGTGTGAAATTTTATTTTTAGCAAATTAAGTCTCCTGACTTCACAGCAGCTTGTGCATCTCAGCCGTCACCTGTTGCCTGGTTTCTTCCATCACTGGGCTCACTTAGGCTCTTGGTTTCTGCTAACTGGACTTTTTCCTGCCTGGTCCCCCTTTTACCTTTTTGTCTTTTGTCCTCTTGTCCCTGTGAGAGGGCAGGCAAACTCCCAAGCAATATATTCCACCCGTGGTACAGGAGATCCATGGTAACTGCTTTATCCTGCCTGGCCAGCAGCCACCAGATGTCCATTCCTGGACGTCCCAAGCTCCTTCACTGCTGCAAGAGACGGCTCGATGGTATGGCAGGAGCAAAGGGGAAAACCACTTCTCAGACATTAGCAGAACCTATGACTTACAATGTGATATCAGTCCTCCATTAGCTTCATCCCTGTCCCTTTCCTCTTAGCTCAGTGACAGTTTCTGGTACCCCTTCTGTCACCACTGATAAGACCTACGTCTGACCAAAAGGTTTCAAAGTAAAATGAACAGCTATGGGAAATTGCTGGCAGACTCAGCCCCAGCACCTCCCCTCCCTCCCCACCCCCCCCCCCCCCCCCCCCCCGCCCGGAAGGAATTTCTTTGTGGGTAGGCTGGGGGCTATGGGTAAATCAGTACCACATGTCATAAAGTCTGATGATCTCTCTCCCATATTTCAGTGACAGCCTCCAATTTGGGTAATATGCAGCCTTGTATTTTTTAATGCAGAATGTGAAGTAATTGACGTTTTTGTTCTAGTTGATTTTAACATATATTACCATTTTAAGAATTTTAGACATGCATATGGGTCAGATTTTTCTCTCAGAGAACCCTCAGAAGATATAAGATGTGATTTAGTTAAAATGTTTGAGTAACACGTTCTAGAAAGGGAGCTGTTACAGAAGTGTGTTAGTAATTCTGTATTATCAGCAACTCTTCCCTCTGACCCGTGAAGATGTGCGCGTGTGTGGTTTGAATAGGTTGTTTTTAACTCCTGACTTTTTCCTCTTCAAAGTTTGATACGCTTTTGGCTTTAACCTTACTTCTATCAAAACTGATCTCATGAACTTCACCAATTTTGTTCTTGGTTAGTCAGAAGTGTTTAAGTCCCCAATTAATACAGTGCACTATTCTAGGCACTTAGGATATAGCCCAGAGAGAAACAGGTTTCTAGAATCCTGCTCTCCTAGAACCCACTTGACAATGGAGAGATGGACAATAAATAGGTAAACAAATAAAAACATAGGACATTGAGTTAGTGGAGTGTTAAGGCAACATAACGTGATATGATAGAGAATGGTGTGTGTTGTGAGATAGGGTAAGAGCCAGGATCCCCCATAGTGTTCCAGAAAGATCAGGAAGCTCAAAGGGCCTTGAAGTAGGAGTTCACTTCACATATTTAGGGGACAGCAAAAGACCCACGAGAGAAGAGGAATGCCAGGTCATGGAAAGCTTTGGAAGCCAATGTAATGAAATGATAAGTTGGTGGGGAGTCAAGGTGGGGCAGTTGCCCAACGTGATTCTTAGTGTTTATGAACTCTGCTGGTTCTTCTCAAGTTCTTTATTCGTCTATTGTGTTTTCTTCTCCTCTTTTTATGTGAGTGTTCCCAGGGCCCACCCCTTTCTTTCTTTCTAGGCAAGCTTATCTTTCCTTGTTGTTTGAACCACAGGACCTCTTTGAAGACTGCCACATGAGGATCCTTCTCCTGACTTCTGCTCAGGCCACATCTTCTATTTCCAGCTGGCCCGTTTGCTGTATCCATTTAATGAGCACTGGCTTCAAATCCAGACTGTTACATTTTAAACAGTTTTTCAAATTCTCCTCCAAACAATACCCAGTCCAATTTCCTGTTTGCTGTTCCCTTACCATCATTCTTCCAGGCATGGTGACTTTACATGTGAGTTTTCCTAATTCTTTCATTCCTTCATTCTCTGTAGTTGATCAGTCATCAAGATGTGCGGACGATTAGGGTTGTGTCTTTTCTCTCCTCAGCCATTATGCAAATTCATCTCTAGGTTGTTGCCTTTAACCTCTTCAGATCTGCCATTTCCTTAGACTTTGTGATTGTTTTCTTTTCCCCCTCAAATATTATCTCCTGCATTCATCTCTTGCTTTGCAGCCATATACCCTATCTGTTCTAATCTGACAAGTTCTCTATCTTGGTGGGCTTTCTTTTCTTAGAGCAGGACTTTACCCAAGCTACTCTGGTTCCATAACCAGGAATATCTCTAGGGTAGGAGTGGGATACATTATTGTATGTAAGTTATGACACTGGAAAGCTATACATTTGGTATCTTCTTGGAAGTTTTCTTTTGTGTGTGTGTGTGTGTGTGTGTGTGTGTGTGTGTGTGTATGTGTTTGAGAGAGAGCACTAGTGAGTGGGGGAGGGGCAGAGAAAGAGGGAAAGAGAGAATCCCAAGCAGGCTCTGTGCTGTCGGCACAGAGCCTGATGTGGGGCTTGAACTCACTAACTGTGAGATCATGACCTGAGCGGACATCGAGTTGACCCTTAACCAACTGAACCACCCAGGCACCCCTTCTTGGAAGTTTCTAAAGACTTGTTTGTATTTTTTGGGTTACCATTTTGGAAGATGCTCCTGCCTCCTGGATATTTCAGTTACCAGGATGTATTACCTCCTGGTGCCTTGGGTATAGCCTGTGCCTGAAAAGCTGGACTTTCCAAAGGTGAGGATAATTGAGAGAACAATAGCTCAACTCTGTGTCCTGTGGACACAGGTTACTACACCTCATCATATCAAAATTCCTAGTGTTGTGTCCAATATACTACAGCCTTTCAATAAACATTTGCTGACTGGATTCCTCGAAAACCGTTGAGGGGGAGGTAAGCTTGTTCTCTGATCACAGCAACATTCGGGACAATGGCTGTGGTCACCGGGGAGAGGATCCAGCTGAGAAAATGCTAATTAAAGATTGTGCTTGGTCACATCTGTGATCGTATAAACCCCCCCGCACCATAAACAACAGCTGTACTGTTCTCGGGGCCTCCTGCGTGTCACGCTTATTCCTGCTCTCAGACCTTGTACGTGCTGTTTCCTCTACTTGGCACGCTCTTATTCCCTCTTCCGTTGTATGATTAAATTCTTACTCATTATGCAAGTTTCAGCTCAAATGGGACATCAAACTTACCATTTTAGGTTTTTGAGGAGGTTGTGTTATGGCTGGGTTTAATCTCTTTCATTAAGCTTGAAAACAATTAGGACAGGAGACATTTAAAATGCTAGTTTTTTGTCTCCTGATTTTCCAATACCAGTACAGTGCCATGGTCAATAAATATTTGTTAAATGAATGTACGGTTCTAACTTAGTTTGACTCAAGCGCAGTGGTCAAGGTTCACGCAGTATATTCTTTAGTTTTATTGTTTGCTTGTTTCTGTACTGTTGCACCTTTTGCCGGCAGGTATATGGCTGTCCCTACTTTGGGATGGGGACAGTCGTGTTATTTTTTTGGACTCCAGGTACGCAAAAGTCAGAGCAAAGCTCACATTAGGAGGGGCTGTCCCAGCGGTGATAAAGTTTGGAGGTTTTGAGGGGAACGTGTCCTAGGTAGTTTAACTACATTTTGGAGGCACTGCATGGAATCTGTAAAAATGATGAAACGCAAGATTGATTTTTTGTGAGGTAGATATTCCTCGCCGAGAATTAGAATTTAACAATGAGGAAGTTCTGACAAAGTAGTGGGGAATTAAAATTTGTCTAACTGGAGATTCCTAAAGAGTTTCCTAACTCATTATCTGTGAAAACTGTCAGATGAGCTGAACCCCCTTCTTTTTTAAAAAAAATTTTTTTTTTCAACGTTTATTTATTTTTGGGACAGAGAGAGACAGAGCATGAACGGGGGAGGGGCAGAGAGAGAGGGAGACACAGAATCGGAAACAGGCTCCAGGCTCCGAGCCATCAGCCCAGAGCCCGACGCGGGGCTCGAACTCCCGGACCGCGAGATCGTGACCTGGCTGAAGTCGGACGCTCAACCGACTGCGCCACCCAGGCGCCCCTGAACCCCCTTCTTTAGCATTCTTTAGCAATATCTCCCGTCTCTCAGTTATTATGCTCCATGTCTTTGGAAATAAGTCCTTGCATGACTACCTTACCTATTGAGAGCACCTTGTACTGCCGTGAAAAGTGTTTTTACACCTTAGCTATTTCATTAGAGCCATACAGTGCTATTTAATGGAGGAGGTGAACTGAGAGATGTTAAATGACTTGCCTGGGTACATTTGTGCATGCATTAATACACTTGACAAATTAAATGTGCCAGGTTAGGTAAGATAAACAGGCAGGAGCAGGTCCTGGTTTTGTGAGGCCTGAGTCGATGTGATTTGAAGTGTTCTCTTTCAGAAAAGGAATAAAAAAATGGAAGAAACCAAAACCATATTAAATTAAATATTGATGAGAAACGACAGCATTTTTAAAAGCTGAGAAATTCCATGTTTATTCACAATCCAGACTCCCCTTTGCCAAATCCTGAAAAATGCCCTCACACGCTCCAGGGCCACCTGACAGGCAAGGGAAGTGTGTCCTAGGGGAAATGGAATGGAAAGACAGAGCACTCAATTAATGGCAGTTAGAACATCTCCCACTTAACTCCAGCCTAGAATAGAAACTAATTTTTTTTTTTCTGTAACATTTCACCCACCACTCTTTACATAAACACTCAGCCACAACCTAATTTCCCAGTAGTCAATGTTGTTTTCCTCTGATGGTCATGGTGACCATCCCTGACTTTGATAGATCAAACTATCACATTTAAAGTGTATTACTACTGGGGGGCACTCAGTTGGTTAAGCATCTGACTCTTGATCTTGGCTCAGGTCATGATCTCATGGTCTTGGGATCGAGCCCTGTGTTGGGCTTCATGCTGAGTGTAGAGCCTGCTTAAGATTCTGTCTCTCCCTCTGCTTCTCCCCTCATGAACAAGTCTTTCTTTCTCTCTTAAAAAAAAAAAAAAAAAAAGAAGTGTGTGTGTGTGGGGGGTGATATTACTATCGGAAGTTTAGAAATAAATATAAGTCTTAGGACCCTCCTGTGGCCTTGCAAGAGGCCTTGTAAAGCAGGGGCCCTGAAGCTTAAGCTTGGGTAGCTTTATGGTAAATGTGCCCGGCACAGGGTATACAAACATGGAAGGAGCCGGCTGCCCTGCCCTCAACACTTCATTAGTAGGGAGGCAGAATAATCCCAGGAAGTGAATAGTGAGAAATGGTTGGATAAAGATAGGCTGAAGGTGCTTCTGAAACCAGCAGAGGGGCTCAGGGAACACTTCTCAGAGAACCTGGATTCAGACGAGCAAATGGATGTTGCCAGCAGACTGGTAGAACAAGAATGGTTCAGACAGAGGGTGCGGTCTGAGAAGGTTCATGGGCTTGTTAGAACCTTGTGAATGGAAGAGAGGTCTGGGGTAGCTTTGGAGGGCAGGTGCTGGTGTAGATCCTGCCTTGAGTGATAATGATGGGGGCATTGAAACCCAGGTCATTTGACTCTGCCCCACTGTATCACATTATGTGGTGGTTACATGCATTCTCATGTTCTCATACTTAATTTTGCAGACATTTTCTTGTAAGTGCAGAAGAGAAGAACATCTGCCTCTTGTGACAGATGGTGCAACTATTGACAGCAAAAAGCCGCAGCCTGAGTTCCTTCTCTGGAGCTCTGTTTGAGAGTAACAGTGACACTTGTCTTTCTGGATCAGGTAGCATGGATGTGGGAACTTTTGGGGGACATGTTTTCCTAGGGACTTGTCTTTTACCTTTACTTTTTTGAAGGTGAGTAAAGGAAGGGAACCTCTAGAGAGAGATGTAGGGAGAAAGCTCATTAAGCAATTTAGAAACAGTTGCCAGGTAGACCATGTCAAAGACTAAAAGTTTATCATTTTTAAAAATTTCTGAAAACTTGAGTGCCAACTTAGAATTTGAAATGACCAGGTTTTGGAGCAACGTATAGATAATGTCTGGTCTGGGGTCATATGGGATGTAGGAAATTGGGTGGGTGGGAGAGAATTAAAAAATGTAAGTCAGCAAAACTAAATATTTCAGCATGTGATCAAAGTGTTTGTCAGTTAGAATATGGTTGTAGTTATTAAATGTGACTTTCTAGAAAAAGGCAACAACTTCTTGTATTGCCTTGAGAACAGGTAACCCTTGTATTCCCTTCTCAGTAGCCATGTACCCACTCCCACAAAAAAATGAAACTTATGAAGTACTCATTGTCAGCACGGATGTTCAGATTAATGCTTTAATGATACAGTTTTATTAAATCTGTTTTAAATGTACTTGGCCACTCATAAATTAGATTAAGAATATCTGTAGGTCAAACGAGGATCACATATTTGTCATTTAATCTCATCATAAAATCTTTTGTGAAAGAGATAATGCATATTTTGGTAAGAAAGTGAAAACACCTGGCATGAATTAGAATAAAAAAAATTATCCCAAGGGGTAGTGGTATAAACATGAGTTGTAGGACTTTTTTTTGTATGAAATCCAGCATTGGCTTTCATAATACTGCAGTTTACTTTTATTATTGTGACTTTTCAGATTATTTACACCTTCATTACTTAACAAAGAATACAGTAGGAAAGGGGTTTTGGGGAAGGTACCTGTAAACAGAATCATATTAGCAGGAGAGTACACTCTTGAACAAAACCCAGTGGTGAAGACTTTTGATAATCATGCTAAACTCTGTGTTTGAGTTCAGATTTTTATGTACTACATTTGTTTTAAGTGACAGCCCTCTATACATCTTTGTTTGCTGTTGAATTTAAAAAATATATTTATACATGAGTGGTGGAGGATTAAGTATGAAAATAAAGGGTACTGTGTCAAGACCACTGATTGAACTTAATAGTAAGCTTTCCCCCAGGCAAAACCGGTTAAAAAAAAATAAAAGGCTAAATTGTCGTAGGTATAAGTTGGTGTATGACAAGTTGGTGGTGGAATTTCTGTGGGTAGCTGCCATTGTGCTTTCAGTGGAAGTTGGAATGACTGGGAGGGGCATTCATTAAACTGCATGTGGTCCTGATGAGAATACAGAATAGTCCCTGAAACATTTTTGACGGCAGATAATTCAAAGTATCTTCAACCTCCATCAAGGAACCCCCCACCCCCACAGCCAATCCCCCACCCTTAACTCCTAGAAGTCTCCAGGAGTTATGTGAGTGGAGTGATAGAGCTTGTGATCTTGGGCTTTTGGGTTTTTTCATTCAGCATAATGTCCTTATGATCCATCCCAACTGCTGTGTGTATCAGCAGTTCATTCTTCTTTGTTGATGAGTAGTGTTCTGTGGTATGGAGGCACCAGTTTCTTCAACCTTTCTCATCATGTAGGACATGTTGGTTGCTTCCAAGTGTTGGCTACTATAAGAGTGCTGTGTATAGCTCTTTGTGTGGGCATGATTTTCATTTCTCTAGGATGAATGTCCAGCTGTGTGATTGCCGGATTCTATGCTAAATACATGCTTTAGCTTTCAAAGGAACTGCCAAGCTGTCTTCCATTGTGGCTGTACCGCATTACTTTTGCTTCAACAGTAGACGGGAGATCAACATTCTTTGTATCTGTGTCTGTGTCTGTATGTTGCATGGTGGCTGTTTTTTCTTTCGGGTTTTATTGAGAAATGATTGATTTACATCACTGGATAAGTTGAAAGTGCACAGCATGATGGTTTGATATATATACGGTGCAATGATGACTACAGTAGGCGTAGCTAATATCCACCTTCTCATATACATAGTTACTTACAGGAAGTCAAGGTGGTGTATGGGGCTGTGGAGGCCGAACCACTTTGTTGATAAGTATCGTTTTGCTGCCTCTCCCTTTCTTTTCTGCTCCTGTCCTGATCCTGTTCCTTAAGAGTTAACTCTTAACTCAGAGGACTGTTAGGTACCTGGAGGTGTTTTTCAGATTGGTAGCTCTGACCCTCCGATGCTTGGTCTCTGCAGAGCTATGCATACTAGAATTTGGATCCTGACCTGGTCCCCTGAAACCTGATGCCTTCTGTTCTTCCTGGGTCTGACTCCTCCTTAGACCCCCGGTTGTCTCCTTGGAATGTGTGGTGCCCCACCTTGTCCTCCACTGTTACAGCATTGCATGCCCTACTGTGCATGGGCCCTTGGCCAGAGTTGGACCTTCAAGTTAGCATTCTTCTCAGCCTTGGCCCCTTTTGGTCTCATCCTGTGGCTGCCTGGGATCAGAGAGAGAGGCAAATTGAGAAGTTGGAATGTCTTGGGGGGTGATTTATTCTTGGGTTAATGGTGATAGTGTATGTATGTAAAGTGTGTAAGGAAGAAGTAGTTGGTACAAGTAAAGTGGCTATGCGTTGGTTACCCAGCATGGGGAGGAATATTACTTCTGCCTCAGTGTAGGAAATGACTTTGCTTTCTCAGTGCAGGGAGAGGAGAAGGACTTGACAGAGTAGGCTGGCTTGGGAGTTCCAAAGGACAGGCATACAAACTATCTTATAGCATTGAATCTGAGCAGAAATGGGGAAGTTCTAGATGGGTGGATGTAAATAACTAACATATGTGTTGTAGAATAGAGCCATATGTTCAGTTTAACCATGCCTGAACAGTATGCAGGAGCAAGCTCACTTATTTTGAAAAAAGTTTAAAAAGAAAAACTGACATAAGTTTTGTTTTTTTTTATGTTTCCTATGAGTGACCCTCTATTAACCAAAGAAATCCATCCATTATTCTCTAAACAAAATTGAAACAAAACAAGCATTATATCAAAGGCATGAATTTTTATATTTTCTAGTATGAAAATGTTGTGTGTATTTCTGGAATATAGAAGTTGATGAGTAATCCCTACTGGCTGGTAGTAAACTGAAACACTAAGATGATAGGACTAGAAGACAACTGAGAAACTAATTACCCAATCGAGTTTCACTTTGGGAAAGTTAAATTTACTGATAATTACGAAGACCCTAGTGCCTATGTGAGAATAGCTGCCCTAATCCCCTGGAAGTGGTAATTCTGCCTGATGGGTTGTGAGTAGCTTGGGAGTTTTTATTGCAAATTCCTTTGTTTGGGATGGTAATTGGTTAAAATGTTTTTGTTGTTGTGTTTTTTATTTCATACAACAATAATTCTGGCTCATGTTTGGCTTTTGAACATCGGTAACAATAGGTATGGGAATCGTTTTTATAGATCCACTTTGTGATCCTGCCTAGTGCTGAGGTTCTAACCAACACCTGGCCCTACCACCTTATATAGGGTGTGCTTACTCTTCTCCCAGCAGGGAGTGGGTCTTGTCCAGGTCATAGAATGAGTGACCAAGTTAGAGCATTCTGATTCTGGTGATGCTACCTTTTAGAAGTTTTCATTTTATATGGTAGCCCACTTATGGAGCACACCGTATAATTAAAGTCCGTTTAATGTTTCCCCCATTTTTACTTAGTGAAAACTTTTTTATTTGGCAGTATTTTAGACTGAAGAATTGAGTTTTTGCATATACTTCAGTATATTTTCTGTAAGTTAACCTCTTAAATAACCGTGATACAAATACCAAAAATTAGAAATGGATTGGCACAGTAGCATTAACTACATTGCAGAACTAACTTGGCATTTCAGTTTCCCCACTATTGTCCTTTTTCTCTTCCAGTACCCAGTTTCTCAGTGTTGTGTGTGTGTGTGTGTGTGTGTGTTTATGTCTTTGACAATTACGAGGAATAGTGGTCAGATACTTTGAGAGTGTCCTTCAATTCAGCTTTTGTGATATTTTCTTATGATTAGACTCAGGTTTTAGATTTTTGGGAAGGGTATCACAGAGGTGAAGTACCTTTCTCATTGCATGGTGTCAGGAGGTACCTGATATCAATATGTCTAATTACAGGTGATGTCAATTTTGATCACTTGGTTAGGGTGGTGTCTAACAGGTTTCTCCCTAGTAAAGTTAGTATTTTTTCTTATTCCATACTCTATTTGTTAAAAGTGAGTCACTGTTAAAGTTAGTAGAATAATTAATGCATATCTTATAGGAGAGAATTTTAGATGATCACCAAAACCAACTACGTAATTTGTAGGGTCCAAAAGAAAGTGAAAATGTGGGACCCCATGTTCAAAATTAATAAAAAATTTCAAGATGGAAGTGGCAGAGAAGAAACCAAACTGTGAGCCCTTCTGTGCATGGAACACTGCAGCTGCACAGATTGCACACCCATAAGAATGGCCCTGAGGCCATTCAGTATCCTGTTTGTCCTTAACTTGCCCACTAATTTTATCGTTCTTTCATAGATCTTCCTGTAGAAATTATTACTATGGGTGTTTGAATAGCGACCTTGTTTTTTTCTTGTTGGTTCTATTCTATATTGATTGAAGTCCTTAGGTAGGGAAGTCCATAACATATGGATTCCACAATATTTGTTGTATTCTTTGGGTTATAACCAAATACTGTCATTTATCTGCTCAAGTTATTTCAGCTTTAGAGATTGAGAGCTCTTTCAGATGGACTCCTCTGTCTCTTTGAAATGCTTCCATCTGTTTTTGTTGTTGGGAACTTCTTTTTTAGTACCATGAGATGCTTCCGATTGCTCTTGTATTTTCCCTGACTCAGCCTTTTCTCCAAGGAGCCTTGTTTCTTTTTTATTGGAGAATGGGATATAGAAACCAAGATCTAAGCGTTAGTTGTGCTCATTGCCACTGGAGTGCTACTGCTTCCACACTTTCTCGGTGGACAGAGCTTGGGAATGTATACAGTAATCCATTATACAAACATAACTATGTTTTTATGTTTACCTGTCTGATATATGAAAATAAACATGACCTCCTATCCATGACTGCTGTCTAGTGCTATGGAGTTTGCTGTAGAATTCACCCTTTGTAATTCACCCTTTATAACTCTTCTTGTGTTTGACAGTGAGAAATTTGGCTGTGTTTAACTACACGTTTACTCATTATTCTAACTTAGTGCTTTTGTAATTGCTAATCTGTACTCCTGTGAGAGTATAAATTTTCCAGCTTGAGGACAGGAATTTATGTCCAACATAGCTTGTTCTTTGTCACTGAAGTGTTTTTATTATCAATGATTGTTGAACTTGGTAAACCTGATCTCAATAAATGTACAAAAAGTATTTTTCATCTGTAGTCTGTTAACCTGGTGAATTATATTGATATTTGAATGTTGAACCAGTTTTGAATTCTTTTTTTTTTTTTTTTCAACGTTTATTTATTTTTGGGACAGAGAGAGACAGAGCATGAATGGGGGAGGGGCAGAGAGAGAGGGAGACACAGAATCGGAAACAGGCTCCAGGCTCTGAGCCATCAGCCCAGAGCCCGACGCGGGGCTCGAACTCACGGACCGCGAGATCGTGACCTGGCTGAAGTCGGACACTTAACCGACTGCGCCACCCAGGCGCCCCCCAGTTTTGAATTCTTGAGATAAACCCCACTTGGTTGTGATGTGTTATCCTTTTTATGTATGGCTGGTTTTAATTTCCTAGTATTTGTTGTGTTTTGTTTTTATGTTTGTGAGGAACACTGGTCTGTAGCTTTTTTTTCTCGTAATGAGTTTGTCAGGATTTGGGAGTAATGGAATTCCTTTCTCATCTGAAGAAAGATTCCACATATGTAGACTAGGAAATCTTTTGGTTCATATAAAATGAGGTAATAAAATAAAAAAAAAAGGAGGTAATGATAAAAATACTGTGAAACTATAAATAGTCTACCTTTAAAAAATTTTTCTTTACATTTATTTATTTTTGAGAGACAGAGCACAAGTGGGGGAGGGGCAGAGAGAGAAGGAGACACAGAATCTTGAAGCAGGCTCCAGGCTCTGAGCTGTCAGCACAGAACCTGACACAGGGCTTGAACTCACAGACCGCGAGATCATGTCCTGAGCCAAAGTCGGACGCCCAACTGACTGAGCCATCCAGGCTTCCCTAAATAGTCTACCTTTTTGACTGAAGTGCAAGTGAAGATCTCTTGATCCTTGTTCACTTCTCTCTGCTTCTTGGTGAGATGGACACTTTCTTCTCGCGGTACGTGACTTGATGCCTACAGTGCACCCAGGGCTAGTGCCAATGTATATCTTGCTGCTGAAGCTGTGCCAAAGGGCACTCTCTGAAAGTTCCAGCAAGCCTGGGCTCAATTTGCATGGACTTTGGCATGCATGTTAACTAGTGGAGGGAAATGGGCAAAAAACTATTTGGAACAGGCACAGAGTTCAGTGAACTTTTCTCTTGAAATTGTCCACGTGCTTCCATTATACACAGAACAGTAGGAAAGTCCTCATTAGGCTAGCAGAACTGAGGCATATTCCCACCACTTGTGTTCCAGGCTCTTAACCTAGTTCACAAATTGCCCATCTCTGATTGCCTCTTGGAGGAAAAATGGAGGGAAATAAATTTTAGGGATAATATACACTTTGTTCTGAAATCGGAGTTTACTACTTCATTGATTTCAGAGGTATGATTATTGAAATAAACATACAGTGAACATTTGTTGCTAGGGGTTCCTTTGGTCACTATTTATTGTGGTTTACCCAGATAACTCATTCCACTTCTACTTGCAAATGGGGGGGGGTGCAGTAGTCCTAAGAAAATAAAATAAGTATATGAAATACAAATTTTTATGCAAATGCCATATTTGAGGAGGCAGTTATTATGAAAAAACTCTTAAGCCTTCCTACAAAGGCTTTTTAAATGTCTGTATTTCCCAGGGGCCAGATTGGTGACACAGGCAAATTCTAGGGGATCACTTTCAACATACTTTCAAATGCATCCAGCCATTCTCCCAGGACCTCTGTTGGTCTTTTTTATTTTCCTTCTTAATTGCTTTGTAAAATTCTTTGTTTTCGTTGACCCCATCCCTCCAAGCTATTGATGTAGTGTTGCCACAAGGCTAAGTGTCAAATCATAGATGCTGTAGTTTGCTTGCTGGTACCACTTACTTTTGCTTCTTGGGACAGGTGAAGGTTGATTTGTGGCAGGGAGTGGTAGGGTAAGGGCACAGGAGGAGGAAATTGAGTCACTAGTGTCTTTCCAGGCCTGTTGACTTGGTTTTTGGAATAAATAGAAGCTTCTAGTAAAACTCTTTGAGATGTGATATTGACATGTTTGTGAACATCATCACCACTCAGAAGTTTGGAGAATAGGGAGCCATGATGGTGTTTTTTGAAGGAGGGAGAAAGTCATCCAAGGATTTGGTCATTCTGAATACCTCTTATATTTGTAAGGTGGAATTCTGTAGCTTGGAAATGGCCATTTTCATGGTAAATCAAATATTTGTGGTTCTTGAAGGAATACAGGGTAGTAATATATGCAGATTGTGGGTTGATGTATTCCTTCCTCTCTTTGGCATTATTTGTTTTGCCCTCAGTAAGTGTGTGCGCGCATGTGCAAATTCGAAATTGCAAATGGATGTCCTTAAAGAAAAATTTATGTCATTATTTCTTCCCCAGGGAAGATGAAAGAAAGAAAAAGGCTGAGAATAAACTAGATTTTAGATCTAGTAAGTGGCTTCAGCTTGGAGATACAGGTGGACCTCCTGGTGAGATGGACCTGGATTAGCATTTTTTTTTTTTTAATTTTTTTTTTTTTTAACGTTTATTTATTTTTGGGACAGAGAGAGACAGAGCATGAACGGGGGAGGGGCAGAGAGAGAGGGAGACACAGAATCGGAAACAGGCTCCAGGCTCTGAGCCATCAGCCCAGAGCCCGACGCGGGGCCCGAACGCACGGACCGCGAGATCGTGACCTGGCCGAAGTCGGACGCCCAACCGACTGCGCCACCCAGGCGCCCCCTGGATTAGCATTTTAACATCAAGGAAGTAATTCAACTTCTCTGGGACTTGATTCTCATTTATACAATGAGGGGAGTAAGTGCTTGTAAAGTGCCTGCATCATTGACTAGCATATATAGTTAATTATCATTCATTGTCTCTCTCTCTCTTTTTAAATGTTTGTTTATTTATTTATTTATTTTAAAGTTTTATTTGTTTTTGAGAGAGAGACAGAGAGAGTGAGTGGGGGAGGGGCAGAGAGAGAGGGAGAGAGGGAGAGGGAGAAGGAGAGGGAGAGAGAGAGAGAGAGAGAGAGAGAGAGAGAGAGAGAGAGAGAATATATCCCAAGCAGGCTCTGCACTGTCAGCATGGAGCCCAAGGCGGGCTTGAACCCACACACCGTGAGATCATGACCTGAGCCAAAACGAAGAGTCGGACTCTTAACCGACTGAGCCTCCCAGGCGCCCCAAATGTTTATTTATTTTTGAGAGACAGAGACAGAGTGCGAGCGGGGGAGGGGCAGAGAGAGAGGGAGACACAGAATCTGAAGCAGGCTCCAAGCCCTGAGCCGTCAGCATGGAACCCAACGCGGAGCTCGAGCTCACAGGCCGTGAAATCATGATCTGAGCCCAAGTTGGACGCTGAACTGACTGAGCCACCCGGGTGCCCCATCATTCGTTGTCTCTTGAACCAGGTAGTGATTAGGATCACTTGATGAAAAAGGCAAGTGTGGGGGCAGGACTTGAAGAGAAACAAAGTCAGCTTTTAAGTTTGGGAATTGTGATACAGTGAGATGGGAAAGACTTCAGGAAGACTTCAGCTTTCTCACTTGGAACACAGTGGAGATGTTGAAGGTGTGAAGAGACAGCAAACCAGAACTAGATGTGTCCTTTTCTGAGAGGCACTGAGGAAGATCACTGGGCATTGAAATGTGTCCGGGAGTAATTCTTCCATTGTCGGAAAGGAATGCCCAGGGAGGTCCAAGGTCAAAGAGGATAGTATGTACAAAAGCTTATTTTGAGGACATTCTTTGTTTGTTTTATCATCAGTATGATGATATCCTACATCAGCATAACTTTTGGGCCATATATATGTCACTGTGTTTTTTTTTTTTATTTTTTTTTTATTTAGTTTGAAAGAGACAGCATGAGTTGCAGAAGGTGAGAAAGGGAATCCCAAGCAGGGCCTGCCCTGTGAGTGAAAATCTGTACACAAGGCTTGATTCCACAAGGCTTAACTCACTGAGCCACCCAGGTGCCCCTGTCTCTGTGTTTACGTACCTGTATTACTTAGATAAACTCACATGGAATCTCATGCACAAGTCTTAAGAGTATACAGGGTAAATTTTTATAAATGCATATTTGTATCATCACCCAAATCAAGATAGAGAAAATTGTCCAGCACATTTTTGTGCCCCCTCCCAGTTGTTTGTAGGAATGCTATTGGGATGATCATTGTAGATTATTTTCATGAATTAAGAGATTTTGACTGAACATTCTCTTCCTAACACGTTAGTATTGAGAAAGTAAATACAAGATACAAAAATATTTAGCTGAGACAGAAAAGAGTGAGCTCTCTGATTATATTTCCTAACATTTCCTTATACAAAGTGAATGCTTGTTCATGAAGTGAATTCATTTCTTACCACTCTCACGAAAACACTTCTTCCATTGTGTGGGTCAGGCTGTGGTACTCTGATTTAGACAAAATAGACAACAAGTGGTGAGAAGATGGCTTGAAACCCAAACTCAAACGAGCAAGGAACCACAGTCAGAGTCTTAACTGTCATCTGTGGAGTCTGGGTTTGGTGCTGCTGCTGCCGAACTGTGTGGCTGATTCCCTTTGCAGTCACCCCTGCTGATTCCGCGATTACTGTCTCTGATCTCCCTATCTTGATGTCACTCACCCCAAATTTAGAATCTGAAATGGGACATGATGGGCTGAGCCTGGGTCATATGACTGCCAAAGGCCAGCAGAGGAAATGTCCGTTTTTGTATTGTGAGGTAGGGTCTTGCCTGCCACGAAGACTCAAACATTGGATGATTCTCTAAAAATAGGAAGAGGTTTGGATGTCATTTAGACAAAAACGAAACCAAGCGCAACTGAAAGGCAAACTGTCCATCATACTTTAAAGCTTACTTCTGTTATTTTAGAACACGGCATATCTGAAGTGTTAAGTGTTAGGTAGAAGATTCCATGTAGCTTCAGGACAGAGTGCTGCTATCTCAATATGCTGTTGACTTGTGTGGGGAGCTGTTAACGGATCTCCTAAAGTTCGTCTCTAAGTAATGCCTTGAGTTTTCAAGTAAAAGTATCTAGGTGTCCTTGGTCTTGAGCAAAAGTATGCTGGGATTGAAAAGATGTCTCCCCCCATCCTGTAACTGAGTGGTGACATGTGCTGATCAGAATTTCCTTTTGATGTGTTCAGATAGTATCAGTTACCAGAGCCCAAGAGATGGGCTAACAAAACTGTTAATGGCTTCATTTATTACAAAGAGGGAGGAGGTTTTCTTCTGATACAAGCTATAGGCTTTTTTTTGGAATGAAGACTAATAATTTAATTCATTTGGCCTTAAGAAGTTAAACAATATCAAGATGAGGGCTTTTTTTTTTTTTTGATGACAAGCTGTGATGAACCAGGCACCTGTGATTCCTCGATGTCTCAATAGCTACATCTCTCAACTGAGAATTGTTGCTTTCTTTGCTTTGATGCCAAGTCTGGAGAATTCTATGACAATTATGAATTCTATGGGTATGTCAGTGTATAGTATTTCGAGTGCTGAGGGCCTGTTGTGAGGTCCAGTGTTGTTCTTGCTTATGTTATTTGTGGTAGGAGTCTACATGGTTATCCAACCTGTTGCGGTCTGGATTTTGCTTGTGCTTATTTTGCTCGAGCCGAGTTGGGGGTTGATAATACTGCTGACATCAACACTTGGACTACTCAGCATTGGTGTCCTGTTCACCCAGTGTGGCTTGCTAGACAGCTCTCTGGCCCCAAAGACCACCCGCGCCAGTGATTGTGATCATGAGCCTGCTTTTGTTTTGATCCCCTTTGTTGTGGAAACACCATTGCTCTCCTGACTGGCCAACCCCAGCAGTTGCAGGTTCTTAGTTATATTCTTGAGACTTTTCCGGAGTGCGTGTCTTTCAACACTATCCGTAGTCACATCATGGCTTCATTATGAAGGTCGTTTGAAGGTCTATTTTATGGCTTAGAGAAAATGTCGGTTTTAGCCGAGTTAATTGGTCTTGAAATATTTAATATTTCTTAGCACTAGGGGAAAAAAATCTCGATTCCAAGGCTTTGTGAATAATTATAAAGTTGATATGGGTGATGTAGAGCTCATTACTGAAAGAGACTCTACACTTCCTGTGCTCTGAATTTCTAAATGTTTCCCTCTATAAAAAGTGTACCGCTGCTCTTTGAGTGACCTGTTTACATACTTACAGTATGTTCTTTATTTGAACAGTTGGTGAATCTAGAGCATTTGCTGAGACAGAGGAGGCACAATGAAGTGCCAAGAAAAAACCCCCCAAAGAACGAACAAAAAACCCCTGAAAAACTGACCCAAGCAAATACATGCTCAGGTAGTTTGTGTAAATGAATATGAGGGGACTGCATACATTCATAGTTTGTCGTTCTACTCAACTTTGTAAGTGCAGGCCTGTTGTGACATTAACATGACAAATTATTTGGTGTCTTTGATTTGTCTGCATCCTAGAGAAGCCCTACTTTATTTAAGTCTGATAAAATTAACATACAGTGTTATATTAGTTTCAGGTGTACAATTAGTGGCTCGTCAAGTTCTATACATTAGTCGGTGCTTATCCTGGTAAGTGTGCTCTTAATCCCTTTCACCTATTTCACTTGTTCCCATACCCATCTCCCCTCTGGTAGTCCTCTGCTTGTTCTCAATATTCAAGAGTTGTTTTTTTTATCTCTTTTTTCCTCATCTGTTTTGCTGCTTAAATTTCACGTATGAGTGAAATGCGGTATTTGTCCTCTGGCTGACTTACTTCACTTAGCATTATATGTTGGCAATGGCAAGATGTCATTGTGTTTTTTTTTCCTTCCCCAAGTTTCTGATGCCTACTAATCAGTATAAACCCCAACACAATACATCATGATTTTGTGCATTTAGAGGGGAGATAGTTCCTGGATAAGTAGAAAATTGTGCGGATGACTTCTGGAAGACCTTGATTCTCAGCAGCTTTATAGTGAAACATTTCATTTAGAAGTCTGGACTTTTTTTTCTTCAGTTTGCTGTAATCTATGTTCACTGAGTAGAACTTGTATTGATCATTGGGACCCTGTTTGTTCTAGGGTTCTGGGTTATTCTTGCTATCCCCACCGACCTCGGGACTGAACAGTGCCCAGGGACAAGACCTATAGCAGCTCCATTACCTCCTGCTCCAGTAAATACAGAGAAGGGGGATCAAGCTCAGATGCTGCTTGGCCTGACCAAGAATCTGACTTAACGTGATTGTGGTAGGGGCCTCAGGTCCAGAAGATGAAAAGATCAAATCTGCAAGGCTGACCACTAAGTAGTCCCTACACCAAGCACAGATGGCATTCTTTGTTTCGTGGCTGAGTAAGATTCTATTGTATATATGTATCTACCACATCTTCTTTACCCATTCATCTATGGATGGACACTTGGATCGCTTCCGTATTTTGGCTGTTGTAAATGATGTTGCAATAATCGTAGAGTGCATATATCTTTTTGAATTCGTGTTTTTGTATTCTTTGGATTAATACCCCATAGTGTGATTACTGGTTCATATGGTAACTCTTTTTAAAATTTTTTGAGGAACCTTCGTACTGTTTTCCAGAGTGGCTGCACCAGTTTGCATTCCCAGCAACAGTGCAGGAGGGTTCCTTTTTCTCCACATCCTCACCCACACTCATTCGTTCTTGTGTTTTTGATTTTAGCCATTCTGACAGATGTGAGGGGCTAACTCATTCGAGTTTTGATTTGCTTTTCCCTGATTATTAGTGGTGTTGAGCATCTTGTCAGCCCGAGGTGGTTTGCCCCTCCTCCTCCTGTCCTTTCTTGGTCACCTGACTGGTTTTCTGGTCATGCTCATGTCGGTTGAATTGTCTAACTCCTTTATTTCCCTCTTGTCCTTAATCTTGTCCTCTTCACATTGTGGTTGATCTCTCTGCTCTCTTTCCTGTAGCCACCTCTCTGGGTTTCTGCCTTCCCCTTTCTGGGAGATCTTTTATTAGAATATCAACATTGTATTTGAGAAAACTGGAATGATGACAGTAACTTAGGTTGTGTCCAGTATAACCACATCACTGATAACGTAGAAAGTGGTCATTTTTTTAAAATTTTTAAATATTTATTTTTGAGAGAGAAAGGAGACAGAATGTGAGCAGGGGAGGAGCAGAGAGAGAGAGAGAGAGAGAGCAAGAGACCGACAGAATCTGAAGCAGGCTCTAGGCTCTGAGCTGTCAGCACAGAGCCCGATGCGGGGCTCGAACTCACGAACTGTGAGATGATGACCTGGGCTGAAGCCGGACGCTTAACTGACTGAGCCACTCAGGCACCCCCAAAAGTGGTCATGTTCTTATGCTTCGGTGATTGTTTATTCATTGTTGCTTTCAGTAAGGAAAGTAAAATTTTGAATGCTAACTGCATGTGAGGCATTGCCCTGAATGCTGAAAATTTCAAATAGAAGAGAGCTCTTAGTTTTCTGGGCATGAGATATCGTAGAAGAAAGATGAATTGTAATGATCATGTGTTAGCCTGTGAAAGAATCCTATTAGTAAGTTTATTGTTGTATTAATTACAGTGGCAAAGAACTATTGTTACAGGTCATGGAAATGATGTTGTTACACTGAAAATCAGATTAATTAAAATGGAATTTTTCGATATACTAGTTAGGAAGAGTTTAGAGCTCCTCAAGCTATATTCTAATATGCAGAAGAAATATTGTTTCTTCACTTATTTCTAAGAAAGATATGTCCTCCTGACCCCTTGTCTGCTGGGCAGTAGGAGAACACAAAAGGAGTCTACTGCAGTATATGTTGTCTCATGAAATGATATAAATAAATAGTTGCTTTGTGTTTTGTATGCTCACTTATTCAGATAAACTTTTCAATTTCTCAGGTATGTGGCCTCATCTGTTCCTTTCAAGGGTACTTTGTATAGGTCTGGGGAACAGAGTGGGGATTGGGTGTCCTGTCCTCTGCCTTCATGCCAGTTCTCAATGACCTTTTCTGTTTTTGGGTGTCTGGCTGGTATCTGCAGCTATGTACGTTGGGGGCTGATCTCTTTGAGCTTTGTCAAGCCCCAGTTGTGGTCCTCAGCTGACTTTGACTCCATCTCTCAGCCCTTGCTAACACTTTTTGGGACCTCTCCGGATCTATCACCTCCTCAATCCAGTGCGTGGCCTAGGACCTCACCATTGTACATCTCTGCTGTGAGTTATCTTTTGTTTAGCCAGGCCTCTTGCTTCTTGATTCACTTCTTTCTCCATCCTTCTTAGGAGTACACAGTCACTTCTGGTCCCATCCACACCATACTAGAACTCAAATTGGCTATACAGTGGGCTAAATGTTAGTGTCAGTCTTGGAGTGTCCTGGAACTTATCTGAAACCTTTTCCTTGTTAGGGTCAAAAATAAGAAGGGAGATCAGAGTGCACATGTTTGACCACCCTGTCTTCTTGTAATCCCCTGATCCCAGAAGGAGTGAATTTTAGGCTTTACCCTATTGAAGGTTCTTTCTATAGTTGGTAGCAAGCATCATCCCTAGCCTTAATAAGAAGCAGCTTTGTCTTCCATAGGAGACACCACAATCTGAAATTTTCAAGCTCTGTTTTTGATAAAGCCGACTTTTCCAGCCCATTGTCTTGATGTAAAATCATGTTTTCAATGTCAGAAGCAGATAGTTCTCTTTTGTTTTCTGCTGTCACAGTGCTAAAATGTCCCGTCTCCTCAGGACAAGCATCCATAGCTGCAAGGCTTCAGGTTGACAAGGGAAAGATGACACACAAACTGTGTGTGTTTGTGTGTGTGTGTGTGTGTGTTGAGGGTGGTGGAGAAATCACTATCAAAGTATGACCCTTGTCATACTAGTCATACTAGGTATCAGTAACTAACTCTTTGCAAGTTGGAAGACACATATATCACATGCATAGAGGGTACATGTTTCCAGAAACAAAGCCTCAATACCTCAATAACAAGGCAAATTATATTCTTACATATGAAGAAAGCATTAGCTGGGGATTATATTCCTGCCTAAGTACTAGATAGGACTCCTTGCCAGGTGGCATTGAAGAAAAGCTACAGACCACCAGGTGACAGGAAAGATGTCTTGCAGGAGAGTGGATAGTTGCAGGTTCTCCTATCGATCCTGCCTGTTGGACCATACCATCTACCTCAGAGGCAAATGGGTTAAACTAAGAATGTGTTGTTCTAAAAGACAAATGACTTGATGCATGTCAAAATATTTTGAGTGTGGCAGTCGCCTTAAATAGTAAGCATGAATATTGAAAATAATGGTAATAAGCTTTTTTAGTTGTCACTTGAGATTTTAGAGCTCATTTAGTAATTATTATATTTTACAGATTGGAGTAAATGACCACATGAGTAGATAGGACAGGTGGTCCCTGGAGGGAACATAACTTTAGTTTTGGTTGAATTAATCAATGAAGAGAGCAGAGTAAACTAAGGGGGTTCCAAGAGGGTAGAGCAAGAGCTAGTGATGCATTGGAAGGCAGGGGAGGGGACAGGTTCAAAAAATGAGAGGTCATACGTGTTAGCAAAGAGGTTAGTTACTTAAGATTGAAGATGTCAGTGAGGGTGTTTAGCTACCAGTTGGAGGTATGGTAGGATGTCGGCTGGCTTGCAGTGAGTTAGAAAGGGAGACCGGGATTGCAGACCTTGACTGTCACAGGAAATAGCGAGAGCATATAAGATGAAGGAAGAATTTGACTCTGAAATGGTATTGGACTTGAACGTGTCAATAATCTCATGAAGGTCCCAGTTGAAATGCAAGGGGAAGAGGGTGTACGATGGGTGGAATGGTACAATCTGACAAATTGGGAGTAGATGCACAGCCAGACCTTGAGGGGAAATGTCCTCCTCTGAGACTTAAAAGTGTGAACCAGGGTCACAGGCTGAACTGAGGTCCTGGGTCCAGATTTTCCAACCCTATTCATTATTCTTCCTTCTGACTAACTTCTTCTTATAAATGGGACATATCTATCTCAAAGTGGATATTCAAGAAAACGAAAAGGCTACCTATGCCAAAATTGAACATATATTTTGTCATTTTGCTGACCATCTTAGGATTTGAAGCACCTTTGGGGGAATTTGAAAGGCCCTTTGCCTTTGAAAATAGCAGCTTTCTACAAAATGTGATAGTTCTCCAATTTCCTCAAACCAAGAGGCTTGAACTCATTAATCATTAGCTTTAAAATAGAGATTAGAGCATTTTGTTGCTTACGTTCTCACTAAGGTCTTTGTTTTGAGAACCTGGAGAGCAGGAAACTGTGGGATCTGGGTTTCTTTGTTTTTGCTTTTTCCTTTTTCCCTCGGGCTGTGAAGAGCAAGGGAGTTCCACAGGAGCAGTTCTCGACAATGTGCCAGGGAGGATAGGGACCCTGGAGCATGAGACAGTCTCCTGCCTCAGTGTCCATGAAGACATTTAATAGTATGAGCTGATACTTCAGGGATTTGTGGGTACCTGTTGGCCAAAGACTTCATTCTCCAGCTCCGCTGGTATTGAATTACAGAGTCACGGCTTACACCAACCTATGCTGTTGAAACCAGAAAACTAGTTGATGACCTCTTTGAGAAGTAAAGTAAAATCGTTCTTGAGTCCTGTTG
The DNA here is from genome assembly GCF_018350155.1 of Leopardus geoffroyi. Taxonomy (NCBI): domain Eukaryota; kingdom Metazoa; phylum Chordata; class Mammalia; order Carnivora; family Felidae; genus Leopardus; species Leopardus geoffroyi. The sequence goes on from NC_059326.1 coordinate 138,206,344, forward strand.
AATCTTCAGAAAGGGGAAAATCTGAAGTGTTGAAAGTGCCTGTGGGTCTGGTGTGTTGGTCAGTGACTCTGGGTTTACTTCCCTCCAGAATCTACCTCTGCTTGAGTGCTGTGTGTCTAAAATGACCCCAAATTAGGTTTATCCGGCTGGTCACTTTTGATTTTGAAAATACCCTGTTTAAAGCCTTTATTTTTATTAATGGTGTCTTTTTTTTCTTTTTTTTTAAACCAGGGAGCTCGTGGTTAGTCCTGTGACTTTAGCATGGAACTGTTGCGTGAAATTTTGTCTCATCTGTTGGTATACTCCTTGTCTGAGATGTCCCTGGTGTAAAGGGCTTAGGAACTGTTCTGTCGTGTGCCCTGTGCTGGCCCCACCCTCACCTGGAAGATTTTCTGTAGACTTAGACACAGAGTCAGTGTTTATTGATCATATCCAGAAGCCTATCAACAATGGTCTTCTGTAGCCATTCACTGTTAGTTGAGAAATAATTAAGCAGTAGCATACAAATCTGTCCGGCATATGTGGACTCAGAGATAGAAAAGCTTGCTTCTCCGCTGGACTGTTTAGTAGACTAAGCAAAAAGATTCATTGTGAGTGTGTAACAAAAGCTTTTAAGAAAGGAGAGAGGGCGAGAGATAATTAATATTCTCGAACATCCCCTGCATACCAGACACTGTGCTCGCTGTTTTGTAAACCTTTTATCTAATTCCCATGACTTACCCAGTGTGCTAAGTATGTTTTTTTTTCCCTCTCAAAGGCTCAGAGAGATTATAAATGATGTGTCCAAAGTTGCACAGCTATTTAATGGATTCCCTGAGACCATCAGACTGGAAGGGCTCCTCAAGTGTGTGGGGTGGATGAATGAAACACCGTGGCCCAGTTCTCTTGACCAGCAGCCCGAGCGAGTTTCTGTGTTACCATTTAGTCTCTTACCTCACCTTATATTTTTCAAAATGTACAATGCTTTATTTTTTAGGAAGACCCACTCTGAGCAGGACATGAAAACAATGGGTGTGAATTTTCCTGCGCTCATTTAGTGTTGGACATTTGATTCCTAATTTAAACATAACAGTGCTACTCCTGACATGTTGAACTTCCAGAAAGGCTCTGACAAAAACCAGACAGGTATTTTATGGTAAATCCCTACTCAGAGACCATGAATTTTATGGTGTGTGTGTGTGTGTGTGTGTGTGTGTGTGTGTACACATAGATAGATTTATATATAAACAAGGCTAACTGTGTTCTGAAGTAGCTATTCTTTGGTGGTCTGGTCTAGTGAACAGATGAGGATAATCTCTCTTGTTTAATGTAGACAGTCCTTTTAAGTCTTTAACAATAATTTAATCTAATTAGCCAAAATATTCTTTTTCAAGAACATTAATTTGCTAGTCTTCATTGTTTATATAGCAGGAGCGATCTTTCAATACACGGTTTAATTTTAAGAATGTTTTACATTATTTTCAAAGTGTTCAGGAAAGAGATTAATGTAATTGTTGTCCAGGAATAATTTCTGTACCTGTCCTAGGCCACTTTACTCTTAACTTCTCCATAGACCAGGAAAATGGGTGTCACTCTCTTATATTTGGAAAAAAAGAATATTTCTTGAGAAAAAGAATTCCCTACTTGATAAAATCAGTTTTTCACATCTCTGGTCTAATTATACTCTTTTAAGCTCATGATAAGGATCAGTTAGGGCTTATTTACATGTTCTTATAAATGGTGGCGGAGGGGAAGACCAAACAAAACAGAAAACCAGTTCCCTTATAAGCTCAGGAGAAAGTTCCTTGTTCCCAAATCCGTTTAAGAGGATAAGTCATTCTAAATCTTTTCAGACACCTCTCAGAAGTGCTTTCCTAATATCCAGAGGTGGGGAGGGTATTTTAAACCCTAAATGAGCAAACCAAACTGGCCTGGCGACTGCTTAGTCACACTCTAATCGGTCTAGAAATGGTTCTGGCATGGGCGTGATGGTTAGAAGTGCTCAGTTACAACCAAACCCTGGCTTCTCTGGAGTGGATTTCAGAGTTTGCATTTGGTTACCTCCTGCAAGTATTAGACAAGAAAATGGCATCTGCCATCTCCACTCCTTTTAAGTACCTTCTCTCCAGCTCTGGAGTGCCTTGATTTGTGTCCAGTGGCCCACACAGGTGTCCTTGCTAGCATTTGTAGGGATAGTGCAGACAGGCCTGGGTGTCCTCCGCGTGATTTACCCACCCCTATTTTCATTTAAAAAATTTTTTTTAAAGTTTATTTATTTTTGAGAGAGAGAGAGAGAGAGAGAGAGAGAGAGAGAGAGAGAGAGAGAGAGAGTGCAAGCAGGGGAGGGGCAGAGAAAGAGGGAGACACAGAATCCGAAGCAGGCTCCAGGCTCTGAGCTGTCAGCACAGACCCCAATGTGGGGCTTGAGCCCACAAACCATGAGATCATGACCTGAGCCAAAGTCGGACACTCAACTGATTGAGCCACCCAGGTGCCCCTCCACTCACCCTATTAAAAATTTTCTTTCTCTGTTCCATTCCTTCAGAATGCACCTGCTAGGTGAAAATTATTAAAATAATGAAAACTAAAATAATTAAAAAAAAACTTTTTGGAGAAACATAGGTGCATTTTAGATAAAGAATCACACAGAAAATAATATAATCTGGACATGAGTAGGCTTTCAGTTCTTGTTTTTGTTTTGTTTTTGGTCAAGTTTATTAAGGTATAATGTACCTATGGTAAAATTCATCCTTCCTAGTAAACACTTCTTAGTTTTGACAAGTGCATTTAGTTCTCTAAGTAGCACCACAATCCGGGTATAAAACATTTTTATCACTCCCAAAATTGCCTGTACTGCTCCTTGGTTGTAGCCATTGCCTCTCCTAACCCCAATCTTGGGCAACTATTAATCTGCGTCCCCCGCACCCCGCTCCCGCCTGTCTTTTCACCTTTTGCGTCACGTCCTGTCAATCACGTGGCCCTTTGAGTCTGGCTTTTGGCATTCAGCATAACGTGTTTGACATTCATCCATTTGTTGCCTGTCTCAGTAGTTCATTCCTTTGTACTGCTGAGTAGTATGCCACTGTGTGGAGATACTACAGTTGATTTATTCACCGATTGAAGGATATTTGAGGTATTGTCACTTTTCAGTGATTACGGATAGAGCTACTGTAACCATTTGTACAGTTCTTACATGACTGTAGGTTCACAGCAATGTCTACATAAATACCTAGGACTAGGATTGCACGTGACCAGTTTACCAAAGGGTGATTACTAAATTTCCTTGAAATTTCATCATTTTTCTCTTAATTGTAGATGTGATGCATGTTCATTGTAGAAATATTGAAAAATATCAAAAAGAATGAAGAAAGTAAAACAAAACAAAACCCGAATCTCCTCTGTCTTTCATTCTCATCTGCTTATATGCATAATTACTTGAACAAAAATATTTATTTTGTGACCTAGTTTTAACAATATTTTACTGTATCATTAAATATTATTTATCATAATTTCAAATGACTTCATAATACCAAGAAGTGAACTTGGTGAACTGATAGAGGATATGTTTTGGTACAGGAGAACTTAGACTTTGTCAGCTGTAGCTGTTTGCACATAGCTAATCCTATTCTCACAGCCCTATATTACACGAAATCATTGAGGAACACTTAGAACGAGTATGACCAATTGCCTTTCCGTGGATGTGACCTTTAAGTTTGAGACTTATGGGTATGAATAGAATTTTGGTCCTCCCTGCTTAATTTTTTCCCTTAGGTGAACTCGGTAACGATTAGCAATGATTTAAAGGGTGACTGTAAGAAGGTTGTTGTTCTTCAGTTGCATAAAAGAATTTGCAAGATTTTTTTTTTAAAGTTTGTTTATTTTGAGAGACAAAGTGTGCCCACACCGTCTCTGAGCCACCTGGGCAGCCCTGCACTATTTTTAAGTGAAATTAAGGTTAGAGACTACCATAGGTTAAATAACCAACTAACAACTAAAGATCTTTATTGTGTTTTTGAAAAATGCTATCTGCACTACTGGTTGTAGTAAGGTCCCTGCACTGCAGTCTGTGAGTTTGCTTTTTTTGGTCGATATTTTGGAAAACTTAGGGACATAATTGGTAGGGAAAAGTGTATTCATTCACATGTCTGGCTTGCAAAGCCCTAGACACGTCATGTTCTCTTAAGAATAGCTAACAATAGGGGTGCCTGGGTGGCTCAGTCGGTTCAGCTTCTGACTTTGGCTCAGGTCATGATCTCACAGTCCGTGAGTTCGAGCCCCGCGTCGGGCTCTGCGCTGACAGCTCAGAGCCTGGAGCGTGCTTCAGATTCTGTGTCTCCCTTTCTCTCTCTGCCCCTCCCCTGCTCATGCTCGGTCTCAAAAATAAATAAAATCATTAAAAAATTTTAAAAGAATAGCTGACAATATTTGGCTGGGTAATGAAGAAGAGTACGAAAAGGATTTGAGAAGAGTGTGAAGACTTGGTTTCCATTTTGGGTGTCCGGCAACCCTTTCCTGTGCCAAGCCTCACCTTCATCGTGTATATTTCTTTTTTTTTTTTTTTTTTTTTTTTTTTAAATTTTTTTTTTCAATGTTTATTTTTGGGACAGAGAGAGACAGAGCATGAACGGGGGAGGGGTAGAGAGAGAGGGAGACACAGAATCGGAAACAGGCTCCAGGCTCTGAGCCATCAGCCCAGAGCCCGACGCGGGGCTCGAACTCATGGACCGCGAGATCGTGACCTGGCTGAAGTCGGACGCTTAACCGACTGCGCCACCCAGGCGCCCCGCATCGTGTATATTTCTTAATTAAGAAATCATTAAGGGGTGCCTGGGTGGCTCAGTCGGTTTAGCATCCAACTCTTCGTTTCGGCTCTGGTTGTGATCCCAGGGTTGTGGGATCAAGCCCCACGTTGGGCTCCATGCTGAGCATGGGCTCTAAAAATAAAAATAAAAAAAGAAATCTTTAAAAATAAAAAGTCTCCAAGAATCATTGTTAATCTAGTAATCAAAGTGATAGACTTGGGCAATGTGAGTTATTCCCCCCACCGGACTGTGCTTGGTTGCAAAGACCAAATCCTTCCTGGTTGAAACGCAGGGGGGAAGATGTGCATGTTTCTCAGTGCAGCGTGTACCTCTTGATGGAGTGAAAAGCTCACTGCCAGAAGAGAGGAGGGCATGGTTCAGTCTCAAGAATGGAAAGGACGTCCTCTGAAGCTTCCAGGCTCTGAACTCCCTCGTCTCAATGTATGGCTAGCAATCTTGTCAACAAAACTCCTGTTAAATAGATACCAGTTCATTGTCCTGCTTATGGACACATTCTCTAGAGCCCAGCTATGGCAGTAACAAAAACCAATGTCTTTTAAAAGAGTTGATTGAGTGCTTAACTTTAGTTTTATTTTTGTTAGGGAAGCACTTAAAAAGAATCTAGTACATGCCTTCCAGTTAATTGGGAAGTAAAGAGTTTTAATGGAAAATTGATGGGTTGACTAGTAGGCAAATTAGTTTGTTGCTGGAGTCCATCAAGAGAGCGTGTGATAAATTTACTAAGCACAGTGTAAGGTACGAGGAATACGGCCAGTGAGAATTTTGTGCCGAGTGGAGTTTCAAGGCAGCTTTGTGTTTGGCGACTTTATCTAGCTCTTAAAGAAAGGAGAGAACAACAGTCTTTATGGAAACTGTATGTGGGTACCTTTTAAGCAAATTAGGCATTTTTGAGTACTCAGTGTTGTCACTAACCTTTTAAAGCTGTCCTGTATTCCTGCTGCTCAAGTGTCATTTCCCGTCAGTTCTGAGTGATTTTAATCTAAACACATTAAGCTTCAGTCCATTCTTCCTGCATAGAGATAGAGAGCTCGATCTGAAAAGACTCGCAGAGCTCTTACACAAGGAGGTCTGTGTTTGCACTAAAAAATGAGAGCATGCAAATCAGTCTTGTAATGGTTTTCAAAACTGTTCTGAATGACATTTGACATTTAGAGATTGGAAACATTTAAAGAATTCATTGCTTCATATTTTGTCTCTGTACATGTTTCTTTAATTGATAGGTTCTTAGGTCAAATATTATTCTGTCAGGATCATTATAGAGCTCATTTTGTTATCCACGTTATTTGGTGTAATTACAGCCGGAAGAGTTGAGATTGGACCTCAGGGAGAACTTCCTGAAAAGCTAAGTAAGACTGGGGGTACCAAGAAGAGAGGGAGATCTTTTTTTAGAAACCTATAAAGTAAAATTTAAAGTGCTCTCTGTGGATGAGTCTGTCTCTGTGCTCAGAACTAGGGGGATGTGCACAAAATGCACTTGTGACTATTTCCACTTAATGCTTTTGTGATGCTCTGAATCCCAGAAAAAGGAAAATGTCCTATGTATTTAATGCAAGTTTGAACCACTTATCGTGGAATCTTGTGTGTAGAAATTCTCTCTGACAACAGGAACAGATGGTCATCTACTCTTGTTAAATTGGTGGAGAGAAAACTCTTCACCAGATCATGAAAAGAGTCCATAATTGGACAGTTGTAATTATTACAAATTTTAATTGTCTAAAAATCCGTCTCTCATAATTCTCTCCATTAGTTTTGCCCCTGAGACGTTGTGTAGGAACAGTGCTCTGTCTTGTCCATAAGCCTTCAAAAGTTTGAGCACGGCTTTTATGTCTCCCCATTAAGTGTTCTCTTTGCCAGAGTAAACTCCCAAAGCTCCCATGATGTAGGTTTGCCAGCTGTTATCACCCTGGTGGCTCTAATTAAACAGAAAACCCCTGCAGGCTTTGGTTAAAGCGGAGGACAATGGAACCGTTTTCTTCCTCTTCTGGACACTGTCCTGTAGTCTCAGGTAGTCTTAGCTTGATGTGGGCAGCTGCGTCACACTGTCAACTGTCCTGAGGTCACTGCCTTCCCAAATCTCTAGATCCTTTCCACATCAGTGGTGGTCATCTGGTGTTCTTCCATCTTCTGTCGTGCTGCTGAGTTTTAAGTGCACTACTTGAATTCATAGTTGGGAAATTCATCTTGTTAGTGTCGGCCCTGTTCTTTTTATTTTATTTTTATTTTATTTTATTTTATTTTATTTTATTTTATTTTATTTTATTTTATTTTATTTTATTTTTATTTATTTTATCTCATCTCATCTCATCTCATTTTATTTTATTATTTTACTTTAATTTTTATTTTTAAAAATGGGTACATCCACATTAGTTAGCATATAGTGCAACAATGATTTCAGGAGTAGATTCCTTAGTGCCCCTTACCCATTTAGCCCATCCCTCCTCCCACAACCCCTCCAGGAACCCTCTGTTTGTTCTCCATATTTATGAGTCTCTTCTGTTTTGTCCCCTTCCCTGTTTTTATATTATATTTGTGTCCCTTCCCTTATGTTCATCTGTTTTGTCTCTTAAAGTCCTCATGAGTGAAGTCATATGATATTTGTCTTTCTCTGAGTAATTTCACTTAGCATAATACCACTAGTTCTATCCACGTAGTTGCAAATGGCAAGATTTCATTCTTTTTGATGGCTGAGTAATACTCCATTGTATGCATGTATATATATGTATACATATATACATACACACATACATACATATATATACACATATATACATATACATATATATACATACACACATATATATGTGTATATATATGTATACACACATATACATACATCCATACATATATATACACACACATATATACGTATGAATACATATATATATATATATACACATATATATACATACATACATATATATACATATATATATATACACATACATATATATATATATATATATATATATATATATATATACCATCTCTCTCTCTCTCTCTCTCTCTCTCTCTCTCTCTCTCTATATATATATATATATATATATATACACACCACCTCTTCTTTATCCATTCATCCATCGATGGACATTTGGGCTCTTTCCATACTTTGGCTGTTGTTGATAGTGCTGCTATAAACATGGGGGTGCACGTGTCCCTTCGAAACAGCACACCTGTATCCCTTGGATAAATGCCTGATAGTGCAATTGCTGGGTCGTAGGGTAATTCTATTTTAGTTTTTTGAGGAACCTCCATACTGTTTTCCAGAGTGGTTGCACCAGCTTGCATTCCCAGGCCCTGTTCTTTTTGAGTCTTGACTTACTGATGCTTCCAACTTTGCTCCTGCCATTTGTCCATTCGATAGGGACATCTATGTCTTCATTAGTAAACCTGTAGAACAAGATAGAACCCTTCTTGTCTTTTGGAAAGATTGCTCATTCTTAATTATTGCTTTTATCAAAATGTAGTAAGGAAATGGTTGGACTAGTAGCTCACTGAAACATGGGTCACAGTTGGTGGCTTCTCTTTGTGGTGCCTCTACAAATCTTGAATCAATTCCTTAGCTTTACAAGGTAAAATTCAATTTTTCTTTAAAGTCAGGTGTGACAGATAAGCCTATTATTGAAAACTTTAAAATATGGTTTTAAATTATAAAATGTTAGAAGTAGACATTGTGGAAAATAATTAAATAAAGCCCTCTTTGATATTATCATGTAGAGTTAAGACAAGTTGAAAGGTTACTGTTTTTTCCCTTTTGTTCTGAATGCTAAACAATATTTGTAGCCACAGAGAGTTAGTGTGCATCTAGCAAGGAACATGTGGTACTGAGTGTTCTAACTGAGGAAGAGAAGGATCCCATTGGGAATCCTGATGAGATCCATCAGGGAGCTGCCCAATTATTCTGGGATAAGTGTGTTCTGCAAATAATGTTTTCTGTCACTGCTCTTTCCATCATTTATCTTGCATTTCAAAGGAAAAGTTTTTCTTTTCTTTTCTTTTCTTTTCTTTTCTTTTCTTTTCTTTTCTTTTCTTTTCTTTTCTTTTCTTTTCTTTTCTTTTCAATTTTAGCGAGGTGAAGGAATGAGCAGGGGAGAGGGGCAGAGGGAGGGAGAGAGAGAATCTTAAGCAGGCTCCACACTCACTATGGAGCCCGATGTGGGATGGATCCCATGACCCTGGGATCCTGACCTGAGCCAAAATCAAGGGTCAGATGGTCAAATGATTGAGCCACCCAGGTGCCCCTTGAAAGGAACAGTTTTGATACTTTGGATGGTTGACCAAAGGTGTGTGACTTGAAAGGAAGTGTTTTGATGCTTTGGATGGTTGAGCAAAGATAGGTGACCTCGCCCCAGAAACAAGGGAGGAGTCTGGTGCTGGGTGTTAACATGTGAGTTTTACAGCACCTGAAGGTGCAATTAAGGAAATGGAGAATAAAGATCAGAAAATTAGGAAATGATGACAAGCCCTGAGCATTATGAAGGACTTTGTAAAGGTCATTGCAACCTGGCAGGATTGATCCACAAGTACATAGAGGATGAAGCATGCCTTGTTCTCCAAGAAAGAGCATGTTGGCTTTGCCAGTGTCCATTCTCTATAAGGACTTGACTGTGAGAGGTTAAGGACTGCCTGGGTCAGTCTCCTATCTAGCTGTGACCTGGATAAGTTAGCTCAGCACTCCCTGCCTCAGTTCCCTTGTTTGTCAAATGGGGTTGAGAATAAAACACCTACCTCAAAAGATGGTTGTGGGATTAAATGAGATGATCTTTTGAAAGCAATTGGTACTGGATTTGGCAGATGAGTAAAGATTAATATGTGTTGCTGCAATGCGGATGAGCATGGATAGTGCTGATTTTATTTTTGAGAACGTAGTCGTGGTGTAAAGGGGGTGTGTTTGCACATGCGTCCTTAGGGAGCTCTGCAGTATTTCCTCTAGGTATCTGCTGTCAGACCAGGTGAAATACTCAGAAGAGCTGGCTAAGTCATCTTGTCTGGGGGGTAACACAATGATCAAGTGTTGAAAACTTGCCTCTCTTTAGGTTGTCTATTTACAAAAGCCATTTAGATCATCATTCTCTTCAGAATATGTTAAATTTCTCATTTATTTGTCACTGATCAAATTTCCAGTGGGCTCTTGCTTTCTGATAGGGAGGCATGTATTTTTCTTCTTTTCAGTAGGATGTCCACATTACAGTAAATAGTTTGATTCAAATTGTGTAGACCATTTCTTTTGTTTTTAGAGACAGGAACTTAATGAGTTGGGGACTCGTCTTTTTTGGGACATGTAAATACAAATCATTTACACACTTGTTTTGATCTTGGAATAGTAGCAAGTAGTACATAGGAGATAAACCTGAATACAAATCCTAACTGTGGCCTTCAAATTTGTCCTGAGTCATTACTTACTTTATTCATTTATAAAGTCACAATTACAGAACCCACCCTTGCAATGTATTGTGAGGATTAAATATATTTTCTACGAGTGGTACATAGTGGTATTCAATGAAACATAGCTATACAAAATCATTACATTAATCCTGGATGAAAATCAATTTTTCTGAGTTTCAAGATTAAATGAAAAATAAACATAAATGGTATTTTCAGTTGATGGCTAAGTTTATAGCTTATAGTTCTGTTTCTAAGTTTGTAAAATAAAATTTAGTGAAATCAACTCAACTTATTCTTCCATCCAAGGTTTTTTAAACAGTAAAGTGTCCAGGCAGAGTTATGTTCTTACAGAGCATTGGTTGGAATACAAATGCTTCTCACCTGTTAACAAGGTGTGCCAGCAAGGCTGGGAGGGAGATGGGTAGGTGGGGACACCCTGCTTGCCTTATGGGATCCCAGTGTTACCTTGCATCTGTAGGTACATTTAAGGCAAAACAAAGGAAATGGAAATAAATTTTTTTTTCCAGAAAATGCATACCAAAGGATTGATGGCTTTGTAATGGATGTAGCCTGCAATCATTACAGGTTAAAAGAATCTTTTGTGAAGCAGAATTTCTTTAAAGATTAATGTTTTCATTGGCTTAAAACTCTAGATTTGAAAAAAGAGAAATTGATTCTTGAGGTGCCCCCAAACTAACCATGTGTTTAGAATCTTTTGGTCTTTTTAGTTAGTGTGTGTTGAGTCTTTATTTTCATTTTTTTAATTTGAGAATAGATGACACACAATGTTACATTAGTTTCAGATGTACAGCACCGTGATTTGACAAGTTTGTATATTCTGCCCTGTTCACCAAAAGGGTAGCTACCATCTGTCATGTTCTAGTGCTTTTACAATATCAGTGAATGTATTCCTTAAGCCGTGCTTTCTACTGCTATGATTTATTCATTCCGTAACTGGAAGTCTGTATCTCCCACTCCTCTTCACCCATTTTGCCCACCTCCCCTCTCCCCTCCGGCAACCAGTTTTTTCTTTCTATTTATAGTTCCCATTCTGCTTTTTTAAATTCATTTTTCTTTGTTTTTTTTGTTTTCACTACATTAGATTTGACTCATGAGTGAAATTTTAAGGTATTCGTCTTTCTCAGTGTGACTTATTTTACTTCATCTAATACACTCTAGGTCCAACCATGTTATCTCAAATGGCACTATCTCATCCTTTTTAATGGTTGGAGTTACTCCATTGAATATGTACACCACAGCTTCCTTACCCATTTGTCTATTCATGGATACTTAGGTTGCTTCCATATCTTGGTTATTGTAAATAATTCTGCAATAAACATAGGGGTGCTATGTCTTTTTGAACTAGTGTTTCCATCTTCTTTGAGTAAATACCCAATAGCGGAAATACTGGATCGTATGGTATTTCTGTTATTAATTTTTTTGGGAACCTTCATACTGTTTTTCACAGTGGCTGGACCACTTTGCATTCCCATCAACAGTGCACGAGGGTTCCTTTTTCTCTGTACCCTTGCCAACACTTTTTCTTCTTGTCTTTGTGATTTTAGCCATTCAGGTAGGTGTAAGGTATTATCTCATTGTGGTTTTAATTCACATTTCCATGGTGATTAGTGATGTTGAGCATCTTTTTTTGTGTCAGGCCATTGGTATGTCGTCTTTGGAGAAACGTTCTTTCAGTTCCTCTGCCCGTTTATTAATTGGGTTGTTTGCTTATTTGGGGTTGAGTTGTATGTCACACATTTTGTATACTAACCCTTTCTCAGATACATCATTTGCAAATATCTTCTCCCGTTCAGTAGGTTGCCTTTTCATTTTGTTGGTTTCTTTTGCTGTGCAAATGCTTTTTATTTTGATGTAGTCCTAGTATTTTAATTTTGCTTTTGTTTCCCTTGTTTGAGGAGACATATCTAGAAAATGTTGATATGGCCAATGTCAGAGAAATTACTGCCCAAAATATCTGGACAGACTGAAGACAAATAATGAAACTGAATTGGTAAACAAAAAACTATGACAAAAGCCCAGGACCAAATGTGTTGTCTTTAATCAAACAGTTGAAGACCAATATCTTGGATATTTTTGGAACAGTTTGTATTATTGAACTAGGTTTTTTTTTTTTTTTTAATCCTCAGTTGAAATTCCATAATTTTTTTCCTTTCTCTTTCTTTAGCCTTCTAAACAAAACACCTCAAATCTGAGAAATGTAGAAAGCTCTTAATGTTCTGTGTGTCAAAAATAATCCATTTTTTTTTTCAACGTTTATTTATTTTTGGGACAGAGAGAGACAGAGCATGAACGGGGGAGGGGCAGAGAGAGAGGGAGACACAGAATCTGAAACAGGCTCCAGGCTCTGAGCCATCAGCCCTAGAGCCTGACGCGGGGCTCAAACTCACGGACCGCGAGATCGTGACCTGGCTGAAGTCGGACGCTTAACCGACTGCGCCACCCAGGCGCCCCCAAAATAATCCATTTTTAACAACCGCATGCTCCACATGCTCAAAATTTAGCATATTGGGTTTCAATGGGAATACATCGGTTTCTGTAATTATTGGAAACATGTTGACATTGACTCAGGGGAGTTAGATGTGCTTAGGAACACATGGTTCTGGGGGTGTGTTGTTTGGGTGAAAGGTATAACTAGTTAAAAAAAAAACAAATGAATCTGGCTATCCTATTAAGAATGAGATAATTCAGGGCTTATAATAACTTAAGGATTTCTTCGGTTACAAGTCTTTAAAAATGCAAATCATGACAAGTCCTCTGCTTGGATATTAAATAATTTTTTCAGGGGAAAGGGGTCTTGTGTTATAATGAGTACTCATTTGGGCTTCAGGAAACAATGGGAACTCTGTGGGAGAGTCAGTGGCTGGCAGGTTTTGTATTGTCACTCCTTCAGGAGGAGACTCTGAGTTAGTTACCACGTGGCCAGCAAAGTCTTTTTTGAATCGGTTTTTGAAGGGATAGGGTAGTTATGGGATGATAATTGTTATGCCTCTGATAAGTAAGTTATAAAACTTGTAGCATTTGTCACCTGTGCCGTACTTGTGGGTAATCTCCACAGATTCAAGGTAGATCGCGTACTTTATGGTGTCAGAAATCTCCTTTCTCATTAGGAACATTTAAAATAATGAAATTTTCCTTTATTATATGAACAGTTCCTTACTGATGAAGCAGTAAGGGGGCCAGGCAGGCACCATATGCTTTTGAAGATAGTCACATGAGTGTGATGACATTGCTTGCCCGTTTACAGCGCAGGCTTGGACTCACAACCCCAAGACCAAGAGCCGCAAGCCCCACTGAGCTGGCCAGCTGACCCCAAAGTGTAGTATTCTTCAATGTTGATGAAACTGACCTGGGAAGTGACACTAGAAGCTCTTCCATTTCTCCTGGAATCCGCTTTTATGCCAGAACCCGTGGCAGGGATTGAGCCGATAACCGAACATACCTTGCTTCTCTTGGGCACATGGGTGTACAATGTGTCCCCGTTAGTCTTTGTAGCTGAGTTCTTGACCGTGAAATGGTAGCTGCAGAGGTGGGTGCCCTGTTCAGGCCTGGACAGCTGTGATGATCCATATTCTTCTGTCCTTTTGACTGGAATAGAGAAGCTAACTTGGGATCCATGGGTTGCAGGTGGCAGGGCCACACGGTGGTGGGAATGTGGGTCCCCGGAAGGCTATTTGGAAGCAGTGTGTGCTTGGGGCTATTAGGTGAGCAGGAAATGTGCTTTTACTCTTTTACTCCAACCAGCCTTCAGGTTCTCCATTACAGTTACCTTCCGACTTAGCCTCTGCCTTGGAGGAGCTGCAGCACCTCCCTTCATTTCATTCCTGTGTTTGGGGACAAAGCCCTGGTTTTTGCCAACAGATTTGCCTTTTTCTATGACCTACCTGTTGTGTTTGCTTCTCATTCACTCCATTCTCATTCCTTTGTCTTCCTTTATTAAAACACACACAAAACTTGCAAATCTTGCAATTCACCGCTCAGTTTCCATGCTCAGCCTTTCAAAGTCTCTTTGCCCAATCTGAAATAACTCCGTGGGCACTTGGCATTATTCTATTTTAAATTCTCTGTGTAGCACCCATAATTTTTTGATTTTTTTTTTATTGTGTCTTCCCTGAAGACTCTAAACGTTGAGAGCAGGTGTTGGCTCCGTGCACTACTGCCTCCCTTATTCCTCAAACAGTGTGCAATGTACTCTAATACAGACTTGATAAATACTTGATGAATGAAGTATGAAACCGTATCTTACTTTAGATAAGAAAAACGTGGGATATTAGGGGCGCCTGGGTGGCTCAGTTGGTAAAGCGTCCGACTTCGGCCAAGGTCACGATCTCACAGTTCATGGGTTCGAGCCCCGCGTCAGACTCTGTGCTGACAGCTCAGAGCCTGAAGCCGGCTTCGGATTCTGTGTCTCCCTCTCTCTCTGTTCCTCCACCACTCATGCTCTCTCTCTCTCTCTCTCAAAAATAAATAAACATTTTTAAAAAATGGATGTAATTTACAAATGAGCAAGAAGAATTACCTTTTTTGAGCTCCTACTGTTGGCAGGTGCAGGCATTCATTATCTCCTTCCGCCCTCACTAATTCCCAAAGAAGGAATATCTGCTGTTAATCTCATTTTGCAGATGAGGAAAGGAATTGCTGTACAGAGAAGTTAAGCCACTTGTTTAAAGCTAAACAATGATTAGTGGTAGAGGTAGGAATGGGATCCAAGGTTGTCTGACCACAGACCAGGGCCCGGGTGCATCACCGCCATGTTCTCCTGCCCTCATGATGTCACCGAGTGAAAATAAGGATGAAAGGAAAACAGTAAAATGGAGGCTTATATTTTGGGCGGAAGAAAAAGACTTGAAGGCAGGAAGAGCTAAGTACTATCAGAGAGGTTGACATGAGATGACTCAGAGTTCAGAGGGTATATCCTGCCTTCAAGAGCTGCCTCACAGACTACATGGGGTCAGGATGGGCAGAAGGGATCGGGGCAGAGTGCTCCCCAGTGACGGGAGGGTGTGAAGTGCTGGGAGTTTCATTTCACGGTCTTTAGAAAGAGGAACAAAACATTGCTGGGCAAATTACTACTGGAATTTGTAAGTAAAAGAGAAATGGAGATTATAGTACCTATGACAAGGTTCCATAGAGTACAGGTGGGGTAGTGATTGAGCACAGAGCATAGGTAACATTTCTTCGTACTCTCGTGGCCTGTTGCTTGCACCACTTCTTATTCCAGAAAAAGTCAGATGCACAACTGAGATAGATTAATATCTTAGAGAAGGAGTGCCCTCTTAATCCCCTAGCAGACAATTCGAGCATCCAGTTCCTGAAGAATGCGGTAACTGATAGCCTGCCTAAGTCTGTTAGAGTGAACCATCTTAAGGATTAAAAATACTTCTAGTTTTTTTGTTTTTGTCTTTTAAGTTACTGTTGCTGTACGTGAGAAGGAAATTTTCAACGTTTATTTGTTTTTGGGACAGAGAGAGACAGAGCATGAATGGGGGAGGGGCAGAGAGAGAGGGAGACACAGAATCGGAAACAGGCTCCAGGCTCTGAGCCATCAGCCCAGAGCCTGACGCGGGGCTCGAACTCCCGGACCGCGAGATCGTGACCTGGCTGAAGTCAGACGCTTAACCGACTGCGCCACCCAGGCGCCCCGAGAAGGAAATTTTGAAGTAGAGGTTTATGTAGTATCTTTTTAATGGGGGTATACTGCTTATTTTACCTTTCTACTTTTAATTCTGTGAATCCTCTTGCTGCCATAAAGAGGATTTGGCGATCACCGTAACTCGAGTCAAAGAATTTAGCCTTTTGGGCACGATATCTTCATCTGCAAAATGAAGGTACTGATACCAGACCACCAATCTCTCTGGTATTTTCAGAAAACGGGAAGAATGTGCCTGGCACGCAATATTCAAAATAGGTTATTTCAGGGGACCAAGAATACTAATAACATTGTGTTTAGTATGACTACATTAGCAGCTAGCCAGTTTAGTAAGTTCTCAAGTGCCAGGTGCTGGGCAAGGGTCAATAATACCCAGTTTAGTTGAGTCTTACCTGCTAGGTGAATTGTGTTTTTATGTCCATTTTACAGCTGGGGTAGCTGAGGCTGCTGAGATTGGAACTCAGGTCTAATTTAACTCTAGGTGCCTCATGCTCAACCTTTATATTCCTTCCACTAACACATCAGGATGTGGGTGGAGATCCTGACTGACATTTCTTGTCTACTTTTTCAGCCACATTGAGCCAGACACATGTTTTCCTAACTTCTGGGAAAGTTTTCACTACTCTTAAAGTTTGTTTTTTGAATTTATTTTGAGAGAGAGGGAGGAGGGAGGGTAGAAGGGAGAGAGAGAAAGAAAGAGAGGAAGAGAAAGGGGGAGGATCAGAGAGAGAGGGAGAGAGAGAATCCCAAGCAGGCTCTGAGCCGTCAGCACAGAACCCAGTGCAGGGCTCGAACTCAGAAACTGCAAGATCATGAACTGAGCTGAAATCAAGAGTTGGACGCTTAACTGACTGAGCCACCCAGGAGCCCTTTCAGTGTTCTTTAGAAATTACTGAACAGTAGAGGACTGTGGGAGAGGCTATATCCCAAGAAAGGCCAACCTCTCTGGTGTCCTTTCTGGTGTATCTACCTCTGCCCTGTAGATAAATGTTGATATGATTGTGTCACTCTGCTGCTCAAAATCCTGCCCCCCGCCCCAGTGATTTCCCATCCCTCAGGCCCTCCATGAGCTGGCCTTCATGTCTGGCTTCCTCTCTGGTCCTGTTCACCCCCTCAAGTTTTGACAGCCTGGCCACAGTAAACTCTTGCTTCCCAAGGAGCCATTCTGTAGCCAGTCTTCATGCTTTCCCTTGACCAAGTCCCATTCCTCCTTTGGGGGGAGGACATTGCCAGCATCCTGTGGTGTACCTGGAGACTCCTCCCAGCTGTGCAGAGTCCCTGGCAGTAATTTATGTGGTGTTCAAGCTTTTCTCTGCCCCTAAGGCTGTGAGCTCTCTGAAGTTAGGGTCAGGTCTTGTTCTCTTACTACCCTCTGTGCCTGGCACAATTCAGGGATTTGTTGAATGAAGGGAGAAGAAAGCATAAAATAATTTAAATGTGGTCACAATATTCATGCTTCTTGAACACAGATCTTTTCTTTAAAAAAAAAATTTTTTTTAACATTTATTTATTTTTGGGACAGAGAGAGACAGAGCATGAACGGGGGAGGGGCAGAGAGAGAGGGAGACACAGAATCTGAAACAGGCTCCAGGCTCTGAGCTGTCAGCACAGAGCCCGACGCGGGGCTTGAACTCACGGACCACGAGATCATGACCTGAGCCGAAGTCTTTCGCTCAACCGACTGAGCCGCCCAGGCGCCCCAACAAATCTTTTCTTCTAAGTATTCAAAGTACAGTAAAACCTTGATTTGCAAGCATAATTTGTTCCAGAAACATGCTTGTAATCCAAAGCACTTGTATATCAAAGCGAATTTTAAGTACCATTGGCCCAGTTGTGATCATGTGATGTTTGGCGACACCTACTACTTGTATTGCAAGACATCGCTCATTTATCAAGTTGAAATTTATTAGAAAGATTGCTTCGTCTTGCGGAACACTTGTGGAACAAGTTAATTGCAATCCAGGGTTTTACTGTATATTCATGTGTAATTTAAGACTGCATTAAGTTAGGTGTGGTGAGGCTGTTGGAGTCCGTCAACAAGGGGCCAGCTCTTCCAGAACCCCCACCGAGGCAGGATGTGGCAGGAGTTAGGAAGCAAGCAGAGCCTATCTGGCAGAGATGGGCTTGAGTCCTAGTTTACCCCTGAACTTCCAGATCACTGTGGTCAGAGTACTTTACCTCTCAAAGCCTCATTTTCCTCCACCATGAAGATGATGGTTTCTTTTTTTTTTTTTTTTTAAATTTTTTTTTTCAACGTTTATTTATTTTTTTTGGGACAGAGAGAGACAGAGCATGAACGGGGGAGGGGCAGAGAGAGAGGGAGACACAGAATCGGAAACAGGCTCCAGGCTCTGAGCCATCAGCCCAGAGCCCGACACGGGGCTCGAACTCACAGACCGCGAGATCGTGACCTGGCTGAAGTCGGACGCTTAACCGACTGCGCCACCCAGGCCCCTGAAGATGATGGTTTCTATCTTGAAGAATGATTCTAAGGACTTAATGAGATAATTAGTATGGTGTCTGATACATTCACGTGCACAGTACTATTAAGACACAAAGGGTGTTTTGCGATGTTTTTATCCTTATGGGTTACTAAGCAACCTCATTTAATAAGTTGATAGATACTGTTGCTTTCACATTGAATTTCCATGTTAGGATGCGAGAAATTTTGTATTCAGTGTGAGATAAAACAGAGTTGGACTCTTTCTTGAAGTTACTTTAGTAACGTCTCTAAGAGGGCTTTGTCAGTGGTGAAGTATCTGCACATAGGTACCTTTCATAATAAGGTTTGTAAAACATATTTATATTGGTCAACTAAAGGTTTATAGTTGGTCTTGTCACAAAAGTTTATATACTATAGAAGTTAGGGTTAGAGGATGATCAAAACTATTGTTTACATTGAAAAGCCTTCTGACCACAACTCCAGTTTGATCATTTGATGTAAATTGCTAATAAAGTCCAAGGGAGAGATAAATGGAAGCTCTCTCTCTTTCTGTCCGTCTCCATCCATCCATCCATCCATCCATCCATCCATCCATCTATCCATCCATCCATTTGCCCATGTATCTGTAAGAAATGGAAGGAAGAGCCTTGAACTACAGGCCAGCTCTTCCACAAGAACCCCTATGGTATAATAACTACCCACTTTCTGACATTGGAAAGCATCCATTTCTGCACTTGTGGCTCCCAAATCATCTCAGTGGCGCAGGGTCGCTAAAGGTGCTACAGTTGATGATGATAAGCAGTGCTGAATAGAAAATGTGGTTTCCTGGGAAACTGATGCATTCGCCTCTTCTTAGCAGCGAAAATCCTATCAAGAGCCTCTGTGATATGGCAGAAAATGCCTGGTAGTTTCTTGCCTGCTGTCTGCAATGGGCCTTTCTGATTTCACCCTTGTCCCATTATGGTCTCATCTCAACAAGGCAGCCAGAGGGATCCTTTTGGAGTGAAACTTAGATCTTGTCACCTTTTACACAGAGTTCTGCAATGGTTTCCCACTGGAGTTGACACCTATGTCCTTAAGACAGCTTTACTTGTTCCTGACCTTGCCTCCCGTTCCTCGCCTCTTCTGCTTCAACCGCCATGTTTCCTATCTCAAACAATCCAGGCACATGTCATTTTAGGGCCTTTGCACTTTCAGTCTCTGAACATGAAATTCTCTTTCACCTCTACATGGTTCACTCTGAGTTTATTCAGGTCTCCGATAGAACATCAGCTCACTGGGGGCATTTTCCTACTTTCCCATTTAAGATATCTCTTTACCCTCCCTTACTTTTCTGAGCTCTTGCAAATCCCTCGCCTATCAGACATTTGATTATTTCCTGTCTCTGTCTCCACTAGA
Organism: Leopardus geoffroyi; assembly: GCF_018350155.1. Taxonomy (NCBI): domain Eukaryota; kingdom Metazoa; phylum Chordata; class Mammalia; order Carnivora; family Felidae; genus Leopardus; species Leopardus geoffroyi. The sequence continues at coordinate 138,226,037 of NC_059326.1, forward strand.
ATGATAGTGAAGGCAGGTAGTTTGTTGTAACCACAGCACCTGTACCATGCAGTAGATCTCTTCAATGGATGAATGTATGGGGAAACATGGTGGTTGGTTCTGCCTCCCTTGTGAACTATGGACACACCATTCCCTCACCTTCTGTGTCATTGGGGGTTGTGATGGCCAAATGGGACAGCGTATACAGAAGTGCCTTATGAACAGCGATCACTAAGAAAATGCAAGGTGTTATTCTTACCCCTTTAATTACATACTTAGATTAATTACATACTTAGGCTTTGGGATTGGTTCTTTGTGTTGGTTGCTACAGATGTTCAGGTCTTGCTGGGCGATGTGCTGAAATAGGAAGAAAGAATGGATTCCAATTGACTTTTGGCTGAACGTTGCCTTTGGTGAAGCCAATATTTGGCAGCTTTGTATGTACGTCCTATTTTTCACGAGCAGAGAACCCTGACCAGTCGACCTGAAGATATAGAGAAAGTTCAAAGTATGGGGCTAAAAAGGACAAGGCCAGAAAAATGGGCTCCTGTGTTCTAAAGCCACTGTCAATTCTAAAGTGGGACTGGGAATGGGAAAGGAATCGCTTAGTGTGCCCTCTCCTCCCAACACTGCTGTTTGTGACACAGGAGAGATGGACTTACGGCGGGGGGGGCGGGGGGTGGGTGGCCATTAATTGGACGTGGGTAGTTTGGAAAAGCACATTCTGTGATGTGTCACAAGGAGACATTTCCCATAGTGCGTCTTTTGCCCTCAGTTCTTTTTTTCTTTTGTAATCTTAAATCAATTTTATTTAATATACAGTGTTTTATTAGTTTCAGGTAGAAGTACGATGAGTCCACAATTCTATGTGTTACTCAGTGCTCATCCTGATAAGTGCACTCTTAATCCCCTTCACCTATTTTTCCCTTGGACCTACCTCCCCTCTGGCAACCACCAGTTGTCTATATTTAAGAGTCTGTTTTGTTTCTTTCTTCTTTTTTTGTTCTTTTTTTTTTTTTTTCAAATTCCACACGTAAGTGAAATCCTATGGTATTTGTTTTTCTCCTACTGACCTACTGCGCTTAGCACTCCATCTTCTAGGTCCATCCATGTTGTTGCAAATGGGAAGAACTCATTTTTAAAAAATTTAAAATCCCAGTGTACTTAGCATATGTTGTTATATTAGTTTCAGGTGCATGAGATAGTGATTCACCCCTTCCATGTATGGAAGTGCCCTCAGTTCTTGATTTTGATCAGATGAAATATTCTTTGCAAGCATCAAAATTCAGCTCTTGCCTGCCCACCCCCTTCCTTTTTACCCAAGGTGTTTCCAGATTCCAGTTCCTGGTAGGGTGGATATATCTCTCTCCTTGTTTTCCTGTATTTTCCATCTTGCCCCTTTTCTGCTTCAGTTAACATGTTAGTTGCTTTGTTCTTCTAGCCCTTTCTCCTCTTGCCATTGCCGTCACTCCCCAGCCCATTGCTGCTGCTGTTTTCTCCTTTCCCTCCCCACTGAGCCCTCATCCTCTCCTTTTCGTTCATTGCCTCCCACACCCTCTTCTGGAGCTAGGGCTATATGGGGTTTTGGTGCTCTTTCCTCATTGCCCTGTGCCCTCAGTTTCTGTGGCTTCATGTTTGCCATGCTGCGGCTCGGCTGGCTTTTACCTGCACTTGTTCCCGTTCAAGCAGGAGAAGAGTAAAGGAGGAGAGGCGCGGGTCCTGGCCTCATGGTGTGTACTTTGACAGAGGGGATGAGAATGGAGGAAGAGAAGAGGCAAGAGCATGAGGAGAGATGGATGTTGTGCTGTGAGCTTTGGGGAACTTGGACAGCGTTGATTGATTCTGCTCCTGACTCGTGTCCATAAAAGCCTTTCTTTCCGAGTTCCTGGAGGAGGAGCACGGGGTGAGGTGGTAAATCTTCCAACTAGTGGCTTGGAGCACGTGAAAAGCATTGGATGGAGGGTGAAGACCTGGGTCTGCAATGCGGTGGGACCCGGAACAAGGCACCTGCTGGTACGGCGTTTAGTTTCCTCACCTTGAAGTCAGATATTTATCAGATGAGCTCTGAGGCTTCTTAGAGCCCTGTATTTTGTAAATTTCTGAATCCTTACTTCTCTGCGCAGGCATTCCTGATTCTTGTATCTTTGTGCTAGTCATTACTTGGTAGGACAATCAGTACTGTTGTTTAAGAATGGCCTCTGTGTGTGTGTGTGTGCATGTGTGTGCGTTTGCGTGTCGTTGGTAGAGAGTAGAATTTGTGTTCTGGCACAGATGCTGGTCAGATGAGGAGGAGAAAGGGCACTGTTCCATTCTTTTCTACCCTCATAAGAGGGACTTCCTGTGGAATGCTGGAGCTACGTGTTCTACCCTGAAATAAGAATAGGGACCGTTGTGTCCCTGTTCTTTGCCCAGGAGTTATCAATTCACGGAAACTTAGGGTTCTTTGTATCGCTGATAGTCTTGGTTTTGGTTTGGCACATTCAGTGCTGTCTGTGGACCCACACTGACTTTCACATGAGATCTGGTTTGACATACATTTGTAGACCTCAAGCATTGAAAAATAACCAAGTGATATTATTGTCTGCTTAAGTTCAACCCACATCTTCGGCTCAGGTCATGATCTCACGGTTCGTGGGTTCGAGCCCCACATCAGGCTCTGTGCCGACACCTCAGAGCCTGGAGCCTGCTTCGGATTATCTCCCTCTCTCTCTCTCTCTGCCTCTCCCCTATGCACATTCTCTCTCTCTCTTTCTCTTAAATAAACTTAAAAAATTTCTCAGAGCCTGGAGCCTGCTTCGGATTCTGTGTCTCCCTCTCTCTCTGCTCCTCACCTGTGCACATTCTCTCTCTCTTTCTCTCAAAAGTAAATAAACTTAAAAAAAATTTCTGTTTTTAAGTCACCTGGGGGCGGGGGGCACCTGGGTGGCTCAGTCACTTAAGTGTCCGACTTCGGCTCAGGTCATGATCTCACAGTTCATCAGTTTGAGCCCCGCATCGGGCTCTGTGCTGACAGCTCAGAGCCTGGAGCCTGCTTCAGATTCTGTGTCTCCCTCTCTCTCTGCCCCTTCCCTGCTCATGCTTTCTCTTTCTCTCTCTCAAAAATAAATAAACCACACACAAAAAATTAAATTTCCCCATAATACATTGGGAAGAAAAGTGTTTTCCTTTGGGGGACAAAAGTTTTCCTTTGAGGAAAAAAAAAAATGGTTTTCCTTCAGGAAAAAACTTTTAATGTCGTCTGTTTAGTGTCTGTAAGGCCCCTCTGACTCTAGGATCCCCTCTGGTGGTCTATATTGGAAGATCAAGTTCCCCCACCCTCATTTTCTTTTTTATTTATTTTTTTTATTTTTAAAGGTTTATCTATTTTTGAGAGAGAGAGAGAGAGAGAATGCTAGCTCACCACGTATGAGTGGGGGAGGTGCACAGAGAGGGAGACAGAGAATCCCAAGTAGGCTCTGCATTGTCAGCACAGAGCTCGACAAGGTGCTTGAACTCACGAACCATGAGATCATGACCTGAGCTGAAGTTGGACACTTAACCGACTGAGCCACCCAGGCGCCTTATGGGGAACTTTAATATACAAAATGGACATAACTTCTTTATTATAAATGTATTCTTCAAATATAAATATATTAAATTTATTAATTCACTGAGAACAGTGACTTAGCCTGGCAGTTCAGGTCCTTTCCAGTGTATTAAAATTTGGTAATTAATACATTTAAGCGAATGAAAGGTTTTTAGATTTAAAAATAATTAGAAACCTATTTTCCACAGTGAAATTTAAATGGGATGCTTGAGAACTCTCACCGTGTCTGTTAGTCTCTGTTAGAATCCATAGTTCCCTGATCTCAGTTTGAAAACCACTAAGGTAGAGAATGAAAATGAATTAACCATCAACCCAAGGAGCTAGGAAACTGAACCAAAAGAATAAGGGAGTGATTAGATTTTTTTTTTTTTTTTTTAATTTGAGGGAGGGTAGGGGCAGAGACGGAGAGAGAGAGAATCTTAAACACGCTGAGTGTGGAGCCAGATGTGGGATTCAATCCCACAACCCTGGGATCATGACCTGAACCAAAATCAAGAGTTGAGAGCTCAACTGACTGAGCCACCCAGGCCACACCAAGTGAGAGATTAATTTAAACACACACACACACACACACACACACACACACACACACAGCCCAAAATACCACTTGTCTAGACCCACGTATTCTTTTCATACTAAAGCTATTAATCTAGAATTCTATACCAGGTATCATAGATTCTAGATTTGCAAGACTAGATCAGTCTTTATTTAGCTCTGTCCTCTGTTACAATGCATAAAGAAGCAAAACAAAAACAAACAAGCCCTATGTTCTGGTTGTGCTTATTCCTTAAGCTAATGCAATCTTTGTCATCTTTGGACATCTGTGATCCCGACAAGGCTCTCACTGTAGAACTGAACTCTGTGCCCTGTCCTTCCCTCCATTGTTCTGTGCTTTCTCCCTTGGGGCCTGCAGAACATGTCAGAGCCCTTGTCTGCATGATAGACCCTCAGATATTTGTAACAGTGAACATTTAACCATGATTCTTCTCTTCTTTGGCAAAACAGTCCCAGTTCCTTCAATTGTTCTTCATATGACAACATGGTTTCTCTGTCCCTTTGGCATCCTTGTCCTTTTCCTCTGAATGTATTGTCAGTTTTGTCTATATTTAAGTATTCCATGGCCCACGTATGTCTGATGGAGAGCAGAGCCAGACCATACCCATTTAGTGGAGTTATTAGATTTTCATCCATGCAGGGTAGGGTAGAGTTAGCATTTTTGGGTGGTGGTCTCAGTGATAAGTCACGCTTAGTTAATTAGTGAAAATCCTAACATATGTCCAGTTAAACTGCAATTTACTTCATTATTTTTTTTTAATATTTGTTTATTTTTGAGAGAGAGAGCAAACACAACTGGGAGAGGGGCAGAGAGAGAGAGAGAGAGAGAGAGAGAGAGAGACCCAGAATCCGAAGCAGATTCCAGGCTCTGAGCTGTCAGCACAGAGCCGGACACGGGGCTCGGACCCATGAACCATGGGATCATGACCTGAGCCATAGTCGGATGCTTAGCCGACTGAGCCACCCAGGCATCCCTCCTTCATTTCTTGTTTATGCACTGGCTTGTTTTGGAACCAAGCACAGGACGTTTCTTCCTCAAGAATTACTGGGATGATATAAGAGTATATGTTACACCTAGAATTTTCTTACACCTAAGCCAGTACATTTTCTCCTATGGTCTGCTTGAAGTGTCATAAATATATTCAGTTTCTAGGAATGCTTTGTTTTCATACATCTGTGAGTAAGTCTGTCTTTTTTTATTCTATTTTTTATTAAAAAAACTTTTTTAATGTTTATTTTTTGGGGGTGGGGGAGTAGCAGAGAGAGGGAGACACAGAATCTGAAGCAGGCTCCAGGCCCTGAACTATCAGCACAGAGCCCGACATGAGGCTTGAACTCAGAGAGATCATGACCTGAGCTGAAGTCAGATGCTTAAGTGATTTAACCACCCAGATGCCCCAAGTTAGTGATTTTAAAAGGAAGCAAACTAAGGAGGTTTTTAAAACCTACTTCAGTTTTTTTCTTGAGGAATTTGGAGTAATTTACTGACCCCTGTCATGAATTTTGGTTTCTTACTCAATTTAGCTTTGGTACAGAAACAAAGGCTATTTCACTTCTGTAGTGGCAAATCATTACATCAAGTGTGAAAGTCATGGAGAATTTTTGACTTGTGTGTTTATATTTACCTGACTTTATTGCAGAGGTATGAAAAATGGGTGGCTTTTAAATATTAACATATGCATTTAATTTATGGCAATTATTCCTTTTAGCAAATAACTGTTAAGTATGTAATTCAGATCTTTTAAATACTTGACAGTTTTTTTGTCTTTGTGTTCTGTCAGCTGCTGAGAGAGACATGGTGAAGTCTAACATTGTGATTATGGATTGGTCCAGCTCTTGGGCTTGTTAATTTCTTTTTTTTTTATACAGATTTAATAGTATGATAACCTACTTTTCAACTGAAGATGATACAGACTTCCTCTTTCCAAGTCTTACTATGTCTTACTTTAAAAATCTACTTTTTCTGATACTATTTTGGCCATACTAGCTTTCTTTCAGTTGGTACATCTTTTTACCTTTTTTTTTTTAATGTTTGTTTGTTTGTTTATTTATTTATTTATTTTCAACGTTTATTTATTTTTGGGACAGAGAGAGACAGAGCATGAACGGGGGAGGGGCAGAGAGAGAGGGAGACACAGAATCGGAAACAGGGTCCAGGCTCTGAGCCATCAGCCCAGAGCCTGAGGCGGGGCTCGAACTCCCGGACCACGAGATCGTGACCTGGCTGAAGTCGGACGCTTAACCGACTGCGCAACCCAGGCGCCCCTAATGTTTATTTTTGAGAGAGGGAGAAAGAGCGTGAGCAAGGGAGGAGTAGAGAGAGGGAGACACAGAATCCGAAGCAGGTTCCAGGCTCTGAGCTGTCAGCACAGAGCCTGACGTGGGACTTGAATTCATAAACCACAAGATCATGACCTGAGCCAAAGTCGGAAACTTAACCGGCTGAGCCACCCAAGCGCACCTATCTTTTTACTTTTAAACTTTCTGTGTTATTTTTATTTTTGAGTTAAAAGATTCCCTTCTGACTGTGTTAGTTCTTATTTGGATCAGTTCATTTACACTTAATACACTTGCTGATATATTTGGATTTATATCCTATAACCATCTATTTGACATACGTTTTTGTTTCTCCCATCTTTCTGATTAATAAAATATTTTCTAATTGAGTTTTTCTTTTTATAACTTGTTAATTACATGTTTTTATACTAATGTTTACTTGCAACTTAAAACATGTATATTTGACATGAGCATAATAAGCTATTACTTTTAACATTTGCCCCAAACTGGTAGATACTTGAATTCCATTTACCTTTCACATTATTGTCGACAGACATAGTTCCACAAATACTATAAACACTGTGACATAGTTACTGTTTGGTGCATTAGATACTCATTATATCTACTATTTGATATCTCCTTTTGGGTGTCTATGTTTCAGATCCTTTTATTTCTGCTTGAATAATTCCCTTTGTATTTCTTTCATTGCTGACCTGCTGGTGATGAATTCCTCAGTATTTGAAACATTTTAATTTCAGCTTCATTTTTAAGAATGATGGGCATAGAATTTTAGGACATCCATTATTTTCTGTCATCACTTGAAAGATACCATTCTGTTTTCTGACTTCCATAACTTGTCTGAGTCGTTCTCTTCTTTCTGGAATTTTAATGCATTTTGTCCTTTTTTCCATAGTTCTCTGATGCCTTTAAGAATAGGACTTTGTGGGGCACCAGGGTGGCTCAGTCGATTAAGCATCTGACTTTGGTTCAGGTCATGATCTCACGGTTTGTGAGTTTGAGCTCCACGTCGGGCTCTGTGCTGATGGCTCAGAGCCTGGAGCCTGCTTTGGATTCTGTGTCTCCCTCTCTCTCTGCTCCTTCCCCACTCACACTCTGTTTGTGTCTCTCAAAATTGAATAAACATTAAAAAAAAAAAAAAAGGCTTGAATTGGAAAATCTGTGGCTAAATATAAAGAACTTAAAAAAAAAAAAAAAAGAAGAATAGGACTTTGTAATTTTTCTGTCTTTATTTTCTAGTCGTTGTCGGCAGGAACGCTGGCCTGCTGTGGACTGTTTCGTCCTGTCTGGAAATAGAAGCCATTCCTACTTGAAAGGCTCTTTCCGAAGAAATGTCTTAGAAGCCTTTGAAGTCCTTTTGGTTTATCTTCCCCAAGAAAATGATATTCTGATAGCCCCCTCAGATTTAACCAATTTGCATTCACCTATATTTTGTTGATTTAGTTTTGCTTTGGGATAAGAAATTTGAATGGTCTTGAGATTTTACGCTACACAAAAGGTGGCTTGAACATGCTTTGAAGTCAGTGGTTCCTAAACTTTTTGGACCATATGTTTCTGTACACTCAGAAGAATCTCTAACTAAAAGAGTTTCTCCCCAGATGAATGCCTGAAACCCTGCATACATTTTTTTTTTAATTTTTTTTTTCAACGTTTTATTTATTTTTGGGACAGAGAGAGACAGAGCATGAACGGGGGAGGGGCAGAGAGAGAGGGAGACACAGAACCGGAAACAGGCTCCAGGCTCTGAGCCATCAGCCCAGAGCCCGACACGGGGCTCGAACTCACGGACCGCGAGATCGTGACCTGGCTGAAGTCGGACACTTAACCGACTGCGCCAGCCAGGCGCCCCCCCTGCATACATTTTGAGGTGCCTAAGGAGCATTGCTTTTCCCTCCCCTCTCCACTCCTCCTCTCCCTGTGGATTTCAGGGTGAGAATCATCGTGTTAAGTACATGAAACAGAGGTTGAGGTGAATGTAAAGGTGTAGTAAGTCACTACATGCTTGAGCACTGCTGTTGGTATGGTCACATGTTGGGAAGAAAAGTGTGCTGGGCCTGGGATGGCAAGATGTGGATTTGGGTTTGTGCTTCTGCCACTCACTGGACCTCATAGTACCGGGGTTTTCATTTTGACAGTGGGAGTCATGGTAATCTTTCCTAGGACTTGCTGTGGGAATAAGATGAGAAGATACACAATAAGGCACTTTGTAAATCATGAAACACTGTGCATATAAAAGATAATATGTGTGTTTAGATGTGTCTAGATCTATAATATGTGCACACACATACAGGAAATAATTTCTGCATTTTCTCATGTCTGTTGAAAGAAGTACTTAAACAGAGCAACTTAGAAGAGAAGGCTTAGTGCCTGTAGTAGTTTCTTTGGCATTGTGCTTGAAGAATGGAAAGCAGATGACCTAACTTGGAGCTTGGGGCAGAAATCAAGACACTCTATACTGTCCATCTGGTTCTGGAGTCTTGATCTAGTTAGTGGTAACTAGTTCCTGTACTTGTATTTACTTAGGAATTTGGATAATACACTTGAGAAAATTTTCAAGAATCTCCAAACATACTTAACACTGCTCTTCAGAGAAGGTTCTATGCAGAATTATTTTTTGTTGTTAAGAAGACCGGTTTCAGATCAAATCAAGTATCAGATCAAATTTGATAATTGACTTAGGGCATTATGTTGATATTAGCATAATGGCTTTCATTGGCATATATTAGTAAACTTCCAGTACAGTATTTGGTATCTTAGTTAACATGTACCCTTATTGTAGTTGCATCATAAAAATTACTCTAGGGGCGCCTGGGTGGCTCGTCGGTTAAGCATCCGACTTCGGCTCAGGTCATGATCTCACGGTCTGTGGGTTCGAGCCCCGCATCGGGCTCTGTGCTGACAGCTCAGAGCCTGGAGCCTGCTTCCGATTCTGTGTCTCCCTCTCTCTCTGGCCCTCCCCTGCTCATGTTCTGTCTCTCTCTGTCGCAAAAATAAATAAAAACATTAAAAAAAAGTTAAAAAAAATAAAAATAAAAATTACTCTATATAAAGACTATGCAGAATACCTTGAAAAACAATAGTACATGTTTTACTATCCTATAAAAAGATGACCATTGTTATTATTAAGTTCCCATTTCTATTTAGTTATGTAAAGTTAGAGTTGAATTATATGCATACTTTTGAGAATATGAGGAAATCCATAAACCTTTCCTCAGAAGAATGGACACATACACATAAAAAAGAGAGTTTGGCTTACAATTTTTAAGGGGTTCCCAGACCAGCTGAAACCTATTTATGGATTCTTCCTGTGGCCCCAAATTAAGAAACCCCACTATAAAAAGATGCATACTTTGTTCTCATTGTCATAATTTGAAACTATAGTATTTATTGCCTATTCATGCCAGATACTTTAGAAACTAGGTGGTTAAGTTTGTTGAGCATACAACACTGTTACTAACCAAATAGAATTACACATACATTGTCTATAGAGGATGCGAGTTAAGACTATAGGGAGAGCATTAGCACAGGGATATTCAGTGAGTATGATAATACAGGCACCAAGTTACTCAAGGTATTTAGAGACCTAGATCAATGAAAACATATTTAGAATGTGCACATTGGTGTCGATCATTTCCATCTGAAACATTCATCGGAAGAGGAATAAAAAAGTTGTATGAAAGAAATAGTATGAAATCTTCGGGTCACATGAAACTTTTTTGGTTGTTGGAGAAGAAATCCACAAATGTCACAGCATTTCAACAGAAAGCTTGGTCTTTCAGAAGTATTGATGAGTTTTACAAGCAGAATTTCTTTGAGATGCTTCATGGTAAAAAATGTTGGTTTAATTTACGTGCATGTGTGTTTGTATTGAGGTATATTTAGTATGGTTGTAGTTCAGCTTTTTTACTCAATATTTGTTCTCATTTTCCATGTTATTGTCCTGTAGAGATTTTACAAGAGTACTTGAGTGCTTTTTATTTGGGCAAGAATAGATAACTGGTGGTACATCTTCATTGTTCAGAGAGGAAAGGCACTGATTCTCATGTTCATCTAAACTGGTGGACTTGAGAAAGTGAAAATTTTGAACTGCTTAAGGCAAACATGAATGGAAAAAGGAAGACCAGAGTTCTTAAAGTTGAAATTTGATCTTACTGCTAACAATGTTGACAATATTTAGTAGTACACTTTAATAAAAGTGGGCAATAAATGTCACTGGTAAGGGAAAAAAGGTAAATGATATTAAGGAGGAAATGTTTACTCTCCATAAATTGGAAATAAAAGTTTTGGCAAGGTTGCAACGAAAAGAATACTCGTGACCAGCACAGGTGGCAATGAAATTTGAGAGAACATTATTGGAGAGCAGTTCGGCAATTTGTGACCAGCTTTCACACTTTTGGAACCATTTCTGGAATTTTATTCTACAAAAGTAAAGCATAATGTACATGAAAAGGTTTGGTGGAATATTAACAATGTTAACCTAGAAACAATCTTAAAGTACAACATTACAAGGATGATAGAGTAAAATGTAGAAGGAACATTATAGTTGATGGAATGCAATTAAAAATGATGCCAAAAATCATAACATGGAAAATTACTTTTGACAGAAAAGCACAACCATATGTGTATTTAAGCTGTGATGATCGCTCTCTAAGAGTTAGCCGTGTGTTGAACAAAGACTGGGAGTCAATGGAAGAATGAAAACAAGTTGGTACTTTTGGGTGGTGTCAGGATGGATGGGATTGATTTCATTGCTACCATTTTTTTCAGTAATGATAAATTTTAGACCGCCTTCTGACTTTATGTGCTTATGAATTTTTGTGTTTAATATGGAATTATTGGAAATTGAGACATGTGGAATGAGGCCTTTTCTCCCCCCTAATAGAGGCTTTTGTTCCAAAACGATTTGCTGGGTCACCTGTTCTTTCTGCACTGGCTTCACATGTCACCTTTATTACATACTTTTTATACGTCTGCTTCTGGACTTCATACTTAGTCGTCTGTCTTTGTGCCCCTGTCATGCTATTTAAATTATTATGGTTCTGTTGTATGCTTTGCTTTGAGCTGGGGCAAATTCAGACCCCACCCTGCGTAGCCCAAGCATAGCATTATCTTTCTCCCAACTGTTTCTAGTCTTGTGTATCTGTTCTTCCAGATGCACTTTAAAATAAGCTCACTTCATTTGAAAAATTAAGTTTGGGTTTTGACTAGAGCACGTTAAATTTTTGGGTTTACTTGGGGAGATATTTTTGCCTGTTAAGCCTCTTACTGTGTCCACAATTTTCAGTGAAATGAGTGTGTGTTGTTTTTAAACTTGGGATAGAGTGAGCTGGCAGAAAGGTGATGACACATGTTCAGCATTTCTCCCTAGAAGCACAGCGATTCTGATAGTGATGTAGACGAATTCACTTGGGAAAGCTTAAAGTTTTAATTGTCCAAAACAAAGTATGAAATGACTCCCAAGTGGAGAAGCGATGGAGGTACATGGGAATTCTGTAAGTTGGAATTTATCTTTTCCATTAATAAAATCAACGACCCTTTAAGAAAAAGAGCAGGTTTTCGGTGGCCACAGTGGTTAGAAAGACCCCAATCTGACCCCCAAATCCATATATGTTTTATTTCTGGCCTGTTGTTGTTTATCTTCTTGTATCAATGTAGAGCATGGTGTGGTCTCAAAAAGAAGGCAAACCTGAATTGTAAAACTGTTCTGTTTGGTGGTGAATTGCTTTGGAAAGGGTTGCAGCTAAACTCCTGTATAAATTGTGGGTGGTCCTTGTTCACCCAACCAAATAAAATAGTAATGTGATGGTTGTTTTGACCAGATCCAGATTAGATATCCTTTTGATCTATGGAAAACTTTGATTTATTTATACAATTTGTTTTCTTTATCAAAAAAAAAAAAAAAAAAAAAAAAGGACCAGTCAGGTCAGATTCTGTTCGCAGACAATTAACAGTCTCTTTAGCAACCAGGAACATGACTAACACAAGCTGTCCTTCCTTTTTTAGGAAATGGAATTTCATCGAAGTTTCCTCTTTGTCATGTCAGACATTTGTTACTGTTTTTTTACTTTTCAGATCCTCTTCCTGAACTTTTTTGGAAGCTGTCGTATGATGCATTTTTCTTGGTGTGTTACTTTCTATTGACGATATTTGTGTATGTTTGCACACGCTCACATGCAGAGAAAGGACAATCCAAAATTATAAACTCGTGTTTTTTTCCATGAAACCACAATTTGTGTTATTACCAGTTCATAATTAATGATAATATTTCAGGGGCACCTGGGTGGCTCAGTTGGTTAAGTGTCCAACTACGGGTCAGGTCATGATCTCGTGGTTCATGGGTTCGAGCCCTGCACTGGGCTCTGTGCTGACAGTTCAGAGCCTGGAGTCTGCTTTGGATTCTGTGTCTTCTACTCTCACTGTTCTCCCCTACTCCCGCTCTGTCTCTCAAAAATAAATAAAGATTAAAATTTAAAAAAAAGATGATTTTTTTTTTTAACATTTATTCATTTTTGAGAGTGAGAGAGACAGAGCATGAGCAGGGGAGGGGCAGAGAGAGAAGGAGACACAGAATCTGAAGCAGGCTCCAGGCTCCGAGCTGTCAGCACAGGGCCCGATGCGGGGCTTGAACTCATGGACCTCGAGATCCTGACCTGAGCCGAAGTCAGATGCTCAACCGACTGAGCCGCCCAGGGACCCCAGATAATGTTTCATGTGTGTGATGGATTACAAACTGCCAGGAAAACAGCCGTTTTATTTTTAAAGTTTAGATGAAATATCCATGTGATTATTGGAGAAAGGAGTTATGCACTGATTTTGTTTCTGCTACTGACTGGCATAGTTCTTGATATCCTACAGAATATAGTGCTGAGACCCATCAAAGGCAAACAGATGTTAAGGAGACTGTGTAGAATTTCCTCTGTTTCCTTTCCTCCCCTATCACGGGGGGAGGAACTTGCCAAGAGCGGGTTTGTTTTTGTTGGGCAAGCACACAAAAACCCAGATGCTTCTCTGCACTGGGCCAAGCTCTGGAGGCCCTCCAAAGTGGGGGACCCTTTCCACCTCCTAGTTTCCATTTTGCTGCCACTCCCATAGGCTGGGTGGAATGTACCATCTCTCTGGAGGACTCTCTTTGTATTGTTTGCGTGTGTGTGTGTGTGTGTGTGTGTGTGTGTGTGTAGGGAGTGTCCTGAATCCTCAGAGTCTTCAAGCATCCCAAGATGGTCTGGCAATCTTGTCCATCACTGCCTCTCTCTCGGTTGTAGCACTGCTGATCTAGTCCCTCTACATAGCCTCTGGATGATAACATACCAAAGAGTCCTCACCTGCTGCCTGCTTCCTTGGCATACCTTCTTTCCTTGGAGTGTGCCTCTGGGACCCAAAGGCAGCTCCTCTCCTTTGGACCGGGGAACTTAGCAGGCTTTGTGCCAACCAGAAGCTCTCAGGAGAAAGTGTAAGGCCAGGCCGGATGAGAAAGAGGACCTGGAATTCCCTCAGAGAAGACAAATAGCACTTGGAAACGGCACAACAAGCGTGGGAGCATGTGGTGCAATTTATTTGGCAAAGTTCGTGAGTGTTTAAAGTTCTTACCACCTACTGTGATCCACTCTAGGGTAAGGCAATAACTAATAATAATTGTTTTGAGGGGCACCTGGGTGGCTCGGTCGGTTGAGTGTCGGACTTCGGCTCAGGTCATGATCTCACCGTTCCCGAGTTCAAGCCCCGCGTCGGGCTCTGTGCTGACAAATCGGAGCCTGGAGCCTGCTTTGGATTCTGTGTTTCCCTCTCTCTCTGCCCCTCCCCCTCTCGCATAAAATAAATACATGCTAAAAAATTTTTTTAAAAATAATTGTTTTGAACCTTTGTACTATGGTAGTATATTAGGAACAGAAAAAAAAAATAGAATCAATGATGTTTCTTAGGTAGGAAATAAAGGACAACAAAGTTGAATCATATTTCTATAGCTAGTAAATTTTAAAAGATTTCTTCCCTATGCTTTGGACTTCTTCAGGTTTAAAAACAGAACAAACCAGCTCTGACACCCATACTTTAATATATCAGAAAGCACCTGTCATTGAAAGTATTTGTTATCGGAAATGAGGATTTGTGATTGAGTCTCAGCCACGTGAAATGAACATTAACAATGCTGTTTGGGACCCCAGCCCTTTTGACTGTGTGTTTTTTTTAGAGCCAGGGCAAGAAAGTGTGACGATGCCTCAACTTAACTCATTTTTTAGGGGCAGATGACCGTCTATGCAAAGTTTGGCAAAAATGTTTATCTTCCTGAAGATGCCGAGTTTTACTTTATTTATGATGGATCTCATCAGAGACACATCGTGATTGCACGGCGCACTGAGGATAATGTTCTCCAATCCAGCGTTCCAGGTAAGGTATAATCTTCACTCTGCACTTGAGAATTCTGTCTGGAAGGCTCTTTCCTCCAGGGACATAGGCTGGGAAGAGGACCAAGAGGAGCAAGTAAACAGTGCTCCAAGTGGGATGGGTTTGGGTGAGAGGTGGAGAGAGGGTGGGGTAGGGGAGGGGACGGAGCCCCTGAGAAGGCACACAGTGGGTTATCCCGCTGAGGTTCTTCCAGCTCTGTCAGCCTTGCCTTCGACTGAGCAGACCCACCCTGCTGGCCGCACCCAACTTTCACAGTGGGCTCTGCTTTGGGTATAGTTGAATGGAGGACTCCCTGTATCTTAGGATCACCTCCTATTGTCCTACGGCCTACGGTCAGGGTGGCTCAGGCAGACCTGAGACGTGACCAGTAGGTTTTCATTCTCCCTGCCTACTTCGCCTGCACTGAGTCTGCTAGCCCTAGTGTCTGCCTGTCTCCCGCTTGCTCATTTTGGTGTCTGGGGTTCCTTCCATGGCACTCTGTGTATCTAGACTTGTCTTTACCAGATCTCAGGCTCCATAACTTTGTCTTCCCACCACCCAAATGTTCGTGTTCAGAAACTTGTCATTCTCCTACATGTCGTCTTTGATTACCGTGGTGACAGATGACAAGTTAATATTTCATGTTAGTGTTAAGAACTAATAGTTCTCAGATGCAGCTGTTTTTGAAATTTCATTGGAATGTGGGTTATGTATCTGAGACATCAAGTTGTAGCCACAGAGCGTAATGAAGGTGTTATTATTTGCAGGGGGGAGGATTTTGTTGTTTGGTTTATTGATGGATTGGTTTTCTTTAACCTAAATGCGTCTTTTAGGCCCTCTAAATTGCATTGTGGAGGGAACCTTCAGTTCTTTAATGGGTAAGTTGGCTTCATTTTTCGAGGAAAGATACTTTTTTTTAAAAAAAGTATTTCATATTTTTAGATAGAGATGGTGTGAATAGGGGAGAGGGAGAGACAGGAAGAATCTGAAGCAGGCTCTATGTGGAGCATAGAGCCAGACATGGGGCTGGAATTGCAAGACCCTGGCATCATTGCCTGAACTGACATAAAGAGACACTCATCTGATTGAGCCACCCAGGTGCCCCTAGAGAAAGGATATTTCTTTCTTTCTTTTTTAAAAAAAATTTAAAAAAAAAAAAATTTTTTTTTTTTTAATTTATTTTTGGGACAGAGAGAGACAGAGCATGAACGGGGGAGGGGCAGAGAGAGAGGGAGACACAGAATCGGAAACAGGCTCCAGGCTCTGAGCCATCAGCCCAGAGCCTGACGCGGGGCTCGAACTCACAGACCGCGAGATCGTGACCTGGCTGAAGTCGGATGCTTAACCGACTGCGCCACCCAGGCGCCCCCCAAAAAAATTTTTTTTAACATTTATTTATTTTTGAGAGCGTGCACAAGTGGGGGAATGGCAGAGAGAGAGGGAGACACAGAATCTGAAGCAGGTTTCAGGCTCTGAGCTGTCAGCACAGAGCCAGACATGGGGCTTGTACTCACAAACTGTGAGATCATGACCTGAGCCGAAGTCGGACGCTTACCCGACTGAGCCACTCGGGCGCCCCTAGAGGAAGGATATTTCTAAATGCTTCTGCAGTGTATCTGTTACATGTGGGAAGAAGGTAGACAGTTCACATGGAAACAACCCATAGTGAGAATTGCAGAGAGGTGCGAAGGCCCTTCAGCCCTACCTCGGCCTGGTCATCAGATCAATCTGTTGTCGCATTTCTGATGCCATGGGCAATTTTAAGCACTTCTCTCTCTGTTCCAGTAACTTCCATCCTTAGAAGAAAAAAAGCCAACCCTCTTTAATGGCACAGAGTCACTTTGTCTCTTTCTCCTTAGCCTTTGTCTTTCTGCTTTGACTTTTACATTGATGTCTTTACTGCCTTTTGCTCCCCACCTCCTTGCTTGATTTTCTCTTAGGAAAGTGTCTAGTGGGGGAAGAATGAAAATAACGAAAGTGCAATCCTAATATCAAAACTTCTGTCATTTTCTTTACTTGGACGCAGGGGTTAGCCTTCTTGCCATTCCTTGTGTGTTAACATCTTTTTGATGGTAATGTTGCCTGTTTTGAAGTGAGAGGTCTTACCTTAGTTTTAACAGAATCCGTACAGGCAGGTGACAGTCCCTGTTTCTGAACCTTAAATGTCTGCTGTTGCAGCTTTCCCATGGTAGCTTCTCGGAAGTGTGTAGAGTAGATTTCTGTAGTATGTACTCGAAGCTTACAGTCTGGGCGGGGGTGGGGGTGGGGTGGGGGGGTGGAGTTGCTATTTGGTGCCCGCACCAGTAGATCATTTTTAAAGACGTGATGTGAAATGGCACTGGTTCTCACTTAGTAAACTGGGATGCTCTTGTTCCTGTGAAGGCTCCTATTAGCCATTTGCTTGGCTATGATTGTAATAATCACAGAAGTTGGGTGGGACTAATTCCTGGAGCTTCTGTCAAGTGCAGCATAAAAATGTACCTGGAGAGTGGTTCACCCACCTGGACAAGATGAAGGGGGAGTATAAGGAGGGACAGGTGGCAGGATTCGATGACCACCCACAAGAGAAATACTAAGAGCACTTCCAAGAGACAGAAGCTTTTCTCAGAGGTGGCAGGGGTGGGGGGCAACGAACAACATACGTAAGTATTTCTGATGAGTTGTCTTCACCTACCCTAACTCGTAATTCGAAGGACCTCCGTGGAGCTACTTTATAAAACTATCATCTAAATAAATACCTAAAAATGGAAGAGTCAGGAGGAAGTGTCAGAGCAGGAAAGGGCCAAGGCCTTTAAAGTGACAAAGTTGGCTGAAGTTGGGAACTTAGCCTTTTGGAGAAGCACTGTCGAGACTTCTGGGTCGCCTAGATAGTGGCTCCTGCCACTTGAATCTTTGGGCTGCAATGAGGAGTGAAGAGCCATGTCCTTTCTCCCTGGCTCCTATGGATTTTGCTAACGAGAGGATGTGTCTTATTTGGTGTTGAGCAAATCCTAGGAACTTCATCTAGCTGTCCTGCATTAACCTGTGAGCAGCTTTGAACTTGAGAAAAAAAAACTGCAGAGAAATTTTGAGATATTTAAATATCATTCAGACCACTTTGCTTCATTGTGATCAAATACTTGGTCTTGTCAAAAGATTCTAATAAAATGCTTTAGAGCAAAAAAAAAAAAAAAAAAAAAACAAAGTGACAAAGTTGAATGAAGTGTTTGGGGTAGGAGTACGAGGTGAAGGTGTGCCAAGTAACAGTGTTGGATAATGATAGGAGAATAAACCCTGAAGTGCTCAGAGCTTAAAAAGGTTAGTTTTCAAATTGGGAGTTATAGAAAGAAAATGGAACCTGTTTTAATTTGGCCCCACAAGCCCAGCAACGTTTAAAGATGACTGGCTTCATTTCCCCTCTGCCTTGCTCTCCTGGAGCACGTGGTCTGCTTGGGCAGTGCAGTGAAACTAGTGACCCCTGACTGGGTGACCACCTCCTGTAGACTCTAGGTGAACTATTTCCTGTCTCGTTGTCCAGGCCACGGGCTTCAGGAGATGGTGATGGTGTCTGTGTGCCTCTGCTCAGAAGGTTACTCCCCGGTGATCATGGGCTCTGGCTCCGTGACCTACGTGGACAACATGGCCTGCAGGCTGGCTCGTTTGCTGGTCACCCAGGCTGATCGCCTCACAGCCAGTAGTCATCAGACCTTGCTGACTCCATTTGCCCTGACGGTGGGAGCTTTGCCTGCTTTGGATGAGGAGCTCGTGCTGGCTCTGACCCATCTGGAGATGCCTCTTGGGTGGACTGTCTTGGGAAATCACTCACTTGAAGGTGGGTCCTCACCAGAATATTCAGATGTCTTTTCTCTATATGCCTTATAATTTGTTGTCTGTCTCTGTGGGTTGATTTTCCTGCCCGTTTTTTGACCTGATCCTCACTCTGATATGGCTGGATTCCTTGAGATCCTGGGGCACTCGTCTCTGGGCTGGTTGATGCTATTCGGCTCTATTCAAGGCGGGGAAGAACTTTGCCTCAAAGAGGGAAGGACTGTTGCTTGGTGGTAGGGTCTTGCACCAGTTCCTTTGGGCTATGGCTCTACTTCCCTTGGCATCTGTTCTTGCCATGAGCTTGCTGCACTATTTACAAGTAACTAGAGTCATCAGGCAAGGAATAATAAGCAGTCAGCTCTGAGCAACTGAGCTATGGGAGTATGGCCATGCAGGAAATAGAATCACTATGTGGACATCTTTAAAACGCCAGTGTCACTGAGAGTATCCAGATGTTTGTGCTAACTTTTGGAGATATCTCTGGAATGGTTCCTGTTTATTAAAAGACTGTATAGACTCTTTTTTTTTTTTTTTAATGTTTATTTATTTTTAAGAGAGGTAAATGGTGAGCAGGGGAGGGGCAGAGAGAAGGGGGACTGAGGATCCGAAGCAGGCTCCATGCTGACAGCAGAGAGCCCAATGCAGGGCTCGAACTCATGAATTGTGAGATCATGTGTTATGTCAAAGTAACACGCTCAGCCGATAGAGCCACCTAGGTACCCCAAGACTGAATAATTGGCTTTCAACACCAACCATCTGTGTGTGAACAAAGATGGGTGTTTTGTGTAAGTCCATGCAAGGCATGAGGCTAAACTGTTCGACAGATGCTTCTTATGGTTGTTACCAATCACAAAATTTTATTAGAAATAGATGTTGTTATTGGCGCCTGGGTGGCTTACTCGGTTAGTAAGCCATGACCGACTTCAGCTCAGGTCATGATCTTGTGGTTCACGAGTTTGAGTCCCGTGTTGGGCTCTGCTGACAGCTCAGAGCCTGGAACCTGCTTCAGATTCTGTGTCTTCCTCTCTCTGTGCCTCTCCCCCACTCATTCTCATTCTCTCTCTCTCCCTCGAAAATAAATAAAACATTAAAAAATTAAAAACAAATAGGTGTTCTATATTTTATTAAATACACATATACTATTGTCTTTGTGTATTGCATGCTTTAGTTTAATGGCTGGATGATGCTGTTTTCAAGAGTTTCTGCTTCCTGATAACTTCTGATTACAGGTTCGTTTACATTTGATCATGGATAAGATGCAGTGCACTAATCTAGGTAAAGGGGTATGATTTTTGTAAACAGAATCATAAGGCCATTAGCCACAGAGAGGATCTCCATTTCTTTCTTTCCATCGGGGTTAAAGTAAAGCTCTCAGGGGGAAATTAAACATGTTTCTTACTCCTTAAGACCTTGGATGAGGTAAGTCACTATCCTAGTTCAGGGTTGAGCCACGTCTGACTCCTGTGTGCTGTACTTAGCTGTATGGTAGCTGATCGATATGTATGAAGGGGTGGGTGCCGGGGGGAAGTAGGAGTTATCTGTTCCCCTCGCCATTATCTCCAAGGACCTACCAAATGGCTTGGAACATATCAAATGTTCAAGAAGTATTTGTTGTATGACTGAAGGTTTTCAGTATGTATTATGCTGTATTTTGGGACCTTCAAAAGAAAGTCACATCCTAGATACCACTATTGTAATTCATACATATATGTGAAGAAATGTACATGTTTTATGGCTAAGGAACTTTATTTATATGTGTACATGTGTATGCATGTGTACATAAACACGTATATACATGAGTATGTTCCTCTACATTCACACATACACATGTGAATTCACATATACATGTATATACATATATATTCATTTGTGTATATATGTGTTTTCTAGCTAAGGAACTTCATTTTCTTAAGCCTCCTGGCTTTTTAAAGTCTAATATTGGAGGGTATTTTACTTCTTGGAAGGCAGATTCATTTTGGCAAAGGCATAAAGTTTTCATAATTTCTCACCAGTCACTACACTCGGGCACAAGTAAAGTGCCCCAAAGCCTCCAGGAGCAGCGATGCTGGTCAGAAGCAGGGCTCCTTCCCTAGCCCAGGGCCTCCCTCAGTATAGCAGCCTGGAGCCTGCAGTGGTTTAACTTGTGGTCCTGCAAGTGACAAATTGTTGAAGGTTAGGTTAATTGCACATGAATAACTTAAACTGTAAGAGCCTTCAAAGTGGGATTCATGTTACCGCATGCTATATTTTCATCCAAACATTTAGGAATGAATTAAGATTTCCTAACCTTTAATCTGTGGATTGGCAATAGTACATGCATACAATTTTCTGTGTTGGGGGTATATATATACTCAGTCATTTTGCTGATGTACATAGTAAAATATGTTGGGAAAACACTAGGCTAATCCTCAAGTTGGCAAGGTTCCCTTACAGCCATTTTTATTGCTATTTGGAAATGTATTCACATTCTCTAAGCTTCCCTTGGCCATGATCTTTGGTTTATCTGTACCTTTATAGTAGACAGAGTTATGTCACCAAGAGGTTCTCTCCTTTGCATGGTGAGATATAGATGGGAAAACAATTCTAGTGTCATAAAGAATCTATGTTTCGGAGCTGGGTTCAAATCCTGAGCCTGTTGCTTCCTGGCTGTGAGAAATTCTGGGCAAGTTACTTCAGTTCTAATGTCATAGAGTTTTAATTTCTAAAATGAAGCATTATAGTACCCACCTCATTGGCTTGTTATAACGATTAAATTAGATAATATATAGTGAATCTTGTATTACAGCGTGTGAACATACTACATTCTCAGTAGAATATGATTTTCATGTGTGACTGTGAATGGATTTCCATATGTAGAATATATTGTTTGTACATATGTAGGATGCAGATTACTTGGTCTGGACAAATGAGGCTACAGACAAAGGATAAAATACAGGTATTGTAAACATTTCCTTGACAATTTCTGGGAACTTTTCTTGACTTTCTCTTGGAATGGTTGACACTGCTTGAGGTAACATTGCCTGCAGCCTAGACTTCTAATGGAACTTCTCTATAGCATCACTGTTCAGGGATGGGGTTAACAACCCTTTTTCTTTTGGCTCATCTGAGTGGATGAATTCTCCTACCCTGTCTTCAAGTTCAAGTTCACCGATCCCTTCTTCCTTTTGATCTTGTCTGTTGCTGAATGCCTATTCAATCTTTTGTTGTCTTCTTTTTTTCTGTTTTTTTATAGTAGGCTCCACCTCCAGCATGGAGCCCAATGCAGGGGTTGAACTCACAACCCTGAGATCCAGACCTGAGTCAAGATCAAGAGTCAAATGCTTAATAAACTGAGCCACTCAGGTGCCCCTGCTGTTCAATCTTTTTATTGAATTTTCATTTCATTTGTTGTGTTCTTGAGCTCTAGGATTTCTGGTTGGTACTTGTTTGTGTTGTTGTTGTTGTTGTTGAAATTAACACAATGTTCACATATTGCTCTCCTGACCTGGGAGAGGATCATTTTGACCATTATTTTGAACTCTCTATTGGATAAATCACTTCATTCCATTAAGGTTGGTTTCTGGGAATTTATCTTGTTTGGTTTGGAACCTATTCTCCTGTTTCTTCATTTTCTTTGACTCTCTTAGATGAAACAGACACCTCTCCCAGCCTTGACAGACCGGTCTCCTGTAGATGAAGTTCGTTAATCAGTCTAGCCCAAGTTCCTGGTTGCCTCTCAAACATGAGTGATTTCCCAGGATGTTATCTTTGTTCTTAGCGGCTCCCGGTAGTTGAGGTAGTGCTTAGGCCCATCAGTATCCTGAAAGGGAGGATCTCAGTCACCACCTAGATGCTGGCTGATTAGAAACCTGATGCTTAGGCCAAAGCTTGGAGAATATGCAGTCAAATGCCTTGCAGGGAAAGAATGGCAGGTGGGCATTTTTTGTTGGCTTCTCTGAGCTGAACCCTGGGGGGATAGTTGCATCTAGTCCTTCTGTGTGCACCCATTAATAACAAATTTTTTTTATCCAGTGCAGTCTTCTGGGAGTCATGAATGCAAGCCACATTGGCTCTGAAAACTAGGCAATCTGGAGAGCTGTCCCTTGGGTGGCAGCTGTAAAACCTGGGGTGCCAGATGTGTGTACAAGTTGCTTCCAGAAAGATGCTGGTGACCTGGCTTTAATTTTCAAATGAACCAAAGCAAGATCATGGGGGGAATTGCCCATTGGCTCCCTTGGGGTCCAGGGAGGATCACAGTCAGCTCCTAGATGCATGCTAATTGGAAAGTGGACCCTTATGCAGCAGTTTATAAAGTATGCACTCAAATCCCTTCCAGGGAAAGACTGGGAGATGTGTCTTTATGCCTGCTTCCTCTATGCTGAGCCCTGAGGGCATAGTTGTGCTGCGTGCTCGTCTGTTAAGAACTGTGTCTTTGTTTGCTACAGTCCTGTAGGGCTCACAGATGCAAACCACATTGGCTTTCACAGCCGGGTGAAAGCTTTAAAAGTTGGGGTGCTAGATGTGGCCCAGACCTTCCATTCCTTAGGGAGAAGCTGGGAGTTGGGGTTCCCTCTTGATTGTATTGTGTTTTGCCAAGGCTAGAATTCATGATGAGTGTGTCTCAGCCTTTTGTACCTGTTCCGATGTGGGTGTTTTCTCATGCACCCTGTGCATGGGAGTCATTCGCTTAGTTCTTGGATTTCTCGCAAGGAATTACTGTGTGTGTAGCTTTACATTGGGTCCTTCCATGGGTGGAGGTGTGTGTCCTGTGTCAACAACTTGGTCCCTCGTTTTCAATTTAGCAGAGGTTTAATCTGAGCAGTTTAAATCTTTTATGTGCTCAATACATCTTTTCCTAAGGTATCTATTTTATTAGTGTTGTTTGTCTTCAAGGTAGAAAAGTAATAAACTAAGGAGCTGTGGCATAAGGCCTACTGAAGTTTATTGTGCGTTAAGTGATAGTGGCATCATTAGTTGGAAACAACTTTTTTTTTCCTGGTAATTATTTCTCCTACCACTTACCCAGAAACAATGTAAAGCTTCACCACTGGCACTTAAAAATTCTTTGGGTTTATTTATTTATGTTTTTTTTGCCGGATAAATGGATGTGCTGAATGAGAATTTATTTCTATAATGACTTCGGTTTGGGAGAATCTGATGGAAACCTTACTGGGAAGGATTACTGTATTTCTTTGCTTTTTGCACTTTGTAATCCCTCACTTTCTTGCCTTTTTAATCACTGAGTGTTATCTTGAAGGCCTCAGCTCCTGGAGGAGGGCCAGTCTGAGCAGAGTGTTGTGTCTCGTAAAGAAAAGCAGAGACTTTTCTTGGCCCTGCTTCATACCCATCGGTACTTACAGTGCAACTTTATCATATGTTCTAAGGAAGGAAATATCCCTCGTTTTATTTAATTTTGTGTCATAAATAAAATTGAATTTCTATTTCATAAAATTAAACCCATTTCTTCCTTTGAAATAGCTTTCATGATAAAAGCTTTTGCAGGATCTCAGGACCCTATATTTGCAGTAAAACTTGGAGTATAGTCATATATTCAATAAGATGCTACAGTTGATCTTTTTTTGTTTGTTTTGGGTATTTTGCTTGGTGGGTTTTTGTTGTTTTGTTTTGTTCTTTTTATTGGACAGAGAGCTTTTCTCAGTGATTGGCATAATTTTGACAATTAGATTAACTGGGATAAAACCCTTGGTTTCTTTCTGTTGGTGCTCAGATAACTTGTGAGTTAGTCTTCCCTTCCTGCTCAACTGTATCATTTACTTCAGTTGTGTTCCCAGAAGCCTGACATGGCTGGAAAGCACCAACCTTGCCTTCTCTAGTGAGAAGGCTACCATTTGAGTAAAGAGCCCAAAGGGACTAGAAATACTATCTTGGAAGACTGATGGCATTGCCTTTAGGAATATAATAGCTCCTATCCCAACCTACGGAATAAGAAGATGTTGTCTTGCTTAAGCTTTTTGATACAAGAAAAATAAGCCCACTCATGTTAAAAACAAACTCATGTCAAGATTCTCTCTCTCAGCATATATTTACATTTATAAACCAATATGTATGGGGCGCCTGGCTAGCTCAGCGTGGAGTGTGCGACTCTTGACCTCAAGGTTATGAGTTTGAGTCCCACATTGGGTGTGGAGATCGCTTAAAAGTAAAATCTTAAAAAAAAAAAAAAAATTGATCTACCAATATATAGCAACAATTTCCAGATTCAAGACCTTTTTTGCCAAAGTAAATTATTAGGAAAAGCGAATTTGGACTTTTCTGTAGTTCTCTAGGTAAAGTAATTCATATGTTCAAAGGTTTCATTATAGGTACAAATTTTTAGTTATGGGAAAGATGGAACTCTTTATTATTCAACGTATGAAAACATAAAATCTTTTTTTCCAGTTTCATTGAGACAGAGTTGACATATGACACTGTGTAAGTTTAAGGTGTACCATGTGTTTTGATACATGTATGTATTACAAAATGATTACAGCTATAGCATTATGTAACAACTACATCCTGTTACATCATTACCATTTCCTTTTTGTGGTGGGAACATCTGAGAAAAGTGATACCTTGAGTCCAATCTGCAGGGCATACATTGTATAATTTTTGAATAAAAAAGGAAAATTCTGTCTGTTACGTTCTATCAAGTTTAAAGAGTCAAACTTTATTCTTGCCTTTATAGTTGATGACATGAAGAAAGTTCTAGGGAAAGCCAATTGAAACTTTTCTGCAGGGGTGTCTTGGATCTAAACACAACTGCTCTGTTCAGGGAACCAGCTTCTCTTTCTGGAGCCATCCCCCCAAAAGTAATGGGTGGAACTGGTAATACCCACTAAAAGCAGCTTAGATAATTTATTAATTTAATTATTGATTTCGAAGATGAGAATCTTTGAGAATCCAGTAATTAAAGGAATGTGCTGGTTGCAGAGTACATGTTGTAAGGGTAAGTCTAAGTACTAGTGGTCTGTGCAAAAACCAGTCACATTGTGGTTAATATTGACTTACAGGAAAAGTAGAAGCCTTGTCAAGGACCATAAGTTTAATGGAGTGGTCATGCTCTTACGAAGAAGGATGGTTAGCGTGGTGCTCTGTTTTGTTAATAGGATCTTTGTAAATTAGTTGGAGAATCTTTGTTTTTCTACACTGACAACTAAGGAGGGGAAAAGGAAAAGAAACGCAGAAGGCCAAAAGAACTTTGGAAGGAAGTTTACAAAAGTGTGGGTCATTCAGCAATGGTTAAAACGTGTCTTGATTGTTTAGTGTTACTTTAAGGGGTTTAAAGAGTAGTTTTATTTTAGGAAAAGCCATTAATTGAGAAATAAAGTTTCTTTTTTATTATTAAAACATTTTTTTTAATGTTTATTTTTGAGAGACAGAGAGAGACAGAGTGTGAGCGGGTGAGGGGCAGAGAGAGAGGGAGACACAGAATCTGAAGCAGGTTCCAGGCTCTGAGCTGTCAGCACAGAGCCCGATGCGGGGCTCTAAGTCACAGACTATGAGATCATGACCTGAGCGAAGTCGGATGCTTAACCAACTGAGCCACCCAGGTGCCCCGAGAATTAAAGGTTCTTAACTAAAGACTCAGTGGAAAGTGTCACTTTTCTGTGACATCTACATCATGCTTGAAGCCACACACCCAGAATCCTCACCTTTCTAGGCAAGAGCAGAAGGAAACGTGTGGGCCAGCAATGTTTGACAAAGGAAAATATCTGTTGACCTTTCTTTGAATGGAGGAAAGAGAACTGTAACCAGTAAGAAGCAAGATTTGTTTAACACTTGAAATAGAGCTTGGCTAGCGTTTTTATCCTTGAGTACAATTTGCTGGCTGCAGAAATAGAAAAAAATAGAGCAAGGCTCAGGAGCATCACCCTGTTGGTTGGCCTTGACTTGTGTTCTAGGTCTTAGTAGCCAGGAGATGGCATAATGAACTTGAAGACTGACTTAGTGTCCCACAGACTGTGATAGGTCAGCTTTGCTTTTGAGCCCCGAAGCTTTGAACTGGATGGCAAATTTTAAATAACATCAGCTGGTGTCCTACCAGTGGATAGGAAACCCATAAAGGACAGATTTCTTACAAAATACAGGTTTTCAGTTTAAACAAGATTGAGGAGTACGGAAAGTAATGCATGACAGGTATCCACTAACTCTGAGGTTTTAATTGTTTTTCTTGGAAATTTTGACATTTTTCAAGCAGTTACATATACACTGAATATTACTTTCTAGCCTTGTGTTACTTCTGATAGTATCTCATGGAAAAAACATCTCTGCACTTCCTTTTCTGACATTTTAAGCTGAAATTCGATTCCTCCAGTTGCTAAGGTAACCTACTGCATGAATGCTAGTGGTGGAGGGAATGTTTTTTAGAATAGGTTCCATGATAAGGGGGGTGGGAGGGAGGGGTGGGTAGGTGATGGGTATTGAAGAGGGCATATTTTGGGATAGCACTGGGTGTTGTATGGAAACCAATTTGACAATAAATTTCATAAAAGAGTTGGAAAAAAATAGAATAGGTTCCATGTTAAATTGGTAAAAGTGTTACACATTACTTAGGCTTGTATACAACTATGCATCATTTGTGACATTTTCAGTCTTTATTTTTAAGATTTTGTTTTTAAGTAATGTCTACACCCAGTGTAGGGCTTGAACTCACAACCCTGAGATCAAGAGTTGCACGCTCTGCTGGCTGAGCCAGCCAGGCCTCCTGAAGTTTTAAATCTTTAAGAATGTTTTCTATGTCTTCCACCTACCCACCCCCCCCCCCCCCCCCCCCGCTTTTTAAGCCTTTTATTGTTAAGGAATGGGTTTTCTGGCAGTTAAGAATTTAATACGGAATTGAACTCTCAAGGAAAAGGAACCCCTCATCAAGTAATTTGAATTTATTTTTCAGTTAAAGCCTTATTAAGCACATTGTCTGTTTAAGGTATTATATTTTAAAGATGAGAAGGCAGCTGAAAGATTTCCTTAAATAATAAGCTTCCTACTTTTACCTGGCATTAATGGCCCTTAGACTGGAATTGAGAATTATCTATTAGTTCTCACATAAGAGATAGAACAGAGGGTTGTATTCAGGTTACTTTCTCCCTCTCTCATAGTTTTCAAGGGAAAACAATGCAAGTGGAAACTCCTGCTTTTTTAAACGCCCTGCCCTAATGTGCTTCCTAAAGGATTTAGGACAATGGAAGGTTTTGGGATTTACCTCTGGGTGGCCATGTCCCATCCCTGCTTCTCTCATCTGGAAACCCTTCAAACAGCAGGATACATATGACTGTTTTGATTGCACTCAGGGGACTAACACTGAATTTGCAAATGACGGTATCCAAGGATTCTGATACTCAAGGAAAAAAAATAAAATTTTTGCTTTTTTCCCTAGATTTCTTGAAGAGGATTTGAATGTTAGCAGCTGTCCTTGTGTTACTTTATTTTAAAAAATAAATAATTGGCTTTAAAACTACCAAGGCTTGCAGATTAAAGGCTGATGGTTGAACAGGTAGGTGGGACAGACTTGGAAAGAAGGTGGGCAGTGAGGCAGAAGTGAGGAGATGTTCTTAGGGAAATAACCAACCTGTGTCCTTTGGCAGTGACCTGCTGTATGTGGTCCCAGTGAACTGTGAAGGGCCTTGCCTTGACTCTTTAAATGTGGGCCTTTATGTGATCATGAGGCTATATAGGTAGAACACCCCCCCCCCCAATCTTTTGTAATCCTGCCGTGGGTTCTAGTTCATAATGATACTCACATACTTGCTTTCTCTGCCCTACCTTTGTAGCGGTAGAAACTTTAATTTGCAGACCTGTCATGAGACAGTGGGGTGTGTGTGTGTGTGTGTGTGTGTGTGTGTGTGTGTGTGTGTCTGTCTCTGTCTCTGTCTCTGTGTTGACCTATCTGGCCAACATGTGCACAGTGGGGTATGAGCCTGCATCCTTAGGAGCGGTGTGGCTTAGTTCTTTATGCTTGGTTTCCTGACTCTTGCTTTGTTGACTTAAGTTCTATCTTCACTGCCCTTCTTGTTTTTGCCATCTTTTACATAATCCTTTCTTTGCCTTTAAGAATTTGAGTTTTGGGGGTGGAAAAGCCTGGGTTCAGATTCCCAGTGCTCCATTTAGTATCTGAATGAGCTTGGACAATTAGTTGATGGTGTCATATCTCAGTTTCTGCTCCTCTTCAATGGGGATAATAATAGGCCTTACCTTGTGCAATGGCTGTCAGGATCAAATAAGATAACGTATGTAAGTCACATAATAAATGTTAGGGGGAAACGAGGGATGTAACGTTCTTACGGTCACCGGCAACTGACAAGCTTGAAATAAAAAGGGTGGTTGTGCTGGTCCGTTTCTTTGCTTTCATTCATATGTCAACAGCTGCTCATGTGGCCTGCTCGTGATCTCTTTCACCCTCCTCACCCTCATCCCAGACACGGAGCACCTTAAACACTGGTTTCTTACTCGGTTTATTCCATCTAGCTTCCTCTTCTAGGCTCACCAGAATATCCCTAGCTGAGCATGCCCCTCGTGCTGAAAGATGGGATGAGGTCTCCCCACTGGTGGGGTAACTCACAACCATTGAGTTAAATATTTCTCAGTCTAGCCCTTTGTACAGAACTCTGGCTTCCAGTGCGTGGGAGGGCAGTGAGTGGACCCTGCCCAGCTGTAGACCACAGCTTGCCTGGTTGTACTTCAACTCGGACTCCCTGTGCAGATTTCAAAAGGCCATTGCCAAGATTTGATGAGTCTACAGTTTTTCTGCTTGTCAGTAATACAGTTAGATGGTAATGTATTTTCATTTATCTCCCAAACAGAACAGCGTGCTTCGAGCGTCCCTTCGGAGGGGGGCCTGGCAATTCCACAGGCTCCCCTGTGGTGCGAGGGGAAAGAACGCTCAGTGCCATGGTAGGCTGTCAGCAAATGCAAAGAAGTGAATACATGGAGAACACGAATAAGAGCTTGGAGAAATATTAACAGATAATGAAAAAAAAATCTAGTGCACAGTCTGGAAGGGGGGTATGACCTAATTGTTGCTTATGGCACCTAAGAACCGCCTGCTGCCCAAGGCATGGGGCTCTAGCACATTTGTCTTAATGACTCATCTGGTGTCCTACATCGATGCAGTTACAGCGCCCTCCTAAGCAGATGGCTGGTTCTCTTAATTGATGCTTTTAAATTATAACCAGAGGAAAATTGTTTTGCAGTGTATCGTGTCTCTCTTTAGTGACAGTTGTACTTTTTCTATGAAAAAGATCAGATAAATGTGTACTACTGGTAAGTCCCCCCCCCCAGTACTGGCTTTCAGAGTTCGTGAGAACCCTGCCTCATGTGTTATTTTCATTATGTTACCCTGACAATCCTGGGTAGTAGGCTGGGAAGGTAACACTTTGCTTCTCCGTATCAAGCAACTTAAACTTGAAAATGTAAGTGGCCTTTCCAGAGCCACATCTCTCTCAGTGTTGAAATCCAGATTGTTCAGTTCTTTTGTCTGTCCACCTTTGTGCTATATATTGTTGTGTCTGGATTCTGAACACGGAATATTGACGCCCACCTTGTATCATTCAGTTTGGATATGTCCCCCAGATAGCGAAGGCCAGAAATTGGTGCCCATCGTTGAGTCCTGATAAGGACTTTGTAGTGTTTCAGTGTGTTAGTCCTAGTTCCATAAGGTAAAAATCAAGTGGAACCAACCTTTAAGAGCTGCAGACTCCATAAAGTGCCTTCCAGCATTGTGTATCGCAATGTGAATTTTATGGAATGATACTGTGTGATTGATGTGTTCCCAGATCTGCGGTCAGCGGTTGTAACTGGGGTGTCTCCTATATGTCCGATGCAGAAAGTTAAATTTCAGGAAGCTAAAACCCACCCTTATGGTTGTTACTCTCCTCCTGCCTTGGGCTTTATGACCCAGCCATGCCTGCCATGTTGGTACTGTGCTCTTTCTTACCGTTCCTGTGAACGTGTGTATACTTGCCATTCCTGTCCTAGACCCAACAATCTCTGATCTTACGTGTGGAAGGCTGATTTTTTCTTGACACACCCAAGTCCTGATGAGACCACTTAAATGAAAGCTACCATAATACATGATTTCTCCTCCCATTTTGTTGAGAGTCTGGGGTGGGGGGGGTGGGGAAGGAGATTGTGTCATGTCATATATTCTCACCTGTGCTACATAGAATTTTTGGCAGTACTTTTTTTCATTCTCTTTACTTTCTGTTCATCATTTTGGCATTGTATAAACACCTGTAAAATTTCAAATCGTGATACATGATAGAGGTTGATTATCCTGCAGAGTAGTTTCCTTATTGGTCCAATAGTTTCCTTATTTCTATTCATACTCTTTCTGTCTAAGCCTAGACCTGTAGCTCATCATACAGTGACTTCAAGGGCCAGATATTTATTCTGAACGGAAGTGGGTTGACAGCATGCCATTGGAAGACAAGGGACCGTGTCCATCTTTGCAGCCACCGGGTCCGGCATCTAGTACGAGGTTCATTCAATGTTTGTTTACTGAGTGGCTTAAATGCAAAAACTGAGGCCTGCATCAGTATATATGTGGTTTTGGAAATGAGAGGACAACTTATTTTAATGATTGGGTTATATGTGAATTAAAAAATGTCTTTTGTTATTCATAAACTTAAAGTGCTGAAGACATTTCAATGACTCTACTCACAAATTACGGAATATTATTAAGTCCTACAACGTAGAAGTACTTCTGAATTAAATTGTATTTAAAAATATTTGCTTCTAGATTATTGTCTCTATCACACTTATTTTCAATATCTTGTTTACAGCATTAAAGGATATATCTTGGTTTGGCAGCAAATATAGAATAAAAATACCTTGCATCAGTTACAAACTTCTTTTTGTTATTGGTGACATGTTTTAGATAATCTTTTTAAAATTTATTATTTTTTTTTTCTCATTAACACGCGGTGTAGCCTTGACTTTAGGAGTACAACCCACTGATTCATCTCTTACATTTGACACCCAGCGTTCATCCTGAAAAGTGCCCTCCTTAATAAAAGTGCCCTCCTTAATGCCTGTCACCCATTTAGCCACCCCGCCCTCCTCTATCAGCCCTCAGTTCTCTGTATTTAAGAGTCTCTTAGGGTTTGCCTCCCTCTGTTTTTATCTTCTTTTTCCTTCCCTTCTCCTGTTTTCATCAGTAGAGTTTCTCAAATTCCACATATGAGTGAAGTCCTATGATATCTGTCTTTCTCTGACTTATTTTGCTTTAGCTAATAGATCTTAAGAGATGACTGGGAAGACCGTGGTATAAAAAGAAAGCAGAGCTTGGCATTTTGTTAACCACTTACTTATTGAAAATAGCAGATCTTAACCCTGACGTTGGAAGAATCGCTTGGGAATCTTTAGGAAAAAGCTAATGCTTGGGTGCCACCACCAGAAATTCTGTTTGTCCTGGGGAGAGGCTTAAACACAGCTCTCTGCACGTGGGGGGAGAGACATACGGGCACCATTAGACCCCAGAAGAAGCAAAGTCTCATTCACGGTCCCCTATTTCTCCCAGAGACACAACACTGACTTGTTAAGCAGTCCTTCCTTGCTTTTTCTTGAAGTTCTACTCCCTGTGTATTCCTGAAAAGTATGCCTTAGTTTTCACTTTTTAAAATGTTGTTAATTGAAACGTGTTCTGTGTATTCTTCTGTGACTTTTCCCCAACATTGTATTTCTTAGTTTTTTCTTTCTTTTTTCTTTTTTTTTTTTTTTTTTTAGGAGAGAGTGAGAAAGACGTGAGCACACAAAGAAGGAAAGGGGCAGCAAGCAGAGAGAGAGAGAGAGAGACAGACAGACAGACTCCTAAGGAGGCTTTGTGTTCAGGGCAGAGCCTGTTGTGGGGCTTGATCTCAGGACCCTGGGATCATGACCTGAGCTGAAATCAAGAGCCAGACCCTCAACCAACTGAGCCACCCAGGCACCCTTATATTTCTTGGTTTTTTTTTGTTTTTTGTTTTTTGTTTTTTTTTTGTATTAGTCTGATTTTTAGTTGTTAGGATACCAGTGTGATTATTCTACAGTTGAATCTATTGTTGATGGACGTTGAAATCACTTCTATTTTTGACAATTTTACATCTTTTTGTGGGTTTGCTGGTGTACAAAGCCTAGTCCTAGGAGGGTTTATTAAGTGGGAGTGGAATTGCTCAGTCAGATACAACATAAGCTTGGGTAAATTTAATAGACGATCCCAATGTGTTTTCCAAAGTGGTTATGCTGATTTGTTTCCTGTAGCAGTGACTGTGAATTCCTGAGGGCTTGATCATTTATTTTTCAGTCTTGCAACCTGAACTTTCTGCTAATGTCAAGGCATAGACAGACCTTGTGAAGCTATAACGGTCCCAGATTTGGACTGAACAGTATATAAAGTCACTCTCCTTTAGCAACAGCCACACTGTCTCTGCTCCTGTGCTCACACGCTCTGGGAGGTCCCTTGGTATATACTGGATTTCATGGATGCTGGATCCCTGGTCAGCCAGGGCGAGGAACTTGTGCCTTTGATGTGACAGCCTCATTTTCGAGGCAGAGAAACTGAGGTATGGCACAGCCAGAGGCTTGGGCTTTGTACCTCCTCCTCTGTCTGGGGCAGATGAGCCTCCCTTTTTTGCCATGACGGGAAATGCTGGTTGAATGTCACAGCGTGCTCACTTCTTGTTTTGTGCCTGGGTGATCTTACTCCCAGGATGTGACAGGTCATATCTTCTACTGTTTGCCATTAGAACCATTACTAGTAATTCTGTTTTAGAAACATTAGTTCACATAACTCCTGGCACCAGCCAGACAGGATGAGGCATATTTATTTGGTTAAAAAAAACATTTTAAACACCCTCCTTCCCATGTCTGCCAAATTGTATAACCTCTTTTCACAGCTTGTTTTCCTGACCGCTGTTAAGAATCTGAAACTCTATAACAAGCAGAATTATTTATATGTCTCAGTGTTTCCTATTTCAGGCTGTTTGCCTGATTCTAGGCTCTGAACTTTCCTACTGAATGAGAAAGCTCTCTCTCAAAACATTTTGGTCAGTTTCTTACTTGTTTTCTCCAAAGAACAGAAGATCCTCTCTTCCCCTGCCTTCCCACCTTCCCAGGAAGTGGGGAGTTTGGGAGGGAAGGACAGTTTGAGCAGAGTGAGCAGTTCAGTCCCACAAGTTTGCTGTGCTCTCTTAAGAAGTAGATGTAAGATTGGAGCCTGAGGAGGGGAGTAGGGAGCTGGATTAGCAGAACAGTCCTGGAAAGTGCTCCAGAGGAGGGAACTTCTCCCCACACCCGCACTGTCAGCCAGATTAAATACACTCATCTACTTCCCAGGTTCAAGGGCTTGTGCGTCACTGCCCCCAGGCAGTGTAGGGGAGTTGCATTTAAATGATTGACACCATACTTGAGTTTATCAATGGTTTGATTTTAAAAGGGAATGCAGGGACACCTAGGTGGCTCAGTTGGTTAAGCGTTGGACACTTAGTTTAGGCTCAAACCATAATCTCACAGTTCCTGAGATTGAGCCCCACATCGGGTCCTGCACTTACAGTGTGGAGCCTGCTGGGGATTCTCTCTCCGCCCCTACCCTTACTTGTACTCTCTTGCTCTCTCAAAATAAACTTAAAAAAAAAAAAAAAAAAAAAAAAAAAGACCTGGCTTAGGTTTAGATGTTCCGTTTTTGGTCTTTTTCTTGGAAGAAAATTGTATCCCCTAGAACCATGTGATATTTGTCACCAGATTCAAATTGGGATCTAGGGCTTAGAAATTCCATCCTAGGGTAGCTGGTTATGATCTAATGCTGACATACATGTTCGGGAGTGCCCTTGTGCACGTGTGTTGGTTTCATTACCAGATCCTAACCGGTCTCTTCCTCATTTTTAAGAAGGGGGGATACATGGAAATGTTCTCAAGCATGCCTTCTTGGGAATCTGTTCAGAAGGAAAATCCGACTTTCTAATAAAATGAGTTTAAAGGATAAAATAAACATCACTTCTTCAATAGCCTTTTGAAGATATCAAGTATACTAAACAGATACCTAGCAGGGGTGCACACTTCGTTTTTGGTTGTTTTGACATTTCAGTTGTCCTCTTATGGGGCCAGGGGGTCTGTGCTGTGTCACACAGACAGATAGGGAGCAAATGCACTGTGAAGTTGTGCTTTTCACTGCAAGGACTTACTTACATATTTGAGATAGAAGGCTTTATGGGGAAGCAAAAATAATGTAAAAATAAGAAGAGGGACAAAACGTAAGAGCCTCAAACACAGAGAACCAACTGAGGGTTGCTGGAGGGGTAGTGGGTGGGGGGATGCGCTAAAAGGGGAAGGAGCATTAAAGAAGACACTTGTGGGGATGAGCACTGGGTGTTATGCATAGGGGTTGAATCACTGGAATCTACTCCTGAGGTCCTTCTTGCACTATATGCTAACTAACTTGGATGTAAATTAAAAAAA
Source organism: Leopardus geoffroyi (assembly GCF_018350155.1). NCBI lineage: Eukaryota > Metazoa > Chordata > Mammalia > Carnivora > Felidae > Leopardus > Leopardus geoffroyi. Next base: position 138,261,042 of record NC_059326.1, read on the forward strand.
TAAATTAAAAAAATGAATTGCAACTAGAAAAAAACGTTTTTTTTTTTTTAAAGGCTGTACGTTCTTGATCTAGATAAATAATATAAACCCCTAGGGGCATCTGGGTGCCTCAATTGGTTGAGTGTCCAACTCTTGATCTCAGCTCAAGTCATGATCTCACAGTTCCTGAGTTCAAGCCCTGCATTGGGTTCTACAGTGATGGTACAGAGCCTGCTTGGGATTCTGTCTCTCCTTCTCTCTGCCCCTCCCCTACTTGTGAGCACTCTTTCTCGCTCTCAGAATAACGTTAAGAAATAACGTTAAGGAAAACCCCACTAAAGATAAAAACAAAGCAGTTTTCTTATGCTTTTTTTTTGTAGTGGAGTATTTCCTTCTAATTGTTTGAAATTCAGATGTTGTTGGATGCTAGCTCTCCAAGTAGCATCAGTACAGCCTGCTGGGGAAAAGAAAGCTGAGTTAACTCCCTACCCTGGAAAGACGGAACGACACCTTTACACGGCCTTACCGGGCTCTTGAAGGGGGGAGGGCAGGGTTGGAATGTCATGAGAACTTGAAGTTGGGCTTAATGATGGTCTTCTAAGGCAGAGGAGTGGCGGTAGGCAGGGAAGAGAGTTGGATTAGGACTGGATAAGGATCATGATATCATAAAGCTTGGTTTCAGGGTTTAAGCTTCTTGATGCTTTTTGCAGAACAGTTAATGGGTCTTGAAGGGATGATGAATATACCATCGTTGGCCCAGGGAAGAGTCTCCTGGGGTTGGTTACTGGTGGGGTTATGTTAAGGAAGACAATGGAAAAGTAAAGTCAAGTTCACGGAGACTGTGAACTGTGTGGAGAAGGAGGTAGTCTTTGTCCTCAGTGTCAAGACTCCATGAGAGTATGTAGTTTTTGTTCACAGATTTTAGTCGAGGTGTCAGAGGCAGAACTAAGGACGGTAGGTGCTCCAAATAGCACCTGCAGTCATCTATGAAAAGCTAACTTTTATGGGTAACTTTTATGGGTACTCAACAAGGAAAGGGCCCCGTTGGTCATATATTCGTTCATTCAACAGGCAGCTATTTCTAGAGCATATACATGTGGTTGACACTACACTGGGGTAGAAGACATAGGTCCCTCCCCTGCTGGCCTTTCTCTTTGGTACGATGCAGTGTGCTCTGTACCTCTTTCCTGTTAGAACTTCAGCCAGTAACATGACTGAACTTAAGGGGTATGTATGATTCAAATTCTTACTGCATGCTTATTCCAACAGATAGTGTTAGGATTTTCAGGTTTAGTTTGTGAAGACTAGGTGTGTTTCAAGGGGTGTCTTGATGGCTAGGGAGTTCATGAGCCTACTTTTTTTTTTTTTTTTAATGTAAGCATATTCACTTTTCTCTGTATGTCCAGTGTAATCTTTATCATGAGCCATCTGTGTTCCAAGCACTGGGTATTGCAGTAGAAAACATCGGTGTACAAATTCTGTACAAATCAGGCACTTTTAACATAGACAAATCACGGAGATTCTAACAGTTGCTGTTCAACTCACAAATACTGGATAACTTCAGTTTGTCACATACTACGCTGGGTGTTGAGATTAAAAAACAAAATTCCTCAGTCTGTACACTGATACACACAGGAGACAACCATAATGTAAAGTAGCAAACACCACGGTGAAAACTCAGATACACAGATCAATCAGGAACCTTCTGTCAAGGGGCGTGTGAAAAGGCACAGGCTGACTTTTTTTAAGCAGAGCGCCAAAGTGGCTTTGCCAGCCCTGAAATTATCTAACAGATGGGTGAAAGCGCCTCTATGAAGTTTGGGAAAGACCATGGTCTCACGTATTCTGGACACCGGAAACCCATTGCTGACCCAGCTTCTCATCAGGGGTGGAGCACCTCTGAGGATGAAGAGTGGGAACGGGGGCTCCTTTACAGTTGGGGCCTCCGAGAGTCTGCCCTACTGAAATAGATACTGAAATAGCAGTATCTCCTTAAAGGGCACTTTGGAGTGTTTCTGAAGGGCGGCGGTGTGCTCCTAGCACTTGTTTTCCTGGACGAGTTTAGTGCACATGGGAAAAGGGACGTGAGTGTGCGCTGTAGTGGGTGGGAGCAGCCCTGGGCTACCGATGAGCCAGCACTGGGCCAGACTGTCTCCAGCACCTACTGGCTGCCTAACTTTGGACAAATCACTTGACGTGTCCACGTATATAAAATGAGGTGTTTGGATTAGATGCTTTTGATGCTTCCTTCCAGTTCTAACATTCTGTATTATGTCTAAAGACATGGTTATCTTGGATGAAAGGTATAAGACAAAGTTTGTGAATAGAGGAACTAATATCCTGTGTTTTCCTTTTCAGTGCCTTTATGCAGAGAGTCTCTTCTACACCTGGCTATGAGATGGGGCCTCCCTAAGCTCTCTCGTTTCCTCTTGTGTCTCCCTGGGGGAGTCCAGGCTTTGGCTTTACCCAATGAGGAAGGTGCCACCCCATTAGACTTAGCTTTACGTGCCGGATACTCCGAGCTGGTTGAAGACATCACAAAGTGAGTTTGGCTGCTTGTTAGATTGATTCTCTCTTAACCTATTTCTATAAAGTGTTACAAGTATTGTGGAAAAATAGAAATAAACCAAATCACAAGCTAATGTTGGTTTATGTTTTACCATTAGTTCTCATGTATAAAGTACAGAGTATGTGAGCAGATAGACAGATGTATTTATTACCAACATTTCATGGGGGGAGTTAGGGGAAAAAGTCTTGAAAGGCTCAGAGGGAGCTATAATAAAGAGAAAAGTTGGCAAAACACTAGCCTAAACCCTACTTACTTTCAGGTTTCAGCTTAAATAGGACTTATTTAAAAAAAAAAAAAACAACTAAAAATAAATAGCACTTCTTGAGAGACACCATCTACATTAGGGCCTTTTGTGATCATGATTAATTTATAATAAGGTGGTTACAATTATTAACAATATTAAAAAAATTTTTTTAATGTTTTTATTTATTTTTGAAGGAGAGAGAGACCGAGCAGAGTCCAATGCAGGGCTCGAACTCACGAACTGTGAGATCATGATGAGCCAAAGTCGGACACTTAACCAACTGAGCCACCCAGGCGCCCCAAGATTATTGACAATATTATTTAGAATTATATATGTAGTCATCATTTGTTGCCTAGGTCTCCATCCTGTATCACTTAAGGGCTGAAACTATTTGTTTACCCATTGTAGTATTTCTGATACATTTTCAGTATATAATGCTCACTGAAAGAATATAAATTATTGAATCAACTGAGCCAGCCAGGCACCCTAAATTTTTGTTGAATCAATGATAGATAAACCCTAAGATACTGTGTAGTTATTAGGATTTAGTGAAGTAATGTAAAAGAAACAATAATGTAAAGGGACTGTAAAGTTTGCTCTGTTGATGACATCAACATTGTCAATGAAGGAGGGATGTGTTGTTTTTTTCTTACAACGGTTCAGATTGGTCGTTATTCTGAAGAAAGGGAGATTCGTATATAGCAGTTTCCTTGACTTAACCAGGTGTTAAAAAATGGGAAAGTGCATTGAAAATTACAAGTAAATATATTAAATATATTCAGAGTATTATTACCTGGTGTATCTTAATGGACTGGTTTTTCTTGTTTGGCTTATGAAACTCAATGTGATTAATTTATAATTTTATGCTGCATAAATGGATATTGGCATAGAAGTCAGAGCTTTTTGTTTACTTTTGTCCTACTTTAGTCATGTGACTGCCAACCGAGGAAAAAAAGCCAATCCAAAAGGTCTTTTCTTGGGTCTAATATGACCCCACTTGCTTGGCTAAAAAGGCCAAAGCAGGACTACTTACTTTGACTTGGTCATTGTGGGGGGTTCAGATTTAGATCGAAGCCCAGGAGGCTGACTTCATCTTGGGTAGCTTGGTACCTTTCACCTGTCTCCAAGACCAGAAGATATTGTGTTAGCGTGGGGAGTTGTTTTCTAAAAGATTCTGGACTTGATACTAGTAATTCATGCTAAGAATTTGGGGAGATACCCCACATCTTAGAATGTAAGTGCTCTTAGTGGATCTCTTTTTGTTGCTCCATATGATGGAGTTAATATTTATTTGATTGGAAGTATATTCTCTTTTTGTGAAGCAAATATTCATTAACAAAATGAGGTCATGTAAGAGGAGGAAAGAGGCATAGAACTAATTCTGTGAAGTGAGGAATCGGTGGGGATGTGACAACCTGCTGAGGTGAGCTCCTATCGGGAAGCACTAGCATTTTCCTCCGAAGGCTCCTTTACTGTTGCAATTACATGACCTTGTGAGCTGTCCAGAATATTACGATACTAACCGTACAGCCTGCATGTAGCTAATGAATATGCAGTTGTTCTTGGCCAAAACAAAACAGAAAATTAGTTTATATTCAAGAATTCAGCTTGGGAATATTGTTTCTTTGTTTATGGGTGTTTTCAGGAATAGAACAAGATCAAATTTATGCTTTTTTAATTTGCCTGATAAAATGATTTATAACAGTGGGCCTGTGTGTTATGAATATCCCACTTGTTTGTACCATCTGAACCTCACTGTGCTCCCTGGAGATCATATCTATTTTCCACTGTAATCACCTAATAAGCTGTTGGCTGCCAGCTAATTTGTTCTATTACACATGACCCCGTTAAAGCAAGAGGCATCTTTTTGAGTTAAAGAGAGAATAGAATATTGAGGTACAATACTGTGTTTAAAAGTCTGTAGTTTCATTAGTTACATAAATATCTTTAAAGTATGTAGTATACGTGAATAGCTTTTCAACTGACGTCTTCTCTAGGTAGAAAATGTAGCTTTATTAAAGGATCTGTTTACATGATCTTATGTACTTGTTGTCAGTGGGTGGCTTGCACGGATCATTTGCCAGTTGGATTTCTAATACTGGGTGCAGTGAGGGTACTGGGACCTTGGAGTTGATATCTCTGAAATTGCCAGTGGGTTTTGATATGTGACATTTCAGTTTCCAGGGCAGACGTTTCCCCGACTTTTCCCGGGTGCAGCTCAGTGAAGATGCCTTCCTGCAGTATATTCACTCCTCAGAAACGCTGACCTTGACTCTGAACCACACGGCTGAGCATTTGTTGGAGGGAGATATTAAACTCTTCAGGAAATACTTTTGGGACAGAGCCTTTCTCCTCCAGGTGTGTGTCCCTTCATTCTGGTATGTAAAAACTGATACTCCTTGAGAGTACAGACGGCAGGCTTATTCTTTTGGGAACAGTGTTTTGGAGGGTAGCACTTCATTTTTTTTATAGCGAAGCTTTGGACATGAAATTGGAGACTGTGTTACATTGGTAGAATGAAGATTATTGCATAATATTTTGGAGGTAAAACATAGTAACTTGTGTAAGGATTTATTTTCCAGGAGCCAGCATCCCCATTGTTGGATTTTAATTATCTCATACTGGATATTTGGTATTCATTTATTGATTTTACTGAATTCTTTTTTTTTTTAATGTTTATTTATTTATTTTGAGAGAGAAAGCATGAGTGGGATGAGGGGCAGAGAGAGAGGGAGACACAGAATTCCAAGCAGGTTCCATCCACACTGTTAGTGCAGAGTCTGATGTGGGGCTTAATCCCACGTACCATGAGATCATGGTCTGAGCTGAAATTAAGAGTTGACCCATTAACTGACTGAGCCACCTAGGTGTCCCTGATTTTACTTAATTCTTATTTAAAGCCTTTGCATTTAGGGCTGTTATACATGAAGAATACCGACTTCTGGGCTTTCTTAAGACTTAGATGTAGATAAGCATTATCCCAGCATGTAGATTCTTCTTGAATGGGAATGGTCGTTTGAAATCCGTTCCTTTTCAAAGGCTGGCTCAAACACCAGCTTTCAGTGACATCATAGCATGCTCAGCTCAGAGTTTAAAATGTTTCATCTTTATTATTTTTTATTTTTTTGTAGAATCTGGAGCAAAATAAAGAATATTTACATCTTTTTTTTTTTTTTTCAACGTTTATTTATTTTTGGGACAGAGAGAGACAGAGCATGAACGGGGGAGGGGCAGAGAGAGAGGGAGACACAGAATCGGAAACAGGCTCCAGGCTCTGAGCCATCAGCCCAGAGCCCGACGCGGGGCTCAAACTCACGGACCGCGAGATCGTGACCTGGCTGAAGTCGGACGCTTAACCGACTGCGCCACCCAGGCGCCCCAGAATATTTACATCTTTTAATTATGGTGAAGCAAAATGTTACTTTGAGTAAAAGGCTTGAGTCCGTCTAGTTGACAGTGCTCCAGGGTATAATGGATTCACTCACCAGATCCCCTGATGTCCTGTGTTCCCAAGTGTTTGCTTCATATAATTAAACTGCAGTTTTAGTAAAAACAAAAGAAACCCCACCCCCCAAAACACAAAACATTGCTATCAAAGATTATGGTTGGCCGAGTCCATATAGGGTTTTATCTAAAGAAGTAAAATAAAGAGCATCTGGGTGGCTTAGTTGGTCAAGCATCTGATTTCAGCTCAGGTCGTGATCTCATGGTTCATATGATTGAGCCCCATGATAGGCTCTGTGCCGACAGCTCAGAGCCTGGAGCTTGCTTTGGATTCTGTGTCTCCCTCTCTCTCCCCCTCCCTCACACATGTTCGCTTGCTCTCTCTCTCTCAAAAGTAAACATTTAAAAAAATTAAATAATATGAAACATGCTCCTCATTGTGAACTACATCCCTTTGTTGGGTTTTAGGAAATGTATCATTTTCTGGCATACAGTATTGCCTCATTTGCTTAAGGAAGCTTGTCATTTTAAGGCAGTAAAGCCATCAGCCATTCCTCTGGCTTCTCACCCAAGCCCCCAGGGGTAGATATTCTGACCAGGCCAAGCCATGGCCTTGAAGAGCAGCACTGCTCTCGATGTGCTCAGCTCCCTGCACCCGTGCAGGGACACAGCTCAGGGCACGCGTGTCCTTAGATGGGGTGTTCTGGTCACAGCGCAGCATCTGGTGACAAAACTCTTAAAAGCAATAGAGCCTACCCTGCGCATAGCAAAAATCATGACCGTTTGTTTCATTATAAAAAGCCATCAACTTCTGAGGCTGGATTCATGATTTCTCACGACACATTTGAGATAATACTGAGGGCCTGGAAGATGTAAGATGAGTAGATACCGGTGTTCAGTAATTGGCGGTAGTGGACTCAGGGTAACAGAGACCAAATGGAGATTGCTTTCCAGTTTCTTGGAGATTTTCATTTTATGAGAAGGGCTCAACGGAAGAATAGAAATGGTGTGGCTGGGTGGTGAGCAGAGGAACAGGAAAGGAAGAGAGCAGAGATTCATGAGGTTACTGATTTATAAGAAAGAAAGTCATAGTCCATGCTTTGGATCCATTTGGGTTCATTATCCATCCATTGGATTGTAGCTCCTACAACCACAACCTTTGGGGTTTTGAAGAGTTGACAATGATGTAGGTGTCTTTTGTTAGGTTAATGAGGTGACTCTCAGAAAGTAGCTAGTGTTGGGCACTGTGATTAGGGGGTTGGAACTTTCTTTCATTCCACCCTCTGACCTGGGTGGGGGCTGTCGGCAGGAGATGGAGTCCTCCCATGGCCAATGATTTAATGAATCATGCCTATGTAATGAAGCCTCCTTGAGAACTCAAAAGGCCAGGGTTCTGGACAGCTTGTGGGTTGGTCACCTGAGGTGGTGATGGGAGTGGTATGCTCCACGAGAACACGGAGGCTCTTTGCCCTTTGCCTGTACCTTACTCCACGTCCCTGAGTTACATGCTTTTGTAATAAGCCGGCAATCTGGTAGGCACACTGTTGCTCTGAAGTGTGAGAGCCCCTCTAGCAAATTAATCACATCCAAGGTGGGGAGGTTGTGGGAATCTCTGATTTATAGCGTTTTGGTCAGAAGCACAAATAACAGCTTGGACTTACAAGTGGCATCTGAAGTGGAGGAGGCCAGTCTTGGATGGTGTCAGAGAATTACTCCTTCATAAGGAAGCTCCCCCCCCTCTTCCCCGCCCCAGCCTGGAATTGGGTCCAGAACCCTAATAGACATCCAAGTAGTTCATCCTCACCCATGCTACAAAATGTTTCCATGGTATTCTTGAATTCACAGTGTTCAGGGGTACTTCTTTCTGGTTTGATTCTATTTTAAATGAAAACAGGTGATGACTGTTACAGGTTGTCCCTGCTAAAGCTTTATCTTTTGGGGGAACAAATATAAAATATATGTATAGTAGTAAAGTATTCATTTGTTAAATCTGAGATGTGGGAAAGTCTATTTTTTTTTTTTTTTTTTTTACATAAAAGCTGTAGAAATGACTTTCAGGTACTAATTTATTCTCAAGGAACTGAATCATACATAGCCTTTGTCTTGTCAAAGAGGCATCTTCAGTCTTGGGATTTGGTCAGTTCTTAGTTACCTGCAGCCCTTCTAGAACAACAACCGTAAAACCTTGCTGCAGAAGCCTGAGGCTGCTTTACCATAGACTAGAGCTATGCAGGAAGTGATCCCATTTAGACACCCTACTTGTTAAGAGTTATAAAGGATTCATCTTAGCACCCTGTAGTATAGCTGACACTAGTGTACTGATAATTGGCAATAATCATTAAGTGTTAAAAAATGCCAAGTTGGGGGCGCCTGGGTGGCTCAGTCAGTTGAGCGTTCGACTTCAGCTCAGGTCATGATCTCGCAGTCTGTGAGTTCGAGCCCCGCATCGGGCTCTGTGCTGATGGCTCAGAGCCTGGAGTCTGCTTCGGATTCTGTGTCTCCCTCTCTCTCTGACACTCCCCCGCTCATGCTCTGTCTCTCTCTCTCTCTGTCAAAAATAAATAAAATATTAAAAAAAAAACCAATTAAAAAAAAATGCCAGGTTGGTGCTAAATATCCAAATAGTAAAGATATTAGGAAATTAGATAATAGGCAAACATCTTAGCTGTGTTTTCCAATCATGATTTCATTTTCTCCTCATGACAGAGTTTTTGCTATTAACCAGAATACTGAGAATTTAGTTCTTGAACTTGGCTAACATTAATAATAATTTCAGCTAGGAAATTAAAGTGTTCCAAGATTGCATCGAAATTTGCTCAGAAGAATAAAAACTGTTTTAATACCTGCCATTTACAAAAAAAAAAAAAAGAGTAAGTATTTGCTTACTTCAGGTTTTGTTTTGTAATCAGAAACCAGCATTGTCTGATGCCCTTTTCACACAGGCTTGCCCATTGCCCTCACTGAAAGACTAGGATTTCAGTGTTAGGGCTAACCCGGATAATCACATGGGCTGGTGGTTGTGTTTGGCCTTGAGCCTGCATGGCGGGATCTCCTAAGAACCTAGTCCCTCTCGATTTCATCTCCTTAGCACCTCCCAATACGTACCTGGTCTGGTCCACCCTTTAATTCCATGGTGGACCCTAGAAGAGAGAATACTGCATCTTGGGGATAAGGCTGGCAGGAGTTAACAGCTATAGAGGGTAGGTGACTCAATGCTTGTTCCCTGCCCCCTTTGTGGTTTGGTTAAGTATGTATATTTCCATGGGCTGCATTGTTAGGCTATTTTACCATTTGGCAGGTCAACATGTAATTCTGTGGCTCTTTTCATTTTACTGGCCGTGAGGTATCCATTTGAAAAGGAAATGCGGAGGGCTCCAGGGCGGCAGCTACTCTCTAAGGCCACCAGCTTGGTCTCAGCCTGGGCAGCCTGCACCAGCATATGGTGGCTTGCAGCCCAAGACGAGTGGTCATCCTGGGCCCTCCCTCTCTCTGTGTCTTATGGCATGGGCAGAGGTTGTTCAGGATGGGCGCCTGCATAAACAGTGGCTCTTCTTTATAGTTTCACCGTTTTCTGTTCTTCTGTCCCTTTTTGGTTCATGGATTATTTTCCTGAGGACCTTCCTCTTGTGACATGGGGAAGCAAACAATAGAGGATTAGTGGCAGGGGCACTTGCACCCCATGCCTCTGGGTTCCCCCTAGTGTCTCTCATCGTCTTCTTGGGGTGCTGCCTCTGTGTACTCCCAGTGGCTTTGCACACCCTATCTTTCCAGACCTCCCCAGGCCGTGTCTGTCTCTGTTCAAGACCCATGGTTGAGATTTCCATCTCCTTGTCGCATATCTGAAACCTCCACTGGTTTTCACTGATTTTTTCTTCTTTCTTAGGCTCTTGAAGATCAAGAAGCCAGGCCGGAGGAAAGACAAGACATGCCTTCCAGTGCTGCAGAAACTGAAGAAGGTATGGGAGCTCCTTGCCCCTCCCTGAGGAACCCAGAGAGTACTCAGAAGTAACAAGTTAAACTGGTGGTGACAGTAGGTAGTGAAGCATAGTAGAAACTGATTCTTTCCTTTGGCTTTCTATTTAAGAATATTTTTGATTTTTTTGAAATTAGGTGTGGGGATAGGGTTATATATATTTGGGGGCATGATTACATTATCTATTTAATTTCAGGATGGTGGAGGGGCATTACAAAATATCTGTTATGTAAAGGGACAGTAGTGTGATAGGCCTGAAAACCAAGACTCTTGCCTGTAAGTCACCATCATTGACAGCTGGTTAATACATATTTTTTTAATAATTTTTTTCTTAAGTTTATTTTGAGAGAGAGAGAGACAGAGCACGAGCGGAGGGAGGAATAGAGAGAGAAGAAGACACAGAATCCAAAGCAGGTTCCAGGCTCTGAGCTGTCAGCACAGAGCCCGATACGGGGCTTGAATCTATGAACCACAGGATCATGACCTGAGCCAAAATCGGACACTTAACCATCTGAGCCGTGCAGGTGCCGTCTGGTTAATATTTTTGATTCTGCTTGTAACTGCCACTTAGACTCGTTGCATGGCAGGTTATTTGTCAGGTGTTAAACTCTTAAACTCTTTGCCCCCATGTTTGTTAAAAAGGAGTCTTGGATGAGGAAGTTTTGTAGCAAGTTGTTGGAAGTCTGTGTGCCCAGCCATATTGCACACGCTCTTGGGTTAAGCTGACCAGCTTCCTGCTCAAGCTGGACCTGCTTGGGCCCCTGTGGAGTTGCCCTCACTTATGTATCCTGTAGATGATGTGCTGGTGGCGCTGAGGAAGCTGAGGCTTGTCCTGCCTGAGGAGGCCGTGGGTAACTTTATGCTTCCTCCTGAAGACCTGTAGGAAAACCTCTTGCTCGTTTCATGTCAGGAAAGCCGGCTTCTCCTGAGCATTTGGCTGGCTTTCACTGCTCTAACTGTAACTTAACAGGTTTTTTTTTGTTTGTTTTTTCCTTGAAGCTGGTTGAAAAAAACAATAAAAACTTGGAGCTAAGGTTCTTACCTACAAATATGTACGGTACTGCTAAATTAATTTTTATATCACGCTTATTTATTAAGCTTTCACCCTTGTCTTTTCCTTGTGGTTTTTACTTGTATGTTTTTCTTCTCTTTCTAATCTACCTTTAAACTAATTTAGAACAAAGTGAATCTGAGTAAGTGTTTGAATTCTTGCCCTTAAGGGGCTGACAGTTGGAATTGGGGCAGAAAAACATGTTGCCTCAGCACATTATGATAAGTGAAACAGGAGTCATATGCAAACTCTGTGGCTTCTGACAGTTATCAGGGAAAGCTTCCTGGAGGAGGTGACCCTGGAACTGTCATCAAAGGGAGGGAAGGGAATTTGAGGCAATGGAAATATTTGTAATACAGAGTTTTGAACCACAGGATGAATTGAGGGAAATGCTGATCATTTTGTAGTTCTGTCAATTTCGTGTGTTTATGTGTGTGTGTGTGTGTGTGTGTGTGTGTGTGTGTGTGTGTGGCCAGTGACACAGGCTTGAGAGGGAGGCATAGCAATATGGCTTATACACAAGGCAAGGAACTGGAACCTCCACCATGACAAATGAGATTATTATTTTCAAAAGGTCACTCTGTGAGAATGTGAAGAATGGGTTGGAGGGGTTGGAGGCAGGGGTGGTCGCTGCTGTAAGTAATACAGAGGAGGGTCTGCACCACAGCAGTGTGATGATAGTGGAGAGGTGGGGACAGATAATGCCCTGAGGGTGTAGGATGTCAGGTGGGTGTCAGCAGTGAGGGAGGAAGTTGATTCCTCCAGTCCCTAACTGGGTTAGACCTTACAGGAAGGTCTGTGTTCCTAACTGGGTTAGACCTTACAGGAAGCAGCTTCATGGCAAAGCAAAAAGTTACTCCTTTGTATATGGGTTGAGTTTAATGGGTCTAGGAGCAGCCAAGGTAAGGTACCTGAGGTCCTGCAACCAATAAGCAAAATAATTTGGACAGAACCTCAAGTGCTCCAACTCCAAAAAATTCGTGTGCGTCGTGTATAGACCTTCTAGGCAATGCTTTGATTTGTATTTGCTTGGAGGACGTATTAGAAACTGCACACTCCAGCAGAGAGCAGTATTCAACTAAAGTGGAAATATTCCATTAGTTTTTGTCCATTCTTGAACCTGTAGACCACTCAACCGGAAGAAGGAAACATTGTGAATGTAAAAGTATGCTTCTTTTCCTTCTTCTTTAAACCCCAAAAGCAAACCTTCCCTTTGTGGTCTACTAGGAGATTCTTAAGAGGTTGTGTTTTTCTGTTCCTCCTGGGACAGTGGGTGGAGTGGGAGGCTCCAAGCTTGTATCTGTAGCTGCCATTGATTAAAAGATGGCAATGTTATGCCGGAGATCAGCTTTGCAGTCTCTGTTAGTGTAATAAATGGTGTCATCATTGTCTTTGAGCCAATTATGTTTCCATAGTTTCATGATTGTAATCGTACTCCCAGCAGGATGGGATGTCATTCGAAATGAACTAAATAAAAAGCCCTCTCATTTTTAATATGCTGAGATGAATATGCTAATGATTAGTATTTATTAATCTACCAACTGACACTGTTTCGTCCCTTGCCGCCTTCGTCCTTGTTTGATCTCCTATGCTAGGATTTCCCAAGGAGCGTTGTACAAAACACCCATGTTGGGAGATGCTTTGATAAATCAGGATTCTTGGACCAAATAGGTTAAAAAATGCACTGTAAGAGACCTTCATTCGTTCTGGAGATTGAGAGTACATTAAATGTTTTTCAGCTTCTAGTTAACTTGTTGCAGTCAAGACCCCCGGGTGACCTTATTCAATAGCTCTCCAAGTGGTTCATGCCAAGAATCCCCCTTTAACGGTGCTTACACCATCTCATGGAGATGGTCTGTGGAAGGAACTTGAGGGATGTTGCCCTTCCTCATTTCTACCGTTCCTGCCCTTTCTGGACTGTATTTCCTTCCCTTTCACTATCAGTCACATGGATCCTCTCCATCCATTAGTACGGTAATGCTCCCACTGGGAGCTGGGTAAGGGAGGTGTTTTTAAAACTCGTCATGGCATCTTGAATATTGAGAACACCTGTGCCTTACCACACACCACCCCCCCCCCCACCCCCCGTGCTGTGCTTTCTGATGTTGTTTGGCAGGTTGATGCTGCCCAGCGTCTGTGGGGCATAGACAGCAAACAGAACCATTGTAATACCACTGACCATTATATGACTCCATTTTCTTTTATATTCGGTAGTTTAAAAACAAAACCCTGTGTGATTTGCTAACTGTCTTGACTTCTCTGTTAAATAGTCCCTTACTTTGTTGGCTTCTCTCCATTAATTATGTTCCACGTTTTCATTAACAAGGAAGTGGCGGGTCGGGACTGGAGCTTGAGTTCTCATCACAAAGGACAGAAGGCAGAATCTTTTCCTGCAGGCTGAAACAGCAGTTCACAGCAGGGCGGAGAGGCTTCCTCGTCATGACCCCGCGACAAAGGCGGGAGAGGCTATGGATCCAAACACAAGGCACTGTCTAGGCAGGCAGATGTGAGCCCTGCAGGCTCATCTACTTATTCGTTCTGTAAACATTTGAGTGTTCACTTTATGGCAGGCAGTGTTCTAAGCGCTGGTGACACAGCAGTAGCTAAAAAGGCAGAGAGAAAAAAAAAAAAAACCGATCTCAAGCAGTTTACTTGTATATAATTGCACGCGAATATTTGTTGAGTGCCAGACCCTGTCCTAGGTGCTGGGGACGCGGCTGTGCGCTGACCACAATTTGTGCATTCCAGTGATCACTGAGAGGGACATTGCTAGGAGTCAGGAGTATATTTGCCCAGTTGTATACGTGAGAAAGTAGCAGCACTGAGGGGTCACATAACTTGTCTGACGTGTGTCAGAAGTGTGGCACGTAAATTCTCTCACCTGTCCCACTATCCAATAGCCACTACCCTTATATAATGGAACACTTACCTATTTCATCCTTGGGCTGCCGATGGAGAGTTCTCTCCAGCGTTTGTGTAATGGAAACGTGTAGAATTGAAAGCATTGCCTTGAAATCAGCTCTCTTCCACATGGCTGACCTGTCTCATAAAGTCCTTCCAAGGATTTATGACCCACAGGCACAGGCATATCTTGATGACACACACCAGCTACAGGCAGACTCTGTTGAAACCTCAGCCCCACCATGATCTGGCTTCTGAACGTTCTGCTGGTTATTCAGCTGTGTTTTCTTTTGCGCCACATGGTGCAGCTGGGGGTATCATTTAATACTTATCATGCGGCTTAAATGAGAAAATACAGGTAGAGTCCCTGGGCCAGTGTCTGACCACAGATGCTTAGCCACTGCCAGTGCATAGCAATGCTAGCTTGTTACAAGTGCAAGTTATAAGCTGGGCTAGGGTGGCGTTAGTGGCGGTCATGCACGTGTTGGGATATCAAGACACAGCTCTTCCTGTCAGAGTAACGAGGTAAGCAGCTCTTTCATCTGAGAGTTCCTTAGATGAGGTTGCAGCCCTTCCCTCTGTGCTCTGGGTGAGTGAAAGGCGAAGAGGGAGCTGGGTGGGGGATCCTCCTTATTGGAATACTTGCTGTGAGTTACTGGGCAAACAAGGGGGCTTTTGTGTGTGCACGGTTTCCCTTCCAAGAGTCTTCATTTTAAATACTGTAACCGAATGTCTTTTTAGAAGTGTTGAATACAGTTCCAAGGTTTGTCAAGACGCAGGTCCTTTAAGCCAGGATGGCTGGGAACTGAGGTGTAGGGGTTTCAGGACCGCAGTTAAGGAGGCTGTTCTGTGGGGATTGGTTACTCAGTTGGACACAGAGTTGTTACCTTAACCCTAGTGTGGAGTATCCCTCCAAGGACTTGATCAGGGTTTTTCACCTGAAGTCAAATATTTAGGCTTTTTGAAGACGGTTACAAATCATACCCAGAGAATGTACTTCCCAGCCCGAGGAAGTGGTTTGAAATTGTTCATTTCATCTTAAAGAGTAGCTCAGCTTTTTCTGTACTTTCTTTAGAGACTGGCCTTGCCCATCTTCTTTCTCCTCCCCACAGAAGAGAATGGGTTTCATTGTTAGAGGACCAGGGATAAAAATAGGATATCAACCTGATATGATGTTCCTTTTGTGTGTTACTATTTTATTATTATTCTAGTTTTTTCTCACGCGTAAGGAAAAATTCTTCTCCTTGCCTCTCCAAATGATTACAGAATTAAAGAGTAGCAGTGTGAGCTGGAAAGAATCTCCGATTCTTCAGAACTCACTTAGATGTAACAACTTCTGTTGAGATGTGCCACGGACACTGGCTCCAGCTGGGTTAGATTGGCAGGCTAGCGGCAAGGACTTGCATGAACTGAGTTTACTTGTATTAGGAGTCTAATACAATTGAAATAAGCTTAAGTTGAAACCCTACAGCTAAAGAGTTTCTTTCCCAAGTTGAATTAGAATCTAAGTGGGAAGCCAGAGGGACACGAGTAATTCACAAGACAAAACTGAATGTCATTTATACCTTTCAAATATGACTTGCCTCATTTTATTCAAGCAGTTGAGTAAATCAGAAAAAATATTTCCTGACCTCAGTTGGAGATGTAATGATTGAGAGCTTCTGCTTACTAGATGTTTGTAACTAAAATTTTGGGCTGAGGGTATCTTTTTTTTTTTTTTTTTTTTTTTTTTTAAATACGCATGACCAAGTTCTTCATTCTTTGAAATTTTATGGACAGTGGACGATGTACACTGGAGATCTAAAAAAAGAAAACAAAAAAACCACAAAACCCACCCAAAACTATATCGTAAAGACATATTAAGCATAGTTACCACATGACCCAGCAATTACACTCCTAGATACATCCTCAAGCAGAATGAAAACCTACATCTCCATAATAAAAGGTATGTGCAGGTGTTCATAGCAGCCTCATTTGTAACTGCCAAAAAGTCGGAACAAACCCGAATATCAGTTTAGGAGCGAATATACAAAATGTGGTCCATCCACACGATTAAATGGCGTTTGGCAATAAAAAGGGATGAGCTACTGGTACATGACAACATGAACGAACCTTAAAAATAGGAAATACCCAGAACAGACAAATCCATTAAGAAAGAATGAAGATTAGTGGTTGCCTTTGGCTGGGGTAGGAATGCAGGCAGTTAGGGAGAAATGGGCATTGAGTGCTAATGGGTATAGGGCTTCTTACTGGGTGTAATGAAAATGTTCACAAATTGTGATGATTACACACCTCCGAATATGTCAGAAATAATTATATGCTTTAAATGGGTGATTAGTATGATATTTTACCTTAAAGCTGTTGAAAGGTACTTCTGTAGGGGAAGAAGTGTATACTAAAACATTAACAATGGTTTTATTATTTCTTTTGATATTTACAAAATGTTTAAATGACTTTGGTGGTCCAAAAAGGTGTCTTAAGTAATTTGAAAACATTTTGAAAAAGATGTCTTAAAGTCTTTTTGAAAGGACGCAGAGCACGCATATGAAAATTATATTGTAAAACAACCCTACATTTGGAATTGCTTTAAGGCAAGAATCTCTTCTCTCACCTTGATGTCCTCTCCCCGGCTGATCGTGTGTCTCAGCCAGTGATCCAGCTACTGTTGTGGACTTGAATGGACTGTTAAGGCTCCTAGAAGAATGGGGCTCATGCTGGTATTTCTGTAGATAAGTGCCTTATCCTTTCTCCCAGTCGATATTTATACTGGGAAGTCCAAAAGATAGTTTTTCCTAGTATTCCCACTTTTAGGAAAAAATGGAACAATTGGGATGGTGAAACAAGAGGTCACGGTATTAAATGGTCTCCGAATTAAGAGTAGGAAAGAAGGCTTCTCAGTTTTGTTCCCTTCGCCATTTTAGTTCTCTGGCATTTGCGAATCAGATATGCACACTTGGATAAAACATTAAAGTGATACATGGAAGTGATGTTGTTATATAAGGGAAACACCAGTGCGTGACTGGAAGTGAAAGGGTGACTTTTGGACTTAGCTGGAGGGGTGGGAGGAAGCCGAGGGAAAAGCATTCATCCGTCTGATCTGTCTGGCAGGTTAGAAGTTGCAGTCAACAGTGATGGTTTTGAAAGTGTTTGAATTAGTATTTCAAACAAGTGAACTACTTTCCCTTCCCAGTCCTGACCTACAGTTTGCCTCATGATCCACTCCATCTCATTAGCTCTTTCGGGCCACCAGATTTCGGTGGAGGAGAGAAGCATTTATTCAGTGCCTTTAATATGCTAGGCACTCTGCTTGGCATTGGGGATTCAGATGTTGGGCCCAAATCAATTTGGACCCAACCTCCCTAGAACTCATTCTGTTGGGAGAATAGGATCCATTCAAAGACTTTGAACCACTCTGAATTCCTTTGGACCTTTGTGGAGGAGGCATTGCAAGCTGAGAGCATGACCTGTATTATCCAGTTGTACTTTTGATGATGCCTTGCAAGTCTAACCCAGTTACTGACTTGGTTGTGGACAGCTGAACCTGAACCAGGGATGAACAGCAGTAGTTGGCTGGCTGGCTCTGATCAGGACTTTTTTTTTTTTTTTTTTTTTTTTTTTGCCTCCTTGGGAGGAGGCGCAGCAAAGGGCATTTAAAGAATACTGATCATTTTGTATTTTCAGAGTAAGCTTTTGCTTTGCTTGAATGTAGCCTCTGGGCTCCCATTTTTCAAAAGGGGACAGTAAGACTTAACACAGAGTCGAGATCTATTAGGCTCATCTCTTTCTTAACACTGCTACTAATCTTAGAGCTCCTTAGCCCTGTTTTGTGAAAACCCTGTTTGCCTGCATAGTGTCGCTGGTGAACATGACTATCAGAGATTATTTCTTCCATTATAGTTTGGATGTAAGAAAACATGTTTATTAAGTTTGGTAAGTCAGATTTAGAGGGGATAATCCTTCTGGGTGGGCCGGGAAGGCAAGATGAATAGGCCTTTAAAACAGCATAGTTCGAAGTTACTGATATCATTATCTGCTGGAGGTTGCTATAGCAATAACTGGTTTGATTGCCCTGTGCAATTGATGGTACAGGGGAGTACGTGTAAAAGGATCCTGGTAATTTAGCAGAGACACTCCTGGAACAATATGATTAAACTCCAGTAGAATGAGTGCCAACTTCTTGAAAAGCTCTAGGATGAAGTTGTGTATAGTCCTAGATTAATTAATGATACATTATTATCCTGAATCTATACACTGTCACAAATATTTGTAATGGTGTTTGGATAAAGGTTTTATAACTTTGAAAGTTATTTTTAAAGTGATGAAGTACAAATTTTAAAAAGACGTGCCCCTTTTAATATAGTTTGTGGTTTTTGCATTAATGAGATTAGATTGTGTCTGAAACAAAAGAAAAATGCAACAGATTATACAGAAAACTGTAGGCTGACAGTGTGCAAAGCCTGGAATTTGGAGAGTGGCAGGAAGCTGGAATCTGAACATACGATCAGGGTGGCACATCTTTTGTTATTACAGGCTGGGTTTTACCAGGCGCTAGGGCCTTCTTCATTAGCACAATCTTGAATAAAATGTGTGCTGCCCCTTTTAATCACTGCTGTAGGTACATAATTGTTTAGAAATGCGGAATGCTAATTTAAGAGCATATGGTCTGAAATGGCTTTAAAGGAATATTTTCTAGTGCCAAAAGAAAAACGTGTGTGATTCTCTTGGAGTCTGTGCACAAGTGTCTGTTGAAACTTTGGTTCTTGGACTCCTCCCCTTCTTTAACATGGTGCTATTTTCCCCCACCTAGCCAAATTTTAGGGTTTGGGTATGTGTGTTTCAAAACAAAATCCCTAATACTTTCTACAGGTGCTTCACATCAATTTATGCATCTGTGTAACAGGACAGAAAGCTTTATGTTAGTGTTTTGAATTTCGGCACTTGAGCAGCGGGCTTTTAAAGGGTGAAATTGGCTCCTTTTGGCGTTCCTAGCGCTGACCATGTTCCGCAGACGCTACTCTGCTGCCACCTGGAGGCCCCGTGTGGGCTCTGCATGTAAAGGTAGGTAGGGATCCAGAGAACAGAAGCTGCTCAGGCTGGGTGTCCGAGTGTCCCTCACCCCTGCTGAGGTCAATTGACATGACCACGTGAAATTGAAGCTGTTATCTTAGCATTTTTAATTATAGGTCTTGTAAGGATTATGAGTGCAAGGGCAGTAAACTATTGGGGGACATAAGTATCTCCTTACTTGTTAGTAAACCCAAGGTTTATGTTAGCAAATTAAAAAAAAAAAAAAACCCATCATGACAGTGAGAGAGTTGACTGCTGTGCTCTTTGACCTATTGTAATTTTTTAGGAAGTGCAGTCTACTGTGTCTAAGCAAAAACATGAATGAAACTCCTAGCTTTGGTGCCTGGCAGTAAGAAGAGCTTGCGTAAATACTCCCGGAGGTCTGGAGCCTCAGGTGACTTCAATTAATAGGAATGGCTAAGTGGAGTGGCAAATAGCTAGTTAAATCAGGGGGGTTTCCTCAGAATCAGCGTTGGGCACGGCCATGGTGGCAGGGCAGCTGAGGGGGAGGGTTCAGGGGAGGCCGTGGGCCCACGCTGTTGTATGTTAATACAATTGGTGGTAAAGATTCTTAGCCATCTGCCCTTGGTAAGAGTGTCCAACACTTATTTTCCCCGGGCCCCAGCCTGCTTTTGGTGGTTACATGTCAACAACAGTGACTCTTGTTTATGGGCAACTGAGTGGGAAGAGAACCAGTCAGCACCCAGAGAAAATACCCCGTAAATAAGCCTTCCTGTTTAGCCCAGAACATCCCGACCACTCATATTTCCAGGAAAGCCTTTATTCAGAAAGAGGGCGCTCAGTGTGCCTGTGGCCTGTCCGTGCTCAGCCTGGCATCATCTGTGGTAGGAGCGCAAGGGTTTTGCTAGCACTGTGGGCTTTTAAGGATGCCTGAGGAAAGGCCACAGCTCATCTGGAATGAATTAGGCTCTTTTGAAACATAAAATGTGTGGTATTTGAGGAACTAGACGTGGGATTTCCTCAGGTAGGTACTCGTCATGTCCTTAGAATCCGGGCTATTTTGAAGAGCCTTCGCTCTGTGAGCCGCCTTCCTTCTGAAGCCAGGGCATTTGTTTATTTAATGGTGGTTTTTTTTTTTTTTCCCTCAGGATTTCCTGCAGGAGGTCCGGGGCTTGTTTGCCTCTTGGTCCACATAAAAACCACCAGAGTGTGATAGTTGGGCTGTCAGATACTCTGCTCGGTGGAGAGGTGATTTTTAAGAAGCTTCATCTAAAAACCTAGCTCCACACGGAGAGTTCCTGGGCTACGCAATTATATCTAGTCATCTAGTTTTTGTTTCCTTCGTTGTCTTTTAATGAAAGCTCCCACTGGCTGATCCTGATGAGGATTATTCCTTTTGCAGAGATTAAGAATTTGGTGTCTGGCGGATCATCACCTGAAAAGGAAGACGATGTAAAGGTAACGGGTCTCCTCCCCTCCTTTCTCCTTTCCACGTTTTCTCCACAGCTGAATTAGAAGGGAAGGTCCAGCGGTGACAAAACATTTTAAAAGAACCAAATCTGAAAACAAGTAAAGCCCCAGGGGCATGCCCCAAGTCACATGCAGAGTAACTTGCAATTCAGTTTCCTTTGCAGTCTCTTGATGACCAAAGCTGGCTGTCTTTCTGGGTCGCAGTTGTATGTGCAGGACCGTTGCATGTACATTCTCCAAAACAGGTTTTTCCTTGAAGACTGGGAGCTATGGAGGTTTGCCAGCAATGTGACAACTGGACCTGAGAGCCAGCCTCCGGGAGTAAAATCCCCTGTGGGGAGCGGTCAGGTGTGCTTCAGCGTAGGGCCGGGTCCTTTCCTTAAGGCAGCTCTTCCATAATGCTAATTAAGTCCAAGACTAGCTTCCTGTTGATGTGCCGTGATACACGTGACACGTCTTGATTTTTTTTTTCTTCTGAGATGATACACATGAACAGAATTGTGGCACATTAAGTAATTTTTTAAAATCCCTGCCTGACTTTATCTTTTTCCAGTGTGTGGAAAGCCCAGTGGTTCAACCGAAGGAACACGAAGACCGGGACAGTCTAGACGCGGGTATGTTCTGAAATGCCACTTTCCCCTGTACTCACAGGAGTATGCCAGTCCTGGGTATGCACGGGACAAAACGAAATCTTCCTTCCTGGGAGCTGTGGCTAGTTTGTGAACACGATGGACGTAAATTTTCCTTGCAGCAACAGTTCTAATATTAGGAGTTGAGAGGTTGAATAATATCCACTTATGATCCTTTAAAAAACAAATCAAGAGACAGCCATGAAGGCTTTTCCTGAGCAGTTGAACTCTGAGCCAGACTCTGTCTCGGGACTCGCACGGTGTTGCTTATGTTGTTACTTCTGTGAGGTAGGCTCCGCTTGCTTCAGGTGAAGTGACAGGGGTCCTTGAGAGCAGGTGGTGGAATGGAGACTCCTAACTTCATTCTGCCTGGCCCCGGAATCCCAAGCTTACCACCCTCCCATTTGGAAACCCACTTGGGCGGCCCTCGGAGCTGAGCCTCTGTGGTCCTCTCCCTGGCCTCAGGAAAGACCAGATGCTTGTCACTGGGTGCGGATCTTGGCACAAAGAGATCCCTTGGCAGGGTGAATGTAGTTTTTGCCGGGGACTGGACATTCTCAATCTGTCCACAAGTTCTAGTTCACAAGTCTCTATGGCTTCTCCCCAGATCTCCTTGGCCATCTTCCAGTTCTTGAGGGCTAATCTGGACCCCAGGGTTCCGCTTTGAGTTAGAGCCTGATGAAGTAGTTGGAGGCTGGGGGACATACATAAACTGGGCTCTCAGCTGATGTCTCCTCTCGGCCCCTGGGTGGTCTGGGCAGACCTCTGGGGCTCAGTGCAAGGCAGATACGCACCAGCTTTCCCAGTTGGCTTCTTTAGACTAGGCGAAGCCGGGGCAGTTCGCGCACCTGGAAAGCACACAGGCAGAGCAGCGTGAACTGTTGTGAGGGTGCAGTGGAGGTGCTATTGGCCCCGGTGGCGAAGTGCTCGGGCCGATGGGAAGGGCAGGGAAACGGAGACACTGCCCAGGCTGAGTTTAATGGTGAAGGTGGGTGGGCCCGGGAGCCTAGTGGCGCAGGGGTCTCCCTGGAGGCCAGTGGGGTGTTGGCACATTTGGCAGGCACAGGCAGAGCAGTGACAGCAGTTGGGGAGGCGTGAAGAGTAGAACACGGCGAGGAGGAAGTACCGTCAGCGTCCGTTGGCTGTGCTGCTGGTAGCTTGGCCGCGAGCCAGACGTGTTTCCAGGGTCTCCCTGAATGAGGTACTACTGCAGTTGGGACAGAAACTGAGATTCTTCCGAGCAGTGTGTGCACCTTTAAGGTTGCTGCTATATGAGGTAAGGGTGCTGCTTGACTTGCAGAAGAGGGGAAGAGGAAGGAGAAATGAAAGCAAATGTCTCTGTTTAAATGACTGTTGTAGGCCATTAAAGCCAGGATCCTAGACCTTGCTCACGCGTACAGGATGTCTCATCTACAAATTGCATCATGCCCCCAGGAATGTTAGCTGTGAAGAATGTTTACCAAAACACACTGCTGGTGGGGGAGGACCGTCGGCTGTTACAGGGGTTCCATAGCAAGAGGAGACTAATTTTCAGCCTTGAAGGCTCCATTCTCACACTGGTGCACATGCTGGGTTAGAAGACACGTGGTAAGGAGACAGTAGTGGTCTGACCTCATCAGTGTGTTTGGTCAGTCACAACGTTGTGTCTGAGGAGGATTGTAATAAACGCTTTGAGACAAACTTGGACTTTAGTCCAGTGAGTTATGAAAAGGGCCGTGAATGATTGTGCCTGTGCTAACGTTTGCTTTTTGTTCAGTTAAATAAAATCACCTGACTTGATGCCAAGAAGGCTCTCTTTTAAAGGAGCCTTCTGGGACAGAAGGGGGAAGGAAGCAGTGAGCAATAGTTGGATGGTAAGCCCGAGTCTGGAATCTGAAATGGCTTTTCCCCAAGGTCACTTCCAAACTATTGTGTTATTTTATATGTACTTATATTCTGCTCAGTCTGCAAGGACATGCTGATTAATGTGGGGTTGAGATACATGTCTTGGCTGACTTGGATTATTCAAAATAGTAGGACGTTAGTTTTGCACGCTCTCATAAACTACAGCAGTGCTGTTCCAGTAGAACTTTCTGTGATGACGGACGTGTTTTATATCTACATTGTTTGCAATGGTAGCCAGTAGCCATAGGTCTATTGAGTGTGTGGTCTGTGACTCAGGAATTGATATATATACATTTAAAAAAATTTATCGCCTTGGAAATTCCCATTGTATCGTTGGCCATCAGAGCATCAAGAATTATACTGGCTGTTAGTTCCTACACTGAAAATGGCTGTTGATTGCAGGGATGATGTCTTGGGTGGGTAACAGCTGGTTAGCTCGTCCAAGCCAGTGCCTCTGAGCCCCTCAGGGAGTAGTACTAAGAGGACTTTTGGGAGTGATGGCCCCGCTCTCTGTGGATGCTGTAAGAACCTCCAAGGGGAGGCTCTCAGTTGAAGGGCTGGGATCCAATTCTGTTGCCGTCAGAGTGAAGAGAGGAACTTCTCAACGTGTATTTCCTTCACATTGAGGGCAGGTAGAATGGAGAGAGCGGGCAGAGCATTGGGAGGAAATGGATTGAGAGAACATAGATGAAATGGGCCAATGGAGAAATGAAGAAGGAAGAAAGGGTCCATTTGGCTCAAGTATATAGGACTGAATGTGATTGAGAAATAGAAGCTGGGCGGTGGGCCGCAGCAAGCGCTGTGCTGAGGAGAATGGAAGTGGACAGCGGTGGGGATGTGGGGGGACGTGGGGGGATGGTGAGCCTCGGCCACCCTCCTGGAGCTCCACCTGCAAACAAAAATGCATAAAGCATCGCTGCGCCAGCCAGGTTGCACGTGGCATGACCCGTTGCTGTTGTGCAAACTCTACTTTTAAAAGGTTGAATTTGAAAAACTACAACTGCCTGGTTAGAAATTAAGATTTCCAGTGGAAATCTTGTGCTTGAAGACTGTGAAACAAGAGTGCCGGTATCTCAGGTGAATTATAGAAGGTCCTGGAAGAGAACACTCCTGCTAGCCTAGCAAGGGATACTCAAGAGTGTGAGTGAAGTTGTGTGTGTCCCACCAGATTTGGTGACACTCGCACGGATATGGATTTTTCTGCAATAATTGATCAGCTATGTCCTGCATTGAGCAAAGATTATTTAAAAATTACAGCTCAAGCTGTAATAGTCACATATTATATGACTCTTGAGATGGAAAAAACGGGTAGGTGAACTAGACTTGTTAAAATAAGAACCAGGTGAGCATGTTTTAGCTTTCCTTATGGGACCTGGTAGTAGGGAGGTAGAGATGGAACTGGCTGGCATCATCGGCCTTGCTTGACAGTCCCAGGACCTTGAATCTCTGGGCATGAAGCAAAGCTGTTCCAGGTTTGGCTGGCTGGCAGAGAGTGGGCTTCCTGAAGTGCCAGAGAAGACTTGAAATAGAATGCCGTGCCAAGTAGACTTGTGGATAAAATAATCTTTCTAAATTATGGAAGTCGTAAATGCTCGCAGTAGAAAAATTTGAAAGCTTATAAAAAGTAGGAAAAGAGAAAAACACCCCTGGAATTCTCCCACCCCAGAGCAGGTGCCCTTCAACTTTGGTGTATTCCTACCAGTATTTTTATTACACATCCATTTTTTTACATAGTTGGGATCATGTAAATAACAGAGTTCTGTGTCCTGGTTTATTCATTTAACATTGTATGCCATAAGTAAGCTCTATTTTAGTAGGTAGCTTAAAATGATTCTGTACTTTTTTTTCCTGCACAAAAATGGGTTACTTTTCTAAAATGAAAGGGAAAGTATCGTAGATGATGCCAACAAGTACTTCTCAGTGAGAAGAAAAAGGCTTTTTTTAATAATATATGTGGTTTGATTTTATAGAGTGACCTGATTTTCATTTTATGCTGAGGCTCGAATCCCAATTAGTCTTGAATAATTCTTGGATCACTTCATTGCTTTTACTGTTGTTACCTGTATGTAACATGAGAAAAAGAAAACCTTTTAGTTAGTAGGTGTTGGGACTGGGAAGGGTGGATATCAGGGAGACACATGAACCAAAGCTGGTGTAGAAAGAAACCCGACCCGATTACCCATCCCCCCTCCCCCCAAAAAACCCATCCAGACCAATTGTGAAGACAAGGAAGCAGAAATAGACAGAAACAAACAGTAGGAAGTGCGGTGTTGCAGATTGCCTAACCTAGACAGCACAGACTTTCATGACTACCGAAAATACTCAAAAGGAGAAACAAAGGCCTTACACAGGAAGCTTAGGAAAAAATGTGAGCGAGGGGAACCTGGAAGGAAATGATTGGAAGATCCAAAGGATCAGCCCCTCTAGAACAAAATGTTTGGTGTAATACAAACTTCTTACAGGATCCTCATTTGTGGCTCTATTTGGGAGAGGTCCAGGTCCGTGGATTTCAGTGGTAGGATGCATGGAGGCCATATAGTCATTCATGTTAGTTTGGCATAAACCACCAAATAAGTAGGGCTAATCGGGTCAGTCTTTGGTTTCTTATGTTAACTAAAAGTTTAGAAATGGAATTCAGGTTGCTAAGTTATAAAAGCATATAAAACAGCACTTTTAAGTTGTTTGTGAAAATAGTTTTGAGATGGTTCCAAATGGCGCAGAATCTTAAGATCTAGCACCCATGTCAGTGGAAGCTGGCTGTCTCTTGGCTGTTATTTAATAATAAATGTGTATCTATGTTGAGATCTGAAGAATGTTAAATGAAACATGAAGGAATATTTAAAAAGTGTCAGGGAGAAGGGAGCTTAGCAGAGCTTGTAACCTTCTGAAAAAGAAGTTTTGAAATTTTTGGCAGATCTCTCTCTATGCCCCAAGCTACAGAAGCTTCTGTGGATTCCTTTTTTTAGGCCGGGGATGGGAGGGGTGTGTCATTTCTTTACCACAAGCCAAAGCTTATCAGTGATTTGATTTTTGAAACAAAGGGGCTGGGGCTTTAGATGGACAAATATCCCAGGAAGACCATTGGGGTTGCATAGTTATTTGTAAAAACGGACTCATTGTAGTCCTGTTGATTTCAGTGAATTTTTTTTTTTTACTATGCTTGTTGAGGTTTTAAACACTGTTTTTGGTAGAAGAATTTACTGACTTACTAGAATTCCGCTGAGTGTATGTAATAAGCTCAATTTGGGTGTTTTACCATGAGTGTTCTGCCTGTTCTCTTTGTGCCTTCACTGTTTAGACACATTCTCCTCGTGGAATGTGAATAAAGCATTGTTCTTTAAATTAGACGATAGGAATATTTATTGGCAGAAACGTATTCCATAAATTAAAGAATTTGAGGAGTTTTAGGTTAATCTATACTATAATCTAGGAAGCATGTACACACTAAAACCTTACTGGAGGTGTAGAGTATCATGCTGCTTTTCTTTGGATTAAAAAACAAAAACTGTTAAACTGAAAGTCCCAAATCTATAATGAGCCTTATGCTCTGCCGATTAGCTCATAAATGTAAAGAAGGCAAAATAAAAGTGAATGAAGATGAAGAGTTGCATAGGTACTCTGTTACCCTGCGGTTCTAAACTCAGCCTACACATTGGGGTTACCTTGGAGCTTTGTACTGAAACCTGTGTCCATCCCCATAGAAATCTGACTTACTTGGTCTGGACTGTAGCCTGCACTTAAAGAGTTCTACACGTTCCCCAGATGATTCTCAGTTGTGGCTGGAGGTTGGGAACCATGACATACATCCTCAGGGGAGCTCTGCTTTCCTGGAATCACCCCTGACTTCCTGGGTTTTCCATATTTTTGGAGTTGGGGAAATAGTGGTTCTACTTTCATTGCAATAGATTGCAAAAGCAATTAATGGAAGCCAATGTGTACTGGCTTTGCAGACTCCCAGTGATTATCACCATCAATATGCTCATCAATCTCTGGGGAATGTAAAACCTTTGGGAAAAAAAAATTATTGAGAAAATTTCCCAATCACTCGAACCTAAATGAGATGGTTAATATTTAAAGATTAATCACTTTAAAATATTAAGAAGGAATCCTGTGATTGTGACTTGCTTTCAGAGTCATTTATTGGACTTTGAGGTGCACAGATGGGGATGAAGGGAATTGGGTTTACGCTCACGTGATAAGGGCTTTACAAGGATGCCTGATGTTTGGCATTAGTACCTATAGTACTAACCGAACTATCTTTTTCTTTCTTTTCGCAAACAAATTTAATTTCTGAAATGTAACTGAGGGAGGGGAAAAAATGGCAGTTTTTTCTCTGAATTATAAATGTTCTTTTTGTCGTTGCTGTCTTTCATTTTATTTTTCCGTCATGATAGGTATATTCTTTAATCCCCATCTCTTATTCCACCCCCCCCCCCCAACCTACCCTCTGGTAATGATCAGTTTGTTCTCTGTAGTTGAATCCGTTTATTGGTTTGTCTCTCACTCTTTTTTCCTTTGCTTGTTTTATTTTTTACATTCCATGTGTAAGTGAGATCATAAGGTATTTGTCTTTCTCTGACTTATTTTGCTTAGTATTATACTCTTTAGCTCTGTGTTGTTGCAAATGGCAAGATTTTTTTATGGCTGAATAATTTTTTATTTTATGCACCCTCTACCCACCCACTCTCCCCCCATCTTCTTTATCCATTCATCAGTTGATGGACACTTGTGCTGTTTCCGTACTTTGGCTATTGTAGATAATGTTGCAATAAAACTAGGAATACATATATCCCTTTGAAGTAGCGTTTTTGTATTTTTTGGGTACTCAATAGTGTGATTACTGGTTCATAGAGTAGTTCAATTTTAAATTTCTTGAGGAACTGCCATACTTTTCCAGAGTGGCTATACAAGGTTGCATTCCCACCAACAGTAAACAAGGGTTCCGTTCTCTCCACTTCTTGCCAACACGTTGTTTCCTGTGTTTTTCATTTTACCCAACCTCATAGGTGTAAGGTGGTATCTCATTGTGGTTTAGATATGCATTTCCGTGATGATGAGTGATATTGAACATCTTTGCATGTGTCTGTTGGCTATCTGGGTCTTCTTTGGAGAAATGTCTGCTCATGTCTTCTGCCCATTCTTTTTTTTTTTTTTTTTTTTTTTTTTTAAGTTGGGCTCTTTGTTTTTTGGGTACTGAGTTGCATCTGTTTTTTTATATAGTCTGGACACTAACCCTTTATTGGATATGTCATTTCCAAATATTTTCTCCCATTTGTAGGCTGTCTTTTAGTTTTGTTAATGGTTTCCTTTATGCTGCAGAAACTTTTTATTTTGATGTAGTCCCAATGGTTTATTTTTGTTTTTGTTTCCCTTGCCTCAGGAGACATACCTAGAGAAATGTTGCTTTGGCTGATGTCGGAGAAATTACTGCCTGTGCTCTCTTCAAGGATTTGTATGGTTTCAGGTCTCACATTTAGGTCCCTAATCCATTTTGAATTTATTTTTAAATTCAAATGATGTAATAAAGTGGTCGACTTTCATTCTTTTCCGTGTGGCTGTCCAGTTTTCCTGACACCCTTTGTTGAAAAGACCATCTTTTTCCCATTTACGTATGAATTGTAAATTTTCTTTCTCCAAAATAAGATTCTCAACTCCGAATAAACTAACTAAGTGAATAAGTAAATTCCATAGGCTCCATCCCTAAAGATTCTATTTTGATGGTTTAAGTCAAATGATTAGATACAGAATTCAAGCAAAAATAAAATATTAAAGAAAGTAAAACTAATTTATAAAACATGAAAACAAATGAAAACTGGGAAATATATTCTGGAAATATACTTAACATTTTTATAAGAGAAGTTAAAATTCCACCCATAGATTTCTTTCTCTTGTGTTGAAATACTCAAGTATAGTGTATACAGACGTCAAATGTAAAAATTGCTCTCACAGAAGAATCACTGGGCTCTGGGCCTGACAGCAGAGTACGTGTGCTTATGTGAGTTGAGGCTTGGTTTTAATTGAGTACCAGTGGCTAATCCCTTGGAAGGGACTTCAGGGCAATTAAGTAAGAGCTCGTATTGCTGGCATGAAAGCTCACAATTTGCTGGGACACACTGCTTTAACTTTCAGAGTGGCTAATTGAGAGGACCCTTTTATGAAACATGGCCCCTTTCTTCCAACGTGAGCAAGAAAGCCAACAGAATTTATTCTTCACAGTATGAGATCCTGTGGAAGAATGTATAGAGCCAAAATACAGAGAAGTGGTACAACCACAAATTGAATAGGAGACCCAGTAGTAAATCTGTGTCTTTATAATATTTTAAATAACTTTAACTTCACTCTGTGATTTTTTTTTTTTTTTTTGATACCTAGAACTTGAGAAGAAAACTGTGAGTAAGCTAGCTGGGTTTCATCCATGCTCTTGAGATCTGTCTGCAGATAAGATTTCTGTGATCCGATTGAGATAGGCTCACTGAGGTACCCTCAGTTGCACATGAGAGCCTCTCCCTAGGGTTACCTCTTGGGAACCTCTTAATTCCAAAGAGACACTATTTGTTTATGAAAAATTAAAATTAGTTTCAGGGTATCATCTTTAATGTTTAATTAGCTCTGTTGGTAACTTCACATAATAACTTAAAAGAAAGCGGCGTTTTAAGCATGACTTGACTTCTCCGTATCTCATTAAGTAAGTGATTCAGTATTTTAGTATGAATTCCACAAACGTTTAATGAACATAGATTCTGTACTTTACCTCATCCTTTAAAAATGTTTTAAGCTTTATTTTTTAGAATAGCTTCAGATTTACAGAAAAATTGTAAAGATAGTACAGGGAGTTCCCACACGCCCCTCTTCCCCATTAACATCGTATATTATGGTACACCTTTTTAAAATTGATTGATGCATTGTTATTGACAAAAGTCCATACTTTATTTAGATTGCTTTAGTTTTTATCTGATTTCCTTTCTGTGTCCCAGGATCCTATCCAGGATGCCATATTGTATTTAGTTACCATGTTTCCTTAGGCTCCTCTTGGCTGTGAGAATTCCTCAGACTTTCCTGGTTTTTAATAATCTTGACAGTTTTAGGAGTACTGGTCAAATGTTAGGTATAATTTCCCTCAATTGTTATTTTTCTAATTTTTTTTCCCATTATAAAATTGGGATTATGGGTTTGGGGAGGAATACCACAGAGGCAAAATGCCATTGTCATCACCTCATTGGTGTATGCTATCATTACTTTCACTGTTAATGACGACCTTGATTATCTGGCAGAGGTGGGTTTTGTCAGCTTTATTCACTGTAAAATGATTCTTGCCCACTACTCTTTGCATACTATACTCTTTGGAAGGAAGTCATGATGTTCAGCCCATACTTAAGGGGTGGGGTGTCATCTGTATACATCCTTGTGTGCTAATAATTTGGAATTCTCCTGCTTGGGGGACTTATACCCTTCCTTACCTATTTATTCAATCATTTATGTCAGTATAGATTTTTGGATATTTATTGGATAGTTGAGGTAATAATCTAGTCCTGCTTTATTGTTCAGAAGTGGTCCCACTCTGGCAATGGAGGAACTCTTCCAGTTGGCTTCTTTTTCCTTTGTACATATTTCTGTCATTGTGGGGTTTTGTTGTTGGTGTTTTAGGGGAGTGAACATACTCTTTAAGATACTCTGATGGTGGATACATGACACTGAATTTGTTAAAATTCAGAGAACTTAATGGCATACAGAGTGAACTTTAATATGGGCAAATAAAAAAAATAAGTTGGAGGATTCTATGATGGAGACAGAATGTGACAAAACAATTTAACTGTACTAAAAATGTATGAAATGCCTTACTGTAGGGGATGAGGAGAGTTCAGACCTCAATAACTTTGGAAATGAATAGAGTCTGTAAGATGAAAGGAAGCGGTACATAAACATTGTCCTCTAGGTGATGGAATTGTTGGTCCCGGGGATACAGGTTAACAATTATACCACTGTAAAAGTACCCTGGAAATGAACAATTAAGCAAATGGATTTTAGATAAGATTTTTATGTTGGAGTGGGAGTTGGTAGATAACCAAGGAGAGGAGGCTAGAATGATCTTTGTGCTAATGAATTAGAGTTGGACACATCAGTATGTACTCATGATTAGTTAACATGGACACGCATAGTTGCTTATAGAAATATTTGTAGATAAATGTGTATGCATACGTTAGGGCACACATGCAGGTATCTCCTTACTCTTTCAGTTGACAGGGCCTAGAAGTAACAATACTCTAGTAGCATATGTAAGATGAGCCACCCTTTATTTAAAACTAGGATTCTCCATTCTGTTTTGTGGGAATTTTAGCTTTAGAACTATGGCATTGATAGATTTAAGTTTACATTAGAACTAATTGTTTAAGTTTTTTTTGCCCATTTTATATCTCCTAGTTAACTTTTGGACATGCAAATAGTCATATAAAAGTCCATAGAAGAATAAGTTGAACTTTGAATGTTAAAATTGACTTTAAAAAGTAGGTTTATAAATAAGTTTGTGGCATATAAGAAACTTTTTTGGGAAGATTTGGGAAAATTGGAATTGGAAATTTATCAGAAAAAAACCTAAAATGTAGATGTTGCTCTCCCTAAGTGTCGTGGCTCTTTCTATCATGAAGGATCCCTTTGTCCTGAAGCTATGACAAGAAACTTGACTATCTGTCCACCCTTGCTCTGTCCAGCCTCATGGCTCATATCCTTGCTTTTCCCACCCCTAGGACCTCTCACATCTAGTGTCCACAGCTGCCTCTCCATAATACAGTCAAAATTCCTCATAATTCATTGTTCAGAAAAACCAAATGCTCATACTTTTTTCCTTTTAGGTTATGCCAAGGATTTCAAGGCCAAAAAAAAAAAAAAAAAAAAAAATAGGTCCACCAAGAGTCTTTTTTTTTTTCCTTAAGAGTATCATCTGAATAGAAATTGATCATTTTAGCCTTATTAACTGCTAGGGGAAGCATTGACAATATAGTTCTTTTTTTTTTTAAAAATGTATGTATGTATGTATGTATTCATTTAAATATAACTTATTGTTAAATTGGCTTCTATAAAACACCCAGTGCTCATCCCAACAAGTGCTGTTTCGAAGGGACATATGCACCCCAATGTTTATAGCAGCACTATCAACAATAGCCAAAGTATGGAAAGAGCCCAAATGTCCATCGATGGATGAATGGATAAAGAAGATGTGGTATATGTATACAATGGACTATTGCTTGGCTACCAAAAATAATGAAATCTTGTCATTTGCAACTATGTGGATGGAACTGGAGGGTATTATGCTAAGTGAAATTAGAGAAAGACAAACATCATATGACTTCACTCATATGAGGACTTGAAGAGACAAAACAGATGAACATAAGGGAAGGGACACAAAAATAATATAAAAACAGGGAGGGGGACAAAACAGAAGAGACTCATAAATATGGAGAACAAACAGAGGGTTACTGGAAGGGGTGTTGGGGGGATGGGCTAAATGGGTAAAGGGCACTAAGGAATCTACTCCTGAAATCATTGTTGTACTATATGCTAACTAATTTGGATGTAAGTTAAAAAATAAAATTAAAAAAATAGTAAAAAAAAAAAATTTAAAAAACCTATTTATTTATTTAAAGATAATTTGTCAAACTGGCTTCCATAAAACACCCAGTGCTCACCCCAACACGTGCCCTCCTCATTGCCCATCACTCACTTTCCCCTCCCTGCCCCCCACCCATTTGTTTGTTCTCTGTATTTAAGAGTCTCTTATGGTTTGCCTCCCTCCCTCTCTGTAACTTTTTTTTTCCCCCTCCCCCTCCCCCATGGTCTTCTGTTAAGTTTCTCAGGATCCACATATGAGTGAAAACATATGCTATCTGTTTTTCTCTGACTTATTCCATTTAGCATAATACCCTCCAGTTCCATCCACGTTGCTGCAAATGGCCAGATTTCATTCTTTGTCGTTGCCAAGTACTATTCCGTTGTAAATATAAACCACATCTCCTTTATCCATTCATCAGTTGATGGACATTTGGGCTCTCCCCATAACTTGGCTTTTGTTTGAAAGTGCTGCTATAAACATTGGGGTACAAGTGCCCCTATGCATCAGCACTCCTGTATCCCTTGGGTAAATTCCTAGCAGTGCCATTGCTGGGTCATAGGGTAGATATTTTTAATTTTTTGAGGAACCTCCACACTGTTTTCCAGAGTGGCTGCACCAGTTTGCATTCCCACCACCAGTGCAAGAGGGTTCCCGTTTCTCCGCATCCTCTCCAGCATCTATAGTCTCCTGATTTGTTCATTTTAGCCACTCTAACCAGTGTGAGGTGGTATCTGAGTGTGGTTTTGATTTGTATTTCCCTAATGGAGTGACACTGAGCATCTTTTCATGTATCTGTTGGCCATCTGGATGTCTTTGGAAAAGTGTCTCTTCATGTCTTCTGCCCATTTCTTCACTGGATTATTTTTTTTAAAAACCTGTATTTATTTTGAGAGAGAGTGTGTGAGTGGGGGAGGAGGGAGACAGAGAATTCTAAGCAGCCTTCTTGCTGCCATCACAGAGCCCAACCTGGACTTGATTTCAACGACTCTGAGATCATGACCTGAGACAAAACCAAGAATCAGACACTAACCGACTGAGCCACCCAGGTGCTCCTGACATGGTAATTCTTGAATATGTTGCTTCATGTAGAAATCTGCTTTCCTGTCCTAAATGTTCTGGATATTTTCTTCTTACACTATATGTGGATATAGTCATAATACAAGTAATATCATCCTGATGGATTTCTAGGGTATACCCAGTTTTTCCCCTTAGTATGGTGATAAAAAAGCTTTTGAAAGGGCATGCAGGTTTTTTACTCAAATAAGTCAAGGTAATTAAGGTAGGTAAGAAATAAAAAGTACTCTTATATATAAAATAAGATGGCTTTAGGAAATGGTGGCATCCTAGAATTCTAATTTATGGTAACAGTGTTTGTCCCGTGCTCCCAGTTGATGTCTGTTTTATAGGAAATCAATTTTATGGGCTCTGTTTATACACAATGCAGAAGTAGAGAGAAAAATTGTAATTCAAATGTCTGGCTGGCTCCACTCATGATGCCATGTCCCTGAGTGTGACACTGCTGATGTGAATGTCCTGTGCCACTGTCCTTCTCAGAGCACATCTTGAGCCCATGGATAGGAGCTGTGCTTTTAAAGATCCTTATTTTCTGTATAGCATGGCTTCCCAGTAAGAGCCAAGCATTTCACTTGGTGCATAACCAGAGTCACAATGTTCTCCAACAAAGAACTGCTTGTGTTGAACTCCAACAGATGACACGGTGCCTTCTAAAGCATTTTGAGGAAGATTCTGACCATCCCAGGCTCCATTACATTGCCTCTTCTGGCTGAAGTGAGCCAGGGTAGGCTTGTCCTGACATTAGGGGTTTTTGCCTCCAGCTCTTTGTGTTTTTTAATGACTTTCCCCCAGAATGCTGTCTAGCAGTGTTAGAAACTGTGGTCTCTGGTTGTTAGACAATGGAGCATAATAGGAAAAAAAAAATCTTCCTTTTCTTTCAGTCTTGGTATGATTGTCTGGGAACTTCTTTGCACATTAGCGTGTCTCACCTTAAGAGTCTAAATGCTCTGCTGGCTGAGCTAGCCAGGTACGCTGGCAGGTCTCAGTTTAGAAAAAGCTATCACTCCGGAGGACATAAGAATACTTCAGTGTCTATAATGTAGAAGAGAAATACAGCGAAAGGGAAACTTTATTTAATATTTAAGAGAACGTAATGAAAACTTAAGTTCTTTACTATTGCCCCATTTGATTCTCACAACTCTTTGTAGTATGGACGTTATGACCTCCTTTTGTATGAAACAAGTGAGGGTCGGAAAGTAACTTGGTTAGGGTTGCTAAATAAGTGACAGAGCCACTGTCTAAGCCTAGATACATAATGGCTCCCCAAACCCATGGTTTTTTTCTTTTTCTTTTTTTTTTTTTTAATTTTTTTACCTTTATTTATTTTTGAGAAACAGAGTGAGACAAAGCATGAGCGGGGGAGGGGCAGAGAGAGAAGGAGACACAGAATCCGAAGCAGGCTCCAGGCACAGAGCCCGACGCGGGGCTCAAACCCACGAACTGTGAGATCATGACCTGAGCCGAAGTCGGACGCTCAGCTGACTGAGCCACCCAGGCGCCCCTCCATGGTTTTTTTCTTTTCAGCATCTGACTGCTTAAGAATATGAGTATGACATGGGGCGCCTGGGTGGCTCAGTCGCTTAAGCGTCCCACTTTGGCTCAGGTCATGATCTCGCAGTCCGTGAGTTTGAGCCCCGCGTTGGGCTCTGTGCTGACAGCCCAGGGCCTGGATCCTGTTTTGGATTCTGTGTCTCCCTCTCTCTCTGCCCCTCCCATGCTCATGCTCTGTCTCTATTTCTCAATAATAAATAAACGTGAAAAAAAAGAAAAAAAAGAAAAAAAAAGAAAATGGGTATGACACAGCTCTCGCACTCCAGGAATTTTGGGGCTTATTGGAGGATGAGAAAATTGTACAAATATTATAATTCAAATCAAAATATAAATACCCTCTGAGGAAGATTAATTTTACCAAGATTGAAAGGTAGGTGGCATGCCATCATGACACGAGGAGAATGAAGGGAAGCTTCCCTTCTCTGTGGGTCTTGCAGAGAGCCGAAACTTCAGCAGCATCTGCCCTGCATGTTTGTCACCCAGTGGAGGTAATTTTTCTAAACAAAGGATTTTCTAATTACAGAAGGCACAGTAAGGCTGATGAAATCATTCACACCCTGGCATCATAATAGTTGTATGATAGCGGGTGAGAAAGTGGCCCTTGGGGGACCTACCATTGAATTCCTCCACCTGCAGTTGGAATCAGCCAGAGAAAGCAAAGAATTTAAGGCATTGAATGTGAACGAGATCTAAATAACATCTTGAATTGATTTAAATGCAGTCATATTGGTATAACAGGGGACAAAGTTGAGTACTCCAGGACACATGATAAATGACCCACATTTGGGAGAAGTTCTTTGGTGAGCAAGAAAATGAACTGGCCTAAAAATAGAGGGATGCAAACAATATTTTCTCTTTCATTTTATGTGTTAACTCAATGTTATATAGGTGGTCAGTGGCAGTAATTTCATTCTTTAAAAATATTGGTGCATCAAATAAGAATAGAAAATATTGTTAGGCTTCTCACATGTATTTTTTGGGTAGTTTTATTGTCAGAATAATTTTCATATCAATAATCAAGTGATATGTAATTGGTCACCAAGGACTGTGCTTTGGGGAAAACTAGATTAAGATGGATCTACTTGGCATCTCAGCTACTAGAAATGTGTTTTACAAAGACTTTATCATATTTCTCTTGGGATTGTCCTGACTTTCTTCTTATCTGTCACCGATGGTCAAGAAGGGAGCAGCTTTAGTAGTTTGTTGACCTGGGATCGATCCTGGTTAAGTGGCTCTAAAACTTAACCACGCATGGCAAATGAGAAAGATAATATTATTTCCTGGTCCAACACTTTCATTTCAGTTTGACGATTGTCTAAACAGGTGGACGTTCCCTTTCTTTGGTCTGCAGACCTCTCTGAGGCATCCAAGGATCTATGTACATCCGAAGTATTGCCCGGAACCTTGGAGAACAGTGGGCTTTGTCCACTCACCAGTACTGTTGTTTTACTTTTATTTTGTCAAATAAAGATACTATTGTGATGAGTAAAACACGATACTTTAAAACACTTAACAAAAAGCTACAGGAAGTCTTGTGAAGCTACCTATTTTCTGTGGCGTAGGGAATATTGTCAATGGTACGATAATAGCATTGTATGGTAGCTACAGAAGGTAGATCTACTGAGCATAACAAGAGTGTTCATTCAGTCTTCTACACCTGAAACTAATATAACATTGTGTATCACCTACAGCTGATTAAAAAAATTTTTTTTAAATACATATTTTCAATCAGGATATTAAAAATACTACAGAATGACATGTAAAGCTTCTCTATCCACAGGTTAAGTAAGTGTACATCATTCATTCATCATATGCCCACAGTGTCCCTGGTACGTTTCTAAGCTTTAAAACTTAGAGAATGAATAGAAACACTTACCTTCAAGATTTTATTTTCTTGCTCAAGATCCATGTGGACTAAAACTCTCTTACCTGGTACAAGGTTTGAGAATAATTTATTCTTAGAATTGCACCTAGCTAATTAAGAAAAGTATTTTTCAAATAAAAGGCCATGAAGTAAAACGTGTATTAATGTTTATTTTGACTCCGTTGTAATGCTTACAACTGTCTCCCAGTTGCATTTGGTTATATTTGTATGTGGTATTTATGTAGCAAACCATATAAAAACACAAGCGCGATTCATGTAATTCTAATTTTGATTTGAATTGGAAATTAAGTGGTTTCTCCCCTTGATCCAGTTCCATCTGGCCCTCTCACCTACTCCCCACCCAATCAGACGGGTTTAGCTGTTATGGAGCAGATTACGCATCTCTTTCTGACAGCGTGGCATGATCAAGTCAACAATTTGGGAAATAATTGTGGCGAAAAGGAATATTCAGTACGACACCTATTGCCATGCTTCAGATCTGCAGAGTCACGCAGGCCTTCACATCGTTTCCACAGTCTTAGTTTATTTGGGTGGCAGATGACGTCACCAAAGAAAACACACCGTTTCCTGCTATCAATAATACAAAATAAATGCTTAGAAGAGGCTCCCCTCTGAGACTTGGCGTGTGTTTTTTTTTTTTCTGCCACAGCTCTTGGCTGCTTTGCTTGAACTTCTGTGGGTCCCATGTATCGGTGTGCTTGTGGAGAGCAGGGAGGTGACTTTGCGTAGCGTTCGGTTTAGGTGGAGGTGGTGATGGGCTTGCACTGAATGCTAATTACCAGAGGCTCGTCAAGCGGAACCTGTAGGAACTCTTGGTTTGTGGTAACTTAGTCACTAGCTCTGTTGAGAGGGACTGTAGGGTTAGAGCCAAGCTCTAAAGGTACCCCAATCCTTAAGATTGAAGCCAAACTTCGTGGCAGCTGAAGAATGCCCCACTTGTGCTGAACACTAGGAAAGGACTTTGCATGTATTTAATGAGGAGCATTGTCTGTAACAGTAAAAGCTTCCAGCCACCGTAGCATTAAAAGTGAAGGGAGACTAGATTGTTAAGTGAATTATCAGAGTTGTTTCAGCCCTCGAATCTGAAAATCTGCCGGCACTGTCAATGCTATGAAAGAACAGATTGCTCTGGAAAACTCCTCGCCTTGAGTGTGATGGCTTTTATTTGCCCGTGTACTGAGCTCTCTGGCTGTCCACACTTGTAAACCTCAACCTTTACATCGCTGTGCAGGGTGGCTTTTCTGTAAACGATACTCCAGCTCTAGAACAAAACAAGTGCATTGGGAGGCTTTTCTTGAAGCACAGGCCGCTCTCTTTGAATTCAGTTACCTTTCTTCTTAATTTCCATTTCCAGCCACAAGAAGAGGGGAGTTAATGATTCATTTGCTCCCAGTGACCTTTTGAATAACTGGACTGTGATGTACCAATACAACCCTTAGCTGCCTCTCTCTCCCTTTTCACTTCCTTCGTTTGGCTTTAATATTTACAGCCTCCTTCTCAGTCTACATGCCTGGACGCCTGAAGGAAGCAAAACGTTTATTGCCTCTCCCTCCCCGTGTTCGGGAGCTTTTCACCCAGCCCCATTCCTTCCTTTGACATCACAGGGTAGACTCGCCTCCTGGCGGGGGACGCCCACAGTTCTTCCTGAGTCTCTCCTGTTGAATCTGTTGATTTAAGCAAAACAAAAAGATGGATTCGGACTCGGACTCCCCCTTTAACTACTCATGGCCTTCCTTCCCCAAAATGAAGATTCGGCGGAGGGCGTCCAAGCAAGGTAGATCCCGGAATCTTTTATTTCCCTCAGAGCCAAGCCAGGGGTTTTCGTATTCTTACCTTTCTTTTCCTCATTGCTTTGCCAGACTGTTGTCTGATGAACTGCAAGTTTATACATGTCTTTATAAAACTCTAACTCTCAAAATACTTTGCAGATAGGCTTCTGAGGTAAACCTGCTGGTTCTTAGGTTCCTTTCACTTTGACTCTGCCTTTGTGCTGAATTATGCACGTGCACTTCTCTTTTTTAAAAAAAAGTGCGTGGGGGGAGTTTAGTACAAGGTAAATATTTCGGACTCACTTTATCGGAGTTACCTTGGAGTTACCTTGATAATGGAGAGTCCTGTTGATTTAAAGAACTGTGTACATATTCAGTATCCAGTTTCTGCTTCTTTGGTGTTTGTTTTCAAGTGGGTGGTTTTTTTGTCTGTGTTTGTTTTTAATTCTTTACCTAAGAAAAGTGTTCCATTTTATACTGTTGATTTGATAGTCGTTCTAAGAAAGGGATTTTAAGGAAGCAGTTTAAACAAGAAAGCCTGTGTATCTCCAGGGGATATAGTCCTACATTACATTAAAAAGTTTATTAGTAATTACCAAGAGTACAAAACGCTTTACTGTCGGAGGAAAAGTCATTTATTTGTAGCATGATTAATAACGCAGTCAGTTTATACCACTTATTCCCCCTTGCAACTCATTCTTATCGTACAGTCCTTGGAAATCAAGGGACAAGTTAGTGTTAGGGTGCAGTGAGGTATCCTGAGTATTTACTGCACCATCCCTGGCCCTCAGCAGGTGGCATTTGTTGTTTTCTGAGGTTTACCAGAGCAGGAAAGGTAGTCCTCCATTCTGCCCCTTATCTTATGTGGGGAGTTATGTGGTTATGTTTTTAATTCAAGGACAAGGGAACATTTTCATGAGCTTGAAGGCAGAAGAGCTGTTTCTGAAAGCGGACTGTCCCTGTAGCATTGTTAGGGAGCAGAATTCTGTATTCTCTAGAACAGGATGACCTACGGAATCACCCTGGGCAAATTTTTGCTGAGAAAAATGGAGGCTGGCAGTTGTCAACATAGCTGGTTTGCCTCAAGGACCTTTTTCCTTCTAAAATAAAATAGAGGGGTGATATTGTGTGTGTGTGTGTGTGTGTGTGTGTGTGTGTGTGTGTGTGTGTTTGTGTGTCCCCTTTCTCTTTGGCTGGGGTCAAGGCCACCCCCAGGATTAACATTGGTCAGACATCCACAGGTGGTAGTAAGCCTCAACCTCAACAAAGTCCCCTTACGGCTCTGCTACCATCCTTGAAAATCTCGTACTGGGGACTTAAAAAATGTTGTACGACATTCCACTTTTCTGTTTGAGTTTTAAAACTTAATTTCTTCTTTGGGGCAAGGGACCATGATAAATGCAACTTACCATTAAATCGTTCAGGAGGAAAAACTTTACCTAAGAGAGAGCACAAGCATGTGCATGTAAAAGCAAGCTCAGGCATATACAGAAAATGGAGTAAAATGTTAACAATAGGTAAATCTGGGTAACGATAATATAATGGTGTTCTTTGTGCTGTTTTTCTAACTTGTCTGGAAGTTTGAAATTACTTCCAAATAATTAAAAAATGTTTTTCATGTTTATTTTTGAGAGAGACAGAGTGAGCTGGACAGGGGCAGAGAGACAGGGAGACACAGGATGTGAAGCAGGCTCCAGGCTCTCAGCTGTCAGCACAGAGCCCGATGTGGGGCTCCAACTCACAAATTGTGAGATTATGACCTGAGCCGAAGTCGGATGCTTAACTGACTGAGCCACCCAAGCGCCCCCCACCACCCCGAATAATTTTTTTATAAACTTCTAAATTACTTAAAGTGGGGGGAGATACACTATGTCATTAATTCTTTGGAGCGTTACTCTGGTATCGTGAGAACTGCTTGAAGGCAGGTTGCTGTTCTGTAGGATTATTAGATCTTTGTGCTCATTTAACCTCATTCCAGCTTGGGGAATAATCTTCATATGTTTTTGTGCCTGGCAGACTGAGTGGATGTCTATGTTTCTGGGGACCTGCATAGCCTCACAACCGGGAGAGATGTGGGATTAACGATGAGGAGGCCGGTGGAGAAGTTTGTGAGTCCACTGGGGGTGTAGGGCACACATTAATCACGCTGCCCTTTGAAATCTAAAATTGGAACACAGCCAGTGTGAGGTACAGCAAAAAGTCACAACATAGCTATGTTAAACTATATTAAACTCAGTTAAAGTGAAAGCTGGTACTTGGGATTCGAAAATCATAAACTATTTGCAGATAATAAATGACAAGTGGAAATAAAATTGATAGCAGAGAATCGTCTGTGTCTCCTGCTTGCTTTTTTCATTAAATGATGATGGCCAATGGGCGCCTGGGTGGCTGAGTTGGTTAAGCATCCAGCTCTTGATTTCAGTTCAGGTCATCATCTCATGGTTTGTGAGATCAAGTACCCATGGCGAACTCTGTGCTGTTAGTGCAGAATCTGCTTGGGATTCTTTCTGTTCCTTTCCCCTGCTTGTGCATGTGTGCATGCTCGCTCTCTCTCTCTCTCTCTCAAAATAAATACACTTAAATGATGACGGCCTAGTTGTGAAGAGTGGGTTTGGTCACACTGCAGTGTTGGCTCGACAGAGTCCCAGAACCATATGCCTTAGAGGTGACCTGGTCTCCCTGCCTCGTTTTATAGATGAGGGTTATGGGCCCAAAGAGGTGAAGTGATGGAGAATTATGTGTTCAACAGGCATTTCCAGAATAGCAGGCATTGTCGTAGAAGGTGGGGCAAAGTGGTGAACCCGACAGGTACTGTCCCTGCTTACAGGGATCTTAGCACTAAGGGTGGATTGCACATCTCACAACACCTGGGCATGCTATGTCTGTATACTGGAAGAAACACCAGGAAACTGGATTTTTTTCAGCCCAGTGGCCTGTTTGTGCCAGAACTGTGGTCTCTGGTCTCTTGTAGGGTGACCTAATTATCATTGGTCTTTAAAACTAAGGTGGCTTGTATTTCTTGCTCTTTCTTCTAGTTATCACCAACATCATTCTTAGAAGCTAAGTTCTGGTCACTTGGGAAGTCAGGAAGGAGGTTTGGAGACTTGGGATTTCTGCCTTATTAGCAAACTTCTCGTATTTTGTTGGTAATACTGTTTTTTTTTTTTTTTTTTTTTTGGTAAATATTTATTTTGAGATAGAGTGCACAAGCAGGGAAGGAGCAGAGAGAAAGAAAGAGAGAGAGAGGAGAGAGAGAGAGAAAGACCTAGAGTGTGAAGCAGGCTCCAGGCTCTGAGGTGTCAGCACAAAGCCCGATGCAGGGCTTGAACTCGTGAACCATGAGACCATGACCTG
The DNA here is from genome assembly GCF_018350155.1 of Leopardus geoffroyi. Classification (NCBI taxonomy): domain Eukaryota; kingdom Metazoa; phylum Chordata; class Mammalia; order Carnivora; family Felidae; genus Leopardus; species Leopardus geoffroyi. The sequence continues at coordinate 138,303,451 of NC_059326.1, forward strand.
AGCCGAAGTTGGCTGCTTAACCAAGTGAGCCACCCAGGCACCCCAGAAATATTCTCTTTTATTCACTCTGATTTCTCTGTCCTGATCCCCCTAGTTAGTATTCTATCTTTTAACACTTCATCTTGTCCTTATTATCACCATTCTCTAATAGACACACATACACATTCCTGGCTTGTTTAGAGAGCTGGGAAAATAGAGAAGGTTTGGTAAAAACAGGAAAGCGAGATGAGCAGAAACCCACCAATACCTACATCCACTAAAAAGTGAATATAGTGCTTTCTTCCCCTCATGCTGTCAGCATGGAAGAGAAAAGGACTAACTTAGAAGCAGTACCTTTGGAAATGGCCACGTCTAGAAGGGAATGTGACGACATAAGCGGAGGGTGAAAGCATTTAAAAAACAAGCTGCCTCAGAAGTATCCTGGGATTCTTGAAAGTTGCCCCTTGTCATTTCATGGCCAGGACAGGCTGTACTGGGAGCCGTGTGGTTAATGATTGGGGTGGGCTAGAATCCTTGACCGTTCTGCTTCAGAGACTCGAGGAATGCCTGGACTCTTGTTTCGTTGGTTTCGGTAGGAGATTGAACCAAGGAAATTAATGTTTATAAATCAAAGGTGAAAAAATCCAGGGATTGGACCTTACCTAAGTTAACCATAATTATTCTTCAGTCTTTAAGATGTATTCTTTAATTCGCATCACCAGGGCCCAGAAAATGTTCAACTGTTCTTTGTGCGTTTCATCTACTTAGGCAACTTCTGTCACTCTCTCCTACTCCAGCTTATGTCCTGTGCCTCTCTAATTACACAAAGCATGAAAGAGTGCTTTTGCCCCCCTCTTTGCTCGTGAAAAACTGGTCTGGCGTTGCCAAAGGAGGCAGTGCCTATCAGAAAGCTTCACAGCCTTGGAGAGCTTAGACAGTACCATGTTTTCTGTAGCTATAGTCAAAATAAGATTTGTGTGGCACTTAATTAATCATCATAGCCACCGTTAACTAAGCTGTGGTAGGCGCCCTACATAAATGATACCTGATTCTCGAAATAACTCTGTAAGGTGGCTACTACCTCTGGCTTCCAAGCGAGGAAACTGAAGCTCAGTGAGTTTTAAAGTGATTCCTGTGGCTGTGCTGGGAAGTGCAGGGAACGGTAACCAATGGTGGAAAAAGGAAGGAGAGTGAATACACAAGTGATGTCCAGATGAAGTGTTTTTCACGCGACTTAGTTTGTAAAAGATCTGTATGTTAAATAGGTGCAGTTATCTGCTTCGTTTATTTGTTGGGGGCTGTGAGGCTCATAGTAGGGAAATGAGGGGTCCAAGATCAGAGCTAGTAAGTGAAGAGCCAGTCCTACATCAAGGACATTGACTTGAGAGGTTTCGTTCCTCTCGGGTTGTCGTACCCCTCTTGGTGGAGGAGAACTTCCGTGAGTAGCTCCCTACATTCAAAGGGTGCCATTTTGTCTCACCCTATTAGCTACTCCCTCTTCTGTGAATCGTTGACTAGAAAGAGAAGTAGCAGTGAAAACCCGGGAGGAGCAAAATGGTAGAGGGGTTTCTACGTCTTCGTAGATCCGTTCCCTTATGCATAGAGTAGTGCCACACGTTGTCCTTTGGGTGGGAAGAGATGAACCGATGTGTGCCGCGCTGGGTGCTGGGCTGAGGAGAGAAAGAGGCAGGGTGCCTTGAGAAGAGGATGGGATGGGGGAGCTTCCAGTGTGTCCTGGAAAGTTCACAGGTTTGTCTCAGACAGAAAGATGAAAGTTAGAGGGAGTGAGTTTGCTGGCAATGGAGACAGAATCATCCCAGCACTGTTTGGGCCTTTCCTGTGAGCTCATTGAGGAGGGCAGGTACATAGCCTGAAAAATAATCCCCTGATGCAGTGAGTATTCAAAGTACGATGACATTGCAACAGGTTGAAACGTAATTTTTAAAGGCGAATGACTTGTATATCATGGCCTTACTCGTTCTGGTCCATGTTTTCCTTTCTTCCTTTCACGAAGTTTCTTTGAACATACATGTAGACTTCCGTGTGCCTGTGTGTTCTCAGTTCTGGAATTCCCCAAAAGGATGCCTGACCACCATCGGGGGAATAGGTCACCACAGAAATCCTTATTGAGGAAGAGAAACATTTTATTGAAGGTGACATAACCTGCTAAGATTTTGTTGGTTCACAATGAAGACACTGTCTAACTGGAGAGCAGGGCGGTTTTAATTTCAGAGTCTGCTTGGAAACCTTGGTCGGCAGAGGAAAGGATGCCAGTTACGAGCCCCTTGCCAAACAACATAGGGAGCCTCATGGCTCCCTTTAGTTAAACAAATACTTGGCCACATATTTGAAACTGATTTTTTTTTTTTTCTTTTTGGGGGGGGTGGTTTAAATTCTTGGGCGAGGTGATTTCTACACTAATCCCTGTAAGTGGAAGGGAGGAACTATTCCAATTTATTACCCCATGGTTAGGGACTCCTCCCTACCTCTGAACTTTGGGGCAAGAACTAGTAGTTGTTTATTCAGATATATTAAGGCAGAAAGTGATAAATCCCATAGAAGTCAGGAAAAATTACCGTTGAAGTTCAAGGCAAAGAGAGCAGTTCAAGCTGAAGGATGTTGGTTTGAAAGGGCTGTCATTTTGATAGCCTGTGGTGACCTGGTGGGGTTTTAATAGGTAAGTGATCCCTCCAAAGGGGCAGAGTCAGACTACAAAGAATGTATTAAAGTGATGGAACATATCCCAGACCCATACACTGTTGACTCCTGGGGTTATGGACATGAAGAGTGACAGCAAATGTTGCATTGGCCTAGATAATTATTCTTGTCTGCCTACCATCCTCCTTCCCTTTGCTGAACATTCAGATTATTTCGAGGGTGGTCCCTCCATTGCTCTGGCCATAGGTCCAAATGATGCTGGCACCTTCTCATGTGACCTTGCCTTCTTCGATGCGGTGGGCTGGGCATCATCCCACTCAGACTGAACCAATCATAGCGCCTCTCCTTGGTCATTGAGAGTCCCTCTTTGGGATTCTTCAGACTGGGGTTAGGAGGGACATAGCGCCTTTCATGAGAGGCAGTGCTGGAAGGTGGGAGTAGAGGCCGTTTGCTGGGAGAAAGCAGTCTGTGGTAGGAGGAAACCCTGCAGACTAAGTGTAAAGAGAGAAGCAGTTGCGTGATAAGGTCCTGCTAGGTTCCAGGCCCTTGCTCTCTTCTCTGAGGTCCTGTTGTGGCCCAGGTGCCTCCCTCTCAAGGCTTGGTTGTTAAATTCCCTTGGTTCTGTGACATGTCCTCACATGCTTTCAGTAAATCTTTTCTCTCCCTCTTATTTTTATGAGATTATGTATGTAATCTCTCAACTTGTTCTGTAAGACACAGCTTGAAGGTTTTTTTTTTTGTTTTGTTTTCTGCAAGACCTCTGAATTCCCTGAGTTCATCATTCTTCTTAAAAATTTTTAGAATTTATTTTCTCATTACGATAAGTGTACTCTTTAATCCCCATCTCCTATTTCCCCCATCCATCCATCCACCTCCCCTCTGGTAACCATCGGTGGTTCTCTGTAGTTAGGACTCTCTTTCTTTCTTTCTTTCTTTCTTTCTTTCTTTCTTTCTTTCTTTCTTTCTTCCTACCTTCCTTTAATGTATTTTTTTTTATTGTGTGTGTGTGTATGTGAGAGAGAGAGAGATAGAGAGAGAGGCAGGCAGAGGGGCAGAGAGAGGGAGTAAGAGATTTCTAAGCAGGCTCCTCACTGTTAGCACAAAGCCTGATGCGGGGTTTGATTCCATGAACCGTGAGATCATGACCTGGGCTGAAATCAAGAGTCAGACACTTAACCTATTGAGCCACCCAGGTGCCCTGTGGAGTCCGTTTCTTGATTTGTCTGTCGTTTTTGTTCCTTCACTCATTTATTTTGTTTCTCAAATTTCACACATGAGCGAGCTCATATGGCATTTGTCTTTGTCTGACTTTCTTTGCTAAGGATTATAACCCCTTGCTCCATCCATGTTGTTCCAAATGACAAGATTTCATTCTTTTTAATGGCTGAGTGATAGTCCATTATGTATATACAGCACATCTTCTTTATCCATTCATCGATTGATGGACAGCTGGGCTGCTTCCACAATTTGGCTATTGCGAATGATGCTGCAGTAAACTTACCCTTGCCACTTTGGCTTTTGCATGTTTTTATAATAGCCCCTTCATTAGTGCATTGCAGCTAGTATTGAATGTCTCGCGCTAAGACACTGAATTCCTTGAGGACAGAGCCGGGTGACCTGTTTTCACAACTCTACTGCTTGGATCACAGAAAGCAGGCAGTAAATATTTAAAGCATATTTTGGCACAGATTTACTCACGCTGTACTCAGATACTTTTTCATTTTGTCTTGGTTCCTTTATTTTGCCTGTAATAGATCTGATATTGTTATGAAGTCCTATACTCCAGACGGTGGGGAGGGGAAAGGATGTATTTTAGTCTAATACAGAAAACTTGGTATGATGCAATAATAGAAACCATTATTTTCGCTGTTCAGTCTCTCCAAGTAAAATATCCAGTTTATCCGATTTCTTTCTGATCCTCCTCTTTCTGGCCAAGCTGGTATAGAATGTGATTTTTCTGGTGAGGATGGGGGCATTTAGAAGAGGCCTAATTTTTGAATGTCCCGTGGGTCCTCCTGGTATCTGCTACAGATCTGCTGGCCTGGGCTCTTCCCTAAGGCATGAATGTTTTTTATGGGGTGCCATGACATCTTTGACCAATGTCCTGCAACTGTATCCTCTCCCTGGTGTTAGTCTAGATTTCTCCTGGTGACTTCTCCTTCACTGACTTGGCCTCACCCTTGTTATACTATATAAAACTTGGAATCTCTGTCCCAGGCTGCTGGCTCGGGTGTTTCTCTAAAGATACCTGCTCCAGGGTCCTTTCCTTAGTGCCGTGGCGGGTCTGCGGCAGGCCACAAGTACTCTACTCAGCCATTAATACTCCTCTCACAGGCCTGTGGGATCTTAGGGACCCATTCCCCCCACTTAGGCAAGTGGGAGCAGCTCGGGAAAGCTGGCCCTGCTGTCTGACCTCACTCTCCCACTGAGTGTTCTTGGCAGTGGTTTCCCTTGTGATGGTGTGGGGCAGTCTGCAAGGTGGTCTCCTTCAGAGCCTCATGTGGAAGTACGAAAGCCCATCAACGCTGAGTTCCCCCCAGGCAAGGAAACCACATGTCTCATTTCATTGATCTCCTTTGCCAATGAAAACCCCGTTATGAACTGTAACAAATGTCATATCCAGCTATCATTCATACTAATTTACCCAGAGGTTCCCAGAGTTGCTCAGGATTCTGAATCCTTTCAGAAATCAAGTAGAGTTTCCCATCTGGGAGAAACCCAGAACAGTTAGGAGGAATGCCAAGCAGTGCTTGGCTTTCATCATTGATTGATTGATGGATTCATTCATTCAGTCGACATGTTGTTGTTGAGCACACAAAAATAAGTGAGAGGTATTTGGAAGCTGGTAAGAGAGTAGATTTTAAAAGTTCTCATCACAAGAAAAAATATGTGTATGACGATGGATGTTAACTGGACTTACTGTGAGCATTTTGCAATATATACAAATATCAAATCCTTGTTATTCACCTGAAACTAATGTCATTCATCCCCCCCAAAAGTAAAAGGATTTACGTTTTAGTGGAGAATTCTCCATTTCATTAACATAGTTCCTTTTTGGTAGTGGAACTTAGTTACTTTGGGGGATATTAAGTGGGGCAAAAACACATAGCTCTACAGATGGGTGCTGGAGAATTGGAGCTCCGTGTGGACTTCTGAAGTGGATATAATCATTTTTATGTGCCATTGGGTTTTTTTTTTCTATAAGATAATCCAGGATATGAATTATTCATAGGGTTTCTTGTGATGATGACATATAGGAGCATCTTCCTTATCAGTTAGTTTGTATTTTTTTCTACAGTTAACAGGAAAGGTCTTGTCAAAGTCCTGCCAGTTTATTTGACGTCTTTCACTTCTGTCCTGGTGGTTGTATGATGTGCTCCTTTTCTTCCCCTTCCGTTTACTTAGTGCTCCTTTGTGCAGACTAACTTGATTAGGCCTCAGCTACATCAAGAAGGAAAGGATTTGCTGGGCCACCTGGCTGGCTCAGTCGGAGGAGCATGAAACTCTTGATCTTAGGGTCTCGAGTTCGAGCCCCATGTTGAGTGTAGAGATGACTTGAAAAAAAAATAAAAATTTTTAAAAAAGGAAAGGAATTGCTGGTTAAGTCTAATCACAACACATGACTGAACATGTCCCAGATAGCTTGGGAGAAGCCAGGATGGAAAGGGTGGAAAAAAGTTACATAGTTAAACTGCTTTTGCACACATAAACATAGGTGCTCTTAAAGGCTACTTTGTGTTACTATAATTAGGAATGAGAACTTGGAAAGATTTGGGAGAAAATTGTTACTGTTCTCTAAGAACAATGTTTTCTTGCTCTCTTCAGCCTTCTCTGCATCCCCCCCCCCCCCCCCCCCCCCCAGCCTCTGGTGTATGACCAGGAAAAGGCCTATTCTCTTCTTGGATAATTTTGATAATGAGGTCTTTCAGAACAGCAGAATAGGGCTTCTTTTAGGATCTGATTTTAGAGTACCAAGTTGTAACTTGTTATTTAGAAAGGCTTTTAAATTGTTGTTCTGAGGGAGAGGGCTGGAAAAACAGCTTTCACCTCAGCACCTTTGGAATCCCTTGACTTTTGTCCTCAGTTCTTACTGTTAACAGAATAGGTCGAGAGGTCTGATCTTATCCCAGGGCTCCCTTTTCTTTCGCAGGATCCCAGGAGGCTGAGGAAGTTCTGAGGGTGAAGTAGGCATTTGGATCAACGTTAGAACCACTCTATTTTGGTAGATAGAGGTTCCCTGGATTCTCCCAGGCATGCCTTGGTGTACACGCACATCTTCGGAGTAACTTCATTTTTCATTATGACCCACAGGAAATTCCTGGGCAGGGGATAATTTTAGAATGTGGATGGCTCTTTTCTGTAACCTCAAGTCCAACTCAGAAGGATGAGGCCAAGAGATTTTTCCAGGCCAAGACTAATATCAGGAAAATCCTAAGAGAAACTTAGAGGAAGAACAAGCAAGGAGATAAATGACAGTCTAGCCCTGAAAATGTTCCTTTTCACTTAGGACGGTGAGTGTTTTTCATCCTTGTGGAACACCCGGAGACCAGTGACAGAAAGGGCTACTGTAAGTTTCAGAAGTCGGCAAAAGTTCTCTTTCAAGTTGGGAATCAGGGGCTGGTGTGCTGCAGTGAGAAAGGCTGTCTCATTGGGCACCGTTTGCATTCTGGTTCTGTCACTTAACAGCTTTAGTGGGTTAGTCATTCTCTTTGGGCCTCACCTTCCTTGTCTACAAAGCCAACACGATAACATCTCAGGTGGCTAGGGAGAGTTGGGCTCGCAGATGGGCCAGAACAGTCCTATGTACTCCTGCAGAAAACACTTCCAATTAATGCATTTACATGGGTATTATCTGATACGGTTGGTTTACCGATTACCTGGTATTTTGCCTGAGATTCCACAGCCGTTCTTTCACATCGGCACATTTTTAAGCCACAGCCCATGTCTTCCTTTGTTTTACGTGTAAAAACGGTTACCGTTAGAACTCTAGAAAATATGGAAAGTAAAGAGTCGAAATTAAAAGCCACTTTGTTGTACTCCATTACCTAGAAGAAAGCAGCTAACATCTCCGTGTGTCTCTCCAGTCTTGCTGTCAGTTACCTTGTAGGTTGTTGTGTGGCTGAACAAAATGAAATCCTCTACTTACTGTTCTATGAATGTTTTCTCAGTGAGACTCAGACTGTCTTATTCCGGCAGCAGATCTACAGAGGCAGAAAGCATGGGCTCAGGAAGTGGACAAACACACGTAGGCACAAGTCATATTGTAACACATTAATGAAAGTTCCTGATGGGAAAATGCCAGACATTGCTGAAATGCCATTTTATTTAGCTCAAGCGCGATACTCCGTAAGCCCAGTTATTAAATAAAGTATTTTGAACCAGCTAGCAGAGTGCCTGCGTGGAGCTGCCGATGACTAGTTTGGGGAAGTTATTTAAATGGCACCACGGTTTCTTACTCTGTAAAATGGAAATAAGAAATAGTACTGTTTCAAAGGATCGTTCTGAGGACCAAACGAGCCATTAAATGGAAATGATACAGTGCCTGGTTTAGAGAAAGCATCGTATCAGTGTGAGCTGTAATAGCAGTGTTATCTAGTATAATTACCTGTTATAGAGCAGGTGTTTAATAGATGCTGATTCTTGGAGTACCTAGTGTTTTTCTTCTCTCCATTTTAATGTTTTGGGTTTCTTTCCCCTGATTTTCCTAGTACCTTTACCTTGCAAATCTGCCCGATCGTGCATTGTTCCTTTAATAAAAGAGTGATCACCCGGTTTTTAAAATAAAGAGAAGAAAGAGGAATTCTTGGGCTGCCACTGCCCGCGGGCACGTCGGATGGTGTTGCACAGGAAGCGCCTGCCACCTGCAGGGTTCGGCACAATGAGAGAATCTGTTTTTAGCTCAGACCCCCACCAGGAAGTTGCTTGTCTTACCAGGAGGAACGAAATAAAACTTCTGTCTCCAGAGTGTGGTACATCAGATAGGACAAAACACAGAGGGAACAGGCAGGAAGGGCTCAGAGAAGGAGAACAGCTTGTGGCTGTTTAGAGCCTGGTTAGGGGACCTCCTGGGGAAGTGGTCTATAATGACTGTACTTAAAGATGTTTTTAAGAGCCTGAGATGGAGGCTGAGGGACCTGGGCAGGGCCCAACAGGTAGCACGGTGGCTGGTATTCAGTAGACACTCAGTAAATGTTGGAAAAGGGAATGAAGGAATGAATGGAAAAAAATAAGAAAGCAATACTCCCCTCACAACCAGGTGTAGAGCATGAACAGCTGAGCAGCTCGCAAGAAAACTTCCAGAATCTGAGGAAATTTGTCAGGTGGGAAAGGAATAGTCTCTTAGTTGTACCTGGTACAAGGTTTCTCTTCTTAATGAAGAGTATTCACGCCTTCAGATAATATTTACTAAGTATCTCTTATGTAGTTGACATAGTTCTAGGCCCTGGGGATATAGTGGAGAAAGCATTCAATGTCACTGTTCTGAGGGAGTTTACATTTTAGTAGAAGGAAACACAGTATATAATATATACATAATGTGTTAGGTGATGATTAATGGCATAAGGGAAAAGAGAACAGGTGGCTGGGGGAGGTGTTGTTTTATATACCTAATGGCCTGGGAGAGCCTGTTTGATAAGATAACATTTGAGTAAAGAGCTGGTGAAAGTGAGGAAGCAAAGCATCTGGTTATCTAGGGCAAGAACAATCCGGGTAGAGAGTATAGCAAGTGCAAATGGCCGGAGGCGTGGAATAGCAAGGGCAGTGTAGCTGGAGTAGACTGATTGGTAGGCTTCAGAGAGGTTGGGTGAGTGTGGAGAAAGGGCAGATTGGGTAAGTCTGATATTGTGATTTGTAGTAGGAAGTACATATTTGGGCTTTCTCCTGTTTCTGGCAAAGAGTTCCTAAAACTCTTAGAATGTCCTAAGTAGTGAACGTGATAAAGATGTGACTTTTGGACCTAAGATTTGGGGGCTAGTTGCCAGGAGAACGGGCCATGTGATTAGAAGGTTGGAACTTTTAGTGCCCCCCAGCCCCGCCCCTGCCTCCAGGGAGGGGGAAATGGGCTGAAGATTGAGTTCAGTCACCAATGGCCAAAAAAAATGTTTTTAATGTTTGTTTATTTTTGAGAGACAGAACATGTGCACGTGCGAGAGAGAGAGAGAGAGAGCTGTAGAGGAGAAGAGAGAGAGGGAAACACAGAATCCAAAGCAGGCTCCAGGCTCCCGGCTCCCAGCTGTCAGCGCAAAGCCTGACTCGGGACTCAAACTCATGAACCCCGAGATCATGACCCGAGTCAAAGTGAGAGTTTTAACTTACTGAGCCACCCATGCATCCTACCAATGGCCAAAGATTTAATCAATCAGGTGTATGTAATGAGACAAAGAGGCCAGGATTCAGAGAGCTTCTGGATGGAAAACAGAGGTGTCAAGATAGCATTGCACTGAGAGAACACAGAAGGTCCCATATGCATCTCTTCCGCGTAGCTGTTCCTGAGTTATATTCTCTTCTAATAAACCAGAAGTTGAATTAGTAAAATGCCATTCTCAGGTCTTTGAACCTCTCAGGCAAATTAATCACACCTAAGGAGAGGGGCTCACGGCAACCTCTGATTTATAGCTAGTTGGTCGGAAGTATAGGTGACAAGCTGGATTGCATCGGTTGAACCGGGGGTGGGGAGCAGTCTCCTAGGACTGAGCCTTTAACCTGTGGATTCCGATGTTATCTCTGGGTGGAGAGTGTCAGAACTGAGTTTGATTGTAGAACGCTCCATTGGTGTCTGCGAGTTGCTTGCGTGTGTGGGGATATACCTTCCTCAGACACGCCCTGCCCATGTTCAAGTGGGTCCTAGAGCCATCTTAGTAAGTAAGGCACGGTAGGTTGGAGTAAAGTTTGGCTTGTACTCAAAATGAGATGGGTAGCTACTGGAGAATTTTGCAGAGTCAAGACATGATTTGGTTTTCTTTGTAAAGGGATTGCCTTTGTATGTTGCAGAGGGCAGGTTGTCAAGGGCAGAAAAGTGGAAGCGAGGGGGCCAGTTAAGGGTACAGTGATCTTGCAATGGGCTGAGCACGAGATGGTGGTGACTCACCTTGGCAGGGCAGTGGCTGGAGGTGGAAGGAAAAAAAAGGCCGGACTGTGGATCTGTTGGGTTGTGAAAGAGAACAGTCAAGGCGACTCCGAGGAAAGGCAGAGTTGCCCTTCACTGTGAGGAGCACGTGGAGAAGGGAGAAAGTCAGGAGTTCTGTTTTGCCCTCGCAGATGTTGGACAACTCTGTGGAGATGTTAAGGGCATGGTTGTGATTCAGGGGAGAGGTTGGGGTCGGAGATGAAACTATACGAGTCATTATCATACAGTGATCTGTGAGACCATGTTGTTAGATGGTCCAGGGGATGTGGGAGAGGGAGAGAGAAAGGCAGAGGGAATGTGACGATTGATCCTAGGACCCTGCAACCTGCCAAAATTTAGAAGATGAGGGAGACTGAGAAGGAAAGGTGAGAGAGAGAGAGAGAGAGAGAAGAGAGAGAGAGAGAAGGTAGGTTTGTCCTGGAGGCAGAGGGGAAAAGAGCAATGAGCTGTGTCAAATGCTATCCTAGGTCACATAAGGTGAGCAGGGAGAACTGACCACTAAGTTCTGGGGGCACAGTCTCAGTGGGGTGGAGGTGCTGGGAACTGAACTCTCAAACATCCTTTACCCATCTCATGGTGGTTAGTCGTTCTCAATAAATCCTTCTCTATGCATCAACTGCTGGGTTTAAAGCACAGTTAAATGAACGGATGAGGGAAAGAAACCAACCTGCCCGGCCAATGTAAAGAGATACCGGGACCGAGAGGCCCTCTGCTGACCATGGCAGGCAAGAGCTGGGCCCCCAGAGTGGGCCAAACCCGGTCAGCAGCACATTTGCAAAAGGCTGCCTTAGCCGGCTTGGTTCGTGTCTGGGTGTGGGTCTCTTACATAACCAGGCAACTGGGCCGCATTTTCCTTAAGCTGCCAGGCCCTTAGCTTAGGGAGGGAGGGTTGAATTTCATTAGAACTCAGGTTGCAGAGGCCCTGCACTGGTCCGTGCTATTAACTATTCCCTGCCCACTTGGAGGTAGTTGTAAATATCAGAAACAAGAGAGGTTATTTGCAGCTGCTTTTCCCCCTCTCCCCCTTTCTGGCTCCCCTCCCTGTGGGTGAAATACATTTATTCACATTTGTCTCTCGTGTTACCAAACCAGAGCGTCTAGTATAGCAAAGAAGTGCTGATGCAAACTTCTGTTTCAGGGGAGTCCTTGTAGAGTTGCATAGATCACATTACAGAGCAGGGAGCATAAGGGGAGACGAGAATGCTGGGGACCCACTTGGCGTTGGTGTTTATTCTCTAGGCACTCTGCAGTGAGAACCTGGCCCAAGGCCACTTGATCATGTTGGAACATCATAGTTTCTGAAATCCTTCCTTTGTTCTTGGGCAACACTGTCTCTGATTGTCTGACTTTATTCTTTGTTCTTTTATAATCTCCCCTCTTTCGTGAGCTTTCATGCTTGAGTTGCTGGAGGTAAATCTTATGGACAGTTGTTTAACTTTGTTTTTTGGTTGCCATTTTCAGGATGAACTTGGCAAAACTTCTTAACGTGAGCTAAATCTGAAGTACGGGAGTTACAACGTTTTAAAAGCTCTTCGTGTAGGAAATGGAATGTTTTGAAAATTCCAATTTCATAGGGTTGGTTTTAAACATGTAGAGTTATAACCAAGGTAGACATCATATTATTCAAGAAGGAAAACTATGGTAAAGTATCAAAACCATACAACCTCATTTACTTGTATGGTAGTAACGAGCATTTATATAGGGCTTACTTTGTGTCAGATCGTGTCCAATCAGTTAAAATATTAAATCACTTCATCCTGATGATCATCCTAGGAGATAGGTTATCATACCTGTTTTTACAGATCAGGAAATGGAGGTGTGGAGAGGTTGAGTAACTCGCCCAGGGTCACACAGCTACTACATGGTGAAGTAGGGCTTTGAATTCAAGCAGCCCAATACCTTTGCTCTTAATAAACTGGAGTACATTGTTCTTTGCCAGTTTAAAATTTGCAGCCGTTTGGATGGGCATCGAGTTTTGCTTACCTTGTATACAGTCTTTGAAGTATTGGGTTTACTACCCAGTAAAAATAAATGTTATCAACAGAACTGTAAAGTTAACTTTTTGCTAAGAAAAACGGTTTTAAAAAGAACCTAATGTAAGACAAAGAGCTGATTTTCTTATTGCAAATTATTTCTGTATGCTAATTGAGAAAGGATCTGAAGGATGTTCTTTTTTGGGGCAGCAGTTTTTCTCTTAATTTGCTACTAAAGTGAAAGGTATGAAATGTATCTTAAATCTTGAAAAGATAAGAAAAGCTATTGTAGCTTTTTTCTTTTAATTTCTTTTTTTTTCTTTAAATGACTGAGGCAAAAAGAAATTAGCCACTTGGCTATATGTAGCTGGTGATTATTTGAAAGTATTTTTGAAGACTTTTTTTTTTTTCCTACTAAATCTTACTCTGGTTTGAAGCTCATTAGATATGGTGACTAGTGTTGAAGTTAATAAAGGAGTGGAGATCTTGTAAGTGTGTCACCTTCTGGTTTGTTCTTCTGTGTTCATTTCTACATCCAATTATCCTTTGGTAGTCTTTGGCAAGTTGGGACTCTGGATGCTTTGTGGAAAAAGTCTTAGGGGTCAGTCTTCTAAATTGTTGCGTTGAGTGACCCAGAAAACCTACATGGCAGATTGTGGATGAGAGATCTAGAGAGGAAACAGATTTTCCATTGTCACTACTGTCTTCTGATTTTGTACAGTTATGTTCCCTCCCCCAGCCCCCACAAAGATTGATTGTCTCGGTGGAGTCATTACCTGAGTGACAGGATGATGAGCTGGTCTAGGCAGCTTTTCCAAAGTGTAGGGTAAGTTCTCCTGGGCACTGTTGGTCTTGGAGATTGGATCCCAACCTAACATGAGATGGCATTGAATGACATAATAAGGCAGGTATTTGCTTTGCATTTTTCTTTTGGTCGCTCTGCTGATTCAAGGAGAAAGTTCATTTTGCACACTGCTTCTTGACCACATTTCCAGTCCTTGCGAATTTCCCTTCATCACAATGAGCGAGCGGCCCTTGTAGGGCGTCAGCGTTGATGGGCAACTGTGTTCAGTCAGAAGGTAGTTACATGGTTTTAGTGTGTATAATTCTCTTCGGCTTTTTATGGGGAATACTGGCTTTCTGTTTATAGTGAGCATAAAGTGTTTCTTTCAAACTTCATCGTATTCAGAGTAAAAAGGTGAGTCAATCTAAAAACAAGTACTAGAGAATATAATAACACAGGTAGTAAGTAGCTATGGCAAAATTGTGAATTTGGTAGAGGAATGACACAATCTTGGGAAATGCTGGTATAATATCTGCTGTAATTTTTACAGCAGATCCCGTTTCTTGTTTGAAATTACTGGGACTAGATTGGTTTTAGAATTTAGCATTTTCAGATCTTTTTGGAATAATGCCTATATATATATATATATGGTATGACTGGCAATGCCATTCTCCAGTGTGGTAATATTTCTGCAGCAGAAAGCATGAGTGTTCACACCAGATAAGGTAAATAAAAACTCTGCATGGCCTCATATGGATTCAGGTCAGATTTTGCACCAAATATGTTTGTGAACCAAACTGATACAGAAAAGTTTTGATTTTAAGAGCTTTCTCGATTTCAGAATTGGAGATAAGAGATTATGCACCTGTCTTTGTTAACAAGTGACATCGTTTTCTAAAACACTAGTCAAATTATGAAGAAAACAAATTAAACCCCAGTTTGGTCAAAGTAACCAAAGGAACTCGGCCATCTTGGAGTTTATTTTACTGCTTGGTTTGATCTTACACATTCTGACCTGCTGCATAGGGCCAGGTAGATTTGTTTGGGGGGGGGGGGGTGGCGGGGGGGGGGGGGGAAGGTGAATGCAAGGATAACAAAAGTAGTTCTTAGTTCTGCTCATCTTTGAAGTGAGGGTCAGAGTTTTGACAACAAAGCTCTTGGTAGTTCATAACATGGCTTTTGGGTGACTGGTCAGTACATTCACTGGTACCACACAATTTGTGGTGCTGTTGCTTTTGGTTCTATGTTTTTAGGATAGAACCCATCAATTGTTTGCAATTGTATTGTTGAATGTCTTGTGCTTAGTCTAGTTACCAATGAAGTCTTAAATTTGCCGGTGATAGAAGTGGCTAAAAAAGGGCATAACCGGCCCCCAAATGTGGTGGCAGAAATACCAGGTGTGTTATAGTGTGTGGACTTAAAACATTCTAGAGCAGTTAGAGGCTGTGTTGAGTTATTTATGATTGTTTTTCACACATTCTGTAAAATGACCTATAAGCAGGTATTTTCTTCAGAACACATTCAAAGTGTTTTGTCAGGTTCTTGATTTTTAATCTTTGGAACATGCTTTTTTAAAAATTTTGTGTAATTACAATGAAAGTGTATGGTAATTGATCATGAAGATTACGCTTGTGAAGAATTTGTGGGTGTGTGTTAGCTATTTAAATAAATTGATAAAAGAAGACGTTATGGATGTAAGAAAATGCATCCCATTTACACTGTATATTTACTCAAGGAGCTTGATGAAATTTCATTTTGGTCTTCTGTGGTGAACAGGTAGGTTAAGAAATAGAATCTAAAGCTGATGCCGTTTGGCTCATACAATTGATGTATTTTTGTCACTTGCATAATGTCATCCAGCAGTTTCTAAGAAAGAACAATTTTTTATCCTAGTACATCAGCCCAACAGTTAATAATTTTTTTTTTTTTCATTTTCTCATGCACTCTCTTGGGCTTACCTGGGTTATATGTTATGATACAGATAGGATGGGCAGGGAGATCATTGCCATTTCTGGTGAAATGGCAACACTATTCATTTTGTACCCACTCTAGAACACTTGCTGGAATGTCAGGGAAGATGACATTTGCTATAAATAAAACTTTGAATCCATACTATTAGAGTCATTTACAGACAGGGGTGTTCTATTATTAATATAGCACTAAGAGAGTATTAATAATATAATTAATATTATACCTTATGGTTAGTATCAATAATCTCACATTGAACATGCTTGAGATAGCTATTAATAACTAAATATAGTATCAGTGACAATTAATATTTGTTGACCTCTTGCTAAATGCTAGGCATGTGTTTAGTGCCTTACATGTTTGAACTCCTGTAACCCTCATACCCTATGACAGGGAAAGCACGATGAAGATCAGCTTTTATAGAAGAAGAAACTCTGTTAAGGTATTGGGACATTAAGTAATTTAACCACAGTCACAGGAAATGAAGCATTCTGGCTCCACTGTGTTTTATTGCCTTCAACCTTAGGTTCCCTACAAATACGGTTGCACCGCACTCTTTGGGATTCAACCTTAAGCAACCTCATCTATTTGTTTTTTTTTTTTTTTTTATTTTTTAAAATTTTTTTTTTCAATGTTTATTTATTTTTGGGACAGAGAGAGACAGAGCATGAACGGGGGAGGGTCAGAGAGAGAGGGAGACACAGAATCAGAAACAGGCTCCAGGCTCTGAGCCATCAGCCCAGAGCCCGACGCGGGGCTCGAACTCACGGACCGCGAGATCGTGACCTGGCTGAAGTCCGACGCTTAACCGACTGCGCCACCCAGGCGCCCCGCAACCTCATCTATTTGTAACAAAGCTGAGAACATAGAAGCAAGTGAAAACAGTTCTGTAATTAAAATAGCAACATTCTCTTTAAGAGTGTGCACAGTCAGGCTGTACAGAACTACTGGACATTGTACTATTTTAGGTCTGTTAGTGAAGGGCATGGAGCCCGGACACTGGAGTGGAATCCAGGGGTTGTAGTTCAGGCACTGATGCTTCCAAGTTATTAAGTGAGATGAATGTTAATCTGTTAGAAATTGAAAGCACGGGGCGCCTGGGTGGCTCAGTCAGTTAAGCGGCCGACTTCGGCTCAGGTCATGATCTCGCGGTCCGTGAGTTCGAGCCCCGCGTCGGACTCTGTGCTGACAGCTCAGAGCCTGGAGCCTGTTTCAGATTCTGTGTCTCCCTCTCTCTGACCCTCCCCTGTTCATGCTCTGTCTCTCTCTGTCTCAAAAATAAACATTAAAAAAAAATTTTTTTTTAAATAAAAAAATTGAAAGCAAAAATCTAATGATTTTATAGAAATCTCTTTTGATTGGAAAAACAGTGCTTGAAATGGGCACATATTTATCTATTCATGTCTTCTGCCCATCTCTTCACTGGATTATTTCTTTTTCGGGTGTGGAGTTTGGTGGGTTCTTTATGGATTTTGGATACTAGCCCTTATTCCGATATGTCATTTGCAAATATCTTCTCCCATTCTGTCAGTTGCTTTTAGTTTTGTTGATTGTTTCCTTGGCTGTGCAGAAGCTTTTTATCTTGATGAAGGCCCAATAGTTCGTTTTTGCTTTTATTCCCCTCCCCTTCTCTCCGGAGACCTGTCTAGTAAGAAGTTGCTGCAGCCGAGGTCAAAGAGGTTGCTGCCTGTTTTCTCCATATTTATCTAGTACTGTTCTGTAGGCTTTACATAACTGGGAAGGTTTGGATGTAGAATAGAAAATACATGCATGTAGATCTTACCATGTGAATGAATGTGTCTAAAAAACACAATCTGCGCTTGTTTTTGTTGTTGTTTTACGATTTGATTAAGAAGGTAAACTTTGACTGTAAAATAAGTTCCATCTACTCTTCTCTGTCCCATTTTCATTTTTCTGCTAGATCACTCTTTTGATGTCTTCAAAAAATCCAAGCGTTCCCCAGCATTCTCTGCTGCAGGCCAGCTCTCTGACGTGCTGAATGGTGGCGATGAAGTTTATGCCAACTGTATGGTGATAGATCAGGTAAGGTGTGACTGATGTTACAAGAGGGATCTTGCTCTCTTTCCAAACGATGAGTAACTGGGAAATATGTTCAGCCTTGGTTTGCAGCTCTCAAGATTTCAGCCTGAGGGTGGCCCTGGTGATGCTACAGTGGAGCCTCCTCATGTGAGCATTTAAGTTAAGTCCTCCTTTCCATTCACAGCACATGTTAACCTATCATGAAGCACTGTAGAGAGGGATGGTGAGACACTGTCAAATGAGAAGAGTGTGAGAGCTCTTGTCTTACAGCCAAAATAGGAAATGACAGTTGGAAGCTTATATATACACACACACACACACACACATATATGTGTATATGTATATATATGTATATATATATTAAACATACATATGTATATATATACATAATATATATTAAACACTTATTTATTTTTGTGAGCAGGGGAGGGGCAGAGAAAAAGAGGTTGACACAATCTGAAGCAGGCTCCAGACTCCCAGCTGTCGGCACGGTCCAACGTGGGGCTCAAACTGACGAACTGTGAGATCATGACCTGGGTTGAAGTCAGCTGCTTACCCAGCTCAGCTACCCAGGCACCCCGGGAAACTAATATCTTCTTTACAGCTTTTCAAAGTAACAGTGTGTGTACAACCTGATTTGACAATAGTTGTATTCAAATCCAGCAAACAGTTATGAGCGAGAGCTTGACGCTAGCCCCATACAGTGTTGCCATGTAAATCACTTCTTTAATCCTTACAACGCACCTGTTAACATATGCTAAGGTTATATAGCTTCAATATTAAAAGAGAATGGTATCATACTCCTGGGAAGTTGGAACCCTTTAGAATGCCCCACCTATTCTCTGGCAGAGATTGGTGAGTTAGATCTCATAGAGGCATGTGGTTTGAATGATCCTCAGATTTTAATATTTATAAAAATTAATACATAGTTTTAGATCTGAAGATTACTCTGCACACTATGGACAATTTTAGGCATTTTCAAGGGTAATTTTGACAGCATATATTTTTTGCCTTATCCACAGACTTCAAAACCTAATGTCCAGAAAAGGTGCATCATATATATGCTTGTTGAGCCCCTTTTTGTTGTTGTTAGTATGCATATTGCTTATAGATGTTTTCTGTGATACATACTTTTCTGTCTAGATCTCAATTTCACCCCGAGTCAAGTATTTTGTTTTTTTTTTTCCTTTTGTGTTAAAATCAGTTACATCAAATCATTGTTACATCATAAATGGCAGAGAGTGGGATGATACTCAGAATGACAGAGGAACCAATAAATGAGAATGGAAATTAGTTGTAAATAGCTGGTATAGTTTTTTTTTTGGCATAAAGCAGCGTCAAACCTAGTTACAAACCCAGTGTCAACCCTAGTTACAGAAATCTAGGATGAAACAGAGTCTAGGACAAACAGGGAGTTCTGGGGACATTCTTTGAAGACACAGGGAAATTGGGTTCGGCGTGCTCTAGCGACATTCTGTTTCTGATGGTTGTGGTATTTTCTCAGCATTTAAATGAAATACTACTTGGGGCGCCTGGGTGGCGCAGTCGGTTAAGCGTCCGACTTCAGCCAGGTCACGATCTCGCGGTCCGTGAGTTCAAGCCCCGCGTCGGGCTCTGGGCTGATGGCTCGGAGCCTGGAGCCTGTTTCCGATTCTGTGTCTCCCTCTCTCTCTGCCCCTCCCCCGTTCATGCTCTGTCTCTCTCTGTCCCAAAAATAAATAATAATAAAACGTTGAAAAAAAATTAAAAAAAAAATAAATGAAATACTACTTGAGTTCTTATCTTTTGGCTCTGAGCCTTAGTGAATACTGCAATATTTCCTTTTACTTCAAATAGCTAAAACTGTACATGACTCAGTATTATGTGGGGGACACTTGTGTTCTTGCATTAAGCATGCAAAACTTCCCAAACCAAAGATGAGGTTAGGATATAATTTTGTTTGGGGAGATCTTGAGATAAGTATTGCTTTAGTAATGTGAACTGTGAATTTCAAGAGAACTCAAATAGCCTAATCGATAAACTGAAATGGGGCAGAGGATTGCTGGATTTGTGCAACGAAAACAGAACTAAAACTACAAGTGTGAATACAAATCACAAAGTTCACTCTGTCAGTGGGGCATATTTATATGGTTTCTTTCACTTTTCCTACATCGATTTGAATAGCAAGGATAATATAAGAAGTCCAAATTCTGCATATTTGAAATAATTGCTATCAGTATCTGAGAAGAATCTTGTTTAATTTCCTTCATCTGCCCCAGCCTGGCACAGAAATCTAACTAGATTGTGATGAGAATCTTATTTGTGATGCTTTTTCCAGTGAATTCTCAAAGTTATCAACCTATCTGATGAGGAGATATACATGGTAGAAACTATTTTGCAAATTACTCTGTCATATAAACTACTTTGAAAAAAATCCATTTTATTTGGACATCATTTCAAACCATAATTTAGTACAAAGAATACACGTATACTCTATCAAAATTCCCCAAATGTTAATATTTTACTACATTTTAGTGTAAATATACTCTGAGCATGTGTTTGTAGATGCAAATGATGAAAGTAAGTACATAAATATTAACCATTTAAGGCAAGTTGAAAATATGGTGCCCTTTTACCCCTCAGTCTTTCATAGTCTATTTCCAACGTTTATTTATTTTTTTGGGGACAGAGAGAGACAGAGCATGAACGGGGGAGGGGCAGAGAGAGAGGGAGACACAGAATCGGAAACAGGCTCCAGGCTCCGAGCCATCAGCCCAGAGCCTGACGCGGGGCTCGAACTCACGGACCGCGAGATCGTGACCTGGCTGAAGTCGGACGCTTAACCGACTGCGCCACCCAGGCGCCCCTCATAGTCTATTTCCTAAAAAACATGGTTATCCTCTTACCAAGCACCTATAGTTACTGAAATCAGGAAATCACCATTAACATGGCATTAACTGTCTACAGACCTCTCTCACTTTTACACATTGACTCAATAAATTCTTTGTAGCAAAAGAATATTCAGTTAAATGTCTCGCATTTAGTTGTCCTTTCTCTTTGAATCTCCTATAGTTTGCAACATGTCCTTAGTCTTTGTCTTTCATGAAGTTGATAATTTTGAAGACTACAGACCAGGAATGTCCTTCACTTTTGGTTTCTCTGATAATTCCTCACAACTGGGTTCAGGCTACGTGTGGTTGGCAGGAATATTCAAGAAAGGATGTTGTGTTCTTCTCAGTGCATTGTGTCAGGAGGCACATGACACTAATTTATCCCATTACTGGTGATGTTATCTTTGATTTGCCAAGTTTGTTTTCAGTAAAATTACTCTCTCCTTTTAAAATATTAAGCGTCTTGCAGGGAGAGAGTTTGAGTCTGTACATCTCCTGTTACTTAACAAACTCTGAACTGCTGGTTTGAGCATTCCTTGATGATTGTTTTTGCCGTAGTGAATTATTATGATGATGAAGATTTAGGACTCCACCTTTCCTCCTTTTACTTCATTCCCCCTGTACTACCCTGTCACCAGTTTCACCCTCTTTCTTATTACTGTTTTGTCACCTGGAAGTAACACCTTTGATTACTGCCACCTCAGATCGCTGATGCTTTTAAGCCCCTTCCTTAGAACAAGGGCTTTGATCAATCAGGATTTTTTTTTTTTTCATATGTGTAGGTTGCCCTTTCTTTTTCCAGTGATGGTTTTAGGCCAGTCTTAGGCCCTCCACTATCGCCCTGTTTACTCTGCCAGGCAGAATTTTCCAGACAGCTCTCATTTTCTGCACAGGCTTATGGCAGGAGTCTAGCAGGTTGTTTGCTGAAATTTGGCATTAGCGTTATTTTTTACTGATAATTTGAAGTTTGGGGCATTTTATGTCTTTTAGTTAAGTCCCTGCATCCTATGTAGTTTTATTCTTATTTTAGTTTGTAATTTGTTTTGTTTTTTTTGAGACTAGGATTTATGTGACCACCACTACCTTGGTTATCCAGATTCCAGGGACCTAAATCCTAAATTTTCTAAGATTTAAGACATTTTGGTGAAAATAAAATAGACACAGTATATAACCATTATGTCATTGCCTACTCTTTAATTTTTGCTCAAGTATTTAAAATACATCCCTTTTTTTGAGTCATTGGCTCATAAAATGTTAAAAGCATAGTCCATTTTGGGTTTTGTAGTAAAGAACAACTTTATAAAGCACTCAGGTGGTCTTCTTCCTTTTGTGAGTTATGGGATAGCACCCAAGTGAATAAAAACACCATGAAAGAATTTCTCCTTACATAAAACGAGAACAAACAAAACAAGGTAAATAAGGTGGAAGGTTGTTAAATTGGGGAAACTTTATTCTCTGTTCAGCCAGTCTTTCCTACTTTTGCTCCGCAAATATTTTTCTTTCAACTACTAGGTTGGCGATTTGGATATTAACTACATTAACATAGAAGGTGTCACTACAAACACCTGCCCTGAATCGATGGGTTCTACTCTGGGACCTCAGAGCTGCAAGCATATCCTTGCTGCGGAAACCAGCCATGGAAAATACCCGCTAAGTGAGAAGAAGGAAGTGGCCTCAAGTACTGAAGCTCGGCAGTCCTTCGCATCACCATCTGGTTCATATGCTTCCGATTTTAATCTTTCTTTTGGTCTTCATGGATTTGAAAAGGAACAAAGTCACCTAAAGAAAAGAAGGTAAGGGGAAAAAAAGGTAAGATACTATATTCTAAAGGAAAAGTGTAGAATATCAAAAAGCTTTGTAGCTGAACTTGTGAAATTATATTTTATTAGATTTTATTGTCCCATCCACTTTGATCTCTACTTCAAACTATTACCCCCTTTTACATTCCTATATTCGTTGCCTTAAAAGTAAGACATTTATGAAAATGGACAAAAAAATAATAGAGGAAAAGCACAATGAGATAGCATTCTACATTACTTGATAAGCAAAAATTTTTAAAGTGTAACAATACCACATTTTGTTGAAAATGTATACAGTGGAAATCCCAAATACAGTTGATAGGAGTGAAAATTGCATTGTAACTTTGGAAAATAATTTGGCATTATCTAGTAAAGACATTCTATCTCTTGTAGAAAATGTAGGAATGAGGAGAAAGGACTTGTGATCCCCCAGAAAACCCCATTTTGGCTCTGGGATGGCTGTGGGACCCTTCTTTCAGTGGGTGCCAGGTTAGGAGTGTGTAACAGGATTGATGATGAGCTCAAAGTGAAATGCACCTCACTCATTAAAAAGTCAGTAACAAGCTGAGAGGCTGGCAACTTCTCATGAAGGAGAAATTTGAGGGCACACAATAAAAACTAGGGTTAACACAGGGACCTGAATCCAAAATTTTCTAAGGTTTAAGACATTTTGGTGAAAATTAAATAGACACAACATATAACCATTATGTTACTGAAACTTAACTGTTTTGAGAAGCTACAAGGGGAAAGTAAGCAATGCAACATTTATTTTAAAACGCCCAACAGCAACAACAACAAAAAAAGATGAATGATGTTTCATTCTAAAACTTGCCTTTTTTGTTTTACCACCATCCACAGTAAGAAATACTTTTCACACCATGACCCTGCGCCACAAACATACACAAAAACAGTAAAGAAATGTCCTATGAAATAACATGTGGAATGTATTCTGTTATTTTCTATTGTATACTATTTTAAGAGAAAATTTGGGTCACAACCTACAATATATTTCATATTTCACTAATGGGATTTTTAAAAATAGCATTATAAAACATTGACTGAGAGGTGATCCCGAAGAATATTGTTCATGAGGGGCGCCTGGGTAGCTCAGTCGGTTAAGGGTCTGACTTTTGCTCAGGTAATGATCTCGCGGTTCATGAGTTCGAGCCCCCATCGGGCTCTGTGCTGACAGCTCAGAGCCTGGAGCCTGCTTCAGATTCTGGGCCACCCTTTCTCTCTGCCCCTTCCCTATTCACACTCTGTCTCTCTCTCACAAAAAAATAAATAAACACTAAAAAATTTTTTATAAAAAAAAAAAGAATATTGTTCATGATACCAAATATCTTAGCTTAACAGCTTAGTGAAGAAAAATAGTAGCCCAAATGAAATTAGTAGAAAAAGGAATGTTTTAATGTATAGCATGCAAAATAAGATAATAATCACTGATAGTTGTAGCGTATACTCACAGCAATGGAGAAATGTTGTATGTAACTGGAAAGGCTTATGTTAAATTACGATAGGATTGCAGGCAGCCAACCATTTGAACTTAATGTTTATTAATACAGAGATCACAAGTTAAAAGCAAATAGAGGGGGACAAGACATCAGCAGACCTTTATCCCCTAAGGTCTCTGTCTACTCTCTGACTACCATTGAATTAAGGAAACTACATAGCACCTTAATATATCTATAATTACATTGTAGTAACATTCAGAGCACAAGTATTTGCCAGAAAGTGTTTCTTCACACCAAGCCTTAGTTTTTGTTTGTTTGTTTTTTTTTTTAAATGAGAAATCACTTTATGGACTTCAGCATTTGCACTGAATTACAGTCTGAAGTCCACACCCAGTGTGTTCTGTGCTCAATGCCAAGGTGAAATCCCTCCATGGGTTCTGAAAGGAGAAAACCCCCCTTTGGAACAGCTCACTGATGCCAGTTGTGGCTTTCATTTCTGTGTAAGTGTCACAATTGATCACGTTGGTATTCAGTGGCCATTAACTAGCCTATGGATTTTTAAGAAAAAGAACCAACATGGACTAATTCAAAGTTTCATATTCTGCTTCATATTTCATAAGCGAGATGGTTTTATTGTGTTGTCATTAACATTTTAACTCCAGTACTGCAACAATGAAAGAAAAACACATTTGAAAATGCATTGAGCATTAACATGCCTATAGAAGCACTTGGCTTCAAAGTTTGAGCGGTTTAAAATGTAAATATTATGGAATGAGCCAGGAATATGGAAGGTCACATTCTTTCCTTTTAATTTTATGGTTATTAAAGTGAAAATAGGAAAGAAAAGCAGTAGGTTAGCAGAATTATTACCTGCTTCTGAGGGGGAATTCTCACCTAAAATCTCTAAAAATGATGATCTAACGTGACACATTTGGGACCCCACTTGATTCATGTTGACTCCTGTCTTTTTTTTTTTTTTTTCTTTGTCAAAGTTTTATTTTAATTGTAGTTAGTTAATATACAGTGCAATATTGTTTCAGGAGAACTGAGTGATTCACCACTTGCATATAACAGCCAGTGCTCGTCATGACAAGTGCCCCTGTTAATGCCCATCACCCATCTAGCCCACCCCCATCCACCTCCCTCTTATTGTTAAGACTCTCTCATATTGACTCTTTTCTCGACAACAGTCAGTTCTGAGGCGTGAACTGCAGTCTGTCCCTGATGGTCCCCGAGCTTTCCAGCCCCATGCTGCCTATTCCCCACAGGCCTCCCCAAGAGCCCAGTGGTTTTGTTTCATCCCCAGTTGTAGTATTTGAAGGATACGTAAGGCCGGTAATAATTAGATTTATGAAATAAGTAAGGCAGAACCAACTTACAGCAGGTTTTGTTCAAGTACTTGAAATGGCTTTTGTTAGGTAGCAATGTTCATTTGGGGAAACATAAAATTTTGTTTGAGAAGAAGAGATTTCGGGGGGAGAAAAAAATTCTAAGTTTTGTTAGAAACAAAATGAGTCTGCACTGCATCTTCAGCCAAGGAGAATTTGAATTGAGAGAAACAGAAACCAGTGACTGTGTCGGTCAGTCTGTAGGCTTACGTGATGTTTACTTACCTTGTGCTTTAGTTCCAGCCTCGATGCCCTGGATGCCGACAGTGAAGGGGAGGGGCATTCTGAACATTCACACGTTTGCTACACTCCAGTGTCTCAGAGTTCCTCAAGAACCGGGATCCCTAGTGGGGATGAATTGGACTCTTTTGAGACCACCCCTGAACCAGATTTTAGTATCTCCAGGACCGAGTCCCTTTCTTTATCAAGTAACCTGCAGTTGAAGGTATTCTTAATGCTGTTAATTTGGTTTGTTGTTAGCACGGAAACCATGTTCTCTAAAACAGTCCATCTCTATGTGAAGGACAGGTTATGTTTCATTCGCCTGTGTGAACAATTTTTTTTGTTTTTGTTTTTTGTTTCTTTTTGGAGACTCATGAGCTGTGTGATTGAGTCTGTCTTGTTAATCTCTCCCACTCCATTTCATTCATATAGTGCTTCAAATGACTGATTTATATTAAATTAATTTGCCATCAGTACATATAATCTTCCACATCCTTGGAAAACTTTACTGTCTCATACAATGATTTATGCCACCGTTCCTTAAGCAAAGGGAGAAAAACTGGCAAGAAGAAGTGGATTTATGTGATCAGTCTGGTTTTGGCTCACATACATTTTTACTTGGCTCCGGTATTGAGGTAAATATTACTAAGGCAAAGGTGGTATTTGTTGAGCCTTCCCAGCTGCACCAAGTAATGTGGGACACTGTAAACTCTGTCACTTTTCCTGTAGGAGATGACTTTTCTCTCTCATAGACATTGTCACATTGGAGTTTTGTTGTGGTTTTTTGTTTCGTTTTTTTTTTTTTTAATTTTTTTAACGTTTATTTATTTTTGAGACAGAGAGAGACAGAGCATGAACAGGGGAGGGTCAGAGAGAGGGAGACACAGAATCCGAAACAGTCTCCAGGCTCTGAGTGGTCAGCCCAGAGCCCGACGCGGGCTCGAACTCACGGACCGCGAGATCGTGACCTGAGCCGAAGTCGGCCGCTCAACCGACTGAGCCACCCAGGCGCCCCTCGTTTTGGTTTTTAAAGAATGAACTCTTTTAACCTTGCAGACAAAGCCTTTTTGTGTTTCCACATATGTTTTCTTCCTTTTGGATTTCTTTTGTCTATTTGTTTTCTTTTTCAGTTGAGTTTACTACTGTAAAATAATGTGCCCTGTGCCTAAACTTCTCTTACTGTGAACATCTGATAGTTAGGTTAATGCTCTGTTTTTGTAGTGTGTGCTTTGCAGTATATGAAGCATGTGTTACATTTGTACAAAATACATCATTTTCTCTTAGTTAGGACATAAATATTACCTTTTAGTTTTTGAGTAAATGAGGTTCTGGAGGTATTAGATGTCTTGTCCAGGTTGCCCATGCTTGGTGATCGATCCATCGTTCGGTCCAGGCCTTCTGACTACGGTTCCTGAACCCTTTCCCTCAGCTCTTAGGCCTGTAGAGCAGTCATAATCTTTTGAACCTGAATGTCATGTGATATTTCTGGATGGTGAGAAATGGGTATGGTCGTTCATGTAGATACTTCTTCTGCACTTTGAATGGAATGATGAAAAACTTCTCATTACTTGGAAGGAAAAGTAATTCCGTCTTTCTTAATCAGTTCCAGGTTGTTCGCTTTTCAGGAAGACTCTGCCTTATAAAACGTATCTTGCCTTGCTTCTGTAATTACCCTATGTAACTTTTTGCCAAAGAGTTCTGGCTAATTTTCAAAGTTCCATTGTTAGGGGAAGTAATTACTATGTATGACTTAAATGCAGAGGGTGGCATTTGGCTAGGGCCCTTTGTGGCCAGTCACCATTAGGGGTGTAGGACAGCTCTGGCTGGCCTTTTTGATATCTAGAACCAGCGAGCCCTCCCTAATAAGAAATTCAGCAGCCATGTCTCAAGGCCCTTTGAAACAGAGGCAGGCTTCTGTTTTCAACTTGCCTCCAGGCCCATTAACTAAACCAGTGAACTTAGGGAAACCATATGTTTTCATCTAGGGAGAATGGAAGCTCCCAGCGCTTGTGAAGGACAGTTGCTGATGGCTTAATTTTAGTAACAAATTTTGTATTACTTTCTTTTATCTCTAAGTGATAGCTTAAAAATGGATAAGTGGGATCAATCCTAAGGATCCTAGGTCCCAATTGGGTGAGAGTTGGGTACCATAAATGGCTTTAATGGTATTCTATTGCATATTGATTTAACTTTTCTGGAACACATAAGGTAACCATGTTTTAATTATCTTGCCACCTTGCATTGTCACATATGTTGCAAATATAGAAATAGTGTGTAATTGGGAAGGAAGTAACAAAAATAGTAGGTCACTTAAAAAATAAAACTAAAGATCTATGAATCAGTGGTACTCAAATAGCATTTCAGGAAGTGCTAGATGGAAGGCCTGTTGAAAGATGGGCACAGACTAAAAGGATTTGTAAATTGACCTGATGCATTCTTCCTGAGAGGCTACAGCTAACATTATAAGTTTAAATAGCTGTTGGGAAATTAAAAAACTCATGTAAGTGGCTATTTCTCTACCTTCTAATAATTATGAAATAAAAAGCTATAAGTTAATATGGAATTTTGCTTAGATACTACAGTACAAAATAACAAAAAACCTGACAACTCGGTTGAAAAAAAAGTGACCCACTGTTGAATACTCAGGGAAAAAAATCATTTGACTTAATTTTTCACTTTTAACCAACCTGATTAGAATGTCATATTTGTATTTAAAGTGTATATGGGCAGGGAGACGCTCGAGTTTACTAAAGCATTAAAAAGACAGTACAATTTTAAAAGTTGTGATAGGCAAACAAGAACAAATGATAAGATCACATCAGAAATATTCACACTGAGTCTTTTTACAGAGACGCTGACTTACTAACATTTGTGGTGAACACATACTCTCAAGTCCTGTGTAGAATTTTTTTTTTTTTTAAACTTTGTTATGATCTCTTCTAGGAATCATTACTTTCTGGAGTCCGCTCACGTTCTTATTCCTGCTCATCGCCCAAAATTTCTTTAGGAAAAACTCGGTTGGTGCGTGATTTGACATTGTGCGGTTCTAGTGAAGGTAAGCATTATTTACCATTTGGCTTTGAGAGCATTCTCTTCCAGAGCAGGTTTTCAGTCAGGAAAGGTATATAAAATATATAAAGGCATGCAGGAATTTTCAATTCCATTTTCATAATTGATTTTTCAAAGCTTAGCACAATCCTTTTCTCACTGTGTTTTAGTCCAATTACAGATTTGATGGTGAAATTAAAAAATATGTACAGACCACTCTGTGGCTCTGTTCTTTGAATGAAATGTTTTCCTCCAGGATGGTAGTGTAAGCTAGAGTTTATTCTAGGTTCATTATTACGAGAGCTTCAGAGGATTTGAAGCAAATTATAAAAAATTACTTCACCTTAGTTTATTTTATTTTATTTTTTTTAATTTTTTTAATGTTTATTTATTTTTGAGACAGAGAGAGACAGAGCATGAACAGGGGAGGGGCAGAGAGAGAGGGAGACACAGAATCTGAAACAGGCTCCAGGCTCTGAGCAGTCAGCACAGAGCCCGATGCGGCACTTGAACTCACGGACCGTGAGATCATGACCTGGGCCGAAGTCAGACGCTTAACTGACCGAGCCACCCAGGTGCCCCATACTTCGCTTTAGTTTAAATTGCTGAAATAATTTACTTAAAGGCAAGGTTTGGCAAGATAGATTTTTTTCCCCCTTCTTTTTATTTAGCAGGGGACTTGAGACCGTTGAAATAAAAGAAAATAGTTGGAACCTGAGTAAAGGTATCTCAACACTCTTTGTGGCGGTGTAAACAGTCAGAAATAAAACTTCTAGAAAAGGGTGCAATAAAACCCTTCAGAAAAGGGTGCAAATCATAAGCATACAGTTTGACAAATTTTTAAAACTGAATTCAAATTACATATATAATGATGATGGGCAATTCAGAGCTGTGCTTGTAGCCCCTTGCAGTCACCACCCCCATTTTCTACTGTATTTTGAAACAAAGGTATTTCTGTACATAATATATTATGTAGTAATTATATTTAAAGGCATATCTGGAAGTATGTCGATGTAATACCGAGCCTTAAAATAAAATGTTTGTCATTGCATTAATGCTTTTTTGTCTACCACCCTTAAGAGTCATAAAATATTCAGAAAGCGAGAGGTGCCTGAGTATTCTTAGTTTCCCATTGTAGAATATTTATTTCCTAAGTTTCCTTCTCTTCATTTTTACTTACTCTTTAAAATTTTTTTAAATGTTTATTCATTTTTGAGAGAGAGAGAGCACGAGTGTGAGTGGAGGAGGGGCAGAGAGGGAAACACTAAATCCGAAGCAGGCTCCAGGCTCTGAGCTGTCGGCACAGAGCCCAATGCGGAGCTCGAACCCACAGACCAAAGATCATGACGTGAGCCGAAGTCAGACGCTTAACTGACTGAGCCACCCAGGTGCCCCGTTTTTACGTATTCTTTATTACGTTGTTGTTGTTGGTATTTGCATGTCACGTAAAACAGTCTTAAACACATGATCTTTGTGGTTGGAACTGCCATCCTAAAACAAGGACTTATATATGGGAGATGTTCCATAATTATTTGTTGAATGAATATCCTGAGCAAGATACACAGAGCACAAAACAACTGCTAGGTATTTTTGTTTTTCTTTTTCCTCATTCTCTCCGGGAATCTTTACTGGAAGAGGAGAAAGCAAGACTGATGATAAATGTCAGTTTGAATTTATGGAATGAGAAGATGGAGAAAAGGATTAAGAAAGAAAGGAAAAAGATGGATTGAATTTGCCCTGGGTGTGTGTGCGTGTGCATGTGCGTGTACACACGCATGCACACGCACACACACACATCATGAATCTTTCTGAGATCTCCAGTTCTGCTTAACCTTAGTTTTGGTTGGGATTCCTTTTAATGGCAGCCTGACGTCTTTTCACTGCTTGTCCTAGATGGCAAAATAACTTCACACTGTAACTATTTAGACAATGCTTCTAAATCTTTGCAGTGTGCAAAATGGCAGCCTTGACATTATATATGTGGTATGACTGGTTTTTAAAGTCACTTCAGAAGTTGGAAGTTGTTGACCAGATGACTGAGAGGAATTTGATCGTTTATAAGGGAAAAGAGCCCTGATTTATGAATTCATTAATGAATATGGAAGGGTATCTTTGCCTTACATACAATCCTTAAATCTTGGCAGTTGAGTTGGAAGGAATAAAAAACTGACCTGAATTTTTTTGACTTTTCTGTTAATAAAATCTTACTTTAGACAGTATATTTAAAAATAGGGCCCTTTCAGTGAAGTTTGGTCTCTAGAAGGTAAGAATCACAAATAGGCAATGTAGATTGAAGGTAAACAGCACATACAAAAATTCCAATGGGTAAACCATAGGATATGAGGAATAAATGAACTCTGAAGGACGAAGGAATAGTTTTAACTTTGTGTGTGAATGTGATCAAAGCATAAGAGTGAAAGCTTAACTAGTTCAAAGATGGAATGTTTCATTGTTTAGTTTGCTTAGATTAATCAGAGGTAAATTGACATTTACATTACCTTAAGGTCTCTCTTGGTGAGTTGGAATAGCGCCAAAACCTTTTTCTATTTGAACAGAATCCAAGTCCTCTTTCCCCCCAGTGGGAAGCCCCTTTATATTAGCTACATTGCAGATATACAAAGATCGGATTCAGCCCTTTTCATTCCTATTTGCGATGTTTTCTCATCCTTGTTATGTCTAAGAGGTTACTTACTATTGTTTCTCATGATTTTCTTTTTTTTTTTTTTTGGCCAACGGTATGACGGGGTGGCAACATTATTTAATGCTTGTATACACAAAATCCTGTCCTATAATTCCCTTTGGTACATTGTGTGTTTAGATAGACAGGAATATTGTCAGTAATTAAAACCTCACCAGGAAGGATACAAGTGTTCTAGTTTTAAGAATTTGAGGAATGAAGTGAATGTACTTGTGAAAATCATTGTGCGCTGTTATTTGTCCAGTCGCCTGAGTCTGGTTCCATTAGTTTCTTAATTATCTTGGACATGTGGCTAAATCTCTAGGTACCTTAGCATGTTTACAAGAAGCATAACAATTTCTTTCTCATGACTTAATTTGAGGAATACTTAGTAGTAGTGGTAAAATCCTTCAAATTCTTCAAAGCAGATTTTTTGTTACCTGCAAGATAGCATTAGATTTAACATTGATACTTACACATTTCAGGGATATGCGTTGATTAGTTTTGTCCCTTATTTATCTGACCCATTTCCCTTTGCAAACTGGTTTTGCTTTTTCGCTCTTGTGGATTGTAGAGGTAAAGATTTGTCCTTGCTCTGTAAATGATGTGTTCCACAGGGGCCACCCCCTTCTTCAATCTCTGTCACTGTCGAAGTCAGTGTCTGTGTTCCATCCTTGTAATGGGTACTCCAGTTCCGGAAAGAAGATGGCGCTTACCTGCTCGCATGAGCCTACTCCTTCTGTCTCCCATCTCCCCTGCCCCCAGGTCCAGCGGGGAAAGTGATTCCCCCTTTCCTACCACAGAGCACATCTCTGAACTGGTTGCTGCTAGGATTTTATGAAGACGTTGCAGCTCTGTTAAAACGAACTCTCCCTTATGCTGATCTTTGAGACTTTTCTTTTGAGCTTCACTAAAGAGGCAGCTAAGATGTGTGCTGATTCTGTATGTTGGGGGAATTAGTGTTACAAATAAGTGATGAAGCTCTCATGAGAAATATCCAAAGAGACAAATAATTACTGCAGTGCTGACACTGTTTGCTGCTGCTTGCTGATGCTAACTTAGTTCATAAAGTCATTAAATGTTGCCCTGTGTTGGCCTCCTCCCTGTCCTCTCCAAACTAGGGGCAGTGAGGATATCCAGAGCAATGCCGTACTTAGGTAAAATAACTTGTTTTCTCATTATTTTCTAACCGATGGTGTGAATAATGATGCAATATGGTGGAGTGTGTGCATTTCAGACTAACGCATGACTACTGGTTTGTCTGCCTCAGTTTTCATTTTATTGTTCTGTGTCTTGTAGAGCAAAGAGCTTACAGCTTACCGGAGCCACCAAGAGACAAAAGGTATTTTAACTGTTCCAAATTTCCTGAGGGCCTCCTTGCCATCTTTGGAAATGTTTGCGTATGACTTTCGAGATCCCTTCGATAGTTTGTGAGAGTTTCTGTGTAATAAGCCTACGTGAATCCTTTGCTCCCTCTGAAGTCTGTATTGGTACAGGTTGGCCAGCGTGTTCCTTCGAGTGCCCAGATATGCAGGCCTCAGCCCTGGGGACAGAGTGTTCTTTCTTCGGTTATTTCTAAGGACGAACACCTCCAATGTACTGGACCAAGAGGCGCAGCAGTGTGAGGGTGACCTGCCTCAGAGGGGCATTAGGTTCTTCCTAGGACTGTCTGCCCTGACGAGCAGACTTGCTGCGGGAGCAGGCCCCTGGTTGGTCACATGTACAAAGTGCATAACCACCTCTGCTGTATGTCTTTATGGCTATTGCCGAGAGAGGTTGATTCTCTCTGGAACAGGAAGAACAAGTGATACAGAAAATCCTATAAGCGTTAACAGTTTTCCGATGGATGGGCAGATCTGAAAGCAGCAAACCTAAGCTTCCCTTTTCCCTAAGCTGCTGCTTTTGGTGGAGTCAGGCTTGGGAAGCTGACCAGCAAGCAGGCGGGATTGTCGAGTTCTGCTGGTCCTTCAGTAACTGCTCATAAGTCACATGGGGAAACAGCCCTGGGGTTATGTGCAACACCAGTGCCAGAAACGACATAAACGTTTGGCTGGAAGAAACAAGGTGAAAAAAGAGGAAGGTGGCTTTAACTTGAGTGACAATAATGCTAAAACTGGAACCTATTAATATACAGATGGAGATGGACTGTTTTGTTTTATTTTAATTTTTTTAAATGTTTATTTGGAGAGAGACAGAGACAGACAGTCTTCCTCCTGTCATCTATTTAACAATTGGAGAAGTAATAGACTGATGGTAAAGATTTTTTTTTTTTTAATTCAAAAATACTTCTTCTCCACTAGGAGAGGGGTTTAAGACTGAAAAAGCCAACGTCTTAATTGGTTAAATATTAGTCTGTAAAATACTTGAACTTGGATGGGATGTGTGGAGAGGGTCCCTTTCTCATTTCTCATTTTGTCACTCCTGTGTTTTTCTTCTTCAGTGTGTGTCTGCATCCTGAAGCATCTTTCGCAGTCTATCCCCTGATGTATCCAGTAGAGTAGATATTGACCTCAGTCTGTGCCCAACACCTTTTGGATGCTGATGCTTTGCTTTGGTCATGTTGTACTTACTGGAGCGGATTGCCTCCTTTGGAGTTCTCTTATTTATGTTAATTGCTTAGTTTCTGGAAAAGAATGCAGCCAGCTGAAAGGGGGCTCACTCCAGAATGTGTAGGCTCTTTTCTGCAGGAGTGGACACTTTGTATGTACCAGCTTTTTTTTTTATGCACAAAATATAGTAGTATTTAATTCTCCCAAAATGTTAGTGTATACAGTAGCTGACAAATACAGTTTAATGCTCTGAATATAAGTATGTAATTCGTTTTTTAAGTTTTTATTTAAATTCCAGTTAGTAAACATGCAGTGTG
The DNA here is from genome assembly GCF_018350155.1 of Leopardus geoffroyi. NCBI lineage: Eukaryota > Metazoa > Chordata > Mammalia > Carnivora > Felidae > Leopardus > Leopardus geoffroyi. Next base: position 138,337,302 of record NC_059326.1, read on the forward strand.
ATATTAAATTCAGGTTGTACCAACTTCTTAATGATTATATGGCATGACAGTTATTTTATTGACCCCATCTATCTTAAGTGTGTTACACTTATTTATGTATTAAAAAAAAAATCTGAGCATCTCAATGTCCACAAAGAAGTCTCACTGTGTCAATTTTCAATTGGATATTGGGAATTCCTTTTAACACTTAGGATGTTTACTTCTTTGAAAAATAGATGATAGATATTATAGGTTTAAAGATTAAAGTACTGAAGATCCACGTTCTTGAGATACTTAAAATTTTATCTTTATTGAAAAGGTAATGCCCTGAGAAACTCTGAAGAATGGGGTTTATAAAACTTGATTGTGGATGATTCTATTGATCATCAAATCAACAATAGAGGTTGGGCATCTTGTTCTGGGATTTGAAGAGTTTAATTTTTTTTTCCAGATTCTTAGAAATTGAAAAGCTATTTAAATTATGTTATGAAAGCAGTTGGGGACTTTTCCCATCTCTGTTCTTTCCTAACGTAACTAATTGTTACATAGGTGAATACCACATAGTTCGACTTGACACACGGAATCTGCCAGAACTTCCACATTTGCCCAGAGGTTATGCTATGTGATTCATTTTCATAATGTGATAGTGGAATGTGTCCATGATATTCACATTTCTGCCATGTTTGTTTGTTTTAGTTATTTATTTTGAGAGAAGGTGAGCGGGGGAGGAGCAGAGAGCGAGGGAGACAGAGAATTCCAAGCAGACACTGTGCCGTCAGCACAGAGCCTGACATGGGGCTCGATCTCAACGACCGTGAGATCATGACTTGAGCTGAAATCAAGAGTCAGACACTTAACGAACTCAGCCCTCCAGGCGACCATGTTTCTTAGTTTTTTAATACCGAGTGTTACAGGTGTTTTTTGTTTGTTTGTTTACTTGGTCATGTCTCAGGTCTTCTCAGTTTTTGAATTTAAAGAGTAAGCGTTATGACTTCATGTTCATGTTGTAGTTTTGTAGAGGATATGTGGAAATTGTGGTGCATTTAAAGGTTTTAATTTTTTTTTTTTTTTTTTTTTTTTTAATGTTTAAGAGGGAGAAAAAGAGCACACATGAGGAGGGGAGGAAGGTGCAGAGTGAGAGGGAGACAGAGGATCCAGTGCGGGGCTCAAACTCACAAACCATGAATGAGATCATGACCTGAGCCCAGGTTAGATGCATAATGACTGAGCTACCCAAGTGCCCTGCATTTAAAAGTTTTAAATCAAAACAGAAGCATTGTTTTTGATAGGTTCTTCTGTAGCACGGAGAATTGGGAATAGAGTTGGATAAACAGAATGTTCTTTTTTTTTTTTTTAATTTTTTTTTTTTTAACATTTATTTATTTTTGAGACAGAGAGAGACAGAGCATGAACAGGGGAGGGGCAGAGAGAGAGGGAGACACAGAATCTGAAACAGGCTCCAGGCTCCGAGCAGTCAGCACAGAGCCCGACGCGGGGCTCGAACTCACATACCGCGAGATCGTGACCTGAGCCGAAGTCGGACGCTTAACCGACTGAGCCACCCAGGCGCCCCCAGAATGTTCTTTTATTTGAGAGAGTTGATTTTTGTTTCTGCTGTGAGGTAGGTAGAAGGGAGGACTTGAGGACCTCACAATCCACATTGACCTTACCATTCTTTAATTCTGAGACTGAGGTCTCCTCACCAGATGGTTCTTATCTTAGACATTGGATGGCACTTGGTGGGGTCACAAGAGGTGTTCCAGAGATAATTCTTTCTAAGGTCTCAAACGTGTTTTTCCCCTGAATTCCAAAAGTGAGTCTGTCATGAGTGTTGCAAATGAGAATGCTTAAGAAACGAGAGATACGGAAATTTATAAATCTATTAACTGGTCAGTTACCTAAGAAGGTAGTTGTGGAAGTAGAAAGGAAATAAGAAGGTCCAAGTTGCTTCTGTCACTCTGCATAGTCCTAGGGTATCGTCACTTCCATCCTGCCTCTTTGCTTTCTAGCTTTTTCAACGGTTTTCTCTAAGTATCAAACCCAGTTTCACTTACTGTACAGAATTTAAATAGCACGACATACTCTGTCCTGCTTGTGCCTTTAGATCTGTAGGACCAAGAGGCACTTAGGAAGCCCTGTATCATCTTTTCTAAATGTGTTCATAGGTTTGAACTCTTGATTACCTAACATAAATAACTGTATTAATAATAATGTGTATCTAATATAAGTAAATAACAAAGTTTCATTTAATATGTGTCAGGTAAGTACATAATATATTTAAGTGTGAGAAGGGGCCTTAGAAATAATTAGAAGTCTAAGCCTAGCATTAATCAGATGAAAAACTAAAGTCCTAGGACTTGTCATTGTATTCATTGTTATGAAATGTGATCATATATTTTGGTACGTATCAGTAACATGATAGCTTTTGAAAAGTGTATCCCAGAGATGAATGTGTTACCCACTAATGTGGATGAATGAGAAGTTTGGGAGATGGGAGAGACTTGGGTTACAGAATGTTCTACAGAGGTGTTACCTGGTTTTACATAATACTTGATCTTTAATATGTCATTCTCTTCCTCCCACCCCCTTTATAATAATATTAGAAGTATAAGACTATCAGAGAAAGTTTCAGGGGAAATAGAACTTCTCATAGCTGGGACTTTTTTTTTTTTTTCTCTAAAGAATGATTATATGGATTAGGGGAAAATAAATGATGATCAGTGTGTTCACAGATAGCATACTGTTATCTTCAGATTGCCTTGTATTGTGGGGAATTATCCACAGCCTTCTTTCTTTTACAACCCAGGGAGTCTCAGATTGCAAATAGCTGGTTGAGTGGGAGAGACTGAACTAAGAGGCAGACCGTCTGTTTCTCAAACTCTATGATCAAAGGAAATGTGTATTTGCTGACTATTATCTCTGTGTTCTAAAAAGAAATAAAATCCAGTTTCATATTGCTGGTTATTTGCCTTTTCTGTGCCCTAGGAAATTGCTGTTTGCATAGTAAATAGGGAGATGAGGGTTTGTAGAGTGAAGGTGTAAGTCTAAGGTGTCCTTTATTTCTCTAGTATTTTATTAAGAAAAAAAAGAAATATACAGAAAAGTTAAAAGAATTGTATGCTGAATACCCATTTCTACTACTTAGATTCTATAATTGATATCATGGTGAGATAGTTGCTTTATCACACATCCATTATCCATCTATAAAATATATTTTTAATAGAGTCTATCTTTATCTTTACAGTAACCATTAAAACCTGAAAAACGTGTATACACACGTGTGTACATAAATGCTATTTTTTACTCCCTTTTTAAGTTCTGATAAGCCATGATAACAGATTCTTTTTTGTAGAATTCAGCAAGAAGAATGGGATAAATATATTATACCTGCCAAGTCAGAGTCTGAAAAATACAAAGTGAGCCGAACTTTCAGCTTTCTCATGAATAGGATGACAAGCCCTCGGAATAAATCCAAGGTAACTCAAGTTCTGTGCCTTTTGTGTTTAAAGGGTAGCTGGTTCCACTTTTCAGCAATTAGTCTAGTTTCCACTGGCCCTTGAAGATCCCTTATCTTAGCTTTTGTGTACACATATTCAAAGACCTCTACATTTTTTTCTGAAATATTGTCCAAGTCACTAGAAGTGCAAGACAAATGCCGCCTGTGCACATTTCCATTGTGGCGTCACGACACTCCTCCACGAATGGCCTTTACGTTCAGACAGAAAGTGTAGAGACTGTGTATGGCTTCTATGAGTACATTGGCTCTCAGCATTTCTCTTTTCTCATTTGTCCCCACTTGGCTGTTGGTGCTGTATCTGAAGACAAAAAGCAAGGACGCCAAAGACAAAGAGAAACTGAGCCGACATCAGTTTGTCCCTGGAACATTCTCTGGGGTTCTACAGTGTTTGGTTTGTGATAAAACGCTCCTGGGGAAGGAGTCATTCCAGTGTTCCAGTAAGTTCTCTGACCCAGTGCGTGCCATCTTTGTACTTTGCCTCCCCAGACAGTAAACTCCCTGAGAACAGGGCCACTGTTAAGCATGTTTACATAATCCTTCATAGTAGCACCGCACATGTGGTTTAATGACTTGCCCAAGCAGTGACCCATGATGGTTACAGTCAGTGCTTTTTGTCCACAAGTGATAGCCTCCCAGAACCCCAGACCCGTGTATCTCACTGATTGCTTGACGTCTCTATGTGGGTGTCTAAATAGGTTCTCAAATGTCGCATGTCCTAAATGGAGCTCTGCTCTGTTCCTTGGCCTGTCTGCAGGCTGCCCCTCTCAGTTAATGGCAGCTCTATCATGGCAGCCAGATGCTCATGCCAAAAATCTTGAGGTCTTTCTTTATGCCTCTTCATCTCTCATATTCCACATCCAGTCCTTCAGCAATCCTCTGGGGGCGATCTTCACAATTTGTATGAAAGCCAGCCACCTTTCATCCTGCTGCCGGTATCACCCTCGTCTAAAGCTACCATTTCAGTCACTTTCTAATTGGTTTCTTTGTGTTTCTACCACAAATGGTGCAGTTCAGAAAACGTCTGTTCTCAAAACATGAGCCATAGTGAGCGTGTGAAGGCACATATCCTTATGTTCCAGATCCTCCAGTGGCTTCCTACCGTCCCCCAAGGAAGGTCAAAGCCCTGAAAATTGGTGCAAGGCCCCAGGGTCTCCCCTGTCATCCTCTCCCCCTTCCTCCCTCTGTTCCAGCCACTCTGGCATCTTTGCTCTTCTCTCAGCCTGCCAGGCATGCTGCTCCCAGAGGGCCTTTCCTGGTTCTTCCTTCTGCCTGCAGTGCTCCTCCCTCAGATCAGCTGCAGGGATTGCCCCTTCACCTCCTTCGGGTGTGCTCGGATAACACCTCTTCAGGCCTTTCTTGACCACCTTATGTTTGGCTCATACTGGTTACTCAGAGCAACCCTGTTTATGGGCATCATCGCCTTGAGAGTCCCTTGTCTCCCAGACCAACAAGACAAAAACCATCTTCAAAATCCACATGCAAGAAGGCTGTCCTTCGTTCTGGGTTGATGGTGGAAGCTGACACCTTGGACCCATTGATTCCTCTTTGCTGTTGTCCCCCAACTCGATACCATTCAGTCCCTCACTTCCTTTACTCTGAATACTTTTACCAGCTTCCTCTCGGTCAAACACCACTTTCTTCTTGCCCACCTGTGCTTAAAGACTTCTCTCTCTTTTTGTTCACTGGATTAGCCCACACTTTCCAGACAGATGTGTTTGGTTGCCTGTGTGCTGAATAGTCCTATAGGTGGTTCCTTCCTCAGCCTCAGTTTATAGCCAGCGGCCTCACCTGGCATGTGTTCTCTTGCCTCTTTCTCTTGCTTATGATGATCTTCCTCCTCTTAGTTTCCCCAGCTCCTCTGTATCTGTCTTGATTTCTTGCCCCATCTTGGGAGGTGTTCCCTGACCACCATGTCTGAAAATTTTGCACACCACATGTATGAGCTATTTACCTCTTTCGTTTAATGTAATGTACACCCTCCTGTTTTTAACTACTAAAATAGACTTCAAGGACTCTAATCACACAGTGGTTCTTCTGTATTCCCTGCAGCAGCTGTCACAAAGCCCAGCCTTTGGGTACTCATGTGTAGTTAATGCTTATGGCGGGGGGCGGGCTCCCTGAAAGGTAAACTTCTGTAGCACAGGACATGTTGGTTCACACAGAGTTGGTCAAGTGGATGGCCATGAGACTTTTTGTGGAAGATGGAAATGGCTGAAAACATAGAGGATGTAGTTAGCTTTTAAAATAGTCATTATTGGGGCGCCTGGGTGGCGCTGTCGTTTAAGCATCCGACTTCAGCCAGGTCACGATCTCGCGGTCCCCGAGTTCGAGCCCCGCGTCAGGCTCTGGGCTGATGGCTCAGAGCCTGGAGCCTGTTTCCGATTCTGTGTCTCCCTCTCTCTCTGCCCCTCCCCCGTTCATGCTCTGTCTCTCTCTGTCCCAAAAATGGATAAACGTTGAAAAAAAAAATTTAAAAAAAATAAAATAAAATAGTCATTATTTAAAAAAAAAAAAATGCAGTAAGACTCATAAAGGATACCAGGTTTAAGGAGAAATTTAAAACTATCCAAAATCTTAACAGCTAGAAAAGATGGCTATTCATATTTTAATGGAGTCCTTTCTAATAATAAAAAAGTTAGCTGTTAATGCTGGTGTTTTTATATGAAATGTGTTTGATTACTCTTAACTTACTATACATTTAACTTTTTCCCCAGTTTTTTTTTTTACAACAAATAATGTTGTAGGTGGCATTCTTTTGCATATAACACTGTCCACATCTTTGATTATTGTCTTAAATTCTAGCATCAGTAGGTGTTAAATTTCCTCTTTAACCCACAGTTTTTAAAAAGTTTTAGGACTTACAGTTTTTAAGGAGAGGAGTGTTGGGGGTTTAAACTTTGATTATTAAGTTTTTTACATGGGGGAAAAGATTGTGACATGTGTAAGCTGCTGTTATTAGGAAATAATCCTATTTTATGGGTGTATTTTTGTTTTTAATTATGAAGATTACTATTTCTAATCTGAAAACCATGATATGATATAAAACAAAACATAATAGTCAAAATTTTGGTGTTTGTATTCTTTTTTGTTAAAGCCTGAGTTGCTACTTTTTCACAAATTCCTTTGTTTATAAATAGATTTCACTGCTTAGGTTTAGATATTACATTATTTGGTGCACAGAAGTTCACAAATCACAGCTTTGTTGAAGATTTGACTTTGATAAATATAAAATAACCTTTTTAATGCCATTATATGCTTTGGGCATTGAATTTATTTTGTCTGAAATTAATATTCCTTTTGCTTTCCTTTTCTTTGAATTTTCCCTTACTATTTCTTTGTTTTTAATTTGGAATGTGTGTCTTTAATTTAGACGTAATCTGGAATTGAGAGCTAGTATTTTATAACAAGGCTTTTTTTTTCTTACTCAATTTTACAGCTGTCAATTATCTTTTATAGTTCTTTGCTGTTTTCCTTGATGTTTGATTTTGCTATTTATACCATGTGTTGTTGATGTTGTTTTTTAAATGTTTGTTTTATTTTGAGAGAGAGAGCATTCCAACTGGGATAGGGCAGAGAGGGAGAGAGAGAGAGAGAGAGAGAGAGAGAGAGAGAGACAGACAGACAGAGAGAAAGAGAGTCAGTCCCAAGCAGGCTCTGAGCTGTCAGTGCAGAGCCTGATGCGGAGCTTGATCCCACAAACTGTGAGATCATGACCTGAGCCAGAATCAAGAGTTGGACACTTAACCCACAGAGCCGGCCAGGACCCTGCCATGTGTTGTTGGTTTTTATGTTACCTGGGGATTTGGCAAGATAAGCTAGCTCTTTCAATATCCGCTAGTGGTAACTTTTACGGCTTATAATTGAATATTCTCTGATTTCTCTTATATTTACCCTTTTCTCTGTTAGAGCTTATTGGTATACTGAATTATTGAATTGCCATTTTAATGTTGTATGATCTTTCAAGAATAGCTTTCTGTTTCAAGAATAATTTGATACCTATATTCAGTTCTCTGTCTCTTCTTGCAAAATGTTTTTAGATGTTTTTTGTTTAGCTGGTTTCACTGCATTGTGAAAAATGCATTTGTGAAATGCAAATTTCATTGTGAAATGAAAATGCATTGTGAAGTGCATCGAAAAATGCATTGTGAAAAAAAACATTGCTCGTTTTTTTTTTTCTTTTTTAAAATAAAGTTCGATCACTTCTCGAACCCTTAATTTCGATTCTGCTCTTTAATAGTCTTAAGTAGTGTTTCAGATAAATATTTTTTTCAAAAGGGTCATTGGAGTGATCTGTTTTCTGAAACCTCGTGTATCTTAGTAGATAGATCTTTGTGTCTTTCACACACAAAGGGATTGATGTAGCTAAATAAATTCCTAGACCAAAACCTTTGCCCCCAATACCCTGTCAACATTGGTCCATGAATTTTGGGCATTAAATATTATAGTGGAAAAGTTTGGGGCCTGTCTGACCTTCTTTCTTTATTGGTGACCTGCTTTTTCTGCCTAGATGCTTGAGAACTTTAAATTTTTAAATCCTATAGATGTTGTCAGAATATTTCTGTAGAATAGGTGTCGTTTAATTCCTAGGAAACCGTGAGACCTTTTGATTTGCCTTTTGTAGTTCTTTTTTAGCTTGATAAAAGTTTTTGTCAAGTTGTAGCTTTGACTGTTGCTTCTGATGTAATTTTTCTGATTTCTTCCTTGGAGAAGTATGATCTCTGTTCCCTTTTTTGTATGACATGTTCTATTTTATAATTATACCCCTCTTTTCCTCTACATTCTGGAGGGAATCTTTCAAGTCTAATTTCCTGGTGCTGCTTTGATAGTTTTGTTAAATTGATTCTCCTCAGTTCGTTCTCAGTTCTGCTTTCTTGTCTCACAAAGCTCCTTCCCCCTGTCATCTTGCAGGCCTATTGTGCTGCTCTGTTCTCCCTCCGTGGCCCTGTGGTCCTATTTTATGTCTATTTTGTGTATCTAAGTTTTTCCTCTCTGTTTCCAGATTTAATGGTATTCAGTGGCTCACTTTTCCTGTGAGTTTTCAGTCTAAATTTTTGTTGGGCTCATCCTGTCTACTTTTTCCCCTTTCCTCTCACTCACTTGTTTTGGAACGAGGAGAGCGCCCTCTGATTTCCACACTTGCCAGCAGGACCAGTATGTGGGTAATTCTGACCTCTGCTCATTGGCCTTTGAGGTGTTGGCTAAAATGCCTCTGTGGACCTACAGCGGGAGGAAGTTGGGCTCATTTCTCAGTGGGTTATAGGTATTTGACGAGAATGGCTTGGATGGATCTAAATGTGACCTACCCACAAGGAAGGATCCTTTTAATAAAGATTGTGTTAAGCTGCAGGCTCCTCGTCTACAGTGTGTGGGGTGGGTGGGACGAGGAGGTGGGGGCCGATGGTGTGGAGGCTGGAGGGCGGGCGGGCAGGGCAGGATGGCAGCGGCCTGGCAGAAAGTGGTCCCCACGTGCAGAGACTGCTGTCTCTCAACACACCCTGCGTCTCTGAGCCAGCGGGCAGAAAGGGGCAGGCAAACTCTTGCCTTTTAGTGAGGTTGAGGCCCGATGTTTTATGGAGTAAGACAAGCGGGTTGATAATTTGGCCACCTGTAGTTAGCAGGATTTCCTGTCGGAGGCTGACAGGACTTTATTTTCAGCACTGTGTGAGTCTTCCTTCTTTCATTTTGCAAGGCATTTTACCTGGCGTGGGAGCGGGCACTTGCCGCCAGCCGGATATCAGAAATCCATTGCAGTGTCGGGCGTATGGTAGTCAATGAGTTCTCAGGCAGACACAGAGTGTATATCCCGTATAATTGCAGGTTTCGTAATTGGTACGACTGCGGCAGAAGGGGAAAAATATCTCCAAGGAAATGAAAATATTAGCCATGTGCTTGTGCTCGAGTGGTGGGGCTGCCTGTGATTTAGCTATTTTTTCCCCTATATTTTCTAAATATTTTTATATGCTATTTTTACCGCGACCAGCAAATGCACAGTGTGGCCTTACTCATTCTTCCCTTTCAGACTGTAATGCAAATGTCCACAAGGGCTGTAAAGATGCTGCCCCTCCATGTACCAAGGTAATCTCTCCTTTGTTTTTCATGTGCATATATATCTCTGTTGCTTCCTGTTACCTGTTTAGGTTCTTATTTTTTTTTTTTTTTTTATCACGGTCTAAATCTGTTTCTAAAGTGATCATTATAGTGATAAAAGAACACGTGTTCTAAGTGCACGGTCGTTTCCTTAACTATATCCCTTTGGAAGTAGGCAAAGCTCAGATGTGGCCACCTGTGTCACAAGGTGGACGTGGGTTAGCCTTTCTGTTGAGACGGGCTCGGTTTATGAGTGCAGACCTTAAGCATAAGGGTATGAAGTCTAGAGCAGTAATTCTCAAATAGAAAATATCAGCATCACACCCGGAAGACCTATTTCTGAGCCCCATTCTCAGAATTGCTGATCCGGTAGAGTCCAGGTGGGGTCGGAGAATTTGTATTTTTAACAAGTTCCCAGGTGGTACTGCTGTGCTGGGATCGTACTGTGAGGCCCGCTAGCATAAAGGAATGTTCTCTGAGTTTGGGAGTGGGCTTGAGGGAAGGGGCGCATCTGTCCCATCGCTTCCTTTGTTTCCCACTCTAACGTCCTGTTAGAAATGCGAGTGAGCATGCCGACCCTTCAGGGGGAACCTTGGGGTCTCTAACTTCTGTGATCAATGAAAACACACGTCGCGTCAGGTTGCAGAGTTAAGGATGATGTTTCAGCAGCCAGGGGTGTTGTGTCCTGTAGACAGGAAGAGTAGCCAAGAGTAGGAAGCACAAGTAGGAGAAAGGCAGCACCGACAGGAATTCCTCTCTCAGCCGCAGGCTGGACGCACATGTTGGACATTTCTAGTTGCCATAGATGTTAAATAAAGCTGGGATATTCATGAGATGTGTTCATGAGGTACGCCCTCATTACAACTCATCATTGCACATCTCATCATCATAACTTGTTTCTTTGTTGCTTTTAGTGTCTTTTGCTTTGAATTCTTGGTTTGAAATAAAATAACAAAAATGATACAGATAAGAATCCTGTATAAATGGGTGGACATTCTTGTAGTCAAATGGAATTTAATCTTATTTTCCATGTTTCCAATGTTCTTTATTAGAAATTCCAAGAGAAACATAACAAGAACAAGCTGCAGACCACCCTTGGAAGTAAGTGACATAGAAATGACAATTGCATACATATCATACTTTACTCCAGTGTAAAATACCTGCTCCTTTGTTACTTCCTTTGCCCAATTACTTCTTCCTTCCTAACACATGGTTAGTGTAATATTTAGTTACAAGGAGGTCAAGAACAGTATAAACTTCCATGCCAGCCTAATAACCTTTGTTCTGTATGTACTATATGATATTTTAAGGAGGACTATATGGGGGGACCTATTAGCATATTGTCTCAATTATGAGATATGATGTAGTGTAATATGCGCTATTGATTTAATAACAACCTTCGGGGGAAAAGAGAGATATGACATTAGATGTACATAACTTTGTTTTCCTAGCAGTAACCCCCATTTACCTATACAAATACCTATCACATACTTCTTCAGAATCAAGGTGAGGGATAGAATCCTCAAGTTTGGAGTCTACAGTCCCTGATGTCCATTATTCTAGTGACCTGGTCCTGCTTATTAGCTGGGCTTGAGGCTGGGATCTTATCAGCTCCTTTAGCATGACTGAAATTTCGAGGCATGCTGGCATTTTCCTCGCATAGGGCTAGTCTTGGTGCTTATGTTTTTTCCTTGAATTGCTTAAATTTATTGCTTAAATTTAAACAATTTCTCTTGGAAGTAATCAGCAGCCTCTGAAAGTAGTTTATATTGCACACAAGAACCAGGGACCATAATCTCCTAAATTGGAAAATCCTTTCATCTATTGTGAGAGATTTTGGAATTTGTTCTGCCTCAAATACTGCATTGCTTTCCATATGACAGGCGTTTTTAAGTTTGGGGTCACTTTTCATTTTAATGCTCCAACAGTGTGACCAGTGTTTCCAAAATCACCTGAATCAGGGGACAATAAAGTATGCAGAGTCATGATGACATGAGATTGGATGTGATGTTACACAGATGCCACTTGTGCAGATGGTAACAGCTGTGACATCACTTACCCTCTGCTTTGGCAGAAGTCCCTTTGGTTGTAGTTGTGAGGCTCTTCTCAATTTCATAAGGTTAAGCATGAAAATATAAAGCATCTTGGGGCGCCTGGGTGGCTCAGTCAGTTGAACATCTGACTTTGGCTCAGGTCATGATCTCATAGTTTATGGGTTCGAGCCCCGCATCGGGCTCTGTGCTGACAGCTCAGAGCCTGGAGCCTGCTTCGGATTCTGTGTCTCCCTCTCTCTCTGCCCCTCCCCCGCACTCGCTCACTCTCTCTCTGTCTCTCTCAAAGATAAATAAACATAAAAAAAAATTTAAAAAGAAGATATAAAGCATCTTATAACTGATAAAAATTCCATCTCTGTCCTTGGAAGCCATGAAGATAAAACCAAATCACACATGTATAAAATCCTTCATGATATTCCGGGGCTCTGTATAAGTATTCATTCTCCTTTACTTGAGAAGGTGTTTGCTATATCTCTGAAACTGTTAAGACTGAAATGTTTCCCGAGGTCACGTATGGTACACATCAAATGTAAAACCATATATGCCTGTCACAATTTAGAATTGACGAGAAAGGCATTGAAGCACCCTTTAGTTTTCATTCAGTACGTGACAGAGAAGAGCTCAGCTTGACTTGGAGGTTTCATTTGCCTGAAGTTATCACCCATAAAGAATAGACTCCCCAGCATCATTCCAATCCACTGACATGCCATGTGTGTGTATGACTGTTTATACATACAATATGCATTCTAATAGTGCTAATAACACCTTGGATCTATTTAAAGCTGGCTCTAAGGAGTACAAGCAGTGGTTTATGGGAAAGCTGTCTCAGTGTTTCCCCATTCCATTTTCTTGTTTGTGCAATCCCAGCCGCCCAGTCTCCAAGTGGATATGCTAAAGCAGGTCTGCCACATGGGTGTCAGGAGGGTGTGAAATGGAAGGGACCTTTGAAGCAGGTGTCAGGATGTGGCAAGAAGACTGGTTTCAAGGCTGGGCATGTGATGTATTAGAAGCAGCCATTCGAGTGTTTCGCTTCTTGGCTTTTTACATGACTGCTGGTAATTACTGCCCTCTGTGAAAACCACGTGAAGCGCTCATTTTGATTTCTAGATTCTTCATTCCGAGACATCCCGCAACCTGGTCTCTCCTTGCACCCTTCTTCCTCCATGCCTATTGGATTGCCCACTGGGAGAAAAGAAACTTCAGTGCAGGTCCATCCATTGTCCAGAAGTGTTCCAGGCACTACCTTGGAAAGGTAAGGCTTCATGTGATTTCTCATCTTAATATCTCAGAGCCACCATTGGAGCTGACTCTTCTCTCTCTCTCTCCTCCAGCTTCAGAAGGTCAGGGCTATCCTTGGAGTCTGAGAGTGACGGGAACAACTGGAGAAGCAGGTCTCATTCCGATGAGCTTTTACAGTCTATGGGCTCTTCTCCTTCCACGGAGTCCTTTTTAATGGAAGGTGAGGGGAAGACACGTTTGTTTCTGTGGTGAATTGCCAAGTGGAATATTTTCTCAAGGATGTAAAATTGAAACACTCTTTTTTCTTAAAAAGGAATTCTGTTTCATGGTGTCTTTTTGGTATAGGTTTTTTTTTTGATAAAATAATGAAAATTTAATCCTAGTGGATACTCCCACGTAGTGACAGTATAAATGATGTATTGAATAGACATGTCATAAAGATAAGAGAATGAAATACATTCTGTGCTTGTTGTTGTTTAAAAAGCTCTAGAACTACTGATGAATTGGAATCAGGATCATACATTAAAAATATATACTTAGTTATGGGGTGCCTAGGTGGCTCAGTCGGTTAGGCGTCCGACTTGGGCTTAGGTCATGATCTCACAGTTTGTGAATTCGAGCCTGCCGTCAGGCTCTGTGTTCACAGCCTGGAGCCTCCTTCTGATTCTGTCTCTCTCTCTCTCTCTCTCTGCCCCTCCCCTGCTCATACTCTGTCTCTCTCTTTCTCTCTCTCTCAAAAATAAATAAAAATTTATATATATATATATTTATGTATGTATATATATATATATTTATGTATATATACACACACACACACACACACACACACACACACACACACACACTCAGTTAAGAGGGTACTCACCTAGATTTCTGAGATACTTACCACTATCTGTTACCCTCTACTTCTAGAGGAATAAAAGCATGTTTTAAAGCATATTTTGTAAGATAGGATTTATTCTGGTGAACTGCATGTTGTATCCAAGCTATATCAATCAGTGAAGGAGGACCCAAGGAAAGGAGAGCAGTGACAAGAGAAAGGAGTGGACACCGCCCAGGGAATCTTTTGCTTTTATTTTGAACTTGGATCTTTAAATCCATTGTTGTCTCATCTCGACTGAGCTGGACTCTGTCTAAGGAATGCTGTTTGGGCATGTAGGATTTAGTTTTCCTAGAAGGTGTGTGTGTGTGTGTGTGTGTGTGTGTGTGTGATGTCAAGCTCTGCAAAAAAACCCCCCAAAAACCCCAAAAAACCAAACTGTACTCATAGGACTTGAGCCCATGTACCCTGCTTTCATGTTTATATTAAGGACAGCAAGCCACATCAAGAGCAAAGACAACATTCAGATATGAGTAAACAGTACAGAGTTCCCTGGGGCAAAAGAAATTGTGTGTTCAAGATTCTGTAATCATTTTATGGACTCAAAAGGTTACCAAAAATAAAACTATAGTACAGCACGCCCAAACAAAGAAAAGAATCTTTAAATGTCTTTTTTCCCCCCACCCCCTGCACACATAAACCATCACTGTTTTAATGATTCTTTGCTTTCATGAGAGCTGCCTTGACTTGGACCCTTTCACCAGTTTGGTTTTCAGGGGTTTCTTCTCCACATCAACAGTATTTTGGCTTAGTTGTTTCTGTGTTGACAGTAGGTTTATTTCCTGTGTGTTTTGTGTGTGACTCCACTTCTGGCTTCTCTGTTCTACCTACATCCTAGATGTCGTGGATTCTTCTCTGTGGAGTGACCTCAGCAGTGATGCCCAGGAGCTGGAGGCAGAATCTTGGAGCCTGGTGGTGGATCCCTCGTTTTGCAGTAAGCAGGGGAAGGATGTCATCAAAAGACAGGATGTCATTTTTGGTAAGCATTTAAAATATGCTCTTGGGGCTGATGCATTGTGGTATAGGGGAAAGAGCATGAAATTTGCAGTCCTCCGGACCTGGGTTCAAATGCTTGTTCTCTCTCTTTTTATCTACTTGGTCTCAGACAGATGATTTAACTTGCCTGGATCTTAGTTTCTCTGTCTTTATTTAAAAAAAAAATTTTTTTTTTTTTAACATTTATTTATTTTTGAGACAGAGAGCATGAACAGGGGAAGGTCAGAGAAAGAGGGAGACACAGAATCTGAAACAGGCTCCAGGCTCTGAGCTGTCAGCACAGAGCCTGACCCGGGGCTCGAATCCATGGACCGCGAGATCATGACCTGAGCCGAAGTTGGACACTTAACCGACTGAGCCACCCAGGCGCCCCAGTTTCTCTGCCTTTAAAATGGGGATAACAATGGGGCACCTGGGTGGCTCAGTTGGTTAGGCGTCTGACTTTGGCTCAGGTCGTGATCTCACAGTTTGTGAGTTCAAGCCCCACGTCGGACTCTGTGCTGACGGCTCAGAGCCTGGAGCCTGCTTCAGATTCTGTGTCTCCTTCTCTCTCCACCCTGCCCATGCTCAAGCTCTGTCTCTCTCTCTGTCTCTCCCCAAAATAAACATCAAAAAAAATTGTTTTTTAAATGGGGATAATGATATTCAGGTCTAACTGTTGTGAGGCTTACCTGAGGCATCGTATATACCTGGTACAAAGCAAATTTTATGTCTCAGACCTTTTAAAGTTTACTTAAATGTGGCCTATACGACTTTACTTCTGTTTTAAGAACCACGGGAAATTTTCACATACTTTCATGTAGGGCAGATGGGTTTCTTTCACTTAGTGTATTGTTTTTGAGGTTCATCCTTACTGTTTATCAATACTTCATTCCTTTTTATGGCTGTATGTTATTTCATTGTAAATACACTACATTTTGTTTCATTATCAGTTGAAGGTCATTTTAGCAGTTGAGGGTCCTTTTGGGCCGTTTGCACTTTTTGGATCATGTAGTAACTTTATGTTTAACCTTAAGACGAACTGCCAGACTGTTTTCCAAAGCAGCGGCACCGTTTGGCATGCCTGCCGGTGAGGTACTGAGGATTTTGCTTTCCCCACATCCTTACTAACTCTTCGTTATCGCCCACCCTTTTTATCACAGTTTGCCTAGTGTGTGTCACGTGGTGTCCCATTTTGGTTTTGATGTGCATGTTCCTGCTGGCTAATCAGGTCAAACATCTTTCCATGTGCTTATTGGTCATCTGTCTATATCTTTGGAGAAATATCTTTTCAAATCTTTCGCACATATTGAAATGGGCCTTTTGTTTTTTGTTTGTCTTTTTACTCTTGAGTTGTAATAGATCTTTTTCATCTCTGGACGCAAGTCCCTTTTGAGATATTTTTCTTGCATTGCCTTTTTTTTTTTTTTTTTTTTCAGTCCGTTTACTGGAAATCCCAGTACTGCTGTTTCCTTAGAAGCTTAATAGTGTCATTGGCAGGCACACTTTATTAAAAATTGCTGTGTGAAAATCAAGGTCATTGTTTCCATGTTCCTTGTGGTATTTACATCATCGTTGCCATAGCCGTGCAACCTGATCATACACATTTTTTTTTTAAATTTTTTTTTTTTCAACGTTTATTTATTTTTGGGACAGAGAGAGACAGAGCATGAACGGGGGAGGGGCAGAGAGAGAGGGAGACACAGAATCGGAAACAGGCTCCAGGCTCTGAGCCATCAGCCCAGAGCCCGACGCGGGGCTCGAACTCATGGACCGCGAGATCGTGACCTGGCTGAAGTCGGACGCTTAACCGACTGCGCCACCCAGGCGCCCCTGATCATACACATTTTTCTTGAATATCTCCACTTGGTAGAAGTTCTCTCTTTCTGTAGACATTGCCTTTTAATTCTGTTCATCTGTGCTGAGATCTGAAATTCCTCCCCCCTAGTTTCTGTTCTTGGGCTCCTCCAACGTAAAAAGTCTGACCTGTCTCCCTAGGCCTGCCCTTGGGAGTATTAGCACCAGTATTAGCCCCTCTTGTATGCCAGGCATTAAGTCTAGAAACCAGGGAAATAGCCGTGAACAAAATGTACAGATTTTCTTCTCGTGTGAACTTGTTGGGGGGAGACACTACAGTGTAGGACAGAAAATCTGTAAAATACTCAATAGAGTGTGTGTGGTACGTGCTGAGAAGAAAACAGAGTAGTGGGCCATATCGAACATGGGGACATGGGTATTAAATGTTGGGGTCTACAGGGAGATTTGAGAGACCAGTAATACTTCAAGAGAGCTGGGGGACTTGGGGAAGGAGTTAGACCTGGGGAGAAAACATACCGGGTGGTTGGAACAGCAACCATGGAGGCCTTGAAATAGCATGTGACATTCTCTCATTCTCTGGGCTGTCTTTTCATTTTCTCTATGGTTTCTCTTCCTTGATCATCACGCTTTTTTTTTTTCTCCTGGAGAAAGTGGAATTTTGGCAACAGATCCAACGACTGTTATGTGCATTAAGGAGCCTTATTATTTCAATTCAGTTTAATTTAATGAAGTGCTGCTCCTCAACGCAAAAACCAAAAAGCCAAAAAAGAAAGAAAGAAAAAAACCAGGCAAACTAAGTTATATTTTCATAGATCATTTAGGGGAATGGAAGACCTGGTTCCTAGCTAAAGGTGCCTAGTTCATTACATTATGCTAGCTAATTATGTCTCAGTTTTAGATGAACGGGATTCTTATGTATGGGACTTCACTTATGTGTATCATCTTCACATATCTGGAAAAAAGAAAATGGTTTAGTATTTCGAGCTTGCATTAATTGTTGAGTCAATGCTGACTTTTATGGTGGAGGAATATCATTGTTCCAAAACGTCACCTCTTTTTTTGTTTTTTGGTTTTGTTTAATTTGCGTAACGTTTGGTGTTTAGCCACTAATGTCAGTGGGTGGAGTACTTACTCATTAAAGCTTGTCTCTGCACATGTGTTTCAGAGCTGATGCAAACAGAGATGCATCATATGCAGACCCTGCTCATCATGTCCGAGATCTTCAGGAAAGGCATGAAGGAGGAGCTCCAGCTTGATCACAGCACCGTGGATAAAATCTTTCCTTGCTTAGATGAGTTACTTGAAATCCACAGGCATTTCTTTTCTAGTATGAAGGAGCGAAGGCAGGAGTCCTGTGCTGGTGATGACAGAAATTTCATCATCAATCGCATTGGAGATATTCTGGTACAACAGGTGAGAGAGATTTTTAAAGGCCCTCACGTCAAACACCTGGAGATTTGCAGACTTTCCACAATGTGAAAGCCTATGAAGAACTGGAATTGATTTTTTTTTTTTTTAAACCATTATTGGCAGATGGGATTGCTTGGTTTTCTTCTGTTGGATATGCCTTTGTGTGCCTGATAGCCAAGAGCTTTGACAGCCAGGGACTGGCTTATGTGTGTCTCCAAACCTGGTGGGATCATCCTTGTCACTGTCTCCACCAGGAGTCACAGCCATAAATAAGTCTATTAGGAAAATTCTGCTTAGACTTTTGGATCTATGATAACACATTCCCCACCCCCCTCCCACCCCCCTGAGCCTGTGATGGTCATGGCAGTATCTGCAAGACAGATGCTGACTCATCTTAGGAAGAGTGAGGAAGATCTGTTATCGTTAAAGCCTTGGTGTTCACGCCTGGGGGGACAAGACAGCAAATCTCACTAAAAGGAGACAGTTTTAGGTGCTCGGGATGGTTGAAGCATCATGAGAATGGTTTGTGTGACTCTACTAATAGATAAGAAAACCAAAACTGATAATTCCTTTTGGCCTTCTGGTCTCTTTGAAAGGGCTTTTCTATGAAAAAAACCTGCTAATAGAGAATTTAAGTAGCATACCCTCCGTGATCACAATCGGGCAAGCCCTTTGAGGGTACCTCCATGTGTATTACCTCCTTTACCTGCACACCTCTATAAGGTGAATCTTATCTTCCCCATTGTACAAATACAGAAACTGACGCATGGGGAAAGTAATAACTTAGTCAAGTTAACACATCTCCTAAGTAGCATAACTGGGATTTAAATCACAATCTGCTCTTTTAACAATGAATTAGGGATGTGATTTCTTGAGGCCTCCATAGTGACAACTGCAGAAGCTTTTTATCATCACTAGGTTTTAGGTCCCAGTAAAGCAGGGATTCTTATCAATTTGATGACTACTGTATTTCAGCACCTAGAACAGTGCTTGGTACCATGAATGTTATTGAATGAATGGATCCCTTAGGAACAAAATGCCAGAAATTCACTTGAGTGCCACGTTTTGCTGTCCCTTGTAGAGCTTGGGGAAAGGCATGGAGATGCATCCTTTCTTACCTTCATTTGACTTTCTCTAGATAAATTCCACAATGTCATCTTCTCCAAAAGACTGATTTTGAAACCATTTCACCCTGTAGCCCACAATAACAGAGTTCAGCTGTTGGTTCATTTACAAAAAATGGGGGAGTTAAGGTCATTGATGTAAATGTACTTAAATACAGATACTTTTGAGGCACAAAACAAAAACCCCACTTAATTGTGCAGTAACTGCTTCTCCATGTCTAATGATGTAAAAACCCACATCAGTAACCAGTTTTTATTTTATTTTATTTTATTTTATTTTATTTTATTTTATTTTATTTTATTTTATTTTATTTTATTTTATTTTATTTTATTTTATTTTATTTTTTTAAGTTATGGTTTATTTTTGAGAGAGACAGAGACACCGCGATTGGCAGAGGGGCAGAGAGAGAGAGTGAGAGAGAGAATCCCAAGCAGGCTCTCTACTGTTAGCACAGAGCCACATGTGGGGCTGGAACTCAGGAAACTGTGACATCATGAACTGAGCCGAATCCAAGTCAGACACTTAACCAACTGAGCCACCCGTGCGCCCCCTACAAGTTTTTAATCAAAGAGTAATCTGCTTTGCAGATCATCTATAAAGTCATAGACCTGCCTCGTAATTCATCTGAAACATATAATACCAAGAGACTGTAAAGTCCTTTGCAAGACAATTTGAGTAAAAATGTAAAAGTGTGTCTGTGAACTTCAATTTGAGTGCGTTCAAAACTGAAGCACAAGATTTTTTTTTTTTTTTGTCATTTGAACTTATTTCGATCCTCTTTTCTTTTTTTTTTTTTTTTTTTTTTCCAACGTTTATTCATTTTTGGGACAGAGAGAGACAGAGCATGAACGGGGGAGGGGCAGAGAGAGAGGGAGACACAGAATCGGAAACAGGCTCCAGGCTCTGAGCCATCAGCCCAGAGCCCGACGCGGGGCTCGAACTCACGGACCGCGAGATCGTGACCTGGCTGAAGTCGGACGCCTAACCGACTGCGCCACCCAGGCGCCCCTCGATCTCTTTTCTTGATAGAAATGCTGTATTTTTAAATTCTCATTTAGAGCACTTTTGTTCTTACGTTTGTAGTTACCATGTTTTATATCTCTACCCATTCTGTTTTTATTTAATCGTGTGTGTAAGCAGGACTGACATTGAGAACGAGGTTTGGGAAGTTGGCTGTCACATAGGAAGAGCCTGGTGTGCTGCTTTTGGATGAAGTGCACCCTTCTCCTTCGGGGAGAGATTCTTGGTTATTCAGAGAAAAGGGTGTTAAGCCTCCTTTGGCATTTCTGTTGTTGGCATGCATAGTGGGGGTGGCAAGGGGTCTCCTCCCAGTACCGTAAAAAGTTGTTTCCCGAGGGAGCACATTAGCTACATCCTCAGACAAGGGATGCGGGTGTGGGAACCAAGGAAGCATTAGCTGTTTAAGGGATGTAGGAGAGAAGACTTCAAAGGAATCCCTCACTTTTTAGCCATGGAGAACCTTATTCAGGAGGCTAGATTGGACTGTGATGCTAATTGAGTCAGTGGAAATGTTGGTGTTGGTTCGAAATGATGAGTATGAGGAACATGGTTGATATCAAGCCATAGTTTGCCAACTTCAGGTACATAAGAATCTCCTGAAGCCTGTTAAAAATGAAGACTTCTGTGTTCCAACACCCTAGTGGTTTTGTTTTGATAGGTTTGGGGTGGGACCTGGGATTTGGCATTTAAAATTTTTTAATTTTGGGGGTGCCTACGTGGCTCTTTCAGTTGGTTAAGCATCTGGCTTCAGCTGAGGTCATGATCTCATGATTTGTGAGTTGGAGGCTCCACATTGAGCTCTGTGCTGCCAGCTCAGAGCCTGGAGCCTGCTTCGGATTCTGTGTCTCCCTCTCTCTGCCCCTCCCCAGCTTGCACTCTGTCTCTCTCTCTCCTTCAAAAATAAATAAACATGCAAACAATTTTTTTAAAAAAATCAAAATATTTAATTTTTTAAATTATTTTTCCCCGATGCTAACATCTTGCAAAATTATAGTATCGTAATCAGGATACTGACAATGATTCAATCAAGTCACAGACCATTTCCATCATCACAAGTACTTGCTTGTCTGGCTACTTTATAGCCACACCTACTTCCCTCCTGCGCCCACCTCCTTAATTGCTGGCAACAACTAATCTCTATTTCTGTAATTTTGTCATTTCAGTAATGTTAGATAAATTACATGTGTGTTACATATAAATTACATATGTACTATGTAATCTCCCTTGGATTGGCTTCTTTCAGCCAATTAAAAAAGAATCATCTAGGTGGCTGGGTAGTTCAGTAGTTCATTCCTTTTTATTGTTGAGTAGTAGTCTGTGGTATGGAAATACCACGTGTGTTTAATCACTCACTTGTAGAAGGACATCTGGCTATTTCTAGTCCTTGGCTATTAGAAGTAAAGCTGGTTTTAAAAAAAATTTTTTTTAATGTTTATTCTGAGAGCGAGAAAGAGCGACTGTGAGCAGGGGAGGGTAACAGAGAGAGGTGAGAGAGAATCCCAAGCAGGCCCCGAGCTCTCAGTGCAGAGCCCAATGCAGGGCTCAAACTCGTGAACTGTGAGATCTTGACCTGAGCCGAAATCAAGAGTTGGATGCTTACCTGTCTGAGCCACCCAGGTGCCCCAGAAGTAAAGCTGTTTTAAACATTCATGTACAGATTTGTGTGCAAACTTAAGTTTTTCAGTTCTCTGGGATAAATGTCTGGGGTCCCAATTCATGACTTGCAGGGTGGTTGCATGCTTAATTTTGTAAGAAACTGCCAACTGTTTTTCAGAGTGATTGTATTATTGTACATCCCTGTAAACAATGTACAATAATCCAGTTTTTCTGCATTCTCACTAGTACTTGGTGGTGTTACTATTTTTTTTAATTTTACCTATCCTGAAAGATATGTAATGATAAGTCATCGTGGTTTAAGTTATAATTCCCCCATAGCTGATGATGTTAAACATCTTTCATGTCCTTATCTGCCCTGTGTATATCCTCTTTGATGAAAGGTTGGCTCCTGTCTTTTGCCCGTTTTCTAATGGGATTGTTTGTTTTCTTACTATTGAATATTGCAGTTTCTTTATGTAGTCTAGCTGCTAGTCATCTGTCAGGTATGTGATTTGCAGACATGAAGTCTGTAACTTATTTTCTCATTTTCTGAGTTT
Organism: Leopardus geoffroyi; assembly: GCF_018350155.1. NCBI lineage: Eukaryota > Metazoa > Chordata > Mammalia > Carnivora > Felidae > Leopardus > Leopardus geoffroyi. The sequence goes on from NC_059326.1 coordinate 138,359,559, forward strand.
GATGAAGTCCATTATTTCGGTTTTTCCTTGCAAGGGTCATGCTTTTGGTGTCAAATCTAAGAACTTTTTGTCTAGACTGAGATCTCAAAAGATTTTCTCCCATTTTTTTTTTCTAAAAGTTTTACAGTTTTATGTTTTACATTTAAGTCTGTAGTCCATTTTGAGTTAATTTTTGTTTAGAATATGAGACACAGGTCAAGATTCACTTCTTGTTTTTAGTCTCTGGATGTCCATTTCCCCCAATGCTTTTCCCCCTTTGTTAGAAGAGCCATCCTTCCTTCATTGAATTGCCTTTGCTCCCCTGTCAAAATTCCATTGGGCATTTTGGGTTCCTATTCTGTTCCATTGATCTATGTGTCCATTATTTCACATAGTCTTAATTCTTGTAGCTATATAATCAATCTTGAAATTGGGTTGACTGAGTCCTTCTACTTAATTCTTTTTCAAAATTGTTTTTAGCTATTCTTTTTTTCTATAAATTCTAGAATAATCTTGTCTGTATTTAAAAACTTGCTGGGATTCTAACGAGGATTGCATTAAACTTGTATATCAATTTGGGAAAAATGATGTCTTTACTATCTTGAGGCTCCCAGTCTATGAATATGGTATCTCTCTCCCTCCATTGATTTACATCTTCTTTGATTTTTTTTTTTACTAGCACTGTATAATTTTCAGCATATGAGGCCTGTATGTATCTTGTTAGATTTGTACTTAAGTTTTATTTATTTATTTATTTATTTATTTATTTATTTATTTATTTATTTTGAGCAATTGTAGTTAATTTAAAGATCTCTTGAGATACTGGCCTCAAGCATAGATAAAACTATAAGGAAAGATGAAGACATCAGAGATGGTGATGTAAATTTGAAGTGCTTTCCTGGGGTTACGGAGTGAGGTGTTTTCTGGTTTCTGTTGCTGTAATCCTGAATGTGTCAAAGTCTGAAACACTGGCATTCAGGTAATTCAGTTTGTTCCCTTATGATTCTAATATGGTTACCATGTAGATTTTTCTCCAGAGATGTTTCCACAAATTGAGCTTATTGAAATACCCAGCCCACATCTCTACTTTGGTCCATCAGTTAATAAATTGGCATTCTGATTATTCATCTTTCCCTTTCACCTGCCTCTGGGCCCATTTGTGATGTGCTGACAAAAATCAAATTCCCAACTGAGGACTGAATCCATGGACATGATCAGTTCACCTATGTCAGTGTCAACCTGTGAGAGGTCAAACCTTCCAGAGGCAAATATTGCCACATAGCTTTTCTTTCTTTTTTATTTTTTTTTTATTTTAAAAATATTTGTTTATTTTTGAAGAGAGAGAGTGAGCAAGCACGAGCAGGGGAGGGGCAGAGAGAGAGGGAGACACAGAATCCAGAGCAGGCTCCAGGCTCTGAGCTGTCAGCACAGAGCCCAACACGGGGCTCGAACCCACGAGCCGTGAGATCATGACCTGAGCTGAAGTTGGACCTTAACCGACTGAGCGACCCAGGTGCCCCACATAGCGTTTCTTCAGCCTAGAAAAGTAAACAAAAAACAAAACAAAACAAACCCAAAAAAACCCCAACAACAATAGGTTCAAATGATAAAGTTGCACAAACAGCTCAAAAAGAATAAAAATAACAAATGTTTAAAACAGTAAAACCATGGTAGGTTGGTGTCTTCCCCTTACCTCTTGACAACTTTGTTTTAGTTTAATGTAAAAAGTGGGGAAAAGAAGGGACTGTGTTCAGAAATTTCATATTTATTCTTTATTTGCCAAGAATATATTGAAATACTTGGAAGTTGCATGTTGTTTTTAGTGTTGATAACTAATTAAATTTGTAAACCATCACTGAAATGTCACTCTTCTCAGTTTTCAGAAGAAAATGCAAATAAAATGAAGAAAGTATATGGAGAATTCTGTAGCCATCACAAAGAAGCCGTTAGCCTCTTTAAAGAACTCCAACAAAATAAAAAGTTTCAGAATTTTATTAAGGCAAGTATTTTAAAGCTATTACAAAGTGGAAAACCAGCATGGGAAGTAGTTGATGCTTGCTTGTTATATGACCTTAACAAGTTTCACATCTAGATGCTGTTTTTCAGGGGAAAGAGAAGAAAGTGATAGGTTTGTGGCAAAGGTGGAAGGTCTGTTTTTCTGTCTTTGTGAAATATTTCTCCCAAAACATTTCCTTTTGTATTTTATATTAGTAATGTGTCCTCCAAGCTTCTGACCACCTTTGTAATATCCTGGGAAGCTATTTCCTGTCCTGACAAGTTATAAATCAGAAGAACCTTAGTAAAAACATAGTATTCACCCCACTCCTGCTGGATTAATTTGAAGTAAATCCAGAACATCATATAATTTCACATGTATGTAATATGTATCTCTAAACAATGCATCTTTTAAAAATTACAATGGTACTATCACAGCTAATAGGTTAACAATTATTCTTTAATATCTTCAGACAGCTGGTCAGATTCCCTAAGAATCTCATGAAATTGGATTGCTTAAGTGAGAATCTGATTAAAGTTGCCATATTGTGTATTGGAATTGTAGCTTTTAAATCTGTTTTAATTTGAATGTTCCCCATCCCCTTAATTATTTATTTTTTGGTGTCCAATTTATTTGTTGAAGAAATTTGTCCTTTAGAGTTCCATGGATTCTGCATTTTTTTTCTACCATTTTAAGAATGCTACCAGATTCTCCCCCTTTCCCCCCTCCCCTGCCCCACTGTACATTTGTTTTGAGAACTTGAAAACTTAACAGCATAAAATTTTTAGGAACAAAGTTGCCCTGATTAGAGGGAACTGTAAGTGCCGTGATGAATAATAACCAATGTAGAGGATGATTGTTTAGAAAAACAAATATTTAACTGTAAACTCACACTCAAAATGTGACTTTGACTTGTGAATATTTTCCAGAACTTTTACTCTTCATAAATCTTAACACTTCCTGGCATGTGCTTAATTTTGGAATTTAACTACAAATACATCAGAGTAACTTGAAACTCCTTAAGCTTGAAGAATTAGGTTATTGAAATTAATGACAAAGTATATGATTTAATGGCAATTAATCAAGTTTTAATGAATGATCATACATATTACACTGTATCTGAATAAAATGATACAGTTGCAGATTCTTGGTTTTGTTACACTCAGACGTAAAAAGAAAATAGTTTGTGTCTATAAAAACGTATACATATATATTTTTAAGCTTCGAAATAGTAACCTTTTGGCGCGACGCCGAGGAATCCCAGAATGCATTCTGCTAGTCACTCAGCGTATCACAAAATACCCTGTCCTGGTGGAAAGGATTTTGCAGTACACAAAGGGTGAGTAATAAGTTCCAGGGTAAACATTTGCCTCTTGCATTAATTTTAAACATAGCTGAGGTATTGCCAAAGGATATAAATGCTTGTGGCCTGTGATTCATGAAACCTGTTTGTTAGGGAAAAACTTGTAGAGCCTTGAGTTTTGGGTCCATTTTGAGAAGTTATCTTTTATAATGTAGCCTGGGCAATCTTCTGAATTCCTCCAAGCAGCCCGAGCTACGCAGCATTCTTCATACTTCAACTCTGCCTATTCCTTCTTCAATTTCCCTACATCCACATCTTCATAATACCTTTCCTTCCTCATCTTCCTCTTCGCTTACCAGTAAGTCTCATGAGCTATATGCCATTGATCCTATCACCAAATGTCAAGCCTTCCAAGCAGTGAATTATTAGAATGAGAACAATTCATGAGGGAGCTTTTTTTCTTTTCCCCACTCTGTCAAATCATCACATCCCAGGGGGCAACATCTGGGCATCCTTTAAGAGGCTAATAATGTATATGGCTGGGCCATAAGCTCCTTAAGGCATCTAGAAGGATTGTGTCTATCTGGTTCTTTTCTCCTCTCCTTCTAACACCTTCTTCAATGCTAGTGTAGTGACTGGTACAGAATAGGTTATCAATAAATGCAAACATACCAAAGCAATGGATGAGTACATAAAAATTCCTGTTCTTCAAGCTAGCTTATTGATCTTGAGTAAATTATTCTTTGGATGGTAGCATTGTAGGCTAACTAACACTGGGGTTTGGAATTATGTAAACTTGCATTGCCATTGAATATCCTTGGTTTAGCAGGTCATTAGTTGGGCATGTTTGTTAAATGAGCCTCGTTTTTCTCCACTACCAAGTGAGACTTATAATCCTTAGGGAATTGTTGTGATGGTTAAATGAGATGGTTGCATAAAATGCCCAGTGCAGAGCCTGGTGTAAACAGAGTGGAAGCTGTTTTTATTACCTTAGTTATGATTGATGGACTTGTTGCTGATGAAAACCGTAATGAGATCTTAAGTACCCTGTCTAAAAATGTGAATGTCTAACATCCTTTTGGGGCAGGGGGAGGGAAGCAGTGTTGGCGAGTAGGAAAGCATGAGTTAGTGTTTCCTTTTTTTCGGCCACGTTAAGGACTAAGTTCACGCTGGAATGGGGGCAGCTATTCCTTGATCCCATTTTTACCACTCCGCGTAATTTAACATGAAGGGAAATACAAGAACAGTGTGAAGAGAAAAGCCTCATAAATGTTGTTCTCCGCAAAAATAATGAAAACACACCTGAGGCTTTCCATTGGTATGATGTTCGTATAAAGTGTAAAGTTTTAATACGGTGTGTCAGACACTAAAATCTGTCAGATTGTGTTAGGTCAGCTATCACTACTCCAAGAATCACCCCGTGCCACGTTCTTGGTAGAGTGATTAACAGTCATTACCTACTGTGTGTCAGAAATGATGAGTGTGACTTACGGCTTTTCAGGTATAGCCGTCATAGTGACCGAATGGACACTGCTTCCTTAGGTCAGACCCCCCAGTGGCCCATCCTCTCTCTGGCTTCTGGGAACGTTGGTTCGTGTGGCTCTATTATGGCTGTGCTTCTCACACTTCATTAGGCAGAGTCCTTTCCTGCATATCTTGTTTGCGTGCACATTCTGCCTCAGTTAGGTCTGAGGTGAAGCCCAAGGAATCATTCTGACAAGACTCCAAGAGAGGCCCATGCTGCTTCACTTCATGTAGCCCGCCATTACAGGGCAGGAATTTGTCCCTCCTGGTCAAATGACTGAGCCTTTTCTTGGCCTTACCTGTTACCTTATAACTCAACTTTGCTTTTCTTTACTCACCTTTCATATTTATAAAATAGGTTCTTTAGAGAGAAGCATATTTTGCGGGGGAGGGGCTGCTTAGTGGTTGGTAAGTGTGGGAAAGACGATACTTTCAGACAGTGAGAAAGAAAGTATCGTCCTTGTTGAAGAGCCCTGTCAGGATCTGTTGGTTGGTTTTCTGAAAAAAAAAAACAAAAAAAAAAACAAAAACAAAAACCCTTGGTATATCTAGGACATTTAGAACCTGGAAACGTTTAGACTGTTTGAGGACTTGTTCTCCTCTCACGTGACTGCTATTTCTGTGTGTTTATTTCTGTTCTTTCTAGGCTTTCGTGCTCTCAGCCAGTTTTCCTTCTCTCCTTCCAGCACCTTCTGACCTCCTGAAACTTTCACTTCTACTGACCTCAATAAACATTAACCGGGTGTTCTTTGTCATCAAATAAGAAAATTGTTAAATCCAGTTTCATCTGGAGTCCTAGGATCCTGTTCCAGAAACTCCTCCAGAGTTTTTTCATAAGATAACTTAGAGATAAGAGCAGATGGCCAGTGTTTCAAAGAATAACAACTGGAATCGATGATTACTGTGCCTGACCTACTAACTTCGACCCACTAAGCACAGTGTTTTTATGCCATTTTTTTAGGTTGAAAGTGTTAAAATATATTTTATTAATACATGCATCTTGATGCTAATGCAGTTCTAAAATATAATATTGAATATTTTTTATGGAGGGGGAGGGATCCAGGAAGGCAAATGAGTCTGGGGCCTGTTCATATCACCCTGTTGTTCAAATCACTCTGTCTTGAAAGGATTCTAATTTGGGCCTGCAGCCTGGTTAAATTGTAAGAGATTCGGTGAAGGGGTTATTTGATTACCTGTGTCTGGAAAGGTGGAAAGAAAGCCAAGGTTAGTATCTTAACACATTCATTGTTCTTGGGGAAGGTCATAGCAGTCTCTAGAACTCAGACATCTTACAGTGTTTCGGGTTAAGCATATCTGATAAGTACATCGTTTAACAGTTCTTTTTGGGAGGAAGGGTACAGACTGATAATAAAGCATCTGAACTTAATCCAGTGTTTTCATCGTGTGATTTTTGCCACTTGTATGATTTTAATTGCATTTAACACACAAAAAACTGTCTTCCTCAGCACAATGGCTAATTTTATAGTGTTCTTTCTTTTTCCCACGCAGAAAGAAGTGAAGAACATAAAGACTTGTGCAAAGCTCTGTGCTTAATTAAAGACGTGATTGCTGCTGTGGATTTAAAAGTCAGCGAGTATGAGAAAAACCAAAAATGGCTTGAGATCTTGAGTAAGATCGAAAACAAAACCTACACAAAGCTCAAAAATGGCCATGTGTTTAGGAAGCAAGCACTGATAAGTAAAGAAAGGACTCTGTTACATGATGGCCTTGTTTACTGGAAAACTGCCACAGGTCGTTTCAAAGGTATTGGGGCTCCAGCAGACCTGTTTTTCTTCTTTCACATATGTTACTCATGTAACAGGACAGGTTTTCAAAAGGAAAAGTGGTCCCGAGGTGGCAGATGCACACAGACCCCCTGGGACGTGGAAGGATCCCTGTGGGATCCAGTCGTCAACTTCACTAGGCAAATGCCACGAATCTTTGGGGGGCGTGTGCTGCCCCAGGCAAAAGCCTTCATAAATATTTTATGAGTTTGCAGTTTGGAACGTTTGAATCAAAGGCACTGAGAATCCTGCTAATGGCTGGCATGGAAATAGTCGTCAGGTACATGCAGTGTGTTGAAAACGAGGCAGTCTGACTGTACATTTAGCGTCTGTGCGCCAGGCCAGCCGGGGGCTGTCATGCCATCGAGGGGAAACATGAGCTCTGAATGTCATCTTTCTTACTGAGTAAAAAGATGCAGAAATACCCATGCTGGCAGTGGTGCAAACTCTTCCTCAGTGCTTCTGTTTGCCATTTACTGGCATTAATCTGACCCTATTAATCTAGTTAGACTCTAAAACCGCTTATTCAGATTCTGAAGGTCTGATTCTGTAGGTACCATCTTGCCTGATGCAGGCTGGCTCCACCCTGATCGCATGTGATAGAATCACCTTGGGAGCTTAAAAAAAATTACTGATGTTCGAGTCTTCTCCCAGAGATTCCGATTTTATCGGTCTGGGGATGAAGTCCAAGTGTAGGGGTGCTTAAGTGCTCCCAGGTGAGTCTGCTGTGCAGCCAGGGTTAGGAACCCCTGGTCTGTTATCCCTGTTTTTAGTTTATCTTAGTAACTTGCTCAGGTAAGAAGTAAGAGGAAGAGGTTATTCAAAGGGTCTAGTTACTCAAAGGCAACCCTTGGGAGGATTATCAGGTTTTCATGGTGTTTGCATCTAACGACTGAGATGGGATTTTTTGGTCCACAATGTTGCAACCACACGTTAATCACAATTTGAACATTAACCAAACGAAAACATTAACCAGTCTGTAGATCACGTCGCAGTAAGTCCTTTGCTCTTGGTCATTTCACTGAATCAGCAGTTGGATAACTCTGTTAGGAGGTTGAGTGGGCTAGAGAAGATGAGTTCCCGTGAACAATTTGTGGAAATAGAAGATCACAAACTCGCTCAGGTCTAGATGGAGCAAGACAGCAGACTTGTACACCTAATTCAAGGCAGAAACTGCGCTCCAACAGTTATAGTTAAGCTTCTTTTTCTAAAGGTAACCACTTACTCCATTCTATTAGAACTTTTGTTCATTGGATACTTTTTTTCCCATCTGAATACTACAGTATTCCGTTTTGCTGGAGATTTAGCTCTACCTATAGTGATACAAACCTGGATGCATAAACACAGCGAATCTAAGTTGTCTGTAAAGTTCATCTTTGGCTGCCATAGTGCGGGCATTTTTATAGAAGTTCCATACTTAGACTAAATGTTAGTCTATTTTTAATAAGTTTATTTAAGTTTCAACCATGAAATAAGAGTATTGGATAAAGGCATTTGAACTGTGGTTAGCTTCATTAATACTAGTGATATCTTTCCTTTGAAGATATCCTGGCTCTCCTCCTAACTGATGTGCTGCTCTTTCTACAAGAAAAAGACCAGAAATACATCTTTGCAGCTGTTGTAAGTATATGGCCGTGTGATGCATATTTTAAAAGGTTGATTCACTTATTAAACAAATGTAAAAGTATTCAAGTACTTTGGTGCTGGTTGGTGGACAGGCACTATCCTAAGCCCCTCAGGTGACCCTCTATCATCTGGCTATCTTGGCATTTCTTCCAGATCTTTCCCACCATGCCTTCCCAGCCACTCAAATGTTAATGCTGGGAATGGTGGGTTTCTTCTGGACTCTTGTTCTGTTTCCATTGGTCAGTCCCTAGTGTACCCATTGCCATCCCAGTTCATAACTGTCATGTTGTTCCTCCTGCCAAACAAGAGAACACCATTGCGGTATCTAAACTTGAAAGAAGCTTCTTCATTGTTTCTACTATAATGACCACCAATTACTACGATTATTCAGACAACATTAATCTTTATTGTGTGCTATATTAATTTCATTGCTGGCACAGAGTTAGACTAAAAGTAAAACCAGTATTTTATAACATTTTTTATGCAGCATCTTGTGGTCTGAATGACTCCCTTTAAGAAGAAAGATGTCCTCAATTAACTCTGTCAGCATTAAGGAGCATCAGGCCCTGTTAAAGGAAAGAATCCGAGATGCAGTACCAGTGTGGGCATTGTAATGGTGGCTCTCTAAAATGGTTCATATTTATCACCCATTGAGGAATAGGACATTTGGGTACCACTCGTAGATATCATCAATTCTAACCAGTTTTAGCAAATTCAAGGCTTAGTGAAGTTTCTGTTAGGCCGTTCAGAGAAAACAAAGAAGCCTGCCTGCTCAGTCAGTGGTGGATTTGGGGGAGGAAGAGGCTGGTGGAGTGCCTCACCTACCCATCTGTGCTTGTCACCTTGGCCCAATAGCCTCCTTCCCCCTGTTTGGCACATTGCTCTCATCGGCACCCTGAGGCCAGGTTGTATAAAGGTCAGAGATTGTTTCACAAAGCTACTGCAGAAAATAGCAAGAAATCTTAAGCAAGTCCCCATGGCCCTGATGCATTTGAACTGTATATATTGCAGATTTCATGACAACCTACTGATTTGTGTAGCAACCTCTCTATGCTATTATTTGGGGTGCTCTGAACAGAGAGAAAGTAAGTGGGAAGGTGAAACCATTTGGCTTGTCCTGTGGGAGGTGAGGACCATGGTAGAAGAGAAAAATTCATTCTACACCTTTATAGAAACAAAAGTTGTTCAAAACTAAAGAGCTGAAAGAGAAGCAGATCATAAGAGAACCTAACCCCGTGCATTGAAGGAAGGAAAGCAAATAAGGTCTTTGGTCGTATTTCCATTATTTAACGAAGGATATTAACAGTGTCCATACAGGCCAAATGACCTGCCGACAGGTCAAAGCTCAGATGCGGCATAAAGATAACCCTCTTCTTTTCTAGGATAACATAGCATATAGATTCAGATCAAGTTGTGATGCTCACCTGATAGTAGGACTTGAACTGTGGATTTGTCCCTCCTGTGCGACCTCTTGAAGAGTTAGCTGTGCCAGCTTTAGACCACATTTGCCATTAAGTGGGGTGTTAGGAATAAAGTCCACCAAATCCAGAATGAAGGCAGCCACACCTTCGCCCCTTTTGGTAGAAGGTGTTTGACTACAGACAACAGTAAGATGATACCGATGCTGTTTCACGGAGATGCTAGCCTGACACATAGTGGCTTTCCTAAAGGTCAACCAAGCCCTTGTCAATGTCAGCATAAGAGAAGGCATTATGTGTAAGCGGTCAAGGGCACTGTGCTGTTACAACATATGCTTTTGAGTTGCATCATACACATTTAGTTGACATAGCCCTTGTGTCTTAAATATCTTCTGGCTAACACCTTGAGGGAGTTGCTGTATTAGCTAAGGTTATACAAATGTTCGGATTTCCTAGTTCTCACCTTGGTATTGTAAGAAGCTAGCTTCCTGCTAATACCTGTGGGTGAGTTTCTCTGCTCTTTGTACTGGTAGAAAAACTTCTTTAGTAAACGCTTCACTTGCTACATGTTACAAAAGACATGACGAATTTGGAAATGGCCAGATGATAAGTAGCTGAAAATAGCAGAAGAATGGAGTAGTGTCCCTAGAAGAAATTTTGTTTTTAAAGAGAACTCAGCTGGAAATGGGAGTAGGGCCTAAATCTATGAAATGAATAGGAAAACATAAAGATGTTCGTTAAATCCTAGATGACTGAGTACTGAGTCTAGGAGGATCTCTTGAATATTACAGAAGGTAATTTCAAAGTGAGCAATTAAAAATACAAAGTGAGCCTGGTAATGTGCAACTTCAAAATAGGCAGCAACGCTAAGATCTTGTTACCACAGTGGGATTTCGATGGGAATTACTTGTGGAATCAGACAGTTCATGGAATCACACGTGGAGGGGGGTGTGATACCAGGGCTAACGGTAGCAACTCCTTTTCCTCTTCCTTTATGGCAGAGGCGGTCAGCCTGCCTGCGGGGATTGGCAGGCAACACCCAGGTGTAAACTGAGAGGGGGCTTGGGATCAAGGATCCCATAGTGAGTGGTGGAGACTGTAGTGAACTGGTGAGAACGTGACCTGTGTCCCAGAGGTGTTTAAATGAATCAGTGTGTTTAAATGAATCCATGAGCCCAGGATTGCCAGTCTGCTTTTTCCAAGAACCCACAAATCTGCAGGTTTAAAACATGGGGAATCCCTCAGATTTTAAAAGTTGGAGACTGTTTAAAATGTGGTTTTAAAATGCTGAGGCACAAAGAGAACATTTCTGCAGGCTGGGTTAGGAATTGGCATCACCTATTTTTAACATCTCTCTCTAAGGCAGACCTGTTACTTCCATTCCTAGAGATTTAATTTGAATTCTCAATCATCTCTAGTGTTCATGTGTGATTAATACAAATAACGATGCTTCCTGGTCTGATGGGTCATTCAGTTAATGGTACCTTCTACCTGCTTACCTGTTTTTCATTTTAAAATTACCTGACCTTACCACCTCCCCTCCTTATGCAATGCTAACCAATTGGTTCAGATAATTTCATTCTTGCTAATGTCTTCTGCTATTGAAACCTACTCTGCCTTTTATTTTTTTAAAAAAAAATTTTTTTTCACATTTATTTACTTTTGAGACAGAGAGAGAGACAGAGCATGAATGGGGGAGGGTCAGAGAGAGGGAGACACGGAATCTGAAACAGGCTCCAGGCTCTGAGCTGTCAGCCCAGAGCCCGACGTGGGGCTTGAACTCACAAAATGCGAGATCATGACCTGAGCCGAAGTCGGCCGCTTTACCGACTGAGCCACCCAGGCACCCCCTTACTCTGCCTTTTATATGCAGAGGCCATTTACCTTGAAAGCTGAGGAACCTAACCCCGTGCATTGAAGGAAGGAAAGCAAATAAGGTCTTTGGTCGTATTTCCATTATTTAACGAAGGATATTAACAGTGTTCAGGCGCTCTCCCTAATTAGAGAGGGCATTATTCAAAAAGTTGTTGGTTTTTGTTTTTGTTTTTTTGCTGCTCTAAGAAGAATGGGGGGCACCTGGGTGGCTCAGTCAGTTAAGCATCCAGCTCTTAATTTGGCTCAGGTCATGATCTCACGGTTCATGAGACTAAGATCTGCACTGGGCTCTGTGGTGACAGTGTGGAGCCTGCTTGGAATTCTCCCTGCCCCCCCCCCCCCACCATTTCTCTCTCTATCTCTGTTTCTTTCTCCCTCTCCCCCACTATGTGTGTTCTTTGTCTTTCTCTCAAAATAAATAAATAAACATTTGGGGAAAAATAAAAAAGAATGAGATGAAGAGATACTGTGGGCACACCCTGCACACAACTTTAGATGTGGTATAGCCGTGTGATGCTGGGAAAGCAGACAGGTCAGCACTAAGGAGTCGGCCATGAGAGATATAGTGGCATGTTCTGGGTAAAGATGTTGCTCAGTCCATGAAGGAGAAGCCAAACCACCTTCTGCTACCAACTCTGAACAGTGGTGGAAGCCGCAAGCCATAGAAGATTCTTCATACTTCCCCCTAAAACTGTTTATCTCCTGCAGGCATTTTTTTTTTTTTTTTTTTTTTTTTTTTTTTGGTTATTCTTTCAGCTACGGTTCCTTACCCAGGTTAGTTATTATTCTCTTACTCATCATTGAATCCCCAGGGCTTAGCAATGGGACATCGAAAGATCATAATAAATGTTGGTAGAAGAGGTGGTTTCATCATGGCTTATAGGCCAAATTTTAGCTTCTCTTCCTCTTCAGCTAAGTCCAATTCTGCAGACAGTTATTGAAAGCCTGCACCATGCCAAACAATGTACTAGGCATATAAGTATGAATCGGACTCGTTCCTGCCTGCCAGTGGCTCCGGTAGTTGGTGGGAGGAAGACATTGGCAGGGCAAACTACAGAAGTTGAGTTGGTATGCTCTGTACTTCGACAGCAGAAGACCCTGCTTATGCTCAGGGAGTCTGAGGTCGGGCTTCCTCCTTCCCACTCTCACTTTCAAGGACCACCCTAAATACTGCTAAATCCAGTGGACTCTTAGGTGGTCCACCCTCTCTCATCTCCTTGTGGTATTTGATAAGCTATTTTCTATCCCACGCCCTTCTAGAAAAATCCCTCAATCCCTGACTGTGGCATTTTGATAGTCTTAGCACTCGGATCGTTCTGCATTTTAAAAGGGTGTCCTCTGATGCCACCCATTCTTAAGGACAAACATTCCCCTTTAGCCTTTTCTTCCTATCCTCTCTTCAGCACACCCTTGCCATTGGAGATCTGAGCAGCTTCCACAGAGCTTCTGAAAGGTCGAAGTGAACTCATTTGCCTAACACTCGTGCTTTCTTCAGCTCATGTGTTTGGTGAGACCCTTAGTTTTGGTGGGTTGCTGTTTCACCTGTACCTCTTCCTATCTCACGTAGGATCAGAAGCCATCAGTTATTTCCCTTCAGAAGCTTATTGCTAGAGAAGTTGCTAATGAGGAAAGAGGAATGTTTCTAATCAGTGCTTCATCTGCCGGTCCTGAGATGTATGAAATTCATACCAACTCCAAGGAGGAACGGAATAACTGGATGAGACGAATCCAACAGGCAGTAGAAAGGTAACCTTTCCTTCTGTCCATACGCCAGGGGATGGGCTCGTCCACTTGGGGAAAGTATTCTAACCATGTTTCCTCTGCATGAACACTTTGCCTCAGCCGGACTGGTCTGCTCCCTGCCCCCGCCCCTGCCTGTGATAGCCCCTCATCTGCAGCTTTGTTCCCTGCGCCTCCCTGCATGTAAAGCCCTACCTCCCCTCCGCCTGTGTGAATCCTGCTCATCTCTGGTGCAGCTCATGGCTTCCCTCCTTCGTGAAGACCTCCAGTTCCAGTGGTCTCTTCCTTACCCGGAATTCTTTAACACCTGCTCTCTACAGCATTTACTTGGTGCCTGTCATATATTGCCTTGTAGCCGCTACCTTTTTCGTGTATATATGTGTATTAGATTGGAAGCTCCTCGAGGGCAGGGGCCATGCTTTTTGTTTTTGTGTGTGCCTAATTCTGAAGAATCATTCAATAAACATTTTTTAGATTGGTCGATTTAAGTGTTCAAAGTCAATTTCCTTGTCATTACTAGTGTTTTTATAAAGTGGAGGGGGTGAGGATGATCATCCTTAATGGTGATTTGATTAATCTGTTTTGAGTGATGTTTTATAAAGTTCCTCCACCTCCACTGCACCATACTCAAGCTGGCCCCCGACCTCTGTCCCCTCCAACTCCCTCTACTCTGTCCCATTGCAAAGTACCCAAATGTAGTAGAAAGCAAAACTTACTATTTTAGTCGGACCTAATGCTAGTGTTGATAGCGTGGGGCGTAGAGGTGTGAGCACATGAGTGCATTTGTGTATGTGCGTTTGTTGGAATATTCGAGTCATCCTGTACTGCTGACGTGAAGAGCTATGTTGTACGTGCTAGGTCTTTTATATACGCAAGAAAACCAAGAATCTCAGCTAGAGGGCACGAAGAATTCTCTTTATGCTGAATTTTTCTTCTCTGAATAATGCTACCTTCAAGTCCCCATGTCTTACTAATGAACCGAAAGATCCTTGAATTTGGTTTTCAGTGGTCTGTCTTGACTATTGTCTTTTAAAGTTGCCCAGAAGAAGAAGGGGGAAGGACAAGTGAATCTGATGAGGAGAGGCGGAAAGCTGAAGCAAGAGTGGCCAGAATTCAGCAATGTCAAGGTACTGTGCACACATCTCTGACTCCCTGGCCGTGGTGTTCGCCTTGGGTGTTGGGCAAGGCCAGGTGTCACGAATGGGGGTTATGATTAAAGCATGAATTCCGTGAACCTGAGGCCCACCCATCACTTATGAGAACAAAAAGATGGGTTTCAGGAGTGTTCAAATAAGAGGACCGTCTCCCTCCTTCCTCCTTAGTGATTTAAAAATCTATAACAAATTTTCGGAAATAATTATCCACGTAACATGTACGGAACAGTAACTGTGGGCAGGGCAGTTTTGGTACAGATGCGCCCTGGGGTCATCGTCTGGTGCTGTAATTTTAGGTCCCAGCACTGGAAGGTCACACTTGTGTGACTCTGGGCAAGGAACCCATTAACTCTGGTCATCAGTTAGCATGTCTTTGAATTGAGGAAATTAGATTAGCTCTGTGATTCCCATCTCTGGCTAGACATCAGAACTACTCTGGGAGTTTTGTAAAAATTCTGATACCTGGGCCCTACCCTCACCCATTTCCCTTGGGCTCTATGGGAGGTGGTTGTGGATGGATTTTAAATTCTGCCCAGTTGGTACCGAGGCAGACTGAGAACCCCTGGATTAGATGCTGACGAAGGTCCCTTTAAACCGTAAGAATCACGTGATACATTGACATCAGAGGAAAACGGTACATGCCAAGATTATCAAAGACATTGGATGTTGAGAAACCAAAACCTAAACCAGTAGGTGTGGTCTTAAGCAAGACTGACTGAAGCCTGAGTAGCTTTGCATTGTTTTCCCTTGCGGGTATCGGTCATCATGGACACTGCCACCCCACCTCGATTTTCATTCCTCGGCTTAGTGTTTAGTCTTAGTGGAAAACAAGCTGAACAAAGAATAGTTTTGCAAGTCTTTCTGGAATTAGAGGCAGGGGAAAGGAACACGCATCCGAGCGCAATAAATTCCATGGAAAGCTACAGTCACTAAGTGGAAGAGTTAGGATTTGAACCCGGTTGTGTCCCGCTCAACAACTTGTACTTGACCTGTGACACCATACTGATGAGCAACATCGTGTTCTTCTAGCTTGGATTTTCATACAGTTGTTGTATTCCTCTGCTAACCTTCTGTGCTAAATGCCATTTCATAGAAATCCTCAGTAACCAAGACCAACAAATTTGCACACATTTGGAGGAGAAGCTGCATATCTATGCTGAGCTCGGAGAATTGAGTGGACTTGAGGATGTCCATCTAGAGCCCCACCTCCTCATTAAGCCTGACCCAGGAGAGCCTCCCCAGGCATCCTCATTAGTGGCAGCGGCACTGAAAGAAGGTAAGCTGCTTCCAAAACTGTTTGCTTTGACAGGGTCAGAAAGTGTTCGAGTACCTTCTGGGTGTGCCCAGCGCTGTGGTCTTGGTGCCGAGCGCATAGAGCAATGAGACAGAGGCTCAACTGTGCTACAATTCATATTCCAGAAATAGCGAAGTAAAAGAAAATACATGTGTCGGGTCGTGTCAAGTACTATGAAGGAAAAAAAGCGCCCCTCATTAGATGAATGGATAAAGAAGACACATACATATACACAATAGAATAAACAGGATAAACAAGACACATATATGTGCATACATATACAGAATAGAATTTTAGCCATAGAAAGGAATGAGATCTGGCCACTTGCAGCAGCGTGGATGGACGGAAGGGTGTAATGCTTAGTGAAGTTAAGTCAGAGAAAAACAAATACCATGTGATTTCACGCCTATGTGGAATTTAGGAAACAAACGAACAACGACAAAAAAAAAAAAAAAAAAAAAAAAGACAGACTCTTAAATACAGAGGACAAACTGGTGGTTGTCAGAAGGGAGATGGGTGGGGGAATGGGGGAAGTAGGTGAGGGGGGATTAAGAACACACTTCCAGTGCTTAGCAGTGAGTAATGTATAGAATTGTTGAATCACTATACCGTAAACCTGAAACTAATGTGATGTGGTGTGTTAATGATACTTCAATAAAAAACGAGGCAGTCTTATTTGAGAAACTATGGAGGACAATTGCTTCAAGGTAGATTGTCATAAAGTCTGAACCCTCTTTAAAAAAAAAAAAAAAAAAAAAAAGATGAACAGGAGAGGGAGTAGAGAGATCGAGTGGGGAGGTTCTCTTTGCGTTAAAGTGACCAAGAAAGGCCTCTTTGGTAAGGTGATATGTAAGCAGACATAAGGGAAGTGAAAAAGCCAAGTAGACATCTGGGGAAAGAATGTTGCAGACACAGAGAACAGAGGATGCAAAGGTTCCAAGGCAGGTGAGTGCCAAGCCTGAGGAATGGCCAGGAGGACTGTGCAGGTAGAGTGAAGGGAGGGGTGGTGAGTGGCCGATGAGTCAGAGCCAACTAGCGCTCAGATTACAGGGACCAGATGGAGGTCAGTAAGGAGTTTGTATTTCATTCTGAGGGGCATGGGAAGCATTAGAGGGTTTGAGTAGCGCATTGACTTGATGTGTGTTTTAAAAGGAGCCCCCCGGAGGGTTCCTGGGTGGCTCAGTCAGTTAAGCGTCTGACTTTGGCTCAGGTCATAATCTCATGCTTCATGAGCTTGAGCCCTGCATCGGGCTCTGCACTGAGAGTGTGAAGTCTGCTTTGGATCTTCTGTCTCCCTCTCTCTCAAAAATAAACAAACATTAAAAAAAAAAAAAAGTCTAGGAGCACCTGGGTGGCTCATTCGGTTGAGCGTCCGACTTCGGCTCATGTCACGATCTCACAGTTTGTGAGTTCGAGCCCCAGCATCGGGCTCTGTGCTGACAGCTCAGAGCCTGGAGCCTGTTTCAGATTCTGTGTCTCCCTCTGTCTCTGTGACCCTCCCCCACTCGCGCTCTGTCTCTGCCTCAAAAATAAAGAAACCTAATTTAAAAAAAATTTTTAAGTGTAGGATATAACTGGGGGTTTGACCGAGGTAGGGTGGGGGATGAGATCACTGGGGAAATGAGAAAGTCAAGGAGACATGAGGCCAAGGTATTGGAAGGTCTATGTTCATAAAACTGAAATTCCTGAGAATTCTGACAAGAGTGGCATTGGGGAAAGGGAGAGAACTTGCACCAGGTGCTAAATTGTTCAAGGAGTCTGTAGATGAGTGACAACAAGGAGGGGTAGTGAGTGGTATAATCGGATGCCATGAAACTAAAGGAAAAAAAGGTGTCTGGGGGTGAGGGATAATAGTTTGGAGGTGACAGGGACAATAGGTTTGAGAGAGAAAACAAGATGAATAACTGCAACAGAGATCCTATGCCCCACAAAGCCTAAACTATTTAAAATGTGCTCCTTGGCAGAAAAAGCTTGCCAAGCCCTGGCTCAGGGTCTCAGAATATTATCTCTGGAAGAGAATTTAGAAATCAGGGCATTCTATCATCTTTATTTGATGAGGAAACCGACGTCATGAGAAGGGCATAGAGGTTGTCTGAAGAGGGGTCAACCGATGGGTTCATTCATCCATTCATTCATTCAGCCTCGACCCTGTGCTTTGTTGGTGGTGCTGATGGAAGTAATCCTTTCATAACTCCTGGTTAGGTACGGGCTCCCAGTTACAGAATGACGAAATCACGGGGATAAAAGGTAGAGCCTAGGGAACCTAATCAGTGGTATTGCATGGTGACAGATGACAGCTACACTTGCGGTGAGCGCAGCATAATGTAGAGAATTGTGGACTAGCTATGGTGGACACCTGAAACTAATACAACATTGTCAACGACACTTCAATAAAAAAAAAAAAAAAAAGAGGGCAATAAAAACTTCTAGTGGGGGAAGACAGGCAGTACCTAAGGAAACAAAGTAATTTCAGAAAGTCACAAGAAAATAAGATTGGGGTGAGGTGAAGGCTCTGTGTTAAAGAAGCCAGGGAAGACCTCTTTGAGGGGATGATTTTTTTTGACATGAGAACGGAAAGGTGAGAAGAAGCCAGCTGTCTGGAGATACGGGGGAGAACCACTCCTGGGCAAGGACCGAGTGGGTACAATGCCCTCGTGTGTGGAGTGAGCGTGGCATGCCCAAGGGAAGAAGGAAGGCAGGGCGGCAGCACTCAGGGAAGTAGATGAGGTGAGGTTGCCTGGGTGAGCAGAGATAGATGTTTGTAGGCTCTGGTTAAAGAAATATCTTATTCCACGCTTGATGGGAAGTTACTGGTGGCTTTTAATCTTGGGTGTGGCACGATCACATGTCTGGAGAAGATTGCTGGCTGCCGGCAGGGGAGCAGAGTGAGGGAGACCCGTTTGCCAGAGATGGTTGGGAGGCAGTTACAGGAGCTGATGGGGGTTGTTGGGACTGTTGACAGTGGAAGTAGAGGGAAGTGGATCAATGCAAGGTATATTTTAGAATTAAAGCTACAAGTACTTTTGAGTGACCCTCTGGCCCTTGATAATGTCTTTATTGGGTAAGTCACCCCCTCTCAATTTTTAGCCGGTGGCTTTCACCTCTCCTGCCATCAGAACTGTGAGCGATGCCTGCTGTTAGGTGCCTCTGCCTTAATTCATCTGGCCCTCTGTGTTGTGTAGGCGCTCGGGAATAGGAGGGGACCCAGCTGCTTAAGAGAACACCAAACAGTTGAGGTACTGCCTGACCCACCCTGAGTCGCTGTTCATCAGTACTCCGAGATCTAGCAGGAATTCTTTTAATTAATTGATCAATTAATTTAGAGACAGAGTGAGTGGGGGAGGGGCAGAGACAAAGGGAGAGAGAGAATCCCAAGCAGGTTCCCACACGGTCAGCAAGAACGCCCATTGTGGGGCCCGAACTCATGAACCGTGAAATCATGACCTGAGCTGAAACCAAGAGTCAGATGCTTAATGGACTGAGCCGCCCAGGAACCCCTAGCAGGAATTCTTAATCAGGGTGAGGTCTTTATCTCTGGGGGGAAAATAAAAAACAGTTCAGTAATGCACCTTGAATGGTCTCCCTAGGTGGTTGCTTTACTGGATGGCTTTTCTTCTCTTTTCTCCTCTTTTGTCTCTATCTCTTGAATCCCGTTCATCCTTCAAGATTCTACTCAGTTGTCATTTCCTTTAGTGACTTCTTCCTAATTCCACCGGCTAATGCAACTGTTTTGCTCCTTAGCATTCCTGGAGCATTTTATGGTACTCTAATAAACTGGATGATAGAACTCAGCACTGATCACATGCTACCTTGTATATAGTTACTTGCAAGTGTCTGTTTCCTCTTTCCCTCTCAAACTCTCCCAATTAGTTAATCACATGCCCAGGAGCCCCTAGAACAGCGTAGGTGCTCAATGAGCATTTGCTAAATTCCAACACTGGACACAATGTTTTAGGCATATTTATAGGGCCTTTAAAACTGTACCATTCACATGCTAGTTGAAAGCATTTAGCATAAATAAAAACCTCACTTTCTTGGTGTAATGTTTCCCAGTCTTACCAGATCCTAAGAGCAGCCTTTTGTGCTTGTTTAAAATGCAAATTCTTTGTCTTTTCCCTTGGAGAATCTGATCTAGTAGGTCTAGGTAAATTTTGGAAATCTGCATTTTTTTAAGGTACAGTTGGGGAAATTCTGTTTTGAAGAAGAGCTAGTCTCTCTGAATAGTAGGTTTTAAAACGTTCATGCCTGAAATCATATTTAAATTAATTGAATTACAGAAAGTTTTTCAGCATACTTAATGTAACTGAAAGTTAAATTTGAGACTTTTTTATATAGCACATGTTTTTATTAATTCTCTATCATAAAATGATGCTAAAAGTATTGGTATAGGTCGCCTTTTGGCAAACTTTTTTCTGTAAAGAGCCAGATAGTAAATACTTGAGGCTTTGCAGGCCACGTACGGTTTCTGGGACACATTCTTTTTGGTGCATGTGTGTGCGTGTATTGTGTATTTTAACAACTCTTTAAAATATAAAAACCATTTTTAGCTCCTGGGCCGTATAAAAATAGACACAGGCCAAATAAGAGTTTGCCAACCCTTGGTCTAGATTAAACTACGTGTATTTGGTTTTTAAATTTTGTCTTCTTTCTCCTTGTTAGCCGAGAGCCTGCAGGTTGCAGTGAAGGCCTCACAGACGGGCGATGCACGCCAGTCGTCCGAGGAAGGTTGCGGAGAATCTGCCTTGACAGATACGCTGGGTCCCCCTGACGTGCCAGGATCTTCTACAGCTTGTAAGTGACAGTACAGGCCTTTGCCGTGAGCCTGAACACAATCTCTGGAGCGTAGAGTGGTCATAGGAAGTGAAGGCAACGACTCTGTCCCTGTTTGGAGGAGACTTGATGTATTTTTTTAAATCCGAGAAAACCTGAGAATAAATATGCTAGCCTGATTTATGTACGATAACGGCACTGGCATTCCCAGGACAAGGATTTCGAGAATAGTTGGTGGGTTCTACTGCTCTCATACCCAGGCAAGCTTTGTACCTTCCCCAAACCTGACCCTGCTTCATTTTTGATTTGACTTACTGAGTACAATTTGGAATATGGTTTTGAAAGAACTTTTAAACTTTCGGTTGTTTGGAAATGGGTCTCTGCAGTTCACGAGAGAACAAACCCTTGAACTTAACCTCCTATAGGCGTCCTCACCTGAGAAGCCATACGCCAGAAAGCTAGGCTGCAACACGTTCCCTGCAGACACAGGGTTTGGTGATGTGGTTAAAGGCAGAAGTGCCAAAAATTCTTGATCGGCGTCATCATACGCTTTGGTTCAGATCAGAATTCGTTTATAAAAAGCCCTGTTGCACATATTTTAAATACAGAAAGACAGCATGTAGAGAATTAGGTGATTTCTCAGAACCCCATGATGTTCTATACGGAAGCTGAATATTTACTTCCCTACAGCTTTCTGAGAGAAGAGCATAGAGGGTTTATTTTTCCTTGTATTTGGGTGATAAAAACCTTACTTCCACCAGCCTTATTATGCACAAGATAAAACGTCTTCAGTAGCTAGAGATGAGAGAGGATTAAATTGTCCTTGAATTTCTTTATCGACATCCCATGGTTGATCAAGATACACGGACGCAGTACAGTTTTAAAATTCTGTCCATTTTTGAAATCACTAATAATTATCTTGCTCCCTCAAATTTCGCTTTATCCCATCCTGCATTTCTAGTTTCAGAAAGTGCACATATGTTTTTCATTTTGACACAACCCAGATTCATCAAGGGAGTTGTACTGCCCTGGGTGATTTCCTTTTAAAAGAAAAAAAACTCATTATGCCATTGAGGGAGTTCCGTCTAAAAATCCAGGAGGGCTCTGCTGCTCTCCACCTCCCCCCAGGGGCAGCCAGAGAGGAGAGGCTCCCCGTGGCTCCTGCAGCTGCTCAGAGGCACATGGCCGTACCTTCCCTCCCTGTTCTCCCGTCTGTACCTGTATCTCCCAGGATTTGGGAGAGTGCCCGGGGACACCCATGACATCTGTCAAAACCATTAGACTATTTGCCCTGATACTAGGATCCATGTAGGCAGGGGCAGGTTGATAGGGTCCTGTACCCCCAAAGACCTAGTCATTTGTGGGCCGGGTTGGAGGATGGTGCTAGAAGACTTAGATTCTCTTTATAAGGTTGGCCAGGGCAAATACTGGTTTTAATGAGGGTCTGTAACTGACTGGGTCAGTTCTTTGTTTCACTTGGAGGACTGGGTCCTTCTAAGTTAGGCCCATGCCAATCTGAGGTCATCCGCCAAGCAAGGCCTTCAATTTTTAGTTCTCGATATACCTAGTAAGGTGGGTCACTATAACCTACTCCTGAAAAAGTTCTGGAGACCTGAAATTGAATAAGAAACAGAGGCACCTGATAATTTGGCTCACCATGGGGTTCTTTGCCCATTGCTGGTTCTCATTTGTATGGGGTGGTGGGGAGGGAGAGTGTGAGAAGGGCTAATTCTTTGGTAACATCTTGGGTATCTCTCTAAGAAGTAAGGATAATACCAAGTAGTGGAACCATTTTTTGAGTGGTGGAAATTTCTGTAGAATGTCCCTTCACTATAAGTGAAAAGCATTGACTGACTTGGGCAAAATGAAGTTAATTTTTAGCTGATTTAATTTGAAGCAGTTTCAGCTTAAACAAAAAATTCTTTGTAATAGAAGTGGCCTTTGGGGTCCTGGGGATTTGCATTTAGAAAAGGCGAAAAAAGCATTTCCTCCATCAGAAAGGAAGTTTCAAGATGGCATTGTGCGATAAACAGTGTCCCAAAGTGAATATTTCACCAGGGCCCTGACTGGACATGATTCTAATGAAATGGTGGGTGTGAAACTGCTTTGGAAAGTCTAGTTTAAATCAGGGTAAGGTGGGCACAGTCTAAGTTTTAACTGAGGTCACATCGGTAAAGAAATCAAATTGTACCAGCAGAGATCTAAGGGATGGAGTGAAATCTGTATTTGGTACCTAAAAATATTTCTGGTGTAGAAATACTTCTGTGTTTCATAGGTTAAATACACAGTATTTACAACTGTTATGAATCTAGATTCTAAACAAGTGTTATGAGAAAAAAACACTTGGAAATTGTTTTTCAAGAGTTGTTTGGAGATAGGGACAGCTTCCTTTTGGTAGGACTATGAGCTCATAAAGTATTCACGATCTTCACGCTGCTCAGAAAGATAATTTCACTCCTGTTGTTGGATTACTCCTTCTAAGCCTTCTTTATGGTCTGCTGTTCTTACACGGGCCGCAGAGGAGCCTTTCACCGAGCTGTCTCCTTCGACCGGGGTCTGCCAGCCCTTGCTTTTTGTTCTACAGTGCCTGTTTTCAATTTCCTTCTCCCCAGCAGCTTTATCCGAGTAAGTGAAAGTGAGATGTAGCATATACCCCTCTCGGTATCCCCAGCCTCACATGAGCACCTGTCTGCAAAAAAGAAAAATTAAGAGATGGGTGATAATTGCTGCCGTTTGTCAGTTTGGTATCTAATAGCGTGTAAGCTCCCCGAGGGCAGGGACACTGTGCTTTGCATTGTTTCAGCACCTTGTATGAGAGTATGTGGTACGTGGGATTTTGTGTTCCTTATTTCGAAGTCCGTGTCAGCTGCGTGCAAAAGAACCCGGTGCGCTGGCTGCTGTTTGATGATGTCCTTTTTGTTTCTGTCTCAATGGTGTGCTTCCAGCACTAGTCACAGAAAGGACAGGAGGAAGAGGCTGTTGGGATGTGGATCCTGGGACCCAGGGTGTGGGAACCGACCTGGCGGTCTCTGATGCAGGGGAGAAGGTATTGTGAACTGATTTGTTAGTAAATGGCACCAGTTACTTTGTGTAATAAAATAACCACAGGTCCTGGTCTGTCCGTGGCAGTGAGTGGTATGAAAGCATTCTTCTGCATTGTTCTCGATTTCGGTACTCATATTTAAGCTTTCTCACTTAAATCCCCTTAAAATGTTCTCACTCTTCCTATTCATGTAGGTGTAAACAAAGAAATGATTGGAAAGTTATTAAACGGTTTTAAAACTCGATTGTTTGTGTGTCTGCGCACTCTTACTTCTGGTCTCCCTTCTGCTCTCCGCCCTGCAAACCTCTGCCTTTTCACCTGCTACACTTAGCAACTCTTGGCTGAGAGGTGCCCCTGGCATCTGTCGGGGTCTCTAGGCAACCAAGGGACACTAAAGGGGCAGAAAGAATTTTGACTTGAGATACAGTTGCTGCTTGCACGTTCTTTTATCTTCCTCTCATTTCAGGTTGTTTTCCTGTCTCCGCCCACATTGTCACCTACTTTTTTTTTTGGGAGACTTCTAATCAACCTCACCATTTTTTTTTGCTTGGGGCAAACTGGTTCTAAACGCCTCCCCTTTTTGGACACAGTTTACATGTAGTATATACCACTCTTTGAAAAATTAAATCATGAAACTTCCTATTCCCTTCAAATGAGCCTGGGATGTCAGAAAGAGGGAATAGGAATATGAATCTGAGAGGTGCTGAGTGGCCTCCCCAGGGTTGGCTGGGGCTCGAGAGTTTTAGTTTTCTCTAATTTCAAATTAGGCACATTACCATGCACCAATATGTGCTAATGTGGAAAAATGACAGATGTCCTATCTTTGTGTACTAATGTGCGTAGTATATATTTTTGCAAGTATTATATGTGACTGAGACTTCAAGTCCAAAGATTTTTTAAAAATCCATAAAAAATATGGCTGTGATTTAGTGTTGTTGTTGTTGTTGTTGTTTTAAAGATCTTCATAGGCCAAAATAAAAAACGGAATGCCGTATTTTGCTTCACTGACTGTAAGCTTTCTGACTTATTTTTTTCTTAAAATGTTCCTGCTTTTCTTCCTTTTCAGTGTGGCCTTCACTTTTCAGTCTGTAGCTTCCAACTGCTTTTGTCGTAGAGGCAGAGAGGGAGGGTAAGAGGGCTGGTTAGCTAGGAATAGTTTTTTTCTTGAACGGACCCTGTGGTGACTCCCACTCCCAAGGTCTTTTTTCCTTCCAGGATTCAGTCACAGGTAAGTGAAATGAGGTGTGAAGGTTCCTCGTTGGGTGAACCTATCGGGAAGAACTTTCATAAGGCATTTGAGAAAATGAACTGACAAATAGGGCAGGATCACCTGAAATCAGACTTAGGAAAAAAGTGTGCAATGGATATGTTGTAATTAGCTTCCTTAATAAGGTAAGGCTTAACACACAAATTGGAAAGAAATTTAAATCTTTTGTTTTTTTAACGTTTATTTATTTTTGAGACAGAGAGAGACAGAGCATGAACGGGGGAGGGTCAGAGAGAGAGGGAGATACAGAATCTGAAACAGGCTCCAGGCTCTGAGCTGTCAGCACAGAGCCCGACGCGGGGCTCGAACTCACGGACCGCGAGATCATGACCTGAGCCGAAGTCGGACACCCAACCGACTGAGCCACCCAGGCGCCCCAAAAATTGGAAAGAAATTTAAAAATGAGTGCTGCAAATGGTGCAGCATCCTGTGTGTAACTTAACCGCTGTAACTCTATACATTCACCACAAGGTGGTGGACTGACTCCGTGAAAAATACGACATTGACCCTGTGTGTCCTTTCCAACTTCGCGGTTCTGGGGAATAAGTAACCGCTTGTAGCATAATCCAACTCATTTCTATGTTTCTAATTTTTATAGAGTATAAAAATTCTATACCGTACGATTTTCTTATTACAAAGGCAATGGACTGTGCAGCAAGGACAGAACCACAAGAGCAGAGAGAACTCAAGAACTCGCTAGAGAATGGGAGTTTTTAGCCCAATTGCGGGGGTGGAGGGGACTTGAGTACAGGTCTAATGACTCTAAACTTCATGTCCTTTTCCCTCCCTTATCCTTCCTGTATTAGAGGTTCTGCTTAGTGATGAAATCTTTTATGGCCCGGGGAAGAGTGTGGGAGAGGGGTAAGAAGGGATGTGGCTATTTCATTAAAGCTTCACTAGCCTGAACTAATTGAATTTAACAAGTCCAGAGTTACCTGAGAACATTACCACGGCTGACTGTTCCCTGTGGTTTCATTTTAAAGCTGCTCAGATAAGAGAAAGCAGTATACAAGATAGGCTCTAGGCGGGCATGGGATCTGATGATCTCCTATAGCGTAAAGAGTGGAGTACATAGCGAGCACTCAGTATTTATTTATAGAATGCAGTGTGAGTGTCCATTAGATGCCAGGCTTCATTGTTAAATTTGCAGTTACAGCACTGAGCGCACATAAGAACTCCTGCTACTTGTTGCCTTACATCCTAGTGAAAGAAGACGGACGATACCTGAACAGACAATTGTTCAGTTCAATTCTGGAAACTGGAAATCCTTACTACCCACATGTGTCTCTAATGTGTGCATTAGAGAGACAATGAGACATAGAACCCATCCCCCAGGAGCAGATGGTCTCCAGCCTCACTGATGGCCTCTGCTGTTAGTGCGTTTACTAAGGCAATCCCAGACGGTTCCAGTGAACTCACAGTAGGATCTGGAGCTGGCCAGCTAGGTGCTCATCCTTGAGCCACCTCTGAGTCTGATTTCCTCTCCCAACCATTGACTGTCTTGGCTTTGTGAATCTTAAACATGGGTATAGGGAGCAAGAAGTCAGGCGTGATGTTCTCTAGCTTCCAAATCTGGCCTCCAGAATGCAGGGAGCCAGCCTGGTCTGAGGGCCAGCTTCAGCCTGGGCACTGAGAGCTCACGTGACAGTGTGGGGTCCACAAGGTAAATATCATCACTTACGGAGAGAGTACAGAACTTACTGACTGTCATCCCTTGTTGTTTAAAGAGATGTTTGGGGGAAAAGTTACCATGTATGTCACATACAGAGTTTGCACGGATGGGGCTCTCACTGAGCGGTTGTTTAATTCTGTAGGCTTTGATTTCTGGCAAGGAAAGAGGGTCATCATAGAAGACTTTTGAGGGAGTGAAGTGATTTACCTGAGGTCATACATTTTGGAACACTAAGTGTAGCTTTTCAAAAGTAGTGTGATTTCATTTTCTTGTTCTTTACATATTTTAGGTGGAATATAGAAGTTTCCCATGTTCTTCACAGTCAGAGGTGAGCTATGCATACCTGAAACATATCCTCATCCTCTTGTTATTTTTGGATAACGAATGCTTTTTCAAGTATTTGACTTTCACGATCTTATTTTCCAGATTATACAAGCGATACAGAATTTAACCCGGCTCTTATATAGCCTTCAGGTAACTGTGCTCCTCTATTCTTTGACCTTGTGAATGTTTTCTCTTCATGCCATTCATTTTATTTGATGACTCCCGGCCATTACAAATTAGAACATGCGAGAGGCAGTCAACGATCTTAAAAGAATGCCAATTCCCGAAGTGTAATTCCTCTAGTTGCATTGAACTTCACCTGGTTTTGTAATCACAAGGCAACACCACTACTTTTTGTAACATTCTTCTCAGAAACCATAAAACGGTTCATATTTTTAAAAAATATTGATGACTGTGACCTGGCCTGAAGCTTACAGTGAAACTCTTAGGTGAGTGTAGCATGACTTCACATTTTCTGGTGAAAACTTAAATTCACACCTAGACTTTTTTCACTTCCACATGTGGACTTGGGCCTTTTGAGCACTTAAATAATTCATGTGCTCCTTCATTCGTTAGTTTGTTCATCCACCCAGCATTTATCGAGTGCCTTCTCTCTGCTTGGCGCTACGCTAAGGACTGAGCACACAAAGGCAGATGAACCACAAGGCCTATCGTCGGATGGCTCACTGTCTTTCAAGGAAAGGCAGGCACAAAAAATGCTTGCATTGAGCATTACAGGGTTGGATGATCCCTTAGGTCATGCACAAGAAAGGCCAAATACATCCGATTGCTCAATTTATGATTAAAAGCATTTTGATGATATAAAAGCAATGTTAGCATCATGGATAAATTGGAAGAAAAATTTGAGGATGTAAGTAAATAAAATGGCTTGTGATTCTATAGAGAGAATTATCCTTGTTACATTGGTGTATATCCCTCTAGTTTTTAAAAATTATTTTATACATACTCTTCCATAACATGTACTTGGCAGAGAGAGAGGGAAACAAGGTGAGCAGGGGAGGGGCAGAGAGAGAATCCCAAGCAGGCACTTGTCAGTGTCTACACCGTCAGTGCAGGGTCCGATGTGGGGCTTGGACTCACGAACTGCAAAAGCATGACCAGAGCCGAAATGAAAAGTCTGATGCGTAACCAGCTGAGCCACCCATGCACCCCAGAATTTGTCCAATTCTTCATAGCTATACTTCTGTAGGAAGTCTGTTAGATATTCTTGTATATTAACCTCTTAACATAGCTGTGTGTTTCTTTAGGATACCTGGCTAAAATTATTTTTTTTTAGGTTTTTAATAGGTATTACCCAAATAATCCTATCAACACCCCCTCTCTCCTTCTCCTCAGTTTAAAAATAGGTCAAGGTGTCTGATGATCTTAATTTTCATTTCTTTGATTACTATTGAAACTAAACTCCCCCCGGCCACTGGCTTAGTAGCCATTCATGCTTCGTATCTTTTACCTGTTGAATATTAATAGAAAATAAAGTTGGGTGCCAGGGTGGCTCAGTCATTAAGCATCTGACTTTGGCTCAGGTCACGATCTCACAGTTTGTGAGTTGGAGTCTCACCACATCGGGTGAACACAAGTCCCGCTTCAGGTAAAAACCTGAGCCCTGGATGAGCCTCACTTCTCTCTCGTTGTCTGCCCCTTACAGGGCGCTCTCGCTCTGTCTCTCTCTCTCTCTCTCTCTCTCTCTGCCCCTTGCTCACTTTTGCCCTGTCTCTCTCTCTCTCTCTCTCTCTCTCAAAAGAAAAAAGTTAAGTATGACTGTAAGTTTTCACCAGAAAAAAGTGTAAAGTCATGCTCCATTTAATGTTTTCTTATATGCATTTTGACCGCATCAAGACTTCTTTTATGTGTTATTGATCATGTATCTATTGTTCGGGTAGCACCACCTTAATAATTAAAATTTTGGATTCTATTTGAATATATTATGGTGATGGTCTCTTCTTGTTCTTTTCTTTACTCATCTATATATTCTTTCATAAGAGATTTGACTCACTCTGGCAAGTTTCTTACCCTTGTACCAGGACTGATTAATTAAAATTTCCTATTTATGAATGAATTTGGGTAGAATTGTCACCTCTGCAGTAATTAGTGTCCTCTTAGGGAACATGCTGTTAGTCATCTCTTATTTTAGATAAAAGGAAGATGTTTTTGTTTCAACAGTTCTATTCTTTAGAATACTCCAGGTAGAGGGGCGCCTGGGTGGCGCAGTCGGTTAAGCGTCCGACTTCAGCCAGGTCACGATCTCGCGGTCCGTGAGTTCGAGCCCCGCGTCGGGCTCTGGGCTGATGGCTCAGAGCCTGGAGCCTGTTTCCGATTCTGTGTCTCCCTCTCTCTCTGCCCCTCCCCCGTTCATGCTCTGTCTCTCTGTGTCCCAAAAATAAATAAACGTTGAAAAAAAAATTTTTTTTAGAATACTCCAGGTAGAAAGTTAAAATTTGAAAGTAATGATATTATGGTTATTCTTCAGTACTTACATCGTTTTATTTTCTTGGCTTATACTTTGTCTTCTGGAAATGTATTAAGTAACTGTGGCAATAGCAAGCATCCTTGTGCTGTTCAAGATGTAGTGGGAGTACCTTTGGTGTCTGACATTAAATATGCTGGTCTGGGATAGCTGGTCTTTGAGTTGATTGATCATGTAAAACAAACGTCCCTTTTATATTTTAACGGGAAAATGGATATAGTTTGAGGACAGTTCATTAACTTTTGGGAGATGAAACACTGAGTATCCCAGCTTGTGTTGCCTGATGAAGACACTGACAGGTCACTGGTCTTCTTGTCAACCTTGCATGGGACCCTGTGTGGGTTCAACGTTCAGAAAAGCTGACCTAAATGACCTGATGTTTGCACCACATGAGATTGAAGGGAGGTATTGAATTCTCCAGTGTCTTCTCTTAACCTCAGCTTTTGAGCTTGTCTGAGGATGTGGGCTCTGAAAGATTTCTATTCAGGGAGCATTCACCTCTTGTGAAGCTGTATCTCTTACATATGATTGAAATTTTTACCTGAGCATTTTCAAATCAGATGAAAATGAAACTTGATCCCTATATTAGGAGAGCAGAGTTGGAGATAAGGTATGGGGAAGGTGGAAGGGAGAAGACAAAGAAAAGTTGAGAGAGTAAATTGGGAATTTTCCTAAATTTGAAAGCAAGTGCTGTTGTCTTTGCCAAATATAAGGGTCAACTGTACGTGTGAAAATGAGTATCCAGTCTCCACATTCCACCTCGATGCTAGAGACGAGAGTGGTCTCATCTCAAATGCTAAGTAGATGTGAGGAATGCTTCATGGTAGCCCTTAACTAGCCTGGTATAAACTTTTCATGAGCACTGTACTTTCCTATGGTAGTTTGGGCATATAAAATACTGGATGTTTGTTTGTTTTGCTATACTGATGCCCTTGAAATTTATTAGAATTAATAAATGTACAGTCTACAGTTGAACTAAGTCAGCAGAATCCTGAATGGTTTCTTATTTATGTGCTAATTATTTCATATTTAAAGATAAAGTAATTACTATTTTCAATGATAATCGTTCTCTTTTTAATAACTTTTTAAAGATCTTAAATATTCATGCCAATTTTGGAATTGTTTAAGTAAGTTTTCAAAGTTAAAAACATGAATTTTATTTCAGAAGGCCCCAGCAAGTACATTTTTGAATCTTATTTCAAGACAAGTGCCAATTTAAAATTTACTTGAGTTCTTTAACCTTCAAAAGTGCAGGGAATTGTTGATCTAACAAAGAACTACTAGTCAAATCCCCATCTTACCAGCATCTGTTACGTGGGTAGTTTTCAAAATTCTTAGGAAAGAAAAATGTGAATTTATTCCTAGGAGACTAATAATTTCTCATAGTGAGTCAAAACACACATACATAGCCAGTATGTGGCCATTTTCAATTTGTCCCTTTTGTGCTTCTTTGTGCTTTAAATGGGAACTTTTAAAATTAAAAGCTTCCAAGGGCATTCACTGAGTTGTTTTTTTCTTTCTTTCTTTCTTTTCTTTTTTTTTTTCTTTTGGTTTTGTGGAATCCTTCCAAATCTTGGCAATTATTTCCTGTGAATGCTGCCAAACTTTTCATAGGCAGATACCGTAACTCCAAATGTTTTTTTAATCTGGTTGGTAATGTCCTCTGGGCTTTAGAGTATCTATGTTCCCTTAATCATTCCAGCCTCCTGTTAGCAATCTATTAAACAAATGAATTTCAGCTTAGGACTTTACGTATGACCTTCCTGCTATAATACAAAGAAATAACAGTAACGAGATAGCTTTACCACTTACGTATCTCCTAAATATGAAATTAACGGCTGTTCTCGGGCATTATGTTATAAAAAGATTATTTACCAAAAGTCTCCAAGTGGTTGACTTTTATTTTTGTGTTTTCATGTATGTAATGTAGCTTAAGTAATTTCTGGTTTGGGACTCAAAGGATACTACCAGGTTTATATAGAATCTTAAATTCTCATGAATTATTGAGTGGAGAGACCTCAGAGAATGAGACATAGAGCAGGAATGCAGTCTTGTGAATTTATGTACTGAATTCTTATTCAAAAGACTTGCTTAAATATTACCAAATAGCCAGCAACAAGCCACATTTCCAAAAGAAAGGATGAGTATTGCTTTTGTGCTTTTTTTTTTCTTTTGTGTATTAATTCCCAAATGGTACTGCTAGGCAATGTGGATAAGCGTATTTGGAAGGTTAAGGTCAGTCTTTGAAGATAACTTACAAAAAGGACAGAACATTAAGGGGAAATAATTTGGTCGTGCTTTTTGTGTCTAGAGGTAGTTCCCACCCAAAGCCCAAGTCTGCGGAAGCCGTAACCGTTTTCCTCTCCCCTGCTCTGACAGGCGGCCTTGACCATTCAGGATAGCCACATCCAGGTCCACAAGCTGGTTCTCCGGCAACAGGAGAGCCTCTCCCCAGGCCCGTCCTTTCGAGGGGGCCCGCTCTTTCAGGACCAGGAGAAGGCCCGCCACCTGGAGAAGCAGCGGGAAGAGCTGGCCAACGTCCACAAGCTCCAGTACGAGTTCCAGCAGGATCAGCGGCGCTGGCACCGCAGGTGCGACCAGCAGCAGCGGGAGCAGGAGGCCAAGGCGAGCCGGCTGCGGGAGCGCGAGAGGGAGTGCCAGTCCCAGGAGGAGCTGCTGCTGAGGAACCGCGGGGAGCTGGACCAGCAGCTCCAGGAGTACCAGCAGAACCTGGAGCGGCTGAGGGAGGGCCAGCGCCTGGTGGAGAGGGAGAGGGAGAGGATGCGGGTCCAGCAGAGCCTGCTGTGTGGCTGGAAACACAGTCGGCAGAGTAGCCTTCCCGCAGCATTTTCTCCAGGAAGCACAGAGGTACGGGCCTTCCGTGCTTGTGGAATTGGTGTGTAAGGCAGCTTCTCAAAGACAGGTTCAGTCGTGGTCATTCCTGCGACATTGACCGGATCCGGTATCCGCCGTTTTGCTGTGGCGTTAAGAGCTCACAAGAATTAATCTATAGGTAGCAGAAATGAGGAACCTGGTGCCTGGGTGTCCCGGTCAGTTAAGCGTGGGACTTCAGCTCAGGTCACGATATCACGGTTCCTGGGTTCGAGCCCCGCGTCGGGCTCTGCGCCGACAGCTCAGAGCCTGGAGCCTGTTTCAGACTCTTCTCCCTCGCTCACTGCCCCTCCCTCGCTCACACTCTGTCTCTCAAAAACGAATAAACTTTAAAAAAATATTTAAAAAAAAAAGAAGTGAAGAACTTTTAGGGAGACAGGCATAGAAATCTTGGCTCACGCTACAGAAATTTGAAAAACCTAGGTCCTGTTTGGATCAAGGGCTTGTTGTACCCTGTGATGCCCTTATGCAAGGGAAGAAACACAGAAACAAGTCTTCCAGGAAGGCAAGGTTTGTCCTAAGGCATGCTCACCGTGAGCGTGCTGCCTTTCCTGTACTTGAAAGACCTCTTTTCTTGATCGCGTCTTCAGAGTTTTATATAGATATACCTTTTAGCGGATTAATTAGCTGTTAATGTGCATCTTTGGGTACTGAATTCAGCAGGTATGATACTATTCTGTTACTCTAGTTTTATTGTTTTGTACATTGACGTATTAAATTTGAAACCTGTTTGTCTCACTAATAGTTAACATGAGTATGCTAATTAGTGGCTGGGCAGGATATAAAATCTTTTTAAAGATGGTCTTCCATTCGTACACCTTCTACTCATGTTTGACGGTGCCCCTCGTTCCGGGAATTTGCTGCACTCTGTGCACATAAATACTTTTTACCGATAGTGCATAAAGTTGTAAAACGTGATAAGATTATAAGAAAGATCTGTGATGCATACGATTGTCCTTTCGAGTTGGCTAAATTACATTTATGGCAAATACCTCGTGTATGTGCATATATTTTCAACAATTTATTTAGCCAAATTGAAAAATGTTGTGCTTTCTGAAAGTGGTAGCATGCCCGCTAGGTTCTTTTGTTTGTTTTTTGCTTTTGTTTTGTTTTTAAAGATAGGCTGGACACGGCGAGTTGAAGTTTTGGTCCGAGCTCATTTAAAGGGGGTGGGAGGAGGTCTAATGCTCTTATTAAAATCTTGATGGCTAGAACTATTAGAAATAAATACTTTACGAAACTTGCACAAATTGCTGGAGAAATTATTGTACTTTTTTACATTTTCTTACACAGGTAATGGGACTTAATCGATCCGAGAGTTTGTGTCATGAAAATTCATTCTTCATTAATGAAGCTTTAGTACAAATGTCACTTAACACTTACAACAAATCGACTCCATCGGGTGTCCATCAGGATGCCACTTATCCCCAGAATATATCTAATTCGGATTTGGTAAGGACTAGTGAAAATCAAGTAGACCTCCACCTGGACGTTTCTCAGCCCTTGGATGTCAACCATGAACTGTGGACAGCTGCTGGGTCCTGTCATCAGATCCCCCCTCTCCACCAAAGCAGCAAGGATTCTTGTAAAAATGGTAATTAATGCTTTAAACATCATCTGTATAGTTTCAGCAAGAAGCTGTTTGTCTGAATGGTTGGCTCTTCTTCAGAGTGAATCAAAGCGAGCCCTAGAAAGGGAATAAACTGGTTCTGATGAGCTGGAGTTTGTGGCATAAACTTCTTTTTGGTGAAGTCTGGGCCATCTTCTAGCCAAGTTGGAACATGGTTAGAGGGCTTTGAGGATGTCACCAAGGTGTAAGAACCAGACAGTGTTTTCAGATCTGTGGGTTAAATGATAGATACCAAGTTGCTTCAGTTTGAAGGTAAAGTTATTCCTCACTGTAGACCTACCACGTCCCGATACTCCTAGTCGGCTCTCAGAAATAAAAGATATAGACAGGGTTTGTGTTAGGACTTTATGGCCTATCAGGGCAATTTCCTGTAACGTTAGTGAAATCTCTCCTGCTATTAAACACCTCAAAATGAAACTGTTAACATCATTTGTCATTGTTAAAAAAAAAAAAAAAAAAAAGTGTTGTGTCTCCATAAGTACCTCATAATAACACAATTTGCTAATCCCATTAAAGCATTTGCCAAATATAAATGAAAGGCAGCTCCAGTTACCAACTCCACATGAATCCAAGTGATTTAAATCTATGTCTATTATAAATTGTTTTCTAGGGGATATGAAGTAGGGAATGAGAAGAACTTGAAACCTCTCTACCGAAAAACAGATGGCACGCAATAGAATAAACAAATGGCTGGCCACATGGATGTGAAATAAATCACTGACAGCAAAATCTTTCAGAAACATAAAACAAGCAATAGTGTAGAGATCTTCAGAACTTGACACAGATTTGTTTCTATACTTTATATATATTCTTAGTTTGTTAGTGGGATAATTTCTCAGCAAAGGAAAGTTTCGAAGGTACTCAGCTTCTCTGAACTAGAGAGTGACAATTCCGACACTGCCTGAGAGCTGATAGTTGACGGATCCAAAAGTTGTAAATTTTTAATAGTGGATGATAATTTGCCTTATTTCGTGACTGCTGTAACATTCTGATTTCTTGTCAGTGTGTAGGAGAGAATGAAATCCTTCTTTGAAGCTTCATTTCAAACATCCTCTGAATAAAAACAAATAAAATGGAATGGTTCATTGAGATTTTTTTAAATAGGTAGAATTTAGAGAACGTGACCCCTTTATTATCTTGCATCTTTAGTATTGTGGAGACCCCGTTGAAGAATGCTTTTTGTAGGTGACTGTCGCTTTGCTGTGTTGATTCATTAAGTTGCTTTTGACAGTGTTTTTAATGTTGTTGGCAGTGTGGTTTTGCATACCGGCTTTGGTATAATTCAAAAACTCAGTGTGAGTTAAACCACATTCAGCTTTTGTTTGAAAGCAGCGTCTCTCTCTTTTTGTATAGCTCCCATCTTTTTCTTTTGACTTGTGCTTCAAAGGATGAAGCTTTTAAACATTTGGCAGCACACTTGCAGGAGATAGAAAATGTACTAAGGAAATAAACAGTGATTATATCCAAAACCAGCCTCTCCACATGTAAGAAATTAGAGATAGCTGAGGGAAATGTTGAGAAAATGTACTTATGCTTCAGTTATCGTGTGTCCGGCGTAGGCCAAGGACACCGAGGACATTGGCAAAAGAGAGGAAAATCAACCTTGGCCTGAATCTCTCAGGAACATCCTGGTGTGTGTGTAAGTAGGGATTAGATCAGAATGCAGTGTGTGCTGTTAAGCAGTAGAGTTTTGCAACTAGTCAAAAAAAACAACAACCCTGTTTATATTTGTTTAGGTAAACGTGATAAGCACTTTCTGGAGGAGAGACAGGGAAGAGATCAGGAGGTGATAGAGAAGTGGAATGAAAATTGGATATACGTTCTTAAGAGGGTTGTCAGGGCCAGATAAAATTGTTCCAACCACTCTCAAGCTTTCACAGCTTTTAAAATTGAAAGTAGCACAAAATAAGCTGCCGATGGTGCTCTCGCCTGACTCCCGCACCCTGGGGTGGGGCAAGGGGGAGGCTCTGGGCTGGCAGAGGCGGAGGCGGGCCCAGGGTGTGCGGGTGGAGAGAATCCCAGTCCGGTGCCCGAATTAAGGACAAGGCAGCGTCAGCGTTCCCTGGCACAATTTGCCGCTGAATCTCTGGGTTAGTGGTCATTCGGTGACCACCACTGAGGACCTGTGGCTCACGATATCCTGATGAACATTTGCCTCTAATGCTCTTGGCTGGTGTGTTTGTTAAATGTGCATTTAGCCATGTTTCATTAATGCCGTGCTGAGGATTTTACCGTTAGGCTTTAAGGTCAGCCGTATTAAGACACCTACTTAAAGAATGGTTTGCTTTTTTGTGTGCTCCGATACCGTGTCCATGTGATCAGCTCAGATCAGCGGAAATGTGAAGTTCTAGCACAGTAAGCCGGACGGAAAAAGTTGTGTGTCAATTAAATTCTTGCATGTGTTTAGACGTCACGTAGATGGGAATTTTCATTGGTTTGTTCAGTTCAGTTTCACCAGCCACTTTATCGTGCTCTGGTTGTAATTGGATTTTGAACTACCCTTCCACCACTTGCCTCCACCACCAATTATATGACACCGCATTTCAAGGACTGGACTACGGTTCTCCGTGGAGAAATCATTTGATGCAACAGTCCACTGAGATGCCTCTGTTCTTATGTCCATTTGGGAGGAGGACATGAGGTATAGTGACTTGGTCCCACAGCTGGTGAATGGTAGAGCCCCAGATGGAGCCCAAGAAGACTGGCTCTGGAGCCCATGCTCTTCACTATTACACTGCACATTGTTAATTTCTAGAAAGCTGTTTTGAATTGTGCTTTTTATAGAAGTTGGAGTAGAAGTGGAATAAATGTTGCCGTAATGCCTGGCAGGATGTTCACAATTACAGCCAGTTGTGGTGGTGGTTTTCTTCTCCTTCCTTCCTTTTTAGCATTACCATTTGGAAAATGTTTCTAGATATTTGGGATCGTGGTGGTCAGTGCTTGCATGGATTCTGAGCATCTTCAGATACCATAAATACCCTTCAGCTTCACTGTTTTCCCATAAAACACATTTTCTTTTTTTTTCTAGTTTTATTTTATTTTATTTTTTTCCCAATATATGAAGTTTATTGTCAAATTGGTTTCCATACAACACCCAGTGCTCATCCCAAAATGTGCCCTCCTCAATACCCATCACCCACCCTCCCCTCCCTCCCACCCCCCATCAACCCTCAGATAAAACACATTTTCTTAAAGAGCATTTGTTTCTCTAATGTTACATAATAAAAACTCCATGTTGGGGCACCTGGGTGGCTCAGTCGGTTAAGTATCCAACTCTTGATATTGTTCAGGTCGTGATCTCAAGGTCATGAGATCGAGCCCCGCGTTGTGCTCTGTGCTGTGTGTGGAGCCCGCTTGGGATCCTTTCTCTCTCTGCCCTTCCCTTGCTCGTGTTCTCCTTCTGTCTCTCAAAATAAACAAACATTAAAAAATAATAATAACTCCATGTTATTTGTAAATATCTTTTAAGTCAGCACCTTAAAGAACTCTACTCTCCAATTTTGGAAATTGTTTCGTGAACACAATTCTTGGGTGTTTGAATATTGAATCCAAATTGGAGTTTGATTTTATTTATGGTGGAAGAGATGGTTGTTTTAAGAACTTAATCTGTACTCAGGGACACAAACTACTAGAAGACTATAAGACTACAGAAAATTTGAATTTGTTTAAACAATATAGTCCCTGTAGGACAAGTGCTGTGTAATTGGACCCATGAAATGCTCAACTTTACTATTCTTCATAAAGGCAAAACAGATAATTTATTTCTGTGATTTTTTTTTTTTTTGCCTCTTACCTTTAGAATTCTAGAACTATTTGGTGTCTCTATTACTTTACATTTGATTTTTTTTTTCATTAAATACCAGGCAAAACACTCTATGATATGGAAATTAGTATGAAATCTTCTTAGTCTCCCTTTTCAGTTATATTTTCATCTGTATCTCACTATTTTGAGGTTGCCTGGAAAGTTTCTTTTCAATATCGTTAAAGCATTATGGTTTTGCCATGCACATGATAAAATTTAAATCAAGAGCCAAATTTTATGCATTAGTCATGTTGCTATTGGAAGAAGAATAATTTTATTACATTTGGATTCCAAAAGAGTGTTTCCCTTTATTACACATTAGGATTTGGTGCCCATCAAAGTATTATCAAAATTCAAAGCATTGTATTCAGAATGTTTCATCTTGGCAGTGTTGTTGTTTTTAATACAGCTGTGTTAAACTTTCATTAGTGTGTTTTTTACATAAGGAAAGAAAATAGAAAAATTTCCAAATAAAAAGCTCAACTGTAGTTAGTATTTAGGTAACAGTTTTTAAGAAGTGAGTGTATGATAATTTCTCATGTTTTTAAAATATCCCCTAATTCAGAAATGCGCACCCTATTTGTGTAATCTGTGTGGAAAGAAGGTTGGCCAACAACCTTCAGGCAGTTTCTCAAAAAAAGTGAAATTGGCAATGGAGAGTGTAAGCTTCAAGGACCAAAGTGTATTTGAAAGGAGGGGTGTATTAGTTTGCTAGGGCTGGTGTGTGTAATAAAGTACCAGACAGGGAGGCTTAAACAACAGAAACTGATTTCCTCGTGGTCGTGATTCTAGTGGCTGCAAGTCTGAGATGGAGATGTTGACAGGGTTAGTTTTGCTGAGGGCCTCTCTCCTGGCCTTCTAGAGTGCTGTCCTCCTCCTGTGTCTTTGGTTTGTTCCCATGCATGTCTGTGTCCTAATCTCCTCCTCTTTTAAGGACACCAGTAATATTGGTTTAGGTGATGACCAATCACCTAGGTCATGCTGATGACCTCGCTTACCTCTTTGAAAGCTCTATCTCCAAATCTATTATGAGGTAATGGGGGTTAGGAGTTGAGTATGTGAGTTTGGAGGTGGGGAATACAGTTTAGCCCTTAACACAGGATAAAATAACTGTTTTTCTCATGGCAATAGTTGTAGGTATCGTGAAGGCTTTTAATTTTTTTTAATGTACCAGAGTTGAACTATAATTTAACTACATTGTGAGCCTTATTTACTTGGTTAGGGGAGTGAATTGAACTTTGAAAATTGTGCTAAATAATCTATATCCGCTTGTTGATGTATTATCAATCCTGGATGTCAACACATAGAAAGTGGGTCAGAAAATACTGAGTCTGTAGATTCGTTGGACCGTATTTCCAAACATAGGTCCTAATTAAGGAGCTTTGGGAATTTTGAGCTCTCTCTCCGAATGAGAGGGATAGTAAATGCTTTTATTTTGAGTTGCTTAAATGAACCAAAAATGGAAGGGTTGAGAACATTCATTATGACATCAACTTATTGTCTAGATAGATCTAGGGGAGTTTATAGAAGTCAACACCGGGAAGTCACTGGGCAACTCTTTTTCCTGTGGAATTTTGACTATCACTTTGGGAACATTTTTAAGGAAATCACAGTATTACTTGCTCTTGGTAATCCACGCCATGGCAAGACGATAAAGAATTGGACTCAGAGGCTTAATTTTAACGTTTCTCACTGACAAGTGTAGATGATTGACTTTCTCCTTTTGCAGATTTTGTACCAGGAAAGGGAAACATGCCATTTGCTTGTAGAGCCTGGTGAGCCCCCGGTGCTGACTGCCAACTTCCTGATTGCATAGTTCTCTGGGGGAAGGTTGGCTGTGTGAGCCAACTGGGCCAAGGCCATCCCGCCTTAGCACGTAGAGCCCAGTACACAGCAGGAGAGTAAAACAGCAGGTGGGTGGATTCAGAGGCAGCCAGCCAGCCATGTGGCTGCCTGTTCATTCCCACCCTGGGCTCCAATTTGGTTTCAACAAGCTGCTGAAGTGAGTCCACTCAGTATGAATGATTCCAGAGGTTAGGCCTAGCCTTGGGTCATCCTTAGCTTAAAACACACACACACAAAACGCTTCCATGTAAAAATAGACATAAATGTACATATCAACATAAATGTGGTCTATGGTCTACACATTTTACCTTTCCAGTACAGTGTGGCTTCATTCTCACAGTGATTAAGGGTTGGGTTTGGAAGGGAAGTTTGAAACCGTTTATGTATTTAAATTTTTTTTTTCAACGTTTATTTATTTTGGGGACAGAGAGAGACAGAGCATGAACGAGGGAG
The DNA here is from genome assembly GCF_018350155.1 of Leopardus geoffroyi. Taxonomy (NCBI): domain Eukaryota; kingdom Metazoa; phylum Chordata; class Mammalia; order Carnivora; family Felidae; genus Leopardus; species Leopardus geoffroyi. The sequence goes on from NC_059326.1 coordinate 138,399,435, forward strand.
GGGTAGAGAGAGAGGGAGACACAGAACCGGAAACAGGCTCCAGGCTCTGAGCCATCAGCCCAGAGCCCGACGCGGGGCTCGAACTCACGGACCGCGAGATCGTGACCTGGCTGAAGTCGGACGCTTAACCGACTGCGCCACCCAGGCGCCCCCCGTTTATGTATTTAACATACCTGAAGGATAAGCGGTGGTCCTGTCAGTCTCATTGAGTCCTGAGACAGTGATCCAAAACTAGCAAAGGTTTCCCTTCCACAGGTCAGAATTTGGGACTCCTGTTATCACCCGTCTGTCTGTCTTGCAATGGAGGTTCCATTTGGTAGGGCTTGCTTCAAATGTGAAGTGTTCAGCTGAGGACTGTTAATTTATGTCTGCCTAAGAAGAATATGACCATCTGGCTCAGTAGGTGGCAAACTTTTTCTTAAAGGACAACGTAGTGAATGTTTCTGTCTTTCCGGGATATCAGGTCTTTGTTGCATATGGTCAGCTCTGCCATGGTAGCTCAGAAGCAGCCACAGACAATGTGTAAAGAATGAGATTAGCTGTGTTCCAGTAAAAGTTTATTTATAAAAGTGAGTTTTTTTTTTTTAATCCACTTCAGTTGAAAAGGTTATACTCCTCCTTTTGGAATTTCATCTCAATTCACTTGTGGTTGAATTAATAATGTAATATGGCACTTCATGGCACTTAAAAACATTTGAATTCATGGTCTTGTTCTTTACAGCAGTCTTGTGACAGTTAATGTCACTGTTTTTCAAATAAGGCGACTTTTGTCTGTTACTTTTTGTTGAGTCTCTGTGAAAAGATGAATTTAGAAAAATAGAGTTGAACGGTTGGAGTTTAAGGCTGGTGGCTTAAAACTTGGAGAGACTCCCTGCAGCCCCCTACCGTCCTGACCTCAGATCCACATTCCTGTAATTATGTCATGGAGGGCTATCCTCTAACTATGAGGCTACATTTAGAGAAGTAAGGTGTCATAGGTGGGATTGGTTGCTGGAACCATGGTTACTATAGCTGACTGTGCCTCATGGTTTCTGAAAAAAATGCAATAAAAGTATGAATTCCTCTGTTCGAAGATTCTCATTTGGTAGGACATGGGTGAGGCTACACATTGGTGTATCTAAATTCTCCTTAGGTGATTGCAAAGCAGCCAGCCTGTACCCTTTCCCTGGTGTGCTGGGCATGATGTTCAAGAACCTCAGTTGAAACACTAACTCTCATTCCTGTGGCTACATGATTTCTAAGCCTTAGTTTCCCATCTGTACAAATTGGAAGGACGTGTTAACAGAACTAAAGGGGAAAAAAAGGCGTGGCCTGTCTTGGGATCTGAAGAGTATCTGCTTCCTTCCTACCTTCTGGAAATAATTCTGATTGTGATTCAGGGCTGGTGTGCTGTTTCCTAAATGTCGCTAAAGCCAGTAAGATTTATTTGTTTTTCTTTATTTTTTTTAATTAAAATTTTTTTTAATGTCTGTTCAGTTTTTAGAGACTACGTGAGCAGGGGATGGGCAGAGAAGGAGGGAGACACAGAATCCGAAGCAGGCTCCAGACTCAGAGCTGTCAGTGCAGAGCCCGACATGGGGCTCAAACTCACGAACCGTGAGATCATGACCTGAGCTGAAGTCGGCCGCTTAACTGACTGACCTGCCCAGGTGCCCCATAATTGTTTTTGTTTTGTTTTTTGTTTTTTTTGTTTTTTTTAAAAAAAATTTTTTTTTCAACGTTTATTTATTTTTGGGACAGAGAGAGACAGAGCATGAACGGGGGAGGGGCAGAGAGAGAGGGAGACACAGAGTCGGAAACAGGCTCCAGGCTCTGAGCCATCAGCCCAGAGCCCGACGCGGGGCTCGAACTCACGGACCGCGAGATCGTGACCTGGCTGAAGTCAGACGGTTAACTGACTGCGCCACCCAGGCGCCCCATGTTTTTTGTTTTTTAGAGAGCAAGTGCGACTGAGGAAGAGGGGCAGAAGGGGGAGGGGAGAGAGAGAGAGGGAGAATCTCAAGCACACTCTATGCTCAGCATGAAGCCCAACACAGGGCTTAATCCCATAATACTGGGATCATAACCTAATCCAAAATCAAGAGTCCGATATTTGGGGTGCCTGGGTGGCTCAGTCAGCTAAGTGTCTGACTTCGGCTCAGATCATGATCTCATGGTTTGTGAGTTTGAGCCCTGCATTGGGCTCCCTGCTGTCAGTGCAGAGCCTGCTTCAGATCTGCTGAGTCCCTGTCTCTTCCCTTGTCTCCCATTTCAAAAATGAATAAGCATTAAAAAAAAAAAAAAAAAGTCAGATGCTGAACCAACTGAGCCACCCAGGCGCCCCCCAGTAAGATTTAGATTGTGAACAAAAAAGACCTAAATTGGGGAACTTTTTTAAAACTCAGAATGGAATCACGTATTAAGGGTAACCGTGTTTCTGTATCGGTCTGAGAGGAGGTGTTTGTTACCTGTCACCAGAACTATCCTGCGAGGTAGTCTCAACAGCAAAGCATTTAGCTTCCCTTTGTTCTTTTCTGTAGAGGAAGAATTTACATCAGTCAGCTGTGTTTCCAGAACCAACTGAAAGAAATAACTCTGGCAACAAGACTGAAAACTCTCCATTTGGGATACAGAGCTGCCATAGCTACAGAATATCCAACCCTAATTGGTTGCATCATGTCAGTATGTGCCCCGGAAATCTTGGACTTGAGTCCCCTGAGTAGGTTTTTCTACTAGAAAGAAGTGTTGAGAACGGCCAACAGTATTTTGGTTTGACTCATTCCTCACTTTAAAATTTAAAAATAGGGCTTCGGCGTATGATCTTAATCTCCTTTTGAGTTTGGTTACTCTGAATCAACTTGTTCTTATTAGTCCTGGGTAAACTGATAAAAATCAAGGTTCAGAATTACCAGGAAGTACCTCTTATTAGCACTCATCATAATTTGAATTAATTATATGTGTAATAATTTAATGTCTGTCTGCTCCAGTATAGAATAAGCTTCATGGGGTTGGGGAACTACATGTGTCTCCTTTGTTAAATGCTCTATTAGAAGCACCAAGCACACGGTTTGGCATATAATGAACATTGGATAAATATTTACGACCTGAATGAAAGAGTTAAGGCCTGTACTCTGTAGCAGAAGTGATGTAGACTGTGAGCTTGAGCCACACAGCTGGACTCTACTGAGACATTGGAAGAGGTTGAGAAAAGACAGAGTTAGATGAGTATCTGGCCAGCTAACTGGATGCACTGAGTTTCAAAACGTGTAAGACGGGTGTATATTAGATGTCAGGACAACTGTATGCTTGCTTCTTGCCTTTAATACATGACTTGGATTCTACGCAACAAACTTTAACAGTTATCAACTTTTCTTCCTTATTAATGTTGAAATGAATTTGTTTACTGATGTACAGTCCTATTTAACAGATTGTACAACTCTAGAGCATCTTTTTATGTGAGGTTTTTTTTTCCGTTTAGAACATTATGTATAGTCCCATCCAGCCTTGGGTAGCAAATGAAAACTGAAAAAGTGAAAATGTATTCTTTGTAAAATGCTTTAATTTATTCTAAACAAGTAGAAATGAATCCTTGCTGTCGTTTAGGAAGGTGGCACAGAAACAGTTTAACATTTAACTATTTTATCAGTAACTTAGCCTATCTGTTCATTGGGGTATTTCTTTTTTAACCATAAAGTAGCTCAAACACCAGTAAATGAAACATGGGCAGTTAGCTCAACATCAGCGAAATACTTTCTTAAACGCTTTTTGTTTTGCTAAATCCTATTTAACAGTCCAGTGTATTTCCCCAGGCAAAACAAATAGTATTTGCTTAGTTAAATTTACTCCTAGAATGGGATCCAATTTCTCTGGCATGACTTTCTACTTGTCTGACTTAAAATATTGCCTGAAAGATCACATATTTATCATTACAATCTTAAAATTAAGTGTGGTGGCATCTTAAGAAATATATCCCTTTGCTTTAGTCCAAACTGAAAGGCACCATATTTTCTCAAATGGTCAATTCCCAGACATAGCTGGCTGAGGGGGGACATCTTGTCCTGTTGTTTTGCACCGATTTGAGCCAGATAATAATAATACAAAAAAAAAAAAAAAAAAAAGCCTGGGCCCAAGTTTTGATCTCTGGAGATGTTAATTTGCCATGATAAATCACTGTTGAGTTTCCTTGGATAAGGGGCCAGAGTATCCATTCTCTTTCTGGATGAGAGATTAATTCAATTTAATTTGAAATGTTAATGCTTGGTTTGAAGATTTACCTAAGGAAAAATGTAATCTTACAAAGTTTCCAGTTATGCAGGGCAGGACTCTGGGCCTTTCACCGAACAATTTCACAGTAAGGCTGTGCAAAATTTAATTATTTTCATGATGACTCTTTTCCATAGCTCTCTTTGTGCAAATTTCATTACGCTCCAGCTTTTTCTTCCTAAAACATAACATGCTGGATGTTTGGATTAAATACAGAATATTTGGATCATCGGCCAAAAATATAGGACACTCTGCTTCTCTGGTGAATTGAGGCCATTTTGTAAGAAATGGTGCTGTAAGGCTTTGGACGTAACGTTTACAAGCAAAACATTGGCAGAGTTTTAATTTTATTTAATGACCTGCTTCCTACCAGTGATCTTGGCACCCTGTGCAATGATTTGCAATCAATTAATCACACAGAATGTTGTAACATTGCAATAAGGGCATTGCACTCTGAGAGTCTCATAAATCCACCAGCGACAGAAAACAGAAATTGCAAGCTCAAAGACCTCTTCATGAAAAGCCCCAAATGGGGAGGTGATTTTAACGTTGTGTTTTCTGACATGTCCTTGAAAGCCTCAGTACTTTCTTGTAGATGGTGAGTTCCTGTAGTTCCCACTTCTCAAAGATGGTTTGGCCCTAACTGGACTGTCAGTACAGGAGTCTGTAAGTGTTTGTCTCATTCACTTTAGACACTAGTCTTTTAGATGAGGGAATTCTGGATTCTTCTGAATTACTGAAGGAGGCTATGAATTCAAGGCAATAACGTTCAACTGCAGTAGGCCGTATTTTTGAAGTCTTTGTAGGAATGATTCAGGAAGGACGCATGTTTCCATCCTGGGAATACGCTGACATTTGCTAGAGGCAGATGGCAGAAGATGGGATGGTGTGATATTACAAGTCAGAGACTTGACATACTTGACTTTGCCAGAAGCTTCTGGAATCTGCATGTTTAGGATCTTAAGCTTATATTCTTGTCATTTCAGATGTGCCCTTGCAGTTAACTGCTTAGCTATGCTGGGTGTTTTTTTTTTTTTTTTCTTCTTCTTCTTATTTTAGCATAGTAAATATGGAACTATTAAACATTCTTAAAATTATATAAGCCTGAACTCTTGGATGTATGCATATTGTGTTGTCTTTACTTGCTTCCATATGGTTCTGTTTTGCGGATGTTCTTATAACAAGAATATGGAAGCTTAATGTATATCCCATCTGATTAAAATTGAACCCTCTTTTAAGAAACCGAAGTTTTCAGAGCTGTATTACTTCCCATGAGTAGGTTAAACTTCTGACTCTTGACAAATTTATTCCTCCCAAAGCTATACTATGTTTGATTATTTGTGAAATTATCCAGATTGGCAAGTAGAGCTCATTCTCTATTTTTAGATGCTTGACGCTTCTGTTCAGCATGAGCTCTAAAATACGCTCCCAAAGTTTTGCATATGCAAACGCCTCTTCGCTGGCACAGAGACGGGATGGAGAGAACGTAGCAAACATTTTGGCCAAAATGTGATGGTCTGTTAGTCGGCATGTAGTAATGAGGCCACATTTTGGATCCAAGCTCCAGTGGGAAAAAGTGCAGTCGTACCCTGATGTCTGTCTCTGGGGACTGCAGGCTCAACTCCCAGCGCTCTTGAAAGGAGAGTGCGGCAATCCTGGGAGTCAGGGCTGGGGGGTGGCTGTTAGCTTGCCTTTAGGGTACTCCACTGAACTGTCTTCACACATTTAAAAAAGATTTTTTTTTTTTTTAAGTTATTTCAAGCTGATCAAATAGCCTGAGGGTAATGCATTGTTAAATATCAGGTACTAAATTCATCTTTTGTGAGCCTCCACTGCTCTGAGATGCTTTAATCAATGGAGAAAGCATGAAACTGAACTGTGTGAGCCTGAGAGCAAAGGAAGTATTGGGAAAAACCACATTAAAATTCCTCTCCTCTGAGAAGTTGTCATTCTTCCTGGAAAGAGTATGGAAGGATTTTTGCAAATGGTATTGCTAGTAAATTGAAATATTTTCCCTTTATGTTGTCAGATAAGAGATACAGATATATTAATAGATAAATATTGCAGATATGTTGGTCAGAGTCAATCTCTTACCTACTACTTAGGATTGAGTCACACTCCCCCACAATTAAAATATTTTCTCAAATAAACTTACAGGACTTCTATAAATTTATAATACTTTAGGTGATAGTATTGGGGATTTTTAGTTTTTTTTAGATTATCTGCAAGTTTTGTTTTGTTTTGTTTTGTTTTGTTTTGTTTTTGGAGAATCCATTGGCCCACTTTGAGAATGTATGGTTCAGGCAAGTTCCAGAAAATGTGTTTCCTGAAGGGCTTGATTAAATGACTGAATCAACACTGACCCAGAAAAGAGTTGAAACCTGCCTGGCAATACCATTTTGGGCCAGAATGACCAAGGCCAGATACGTTCCTGAGATAAAAGTAGGTGATAGAATATTCTCCTGTTTCTCAAACTCAATTTTGAAGATAGTAGAAGATAAAGGATCCACCATCTCCCACCTCCTAAACCAAGTTTCAGGAAAAATAGACTGAACATGTATTTTCTTACGTAATGAACTTTACCGGAGTTAATCAGTTAATCAGTGCTTCATTTTTAAGTGAGGGATTTGAATGAATATATGAACAAATGAATGCACGAGGCAATGTCGTTGACTAATATTGAACAGTGGAGATGACTGACTGGCATAGTGGTTAAGACAGAGAAGGGTTGGAAATTACGCCTCAGTTCATATTCTAGATCTGTCATTTATTACCTATGAAATTTTAAGCAAGTAGTTAACTTGGTATGTTTGTTTCCTTATATATAAAATTGGACTTCTGATAGTATCTGCTTTGTCCTTGGTAGAGGATTACATAAGACAAAGCATAAAATACCTGGAACTTTGGAGGTGCTCAGTATACATAGCTTGTGTTAAGCTACAAATCCTTAGGAAGACTTGAGCCACTGTACTCCGTCCAGGTGGTTGCTTTGGTGGCCTGAAAGACTTCATCTCATTTGGGTTTTGAGCTAAGAAGACCCATCTCAAAACATGTTGCATAATTCTACTGGCTGTTACTAGGTGTTACTAGATAGGCGGTTCTCATAATAATAATATTGGGAAATGCTGGCTTGGGGACTCTCCAACCTTTTCAAAACTTTTATCGTGCTCGTGGATATCCAAAGGTGGCGCTTCGCAAACCTTGGCATTTAACCACAGCATCCTCCTCTGGGGCCTGGTGTCTGGCAGGGCTACTATTGCTTTAAATATACTGGAAAAAACACTGATGTAAGTGGATGTTGAAATAAATGCATTGCCCGGGGCGCACCCTTCAAATACATTTTTTCTCCCTTGGGAACAGTTGAAATCCAAATGGCATATCCCAGCATGATTTACCACATGGGTTGTCTTTTGAAAACCGAATCCAGCATGGATTTATTTATTTATTTATTTAATTTTTAATTTTTTTTTTTTTTCAACGTTTATTTATTTTTGGGACAGAGAGAGACAGAGCATGAACGGGGGAGGGGCAGAGAGAGAGGGAGACACAGAATCGGAAACAGGCTCCAGGCTCCGAGCCATCAGCCCAGAGCCTGACGCGGGGCTCGAACTCACGGACCGCGAGATCATGACCTGGCTGAAGTCGGACGCTTAACCGACTGCGCCACCCAGGCGCCCCTCCAGCATGGATTTAAGATAGAGCTTTGTGTAGCCCCCAGGCCAGCACTTGAGCCTGTGGTTAAGGGTTTGTGTCCAGTCCTCTTAGAGATTTTTTGGGTTCTCTTCCTTGGGTGTTTCCAAAGGATCCGTGTGTTGAAAGGCGGTCCTCCCTGAAGGAGCACGGGAGGCTATGTGTTTGGGCCTGGAGGTCTGATCTGGCTTTGAAACTCTCAGCTGCCTCTCCTACTACATCCTTTCCCCACTGTGGTACAGCGGTCAGAAGTTCTCCTTGTTATGTGAAAGGCCAGGGCCCTCCTATTTTTTGTGCATCTACTTCCTCTGTCAGGAATATCTTCTCTTCTACCCCTTTCTTCCAACCTGGCTAACTCTTACTCACCTTTCAAGACTTAGCTCTTAGTTCTAGATGCCTTTCCAGACCCTCTTAGTCTGAGTTAGGAACCTCTCGTGTATAACGTTGTGTGTCCAATGCACCCTTTTCCTCCTTTGTACCATATTTCATACGTGTTTTCCCTTTAGACTAGATGATGCTTTATATGGTTTATTTTGTTTGAGTTATAACTTACATACAGTGAAATGCCCAGATATTAAGTCTATTCAATTAATTTTGTGGAAAGAATATCAAGGTGCAGAATATTTCCATCACTCCAGAAAGCTCCCTTCTACCCCTTTCCAACCAATCCCTACCCCCCCTCCCCCGAAGCAACCATTCCTCTGCTTTTCATCATCATAGGTTAATTTTGCTTATTATAGAATGGAATGGAATCAGATACTGTGTGCCTTCTTGTGTTCAGTTCTTTTCATTCAGCATGCTTTTGAGATGCATCTATGACCTTGCATGAATCTGTGGTTCATCCCCTTTTATTCCTGAGGAATCTTGCCTTGATGGATTTACCACAGTTACCCATTCTTCTGTTGATGGACATCTGGCTTATTTCTCATTTTTGGCTATTATGAATAAAGCCACTCTGAACATTCCTGTACAGGGCTTTGTGTGTGTGTGTGAATTATGTTTTCATTCCTCTTGCGTAAATACCTAGGAGTAGAATTATTTCTGGAGTAGGTGCCTGTTTCAATTTTTTTTTAAATTTTTTTTTCAACGTTTATTTATTTTTGGGACAGAGAGAGACAGAGCATGAACGGGGGAGGGGCAGAGAGAGAGGGAGACACAGAATCGGAAACAGGCTCCAGGCTCTGAGCCATCAGCCCAGAGCCCGACGCGGGGCTCGAACTCACGGACCGCGAGATCGTGACCTGGTTGAAGTCGGACGCTCAACCGACTGCGCCACCCAGGTGCCCCCATTGCCTGTTTCAATTATAAGAAACTAAAGCATTTTCAAAGTGATTATACAGACTATAAACTTGTTGACTGTGGAGTTGAGGTCTTATTCAGCTAGGTTTCCCTTATGTCCAGCCCAGTGCAGAGCATACACTAAGTACTCAGTGAAGAGCAAATGGAAAAGAAGCTCAAACCAGTTTCATTCTGATATACTCTCTACTAATTGACCAAAAAAAAAAAAAAAAAAAAAAAAAAAAAATGCCCATTAAAGGAATGGAACCTGATGGTCTTAAATGTGGTTTCCTTCCAGGCAGGCAAACATAGGGGAATATAGTTCCCTTCTCACTCTGCTTCTGGAGCTACCCCTCCTTGCAGGATAGCAACACATATAGGATGTGCAGGTGAAGCCGAGGATGTTGATTGATAGGCAATCATACAAGGGTCCCGGTCACTGTGGCTGCCATGCTTTTCTCTCAGGTAAGAACTCCTAACCCTTCCCTCCAAGACCCTCCACAGGCTACTCTTTGATTGCATCCCCCACCTCAACTCACCTGCACAAACTCATGGTTCAGCCAAGCTTGACAACTTTCCTTTTTTATAGCATCTAGCATTTTCTCCCCTTTGCCAGAGTTGCCAGTTCCAGCTGGAATACCTCCACACAGGGCTGTCTCTCCCTGTTGATGTCCTGGTCGGCCTTCAAGGCTCACTTCAGATGTATCGTCCCTGAAGTTGTCCTACCCACCGAACCTGGAAGCTCACTGTCTGGAGGGTCTGTGAAGGGGTGTAGAGCTGTGGACTATATTCATCCGGCCGTGAATGGCTTTCAACTGTGTGGTCACAGGCTTTCTCAGGACACCGTACTCAGTGGTCCTCAGATGTCTGTAAGGAATGAGGGCTGCTGGTCACTAAGGGACCAACTGAGGCTGCCCTTCATGATCCTTGCTCTTGGTGGCTGATTCCATGAAAGAAGTTTCATGCCATGCTATGGCTTCTTCTTGAGACGAGTTGTTTAAGGAAGAAAGAGGTCTATCCAGAAGGAGGGAGATCTAGTGCCAGCTTGGGGATACATGTCACCTGGTAGATACTGAAAGGGAAATTGGCTTTCTTTAGGCCCAGTGTTAGTCACAGGTCATATGTCAACAGGACAAGTATTAACAGCAAGAGCAGCTTCTTACGACATTAGTATCCATAAGAAAATTTAAAAACAATTTTCTTTAGAGGGAGATGGCTCCAAGGAGGAGAGCAGTGAATCCTGTGATATGTGTGTTTTCTTTTGATTGCTGTTTTGGTAAAATCCTTATTTTGTCTCTGTTCTGCAAACTGCCTTCTTTTCAAACCATACAATTTCTAAAAACATTTTAAGTTTAATTTCCAGAAATGTAATACAGTTATCTTTACTCTGATAACAAACATAAATGTGAAAAGAATGCCAAGGGTGTGAAAATCTGCCTTGAACAAAACATTTTTTTCTATATATTATGTTGTGCTTTTAAAATTATAATCATTTTTGAGTGGCATAAACTCAGAGCTACAGTTGGAAAATATATTTTGGAGTTTGGTTTCTTGGCAAATGTTACTTCAAACAAATAAGACTTACAAAAATAATGTTTCTCATTTCTAAAAAAAAAAATTGTGTTGCTATGAAAACTGTAAATACCAATTTCTCAGAACAGAAAAGGCATGTTAGTTGTTTGACATCATGTAATTTTGTAGTTGATCAAGAAAAAAATACACTCATTTGTAGACCTTTGAAGAATTGGACAACAATTTTTTTTGAAGTCCAATAATGTGATTATTCAGAGGTAGTTAGAACTAGTTAGCTTGGATGTATTTAATTGCCTGCTTCTGGTTTAAAGAAATACACTGGATCTTGTATGCTTAAGAATTTTAACAGATGCTTTTCCCTTGACTGAGTCAGTAAGTAGTAAATGCAGCATTAAAATTCTGCCTTATTCACCTGGCAATAAAGTGAATTCACTTCTTCTCTTTCACAGTGGGTAGGGTCATGAAGCAGGCAGTTTCCAGAAAGTCAGCCTAATTGGCATAGTTCTTAGGAGCCCCTGGTCTGTCTTTCAGAGGGATTCAGTGTCATGAAAATACTGACCTATCCCTGAGTTGGAGACCTACATGTCATTTGGTTCAGTGCACTCTTAGAAAAGTTGTACCTGCTTCTTAACAGGGACTCCAGGATTTGATGACCTTAATTTTGATTTAAAAATTGAGCATGATGTTTTGTTTTTGTTTTTGTTTTTTTGCCTATCTAAACATATTGTGGACAATTTCAAACATGTACATAATTAAACAGGAGTATGACAACCACTTAGTTACCATGATCAACTTGAAAAACTTAGGAACTTCTGGCAAATTGTGTTTCACCCAGACACTTAACCCCAACACGCCCAGTATTATTTTGAAGCAGTATTTAAAAATCATGTGTACGTATTTATTGATGTATAACATTTCAGTATTTATCTCTAAGAGATAGGGCTCTCTTTTTAAAACTATTATCACACCAAGGGAAAAATTGAACAAAAATTCCATAGTATCAACATATAGTCAGTATTTAAATTTCCAATTGTGTGTGTGTGAGTGTGTGTACTCTTTCTAGTTTGATTTTTTTGACTCAATCCAAATATTATAATAATATATATTATATAATATATAATAATATAAGACCACATATTATACTTGGTTGCTGTGTATTTTAATGCATTTTTAATATAAAAGTTTTAACTATGAAAAATTCAAACTTACAGAAAAGTAAAGAAAAAAAATATGTATCAGGCATGCATTTAACAAATGTTAACCTGTTGCCATGTTTGCTTCAGACATTTCTTTACCTTTTTTTTTTTTTTAGAATATTCAATATACAGTCCCTCCCCTTATTTTTCCTTTTTTTCCCCATTTAAACAATATTCTTTAATTGGTGCATATCATTTCTATTATTCTATAATTGGTGCATGTCATTTCTATAGTATGTTTTTATGTTCTTGCTATATACATGTATGCATAAATATATATTTTTGTTTTTATATTCTATATAATGTTTGTATTTTTGCAACTATTTTTTTTCCACTCAATGTGCATATTCATACATGTAGTTCAAATAGTTCATTTTACACCGCTGTATACTATTCCCTTATAGAATAAATGCCAGCTTATTTGTTACTAGTGAACAGTTAGGATGTTTCCAATTTTTTTACTCCTACAAATGATTCTCAGTAAATATCCTTTTATGCATTCCCCTTGTGTATATGAATGAGAGTTTATTTACATGATAACACCTAAAAGTGATGGGGATGTCTTTGGTTTTGCTGGGTATTATTTCTCTCTAAAGTTAAATAATTCAATTATCAGCATCTGTATATGAGATTTCCAGTTTCTCCAGAACTTCCCCAACACTCAGTATTGTTAGGTTTCTAAATTTTGCCAATCTCATGGGTATGAAATGGTAACTCCCATTCTTAGAATTTGTACTTCCCTAATTACTCGTGAGATTTAGTGTCTTTTTGTATTTATTTGCCATTTAGGTTTCCTCTTTGGTGAAGTGACTATTTTTTTTTTTTTTCAACGTTTATTTATTTTTGGGACAGAGAGAGACAGAGCATGAACGGGGGAGGGGCAGAGAGAGAGGGAGACACAGAATCGGAAACAGGCTCCAGGCTCTGAGCCATCAGCCCAGAGCCCGACGCGGGCTCGAACTCACGGACCGCGAGATCGTGACCTGGCTGAAGTCGGACGCTTAACCGACTGCGCCACCCAGGTGCCCTGAAGTGACTATTTTTAAAGGTGTTTTTCTAACAACAGATTTTGGAATTTCAGGTGTTCAGTATTATGCAGGCAAATTAATTGTTTTCAAATGGGTTCAATATGGTTTTAACTTTGAGAAATAGTTGTAGGGGAAATTATATTTACAGTTATATGTAGATACTTTAAGATTGCAAAAGGACATTTGTGACAGAGCTAAGGTCTTTCAGGATGGAGAAAAATCAACCATATGTGCAGAAGCTACTTAAAATAATGTTGTTTTTGAATATTCTATTTTACTGAGGCTTTAACCATATATCTTCTTCATTTGCTTACTTTTTTCCTACCTCCCAACTATGTTTTCCTCCATAGCTTGTGTACCTCTCAGTGACTGACCAATATTAGTTTCCACACACTCAACACGTCCAATATCTATCTGCTTCATTTTCTGTCCTTGAAATTTCCCTTCCAGGATCCTCTGTCCTCCTTTTCCAATAAGCCCTTGTTGTTCCATGCCTGCTATATAGGTGTCACCCTTCATACTCCTCCTGTGACAGATCCCGTGTGCTCAGTCTCATTTTTTATCTTTTATGACCTATTCCTTTATGTGGTGGATCTTACCTCCAAATGTTCCCAAGAAAAGCCGTAATGAAAGCACATTTTTTTCCAAATAACTAACTTGAAATGTATTTTTCACATCATTTATTTTTGCTTTTATACTTGGTTTTTGTAATATATTCAGACTTAGAATTCCAGATCAAAAATTATTCTCCTTCAGGGGCACCTCCATGGCTCAGTTGGTAAAGTATCTGACTCTTGATTTCAGCTCGGATCATGATCTATGGTCTTGAGCTCGAGGCCTGCGTAGAGCCCTGTGTCAGACTCTGTGCTAAATGTGGAACCTTCTTAAGATTCTCTTCTCCCTCCCTCTGCCCCTCCCCCTTGCACCCTCTCTCTTTCTCAAAAAATAATTTATTCTCCTTCAGAATTTTGAAGGGTTTGATTATTCTGCTTCTTAGGGTTTCTGTTGAGAAGTCTGATGTCATTCTTATTTCTAATTCTTTGTGACCTGTTCTCAATTTTGGAAGCCTTTACAGTTCTATCTTTATCCCTTCTTGGATGAATTGTATTATACGTCTTCGTGTGGTCTTTTGTTAAAAGCATTCTTACTGGTTACTTGAGACATTTTCTTTGATCGTGGGAAATTTTCTTTAAAAAAGATCTTCTCATCATTATTATCTTATTGGAACTGTTTCTCGTTCATAGTTGGACCTCTTGGGTCCTCTGATTTTTCTGCTTATTCCGCCCCACCTCCCCCCCCCCCCCCACTTCTATTCCCATTTCTTAATGTTTTTGTTTTCCTTTCTGGGAGATTTTCTTATCCTTAACCTCCTACTAGTCCATTGACTTTTTTTTCTTAATTCAGCTAGCATATTTTTAATTTCAAGAGATTTTCCTTGTTCTCTTATAGTTGATATTTTATGGAATCTTGCTTTGTAGTTGAATGTCTTTTAAATATTTCTTTGAAGATATTAATTAGAGATTTTCTTGAGCTTCCTGTATTCTTGAGTTCTGTTTTTTTAAGTTAGACTTGTGTCTGCATTTGTATTAGGCTCTCCCTTTCATATTCCATAGTATACCTACCATTGTGTATTGCTGTGAGAATTGAGTTGAATGTTTCACTCAAAGTCAGTTAATGTTAGTGGCTTAAAGACAGAAGCCCTATAATGCAATTCTGTCTTGACTACATCCATTTGATTCTACTGAGAAGGCAAGGGTTAGGCTAAATGAAAATTTAAGGTACTTTCAACACATAAGAATTCGAAACTGGTGATTATCAGGACTTTGAGTAGATAAATTTTTTTGTATCAGGTATTCACTAATTCCTTTGGCAATATGTTTTTATACCTACTATTATTATAAACTGAAATCAACTTTGATATTGTCAGACTAAATGTATTACCTTCTATTTCTTAAATGTTACATCTTAGTTCTAGTAAACTCAAAAGGCTGAAGAATAGGAATCTAAATTACAAGAGAAACTTATCAATTCTTTGCCATCAACAAATACACCCAGGGTATTAAAGATCTTTTCTGATTATGGTTCACTTGGGAGATGTTAAATTTTCTAGGCAAAAGCAAAGGGACATATTTGAATCTGTATCATATCTTATAGGTAGCTATAAACTCAAATGAACCTAATTTATTTTATGAAACAGAGTCCTATAAATTGTGTATCTTTCTAAATAGATAAAAACCCATACGCACACACTTGCCAATGACTTGTCATACAGTTGCATTAAAATTGATGTAAACACATTCAGCATCCAGAGGAGGCCCCTAATTTATTGGCACAGTGTTCCATTTTTTTTTTTTTCAGATGTATAGGAGCTACGCTGTTGGAATAACAGAGAACCCTTTATAATTTTATAGTCCAAATATATGTGAGGCTATGCACTTTAAAAAATATACCATGGAACATTTCAAATGTATACAAAAGTAGAATTGTTTAATGAGTTCTCAGCTCTAATGATGACCAACACACAGACAAGCCAATCCTGGTTCATCAGTGTTCTTATCTCTCTCTCACACTGGGTTATCTTAAAGCAAATCCAGGATATCCTATGATTTCATTTCAAAATACTTGAGTATCTTTCTTTAAAAGGCAAGAAGTGTTTTTTTTTAAGCATCACCACAATATCTTTATTACACCTAAAAAACTTTATGCTTGAAATCATACTGTCAGTACATGAATTTCTCTGTCTCAACTATTTCCCCTTGGTTTGTTTGATCCAAATAATTTCATATATTGTATTTGGCTTGTATATCTCTTAGATCTCTTTTAATCTAAATTTCTCCTGCCCCCCCCCCTTTTTAAGTCTTATAATTATTTGAAAAGACAACGTTGTTTGTTTTTTGAAAAGACATTTGTTTCCTGGAAGAAAATCATTTTTTTAAAATGTCCTACATTCTAAATTTTTCTGCCTGCTTTCCTATAGTGTTATTTAACGTATTATTCTTCCTCCCCCCCCCCCCTTCCGTGTTTTGTGTAAACTGGGTAGTTGGGATAGGTGTTTGGTGTTTGACTAGATAGAGGCTTTTTTGACCTGAAGAATCTTCACAGATCGGATTATATGTTTCCTATATTGTCCATGTTATACATTTCCTGTTGCATCCTATCACGAGGCCAACCATGTCTGTTTATCTTTTTATGATATTATATTTGATCTCTGGGTTCAGATATTGTCAGCTTGATCCATCCACTACAAAGCTCTCCATCTGCTTTTCTCCTAATAACTTGAGCAGCCACTGTCGATAATTGCCCGTGTCCACCAGAAGGACATCACGTACAAGGTTAAGAGTTTCTGAATTTGGAAAACCTCACTTATTTTCAACTTCCTGCCCCTGACCTATTCTGACATCTTGGTCATTTGTTGTTTCTTTCTTAATGTATAATAGATTTGCCTTCTTTTTTACGGTACCGGTTCCCCAAATACGTTATGTGGAACATACCAAGCACACTGTGAGAAAAGTCCCCCTCAGTTTGGAGGGTGCCACATACTGTTTTTCCCCCTCAGAGATTTATGATACAGGTGAGCCGATTAAAGGTCTGAGGAATCTGTTAAGAAACTTGATTTGCCCACAGTTTCATCAGCTTCCTTGACCACTGTATTTATTCTTCTGTCATTAATACCTGTTAGTATCTTGTTTAGAGAAACACTCTGAAACGCATCCTAAAGAAGAGAGGAAGGCAGAGGCACTTGCCCCATCCTCTCATGGGGCTTGCTAATGTTAAGGTCGTGAGTCCATAATGTTGGCACCTTATGGGGAGAAAGGAGAGCGAGAGCAAATGAAAGTTCATATAACAGACTTGGTTCATCATACCATGTCTTGTGTTAATCTCGTCTTCATTGTATCCGTTGCTTCAATTGTTTTGTTTCTTGTCAACGTTACCTACATAACTCCAGGTGATTCAAATGTTAATTACTGATAAGACAATAAAGTCCAGCTATAACAGTGACAATTTAAAAAATTATAACTGTTTGCTTTTGTATGTTATAAATTTCTTCATGCACACGGACCCCCAGAGCACATTTCTGTTATTTTAGTTCAGGTGCATTACTGTAGATGAGGAGTAGTAAGGAATCCTAACACTAATGGAGACTGTTGGTTTCAGATGCCAACGCCGGGTTCGTTTTCATGCCAGAGGTTCACATGCTGCTTGTGCCTCACTATGGAAAATAGAGTCGAGCAAAATTAGTGACACAGACCAATTTTCCTTTGCTCTGAAGATACCTCAAGTTCTGTACAAGAAATGTTTTCCATTAGAAGAAAAATGCCGTGTATTAATGCTCCTGAGAAAAAATAGTGATCGCCAGTAATGCCATCAGGGAAACGATTTTTTCAATGTTTCACAGTGTAAGCATGAATCAATCATTAAACAGGGACTACAACTTACTCTGCAGACTTGGAACATTAATCAAAATTTTTTTTGAGGTGGAGTTATTCTAGGAAAGTGTGAATTTTGATTTTAGGAACATGCATAAGGGATGTAGTAATCAGAAGCACAAGTCAGAACACTTCATTAAAATAAACAAGAACAGAGCCAAGGCCCAGAAAACACGAAGCTCTGTGTTGTGAGTTTTGTTTGGGAGAATGGAATGGGATGAGACACAAAGGGCTGAGCAAGGCATCATCAATGATCCCGACAGTCGACTCAGTGTGCTTTTTGTAGCACTGGGTGCTGGGTGCCTGGCCATTGGCCATACGTTGAGTTAAATTCTAGATGTCCCCAGTTGATATTTATGATGAAAGTTATACTGGTGCTTTTAAATTTAAATGAAGCTTAAAAATTATCATAATTTAAGATGGTTTTCTATTCAGAAAATCCAGAAAAGGCAAATATTACACTAATTATTTAAACATGATAGACAACTCCTTTTGACTTGTCACAGACTTTTTCTTCCTGACAAGTTACTCTTAAGTCTGCTGTTCTTTGAAGGGAAGATTGCGTGCAGGTTTTGACTGTAAACATTATCTTCTCAATAGGTAGTTTTCCAAATACTGTCCGTTGAAGACTCTATGTTGGCTCAGTCAGATAGGTGTTGTTGAGAAGAATGAAGGTAGAGGGGTGGGGCATCGGTCTGGAAATTACCTTAAAAACATTATCTTAGATGCAACTTAAGATAATACATTTGTATTTCTTGAGCATAAAGCAGTTTAAAAACACATCCATTTGTTGTTCCCTCAGAATATTATTTGGTGAAGCGCTAAGCCAAAGTCCAAAAGTATAAATTCTCATACAGTAGAAGTTCAAGAGGCCAGAAAGGTGATTTCAGTCACGTCCTTCATGAACTGAAGCCCAAACAGGAGAAATGACTTGCCCAAGGTTACGATTTACCTTGTGGTTTATTTAACTCTTGGGTTAGGAGGCGCTTCGTTCATTTTTAATATGGCACATGGTCGCATGGTACACTTTGAGTTTATAGAAAAGAACCACTTATCCAGTTGGCTCAGAAGAATGATGGTGAGCCGACGGAAGGAAGGCTCATTTTGCATCCTACTAGTATCAGCTTTTCAGGTGCTGATTTCTATAGTTGTAAGTCATCCTACACCCCAGATTCTCTTTCCTGATTGTCTAAAATTCCAACAGCAGGTGAGAAGTGTGAAAATGGTCATTTGTAAATGTCTGCCAACAGGTTGCAACTAAGGGCTGAAAACAGGGAGATTTAGGCAACTGTCTGTGGATACGTATCTGTGTGTGGTGTGGGGCATATCGCTTGGTAGCACAGGTGCTTTTTGCCCCCCACTCCAAAATGTGGGTACTTAGAATTTTTTAAAACTTCATTAGCAGGTGGACTTAGACCCCACATTGGACCTATGGAAATTTCTTGTTAAGGGTGAAGTTGTTTGGTGTGAAAATTTTCAGTTAGGTAGAAGAAAACCCTGCACCAAGATTTTATTTCTCTACTATGTTTAGCCAGGCTATGGGGATTCGATGTGTTTCCGCTTCTTCGTCTTTATTTTAAGGTTAGTCATGGTCATTCTGTTTAGTTTCCACAAGTATGGTAAAGATCAAATTGCATCTTTTATGTCAATGGACAGGGAAAGTTGTATTGAGACACTAGATGGAAAGGTTCCTTGTAGTCTGAAGTTTTGTTTCATTATCATAGCATTTGCTTTTTAGTTGACCAAATTAGGATTCCATCAAATTAATATTTCTTTGCTTATTAAAAAAACCAGGTATCCTATTTTTATGTTCAGCAGTTTATAGGGATTTTGATCACAAAACTGGACGATTTTTATTCCTCAAGAATTCTGCTTTCTGAACCAGTGAGGTTTTATTTTAACAAATGTTTTTTCAGTTTAAGATTCCATAATGATCATATTCTCTAGGGTAAAAAGTGTGGAAAAAGGTGACTGACCTTGAGAAGGATACAGTTGTGCTGTGCTCTTTCAGGGTTGAAATGGAATCATAAAATCAGAAATCATGGAACGGTTTCCACTTTCAAAGATGGGTTGCCTGACCTTGCCTAAATAGTTCAGGCAGAAATCAAGGAGAAAATGGAAAGGAAATTGAGTTCACCTTCAGGTGACATACATCCACAACAACCTCCATGAATACATCTGGGATGCCAACATGGGCCTGTCACTTTAGGGTCCAGCAAGCTATTTTTCACCTAGAGATGTTCCTCTGTATTTTTATTTTTATCTGAAAAAGTTGTCATTATATGTCTATACTCCCTTACGCACACACATACATACACATATATACACACACGCACCAATTAAAAACTAACCTCCCCCCCTCCCTCTTTATTCTTGGATCTCTGTCTTCCTGAGCTAGAGCCTACAGTTTAAAAGAATTCTGATATACGTTTGGTATATTGGCTGTTCTTAAGCCTTCTCCTGAAACCATTAACAGGACTTCCCAGATCCCTAGACTCACCACCAGTATTTTGGATTCTTTGCTACGTGTCTCACACCCCCAGGGGAAGGAAACTTACAGGGATTAAGGGCTTGCATTGTGCCGAGCATTGTCACATTTGTCCGCAATCGCCTCCCAACCACCTCATTCAATGCATGGTTGTTCCTTCTCCATGTGGTATTTCTTGTACCCTGGCTGGACCTTCTGTTGGCCAGGGGGCAGGAATACAGTGGCTTACATGAACTGTTCTTTAATCTACGAGCATCTGATAGAGGCAAGTTTTGAGGTGTATATGTGTTAGGTTGTGTAATGCTAAACATGAGTAGTGTAACTGAGAATATTTTTTTTTTTAGAGGTTAAATGGCTTTATTCATTCAATGCCTGGGGGAAGGAGTCGAAAGCGTGAACGTGTGTTGTGACCACAGGCAAGCATACTTTGTCTCCAAATGTGATAAAAGAGCAGAGAGCATTCTAGGTTGATCTGTGTTGCCCTAATAGAGAAATCATTGCGGGGGATCTGTGTTGCCCTAATAGAGAAATCATTGCGGGGGCAGGACGGTTTGTGGTGTTTACCTGATTAAATGAAGGAGGTTCCCAATTTTATAATAATCATTGTATCCGTTTTTTGGAGCTGGGAATGTCTCTCTCGTTCTTAATTTCTTTTTTGCTAAGTGATTCTTCAAAATGTACTTAGGGAGGATAAGTATTAAACATTCAGAGTCTCTTAATGTAACAAAGATGGTCAAGCCGTTTCCATCACCATAAGAAATGGGAATCCTGAGACTCTTGATCGGATGTGCAAGTGGCAGTGGTCCTCTGAGTTCAAATCTAGATTAGTTCTTAATTGTGTGATGTGGGGCAAGGAATTTAAGTAGCCTGAGCTTTCGTTTCCCAAACTGCAAACTGTGGGTTACAACATTTTGAGGCTTAAAAGAGTGATGGCTGTATCAGACCTGGAAAACTTCTTGTGCCCAGAAGTCACGCTTTGCACGGGGGTAGTTAGAAGCATCTTCACTAGTTACGTGTTCAGTAGTTAGTGAGTTCGAGTATTCGAGGTACAGGATTTGGAATCAGGGTTAGTAAAATCAAGTCACGCAAATGTAAAAGAATTTTCTTCTTTGGGCCCCACGGGCATCTAGAGGCCGGGCAGGCCTAAGCTTGGAACAGAGCTATGGAGTACAGCCTGACCTCTTCTTCCCCTCCCCTCTCCCCAGGGTCCCCCTCAGCTTCACAGGCGCACGTCAGCTCCTCCAGGTGACTTGTGTTTATTTTCTGGGGCTCTGGCTGCCCCTCTTCCAGTGGGCCTGCCTCTTACTGGAAGAAGTGATGAACGGACACGTAGCCAAGTGTCCCACGTCCCTGAAGACGGAGCAGCGTGAGGACGTTTTGCTCTTCCCGCCAGGCCTTGCTCCCTGCCTTCCCTACCAGCTAAAGGTCGTTGGCAGGAGGGCAGAAGCCACAAGCATTTTTGTCATTAGAATCCTACCAGTTATGGGTATCCATCTAAATAATAGAGTCTTGGAGTCAAATGTGGCAATGTTTATAATGACCTCTCGTTGATGACTGAAGAAGGAGCGGGTGGGCTTCAGGCTACCCATCTTTCTCTCCTGGGTTTCCACGCATACTCCGCCTTTTGCGCTGTCCGAAGGCGGTCATTTGTGACTTTGCCATATAAGTGAGCCTCAGGAAGGGTGGTCAGTAGAACAAGGGAAGAGAAAATGGTTTGCAGCAACAGCCTTTCTTTTCTTCAGCCCTCTTTGCCTTCCCTTACACCGTGTACTAGAGGGGTTTTAGCAGAAAAAGGGAAAATAGACGATGCCCTGCTGTTGCTAGGTAACCAGAAAAAAGAACCCAGCCGTACTTGATACGGGAACAGTTTTCTCTAGCTAAGTGGTTTGTAGAGTGTTAATTAGATTTGCATAATGGTGAGGCTGGCCGGTCTCCGTCCTTCAACTCCTTTTCCCCCCACCCCTTGCCCACATTAATAAAATCCCAGCCATATTATTTGAGTCTTGAGGTCAGTTCTTGACTTTGAGATATTCTGAGGGGAGGGGCTGTGCAGATGCAAATATAGTTCATCGCCCATAGCTAGAGTATATACCGTATTTCTAAGACCTTGAACCTGTTTTTAAAACATAAGTGGGCACCCTTGTTCCACAGTAGCAGTGTTTTATCTGCCCGCAAATGGTGACAAGTCTTTATTCACTTGACACTCCCTTAGGATTATTTTGTCAGGGTTATTTTTAGCCATAGGAGACATTTGAACGCACACCCAACCACATCTTGATGATACATTGATTGAGTCATTTGATGTGATTGCATTTTGTCCCTTTCTCCTTGGACTCTCGGGTTCTCTCTGTGGCTGAATATATGGGCACTGCATGTCCCAGGCTTAGAGAGCTCTGAGTTACAGTGTCACCTGCCTTGGAGGCCTCTAGCGGATCCTCCTGACCTGTGCTGTCTGTCTGTTGCAGATTTGGACATCTCTCAGACTGAGTTTCCAGCCTCCCAGGACTCACATCCACATGGCTCTCAGCGGCAGACATTCATGGCCGAAGCAAAGCTAAATCTTCAGACATTGACTGGACAAGACCAGGAGACTGGAGATGACGCTGAAGAAAACATTGTTTACCTCTAATTGTATTATTATTTTTCTGAGCAAAACACAACACTGGCATTTGGTGGAGATTTTTTTTTTTTCATTTCCTGATGTTCGTGTGAATGTGTCTAAATTGCTGTAAGAGTAATATTTAATATTTCATGCAAGTTCAGTTTTTGGGCATGGGTCCAAATAAATTATTGAAAGCAGTTCTGTTTGTGTAATCATTAACTTATCACACCTAATTTCAGATTTCTGGAGGAGAAATTAACTTGAATAAGCAGAAATATTTTCAAAGTTGTTGTGACTCTCGAGTAAAATTCCATATTGCATTTTCTGCTGGATCATCTGGTTTTTGAAATGCCTTCCTTGAGATCTAGAAGAAGCAATGTGGACGGAAAGAGTGATATTCATGATGGGCAGACTTTCACAGCCACAGCAGGTGACGATGGAGAGTGGCCTCGGTGGCCCCAAAGGCAGAGGCGGATGTGGGAAAGTCCCTTTCTTGGCTGGTTTTCACGCACTAATTTCTCTCTGGGGAGTCACAGGGGCGGGTCCTAGTGGTGATCTGTTACAGTCACCATGTCACCAACATGTCCTGTCTGGGGGGGACCTGCTCCAACCGGGCAACCGCTCTGCGGTGGACACAGTCTGGACTCTTAGGACCTGGGCCACATGCTTTGCAGACTCACTTTCTTGGTCGTGATGCGGGTTGTTTTTCAAGCCAAGGTTTCTCACTGTACTTCAACAGGGCCTTGAGGCAGAGCCCTAGCCAGTCCATTTTGATGTAAATAGTGAAGTTCAGGTTCACCGTGCTTCTCAAGGTTGGCCCTGTGTCCTCAGGCCCTGAGAGCAAGCACAATTACCGCTCCATAGAAGGACCTCTGCCTTCAAGGACAAAAGCTCTCTGGGCAAGGCTTGCGGCCTGGCCTGTCGGTGCTCTCCCCCAAAGGAACACAGGCACATCCTGATTTCAGAGTGATACAGGTCTCTCGGTAAGAAAAGAAACCAGGAAATATTTTCAGCTCGTTCTTCAGAACTATTTGTATCTGTTTTGCCCAGAGTCAAAAAAATATCTTTCACCTCACTGTTGTGCTTTGGAATTTTAATAGTGTGTAAGATATTAGTAAAATAGACGTTTCACACACCATCACTATCTCCCTTTACTAAAAGTGAAAAGAAAGGAGTACTAAACTCACCCAAATTGCAACACTTGTGAGGAGGGAGCTGTGATAGGAAGGGAAAAAATTAGGGGGCCCCGGGGTGGCTCAGTTGGTTAAGCCTCTGACTCTTGATT
The DNA here is from genome assembly GCF_018350155.1 of Leopardus geoffroyi. Classification (NCBI taxonomy): domain Eukaryota; kingdom Metazoa; phylum Chordata; class Mammalia; order Carnivora; family Felidae; genus Leopardus; species Leopardus geoffroyi. The sequence continues at coordinate 138,423,204 of NC_059326.1, forward strand.
TCGGCTCAGGTTATGGTCTCATGGCTTGTGATTTCGAGGCCCACGACAGGCTCTGTGACAGTGCAGAACCTGCTTGGGATTCTGTCTCCCTCTCTCTCTCTGCCCCTCTCCTGCTTGCTCTCTCTCAAAATAAATCAACTTAAAAAGGAAGGGAAAAAATGTCACCCGGACTCCATTGTTTGGTCAGTTGAATACATCTTTTATATCTTCACATAGGCAAGTCAAATCTTAGTTTAAAAAAAAAAAAAGCCGTTTGGGGGAGTACTCTTTCTGACTCTTGCTGCTTCTGGCCATTTTGGTCACAATCCTAACAGATGAAGAGAGTGGTTTCCAAGAATGGATATAACTTATTACAATTTTTGTCAATCACTTCCCCTCCAGGCTGCGCTCCTAAATTAATCAGACGCATCTTCCCTTCCTAAAGGCATCTAAAGAGAAAAACCTATCTTTCCCCTCTCTCCAACAAAGCCTAGTCCAGAATCGTATATCCCCTGAATATGGAACATATTGATATTTCAGTCTAAATCCTTGCTCTGATAACTATAGATATCTTCTCTTTTCCCCTGACGTTGGATATAGAAATATCCGCATGTGAAAATAGGAATAGATGTTCAGAATCCTCACACGGGTCTTTAAAAATAGGTGTGCTCAGTTGATTTTCAAGCCCTGCACACTTTGGATCTTCATGTAGCTACCCTGGGGAAGTCTTAGTATCTTTTGAGATGACTACATCCCTGGGGTTCTCGTGCCAATTGTCTTACTATTATGACCTTTCATCTGAATAGAAGTTGCAAAGCTTTTGTTGATCGGTTCTTCCTTTTCACTCTGTCCTTACGGTGCCCTGAATTTAGATCTCAATGGAGGTCACTCTGTGCCTCCCCAAGAAACTCACGAATCCTAGGAGAAGACCGCCCTATTTTCCAGCCTCATAAATGAGTTTCTTCTAAAGAACCTACTCTTGCCACCCACCGGCGAGCTTCAAGGAAGCATTCATTCCTTGAGACATGTGCTGCGGAAAGAAAGGCAACCCTGGGGCTCTGTCCTTTGCAGGCTGCGGGAATTAACGTGACTCCCCACTTGTGGTCCAAGCTACTCTGCCTTTCATCAGGACTGCCCAGTTGCTGGAGTCCTGCAACGCTCCCAGCCCACTCACGGTTGGAGCCCTGTCCATTCAGAAAAGGGCCACGGTGTTTGCTGCAGAGGCGGTGGTTGTGGTGTGTGTTGTGGAAAAGGGGGAGCATGATTAAATCCTGGGATGACCGACAAAGGAGGGAAAAGGAGCATGTATCCGTTCCTGGGACCTGGGACCCCCCCCTTTCCTCCTCAGAACCAACCCGAGGTTATCCGTGTCCGCCCACCTCTGTCTCGGTGGGCGAAAGGCACAGCCGCGGAGAGCATGGACTTTGGAGCCAGATCTTCCCCTTGCTGTGTGTCCCGGGTGTGTCACTTCACCTGTCTAGGTCTCAAGTTGCCTCACCTATACAAGAGGGATGATGACCTTATAGAATTGCGAGGCTTGAGTGCTTAATAGACGCGATATGCTTAGAACAGAGCCTGGGGCATAGTTGTTAATAACATACGCTAGTTATTGTTAAATCGTTAAATAATCTTGGAGTGATTTCTAAGCCTGGTGCCAGTCCTCAGGCAGATTGTGCCTGCACAGCCAGAAACCACGAATAGGAAAGTGACGTTCCTGGAGATGGCCAGTCACAAGGCCGGACTAGTTTCCTAATGAGGTTAGCGTTCATCTTACTTGCGTCTCTGAACCTTCGCTCCGTGCAGTTTTTCTTTAGACACTTGACTGCTAGAGGGCAAACAATCTGCTAGGACCAAAATAAAGATGAATTAGGCTGCAAGCTGTTGGAGAAGACAGACACATGAACAGATGTGGAGAAGTCCAGGTAGCTAGGAGACCTCCTAGGAAAAGCCTGTGGGGGGTCAGTAGTATGTGGAGTGGAGGGAGTTGGTTGTCTTAAAGTGGAAGATGCCTAAAGGAAGTCAGAGACGGGGAAAGATGATGTGAGCAAGGAAGCCGACCCAAACAAAAGGCCAGAGACACGAAATAAAAGCCACGAGAGACCCCGGAGCACGCGTTGGGAGGTACTCAAGAGCCAGCTCCTCCCCTATGGCTGAAGGTGTCCAGTGAGAACACCCGTCTACCTTCACCTCTTTCAAACACTCTTGTCCCAGTTGTGAGGAAACACGGAAGTTTCTCTCCCTCACCCCAGGAACTGATTGGGTTCCACACAAAGCCAGGTTCCGGAGGAGTATGCCTCCTCCTTATCCCCTCACCCTTCCACACCCACTTCTACCATAAAAGCAATTGGGTTCTGCCCGACTGAGTATCTGCCTACCAGATGGTAAGACACAAGAAACCAAGAATAAAGGGGGCCGTGCGACCACTTGAAGATGTTTATTGGAGCAGAGGCATCCAGAAGGATGCCCCAGGGTGCTTCTGGGGGATAAACTGACGACGTTCATGAGTCAAAGCAGAGTTAAGTGGAGGGAAAGGGGGCAAGAAGACTCACTTGGCTCTTCTGCTTTGTTTTCTTATCTCCGTTTCATTAAGGTTTTATTTTGTTGTTTTAGTTGGAACATATTCCTCTGTTTCCTCATTTTGCCAGACTCTCTGAATTGGTTTCTACGCATCGGATGAAACAGCCACCTCTCCCCATCTTGAAGGTAGTTGAGAGTTTGCAAAGACCTGTCAGTGTCCCAAAGGGGGTGTCGGCTCCTAGATTCAGGCTGACTGGAAGCCGGGCTCTCAGGCAGCTCGCTCCCACCCTTTGCGTTTGCTGGGCAGTGGGCGCGACTTCTGTAGGTTTTCAAAGAAAGCTAAGTGTTGTGGGTGCTCATCCCTCGGGTATAAGTCTTAAAAGTTGGGGTTGCAGTTGTGAGGCTACAAACCCCTCATTCCTCAGGGAGAGGCTCCAGGTTTTGAGTTTTTCCCACTTGTGTGTTGGCGCATCAGGAGTGGGGATTTGGGCAGGCCTGTGTGTCACAGCCTCTCCTGCCTGCCTCCAATTGACTGTCTTCTCATTTGCCATGTGAACCAACTGCTCAACTGGTTTTCAGAGGGACTCGCTGCAGAGGTGAATGTAGACTTGTGCCTGGGGGAAGAGGTAAGTTCAGGATCTTCCTAGCCGAAGACTCTCCTGTTTTTTTTTCTTTGTCAGCTCTGATGCTGCTCCTCACCCTGCCTTCGTCTACCACTTAGGGCTTTGTGGAGAATGGAAAAGAAAAAAAAATTAAGGATGTAGAGGGGGTACCTGGAAGGAATATTCCAGAATGATGTGGTGATGAACGCCCAGAGTTCACCGTGTTCTTTCCTGATTGCCCCTCATGCACGGATGTCCCTCTGCCAGTGCAAGAGAGGCAGTAAAAAGATACGGCAAAGTCAAATAGGTTCGAGTTCTGCTTACTGAACCCCCCCCCCGCCCCAGGTCCGTGGGGTTGCACAGTGCCAGGGGGCACCATAGAGCACCCATGCTCATGGAATCCCATGTGAGTGAAATCTCTTGGAGTTCTACAATCCTGCAACCTTGCTTCCGAGATCAGTTTGCTTACGTATGAAATGGGGATGATAAGAACAGTCATGCCTTGTAGGCATGTTGCAAGAGCTAAGTGAATTAATGCCAGGACGGTAAATGCCACACAGGGTAGCCAGTCTAGAAGTGATGGCAGTTGTTATATGCTAGTGACAGTGGTCCGGAGAAGGTGAGTTTGGGCATGCTCAGGAACTAAAATAGCTGCGGAAGTATGATTTCAGTTTTTCATAGCCCATTATCCTTTGCACTGAGAGACATCCAAGATCAAAGCCCATGATGATGCTGCACTCAGAGTGACAGCTTCATGATACTTATTGAATGAAGGGAGGAGGGGATCAGGAAGAATCTTTGGAAATCTCAGATCAAAGAGGGGACGGGAATTGAGCTAGAACCCTGATCGCATTTCCATTCCATTTCTTTACCTCTTGCTTGTGAGTTCAAAGCAATCACTTCAAGGTGATGACTGAATATCACTTGGGATGAAGTGATTTGAAGTAACTTGAAGGGGGACCTTGGTTCAGTCGTTCTGTAGAAGCTTCGTGGCTGAGAAACTTCAACGTTGCCATGAATTGAATCCTAGTTGTCTGCCTAAAAGTCAGGAGTTTTAGATACTGCCAGCAGCCAAGAGTCTCATAGAGACTCTTGCCTGAGGACAAAAAATGAGTTTGGTCACATTATAAGATTATACTTTCTCCATTCATTTCAGTAGATACTATAGCTACATTAGAGAACTGGCCCTTATTCCTGGAAGAGCTCCCCCTGCCACATCCCTCAGTGACACCCCCACCCTCCACCCCCAAGCTTCTGGTTCTACTTGGCTCTGTCCCTAGGCAGTCTGGAGATAAGCCGTCCCCAGGGCCAATGTATCCAGGGTCCACAGAGTTTCAGTCACCGGAGAAGGTTTGGGAAGGTCCTCTCCTTGTTCAGAGGCTCAGTTGATTGATCCATTTTATGTCGTAAGAGGGATTTGTCTACTAAAATACATTTTTACTCACATGAGAGTTTGTCTAAGTTCTCGTCTTCTCTCTCCTCAGCTGGTTTTGGGTTGTTTGCCTCTTCAAAGAAGGACGCTGTGAAGGGAAAGAGAGCTAGAACTCCGATAAATGGTTTACTTCTTATTAGCTCCCACGTTAAGCATTTAATGACAGAAGCCAGTATGAACTCAAATGCCATTTGGGCCTGGCTTCATTCTCCTGTGCTCTCTCTATTACTCCTCCCCACCTCCTCCAACACCATGTATAATATCTGAGCAGATTTTCTGGGTAGTTGTCAGTGTTAATTTTTACAGTCTCTGCCATAACAGCTTCGAAGAAACACACACATAAAGTCAGTATCAAGGAGAATTTCTCTGTAGGCCACGGAGCTAAAACAGACTCTCAGAAATGTGCTTGATGTTCCCCTGGGCAGCATTCACGGCCTCCTTGGAAAGCCTTAGTCCACCTCTCTGCTCCCGGCAAGCTGTAATTTGGGGAACAAGTTGGCAGGTACCAGCAAGGGACAACAGGCTTTGAATTAAGCTTCGTAAAGCCAGAAGCTTAGGAAACACACCTTCCGATGAGTTTCTTTTTAACACTTGTGTTTCTTCTAACAGTTTGCCCTGCAAACAATAACTGTACATTCCATCAAGATAACTGGAGCCATTAATCTTCTGTAGCACAGGAGTTTCTGGTACCATGAAGATAGTAACGGGATTTTTTTCGGCAATACTTTGGAAAATGACTGTTATTTTGTATTCCTGGCTTCAGGCAGTTGATTTCCACGATGGTGATGCTGAATGTGATATCATAACTTGGTCTCTCCATGTAAACGCCTTCTATGCAAAGTTCTCATTGGATCAAACCCTGAGATTAACGCAAAATTATTTTGGTAAGGGCCATACTTTGAGCCATTCGCTTCGAAGAAGATTTTTGAATGCAGAGACTGAGCCTGGCGAGCATCGTTGCTATGGAGACCATGTGAGAGTTGGATTAATTAAGGCCTGAACAGATGTTGGGAAGTGTGCGGAATGCACTGTTTTCTGCTAGTAATTAAGGAGAGTACATGTGTACGTGAGAGAGGAGGAAAAAAAAGAGAGACAGTCAGAGGCAACACAGTCAGACAGATAGATGTGCTTGGCCCTGGAGATGTAACATTTCCTCAAGCAAAAGGTACGGCCGGTAACTCTGCTGACACTACTCTTGTTCTCCACCCATGCCAGACAGAATAATTGCTCGAAACGGCCAAGCAGTCCATCCATTATTTCTTGTTGGATCTGATTTATAAGAGGCATAGGAATATACAAAAACATGTCCTCGAGTCGGTGAGTTCAAGTAACCCATCTGGCTGTACACTCAAAAAATCCAACGGGGCTGTACAAATGGGTTTTGAGCGACCTGGCAGGGAAGCCAAGTTTGAAGACTGGGGCTATATTAGCTGTCCAAACTGCCAGGGGTATTGTCATCTGTGAACTGGCAGCCAATAAAGGGGCTGGCTGCCCAGGGCCATGGAGAAATTGCCATGGGAATGCCTTCAAGATTAGAAAGTTAATGCAACATCCATCTAGTTCAGGTTCAATTTGGGGGATATTTGTTTTAGTGTGACATCTGTTGATTTTTAAAACAGTGTATTTCTGTCTTCTCTTGAACAATACTACTGTTAGGTTTAGGTTCGAGTTCAGCAAATCAGGTTCCATTTGAATCCTGTGTAGCGCATCCCCTAATGACCAATGTCCCCATGTTGCCTGCCTCCTCCTGGTCTGCAGGAAGGAGATAATGCATCGAAATTGTGCTAAGACTTTTCTGCTGGGCTATCAGCAGTTTGACTAGGACTGGTAGATTTTGAAGCATTTGTTTGTTTGTTTGTTTGCTTCGGTTTTTTTGTTTTTTGTCTCCCAGCTGTGGAAGGAGCGTTGTCTGAAAATGGGGAATCAGAAAACATCACAGAAGTGCTTTGCTTCCCGGGGGACGGTGTCCTAGCGCTTCAAACTTCAGCCCCTTCCTACCCCCAGACGGTGGAGATGAGTCGGAATGGAAGGAGGTAGTGGGAAACTGCCTGGACTGGGCGGCAGGGAGGGAGAGGGAGAGAGAAGGGCAACGCTGCCCTCTCATGGGACTTTTGCCCAGTCTTGCCGTGCCACTGATGACATCTTGGTTCAGAAGATCAGACACTTTACACCTGTGGGTTATTGTGAGCTATAGAGATAGGGAAGCGGACGGATTGGACCGATGTGAATGTATCATTACCCCAGAGGAAAAAATGCAAGTTTGCAACTTCATTTCTGCATTGCCCTCTCCCCATGTGACCTGTAGTTCCCTCACCCTTAAACTTGATTGCTGAATCTGTTGTGGTTTTCACCTTTCCTCTTCTCTGAGGATTAGCTCCCTTTATCTCCGGGAGGAAAGCACTTCCTGAGGCTAGAGAACTCAAAAGGATTAGTGTTTGCTCTTTGAATCAACTGTAGTCTGTTTCTGTGTCTCTGGTTAGTAATAAGAAAAATCACCCTTTGCAAATAAAATTCTTTTCTATTTTTTTCTTCTCTCCAGCACACATAGCTAGATAAGAGGGAAATATATTCTGGGTAATTTGTTTACTGAAAAAGAAATCGGGGAGTGAGAAGATAACAACCATAGTGGTTTGATGCCTTTGGAAAGACATCTGTTAAGTGCTTTGGTAACAGACCAACAATGGAAACCTTGCAACACATAATAAAAATAGAGGCAGGATAGAAAGTGAATTCAAGAGGAAAATCTACTTTTCCCCCAAATTGACAAACTTTGAAAAAATATCTTATATTTGTTAAATGTTAGTGTGTATTCTTTGTGTGTATACACACATACACTAGCTGTGGTCATTTCTATATACCTGCTCGCTACTTTCCTTCTGTTGTGTCCTTCCCTGTGTTAGTGTGAGGGCACAAGAACCCAACTGCCACCATGCTACGGACACAATCCAGATCCCTGGCAAGCCGTGAAGACAAATAAGAAGCATTGAGACAGAATATACCGTAGTTCTTAGTAAGCCATTGGCCAGTGGTCCAGGATTTAGGTCCTATTATCCATCCATCCAGTATAAACATCTGCCACGCTCAGGACTCTGCTCGATGTGCAACACAAGATATCCTAAGATGCCTGCCCTCTAGCAGATCACCACGTAAGCCAGTGAAGACCTCTACCAGCGGTGAGGGGGCAATATAGTTCAGGCAGCGTCATGAACTGGTCAAATCCCATTAATGAAATGAGCGGCCCCAGCCTATTATTTCAACAGTTTTAGGAGTTGAAGTAAGTGGGGAGACTCCTGAGGGGGAGGTGTGAGGAGAGACTTTGTGGCTGGCAAGTATTTTGGTTTGTTTTTTGTCCCCTGGGAGGGTCTTGAAATGTGTGGTTCAAGCCCATCTCAACGGTACAGAGACAACAGCTTGCCTCAGGAGCTGTTTGGAGATGTTGCCTGTTTGGAGGGTTTTTTGTTGCCACAATAACTGGGAAGAATTACTGGCATTCAGTGGAGAGGAGAAGAGAAGTTAAAAGTCCTGGGTAGGACAGTCCTTCTCCAAAAGCCCACTGAGAAACAAAGATCACGGTCCCGCTGTTTAAGTGTTTTCTTTATTTGCAATGGCATTACCAAGGTGGGAAAGCTTTTAGACCTTTGATACATTAGTGAAAAGTGACTCTGGGGGCGCCTGGGTGGGTCAGTCAGTTAAGCGTCTGACTTCAGCTCAGGTCATGATCTTGCGGTTCGTGAGTTCAAGCCCCGTGTGGGGCTCTGTGCTGACAGCTCAGAGCCTGGAACCTGCTTCAGATTCTTTATCTCCCTCTCTCTCTGCCCCTCTCTGCTTGCACGCTCTCTCTCTCAAAAAGAAATAAACACTAAAAAAAAATTTTTTTTTAAAGTGACTGTATAGATACTTGTAACAAAGAGCATTTTCCCTTTTTTTATTTTTTTTTATTTTTTTTTAAAGGTTTATTTATTTTTGAGACAGAGAGAGACAGAGCATGAACGGGGGAGGGTCAGAGAGAGGGAGACACAGAATCTGAAACAGGCTCCAGGCTCTGAGCGGTCAGCACAGAGCCCGACGCGGGGCTCAAACTCACGGACCGCGAGATCGTGACCTGAGCCAAAGTCGGCCGCTTAACCGACTGAGCCACCCAGGCGCCCCGCATTTTCACTTTTAACCAGACTTCAGATTTTTTAAGGAGAGTATCCCGAAAATTCAGAGAACCTTAGTGTAAATGTTCTTCGAAAATTAATTTCCTTAACATTGTCAATGAAGAGTGATAGACAAGACCAACACAAAACTCAAGTGAAGGAGGCTCTGACATTTTTATAAAACACATTCTAACTTAGGCTGACATTTAAATTAAAAAGCCCAGCAGTACAGCACGGAGCTGATTGATTTGGAGAGCATGGCTATGAGATAATGAGGGCTCTGCCATACTCTTCCTAGTGAGGGGTAATAAATGATCTATTCCTGGCCAAAAGCAGAAGAGCTGACACACTTTCTGTGTTTGAACTGCAGAAATTTGCATTGCATGGAGCCTGAAAGTCATTCAAATAGTGCTTTCCTTTGCTCCTTGTAGCATATTTTCATGCTAATCTTGATAACAGAGAAAAGACCCTGGTTGGCGGTTCATGTGTCAGAGACACTAATGGTTGCTTTTGAAAACTTCCCAACGTGCTTTAGACACAGCAACCTTGCCGAAAAGACGAGCAAAAACTGGTTCCTAAGTGGGTTGATCCTGTCTTGACCCGCCAAATGTGGGAGTTTCAAAAGCTTAGGTCAGAAAGTTCAACCAACCCCTCCTCATCTGGAAATGTGTCCTCTGTTTTGGGGAGTGCTCTTACTTTGTATTGCTGGGAGGCACCATATAATCAGATGGCTGTAAGAGAGCAGTGGCTGGGACTGAATGGTGAGCTCTGGCCCTTCTTGATTGCCACAAAACTCTAGTCCTTTAGTTTTACCCATCAGTACTATGGTCCATCCTCCCGCTGAAGACTGACAGAGACTTGTAGTGGACTTAACTTGATGATCAACCCCAAGATCCTTCTGAATGGAACCACTCTAGGTGACGTTTGTCTGGAAGTCGGGCTGGCAGAGGCCGTCTGGAAGCCCAATAAAAATTAACAGGACAAGAGAAACTTCAGTTTCCTTTCAGAAAAGCGGATGCTCCTTTCATTTGTTACATCAAGATACAAGCACAGGAAGGCTAGCCTAAGAGTCACGTGGAAAAGCACGAAATGTGGTCAGCGGTGAAATTTGTGCTTTTAATCAGGTGCCATCATTCACTGGTCTAAATTAACTTCAGTTATGACCCTTGTTAAAAGGCCTTTGACTCTCAAAAACAAGATATTTTGCCACCAAAGATGACTCTTTGTATTTCCTTGAAAGAAGGTGCTGCTCCTGACATGTAGAAAAACTCATTCCCTTGGGAACCTAGTTTATCAACAAAGGCAAAAAAGAGGGTGAAGCAGAACAGTTCCTTCAGCCCTTGTATCCTCATTGGACATTTTCTAAATTGATCTTTGTGAATAACTCTTGGGGTATTTATCTTAATTTGCTCCTTGGAGAAATATTTAATTATCATTTTTTTTGCCTTAGGTGCTTCTTTTTTTTTTTTTTTAATTTTTCTTTTAACATTTTTTAATTTTTGAGACAGAGAGAGACAGAGCATGAGCTGGGGAGGGGCAGAGAGAGAGGGAGACACAGAATCCGAAACAGGCTCCAGGCTCTGAGCGGTCAGCACAGAGCCCGATGCAGGGCTCGAACTCACGGACTGTGAGATCATGACCCGAGCCGAAGTCGGGTGCTTAACCGACCAAGCCACCCAGGCGCCCCATGCCTTAGGTGCTTCTTAAGTTGGTTGCTGTTACACTGTGTCTGAAAATAAATCCTTTCCTCCTTGATTTTCCCTCTGGAATCCATCGAGAGACTGACTTCCAGGCAGCTTCGTGAAAGACAAGGGTCCATCAACTGTTCCTAAGGAGCTGTAGGAACTCTGCTAATTGCCAGAGGCTCTGCGTGCTGGCTGGCAGTTCTTCGCAGCCCATTGGGCTCGAGTCTCCCACCCTTTGCTCCGACCCTGACTGCAAGGGGAGAAAGGGCTTTGGGGGACTGTGGAGTTCTGACTGCCAGTGACAAGCCCGCTAATGGACCCGTGTGGGCAACATCAGGTCACAAACTAGCATCTAGGAATGGCTGGCGTAACTCCAGTGAGCCCTGCTCATGTAGAGTGTTGGGGTTTATGCTGCCACTGTAGGTATTTTACCTCCAGGACCTTCAGCTGAGTTTATATTGAAGTTCCAAGTACTCCTCCAGGGGGAGCAATCTGAAGGTCCCAAATAAGTATGGCGTACCGAGAAGTAATTTAAGGGTAACTCGTCCCAGACTTGTTAGTTGGGCGCTCAGGGGCTGCGGTGTGCCAGAGAGAATCCCAGCCTTGCAGAAAGACACTGAGCCACGTCACCTTCTCTACTTTATAGAAATAGCTTACGGGGCGCCTGGGTGGCTCAGTCGGTTGGGCGGCCGACTTCGGCTCAGGTCACGATCTCGTGGTCCGTGAGTTCGAGCCCCACGTCGGGCTCTGGGCTGATGGCTCAGAGCCTGGAGCCTGCTTCCAATTCTGTGTCTCCCTCTCGCTCTGTCCCTCCCCCGTTCATGCTCTGTCTCTCTCTGTCTCAAAAATAAATAAAAAAAAAAAAAACGTTAAAAATTTTTTTTAAAAATAAAAAAAAGAAATAGCTTAAATAGGGTACAGGAGTAGAACCAGGGGCCTTAATTCAAGGCGAATGCAAAACAGGGTCTAGAGGAGTGATTATGAGCCTGGGTTCTGGAATCAGACTACACAGGCCCAGGGCTCCTGCATACTACTTATATGACCTCAAGTGAGTTATTGTGTGGCCTTTCTGTGCCTCAGTTTTTCACTTGTCAGCTGAAGATAACAATATTGTCTACCCCATAAGGTTATGTTGAGGTACATATGGAGCTCTTAGAAGGTACACAGAAAATTCTCAGTAAACCTCCATGATTATATTAATAGTCATTATTGGAGCTCACTTTTACATGCTTCGTTTCGGTGATGGTATTCACCGAATCCCCACCACTCCTTTGAAATGACTTTTTCAGAGGTCCCTTGATCTGAGAAGTTGGAAGTGGATTGCAGACCCCTCAATAATTCTTGCCACATCATCAAGAAGTAGAAAGAGAACAGGTATAAGCCACTTTTCCACAGTTGAAAAAGAAAAAAAGGTTCATCTAATAGCACGATTGTCAAAGATGGGGAAATGTTGCTGCATGTGCCTAGGGCATCACTGGCTGGCTGGTTCTCTGGCCTTTTGTAGTCCCTCTTTTTACCAGGGTGTTGAGGTCATGAACTTGGTGACTTCACCTGGGAAGTGCTGATGTCTAATTCACCACCGCCAAGAAGGGAGGAGAAAGGGAAGAGCCTCAAGCTGTCATCGCTTGAGAGAGAATTAAGTATGACCTTTGTGGTTTTCCACTCAGGGACTTCTGCTAGAATCACCCCGGAAACTCACAGAGCAAAAGGGGACAGTATCTGCCATTTCTTTGGTAAAAGCTACCTCCAGCAAGTTGCTCATTTTAGAGGACATCTGACCGTATTGTCTTAGTATATCATGCATGATCAGTAGGGAGGATTGGGACACCGGCTGTCAGATGAACACACAACATGCCCAAGGCTGATTCAGTATCAATCCATTTCCCTGAGCCCAATTAATATAACCCAGAATAGACATAGAGAGAAAGGAGCCATTTTCCAAGGGTTGAGACTTCCGCATGCCTCCTGATTAGGTACCATAGGAATTTCTATTGGTTCTGTCTTCTGACCCAGTGGATTCTCAGGTTCAACTTGTTGGGCCCAGTGTGATATGTTGCTGAATGACACATAGAATCTCCCGAACCTCCTCAGCTAATCCCGCTGGATCCAGGCAAACTGGATCCAGCTCTACTATTCCTCTTGTGCCTCCACTTGTTCCCACAGACTCTATAAAGAAGACCACCTTGAATCCATAGGTCATACACTATGGTTTTATCCATAGGTCGAAAACTTGATTGACTCATTAGTGGAACCCAGTACGTTTTCTTTTTCTTCCTTTCTTTCTTTCTTTTTCTTTCTTTCTTTCTTTCTTTCTTTCTTTCTTTGTCTTCCTTTCTTCCTTTCTTTCTTTCTCTTTCTTTTTCTTTCTTTTCTTTCTTTTCTTTCCCTTCCTTTCTTTCTTTATTTTCTCTTTCTTTCTTCCCCCTTTATCTTTCTTCTTTCTCTTTCTTTCTTTCTTTTCTTTTCCTTTCTTTCTCTCTTTTTCCCCCTTTTCTTTCTTTCTTTCTTTCTTTCCCCTTTTTCTTTCTTTCTTTCCCTTCCTTTCTTCCTTCCTTTCTTTCTTTTCTCTTTCTTTCTTTCTTTCTTTCTTTCTTCCCCTTTTTCTCTCTCTCTTCTTTCTTTCTTTCTTTCTTTCTTTCTTTCTTTCCCCTTTCTCTCTCTCTCTTTCTTTCTTTCCTCTGTCTCTCTCTCTCTTTCTTTCTTTCTTTCCCCTTTTTCTCTTTTCTTTCTTTCTTTCTCTTCCTCCCTCTCTCTCTCTCTCTCTCTCTCTCTCTCTCTCCCCGGTACCTTTTCTTAAACCAGTAATTGTAACAAAATCATTCTCTTATGTTATAGGGTCCAAAGATCTCATTCTCTTAAACTGAAATGAAGTTGTCTCATGGCCCTTGTTACTTCCGCCCACCATGCTCATGTTATGATGGTGTGTACTTAGTTACTTTAACTGCTTCCCTGTTATTCCTGCAGTTTGTTTATGCAGTGTGGGCTGCTCACCCTCCTGGAGCTGATAAACTCTGCTGATCCCAAGGCGGAGAGTGAGCCAAGAGCAGCATCTCAGAAGCCGGAGAGGTGGAGAGCCAGGAAGATGAAAGAGAGGAGTGGGCCTTTGATTTTACCGAAGAAAGTTGGCGTGTTTGTGCAGATTTTTCTATGAGATGACATAACATGATTCCTAGTACCAACATGCCATCTGGCTGCAGTGCTGTTGGTGTCGTTCAGGTTCCCACTGGGAAAAGCAGCCGGCGGACCAGGCTTAGCCAAATGCCTGCAGACATTTCGGCCTCAGCTGCACCCAATGTGTCCCTACTGGCTCTTTGCACCAAGTTCTGAAATTCATCTGTGCATAGAAGGAAATGTTCTCTTTCTGCTTCTGTGTGACCCTTCTGCTGCAAACAATTAATATTCATGAAAGAGAATATTAATTCTTTTCCAAGCTGAAACTCAGAAATCAAAAACAGAGTAAGGGTTGTTTCAAGACCAAGCTAAACCACCTCCTGGATTTGCCTGTGTTGAAACAACTAGCCATCTAACAAAACCGGCCAGTGGCAGACAGGACAGTAAATCCAGGACCTCCAGGCAAGACAATTCCTGGAGTCTGGGTGGGAGATGGGTAAACAGACAAAGGATCTGAGGGCATGCTTCATGTTAATTCCCCTTCCTATAAAAGACTTGGTGCTGGTTCATGCTGGGAGCTAGAATCATTGTGTTAACATGTCACCGGCAGTATTTGTGCAGGAACTGTTATTATCCTCACATTGCTGAGGGGTGGGCTGATGCTCCCAGAGGTTGAGTGATTAGAGCAAGGTCATTCCGTGGTGGAGCCAGGATTAATTCAATCACGGTCTGACTCCAAAGCCTGGGAATGGTTTTCAGCATATTCTCCACTGCCACCTCCGTTAGATGTAGATAAAACATTGTGGGCCCTGTCCACACAGGAACATTTCTTGTATGTCTAAGATGACCTGTCCAGGGGTTGTGCTTAGTGTTTTACCAAAAAATTCAATTCCAAAACGTTTATTATTCCTGAACACTAGGGATAATAAGAGCAGTGACGTATTGAGCATTTACCGGATATGAGACATTATACCAAGTGCCTTAAAATGCATCTAATCATTACCCCATAGTAGGTGTTACTGTCTCCGTTTTATGGAAAAGAAAAGAGGTCTAGAGAAGTCATGTAACCTGTCCAAGCTCCTATGATATAAGCTTGAACCATATGCAAGTGCGATTTTGTGGGTCAAAGCCAATCAAATATAGGTCAGTTTTATTGTAACTAGCAAAATTGGGACTTGAGTCTGGGTCTGCCACTTAACTCATTAGCAAAAGAATGGTCTACGGCATAAAGTTGGGCTCAGTTGTCCTTGGCATCTGATGGAAAATAATGCTTCATATCAGGTAGTAATAAACCATCAGAAGCTATTTGTGGTGGCTTTACAGTGCATGGACCTATACATGCCTGTAGAGTGAACAGACACCAGCATGGTTGGGATGTTGTCTAAGTGGTGGAATTTAAACTCAGCCCTTGGATATCATACCAAATCCCCTTCCCCATCTTTTTGTTGTTTTGTACTTGATTCCATCTGCTTGCCTTCAGCTCTGCCCTGTTACTGTCTCCGATTCCTGTCCTTGGATTCACCTTAAACTTGTGCTTCTCCTGTCATGACTTGTTTTGACCTGACTCCTCCTTTGGATTGGCCCTGGGCCTTAGGTTGCTCCGTGTGACTCATCCCCTCTCTTGGTTCCCACCTCTCACCTCACTCTGGGCCTCTGTACTTTTGCTCTCGATTCAACCCTCTGGGGCTTCTGGCTCTTGCTCTCAGATCTAGCCCTGCCTGGACAGCTATTCACCCTGCGGCTGACCCTGATGTTTCCTTAGTTCCCAGTTTTCCATGCCAGCCACTATTCTCCTCCAGACTCCAGCTGATCCAACTTCCCAGTGTGTGGGTGGGGGAAGGATAGACTTTGAAAGTGTTAGTGATAAGTCTGGAGGAGGAGGGAAAGTTAGCTAGCTCTGTTTAGTTCCCATGAGTAGGAATGAGTTCTTTGGAGAAGAGGCAATTCTAGCAAAAGCCATCATCAGAAGCTGGTGGCTGTGGTTTCAGGGAAGGGACAACCATGGTGAAAAAGTATGGTCGTCGGTGGGAAAAGGTGAAAAACAAACAAACAGGGGAATTAGGTTCTGTTGGCGACCCAAGTATGCAGATCACTTAAAAGTTTAGTTCTCAGAGGAAATTACTGACCAGGCAAAAGAAACAAGCAGGTGATGCCCCTAAGGAAAGAGGCAGAAGGAGGAGGAAGCTGATTCTGGCAGTTTTCATAAAAAAGGAAGATGCATTACATCTTCCTTTTCTCTGAGCAAAAGTGGAACTTGCCTTCCTCCTGGTGAGCCCAGGCATTTGGCTTCATCTCTGCAGGTCAACTCATTAAAGGGGCGGAAGTTTTTTAAAGACCTGGGAACAAGCACCCCAAAGGAAAGTGATGCCGAAAGATATCAGCTGAGGGAAACCAATCAACTTTATTGGAAAATGAGAAGGACCACAGGAGCTACACTGGGGACGATTGGGAGGTGGCGACCAGGACATCACAAAGTGCTGTGTCAACTTAACACAGGGCTTCTTTAATCCCTGGCCATTCGAAGACTAGGCAGTTGATCGTCCCCATGCTTCAAGACAAATACCTCAAGAACAGCTGTTCCCCTACAGTTGGATCATTCTTGCCTTCTCTGAAGAGACAACCAAACGGACGGGTGTGGGCACATAACTGGGGCATGGCAGTGAAAGGACACTGTGGGGATAACAGGAGTTAGAAATTTTAACTGGGTGTGACGGGGCCCAGAGAGGAACCAGGAACAGAATGTGAGCTCCAGAGGGTTAGAACCCCTCCATTTCTAAAGCAATTTTTTTTTTTTAAATATTTTTTTTTTTTCAACGTTTATTTATTTTTGGGACAGAGAGAGACAGAGCATGAACGGGGGAGGGGCAGAGAGAGAGGGAGACACAGAATCGGAAACAGGCTCCAGGCTCTGAGCCATCAGCCCAGAGCCTGACGCGGGGCTCGAACTCCCGGACCGCGAGATCGTGACCTGGCTGAAGTCGGACGCTTAACCGACTGCGCCACCCAGGCGCCCCAAGAACCCCTCCATTTCTAAACTGATATCCTTCTGGGGCCGGGCCACTTCCTCCGAGCAGGACTGACAGGGTTTCCGTGGGCCTGACTCTCCGGGAGAGATCGCAGGGTGACCTGGTCACTTCGGTGAGCCTGAGAACATTGACCAGTGATCTAGGAAATGAGCTTTGGAGGCAGATGCCTGGGTTTAAATCCCAATCCGACCACTTTCTATCGCTTAAACAAGTCTCTTTATCTGCTGTCATTAGTGGTAAAAATGGGAAAGTGATAGTTACCTCATAGGGTTAAATAAGAGCACGTACGTATGTAAGATGTTTAGCAGAGGGCTTAATTCGTACAAAATATTGAAAAAATGGTATGTGATGTGATAGGGAGGATGATGCTGATTCTTAGTTTGAGAGTCAGGGCTGAGAGAAAAAAAAAAAAAACAAACCAACAACAATACTTTAGTTCTTAGCCTCAGAAACCTTTGCTTCTCTATATGTAACCTTTCAAGCTCCAGGCGCTCTTCAAAAACCTTGTTTTCCTGCAGATACTGGGTCTCAGACTGCATTCACAGATGCAGACAAGATGGTCATTTCTTCTTTCTCACGTGGCCTCCAGAGCAATGTTCTCTCCCTCTCTGTCTTTCCCACTCCTGGGGCAGGTGGTGCTGCCCGTGCTGACCAGGAACACCTGAGAGAAGGCATTTGCTTAAGGGTCATCCAGTCTTCCCTTTGAGCTGGAGGAGAAAGCACGCCTTCTGACAAAGCGATATGACAACCACCAAGTGCAAAGTAGGTCTATGTTATTTCCTGTTGGGGCATCAAACACTATATAATGCCTGCCTATTAGATAGCAGGGTTGTTGGGGCACCTGGGTGGCTCAGTCGGTTAAGCGTCCGACTTTGGCTCAGGTCCGTGAGTTTGAGCCCCGTGTCAGGCTCTGTGCTGACAGCTCAGAGTTTGGAGTCTGCTTCAGAACCTGTGTCTTCCTCTCTCTCTGCCCCTCCCCCGTTCACGCTCTGTCTCTCTCTGTCTCAAAAATAAATAAACATTTCTAAAAAATTAAAAAAAAAAAAGATAGCGGGGTTGTTGAACAGAAGAGTGATTTAGAAGGGCCTGATGTTGAGACTGTTGCTCGATCCTTCTTTAGTAGAAAATATTTAGTTTCCATTTACTGGAAGTGATACATCTCAGTACTGGGGTTGAGTTCCACCACAGTCATTAAAACAGGCTTGAGTGTTCCACATGCTTGTGGTTAATGAGTGTTACACTTTGGTTGCTCTCTTTTCTGTCTTGTAATGTCCAGTCCTGCCGGTGTTGTATGTGCAAGGGAGGGGGCTGAGAGTGCTTTGGCCGCAATTTGTATCAGCATCAAATTGACTTAAGGACTTAGCGTGGGTCAATAAATATCCTTGTGCATGTTTATTTCATTCTGTGTTCAAGTATGGTAATATTGACAGCGTGACTCAAAATGAATTATAATTTTAAAAGGATGGTTATGTTGTGAACATCGATTATTTTCTTGTGTTTTTACAAACTGAACATATACACATAACTTGGTATATATCAATACAACATAGTCACTCTCTCCAGATGATTAGTCCTCCACGGTAAGAATTTTCCAGATAACTGAAACTTACTAAAAACATATTTGTTTTAATCATTTAAATGAAAAATCTTTTTTTTAAGCATAAAACCTATTTCTTTGACTTCTTCCTGTGATTCTCAACACAACCTAACCTTTTCTTGATAAATCAGAGGGTTAAACATCATCGTCCTTGTACTGATTGAAAATGGGCCTAAGTGTTACCGAGGTCCCTTCATTACTTGGCAACATCTTTGGAATTCTCATTTTTAGAATATTCCTTATACCCTCCCTTGCTGTCGTTGTGTTGATGTAACTTCCTGCTTCTACCAGTGGGCCTGCTTCTTTGCTTCCTCCTTAAATCAGCTGTTCCTACTCAGAATGGGATGGAGAGACCAGATAACTAATCTTAGGGAACTTTTAAGTAAAGCAAGAGTAAATAGACTCTGAGTGGGGCCTTCTTAGGAATAAAACACTTACATTTCAGTACATGGACTTTGTGAAATCCCTTTTGACTATTCCTCTAGCTTTTTGTGCTTGTTTTGGTGTTTTCCTGAAATATTCTAGGTAGGAGAAGTTGCAAGAAGTCTGACTTGTAGGTAATTGAGATGTCGCTGTAATCTTGAGAAAGCGATCTATCACATTAGCTTGGGTGGCTGTGTGTCTGTCAACTCTGACAGCAAAGGGTGCAATATTCCTCATCAGTCCTGCCCATTTGAATCCCTCCCCCGGTTCCCCTAAGGGTATAACTTTGATGTCAACCACATGGTAGTCTGTTATACATAGTAGACCCCTGGAATTCACCAGAGATCTATTCTAAGGCATTAGCAAATCCTCAAAATTGCAAATATTTTTTTTTTATTTTTATTTAAAAAAAAATTTTTTTTCAACGTTTATTTATTTTTGGGACAGAGAGAGACAGAGCATGAACGGGGGAGGGGCAGAGAGAGAGGGAGACACAGAATCGGAAACAGGCTCCAGGCTCTGAGCCATCAGCCCAGAGCCTGACGCGGGGCTCGAACTCACGGACCGCGAGATCGTGACCTGGCTGAAGTCGGACGCTTAACCGACTGCGCCACCCAGGCGCCCCCCAAATTGCAAATATTATTATTACATAAGAGTCTCACCCACCCAATGCAATAAAATGTGGTAGAAAAATGTACGTGTTTCTTTAGACCTTTAATGACTCTACATATAGGACTTGAGTTGCTTATAAAATCTGGTTTGCTTCCCTTTGGGGGCCATTTCTTAAAAAATAAACTAACTTTATTTTTTATTTTTTTAAATGTTTATTCATTTTTGAGAGAGAGAGTGAAAGGGCGGGGTGGAGGGGAGGCGCAGAGAGAGAGGGAGATACGGAATCTGTAGTAGGCTCCCAGCTTCGAGCTGTCAGCCCAGAGCCGGACGTGGGGCTCCAACCCACCAACTGTGAGATCATGACCTGAGCCGAAGTGGGACACTTAACTGACCGAGCCACCCAGGTGCCCCAAAAAAGAAACAAACTTATTAATTCACCATCATGACTGCATGGGCTGTGACGGAGAGAACTGAAACCCTGTTTTGGGGTAGATGCTTTGGATTATGCTGCTATTGAACAGTCAGCTAAGTGATTCTTTACACATACCAGGCTCCCACATAGAATGATTCACGTTTGCACTTGGAAAAATATAATCGGTCATAGACCAAGGACGGCAATCTCAGATGCATGCAGGACCAGGTAAATGAGCGATTATATTTACATTCATGAATGCGCTCTGTTGGCATTCCCATTCTTGTCTATTCTAAACATAGCTTTCTGGATAGCACTTAGGGCAATTACCTCGAAGGGCTCTCTCACATGATATTCTAACCCCCTTCTCCCTTGTCTTTCTAACCTCTAGAGGCTGAAACTTGATTTGCCAGTTTCCTTGCAACTCAGAGTAGACATGTGACAGAGTCCTGGCCAATGGGACACAAGCAGAAGTCTGTGGGAGGCTTGCCTTTTGCCCTTTCTCCTTTTTTCTACCTGAAATGTGCAAAATGCTTTCCACCCATGAACATGAAAACTACACAAGAATGGTAAAACAGGAAGATGAAAGGTGTCTGTGACTCTGACAGCTTTGTGGGGCACTAACCTTCCTACTTTAAGCTAGCGTTTTTTGAGTTTATATCGTTTGCAGTTGAATGTATTCTTCACTGGTTTGCAGATCATAGTTTTCACCATGTTTTATTTCATAATGGAACATTAAGCTGCATTCTTTCACTCAGACATGCTTTTTCCTGTTACACACACAGTCATAGACTTCCTTTATGCAAGAAATGTTCCCCCATCTTTAAAACACAAAACAAAATATACCTCTCAGTCTATTTTTCTTTTCTGTTGTTTGAAAAAAATAATTTTAGCATTTTTTTTAAGTGGAAAGATAAATAAATGTTAGCTGCTGACCTCTGGGTAAATGCTGGGAAAAAAAGTAGGAAATGATGAGGACTGTGGAAAAATGGACGACTCACCCTCCATCTAAAGGGATCTTTGAAATGGGAATATGGATCCAGCATTTCCTATATTTTCCAAAAGAGAAACATATTTCATTTTTTAAGAGAATCTAGAAATACATTTGTGATAGGTCTTATTTTTACAAATTTGTTGGCAGCTAATTTATGAATTTTTAAACGCTCTGTGAGACAACATTGTGTAGGATAAGCTATACATGTATGCCTGAACAATTTGGCTGGATGCCAGTTTGTATCTTGTATTATGGGGGAAGCTCACTAAAACTGCACACTGGAGAACACCAAGAGTCTGTCATGCTAACTTCTATTATTTGCTATTATTTCACAAAGATAAAATCTTATCTTTTCAACTCAATCGGAGGCAACCCGAAAGAAAGGAACAGCCTATATTTTTTCATATTCCTTAAGGTATCTTCCCTGTGGCTCTCTGGTGGGTCTTGGCAGGATATTTTCAAAGAAACATGATACCCCGGTGCCCAACGCTGACATGCCTTTATAGAGTGTTAACAGAGGGCACAACACCGTGAGAAACACAAAAGAGTGTGGGAAAAAACAAAAAGAAATAGAAGAAACTGTGGTAAATCCCTCCGCTCTAATGGAAGAGACCACACTCATGTGACCTAGTGATTCATGAGGAATGGCAACCACAGACTCAACCCGGGACAGGGGGCGTTGCACAAATTGCATACATAGATCCTGAAAAAAACAGAAAAACAAAAAACAAAGAACAAAAACAGAGTTTATTGAGGAATGGGACACCTCTTTCCTAAAAGAATCTGAAAACGGAATGTCTTTTCTTAGACACAGTGAAAAATCATCTCTGCACGAATTGTTTATTTGTATACACATAGCGTGTTTCATGACAGGTTAGGTGAAAATGGAAAATGTGAATGCTGAGAATATGCCAGATATGTTTGTTAAACATTAAAGTGATTTCTATGGTAATGAATGCATGCTTACCGAGCTGTGAACATTGCGAGTAAGATAAATTACCAAGTACCTTGGTGCGTTTAACAACTCTGGGATGTTATCGGGGCTGGGAAATTAAATTTAATGTTGCACATAGAACATCCAGCCAAGCCCCCAAAGAATGTGGAACGAAAGCTAAGGGAGCCACGCGTCTTTAGAAAAATCCCCAAACTTGACCAACAACATGTGCTTGCTTGATTCCTCAAGTTTCAGCAGGCAGAGAGCCAAATTTTCTGAATTCATGTCATACCTGTGATGGTTTCCAAAACTAATAGCTCTTGCTTTTGTTTGGATGATATTGTCATGGATGATGTTATGACAAGAATAATGAGATGGGGCGAAAGCCAGAAAGGGACAGGGCAGCTGTTGGAAGTCCAGAGTGGCGTTCGGCTGACCTCATCGGTAGGAAAGGTAAATAAAAGATTTGTGAGGTTCTTGTAGGTGGACCTATCTGGGCTGGGTGCTATGGAGGGGGCCCAGAGAAACATAAGGGATCTGTTTTTGTGCCCACCCAAGGTGCCTACAGCTCAGGCCCTTTAAAAATTCAGAAGATTTGCTATGGAGGCAGATGCCTAGCTCAGATCTTGTCTCTGTGACATCATGTATTAGGCTGTATGACCTTGGGCATATTAAACTTTTGAGCCTAAACTCAGTGTCCTCATCTGCAGTATGGGGCCAGTACCTCTTACTTTAGAGGATTGTTAGGAGGGCTCAGGGAGGCCCAGAGCTTAGTTGCCCGGTACTGAATCCCCCCCACGTTACAGGCTGGCTGGTGTCTCGGTGTTACCACAGCTCAGCATTATGCAAAAGACCGTGTGAATTAAAGATGGTTCCTCCACAGTAGCCTTATTATCCAGCTAGATTGATATAAATCACATTTGGCCCAAAGGGTACCTTGACTGGTGAAGACACGCCTGATGGAGACCCTGGTGGGTCCAAAGCACGCTGTGGCCTGAAGTGGTTTTGTGTTTTTGGAGCCTAACACTGCATCTGCCCCTGGGTAATGCGTGTTAACAGATGGTGCCCCTGGAAATTTAGACTAGAACCGATTAGGAGGGATGTCGCCAGAGCCCCCAGACCCCTGAGTCCTAGAAGTGTGTAGTTGAGCGTGATTAAACACCATACAGTCTGAACACCTTATTTTATGGAGGAAGACATCTGCTCTCCTCTGCTTATGCTCCATCACTCACGGCGGAGACTGCTGGCAGGAGCCGCAGCCTGGGGAGTGGTTGGCTCATGTTGCACATCTTTAAGAACAGTTCTTCCTCGGCCCAAACCCTCCACTTCCACCTCTGCCACCTGGCATTTCCCTTGCTACTACTCTGTCATGCAACTCCAGTTCCCACTGAGGGCAGAGCAGAGGAAATGAGAGACGGTGGGCTTTGTGCCGGGTTGAGCTGTTCCCTCGGGGTAGCGTAGCTGCCCATGAAGCCTGGGATGGGGTTGATAAGATTGAGGCCAGAGGTAGACTGATCAACCAAGGTAATTTCTCTCGGATGTTACTGACAATACTGAGGCCCAGGGCTTAAAGACGATCGAACAAGCAAACAACAAAGTCAACCTCCTTTAAGAGGGTGGGGAGAATGTGCGTGCAAGCTGGTGTTTCCTTTGGGATCGAGAGAAGCACATGAAACCGTTAGTTGTCTTATTTGAGTCTGTGCCTCTCTAGCCTCTCGGTGCTTTCTAGAAAACAATTATGTCAGAAAATTTCATTAATTTTATGTCTTTGGGTAATTCCCTGACTGTAATTGGTTTTGAGAGTGTGGTGATTGCAGAGCCGCTGTGGGTAAGCGCACAAATGAAAACAGCCTTTTCTCACTGTGATGAAATGTAATTGAATGATGACTCCAATTTTTAATAACCCCAGAACATTAATGCGCTGGGAATGCAACTATTGCTATTGGTTACAAGATAGCACATTACCCAAGCATGCATGAAGCCCCATGGTGATGGAAAATGGAGACCATTGCATTTGCCCAGAAATGACAACAACAGTAATAACAACAGCTTATAATCTACTGAGCGCTAGGTACCGTTGTAAAAATTTTTGTGTTTACTCATTGAATCCTCACAGCAGTCCTTCAAGGTAGGTGCTATTGTAATCTGTTTTGTAAATGTGGAACCCAAGGCCCAGAGAAATTGGAAAATTTACCTGACTTTCCATAGCTACGATACGGCGAAGCCAGTCAGAGAAATATTGCCAGCCCCCGCCCTCTGCAATGATCATATATGATCATCATGTTGGTTTCCTACCCACTCTCTTAACCAGTTGGATGTTTATCTGGCTTTCCTCCCTTTCCATACACTTCCCATGTGTTAGGTTGTACCATACGAAATTAGTATTTTTACAAGTAAGATCATTGACTATTCCAGTTTCAGATAGTTAAACCTAATATGCCATGGTCCAGTGGTCATTCCTAGTTAATCTAATGAAGACACTAGGCACATTCCATTTTCCTGATCATGGTCATCTATTCAGGAGGAAGGCACATGATCAATGTAATCCAATTAAGACAGATCTCAGGACTCTTGCCTACAGTGTTGGGATGGACATTGTTATGTGTAGATATAAGGTCCAGAACTCTTACAGCCATCTGGATAATAGCTTAACAATAGAAACTACCCATGGAGATTCCATATCCATAGTCGAGGGAAGCACGAAATGTAGACCCAGGACGCTGTTTGGGCCACACCTGATCGCTGATCTCCCTACCTCTTCATTTAGATGAGCCCATCAGTCCTCTTTTTTACAAGGCAACTGAGTTGGCAGCTGAGATGACTTTTGTTCCCAGCTGTAGTTCGGTCCTTTTTGAGTGGAAATTACCTTTTGCGTTTGACATAAATGGCAGTGAATCCAGATGAGAGGGAGTCTCCCACATGTCACATGCATGGGCGAAGGAGGCCTCCCACTGAATTCCAACAGAGCCCCCACGGGCCCATTTAGTTTCCAAATGTTCGCTTCTTGCCCCAGAGTGTTTTGGAGGGGGCGACCTCCTTTCAGGTCAGGCATGCTTGCTTATCAGTCTGCAAAATGAGGTGTCACTCTCCACGAAAGAGGGTGGAGTGTCGTTAAGCTATCTCCAGCTCAGGCTTGGAACCTCCCTCCAGGAATTGTGTTTTCCCAGCCAATGGTCAGTCACCCGTGCCGAACAAAGTGGCTCATGTAGACTCAGAGAGTTGCCAATAAGATAAGAAACTGCTATCAGATTTCACCCTTGGAAGTTCTTCCTCCCTTTTTTTTCAGTTTAGGATTGATTCATCTTGAGTTTCAAGATAGGAGAAGGTGGGGGTCACGAGGAAATTTATAGGGCTACTTCCCAGGGCAGTTTCCAATGTTTAGCCATAAATATTTTCAAAAGGGATAAAAGAAGTCACTCTATCACTACCAGCCTGCACTCACATGGGCCCTGAGAAGGAGCAAAGCTGCCAGCAAGGGAGTATGGGAAGGCAACCTAACACTTTTCTTTCCTGTTTGCCCCCAGGGACGGAGGGAGGTGGGCGGATGGCTGCTGTTGAAAGTGTGGAGCACAACCCCCGCCCTCCCAATTTGTACTTAATCTCTCTAGACATGTATGTTCTTTCATTGCCAGGCCCGGATCCATGACAATCATTTCCATTTTCTCCCCATCTCCCTAGCAGTGCGCAACAAAGGAAAGACTTTCTGAGAGCCCATGAAATGTTTTTATTGAAACCCTGTTCTCCAGGGAGAGATTGAG
The DNA here is from genome assembly GCF_018350155.1 of Leopardus geoffroyi. Lineage (NCBI taxonomy): Eukaryota > Metazoa > Chordata > Mammalia > Carnivora > Felidae > Leopardus > Leopardus geoffroyi. The sequence goes on from NC_059326.1 coordinate 138,448,425, forward strand.
GAAGCGATTTAAGCAACCTTATTACAAAATAAAAATGTATCCTCCTACTCCATGACAGGAAATGCGAGAAAGAGAGACAAGCCCATAAAAAAAAGCACTATGGAAAAAAGAAAGTTTGCAAAAAGACTGGAACAAAAGAGAGATGTTAAGCAATTACGGGCCCAAGAAGCAAAAACAGCATGAGACTCAAAAAGGAATTTTTTTTTTTTTTTTGAGTCTACACACAATACTGCATCATGCGGGACGCTGTTTAGGACAGTACGCATTACATTTCAAATTTTCTAATTAAAAAGATTCATCAAGCTGTGTATAATAGCTTAGGGGACTCCCTTATCTTTTTTTTTTTTTTTAATTTTTTTTTTTAACGTTTATTTATTTTTGGGACAGAGAGAGACAGAGCATGAACGGGGGAGGGGCAGAGAGAGAGGGAGACACGGAATCGGAAACAGGCTCCAGGCTCTGAGCCATCAGCCCAGAGCCCGACGCGGGGCTCGAACTCCCGGACCGCGAGATCGTGACCTGGCTGAAGTTGGACGCTTAACCGACTGCACCACCCAGGTGCCCCTCCCTTATCTTTAACATTATACCTTAGTGGGGGTGCTCCTGATGTCCTACTGCTGACGGTGTTTAGGAGAGCGTTTGGCAAAACCACCAGAAAGCTTTCAGGTGCGTCATATTTTGTTTGCATAACACTTTAAGTTATGTTATACTATAATTTAGTGGCATCTAAATAAATCTGCTCATTAATGAGGCTGATTAAAAAACAGACAAAACATAACGTGGCTACGTCTCCAGACTGACTGTTGACCACTTCCTACCCTGCCAGCCCCTAGTTTGGCTGAAGATTCCGATGTGGAAGCGAACAGGAAGTGTGCCCTGCTGGGCTTTTTTTTTTTTTTTTTTTTTTTTTTTAAGGTCTGCTTGGCTTGGACATTTGTTAGTGATGGCTAATCTCTCTCTCACTAGATCCTCTAGGCATTTCAGAACCCGTGGATTTAGTGAAGGTTTCACAGGATAAGTGCCTCCTGTATTTTGGGCACAGCTGCTTGGGGCTTCCGCCCTGCAGCGGGCTGGGCTAGGAGTAAACGCTTCGAATTTGCAGGTGCAGCATGTAAGGGCGCATTCACTTTCCAAGAAACCCTTGTGCCGGGATTGGTTTCCTTCTTCTGCTTTAGGAAGGCTGCTAAGCACCTTTTCCTCCTGTGAGGAGCGGGGGTTGAAGGTGAAGTGGGGAGACATGCCTCTCCTTCTGCCCCTCTTCGTGTCCACCTGCTGGAAATGGAACTTGTATCAGGGAGTAGTGGTCACAGGGCAGGTGAAGGATTAAGGCCCCTTGCTGGGTTGGTTGGGGAGGGAGGGATTGGTAGGGGCAGGCGGGGGGGGGGGGAGAGGGGTAAATAGATACGGAGTGGGGGGAGGTGTGGGTGGGTTGCATAGGGAGGGGTGGTAGAGTGGAAGGTGAGAATATGAGTACTATTGGGTGATCTAAATGGCCCAATTTCTCTCTCAAGAAGCTTTCAGGCTTTTAGGAGGAAGAAGGCTGCCTGCAATATTACTCCTGCAGGCATGTTTGAGTCAGAAAGAGCCTGAATTTTAAAAATAAAAACTGCTGCCTTGCTTAATATATTCACTCTTCTAACAAGCCACCAAGCAGCTATTGTACGCTCCCAGGCCAACGGACATATATCTTGCTGAGACACATACATCCAAAGTCAGGATATTGTCTGGGAAACTTGAGACCGCAGCTTGTGCAGAAGCCGCCATCACTGCATAATTCCTTCCAGAAGAATAGAAACCCAGGCACAAGGCAGGGGCGCAGAGTCCCCAAAGGACACGTTGCCATTTATTTTCAGTGTGATTACTTTTCATTGCACACTGTGCAAGGGACGCTTTTGAATGCTATCTTAGTTGCTTTTCATGTCCCTTCATTTACTGCACCCCAAGAGACAGTCAAAGTCTCCAGGCCACACTCTGCAATAAAAACTCAGCAAGTTTGAAGGATACAGCGTGAAGCTTCCCAGACGGCCAGGAAGTTCTGCTGACGGTACTAAAATTCAGGAGCTTCATCTAGCATCCCAGGCAGGTGTGTTTATTCAGCAAAGGGGAAGCTGGAAATGTTTCCTTTGGGGATGGCTTCTCTTCTTCCTGTGCTCTAAGAGCTGGTGTATGTTCCTCCTGGACTGCCTTGATCCCTGATTTGCCACTTCTGGATCTCAGACCAGTCTCTGGGGCTTTGTTTGGATTCTGGAGTTTACATGTCTCAGGATCTTTTGTACTGTTATGGGCAAGGATGAGCCCTTTCAGCAGGGGCCGAGGGCCCTTTATGAACTGTGATCGAATATCAAAATCCTTCTCCACTCAGGGCTTTTCTTGGACTGTCCTTGAGTGCCCGATGACCCAAAACAGCCATGCATTGGTTCCTGATCAGTAAGTGCGAGACACCCTCTAAATGTATTCATCACAAAATAGTATGTTTCCTCACCAAAATAAACTCGTGGACCCAATCACAGATGAAGTGGTCCAGATGTTTACTCCTCCTAACTGCATGTTGCTGCAGGTACTCTCCTTTTTTCAAGAATTTCTGAATTCCTGGGGTGCCTGGGTGGCTCAGTCAGTGAAGCGTCTGACTTTGGCTCAGGTCACGATCTCGCGGTCCATGAGTTCGAGCCCCGCGTCGGGCTCTGGGCTGACGGCTCAGAGCCTGGAGCCTGCTTCCGATTCTGTGTCTCCCTCTCTCTCTGCCCCTTCCCCGTTCATGCTCTGTCTCTCTCTGTCTCAAAAATAAATAAAACGTTAAAAAAAAATAAAAGAATTTCTGAATTCTAGGTCAAGGTCACTTTGGTGTATTTTGGAAAGTGTCTCAGTTGTACCAAAATCAGTGGTTCCTAAAACTTCCAAGTATTATAATCACCTGGAGGACTTTTTAGCGGATCTTGCTGGACCCCCTCTCCCAGAGTTTGATCTTGGTTGGGGCCCAAGGATTTGCGCTTCTAGCTAGTTCCTGGGTTGGATGGGATCCTCTTAAAAGTCGTCTCCTTCCTGGGACCTCAGAGTGGGACATTAGTTTAGAAGTTGGGATGTTACAGACGTAATTAGTTAAGATGAGGGTGTACTGGGGTCGGGTGGACCATGAACTCAATGTGGTTGGTATTCTTGTAAGAAAAGAAGAGCCCCAGAGACTGAGACACGGGAGAGGAAGCCACGTGACAACAGAGGCAGAGATTGGAGCAATGAGTCTCCAAGACAAGGACCGTCAGTAGTTGGCAGGCATCACCACAAATTAAGAGAAAGCCATGGAACAGATCTTCCCCTAGTACTTTCAGAGAGAGCGTGGTCCTGCTTCTACCTTGATTTTGGACTTCTAGCCTCTAGAACTATGAGAGAGTAAATTTGTGTTGTTTTCAGCCGCCGGTTTGTGATTATCCATCTTGGCAGCCCCTTGGAAATGAGTCCCAGAGATGCTGATGTCGCTGGCCCTGGAATCACACTTTGAGAAACATCGATCAAAATTAGGTCCTCTCTGTCGTCAACTCCCAGTTCTCTTTACGATGTCCACCATAGTCTGTTTCTGATACTTGCATCTGCCAGCGCCTGCTTAATTCACTAAGAAGAATTTTCACCAGCTCTTGGTTCCCTAATCCTTCTCTGTTTCTTGTTCCTGATCTTTCCACCCCCGTATAATCTGTGGAGCTCTCTTTAGCTAGATTGCGGTAAAAAAGGATCTCTGACCTGCTCTCCTGATAGAGAATTGTGGCTCCTGAGGTTGGGTGTTCACACACTCTTGTAAGAAAGGGGTGTCGGTAGCAAGAAGCCGTTTCAAGAGACTTCAGGGAACCAGAGAGATGGGGTGGGAGCGAGGGGATTTGGGCCTCAGGAAGACAAGCATTAAGAGGGATTTATCTGTCTTCAAATATATGAAGTGTCGCTGTGCATAGGATGCAGACAGCCTGCTTCCCCCTGCCCCCACCCCATCCTAGAAGGGCCAAAGGAAAGCAGGCTTAGGAAGGAGGACTTCCAGTGGATAGAAAGAATTTTCTCAGGTTGAAGGTTTTAAGTCGTTGGAATGTCAAGGGAGAAGTTCAAGAGTAGACACCTCTTCATTAAATGTGATTTAGGTGGGGCCCTTCCTGGAGCCAGGGGAACAAAAGAGCTAGATTTCTGAGGTGACTTCTGCTCCTCTAGTCTACAGCCTTGCAAAAGAAGCGAAATGCCCAGTTGGGAAAAACATTAACTCAAAGGGGTAAACCATCTCCGTTGGTATTTTTTTCAATCCTAGTTGGGGAATCTCCTGTATTATTTCTCCTCCTCTTCCTCCTCCTTTTTAATTTCAGCCTCAGTGAGGTACAGCTGACCTGTAAAATGGTAAGGTATTTACAGTATACATTGTACAAGGGCTTCCTCCATCCAAGTAATGAACCCATTCATCACCTCACATAGGCTTTTTTAAATTTTTAAATTTTTTTTTTTCCTGGTGAGAACATTTAAGTTCTACTCTCTTTGTATTTCTCCTTTCCTATTTTTAATTTAATGCATGCAAGGTACTCTTTGGTGCTAGAAGAAGGAGTTTGAGTACTTAGAAGGTTTTTGTCTCATCCCTCCAGTGTTATCTGGTCTCCCCAAGTCCAGTTTACCCACCTATGTGATGACAAAGGCAGTGCATATTTATTTTCTATTGCTGCATAACACATGATCATAAACTTAGCAGCGTGAACAACACGTATTTGTTATCTAACAGTTTCCCTGGATCGGAAGTCTGGGCCCGGCTTGCCCGTGTCCTGTGCTCAGGGCCTCACAAGCTGGAATCAGAGTGTTGGTGAGCTGCATTTCTCTCTGGACGTTGGGGCCCTTTTCCAAGCTCACAGGGTTGTGGGCTGCATTCTGCTCTGGGTAACTGTGCGACTGAGGCCACACTTTCTTGCCGGCTGTTCACTGGGGGCTGCTCCGCAGGTCCTTGCATGTGGCCCTTCTCAGGCTTTCTCACAACATGGCGACTTCCTTCTTCAAGTCCGGCAGGAGACTCTCGCTCTGTAATACCCTCACAGGGGTGACATCTATCACCTTCACCTACTCTACTGCCTTAGAGCCAGTCACTTGCTTACATTCAAGGGGACAGGATTATTCAAGAGTGTGAGTCTTTGGGCGACTTTAGAATTCTTCATATACACGGAGGTTGGGAAGGGGTTCTTTCCTAAGGCCCAGCCTCCAGGGAGACCTGGAACCCAAGGACATACACTTCGTGGGGGATTTATCTGATTAAATAAATATACAAATGGAATTCCAAATGGAATGCAGAAAGTGAGGGATCCCCATTTCACATTCCAGTTGTGCTTGAAAGCTCAATTTAGGCGGTCAGTTGTCAGAATTCAAGTTCTTTCATCAAGAGCACAATATTAAAATTAGTGGTTTTCTACAGTTTTTTAAAGGCAGTATAGTAGCATAGAGGGTAAATTTTGTAGCCAGATTGCCTGGGTTCAAATCCTGACTTTTGACACCGTGTAGCCTTAGGCAAAGTCATTTAGCCTCTGTAGGCCCAATTTTCCTCATTCATGAGATGGTCATGATCATAATAATATTTTATGGAATGTTGGTGAGGGTGCCATGAATCAGTATGTGTAAAACATTTCAAATGCGTGGTATATGCCATAAACATGATATATGTGTTAGCTGTTATTTGAGTTAGGACAGCAGATGTTACAGGCCATTCACACATACGACACTCCCTGGGCATTCTTAGGACTCTGGACATTTCTTGGCTTGTAACTATGGCTCTGCTCCTTTCTCTTCCACTCAGAATGCAGGAAAAAGTGACATTATAAGTTTGAATCAGGACTGATTTCTTTCTTTTGTTTTATGTTTGTTTATTCATTTTGAGCGGGAGGGGGAGGGACAGAGGAAGAGAGGCAGAGAGAATCTCAAGCAGGCTCCACACTGCCAGCACAGAGCCCAACATGGGGCTTGATCTCATGAACCGTGAGATCATGACCTGAGTGAAAATCAAGAGTCTGACCCCTAAGCGACTGAGCCACCCAGGCGCTCCAGGACGGATGTCTTAAAATTAAATTATTTATAAATATTAGTCTTCATAACCAGTTATAATAGTAATAGATGAAATGTATTGAACATTTACCTATGCCAGGGCGTCTACCAAGTGCTGAGACAGGATCATTCCCATGAAGCAGGTATTGTTATCTCCTTGGACGGAGAGGGAGACTGAGGCTCAGATGTTATTTGCTCCACCCAGCTGGTCAGTGGCAGAGCTGGACTCCAGAACCCTCAATCGTAATAACTGTTCTGTACCATTTTTCCGTTATAGTGTCGGCAACTCAGCTCTCAGCTTTTGTGTTCTGACGTCATAGGCAAATGCTAACATAAATGACACAAAAGGAGAAAGAAACTGAGTTCTTGTTTGTTTAAGTAGGTGGGAGGGTAGGGCCGCCTGGGCGGCTCAGAAGTTTAAACGTCTGACTCTTGATTTCAGCTCAGGTCATGATCTCACCGCGTGTGAGTTTGAGCCCTGTGTAGGACTCTGGGCTAACAGTGGGGAGCCTGCTTGGAATTCTCTGTCTCCTTCTCTTTCTGCCCCTCCCCTGCTCACAATCTCAATCAATCAGTATTGAAAAGCTGGTGGGCATCGTAAATTCAGAAGGAGAGAAACCACTCAGAAGATGTACATATCGGGTGAGCACCTGCTATGGACCAGGCATGTGCAATGTTCCTTGTTCACCATCATCTCACTGAATCCCACAGAACGCTACAGGGAGCTATTACAACCCTCTTTGAGCAGATGAAATTGAAGCTCAGAAGGTGCCAGTGAGAAACTGAACTAAGTCAAACCCAATCCTTTGGGCCCCAAAGCCTGTTCTTTCCACCGTATGATGTTGTCTGAATGGTGAGCAAAGGAGGAGCGAAAAAGGGACTGAAGTGGCAGATAGTATCCTCTACAGAGAGAGAGGAGACCCTGGGCAGGCAGCAGGGGGCCCCATCAGTCTTGACTAACTTGGTCGCTGTGCTGATGGATTTGCTGTCCAAGGGCTTTTAGAGTCCCAATTCTCAGGTCCCACCGCTGTTGCAAAGAGCAAAGCACTCAGACGACTTCAGGATCCTTTGTTCATTTTCTCGAATACGCTTGACCTTGTTTGAAAGACAAAGTGAGGTATTTTTTATAGCACTGGGTAGATGCCATAACACTTCTCTCATATAAACAAATACTCAAAGTGTGGAGGCCGAGAGTAGGAGAGAGAGATTAAGGAGACGAGCTGCCAGCAGAGAGGGAGACACAGCGATGCGGGGGAACACCCTCTGTGAGATATTATTATGGCCCTTTGGGTAAGAAGCCAATTCAATCCTGGAGCCTCGGATGCCACTCTAGGATGCTATTTCAACTTTTTTTTTCTCAGTTGGCTTTTAGAAATTAGACAACAAGTGAGTAAGTAACCCCCCCCCCCCGATAAACAACATATTAAATACATGACGGAGAAAAGAGGGGCACAGCCCCCTGGCTGGCAGTGGGCGGGAACTCCAGAAAGGGCTTCTTGGCCTTCTTAGTTTCAAAGGGCAGAAGCTGATAGAATGGGTTTGGCATCACATACACCTGGTTCAATTCCCAGCCCCGTCGCTTCGTTTATTGCATTGGGTAAAATCTTCCTGAGTCTTCTGTTTGCCCATTTCTGAGGTGGAGGTAATGACATCAACCTTGCAAGGCGTCTGAGCTGATTAAAGTAGGCAAAGATTCAACATGCAGAATGTGCCTCATACAAAAGGCTCATCAATGGTACCTGTTACGGCTGCTGGGTTTTTTTTCACTATTCCTGCTGTTCCGTAACTGTTAAAATAAGGCTAAAACCTGAAAATAGTCACTTCAGTGTAATTATTGTTTAGAGAAATTTTGACTTGAGTCCCGCCCTTGGATAGACACATGCAGGAGACCACGGTGTGGTGGGTCCACGCAGAAAGGGGCCTAGGGCCACACGTTCTATCTGGAGCCGGAACCAGGGTGGTGTGAAAAGAGAATTCTGAGCTTCTGGGTGTAACCGGGTGAGGACCTTACAAGAGAAATCATGTGTCATCTCTTGGGTGCAGTGGGGTTGATGGACACCTGCCTGAGAGTAGGGTGCGGGTGGAAGGGGGTCCTTTCCTATACCTCTATGGACAGGCCTAAGAAAGTTATTGACAGTGTGGCCTGGGAGTTAGGGGCACAGACTCTGGAGGCCAGCTTGGTACCTGTGGCCTCAGGTAATTCACTTCTTTTTGCCTCACCTTTCTCATCTATAAAATGGGGAGGAGGGTTATGACAGAATTTACCCCCACACTTTCCTGCAGTGATTGAGAGAGCGCACACTGGAAAGCCTTAGCGGTGTGAGGTACAGTAAGCCCTCCAAAAATATTAATTCTCATTATTGCTACCGCCGTTACTCAGAAGAAGCCGAGATTCAGCAAAACCAAAACAATCAGATCAGACAAATAAAAAATTAGAAGGCAGTGAAGCTGATTTTGCACCCAGGTTTGTGATTTCATCTCGTGGGTGTCCCTGCCCCTTCTATCCTCGGAGTTTAAAACTCCCTTCACGTTCTGTCCCCCTGTGTGTGTGTGTGTGTGTGTGTGTGTGTGTCCAGACTGTCACTGAGATGCGTATCGTTGTAGAAGTGTGTCCATAAAAGGTATTTTTAAGGTGCCCGCACCTTCCATCTTTTGGCAGTGGAAGGGACTTTGAATGACTTTGGGGTTATTTAGGATTAGTAGGAAAAGTCCGTTGTTCTTTCAAGACTATGACAGATCGTGAAAAGGCCTCATCTGACTAGCCAAGAGTGGTACTCCGTTCGTTGCTTGCCCCAGAGCGGAAAATTACTAGTTTCTGATTACCGTGGGCTCCCCAAATATGATGTATAGCTAAAAACTAAGTTCAAAAGCTGATTTCAAAAGGAAGATTTAGGCATGTCCTCAAAGAAATCAGTGGACTTCCTCTGCTTGGAAAAAGCATTTCTACACAAAGAAGCCTGAAACTGAATGGTTGGTCTTTTGCAAAAGGCCAGTGTTTGCAGGGATCAGATGGAAAAGCAGAAAAGAGAGTCTGTTGATGGCTAGAAAGAAGCCTGAGGGAGGCCGTCTTCTGGCCGTGTAGCTTACACATGGATGCACACGCGGCTGCGTGCGTTACACTAAGAAACCTATCTAGGGAGAAAAATGGAAATGATTCTCCCTGGTTTTCAACTGAGTGCAACTGTAAGGGAAAAACTCACTTCTCCTCTGTCTCTCCTTCAAGGTTCACACAGAATGCTTTCCTTCTTATACTTCTGGTTATCGGATGTATGGGGTTTTCCCCCACACCAAGCAATTCTCCAAGACACCAGCTGGGCATCCTCATAATTCAGTTCACTTCTGCCACTATCCATCTGGAGAGTCCTCACTCGTATACCCCTGAGATTCCAAGTTAGTAGATCTGGGTGCAGCCCAGAAATCTGGATTTTTATACAGCCTCTGGTTGATTTTGATAATCATGTAGATTAAGGAGCCGGAGTCACTAGATCGGAATCACTCTTTCGCCAAGGAACTAAATGGAGATGAAGCCTGTGACCAGTGAAGAGCTGAACATTACCTTCGTGTAGAGCATCTGACCACCCCCCACCCCTGCAACCCTCCCAAGAATAAAGACTACAATGAAATAAGCTAGTACTCTTGTCCACAAGAGTACTCTATACTCTATACTCCACAAGGTTACAGCATCTGAAGTCGGGAGAAAAATCATTATCTTTGCATATGAGGATGCCAGACAATAGAAACCCGATTTGTTTACCCAGGAATAGGTGAGAAGCCCTGGGGCAAAGGTCTCACGGTCTGTAACATCAGAGTAGTGAGCAGAAAGGATTAATTCAGTACCGGTCTAACGTGCGGAATTGCAAAGTGAGGACCCAGGGTGAGCATGGCTGGATCAGAGGCACGGTATAAGTACTTCCCTCTTTCAGGTTGCCTCTGATCGCCAAGTTCAGGCAGTTTATTTAGAAGCTTCAGTTTGTATCCAGATGCTCCCCCCTCCCCTTCTCCGTCTCTCCTGAACAGGCTGGGTTAAACTCTGAGCTGGTGCCTCGCCCAGAGCACACGTTCCTTTCCTTCTTGTCTCTGCTGGTGGAACGGACTTCATTCTCTGGGACCCGAGATTTTAAGCCCACATCAAAAGCTCAAGGAGGCACTGACCAGAGCCTGTGGCTCAAATCTTAATACAGTATCTTCCAGACATCTGGGAGTAGCTATGTGTAAATGGGTGGGGAAGGGTTTCAATTGTCTGTTGTTCTGGATGAATGATTCTGTTGGCTCAGGAGGGGAACCCTTAGTTCAAAGCCATTTTTTTCCCCCCACAGATACTGATTTTCCCACACAAATCAGCAATCATTTATCAGGTAGGTACTTATTTCATTTTCCTTCTAGGTGGGGGTGGAGACATTGCCACTTGTTGAGCATCCACCAAGAACCAGCACGGGGTAAAACTCAATATATTCATTCTCTTATTTTACCTGCTAGTGACTCTGAAGATACTATCATCCCCAAATCATAGATCAGTTGGGGTTTGAGGGGGGGTACGTTGTCCTTCCCCTAGGGAGTAAATGGCCGAGGAGAGATTCAAACCCTGGTCTGTCTGCCTTTTGTGCCCTGGCTTTGTCTTCCACTCTCTGAAGCACAAATCGTGGCTCAGGTTAAGGAAAATATTTAAAAAGCCATGAAGATTGCTAGCACTCTCAGCGATGAGAGCTTTTCAGTAATAGCTAAGTCCAATCCATTTTATCGTGGTTCAAGCTTATTTGATTGCAAAACTATAAATGTCAGTTCTTTTCCAACATGCTTAAAGGTGGTGAGTGCCTACACATGAGCATGGGGGGCTTAGTTTTTAGAAGACATTGGGAGAAAGATACAAATGTATCAAACCAGTTAGCTTGAGATTATTCTTGTCACTAGGAGTTTTAGTTTACAGTGGGTTTCCTTGAAATAGGAGTGGGCATCAGCCACCCCATCCTTTTCCCACCGGTTGTTAACGTGGTGCCTACCTCAAGCAGTGATTCTAAACCCTAATGCCGGAAGCCTGGGTCCTACAGCAGAGCTTGTGATGTGGTGGACCTGACGTGTGGCCTGGGTATTGGGAGTTTCCAAAGCTCCCCAGATGGGTCTAATGTGCAGGGAAAACTAGGGATTAAATGAGCGGGGGAAAGAAGAAGAGAACGGAAAGCGAATGGGAAGAGAGGCCCATAATCCAAAGGATTAGGAAGCACTGAGAGGTGACCAATTCGGCCCAGTTTGCCATGGACTGTCCTGGTTTTGCAACCAAAAGTCCTATGTCCTGAGAAACCCCCTCAGTCCCAGGCACAAGGACTGTCGGTCACCTTAACATCCCACAAGTGGTCAGATAAAGGTTCTCAAATGACATCCTCTGTCCGCAGGAAATGGATCTGTTTGCAAAACTTCTCTGTGTACACTTTACAACCACATGGCTCTTACATGGAAACACACAATCCCATTGCGTTGAATTCTAGAAAAGCAAATGTCCGTCTCTGCCTTCAAGCCCTGTATTCCCTTTGCTTTGCACTTTGGTGCAGGGCATAACTGTTGTCCATTAAAGATGCACGGAGCCGTTGGCGTTGTGGATGCATTCTCTGGACCTTTCATCTGAGAAAAGCCTTGCTGCTAACCCTGTTTTTTCCCATTGCCTTTTACTAAATGATTCCCAACACCTGAAAATTAACAGGGCTCTTTGAAGTGTCCCGTAATTCCGATTCCCGTCTATTTACAAGCGATGTGAGATAAATCTGAATTTACCCAAATTAATGTATAACTTTTAGAAGCACCCCACCCCCTTCGAGCATCCTGACTGGATTTCATGGAATCTTGTTTGCCTCTGACTTCCCACGGGCTCCGGAATCCAGCCACGGAGAGAGGGAGACGATCATTCCTGCTCGCGGAGCATGTTTGGCAACTTTTGCAGTAAACACCAAGGAGACTGGTCTCTGCTCTGACATGTCTCAGTGTTGAATCAATCAGACGGCAGGTGTCTGGTGGGCCCTGCCTGCCCAGTCCTGGGCTGGTGTCCTAAAGGCCCCCAAACTGGCACATGAACTAGAGACCAGAACGGCCACTTTCATCATCAGCATGATGCCCCGTGAAAAATTCCACATTTGGAAACACGTGGCACGGTTCCAGGGGATTCCTTCGTGATAGACACAGTTCATGTTTGGAGGGCTACCTCTGTGCTAGCGTCATGCTAAGGACAGCACAGACACAGGCATTCTTCATCCTCAAAGTAGATGTAAGGGGTAGGTATTATTACCCCTGGCTTATCGACAGAGAGCAGGTTTGATGAGGATGGATACGTTACACAGCTTGTAAGTGACACAGGCGAGAGATGACAGGGCTTGATGTGCGTGGTACCAGGGCTATTGCTGTGGATTCCAAGAGCCCACATTCTTCAAAAGGCAGAGAGAAGGTTTTGGAAACACAGCACATAAAACAGTTGACGTAGAACCATGCTTACAGGGAAAAAAAAAAAAAAAAAAAACCCTGAAATGTCAAGGGCGTAGCATAATGGTTACATGACTGGATAGTCAAACTGACTCCCTCCAAAGCTTGGTTCCAGTTATCTGTAAAACGGGTTTACATGAGTTTATCTCGTTAGAGTTGCATCAGGACCAGTAGGCATACTCTCAGTGGCAGTTGTTGTGTTCTCATTATTACCTTTATTGTCGTTGTTGCCATTATATTACCGTTACTACCACCGTAAGTGTCTTTGCTGAGAGCATACCTTGGGATCCTTGGGCCATCATAACACCAGGATTGACAGGATCCTGGAAAAAGATGCAGTGCAGAGCAGGGCACTGATCACGTCATGTCAGGTCATAGCATACTTGTTTTCTTAAAGACTTCTTTTTGGAAAAGAAAAATGATCCCTCAAATCCCAAACTCTGATAATTTTCATTCAAGAAATGGTGAAGCCAGGGCTGTTTCAGTAAATGCTGAAACACAGTTGATGCTGAGTAATTCGCAGCTGGAGAACATTTTGCAAAGGGAACTTTTCATTTGTCCCCGCCCCATTCCTGGTTCCAGGTTCCTTTTGTATAGACTAGAGCCATCTTTGATTATGAAGAAACACGCTACTCATAGGTATAATCGGCAACCATAAGTCATCTGGTTCAATTTTCCATTTTGGGAAGCCCTTCTCTTGTCACTCTCTTGGCATTTGAATGCCTCCAGTGCTGGGACACTCACCACCTCAAGATGAAGTCTCTATCATTCTACCCTAGCTCCAAGTATTACCAATTCCTTTCTGGGTTAATCGGAAATCTCCTTCTCTCTAACCACGTCTACAGACTGCCCACAGTCCTGCCATCTTGGCAACATGGAGCCATCTTGGCAACTCTTCTACGAGGAGATATCCCCTAAACCCATAGTTGAGGCAGTTGGCAATTTTGTCCTTTTCAAAATTTGTTTTCTAGAGGGAAAGGCACCAATCTTGAAAGACAAATCTTAGCATTATACTGGGAACAATGCACTTACTGTGTGGACTGTTTTTTTGGCCACAAACAACCAGGATTGCTTCACAGTTTTGTGCAAACATGTTCTAATGGGCTTAAATATGAGATTTGGTCATTTCAGCCCAAGGCCAGACTGGCCACGGTTCAAGCTTCCAACTGAATCACTAGTTCATAATCACCTTTATCACCTGGATTATTTAAATTGCTTCCTATATATGGAATATTTTACCCATTCAGATACCGGTGGGACCTAATCATTTCTGACCATTTCTATTTTCCAGGTGGAATTGTTATTCTCAGTCTAATGTCTCTGTCTGAAACCTAGGAATAAAGAAGTTTTTCTATGCAGGAATCTGCAAGGCCACTGCTTTCTAGGACTGAAATTAATTATGAAAGGAGAATTGCTCTGGTTTTAAAAAAAAGGGGGGGGGGGAGACTCTTCCACATTCACACTAATAATAACTTTCCTTTTTATAGTCACTTCCTTTCTGTAATGGAGTTCAAAGGGCTTTACAGGCATGGCCTATGATCTAATGATCATTTTACTATTTTTGTTAAGTACAAGTGCTGTACTATATTATTATCCCCACTTTATAGAGAGGGAAATAGAGAAGCAGGGAAGCCCAGAGCATGGGAAAGAAGGAGGACTTGGAAATCTGGATTCATGACCTCATTCTGGCTATTTCTCACCTCAGTAATGTCCTCCCACTTGCCCCCTTTCACCCGTTCTTCAAAGGCCAGTTCACATGACCTCAGCTTGATGGAGGTTTTCTCTTCCCAACCACTTATTGCATGCTATGTGACTCTCGATTTGGTTCAGGTCTTTATGTCTGGGTCAGTGTTTGGGGGCATTCTGATTCATAACAGCTTGTTCCAATGATCTACATATTATCCTTCAGCTATGGACTAGAAGTTCTTTAAGACGAGGGGCTGTATGTTCTGTTTCTTGCGTAGCCCAAGTAGCTCTTGCATAAGAGGTGGGTACACAGTGCTTATTCAACAAAATCTTAGCTTTCTCCCAAGGACTTAGATGAGGCCATGTGCCATGGTAGGAACGATTGACGATTTGTACCTGGAATGTGGGCCTGGAAAGGTAGAGACCCAGCCAGTCAACACAAGAACTGAGTACCCCCCAAGGGCAGGGCATTGTGTTATGTTACCCAAATGAATGCAAAGAAAGGCAGGTTCTGCCTCCGCCTTCAGAAACCTGGTTCCAGTTTCTTGAAGGGGTAAGCAGAGTAGTTGGAACCATTGCAGAGCGATTAATGAGAGGCTTTACCACATAGAGACGTTGCTTCGAATCTCTGCTCTGCCACTTATGTGTGGCCTTGAGCAGGGTATTTAAAGTCTTTGAGACTCTAGAATTTCTTGTGCAAGAAGATAATAATAATAGCGTAGTGATGATGAATGAGATAATGTCTACAAAAGCATTGGGCACAGTGCCTCATACAGAGTTAAGAATCAATAAAAGCATCCATTTTAACATTATTATTAAATGCCTGGTATTTTTAAGTAAAAAAAAAAAAAATGGCATAGCAAGGACATGCATGATGGTTGGAAAGAATGGCCAGTGAATCATGTGATGAAGGAGACAATTAACCTTGAAATTCAGTGAGAATTTGGGCTTTGCGAAGTAGGAAGGCTGGGGAAGGCCTAGGGAAATGTGTGAAATGTATGAATGTGAGAAGGATAGTGGGCTGGGGTGGTGAAAAGTGAGCAGGCAACGGTGAGGAAAATGAGATCCATGCTACTACAGCTGATAGTGGTGACTTCTCTAATAATTTCCTTTCATAATATGATGAGGTAAGAATTGCCATGGCCCCGTTAAAGATTAGGAAGCTGACAATCAGAGGCCACCTGCAAAATTAGTTAGGAACAAATGGAGAGGACTTGGTCGGTGTTGGTGCTCATGGGTCCTCTTCCCTGCTGTTGGTAGAGGTAAATTGGACGCCGCTTTTTGGTGTGCACTCTGACGATATCTTTCGCAATCACGGATTCCTCTCATCATCCTGATTTTGAAGAAACACTTGCATATGTGCTCACAGAGGCATGAAGAAGGATGTTCAGTGAAGAGTCCACAAACTTGGGTACAACTCACACGTCTGTTAAAGATGGAGTACGTCAGTAAATTGTGGCATGTCCACGTTACGGTATATTATTCGCCAATTTAACATCATGAGGTAAGTCTACATGATGCCATGTAATGATCTCTCAAAGAATCTGCTAAGTGAAAAAGAGAAGTTGCACATTATAAAATGATTACAATACCAATCACTTTTATGTATTTTTTTAAGTATATTTATTTATTTTGAGAGAGAGAGTGCAAGCAGCGGAGGGGCAGAGAGAGGAGACACAGGGAATCCCAAGCAGGCTCTGCATTGTCACTGTGGAGCCTGATGTGGGGCTCAAACTCACCCAACTGTGAGATCACGACCTGAGCCCAAATCAAGAGGCGGATGCATAACTGACTGAGCCACCTAGGCACCCCCCAATCACTTTAAAAAATCTTATACATGTATAGGTATATTTGTACATGCAATAAATGCATAGTAAAAAGGTCTATATAGCGATAAATCAGATTTTTAATAGTGCTTATCTCTGGGGAGTGAAAGAATATATATCAGGGAAGGTGCATGTTAAAGTAGGACTTAACATTTTAGTCTACCTATTTGTGTATTTTCTACAAAGAAAATATATTCAGCTACTACTTGAATTCGGCAACTAAAATTTAAAAATATATATGCTACATCATTATTGTGGAACACTACATATTCATTAAATTAAGCTAAAATGTTTTAAAATATACTTATTGATTTGGGGGAAAATCCCAATTAAGTGAAAAAAAGGTTTCAAACCAGTATGTGCTATATATATTGCTTTATAAAAGTTGCCATATAGCACACACCCATGTAGGTGCATAAACAAATACTAGGGAAAAAGCACACGCCAAATAGCGGTTATCTCTGGATGGTTTATTTTTTTCTTTATACTTACAGCTCATAGATTTTTCCATAGTAAAGTTGTGTAACAGCACCCCAACACTCATTAGCTGAAGACCACAGTCATTTCTTTTCTCACTCAAAACCATGCGATTATCTAGGCATTTCTAGGTTGGGCTCAACTTGGTTAGCTGTGGCCCTAAGCTGCAGATTGGGTCCAGGTCTACTCTATGCATTTCATCTTCCTTGGGGCAGTGGGCTAACCAGGGCATGTTCTTCTCATGGCAATGGCAGAGGTGTGAAGGAGAAAGGGGAAACTCATGCTATGCCTTCAGGCTTTGGTTTAGAGTTGGCACACAGTCCTTTCTGCCCACATGGCCAAACCTGAATCAATGGGGGAGGGAAATAGATACTGTTTCTAGAGCAAGGATCTGCAAAGTCATTGCAAAGGGCATGGATGCAGACAGTGGTGACCTTTGGTAACTATAATGCAGTCTACCACAATTGCAGTGTGCTTTCTAATCTCCCCCACTGTGAAAATATATCACTGATGAAATAAACATCTCGTTATATAATATGTGGTTCCTCAGAAATACGGGTGATAAAACAAGGATTTGGGAGCAGCAGTGCTTTGCAGCTCCAGTCTATTGGCTTTGTGGATTATCTCTAATTTTATCCTGCCAGTTAATGTTTTTACCAGTGCCTTAGGACACACCCGAGAAAAACTTGTCTTCTGTTTAACAAACTTGCAGGCCTCGTCTTTCCTTATCAAAACTCCTCCTCTGTTAGGAGAGTTCATGTACCTCGGGAGAATGGCTGGGAATGCTACATGATTTGCTGAGGACTATAAAACTATGAGCAGGAATGGCAGCCAGTAACTGCGTTCTAAGGTGGGCATAGAGCAAAGTTATCAGACGCCATTTTGTACTGTTCTGCAAATCTCAAATGAAGCAATGAAGTTTATCTCAAGTCTTTTGGCTTCATAATGGCAAGAAACAATGGCCATTATCTCAAGGCACACATTAATGACAATGACTTATTGTCTCCAGTTGTTTCTTCTGCCATGTCTTATTGCACCAGAAACACCATATTAGGGTAATGAGAGAGGATATTAAACCCCAAAGTTGACCTACACTGCCTTCCTTGCCATCACATCCATCCACAAAAGAGAACACCACTTTTGGAGAATGTACTTGGGACAGAAATCACTACCATTTTTGCCCCTAATTCCCCTCTGTCTCCCCCAAGCTAACCTTTGGATTCAGTTTCCTTGTGAGGAGTCCCTAGACCCTTTCAGGAATGCAAGAATTCTCCCACCAGTCTATTTTAAACTCCTTAAAGAAAAGGCTTTCATTCAATCCCATCTGCGGTTGTGTGTTGGTGTGTGTGTGTGTGTGTGTGTGTGTGTGTGTGTACATGTGTATGACAGAAAATTTTTTGCAATGCAAATATTTGTGGACTTTTTAACCTTCTACTCCTCTCAATCTTAGTCATGCCTTGGTCAAACTATGTTTTAATTACTTTAATCTTTTTTCATAAATCACTTGATCCCTCTTCCTTTTCCACTCTATCAAGCTTTCTCTTGTTTGTTAGGTGCCCAGAGTAGAGGACAAAATTCTCTAGATTTGCTCCCAGATTACATCTGGGTCCCACATAGTCAACATCGGAAATGGATTGGAAAGCTTCAGGAGCAGAGAACTTGTTCTTGCTACTTTAGATACACTCAAGTACTCATTTAACTCAAAAGAGACAATATTTCCATTCTGAGTAGTCAAGCAATAAAGAAAAGACCCTTCAGGCTTTGTTTTACACAGAGTCTTAGTAGAATGTCTGAGGCACCAGACTGAGGCTGCTGGAGTGTGAGGGGCTTTGTGCCTCTGGTTGGTGGGGAATACATGGTCAAGGCAGCATATTTTTCATCTCTATCCCAAGATCTGCCCAATGGAAATGTAATCACACATTTCATGAAGGTTCACATCTTGTTAACTGTACCTTACCTTAAAATACTTAGGAGACGTTACCACTTGTGAAGAGTATGCTTAGGATGGAAATCACCCCTCCCCTCTGTCCCTGCCTCCTCTCTCCTTTCCTACCTCCCTAAGCCAAGCCTCGGGTTCAACTTCTGTAGGTCAGCTCCCCTTACAGGAGCAACTGAGCCCTTTCACATGTGCAAACTGTGCTCATCACTTACTGCCCATCCCATCTCTCTTGGCAGGCATATAAGCCATGCCCTGGGGATATTTCTCTGAAGCAGGGAAGAGATCTTTAGAGGGAGCCAATTGGCTCCATTTAGGGTCATGCTCGGTTCTGGGTATCTCTTTCACAACTGTTCAAGATAGTTGAACACAGCAGAGGCAGGAACAGGCTGCAAGAACCTCAAGGCTCGTTTGATGAGCACCTATCAGGGGACTTTCCAGATTTCAAAGTGATTATGCTGCAAAGAATGAATGAGCCGTACCGGACCCAATGCTTCTTGATGAAACAAAGAGAGCTAAAATGCTTTTCAGAATCTTAAACAATTGAGGGATAGGGTCTAGGACAGGCCTTGTATTTCATCAAATATGTTTTGAACTCTGAAACAGTTTACAAAGTCCTCTGATTCTCTGCTATTGGAAGATACCATTTGGGGCTTTCAACTTCTTTCCCATGATAGTTAATTCCAATAAAGTGACCTTGAAAAGTTATTTAATTATTCATATTTTAGTTAAAACAAAGGGAAAATTCCATGATATAGAAAATGCAAACACTTGTTCTGACTATTTAAGCTTTTGGGGGTGCCTGGGTGGCTCAGTCAGTTAAGCATCCAACTCTTAGTTTCAGCTCAGGTCATGATCTCATAGTTTGTGAGTTTGAGCCCCACATCAGGCTCCGTGCTGACAGTGCAGAGCCTGCTTGAGATTCTCTCTCTCTCTCTCTCTCTCTCTCTCTCTCCCTTTCTCTCTGCCTCTCCCCTGCTCGCTCTCTCTGTCTCTCTCAAAAATAAAGAAATAAACTTAAAAAATGTAAAGAGGAAGATTTGTAAAAATAATCAAGTAGCATAGCAGTTTACTAAGAAGTGTCATATTTTCTGGGCGGTGAGTGCAGAATTCACATTAGCACATCGACCACTCTACTCAGGCTAGGGACAAAAGTTCATCACGTGCAGTTCGCAGTATCTCCGAAGGATTCGGGACTACAGGGGATACTGTTAGTTCCTCCCAGTATTTCAGATCAGGAGGCTTCCGGGGAGGGAAGGGTCATTTATTTCTGAGGTTCCGTCTTTGTCGCCGTAGTAATTTTTCATCACCATTTTGCAGCTGGTGAAGAAAGACTTGTGGAAGTTACAGCACAGCATTTCTGAAAGTGTTCTCTGAGGAATACAGCTCCTATAGAATTGTCATTGAATGTGATAGAGATCCTGTGATCAGATGAACTTGGAAGCATTGAGTTAAACAACCTTAAAAACCTTTCCTTGCTGAATGTCTTCTCAGAGACTTTTAAATGCTGGGGTACACTATGAACCTCCAGACAGAAGTGGGATGGGAGGCAGGAGTTTGGGTGGATAGAGAATAGTGCATATACCACTCCAAGAACTTCCCTTACCTTCTCCCGTCTGCCTTCTTCTAGAAAATCTTGTAGAACTGGTGCTCCATGAAACATTCTGTGACCCACCAGTTCAAGTGGAAATAGTCCCAAATTGGGAACCTGTTTCTCAGAGTTCCAGGTCTGGATGTTTAATGTCAGGTGCTTATCTAACCTCTCTCAGCCTCAGTTTTCTCATTTGCAACAAAAGCAAGTCAGTCCTAACGGTTCTGGAATCCTGCGTTTCCTTGTGTGAGTGCTTCCTCACATTTATTGCTTTCTGACTCAAAATGTGTTCTGTGTACTCCTTTTAGGGAGAGTCAGCCCCCCAAGACATCCCAAAATGAACAAATAGTAGCAGCCCGCTACCACTACTGTGGCTCACCTATGCATTTATAGGACCAAATGGCTTTGCATTAAACCAAAACACCACTAGCCAAGCCTTCCTGGAAAGAATAGTTGGTACTGCTGAATGCTCTCTTGACAGATGACTCTCGGACAACATGAATCATACTTTGAACTTCAAGTCCATTGCACATTTCATCACATTTTCAGCCAGGGCCAAGGAGAATTTTCAGTGTGAAGGGAGACACAGCCATTTACCCTGGGGTTGTTTGTTAGAATGATGAAGATACCATTCTAGAGCAGATAGGGCCTCATAAAATAGCTGTCTGTTGAAGGCTTTGCAGTGACTTTGATGTTCTGCAGGGAAAAGTCATCACTAGTGTGGATGGGCCTGGCTAAGTCCAAGAAGAACTGAAAGGCAGAATTCCTGGAACTTTTTATTCATTCACTTGGCCACTCTTTATCGAGCACTGACGAGGTACGAGAGCTCGCATAGCTGTCATCATCATGATCATCATCAAGACAGGGTCCCTTTTATAACATTCTCACCAGACCTGGGTGTTACAATTTGAAGCTCTTTGCTAATCTGAGAAGTGAAAAATGCCTTTTCACTGTGGTTTCACTTTGAATTTCTGATACTTGGCCTTTTATAATTTTCTAAATTGTATCTTCTCTTTTACGAACCTTCCATTTGTACGTCAGTGTCTTGGTACATTTGGAATGAGTAAACAAGTGCCAGGAGAATACCTAATAATCCATGAGCATAGGAACGACGTTAAAACTGTGGGCAGACAACAGGATATGCAGTACGTGTGAGCAACACTAAAGGCCAGGTATAGCCCCAGGTCTTCCGTCTGGCCAGCCATTATGCTTGCTGTGACATCTACCTTGTGCCAGCTACCCTTCTGCCTCCGTGAGCCCCTCGTAACCTCTCAGAGTGGTTGATCTTCTGGACTGTATGGGGGTGCAGGACTCTTGCAGGGCAAAACACGTTTCTGCACAGGTGGAATACACCTAACACCCAACAACTTTATTTAGGCATTAGAATATTTTCTTTCTTTAGCTTCTCTTGCCATGTCTTTGCATCAATTTTGAATCCTAATGGGAGAGGAACAATGGAAACAGCCCATCTGTTTGGCAGAGTGGAAGCTCTTGCTTGAATGAATTCCCCGAGGAAACGCAAATCCTCAGCAAACTTTGAAGCCAGCCTCTTTGTCTCATTTTATTCTTTGCATATCTTTTATATCCCACATGATGCATACTACAGGGATGTGTCATGGGCCTCATATATAGCAGCAGACTCATGTGGAGAACCTCTGTGGTTCTGTGGTCCCGAGGATCTGGGTGGACAGACAGCTTCCTAATGGTAACATTCTCCTCACCTACTTGGATCCTCTCCCACCAACCTACTTGTTCTCCTGCTGAAAAAAAAGACTTGGGCTTGTGGCTAGTCCCTTGGCTGGGTCCAAAATGAAGGAGCCTCCCAGTTTCTTTCTCCTCCTACTTCCTGCACCAACCAGTGAATTCATCATGTGGTTGAGGATTTGTACCCAGGCAGGTACAATTTTGTTTTTGCAAGTTGGAACATAACGTTTTCTATCTCTAGAGGTTCAAGGGGCCCTTGTCAGAGGGTGCTCATTTCACAAGTGTATGTCAGGCTTTGGAGTTGTATGATGACTCGAGTTTTTAATCACTTCCAACCCGTGACAATCAACGAAATAGAGCTGTTCTCTCTTCTTGCTTTCTCCTTGGCACCAGTTTGTTGTAGGTTGACCTCTTCTTTTTTTTTTTTTTTTTTTTTTTAATGTTTATTTATTTTTGAGACAGGGAGAGACAGAGCATGAACGGGGGAGGGTCAGAGAGAGAGGGAGACACAGAATCTGAAACAGGCTCCAGGCTCTGAGCTGTCAGCCCAGAGCCCGACGTGGGGCTCGAACTCACAGACCGCGAGATCATGACCTGAGCCGAAGTCGGATGCTTAACCGACTGAACCACCCAGGCGCCCCTAGGTTGACCTCTTCTTAGCGATGGGACAGACATAAAGTTAAGGTGGTTTCTGTGCAGCTTTAAGACATTCAAGATGTCCATTTGATGATGAGGTCCCAAGAACATTCTAAGGCTGGATATGTTGAGAGTCTGGCTTATTAGTGATGGTATTCAAGGTGCAGCTATGTTGTATTGAAGAGATGGTCTCCCAAATGTTTCACTGTTCAAGTTGACCGTAGAGTTATCCATGCTCCCTCTTTCTCCTTCTAATCACCCATGACTAAGGATAAGAAATCATACAAGTTGGCAAAAGGAAACTGGTTTGGGCCAATGCCCCAAACCTTCTTTTTAAATGTTCTCATTTAAAGAAGTACTCTTCAACTTGTGGACCCTGACATGGCTGCCTTTGGAAGAGTGCCATGCTTATAGCTCACACTGGCAGAGGAGCAGGGATGGAAAGACAGACGTGTGAAAAGAGAAGCCACAGGTCCAGTGAGCTGCTCCTTAAGGTTAGCTCTGCCCATCCCAGGCTCTTGGCCACGATACTCTACTACCTACCATTTGTGTGTCCTCCAGCAAGTACCACATTTCCTCATTGTTAGTAATGGGAATAATTATCATACTAATTTCAAAGGGTTGTGGAAAAATTGAATGACTTAACACAGGGAAAAAACTCCCAACGGCATCTGGTATATGATAAGAGCTACATAGTGTTAGCTATTGTTGTTAGCATTATTATTGTGATCATGATGATAATCAGAGTGGTTCCAATAAACTTCATATGGAAGCCTCTGGTCTCCCTAAGGAAGAGGAACACATTAAGTGGGAAAGTGGTTCATGGCACCAAGAGCTACTGGTTTTGGAATTCCTGACCAGCTGCAGCAAAAACCATGCTGCTTAAAGTCCTTTTTGTTTTCACATTGTAGTTGACAAAACCCCTTTAAGCAGTATACCTCTTCTTGTTTTCTACAAAAATAAAATGAAATAATTTTTGCAAAACGCTTGTCAAGGAAAATGCAAACTATCATCACTGTGGTTTCCTTTTCAGCCATAAAGGTGCTTAGATTTTTTTTTTCCCCTGTCACTAACACAAGTTAAATAGACTATGTTTTTCTTTCTTTCACTGTCCTTTTTAAAAAATAGGTTTAAAATGTTGGACAGTGAAAGAGTTGCCCCTAAGGCTCATTGTGTCAAACCACATCATTCAGTCACCCACTCACCACTGCAACGTGTATCCAGAAAGGTATCAACATAGAGAAGCACTAAGCAGGCAGCAAGAAAAGAACACAAAGGAACAGGTGAGGTCTTTGTCCAACCCATAGCAGAAAACACAATCACAAAAAAGAAACTCAGTGGACACAAAATATTGGGAGAGCTACCTGAGGAAGTCACATGGCCTCTCTGGAACAAGCAAAAGAGAATTGCAATTCACAGTGAACCTCTGTAGCA
Organism: Leopardus geoffroyi; assembly: GCF_018350155.1. Lineage (NCBI taxonomy): Eukaryota > Metazoa > Chordata > Mammalia > Carnivora > Felidae > Leopardus > Leopardus geoffroyi. The sequence continues at coordinate 138,472,213 of NC_059326.1, forward strand.
GTCCATGGTCTTCATTTTTAAATCATATTTGCTAAAATTTACTGGATATTATCTGTGCTCTAAGAGCCCTCCTAAGGGGCCGACAATGTCTTATCTCGTTTAATCCTCACTAATAACCCATTGGGGTAGGTATTACTATTGCTTCCGTTTTACAGTTGAGCGAAGAGTAGCCCCGAGAGGTTAAGTCACTTTCTGAAGGTGATAGCTAATAAGTGGCAGAGCCAGGATTTAATCCAGATCTGTGTGACTCTAAAGCTCACACTTGTAACTGTGACGCCATCTGCTTCCCACATTAATGAGTGGTACATCCCAATAGTCTCTAGTGGAGCCATATTGGAAAGGTAATAAGAATGTGTCCCCCAAAGGAGATCATCGGCTATAAGAGGGATAGGGAAACATCATATACTAGAGTTCTCCAGATCCTCCTTTCAATTTTGAGTTTGTGAACTGATGCCTGTAAGGACGAGACACTAGACGAGGAAAAAAAAAATACCCTGGGCCCAGTATTTCCATGGTAAGTGAGCTAAAGCGTGAGCCCACAAAGAGCTATGCATCACTGCTCCTCAGCAAACCATAAATAATAATGGCAACTAATAAAATCAAATTCATGTGCACCAGTGTGATTACTCGAGCGTTAGCCTTTGCAGGGAGAGTCCAGCACATCTGCTGCCATAACTCAATAGAAATCAGACTCCTGGTATTTCTAGTGGGCGGTTTTGGATAGCTACTTTTTAAGAAGTCTGGAATAATCGTACATACTTTGGTGAATATGCAATTGACAGATAATTTACTTCCCATTCATCAACATCCTCAATGAAGGAAAATATTGGAGTGATTAATATGATGATTTAATGGGGGAGGGAAGGAAAAAAAATCAATCTGGAAACTTAGTATTTGGATAATTTATGGGCAGTATGGCATGGAAAAGGCTGCATCAGGTTTTGAGCAAGTACAAGTTTTGTGCCTCAATAAGGAGCTTATAAATAAACATGAAGGCCTAGCAGTCTTGAACTTCAGAATTAATCTCATTTGAAGTAATAAAGGACTCAGTTTCAAAGCAGGAACTCTAGGGCAGAATGCCCAGCTCAGTAGACAATCTGGGGAAGGGGAAAACTTTTGGGAAAATTAAAAACCTTTCTGATTAGTTATTTTTATTTTTAACCGTAAACTTAAGAGAACCAAAGTTCTTCACATGTAATCTCTGAAAATTTAAAATAGATGAATTCCCATATGAGAAGGGCTTTAAAATTCATCTAGTCCAATCTCTTCATTTAATAATATAAAAGAGAAAGATTCCAGAAAGCTGGATAGATGGGTATACATTTACATGTCCAGCCAGCTTAATTTTATATTAATGAGAGTTTTTTAAATAATCATAATTTATATAATCTTTCTGATTATAAAAGTGACAAACATATATGGGAACAAAATGAGAAAAAAACATAAAAAAGGAAAATGGTAAAAAAAAATTCATAGTCCTACCACTCAAATCATCGTTCCATTAACGTTTAGGTATATTGCCTTCTATTCTCTTTATACATTTATACTGAGTTTGTATTTCACTGAAATGGCATTATACTATCCTTTACGTTTTGATTTGGCTTTGAATATTTTTGATAAGTTAAAAATAGCTTTATTGGTTTTTTGTGTGTGTGTGACCCTAAAAGGCAATACATGTAAAACATTCAGACAATATAGAAATTATGAGGAAGAAAATAAAAATCACTGGGAACTTCGCCATCCACAGGTAAAAACTGGTAATACTGATTTATTTTCTTCTCAAGTGTTTTCTGTAGTATCCTCGTCACCCAGATGATCCCCTGCCTCACCAATTTATGGGTTCATATGAGCTCTCTTGAAAATTAATACATTTGCTGGCTCTTCCTTGCCAGCTGAAATGAAAACTTCAGGATCTCTAGTGCTGTCTCACTCTCTCCCCTAGTCATTTCTGGGGATACCTGTGGTAGCTCAGGGTCCCACATACCTCCTGTTTTGCTCTGTGGATGTCCCATGATCACAGAGCCTCGAGGGACACATGGGGTCACCCCAGCAGGGAGCAGGAGCCTCTGTGAGAGGAGTCCTTTTTTCCTTCCCCAGCATTCAGTCTCCTGGGACTTTGAGGCTGCAAAGGAGTCATGGTGTCAGAGACGCTGGAGCCTCTTTGGGCTTCCTTGGCTTCCACGTGCCCTGCCCAGAGGGGAGTACCATGCCTCGTTCTCCACCCCATGCTTTTGTAGGTTCTATATTTCTATCTCTTTGGGGAAGGTAAGTGTGCTTAAAAACAGCTTTTCTAGCCCTCTAGTCCAAGTGCAACGTCATGACTAAGGATCTCCAGTCCCTGACTTTAGCAACCCCCTGTGATCTATTTTGGATTAATTTTTGGATATTTTGAAAAAAATTTTGGATGTGGTAGGAGGTATGGATCAAAGTTCAGTTTTGCAGATGGATGTCCGATTGTTTCATCATATTTATTGAAAATGCTATCCTTTCTCTTCTGAATTGTCTTGGTGCCTTTGTCAAAAATCGGTTGTCTGTTATGTGGGTGTCTATTTCTGAACTCTCTTTTGCCTCCAATCAGTTGTCTACCTTATTCAATTCCACATTGTCATTATTAGTGTAGCTTTATAATCAGTCTTGAAATCAGGTAGACTTAGTCCTCCAGCTTTATTCTTCTTTTTCAAAGTTGTGTAGACAATTCTAGGTCCTTCATATGTGAATTTGAGAATCCATTTGCTAATGACACTTGTTTTCATGTCCTTGCCTGATAATTCTAACATCTGTGCCAGTTCTCATTCAGTTTTGATTAATTGGTTACCCTTCTCATTCTAGGTCGTGTTTTCCTGCCTCTTTGCTAATTTTTTATTGTATTCCAGATATTGTGAACTTTACCTTGTTGCACACTAGATGTTTTTTTATTCTTATCAGTATTCATGAGCGTTGTCCCAGAATGCAGTTAAATTGGTCAGAAACCATTTGATCCTTTTTAGTCTTCCTTTTAAGATTTGTTAAGCAAGAATAGATTAGTGCTTTCTGTCGGGCTTGTTCCCCATCATGGAGGCAAGATCCTTCTGTGTTTCTATCTAATGAATTGTGACATTTTCCAGTCTGTCTGTGGGAATGTGCCCTACGTCCAACCCTGTGTGAGTGCCTAGTCTTGTTAACTGGTCTTTCTCCCACCGTTGGGTCGTTTCCTACCTGATCACTAATCAGCAAGGGAGACCCTCTGCACCCTTCTCTGTGAAGCTCTTACCTCCCCAGCAGTTTGTTCAGAGAACTCCACTTAACCTTGGTCTCTCAGACTCTCAGCTCCCTCCCCTCAACTTGGGGACCCTTCTCACTGCAACATGGTCTGGGAAATCTGCCGAAGTTTGCTAAAGCCATTTTGTAGGGCTCATCTCGTTTGTTTCCTGTCGTTCAGGGAGTATCTTAAAAACCATTGTTTAATATATTTTGTCTGATTAAAAAAAAATGTTTCAGTGTTTATGTATTTTTGAGGGTGGGGGGAAAGGCAGAGAGAGAGGGAGACAGAAGAGCCAAAACAGGTTCTGTGCTGTCAGCACGGAGCCAGACTCGGGGCTTGAACTCACGAACCGTGAGATCATGACCTGAGCCAAGGTCAGATGCTCAACTGACTGAGCCACCCAGGCACACTCTGGTTCTTTTTAATCTAATACTTTCTGAAAATTTCAGGCAGGAGAGTAAATCTGGTACCCTTTATTCCACCATGGCTGGAAGCAGAAGGCACATTAACATTTTAAAGGCTTTTTGTACATATTGCCAAATTGCTCTCCAGTAACACCAGACGATAAAGGGCAGAGCAGTTGAACCAAGTTTATGTGTCTTCAGTGCCCATCCTTTTATTAAAACAGTGTCAATTTGATAAGTGGCAAATATCATGCTGTAACACGCCATTCTTTAGTCGCCACTGACACACAATGTACTTTCATCTCATCAGGTATTTGTATTTCCCCTGTGGTGGGTCTTTGCCTTGTTTTCATTCATTTCATGGAGCACTCACTCACAGGATCTGAGTCAGCACTGTGGGCAGAGGGACCAGTCAGACGCTTCAGATTCCCGTTCCAGAGAGTTGCGCTGTGTGCACTAAGGCTGTAGAACAACACGAGGGGTAGAGTAGAATGGAGAAGCTTAGTCAAGGTGCTTGGAAAGCCAGAGAGAACCTGTTACCTGACCTTGAGCGTGAACTAACTAGGTCTTTGTTACCAGCAAACAGAGGTGGAATTAAATTTATAAATGCTAAACTCTGCTCCTATTTCCAATGGGGAGCTGCCTTGTGCATGTTTGTAGGTGGTAGCCAGCAATCTGGATTTTTGGCAACCTTGTGAAAATGACTGGGGATTTTTTTTTTTTTTTTTTTTTGGCGGATAGAGCTGTTTTGGTCGGGTCTGAGGTTAGTCAGACCCTGTTCTGTAATGTCTACTTGGGCAAACTAAGACTCCCTATTCACAGTAAAGTTTTGTTTGTCTTTGGCCTGTGTCGTTAAAAAAAAAACTTTATAATTTAGTTGATTTCTCCCATCATCCTGCTTCAGAAACATGTAAACCAAAGGTATGTGGAGACTGTTATCTGAAACTCCAGGTTTACTTCAACACACTTTGGAAGTTCTTTTTAATAACCCTCATGTCTTTGATGATTCTGAGTCGAAGACAACAACATTTTATATTAATTATGGCAGTTTCCAAAATGAATAAATATTTTTGAATGAAGCCGACAGTTATATTTCATCCGACAGATCAAGTTGTAATAATCTGTAAATGGTTCCATATCAACCTTCTCAACAATCTTGACATAAGTAACCTGTGTACCAACTAAAAATCAGAGTAATACGTAATACATACATTTATGCATACAAATATATTCACACATAGCCCATGCCCGTTTTTAGTTTGTGCTTTTACCAAGGAGAACTGGGAGATGTTCAAGGCTCTCCTAGCAATTCATGTGTATTAGACTGTTAGGGCTGCCATAATAAAACACCACGGACTGGTGGCTTAAACAACACGCCTGTATTTTCTTATAGTTCTGAAGGCTGGAAGTTCAAGACCAAGGTGCTAGGATTGAGTTTCTAGTGAGACCGCTCTTCTTGACTTGCAAACAGCCTCCTTGCTGTGTCCTCACATGGCCTTTTCTCTGTAGGCATGCTGCCCTGGTATCTCTTCCTTTTTTTGTAAGGACAGCAGTCATATGAGATTAAGGCCCCATACCTACAACCTCAGTGAGCCTTAGTTACCGCTTTAAAGACCCCATCTCCAAATGCAGTTGCATTTGGGGATTAGGGCTTCAATATGAATTTTGAGGGTGGGGCAAGATTTCATTCATAACAATTTGAAAGGGGGTTCCTGCTTTTTGGAATCTAGAGGAAATACAGAAAAATTTAGGCATCGCGTCAGGTCTCATGACGTTTCTAGGAAAAATGCTGCTAAAAAGATGGGATGGTGGCCCTAGCCGCTGAGAGGGAGCTCCATCTGGGGCTGGCCCCTGTGTGAGCCTGAGGTCCAGGTGCCTAGAGTCCTGCCCAGCGGAAGAGACTGTGGGGCCTGGGATGCACCCTGTCCTATGGACAGCTGTTGAATAAAGCCATCTCAGTGAAAAAAAGAAAAGAAAAAGGTGTGAGGGGCTTGCTATTTCAACCCCTGAATGCAGGAGTGGTGGTGGGTTTGGGAGGAGTATTATCTTTGAGAACAAGAGAACTCACCCAGACAAAGAATGGACAATGAATTGGGAGTTTATTCCAGAGACAATATGAAATATTACTAAGGGCAACTCTAGGGAGCTTTAAATGATGTACGTGGGATTCTTACTGAATGCTATAGGTTACAAGATTTACTTGGAAAAGGAGAGGCATCATAACACAGAAATATCCACTAAAAACTAACCAATTTAAAAATCAGTGGTCACTAGGGGTGCCTGAGTGGCTCAGTTGGTTAAGCGTCTGACTTCAGCTCAGGTCATGATCTCATGGTTTGTGAGTTCAAACCCTGCGTCGGGCTCTGCACTGTGGATTCAGAGCCCAGAGCTTGCTTCGGATTCTGTGTCTCCCTCTCTCTCTGCCCCTCCCCCACTCACGCTCTGTCTTTCTCTGTCTCTCAAAAAATGAATAAACGTTAAAAAAAATTAAAAGTCAGTGGCCACTCAAACATCACATTCATCTTAACACTGCTATCTATCCAGGGACATGCTGGAGGGGCTCATACAGGCTCTCAGAGGCAATGTACATGTCTCTTCCCAACTCTGCATTCAGTGACATCACATTGATCACTTGGAATTGGCCATGGTGGAGTGTTTATATTAGGCATTTGGAAAACACTGTACATCAGAGCTCTTTGTTTTGGGGGGACTCGTTGTTGAAGATTTACCAGCAAATTAGTGGATTGATTCATGCCCAGTGAATCAATACCACGGCTAGACCACTTACTTCCTATTGTTGAATACATCTAAAAGAAAATAAAAATTCAATGTAAATAATTTTATATTGCAAAATCTATATTTTGCAGAGGATATAAGATTTTATGATGCTAATATAAGTATGCTGTGCTACTATCCACAACACACACATAGCCATTGGCAAATAAAGATGTGAGACACTTTGGCCAGTTATCAACTAAGAAGGAAATGAACAAAACGCACACCTAAATGTGATGATTCCACACTAACGTATAAGAGAGACCCTCATGAAAAATGACAAGATCTTGATTTTTTAAATAAAAATATTCCTTTTACTTGCTGCACAGCAGTAACCTCAAATTACAATGTTCTCAGAGAAGCGGTCAAAGAAGTTTTTTTGGGCAATTTTTACCCCCCTTCCCCATATCTCTACAAAACAGTTCCTACTTGAGCATATAATCTAATTTTTTACTATAAAAAACATATTTCATCATTTGAATTTCATTTTTAACATAAAGTTCAAGTTAATTTTTCTTTGTCCCTTACATTTTAAGTGAATTGACTTAAATAAAGAGTTCTCCAATTTCAGCTATGCTTCTGTATAATAAAATAAATGAGTACTTGAAAATGCGTACTGAGCATGTATCCATCTGTCCATTTGTTCATCAAATAGTAATTGAGTATCTACTATATGTTAGACATGCTAGAAGTGTCTGGGAATGCTGAGATGACTAAGACAATGTTCTTATCCTTAACTATTTATTTTAAGGAGAATAAAGATGCATCATTACAGTACAACTAGAGAGGAAGTAACAATAAAATGATACACAGGTTACACAGTTTTACAGTGAAGAGAGTGATCATCTCTATGGTGTGAGGCTTGGAACAACCTGAAGTAAGGCAAGCTGAATTCAAGCACCATGCCTATGGAGAGCCTTCTCTAAACCTTTATCTGGTTTAGATGCCCCTTATCTTTGCTCTGACAAAATCTCATACAGTCTATTGAAATTGTCAGCTTATTTGCCTATCTTTCCATTTAAGTTAAATGCATCTTGAGGGCAGAGGTGGTTTTGTATCCCCAGGATGTAGCACAAGCTCTGCTACATGCTTGGTGTCCAGTTGTGGTATAATGAATGACTAAGTGAAGGATAAAGAGTATTGAGAAGATGTTGCTTAGTTAGTTCAAGCTGCTATAACAAAATCCCATAGACCAGGTGGATTAAACAGCAAGCATTTTTTTTCTGTCAATTCTGGAGCTCTGGGAAGCTCAGTCCAAGATCAGGGTGCCAGCAGATTTGTTGTCTGCTGGGGGCCCTCTTCCTGGTTTGTGGATGGCCGCCTTCTGGATGTATCCTCCCCAGGCTGAGAGAGAGAGACACCAAGATCTCTTTTCTTATGAGGCACTAATCCCATCATGGGGCTTCAACTCTTATGATCTCATCTAAATCTAATTATTTCCCATAGGTCCCACCTCCAACTACCATAACTTTGGGGATTTGGACCATGACCAAGGAATTTTGGAGGGGCACAGACATTAAGTCCATAGCAAAGAGTTTGAAGAATAAATAGGAATTTTCACAGAAGATCTGGGAATGTACTGTGGAAAGTGAAGCCTCGGGGATTAGTATTCAAAGACAAGGAACCATAAAACAGCATAGTGCATAGCATGTTTTAGAAACTACAAGTTGTTTTTGTTATTGATGAGAGTTGGGACAATAGTATAGTCAGAGAGAAGGCAGGGGCCATAGTCAATGGCTTATATAGTTTATGTATTTTTTTTCTGTGCAGAAAATGAAAGTTATTCAAGGATTCCAAGCAGAGCATTATGTGCATTTTAGAAACATAACTATGGGAAAAGCGAAGACTGAATTGGAGATGGAGAACTGAGTCTGAGAGGTAAGAAACCTATTGCAACAATTCCAAAGAATGATTATGAAAGTTTGAAATAAGTGTTTGTCGTTGTTTGTTTGTTTGTTTGTTTGGTTTTGTTTGTTTTGTGAGAGGAACAGTTATTCCCTGTAGAACAGCAGAGAATGAGAAGGAGAAGCTGGAAGTATAGATCGTCCCAGTACGAGAGGAAAGAACTGTTCCTCAGTGTGTGTTTGGCTCGTATTCAAGCGTTGGAAACTTTGGATGGCAAAAATAATAGCTGCCATTTAGTGAAGGTTTACTGTGGGTCAAGCACTGGATGAGATCTTTATGTACATTATTACATTTGGCCTTCATGAATGAGGATAGGGCTGTGATTTCAAGCCAAGTTTAATCCCCGAATTAATGCTCTTGACCATTGAGCACTGCTGCCTCTCCAAGGAATTCTGAGATATTGCGAGGAGGCTATGGCCTGAGAAATAAGACGTCACGTATAGATGCGTAGACTCTTGGGTAGGTACTCATTCATACCTACAAAGTCTTGGGAAGGGAGAATGGCATTGTCACAGGTTGGGTTCTCCAGGAGCAGACGCTGCGATGGTGTTTGCAAGATGTTTATTAGGGATCAATATCTGTGAAAAGAAATGGGAGGAAGCAGGACTTAAAAGCATAATCACTAGACATTCACGTCTCATTAGCATTGTAGTAACGACAGCAATGAAATCTTTTAAAGAGTGTATTAGCACTAAGAGACATTATGTAACATCCTACCATTTTCCTCTGTATGTTGAAGAATGATGGGAAAGGCACACCGTTGTATCCGTTGTATGTGTGTTGACATGTACATTTCTGTTCCTCGTTCCTCCCGATGTGACTTTGCCTCCTTTGTAGCCACTCAGAAAGTCTCTACCTCCTGCATCAGTAGACAGGCTTTTTAAACACAGCCTCCTCATGAAGGCCAAAGCCTCCGTCGCCAGCTCCTCTGCCGCACGGATGTGCACTTGTATCTCTCCTGTTGTCCCCTGTCTGAAAATGCCCAGGGGCTACCATACTTCTTGGCAAAATGGAGTTATCCTTGTTTCCCAAAATTATCTCATGGTTTCCATTCCCCTGGCGATTTTTAAAACATACAATAGTACTTTGAAAGAGGGATTTTGAGGTCTACTTTAGAGACTAATTATGAATGCATTAGGAAGTATGCTGTTGAGAAATGAATGGTCTTACAGACCTGGGGAAAAAGTTTGGCATGACTCAGTGGGGCCTCTGGGCATATTTCACTGGGTTTCACGGGCTTCTTACAATACAGGGTTGTCTGAAAAGGGGAGGCTTTGCCCAGGTGATAATTGCATAGACTGTGAGTGTGGTAAAAAACTGGCTCAGAAAAGCCTCTCACAGAATGTTCTGGCTAGAAGAGCTACAATTTGGTGCCTCTTCTCCCTGACCTGCGGGACTTTTAACGGATTAGCCAAAGGCATTCCCTGTGGATTCCAGTTTTAGAGGGACCTCATCATCACTGCCCCATCTCCCTACCGCCAGTCCCTCTCTGCTTGCACCACTGGGCCTCCTTGAATCAGCAAGCTACATGAGAGAGTAATCAGCCCAGGGCTTGGAGATCCAGATTTTGAAGGAAGGGCAGACAAGTGTGTGTGTTTGGGTATCTGGTACTTGTTACCAGAAATTGCCAGATACCTAAGCAGGAGAACATGAATTTGCAGCCAGAAGAATTAGGTTTGAATCCTACTCTTCAGTAATGAGCTGCGGGACCTTCAGCCCTTCTCTGGATTATGGTTACTTCAGCTGTAAAGTGAGAGTATTTTACCAGGAACTCTGAGATCTCATCTAGCTATCAGAATGTACAATGTCTTCAACCCTGGCCAAATATCAAACTCACTCAGGCAGTCTTTAAAGCATGCTGATGCCCAGGTCCTATCCCCAGAGGTTCTGAATGAGTTGGGTTGAGTGGCACCTAGGTAAATGGATGGATCCAGATATGTGGTCCTGAAGAGCACGCAGTTTGTGGGCTCTCATTAAGAAGAGCAAAACAGGGGCGCCTGGGTGGCGCAGTCGGTTAAGTGTCCGACTTCAGCCAGGTCACGATCTCGCGGCCGTGAGTTCGAGCCCCGCGTCGGGCTCTGAGCTGATGGCTCAGAGCCTGGAGCCTGTTTCCGATTCTGTGTCTCCCTCTCTCTCTGCCCCTCCCCTGTTCCTGCTCTGTCTCTCTCTGTCCCAAAAATAAATAAACGTTGAAAAAAAAAAATTAAAAAAAAAAAAAAAAAAAAAAAGAAGAGCAAAACAATATCTTTCGCAAATTTTATAAACACGTGACCTTGTAACACACGGCAGCGTGCCTCCCATCACAGAATCTTCGAAAGGCTCTGTGCTTGAAGGTTAACTTTATTGTTTCAGAATAAATCTTGGGGCTACCCATAGATCAATACATTTAAAAGCCCCCCAACATGATTCCAATGTGCATAATTCCAAGGGGAGAATCCTGGGGTAGATTCTGAATTCTAAGGTGAGGATTAGTGTGTAAGCACACGATTGTCTCTAAAGCTCTGCCTGGAATATCCTGGTTTCAAAATTTCCTTCCATATCTTCCTCTTCTAACAAATTCCTACTTGCCAGAAAGGTTCAGATCTAAGATCCCTACCTCTGGGACCTTCCTTCATTCTCTGGTCAGGCAGTTTCTTCTGTCTTTGTCTCGGACCTGCATGTCTCAGACACAGCCCTCAGCATACTCTATGATAATTATTTTTTCTCCCCCACTAAACTGAAGCTCCTCTAGAGGGAAGAGATGGGGTTTTAGGCATCTTTGTATCTAGAACCTAACACAGGAAGCCCTCATGGAAAAAAAAATTGTTTTAAGTTTACTTATGTGTTTTGACAGACAGAGACCAAGAGAGAGGGAGAGAGAGAGAGAGAGAGAGCACACACGAGTGGGGGAGGGGCAGAGAGAATGAGAGAGAGAGAGAGAGAAAGAGAGAGAGAGAGAATCCCAAGTCAGCTCTCCACTGTCACTGCAGAACCAGACATGGGGCTCAAATTCATGAACCATGAGATCATGACCTGAGCCAAAATCAAGAGTTGGATGCTTAACTAACTCAGCCACCTGGGAGCCCAGAAAAAAAAATAATAATTGTAAGTTGTTATTCTTTTAATTCTTTTTATTTATTTTTAAGATGTTTATTCATTTTTGAGAGAACATGCGCAAGGGGTGGGGGGCAGAGGAAGAGGGGGGAACAAAGGCTCCGAAGCAGGCTTCACACTGACAAAAGTGAGCCGGATGCGGGACTCAAACTCACAAACCGTGAGATCATGCCGGGAGCCAGAGTCGGATGCCCAATAGACTGAGCCAACCAGGTGCCCCGTAAGTTATTATTTTTTTTTTACATAAAAGACCTTTTGACTCCCCCCACATCATATTTTCTAGTTTCTTTTCTCCATAGCCAATAAAAGTACCACACTTAGGATCTACTCAGATTCTCCTTGTCCACAAATGTAAGCTCTCCAAAGCCCTGACAAATAGCCCATTAAAAAGCTAGATTAGCCATTGGATGGCACTGACGCTGGAACAGGACATCTGCACAGAACTTGGGTTATCAGGCAAGCTCATGGAAAGAACCGGGAGGCAGACTCAGCTGAGATTTTGAAGATAATTTAAGGTAAGGACTATGTATACAAGTGTGTGTAGAATGAAGGGAACCAATAAGGGAAATTGAGGCACCCAGAGACCCATTATCCTACAGGTCTTAGAAAGTAAAAGCAAGAAACCATGGTCCTCAACTGGGTTGAGGACTGGAACCCAGAAGACAGGCTGCCCAGTAGGAGCTCTAGTTCTAGAAGGATGTAGGCACTGCTTGAATGATGGTGCTGACGAAGACAGGAGCCCAGGAAGAAATGCTTTGATCTCTCTCCTTCCGCCCTCCAGTCCCCTGCTTGTGCCTCCCACTGACCCACCAACTGGAAGCCAGTGGCGGTGGCCCCTCCTACCAGTGACGTGATGCATAAAGATTGTCCCCCCCGGAACCCCAGCTCAGAGTCGGGGGGATAAAAGGGGCAGTGGAACTAGGGAGGGAAGATTAAACAGAAAAACCAGAACAATGAATTGGATTTTACAGTGAGGGAGGAAATAATCGGATGTCATCTATATCCATTATAAGCTGATGCTGTTTAAAGTAGTTCTGCTATGGGGCGCCTGGGTGGCTCAGGTCATGATCTCGCGGTCCGTGAGTTTGAGCCCCGCGTCGGGCTCTGTGCTGACAGCTCAGAGCCTGGAGCCTGTTTCAGATTCTGTGTCTCCCTCTCTCTGACCCTCTCCCATTCATGCTCTGTCTCCCTCTGTCTCAAAAATAAATAAACGTTAAAAAAAAATTTTAAAGTAGTTCTGCTGTACTTATCGGAAGTGCAAAACTTACCAAACTCTGGGCAGCTTACAACCAGCGTGAAAGTAAGGACAGATAACAAAAGCGACTCTCTGTGTCCAGCTGCTGTGTTCTAGGAAAGAGAAGCAGACGCATGCGGGAGTTCTGACACCCCACCTTCCCATCCCTGCCCTTCACTTTTGAGAGGCAACTAATTATTCTTGTTTCTGCTGAGACCTTATTTGTTCCTTGGGCCCCACAGCTTTTGGCACCCACTTCTTTCCTTACCACCTCTCCTATCACCTGAGATGTTTCTCAGGGATTCTCTTTCCTAACGTCAAGATCCAAGCTTGCCTAAGCTTACAGCTTCGCTCTCTGCCCCCATGTATGGACAATTATCCCATGGGCATTTGGGGTCCCCTGGTCTCTTCCATAGCCTGAAGCCTCGCTTACACCTTGAAAGGGAGCAAAAACAGCACTACACGTTGTGTGTCCACAGCGAGCTGAGCTAGAGGTGGCTCACACCAGGTCTCCAGGTTAAGGGCCAGCACACTAACTGTGACGCTGGAAGAGGTCAGCAGGGGCACCCTCACCTTCCTGTTTCATTCCGTCCCTGCTCACAGGCCCGCTTCCCTCTGGCATTCACCTTACTGACCTGCTTCCTTGCACAAAGAGTCACCAGCAGCCAAGAGAAGAGCATACTCTCACAGGCTTCGCCGACAGGTTTCTTTTGCGTGAAGCCGCCATTTCCCCTTAATCTGGCTGCCCCTCACCATTCCTTCTTGCTTTTCTCAGCCTGGTCTTTCCACAGGTGGGAGATGACAGTGAAAGAGGGAGGTAGTGGGATTCTTTTGTTTCTCTGGTACTTAAAGTACCTGTAGGGGACTGTTTCAGAATAAGGATGTAGCTAAACCCATTCACTTTTGAATTTTCCAGGCTCCGGAGCTTGTGGTTAAGACTGGAGTCTGGGGGTGGGTAGCCACGTTTATCAAGGAGATACTTTTCTCCTCAGTGTTCTAGAAAGAGTGAGGAGGTGCTAATGGAGTTAGAGCAGAGCTGGGGAGAAACGATACTCTTGGCTGAGGCTGAGGGAGGCTTCAGGAAGAGCTGAGCAGGTGACGAAGGCAGCGGCAGCCTGTAGAAGACACAGAGGAGGTCATGAGGGAGGAGCCGGAGGGGCCCGGGTGCCCATGGTCTATGCCTCCCGATGTGGAGGTGGAGAAAAGCCTCCCAGGCCTGAGGCTGCAAAGATTTTTCCTTCCTACTTCTTCTGGGGATTGTGAGTCATGGGGTTGTGTGCAGGGGATGACCCCAAGAGACAAGGGAGTCACTGGGTACATAATACAGGTACGGGGTAGGTTGGGAAATCTTTCAGGGCAGGGGCTATGGTGTCTTCTCTGTAACTCAGCCCAGTTGATTTACAACACCAGATGCTCAGTAGGTGCTGAATGGATGGTCGTTGAGTGAATGAATGAAAAGTGGAGGTTGTTGTTGTTGTTGTTGTTGTTGTTGTTGTTGTTGATGTTGTAACTTTCTCCTTTAACACTGTGGTAGAAGTGCTCACGATCTGGCTTGCCAAAAAAGTGGAGTTTTTCTTCCTGGATACTGAATGGGAGTATGTGCCGAAGGAACGTAATCCCCCCTTCCCCTTAACCCCACGATAAAATGTTATCTGGGAGTCAGTGCAGGATCCAAGCCAGTTTGCTGGGTTCCAGGTTTCAAACATACGTGGATTCCCTGTTCCTCTGGTAAATGTGTGCTCAAGAAAAGCTCTTGGGAGGACTGTGACTCTGACCTTTCTTTTTATCCAGCTCTCAAGTCCAAGGCTATAAAATCAGACCCAGAGATCTAGACAGAGGTGTGCCCTTGGTGTTTTAGGCATATGCTCCAGCAGGCAGAGCTTTCCAGACTATAGGCTTTGTCCAAAGTCAGTCTCCCTCTATCTGGGGAACAACCGTGAATAACCCACTACCATGCCACAACTAGAGATTTCTAGGTCTTAAAAGGCTAATTAACAATACCCTGAGAGTATTGAGTACATTGCCATAAAAACCAACAGCCCTGTTGCCTATTCCGACTCAGGGCTCCATGACTCACAGGGCTTGTGACTCAGAATGCTCCCAGGCAGATTTTAATAGGTTTCAGAAGCATCTCCTCTTACTACTGTCTGAAGATGGGAAGGAGCCTCTGCCCAGGTGATAATTGCCTTGACCTTGAGTCTACTAAAAACGGGCAAGAAAAAAGCTATTGTAGTCTTGGAGTTTTCAGTGTTGAGAAGAGCAGAAGCAGAACCAGGGCACATGGAGACACTGCAAAACCTGGTTTCACAACTGGGTTGGGACATTAAATGATCTCATGAGACCCAGCAGAGAATCTCGTGGCTTCCGTGAAAAGCCCAGACCTACTTAGGAAGCATGAAGCATAGAGGGTATTTATCGTGATGGCTCAGAGTGGGACCTGTAGCCTGAAACCTCCTAACTGAGCGACTTCTAGCTGTGTGATCACGGCCGTCTGAGCCTCTTTTTCCTCATCATTCAAATGGAGAGAATTGTAGTATGCACCACCTAGGTTGTTGTGAGAATGAAACAAAATAGCATAGCGTTTGGTAGGTGATACATGTCTAGTGGCACTCACTGTCTTTCTCAACACTCAAGGAAGCCAGGGTGAAGTCAATGGTTGGGCAAGAAAATCTATCTGAACATCTATATTAAATACAACATTCCTCTCTTTTTCCCTCACCGATATCAAATCCAGCACACAAAGAAATAAAATAAATAAGCTGCAGCTGGAGGGTTGATGCTTTCTCAATGTGCAGCAAATTCTTCACACAATCCCTCTACTTCAGCAGTACTCCAGGCCACACCGTGATATAACCAAGGACTCCTCAACAAGCTTTCATTAAGCACCTATGCTAACAAGATGGCCGAGCAATATGACAAGCTCTGGGGGTGCCTGGGTGGCTCAGGTGAGTGTCTGACTTCAGCTCAGGTCATGATCTCATGGTCTGTAAGTTCGAGCCCTGCATTGGGCTCGCTGCTGTCAGTGCGGAGCTTGCTTCAGATCTATACCCCCCCCCCCCCCGCCCGCTCTGTCCCTCCCCTGCTCGCTCTGTCAAAAATAAATTTAAAAATATGACACGAGCAGCCTTAGGAAGTTCATCATCTAGGTGGGGAGACGTGTTCAAACACATAATATTGGCACTAGGGCAAGGGCCCTAAAGCAGTTGTGCTTGAACTAGCCGATCTCACAATCATCTGGCAAGCTTGTTAAAACACCAATCCTAGACTCTACCCCCGCTGATTCTGATTCAGTAGGTCAGGGATAAGGCCTCTGGATTTACATTTCCAACATGGATGTGCTGATGTTGCTGTTTTATGGACCATCCTTTGAGTAGCACTGTTAAAACAGAAATCAAAAGTTACGGTGTTAGGTGTAGAGGAGGGAGAGAATAATGAATTAGTTGGGGGAGTGAGGTAAAGGAGGGTGCTATCTGGAGTGACTATGAAGTAGTATTTGAGAAAAGCCTAGAAGTAGGGGTGGACTGCAGTGAGCTGCAACCAGAGGATGGTGTTCACATAGAGAAATTAATAAAAAGTCAGAAAAAAACTGCCAAGTACATTCAGCAAGCTGAAGAATGAGGGTGTATGTGTTGTGGAAGGGAGGGGGATAGGAGGAAACATTGGGCTTTGGTTTCTAAAAGACCTGGCTGAGGAAGTTGGACTGGTTCTGTCAAAAACAGGGCCACCAAATTTTTTTGAAGTTGGGAAAAATGTCATCAATTCAATGACCTGATGCTTTATATTTATGTGTGAGGCAGATCAGAAGAAGAGATGAGAAATGAGAAGTCCAGTTGGCTGGCTGATTTTTAAAAATTATTTCATGGGCAAGGAGGTGTTCTGGAAGCTTACACTAGGCCAGTGGGGGTAGATAGGGTTTAGATACGAAAGATAAAGTGGAGGGAATATCATCAGGATTTTAAAATTAAGTTGCATGTGGTGGATGAGGGAGAGGAACAAGTCAAAGGTAGCCCAAAGGCATGGAGCCTCAGTACCAAAGACTGTAGAAGTGTGAGGGGATTTAGGAAGAAGAAAGATCTAACAAGGAAGAGAATGACTTTGGTTTTGTACCTGTTGATTTGGGTCACCCACAAGTTATCTAGTAGCTCCAGAAGAGAGACTGGGTCTGGGTATATATGTCTGTGTGGAACATTTGGAAGACTGTGGACACTAGGAGAGTAGATGACTTCATCATGGTAGAAGAAAGGTGAGGGGAGAAGGATGTAAGCAACAGAAGTTTTGGGGACTGTCTACATTGGGTGGTTAGTGGAAGAAGAGCCAGCAAAGAAGACTCCGAAAGTGGGGTGTTGGAGGCATTGGAGAGGCAGTTGAATGCTGTTAACGACAGCACTGAAGACTCATGAAGAAGGTTCCAGCAAAGGAGTGATTCGTAGTGTTAACTGCTAGAGAGGCAGAGGGGGAGAAGCCGTTGGCTGTGTTGCATGAAACCTTCAAGAGGATGCTTCCCAAAGTGGAGCAGGATCCAAGTTGCAGAGTCAAGGAACAAATGGGAGATGAGGACGTAGAGGAAGCAGGTGCTGAGTGGTGACAGGAAGAAAATGGGACAGTAACTTGAGAGGGAAACAAGTTTATGGGAGGGTTTTGTTGTTGTTTTAGGATCTGGGGGACCAGAATGAGTGTGTAGACCGAGGGGAAGCAGCCAGTGGAAAGGGAAAGATTAAAGAGGCAAGAAGAAAGGGGATGATTGATGCTGCAGGGCCTGGGAGGAGATGAGAGGGTGGGATGGAAAGCCCTGGGACAAAGGAACACTTTATAACCAAGTCCTCTGGGTGTTCTGGCAACCAGACTGTCTTGGATGTGATCCAGGCAAGACTCTTCTTTTACTAAAGCAAGCAACATGGCGGCACCAATGCAGCCTTGAGAATCTCAAATACAGAGGTGTCTGCTTTATTCCAAGACCAATCTCTCCACTTTCAAGCATTCAAAAAGGACCAAAGGTTAGATTAGAGTTTCAGCATTCTAATTTTCCAACAAATTTATTTCCTTCCTGGGTTAGCCAAATCATAGAGTCTTTTCCCTCACCTGGATTCCAAATTTAATTAGCCAACTTCCTCCTTCCCCTCTGAGAGTCAGAAAATAGACCTTATTTCTCTCCTTCCCTTCTTAGCTTTTGCTTATCTAAGCTAAGGGTCCCACGGGAGCTTTCAGCTGATTTATTTCAGCTGGTCCCTCATAGCGACACTGACTCTGGGTTAACCTTCTTGGATCCTCAGGGACCACTTTTAGGAAGGTTTGCTAGGTATTCTGATCTACTAATAGATCCCCTGAGAGGAAGTCCACACTGTCACAGTAGATCTTACTACCTAACACCTAGTGAAATCCTAGGCTTTGCTGAGCTCAGCCAAGACACTGCAGGAAACACATGGGCTGGGGTTCCCAGAGAGAGTGTCTAGATTTCAACAAATAATGGTAAACAGAGTACATAGCTGTCTGTAGTAGGAAGCTTTAGGGCCTTATTTTTAAAATTCACTTAAAATTTTTTAAAAAATGTTTATTTTTTGAGAGACACAGAGCATGAGTGGGAGAGGGGCAGAAAGAGAGAGAGAGAGAGAGAGACAGACAGACAGACAGATGGACAGACAGAATCTGAAGCAGACTCCAGGCTCCAAGCTGTCAGCACAGAGCCTGACAGGGGGCTCGAACCCACAAACTGTGAGATCATGACCTGAGCTGAAGTCAGAGGCCCAACTGACTGAGCCATCCAGGCACCCCTAAAATTCTCCTTTTTTTAATAAAAAAAATTGGGGGAGCATGAGAAATAGATGAAATGGGTCTGTTTCTCAGAGTTTGTACTATTTGCAGTAGTATTATGGCATTATTAATAATGAGAAAAGCAAGGAACTGCTTGGTGAAATGATATTACCAAAGGCATTTTTCCCTTTTGTTTGCCTGGAGGGAGTGGTCTACTCACCTTGGCCTTGCTCCACAGGCTAAACTTTTGTAGGGGCACGTCGTTAGTTTGAGTGACAGAAACATGTTCTGCACCCTTCATAGACATCCATTATTCTGTGTTCTTGAAATATTTTCTTGCACATCAAGTTGTATTTCATACCATTTACACAACCACAGCCCTAGACGGCTTGTCTTTGATGTTAAATGGAAGATGTCAGGACAAAGAAAATGGCCACACATGATTGTAAACATAACAAGTGAGACATGAACGTCTGCTCTACGACATTTAAAACACGTTATTATAAAACATATGAGGAGTTTATTTCTTACTGCCTTTCATTTTTACTTTAGGCTTTACAACTAATCTATTGATGAATATTATGAGAAATAAAGATTTAGTAAAATATAGTGAGCTGTGGTTTAAAATTAAAAATGGAGTAAGACTGTCCTGGATGGGAGATAGGTGCTTTTGGCACAGCAGCCTTGCTCACAAGTCTTTGCCCTATTTTCCGAAGCATTGGTCACTCTTTATGTTGCAGTAATGAAAAAATACTCTTTGTGAATTATTATAGTCATTTTGCATGAGTGGATATGACTGCTAACACAAGTGACTTGGTGAGTATGTAGGACAAGAAATAGCCCACTTATGCCACCTCGGGTCCTCCCATGTGATGAGAAGCTTTGTATGGAGGCTGGGCACAGTTAGAGTGGCACGGTCTTGTTTTAAATCACGGTTGTGTGCGATCTTCACCGATTTACTTGCTCTCCATGTTTCAGATTCCTCTTCGGTAAAATAGGGATGGTAATAATAGAGCCCTAGCTCAAACAGGGTGGAGACTACATAGTTTAATCTTTGTGAAGTGCCATAGCACGTGCTGCTCCTGTGTCAAGAGGACCCTTTTGCAGGCACCCATACCTGCTCCCCAGCTGCAGGTTTGGGCTGCTAAGAACTCACATGTGTCTTGTTGGCGATGCTTGATTTGCACTTTCCCCCTCTTTACCATACCAGAGGTGGCCCATAGCCAATTACGGACTGATTCAGGGATCTAAGAGCCAGTGCCATTTCTTCCGGGAGGGACCAATGCTGGGATTCCATTCAGATCCAAAGCTCCAGTGGGATCATGCTGGAACTAGACTTCTCTAGAAACCACACTTTGCCTGGCTTCTTTCCTTGCCCTGTTCCTCTCACCCCTGTACTCATTTCTCCTCCATGACAGGAGGAGCTTGCACAGGAATCTGCATCTCAGACTTTGCTAGGGAACTTCATCTGAGACCAGTCCTTCATAGAGTGCTTGGTACTTAGTACTCATTCAATAAATGTAAGCAACCATCAGGGCTTGAAAATAATCACATTTTAAAACTCGAAATCAGGTGTATGAACTGGAGACTTTAGAATGGAGTTGCAGATTTGTCATCAAAACTGAAAAATAAATGCTTCTACAATCAACTGTCTTTAAATTTTTTTTCTTTTACCGGCCATGCTTGAGTGCCTGAAGGGCAGGTCCGAGAGGTTTCAGGAAGTGGTCAGAGCAAGGGCTGAAGGTATACAAGCCAGTGGGGAGATGCCAGGACCAACTCCTTACCTGGGGAGCAGGTGGAGTCTCAGTTGTCCTGGTTTCAGAGTCTGATGGCTACAACAGGGGAGGAATGGCAAAGCAGAAGAAAAGACAAAGCATCCATGACTTGGAAACAGAAATGGTCCCATTCTTGTTCATTTCTTGAGGTACGGGGGGCCGGTTGGAACCCTGGGGTTCAGTTGTTGGGGGTAACCAGACATGAAATATGGTTTTGTTCAAATCATCAAGGCAGAGAAAACTCCTCTCACTGTTGGGAAGGAAGAGGGAAAGGTCAAGGAAGAAAGGAGAGGAGCGGAAGGGAGCTTTAGCGGTCAGAAACTCATGACACTTCTGGCATAGCAGGGGAGAGAAAGGAATTATCTAGATTTAGTATGGTAGACACAGAGAGAATTCTGAGTGAAACTTAACTCCTAAGCTGAATCATATGTGTTGAAAGGCAGACACTATTCCCTCCTGGCATGTGTTGCCATAGGAGAAGAGCCATTACAAAGAGCTAAGGGGGCCATGTTTCAGGAGCAGAGCCCCCCAAAGGAGCGATACCACAAGCAGTAGGTGGCAGTGAGTGCCAGAAGTGACAGAACAGGCAGCTGAGCCTGATATTTTCAGCTTCATAAATCCAGAGGCAGTCATGAGGAAGTTCTCTTCCATTTAACATCCCATGGTTGAGAGATCCGAGACCTGTGCACCTTGTAGTTTATTACAACCGTTTCATCAACAGCCACCAACTGGCTTTTTCTCCTTGAAGATGTGTCCTTGTCATCAACATCATTTACAGCAGAGAAGTTTTTTTTTTTGTTTTTTTTTTTAAATTTTTTTTTCAACGTGTATTTATTTTGGGGACAGAGAGAGACAGAGCATGAACGGGGGAGGGGCAGAGAGAGAGGGAGACACAGAATCGGAAACAGGCTCCAGGCTCTGAGCCATCAGCCCAGAGCCCGATGCGGGGCTCGAACTCACGGACCGCGAGATCGTGACCTGGCTGAAGTCGGACGCTTAACCGACTGCGCCACCCAGGCGCCCCTACAGCAGAGAAGTTTGAGACACTCGTGTATAGGCAAAAAACTGGCTTCCTGGGACTTCGAATCTGACACCAATTTGCCTTACATTTAGGATTGTTCACAGAGTAGAAACAATGGGGAAGGAGGATGTTCCAGAGCTCAGGTTCATGATAGTTAACAAAGCCCTTGCCCTAGGTCCTGAGTTCACTTGCCTGGAATGGCAGCAAGTACTATGTATTGGGACTATTTTATTTGAAAAAAAATGTTTTATGTTTATTTTTGAGAGAGACAGGGACAGAGCACAAGTGGGGGAGGGGCAGAGAGAGAGAGAGAGACACAGAATCCGAAGCAGGCTTCAGGCTCTGAGCTGTCAGCACTGAACCTGACATGGGGCTCGAACCCACGAACCGTGAGATCATGACCTGAGTTGAAGTCGGACACTCAACTGACTGAGCCACCCAGGTGCCCCATATTGGGACTGTTTTAAAGTTAACTTTGCATGTTATCCTGGTGAACCCTCAACACAGTGATATTGTTATTTCCTTCCGTTTATTTTATTTTGAAAGAGAAAATTAAGGTTCAGAGAACTGAACTCAGCTAGGAATTGGGAAAATCAGCATTTGGATCCAGCCCATTTGCCTGAGAATCTGGTGCTTCTTTATTAGAGAAAAGGGCACAGTCCCAGGAGCTCCTCCCTGGCTCAGTCGAAAAAGCATGTGACTCTTGGTCCTCTTGTTCTTCGAGGAAATACCAGATGCTTGTCTTCTTCCTGCTTTCATACAGAAGTTAGCATTTTATAAACCTCATTTAATACCTTTCTTTTTTCATTTAACTCTACAGGCTAGAGATCTTTCCACATCAAGTCACAGGGATCTTCCTCGTGCTTTTTTACAGTTATTTAGAATTACAGTTATTTAGAATTTAGAATGTAGTAAATTAGAATTCTAATTTAGAATTAGAATTTAGTTATTACATGGATGTCCTGTAATTAATTGAATCAGTGCCCTACTGATGCAAATTTGACTTGCTCCCTATTTTTCATTATTACAAAATACTGCAAGGGGTAATCTTGCACAGTCATCCTTTAGCGCTTTAAGGCAAGGCATATGGACGTATCCTTGACTTCCTTTCTCTTGCCGTTGGATACATCGTACCGGGAAACACGTGAAGCATCCAGCTCTCTGTGACCTGTCTTAGAGAAACAGAACAAGCTCAGGCTCGGGGGCCAGAATAATCTGAGTTCCAATTAGCTTGGTCACTTTCTGTCTAGGCCATCTTGGGAGAGGTTTTTATCCTTTCTGGGCTTTATCTCCCTCATCTGGGAAAGAGGGAAAATCATGGAACCCATCAAAAGTGGCTGTGGTAAGGATTAGAGATAATATGTGGAAAGCGCACCATGTGTTCATTAAAGGTTGCCATTATTTTGTAGAATTATCCTGAAATCCATGCTTATAAATATACTCTTTATATCTGTGTCGTTGAGATATGGCCTCTACTTGGCACCCATATTAATGACTCATAACCTCGACTACAAGTCCATCTCATTATTGATGGTTTGACTCTTCATAAGTGGTTTATGAGTGGTTTGCCACATCCCGTTGATGAGAGAGCATTCCTCTTGATAGAGCCACATTAAGCTCTAACCACACTCTTATAATGTCAAAGGACTCTGACTTATTAATTCTTTAGAAAACACTTTTTTGTACTATTGGGTTCAGCCCCTTAAACTGACCCCTAAAAGGCACCAAGGTTTATCTAGGGTCAGATAAGCTTGGAAATCCTACAAATAGGGCCACCCACAGCCACATAGTCCAGTGACAGGTGTCTGGACTCACAAGGAGCAAAGACCCACGGAATACAGAGCAGACATTTTCCAGCACCGATCTGAGAGTTGCTGCTTCCAATTCTCCTGTTTCATCTTTTTTGTATTTCTTGACACCCAAATCAGCACACAGAGTGGCGACGGAAACGAACACTTTCTGAAAAACAGACAACTCTGGTGATGGCAGTAATGCGATGATGGATTACCCTTATGCTTCCTCATACTCTGAATCCATTAAGAGCAGAGAATTGAATTCTACCTAGTCAGGGCCCTCATTCCTTTCCTTAATTGCTTTTTAAACTACTGAAATGAAAAGCTGCAAACAAGGCACATATTAGCTACTCCACCCATTTTCAGCCCATTCCTACCACTGTCCCATCTTATGCCCTTCAAAGTAGTACAGCAGCAAAATGTGCAAAACTGAGTCACTCACGTATTGTTTAGGCGACAAAAGGAAAATCTGTTAATGGGATTGGCGGTTTTTACAGCGGAAAAGAGTGAGCTGTGGAATGGCCTATGTGCAAAGGATTTTTCCGTGTCATTCAGAGTAATGAGATCCTGTTGTAGCTTCTTCCTGAATTGAAATCACTGACAATGTATTTGCATATTCGTTTTTGGACACTTCGATCTAAAAACCAGTGTATGGGGGAAGTCAGTCTAACATCAGAAAATTGTAGGTACTTGAAAATAAAGGAAAAATTCTCTCCCGAGCTGATCTCTTTACTCAACATGTTTATGGTCTTGAAGGAGAGGTGGAAGACTGAGTATCTTGAGATAATGCTCACTGCCTATTTCAAAGCGATAAAAAAATCTGATAAAGATTTGTGGCAGGGTTATTGACCTATGGTATTTGCAGTTTTTGACTTTTATATTTTCAAGGACTAACTCCAGCCTTTTATATGGTTATGGAGATTTGAGTGGAAATGTTCTTGTATCTGTATTGTGTAACACGGTAGTTGCTACCTACGTGTGCTATATGCATTTAAACTAATTAAAATTAAATCAGATTAAGATTTCAGGTCCTTAGCGGCACTTGTTACATATCTAGTGCCCTATATCCCCATCTGTCTATTGGACAGTGCAGCTCTAGGATATAGAAAGGGGCAGGTATCTTTGTGAATGGATGTTAATCTGCCCGGACTGAATGTGATGGAGAACTCTACAATGGTTAATTTACTAATTAGCATCCTCTTGTAAAAGCCTTTCTTCCATATTAGTGTGGGACCGTACTCCGCTTTCTAACATCCCTAAACATGGCTACCTATGGAGAGGGGGGCTTGCAAATTAAAGTTCATGCATTCATGGCTCTAACATCCCTAAACATGGTTACCTATGGAGAGGGGGGCTTGCAAATTAAAGTTCATGCATTCATGGCTCAAGACGCAGTTAAGCATAACTTCGTTAAGGGTAGTGATCAACCCGTCTGAATCACCAAGTGTGTCCAAAATTCTTGATTTAAAAAAGAAAAACTGACACAGGACCAGCAGTGGACCTGCATGGGTAGATAATGTTCCCACTAGGGGCAAAGAAATGCATCTTTTGCATATTGTTATCTATAAGCATATGCAAACTTCCTGTCATTTGAAATAACACGTGAGTTGGGTCAGATATATGTGAAAATGAGCAAACACATAAAAGTTCCAAAACTAAATGGCCTGCATTTTTTGATAACGATTTCACTCTCAAGCCTGATGACTAAGTTTACCTTGCCTTGATGCAAAAAGGATATGAAGCAATGTTGTGTGTTTTGTAAGGAAAGTCTAATCATTGTTGAATACTCCTATATTCTTTCAAAGATATCTGTAAGGAACTTACTGGCTGTTATCTCTCCCGCCCTCACTACCTGCCCTCCCAACCCCATCTCCTGCCAGCATTATTATTCTAGCAGATACCGCCAAAATGAACACCACCAGAGGAAGTCTTGAAAGGAGAACAAAAATTGAAAGCATTAAATATGAATATCAATATGAATTATTCTACGAGTTTCCTCTAGGGGGACAAAGGTGGTGATATGGGTTTATGTGATATGCATAAAATAACTAACTTCAGAGGCTTATTCTGTGCCAGGCACTCTTCTCTACATCTACGCATTATCACAAGAGCTCTATTTTTTTAATGAGGAAATTGAAACAGGGAGAGCTTAAGTACTTTACCCAAGCTCACGTAACCATGCTCCAAAGCCAAGTCTAGGGCCATAGTCTGTGCTCTTAACCATGAGGCTCACTACTTGTCTGTTTGTATCTTATGTCTGCTTAAGCACTTGCTGAGCTGTGTCCTTTGTCCCCAGTTCAGTCTGGTAAGGTGGGCTTGTTCCTTGAGCTGTATGAAAGTCTCAGAGTGCAGGATGTGAGCCATGTAGCATGTGTCACGATTTATCTGGAAGGTGGAAGGTGGGGTAAATAACCACTGGGAGGCTCACTTCCACTCTTCCTTCGTGGGGGTTCCTTGTGTTGCCATGTGTGGAGGGGTGAGCGGCTTGCCCCAAACCACCTCCTCCTTTCACCCGTAACAATCATGCCTTGGTCCAGACCTAGGATTCCTCAGGAAAGCCAGGAGAGGTGTGGTTCCTATCCTGTGAGCAGACTCTTTATTGGCTCTTGGGTGGACTTACAGGAACCAGGCACTTGTGAAGCCCAGAGGGCATGCATTGTCCCTTAGGAATAGAAAACTGTCTTTGGTAGGGTCCAGCTGGTGTTGTTTCCCTTGGGTAAGGCCAGTGTAAATAGACTCTCAGCTCCAAAACACTTCTGCTTGAAAGCCTCATATCTTACAATTAAAACTCAAGATAGTTTGAAAAGCAGATTTGCCTTTGTAGGACCACCAAATTAACCCATTGCTAGTAGCCTCTTGGGTACATAAATGAAAGTACAATGTCATTAACAAGCAGTCCATCCCACTGTCTGTCTAGTTAGCTAACACTTAGCCGGCTCATAGTCCGGCTCCTTTCTCAGGGGAAGCTGGTGTGGATGGCACAACACAGGTGCCGTTAGCAGTCCTGGTGTGTTTGTGTGACTGGGCTGGGAATTTACTCCCCCCACTCCTTATCTGTAGGGGAGTGACTGACAGAAGGTAAGGTTACAGAGCCAGACTGGAGATGAGAGAGATCTCTCTTCTCTGCCTGGGTGGTCTCTTTTTTTCTATCGTCTTGAAAAAGATGATTAGATATAGTTCTGGGGAAGGAAGAGACCTCAGAGATCCCATAGACCCACCTGCATTATTGCCTTGCAGAGAAGAAAACTGAACCTTGCCATGGTAAAATGACATGCCCGAAGGTACTTTAATGTCAAAGATTACGATCATGGTTGCCATCTGAAGAAAATTCTAATTCTGTCCAAGCTACTCAGTGGAACCAATTAGTAATATAGCTCTCTGAAAGGTCTTCAGTGCTATTTCTTGGTAAAAGCCTCAATATATGCAGTTCACGCATGGAGCCCCGTGGGCAGAGGGAATTGAGGTGGAAGAAATCGTTTAAAAACTGTTTTTACATTTTTTATAATGGGTACTCTACTAACTGTCTAAAGGGATTTGCAGTGGCTTGTAATGAAAAGGAGGCCTATAATAAAGCCATAAAATATAAAAAGAGAAAGAAAATATGTAATGGGATAGGGAGTAGCCATATCAAACTGCTAAGTTAAAGCAGCCGAGGAGAACAATGTGAGTAACTTGGTCTCATTATCTGTTGGAATATATGAATTCTTCAGATACAACATTTTTGGAGAGTAGATGGTTCGCTTACGATTATTCCTTGCCCATTCCAGAGTTTTTAAATTAGTTTTGTGTTGCTTTGTCTTTTAATGCCACCCAGGGAAAGCTTCTGGGGCCAGCCATGATGTTCTGATCCTTAATGGCATTGATGGACAGTGCCCAGGAGGGGATGCCAGAAGGCATTCCTGCCATGGCTTCACCATTACTCTGAGACTTGATGTTCATGGTGCACTGTGTGGTCCCATATCCATGGTCATAGCTTGTACCTGGGAGCATACATTGTCACCGAATCATTTAGTTGTCTTTTTTTTTAATGTTTATTTATTTTTGACAGAGAGAGAGACAGAGCATGAGCAGGGGAGGGGCAGAAAGAGACGGAGAGAGAGAATCTGAAGTAGGCTCCAGGCTCTGAGCTGTCAGCACAGAGCCCGATGCGGGGCTCGAACCCACAGACCACGAGATCATGACCTGAGCCGAAGTCGGACACTCAACCGACTGAGCCACCCAGGTGCCCCCATTTAGTTGTCTTTTTAAAAGACTGTCAGGGTCTGCACTTCTAGACTCAAGAACACATTTGGGTACATGCAAGATAGGACTGCAAGCCAGGGACATCTCATCAGAATTCATTTACCTGAATCAACGGCATATATTGCGTGCCGGCTGCTGTCTCACTCTTATTGAGGAGCAAGGGATATGATGTGCGTTGGGCCTGAGTGACAGATAGATGTGGGTCCGGTGACTTTTAATACAATGTAATGACACAGTCTGACGTAACAGAACAGTGGTCAGAATGACCTGTTTGAGGAACACATTAGAAGAGCAGATTCTGCCCAAAGGCATGGGAAGAGGCTTCCCAGGGAACGTAGCATTTGTTTTGACCCCTTCTTCCACCAGACTGTTAATGAATATCTATTTTCTTCCAGACATTACGGGTGTTGGCATGAACAAAACAGTGTTGGTCCCTCTCGTCATGAAACCTGAAGCTATAGGTTACGTATAGAAGGAGAAGGGGACTCCGAGAATATAATTTCAGGAAAAAAAAAAAAAAAGCCGTGAACAAAGATGAAAACAGCATAGCGCTAAAGGCGACCAGATAATCTAAGGGGCATGAAGGAACTTGAACTTAATCCTATAGGCAGTGGAGAGACAGGGAAGGATTTAAGGAGCAGAGAGGCATCATCTGATTTGTGCTTTCAAAGTTAATTAGCCACAAATATGTAATTATATAAAAAACCATAAAAGTACTAGAGAAAAACATAGGTAAATGTTCATATAATTTTAACTTGGGGAAAAGCTTTCAATGTAAGACATGAAAGGTTAAACCCATACAGAAAAAGATTTGACTAAGATTTCAAAGTTGTATATCACCACCTAAGCGAAATAAATAAATAATAAAAGTTGTGTACCACCAAACCACTATGAAAAGTTAAAGGGATAAAAGTTAAAAAAAAAAAAAAAAAACAACTTTCAAAAAGTTAAAAAAGACATCTGTGAGTTCAAGCCCCGCGTCGGGCTCTGTGCTGACAGCTCAGAGCCTGGAGCCTGCTTCGGATTCTGTGTCTCCCTCTCTCTCTGCCCCTCCCCCACTCATGCTGTGTCTCTCTCTATCAAAAAATAAACATAGAAAAATTTTTTAAAAGTTAAAAAAGACAAACTGGGGAAAATTTAACAGGCTTGATATCCAAATGGCTCTTACACATCTATAAGAAAAAGAAGAACAGGTCGTAGAAAGGGAGCCAAGGAAGAAATTCAGATGTGCAAGAAAAGATGAAAATGTTCAAATGTACTCACACTTCAAACATCTCAAGACAGGTGGATACCGTTTTTTATTTGCCAGATTGAACAATGATTTTTTTCTTTTTTAATGGTAATGCCTAGTGTTAACGCAGGACTAGAGAGAAACGCTTTCAGGCACCCACGGTTCAAGGGGGATTTGGGAGAGCAGTTGCTCGTAAGTATCAGAATGAGAAGATCCACTGACTCAGCAAATTTATTTTTAGAAATGATGCTGAGGAAACAGGTCCATTCACAAAAACTTTGTTCCATATGGTTTATTCCAATGTTGTTTATAATAACAAAACTGAAACCACCAACAAAAATAACAACAGCAAAACACCCCACAAGGAAACAGTGCAAATGCCCCGCCCTAAAATAAAGGATTGATTAAAAATGTAATAACCCGGCCACCCACTCAGATTCTGTGTGACTAGGAGAAAGGATAGGACTATTTGCTAACATGGGAATTGGCCCATGGTACATATTATTTTATTTTAAGTAGGCTCCACGCCCAAGGTGGGGCTTGAACTCACCACCCTGAGAGTCGCACACTCTACCTACTGAAGCAGTCAGGCACCACGCCCAGGATATATTTTTTTTTTTTTTTTAATTTTTTTTTTTCAACGTTTATTTATTTTTGGGACAGAGAGAGACAGAGCATGAACGGGGGAGGGGCAGAGAGAGAGGGAGACACAGAATCGGAAACAGGCTCCAGGCTCCGAGCCATCAGCCCAGAGCCCGACGCGGGGCTCGAACTCACGGACCGCGAGATCGTGACCTGGCTGAAGTCGGACGCTTAACCGACTGCGCCACCCAGGCGCCCCTAGGATATATTTTTAAAGAATAGGAGATGATGGAAAACTATCATAGCAGGATCTCACTTTTATAAATACTGATTTTATGTACATATACACAAGATAAAATCTGGGAGAAAATGACAACGAAATATTAAATGGTATTTCTGATCATAGCTGGTATTTTCTCATGCTGCCCATCTTTTATACTCATTGTTCTTCAACACATGTGGATTGAAAGAGGAAATAAATTGGTTGTTGTAACACACTAAGATGATTATCTCAGGTGCAAAATACCAAGGGCATTTAGGAAGCCTTTGCTGTAATCCAGTTAAGAAATGGGGGAAGCTTATGCTGAACTCTCACAGTTTCTAGCTCTGACTGTACTTCAGAATCACCTACAAAGATATTAAAAAATACTAATTCCAGGATGCAACATAAGCTAATTAATTCAGAGTCTCTGGTGCGGGGCCTTGACACTGGTATATTTTAACTTCTTCCACCCCACCCCAGGTGGCAAAAACGTGCAGCCAGAGGTAAGACCACTACTCTCTAGGGCAGCGGCAGTTAAAAGGAGAGGAGGATTCGATGTTTCTTGGGTGCGATCCCTGAAAATGATATCAATCTTAAGACAAGCATGAAGCTGGCTTTAGTGGGTTTCCTTTCCTCCTGTATAGCTTTCAAGGTTAAGTGCACTGCTGAAGAGCACAGGAGCACCGGAAAATGGCCTCTGTTGATCTCTCTTCCCTGCTGCCAGTTGTGGCATTGGCAACTGCATCGTTCCCTGCACACCTGCAGTGCCACAGGCTACAGGAAGAGATCACCCGTCTTCCTAATGCCCTGCATGTGAGCGGTCACTGCTCACTGAGGCTGGCGAAGCAGGGAGCTGGAAACAGTGCAGAGAAAGGGAGACATTTCATATACGTGTGAGAACGGGACTGGTACTTACATGATGATTTTTTTTTTAGGAGAGGTTTTGTTATAAAGCTTGCTAGAGTTTGCCGTTTCACTAATAATTGCAGTGTGTGTAGGTGTTAGCGAACATTCCAATAACTGAATGTTTCCAGCAACATGGCAATAGCTTCCCTTAAGGTTTAAAAATTATGATTTGCTTTTAATTACTACCCTTCTTAATAGGTGTTACTCAAACGGGAAGTAAAACTCCACATATTCTCACCAGCCTTTGATGCTAGGGGTTACTGAGGCAATTTGGAGAGAGATCTTAAAAGGTGCCAAGGAAATACAGGTCAATTTTAATACATGATGTGCATTGACGTTTTTATTCTAGATAGCAACAGAGAGACTTTTGTATAGCTGGGGAGGGATTATATCAGAGTTTGGCTACGGAGACAGGATTTTTCACTTCTTATTGGCTGAAAAAAATAAGTGAAGCCATTATAAACAGTATTGACATATTAATCATGCCTTCCATAATTAAACGCCCCCTTTAAAAATAGAAGTTACACAATCTGTCTTTCACTTCATCTTTGACTTTCATCCCAACACTAGTGGGAGGAAATGAGCTCTGGTTGGAATCAAAGTTGAAAGTGACTTTGACTTTGCAGAGAGCAATGGTGTCGAGGAGGAGAACTTGACTGTATGTTCTCTCCCACTCCGGGTCAGTATTTTGGGAGACGGGAGAGAAGCTGGGGAAACAGGACAGGAAATGGCAGAGCTTCCACCAAAGGTCAAAGGGAGATTGAGATAACGGACTGCATCCCCGACCCGATGCTGACAGCTCAAAATTCAGTTGTGTAAATACGGACTCAGAACTCACTCCCAAAAGTCACGGTGAGGTCAGGGACGTTTGGGAGAGAGACAACGTGGAGGGTGAGATGAGGGGCTAGGTGAGCAGCTCCCAAGTTACTATTCCAGTCGGTCGTGGACATCAAAGCCTATGTCTTCCTTAACTGGCAGGTAAAAGAGCTACGCAGGTGACAGGGAACCTCTGGGCAGATAAGAACCAACATTGCTGAGCTTCAGATGGTCAGTCTTTCTGCTTCACTGAAACCGGTCCTCTCTACTAGGGTGTCAGTCCCAGCTGCGACTCACCACAAAGCCCTAAAGGCAGAGGCTGCGGTTATGTAGTCCCCAGATTCTAATATGCCCATGCGGCAACTTAATGAAATTGATCAGCAGCATCTCCATTTTCATTTTTAAGGATATGAGTGTACGTAGTAAATAAAATTCAAACAATTTTATGCCTTTGGGTAAGGGTATACAATGAAGACTAAGTCTCTCTCTTCCCTTCCCTGTCCCCTAGACCCCCTTTCCCATTTCCCCTCCCTGGAGACAATCCCCGTTCTTCATTTGTAAACATCCTACCAGAGACAGATCTCTTCCTCCTTCCTCTCCTCCTCCTCCATTGTCTCCCCCCTCTCCCACCGCCACTCCCCGCCACCCTCCACCCCCAACACGTCCACTTCTGGAAGACGACTTACACGGTGTTCTCTGTCTCTCCGCATTCTTAGGTTTGCCTGTCAGGAGTTTCTGGAGGTCATTGCATACCACGCCATACAGAACTGACTCGTTCTGTGAACGAGTGCACAGTACTCCACTGTAGGGTTGGACTGTGATGCGTGTCACCAGGTCCCCTAACGGATAGACTCTGCATTTCTTCCCCAGCCTTTGTCAATGCTTCAGTGAATGCATTTGTAACGACCTTTATGGATGTGGAAACGTTTCTGAGGGATTAATTCTCGGACATGAAATTTCTGAGGGTAAATGCGTGTTCAATTGTGATGGGTATTGACACATCATCCTCTAAATATTGAGCCTTATCAAGAAGGAATGAGACCTGGAAAAGACTACGTTAAGTGAAAGAAGCAGGTGACCAAAAGGCCACATATCTCTAATTCCATTTATAAGGGAATGTTCAGAGTAGGCAAATCTACAGAGATAGAGAGTAGCTAGTGGTTGCCAGGGGTTGGGGGCAGGGGAGATTAGGGAATGACATCACTCCTTTGGAGTGATGAAAACATGCTAAACTTAGATATTGGTGATGGTTGCCCACCTGTGATCATACTAAAACTCGCCGAATGGAACACTTTAAAAGGGATGAATTTTATGATAGGTGAACTGTACCTCCATGAAGCTATTATTTAAAAAAAACGTAAGAGGGTACCTGCCCCCCGTCCCCCTTGATGGTATATGTTCACACTGTTGCACCATCATTCATTCTAATTAGAGCAGCCTTGCTCCATTCTTCCTTAAAGAGGAGGACCGAGCAAGAAATAAAAAGAAAGATCTAAAGAGCCAGGCAGGATCTAAGGATTTGGGCTGTCAACTTCATAGTCTAGCAACTAAGATGGCAACCATCAAAATAATCAAGTTGTCAACAATTGCCCATGAATTCAGCAGCCACGTGGGAATGAGGCTTAAGAATTCCAAAAAGGTTGAGGGACCTATTTCGCTCAGGATTTTGAAATCTCCTTTTGTTTTACCTAACTAAGGCCATCGATGCCACATGTCCTGAATGCAGAACTGAGTCCAGTATCCGTGGAAAATACACTGAAGCCCTATGGAAGTTAAAGAAGGTATGAAAACCAAATAAAAATTATTGTTTTTGAACACAGTTCCAGAGCCATTGATAGGTTGAGAAATGAACCACTGCTTGCCTCTCTTAAAACAGACTGGTATTTTCATTGAGCCGGGTTTCCATTTCGCCTCTTTTCACCTCTCACCTTCAGATTAACCCTGCTAAATTCTTCTTTTTCTATGATGTCTTCTATTTCAGCCTGCTTGTGCCCTGTGGGATTAAAAGCTAACTACACCTTAACAAGAGTAATCCCCTAAGTGGACATGTTTCCGATATTGTTAGGCATTTGATCACAGGAGAAAGAAGAGAAAGGAGAGAAAGGTATGAAGGTAAAGAAAAAAGGTCGGCGATTTCCACGTTGGTAATATTTTGCTGCCCAGGGACTCTCCGTGCCAATATTTGCATGAAAATAGACCCATTCTTAATTCTCAACAATAAGTTCATTTTCTCTCTTCCTTTGAGAGGTTATATGCCCAAAGAAACTGAGGTCCACAAGGAAAGTCTTGCTCTCTCTGACATTTCCCTGTTTGACTCAGCCTCTGTGACTTTCATAATAACAGCCACCACATACAAATAGAGCTTAATTAATCTATGGCAAACACGTGTCAAGGCACATTTCGCATATTGGCTCATTTAATCTTTACTACATATCCGTGGGGAAAGCACTCTTCCTATCACTGCTATGGACTGAATCATGTGCTCCCTAAATTCGTACGTGACAGTATTTGGAAATGCGACTTAGGAAGTAATGACGTTAGATGAAGTCATGCGGGTGGGGTCCTCACGATCAGATTCATGTCCTTATAGAAAGAGAAACCAGGGAGCTTGCTTCTCCTTTCTCTCGGACACGTGAGGGCACAGCAGATAGGTGGCCATCTGCAAACCACGAAACTAGTCCTCATCAGAGAACCACTTTAGCAACCATTTTGATCTTGGATTTCCTAGCCTCTAGAACGGTGAAAAAGAATCCCTGTTGTTTAAGCCACCTAGTCTTGTGGGGAAATGGGTTCTACTTACATAAATGGGTTAGGAAAAGGCTTAGGAAGGAAAGCCGCCACCACCAGGCAGAAGCGCCTGAGGTTAGCTAGCGAGATATTGTAATGGAATCGAGTAACTTGTTAATCACCTGCAGGAAATTACTTTCCATCTGGCTCCAATGTACCTTGATCACAGACTCCCCTTGCCCCCCAGACCCTTTGCGTCTTATGCACCCAAGTAAATGATTACTGCCTGATTGTTTTCTCCACATTCACGTGTGTAAGATCTTGTTTTTTTCACGTTCACCACGTGGGTAATATCTTGTGAGCTCAATAAATAAGGAGACGAAAGCCCTCTTCCGGGCTCTTGTCTCTTCTTGGACGCGGGTCTCTTTTGTTTTCAGTTCTTCATCTGCTCTCTTGCTGTACGAGGGAACTCCAGATTCCTAGTCTGCGATATTTTGTTCAGGCAGCCTAGGCTAGCTGATATGACCATCATTACGTAGAGGAGAAAACTGAGATCAAGAGGGGTTAAGGAACTTATTTCGTAAGGACTGCACTGTCATGAAAGCAGGATTCAGACACCGTCTGATTCAAGGTCCGCATTCCCTGCTGTTAGAGCTGATTGTGACGAAGGCTAAGGTTTCTCTGTGCTTTCCTAGCCACTCCTCTTTCTGTCATTTTGGATTTCAGTCCTACCCTCTTTTGGGCTGGAAAAAGATTGTCTCTCTGTTTCCGCTGTAGCTTTCTTCCCGTTGTTTCAGAGGCTGCTCTCTTTATACATCTGTAAGAGCTGGGGCTTTTTAAAATTTCTGCCAATTACCTCCTAGTATGGTGCCCGGGTGGGTATTTAACAAGTCTTCACTTGAGTGAATATGTGTATGGTAAAGATAAAACTACCTTACCTCATGAAGTTTTATGAATAAGAATAAATCATTGTAAGGTCTTTGAAAAGAACATTACAGCAGGGGAGACTGTTGGTAATAATCCAGCTAACCAACAGACCTGCTTAAGCAGTTACCTATGCCTCAAAATAAGTAATTTTGTACTGCCTTATGATCGTGGACTTCGGGTCTGACAAAAGGGACACCAGTTTTCTGTGTTGCTCTTGGCTCTTTGCTCCTACCAGTCTTCCTGCGGGCTGGGTTGTTGCAAAGCAAACCCTCGACTGAATTTATGCAGGATGTATGCAGGACATTTATCAAGGCGTGTCCTTGGTATGCTTTGCCTGGCGGAAGGGAGAGGGCTGCAGCAGGGCCGGATAGAAGAAGCAAAGATGTACTGGAGGGCCAGTCCCATCGGGAGCCCTTGAAATACAGTGGCCTTTCAGGTTGTCCTTAGTGAAGCCAGATAGGCAGGTTTCCATATTCCATAGTGACTCAGCCTTTAGATACAGGCTACCTGGGCAGGGGCCTGGTTCTGGGGGAGAAAACTCGTCGCAGCTGAGGCACAGTTCCTGACGGGGCCGACAGCTGAAAGCTGTCCACTGAGACCCACAGAAGCTGGACCGACAGGCCCTTGATCTCAGGGAGACCTCCGTGGTCTATCACAGTGTCCATGTGGAAAAAATGGTGGTTCGGGACAAGTGTTCGGCAGAAGAGGAGCCCAGCATGGAGGGTGTTTTCTTTATTACAGAATACTACTTTCCTCTCTTGGGCCAGATTTTCTTATAAGGACTCTTGGCAGATGCCCAAAGATCTTAGGTCTGGGGAGGATGTTTTAGAAAGGCTTTCACTTACATTGCCTCTCCTGTGAGCTTCCCTTCTAAGAACACTTCCCCTCCAAAATCCAGCCGTAAATACGTTTTCTCCTCTTTCCTTCATATCTCAGGAAGAAGTTACCTTTTCCTTTCTCAGGTTAATCGTCCTCTTGTGAAAATCAACCTTTCGTTTGACCCCTCTTGGCCTTCCACAGAGCCTTGTCCTTTCAAGGATTCTCCCTCCAGCCTTCTGGATTTCTTTGCTATGCAGGGGAAGTCTCTAAATACTATCTTCGAGGTGATAGGATCTTGCTAGGGGAGTACCACAACAGTGGTATTTGGTGAGGAATTCTCTGGCAACTGTGTACAAGATGGGTGTGGGAATCCAGGCCTGCAAGCAGAGGCCCCCCCAGAAACAAGCTGGAGCTCTGCTGTGAAACGCAATGTGACTGCTCCCAAGCAGGTTCTTCTGGGTAGCCCTGATTAGTAATTCTTAGTTGCTTCTGACTCCACGCAGCCCATTAGGGTTGAATTGGTAGGCGGTCTCACGGTAAAGCAGGCAGAAGGGGGGTTTTTGGTGTTGTTCAGGACTGACTTTGACTTCTAGCCAGTTAGGACGTGAATACATGACCTGATCAGTCGTGGGATCTTCTAGAAGAATGAGCTGGGACCCACTTTGTGAATCCTGCTGGAATCAGCGATCGAGATACCGCCCAGTTATCTTGCATTGGGAGACCTCTTTTTCCGGTGGTCTGTATTCCCCTGGACCTGTGACACAGGACACAAAAGAACCCGCTCCTGTGAACACAAGTGAAGGACACGGTGGGGACTTGCCCCTCAGGCGGGAAGGAAGCTGAGGCCCAGATCCTGTCCTCCCCTACAGGCTCCTCTCTTCAGCTATCTTCAAATTAATCGTGCAGCCGCCAGGTCACAGGGTGTCGCTTTCAGCTTCCTAAGATGGGAAAGTTCCATACATAGTCGAGGAGCCAAGGGCCAGAAATTCTTTTTATTCTCCTAACACTCGTGGAGGCCTAGATGCAAATATCCCTTCCCCCACGTCTCCCATAAAGGCAGACTGACCACACAATCAGAGAAATGAACGGAACACCCATGTTGTTTATGTTTATGTTCAACGTTTATGTTGAAGAAAATTCAACCTCTATCTGCTGCTCCGTCTCTGCCAGCGGACCTTTCTAGTTCTCTGCTTCTCCCCCTTCATCATAAAGTCATCAAATACCATTGCACTTTGTGCCCTCCCCCCCACCAAAAAATAATCCTGTTAGCCTCAGTTTCCTCCTCTGAAACATGTGGTTTAATAACCCCTACCTCCGGAGGTTGCCATAAGGGGGATGTTCAATGCCATGACACAAGTCAAGACCACTCCGTGGCATCGAGCACCTCGTAAGCCTCCATACACATAAGCTCCCTCCTCGCCAGGCAGTTTCTTTAATGCCACTGGTTCAGATAGAGCCCAGCTGGTCAGGAGCCATGTCTACCTTGGCTCCTTCAAACAAATGGGCCCAATTACTTTCTGATTTTACCTTTTTTTTTTTTTTTTTTTTTTTTTTTTTTGAGAAAGAAGGGGATGGGCAGAAGGAGAGAGTGAGCATGTGCGAGCAACGCAGGTTGTGGTGGGCAGAAGGAAAGGGAGAGAGAAAATCTTGAGCAGGCTCTGGGCTTAGCTCGGAGCTCAATGTGAGCCCTGATCTCATGACCATGAGATCATGACCTGAGCTGAAATCAAGGGTTGGATGCTTAGGGGCACCGGGGTACCTCAGTCTGTTAAGCATCCGACTTTGCCTCAGGTCATGATTTCATGGTCACTAGTTCGAGCCCCGAATCGGGGCTCTGTGCTGACAGCTCAAACAGACCCTGGAGCCTGCTTCGCATTCTGTGTCTCCTTTTCTGCCCCTCCCTGACTCATGCTCGTGCTGTCTCTCTCTCTCTCAAAAAATAAAACATTAAAAAAGTTGGATGCTCGGGGCACCTGGGTGGCTCAGTCGGTTAAGCGTCCGACTTCAGCTCAGGTCATGATCTCACGGTTCGTGGGTTCGAGCCCCGCATCAGCCTCTGTGCTGACAGCTCAGAGCCTGGAGCCTGTTTCAGATTCTGTCTCCCTCTCTCTCTCTCCCTCCCCACTTGCACTCTGTCTCTGTCTCAAAAATAAAACATTAAAAAAAAAATCGGATGCTCAAGTGACTGAGCTACCCAGGTGCCCCTGATTTTACATTTAAACCCAGTGTCCAAATCCCCATCCTGCTTTTACTGGTGAGCTACCTCCTCAATGGCAATTAAACAGATGTACTATGAGCTGGGAGAATGCAAGACTGCACAAACAAACAAAAACAACATGTAAGTAACCCATAAGTGCTTTGAGTACCCTGAGCTCAAACGGCTTGTGCTGTTCCATTTAAGGATGAGGTGTTATTTTTGTTGTCGGTACTAGGCTGAATAGAACAAGATGGTTTCTTAGTGCCGAAGTGAGCGTAAGAGGACCTACTTGTCATTGTCAACCTCTCCCAGCATACCAATGTTAACCAATCTACTTGATGAAGATTTGTCCTTGCCCTTGGGGTTTGTCTTAGAGTTAAAATTCCTTCTCTATTGTGAGCCCCTGAAAATTCATTGTAAGTCAACAAGCAAAGAATGAGTTACAAGGAAGGGCAGAGCAAAAATCAACTATCACACAGTGGTGTCTTAGGCAAAGAATTGTCCAGAGCTTCCCTTGTTTCCCTAGAAACTTTCACAACTGCAATCAAGGCTCAGGGGGCAGTTGGATTAAAGGCAAAAGGAAGTAGGGAGTAATTACGTTTAATCAGATTAACCAAACACTTATTTGTAAGTGAATTTTAAAAGATGACTTTGAGGAAGTTGACTCTTGTTTCATGATCGACCTTCTTATTCTCTACGTCGTGATATGCCCCGATTCGAGAGACCCCCTGAAAACAAACCACCAGAGTCCAGAGTCAAAGCCAAGCGGCAAGGGTCGTTTATTACAGGTTCGAACCCGGTCCTCCGAGCACTCGTGGCCGGTGACGCTAAAAGGCCCCGAGTAAGGATCTTACAGCTTCTTTTATAGACAGGCACAAACAAGTTAGGGATTTTTTTGAGGTTACAGAGCTGTTATTGGTTAACATTTAAATTTGAACGCTCAGCACAACTCGATTGGTTCCCGCCTTTATTTCAAACCATTCAGCAGAACTTGATTGGTTCTTGCCTTTATGTCAGACTACAACCGGGCACGCCCTGGCTGGTTTCATGAACGGCAGGGGGAGGGGAAAGATCTTTTCTTTGCAGTTGTGAGTACACCTGGTAATTCTTCTCTTAGCCTCTCACCTCGCACATCACCTTGACTGTGTTGACGCTAACCTGGCAGAGGGATGTAGAGGAAAGGTCACAGTTGTCAGGCCTGGGTCAGGACTCTGGCTTTGCGACCTAGTATTGCTATGACCTTGACGAAGTTACTCCTTGGAACTTGAGTTTTTCCAACAGTGAAATGGGATTTTAATGTTTTTTTATTTTTATTTTTTATGGTGCATATAAAATATCAATGTATGTACAAAGTGCCTGGAATGAAGTAGTTTTAAAAAGGCTATAGCTCCTCTCTCCCTGCCTCCTAATTCAGAAGATATCCAGTGGGTTTTTTAGTCATGTGATAATATCAGTTGCTACCAGTTTTCTATGAATTATCACATTGTGACACCGAATATTCCAGGCCTAATGCTGCCACAAGCACCTCCAGATTCAGAGATGAAATTGCTGAGGCCCTGTGCTTCCATGGGTTTGAATCCAAGCCCTGCCACTTATAAATGTGTAAATGTGGTGTGGGCAATTTACTTAACCTCTCTGTGCCTCACTTTCCTCCTCTGTAAAAGGTTATCAATACCTACCTCCTAGCATTGCCCTGAGGATTGAGGATTAATTAATGTATTTACTTATTTATTTTTTTTTTATTTTTTTTTTTCAACGTTTATTTATTTTTGGGACAAAGAGAGACAGAACATGAACGGGGGAGGGGCAGAGAGAGAGGGAGACACAGAATCAGAAACAGGCTCCAGGCTCTGAGCCATCAGCCCAGAGCCCGATGCGGGGCTCGAACTCACAAACCGCGAGATCGTGACCTGGCTGAAGTCGGATGCTTAACCGACTGTGCCACCCAGGCGCCCCTAATTAATGTATTTAAAGCAATGAGTGTGGTGCCTGGCAACTGTAAGAACTCTGTTAGCCCTGATTGTTACAGATTCTAGGTGAGTACTCGAGCTGCCTACTGGCTCACAGACCCCATCTTTGGGAATTGCCCCCACCCACTACCCCATCTCCCCTAGTGATGTTTGTATTACACAAATGGATCCTTCATCCACTTCATAGTTGTTTGCATCAGGAATGGACATCTTAGTTGGATAAATCCACCCTCCTTGGTTTGGGAGCAGGGAGCACTTGAGCCAGTGAATTGTGGGTTGCTGAGCTGAAAGGTTGTACAGACACAGACCGGAGGCCATTATCCACGCCCTGATGGTTGGATAGAAAAAGCTTTTCTGAGAAAAGTAGGAAAGTGGGGCAGATAGGAGAGAAAACCAGAAAGGAGAAACTCCATGATCCATCCGACATGGTGAGAGGCTTGGGAAAATGACTTCCAGTTCTCGAGACCAAACTAAGGAACTTTGTGCTTGAATCTCTGACAGCTCCATTAGACCAAGTCTCCAGTTCCAGCCTCTTCCTTGACTAGCTGAAGCACCCCTCTCTGTTCTATGCACATAAAGAAGCTGTGATTAAAACACTGAAGTTCAGGGGTGCCTGGGGGGCTTAGTGGGTTGAGCATCCTACTTCAGCTCAGGTCATGATCTCATGGCTTGTGAGTTCAAGCCTCCCATACAGCTCCCTGCGATCAGTGCAGAGCCAGGTTCAGATCCTCTGTCCCCCTCTCTGCCCTTTCCCTGCTTGTGCTGTCTCAAAAATAAATGAACACTTAAAAAAAAAAAAAAACAAAAAAAAACCACAGAAAAACAAACCCTGAACTTCAGCAGGAAAGACCATTAGTGATCTGTAAATGTTCTTTGCTGACATAGTTGGAGAATTTTGAAACTATGCATCTGCACACACTTTCCAATTAACATCTAAAATCTCTTCACTTTAAATATTATGTGTTGTAGAATCTAAGAATACTTTAATTTCAATATATGCTTCATACTGGTTGTATTAGACTACACACAGCTAAGAAAGAAAATCTCCAAATATGACCCACCATCCTTATGATGCACCCCCCATTTCAGAGATGTTAAAAATGTGGAAAAATATATAGGTCTAAGAGTGATTTGAAATGTGGTCATAACCAAGGATATAATAACTTTTGCAACATGTTGCAAACATTTAAAACTAAAACTGCTCCAGTCTCTGTAAGGCTTTAAGTCTGCACTATCCAATACAGTAGTCATTAGTGGCTATTCAAGTTTAAATTAATTAAAACTAAGTGAAATGAAAAATTCAGTTCCCTTATTCCATTAGCCACCAGTACTCAATAGCCACAAGTGCCTCATTGGCTACCATATTGGTAGTGCGCACAGAGAACACTTCTCTCATTGCAGAAGATAACATTGGACAGAGCTGTTCTAAAATTTAAAAA
The DNA here is from genome assembly GCF_018350155.1 of Leopardus geoffroyi. NCBI lineage: Eukaryota > Metazoa > Chordata > Mammalia > Carnivora > Felidae > Leopardus > Leopardus geoffroyi. The sequence goes on from NC_059326.1 coordinate 138,513,320, forward strand.
TTTCGTCTGAATTCATTTATCATTGTACCAATTATAAGTACTCTTTTGCTTAAAACAACCTATACATGTAACCTATTTTTATAACTAAACAAGAAGAAACATTTACCCCGTTGTGTCTTAGTCCAAGGAAAGGAGTGCCTTTCTTTCTCAATGGTTTGTGTGTTCTATGACTTCTAGAATGAACTGGGTTCAGCATCAGCTGTATTACTAATTGTTAATTTTTCAGTGCTTCCATCTAGAACATTTTTTTCTTGCAAATAAGTAGATGAAAACTGAAAGTTTTACTCTAGCATTGCTGCTCAGTTCTCTGAACTTACGAGTTTATGAGCCAAAAATCAGATAATGATCTATCATCCAAATGTACATTTCAGAATCAGTTGACAACTTGATTAGGCATTTCTTCATTTCTGTTCAAATAGAAAAAAACTAGAAACTACTTGACTTGCAAAATAATTTGGCATTCTAGTCATCTACTTTCTCAGTTTCTGGGAAGTATACCAAAAACCTACCAAGAGTTATTAAGTTTATTATGAATTAAACCTTTTACTCTTTCACTTAGGGGCACTGTATTTAACCTATTCAGAATAGGTTAAGAGCATATTGCTAATTTTAGTATACACTTACCAATACGATATATTGTGTGAATGCTTTTTTCTTACCATGTATTTTAAATAATATTTTTTCAGAAGCTGAAGATTTTAACTTCTGTAACTGTGAGAAATATGTTGACCCAAAATCCTGATTAGAGAAGCCTAGCTTAATTACAAATTACAGTTGCTTCCTGATAGGAAAAGTATGACTTCAATTTAGAACTGAAATAAATATGGTAATATGTTTTGAGAAATATTATAAGATCCAATGAAAAATTAGGGGATGCATTTTGTAAGGTAGATCAAGTTGGGATTAAAATGACAACTATAATTCATTTTTATAATGTTGCAGAATAGTAAATGAGTAAGTTCTTCTCTCTACTTTGTAATAAGGCAAGGTGATGTGTTGGTGAGAAAACGTTATGTATGAAGCAAGGAGTTTGACACATTTTTTGGTAATGGGCATGGTAATTTTTTAGTAAACCTATGTGAATGCATGTGTATAAAACTCTGGTGTTTGGTTTTAGACAATTAAGGCAGAATCCTATAAAAATAAAGAAGCCCCTTAATTTTATCAGATACTAATTTCATTAGACCTTTTCTTTTGTAATTAATGAAAGTGAAAGGTATATATTTATAGATGCTAATTATTTGGCAGCTGGAATATAATTCTTGAAAATTGGAGGTGGCAAATATTAAACATTCTGTTAATGAAATTAGGGGAGAGTTGACCATAGTTGGGATATATATAATTTGATAAAATAGATTTTAGACATCATATTATTAATAAATGCCAAGTCTGAAAAAATACCATTACAAAATTTTATCCGAAAGGATTTTTTCCAATGTGGCTTTAAAAATCTAGCCATCCCAGGAAAGATTCCATTTCCATTTGAAAGAATAAACATTAGAAGTCTATACGATTGGACTGTTTCTTTCCAAGTAGTGATATATTCCAGAGAAGACTTGGAGAATAGCTGAACATTATAACTTTTATTTAAATATGTAAGGAAAAAACCTGTTTTTAGAGATCCATATTTTCCTGCTCTCTTTGGTTCCTTGGAATTCTTCCTCAAGAATCAGGTATTCTGGGGCATCTGGGTGGCTCAGTCAGTTGTGTCTGATTCTTGATTTCAGCTCAGGTCATGATCTCCCTGTTCATGAGTTGGAAGCCTGCCTCAGGCTCTGAAATGACAGCTTGGAGCCTGCTTGGGTTTCTGGCTCTCCCTCTCTCTCTCCCCCTCCCCCACTCACACACTCTCAAAAATAAACTTAAAAAAGATGTAAGGTATTCTGACAAGCGCTAGTGGAGGGAAGAAAAATGATAAAAGTAGTCATTATTCCATCAACCTGTTCCACCATAGATTTGAGTTCTGGACGTGGGCTGAAACGCCCCTGGGGCTGGGAAAGCCGGCGGCCCTATAGGTTTGTGGTGCTTAGACAATGTGTGACTTTTGTTGCCTTGGAGAGTCCCACGCTGTGGCAAGGTGCCAGCGTAAGATTTGAGATGAGTGAGAGATTTGTCTTTATTTCATAGAGACCAGAGAAGGACTTTTGGAAATACAGGCCCATTCTCATTCTCAGACTAGATGAATTTTAGGAAAAAGTACAGGCAGAAGTTGAAGATCTGGGGGGAAAAAAAATCTCTTAGAACTACATGGGATCACACAGCCCTTGGAAAGTGTATCAGTCTGAAATCTCACTGGTCTATATGCTTGTTTATAAAACTGGGTTTCTTTGTTTCTTTTTTTTTTTAATTTTTTTTTTCAACGTTTATTTATTTTTGGGACAGAGACAGAGCATGAACGGGGGAGGGGCAGAGAGAGAGAGGGAGACACAGAATCGGAAACAGGCACCAGGCTCTGAGCCATCAGCCCAGAGCCCGACGTGGGGCTCGAACTCAAGGACCGCGAGATCATGACCTGGCTGAAGTCGGACCCTTAACCGACTGCGCCACCCAGGCGCCCCTTCTTCGTTTCTTAAAAAAACATCATTATTAAAGGGGCACCTGGCTGGGTCGGTTGGTGGGGCATGCAACCCTTGATCTAAGGGTCCTGAGTTTGAGCCCCACTTGAGCATAGAGATTACTTTAATGTTGTCTTCATCACTTTGATAATATTTTTAAAGTGAATGTCAAAAAGAAAGGAACAGTTTTACTGGCCTTGTATCAAACAACTGTCTACATTCTCTTCTAGGCTTCTACTGTCCGTATACTGTATATGCGTTTTTATGTAATGGTGGTCTTAGGAAACCCAGAAATATGTGTCCTGCATTTTTTTCTGTTGCTATTTTTTTAAGGTAACGTTGCCTAATATTCCAGGTGGTACCCAGAGCCCTGGCAAACCACGTATCAGCAGTGGTTAAGCCCTCATGTTTGTGCTCAGACTATTAGTTTGTATTCCTTCCGTAACCACATTATCACAAAATCTGTGGCTTAAAACAATGCATGTTCATTATCCTACTGTTCTGGAGGTCACATGACCTAAGGTCACGAGATTGGCAGGAGTGCATCCCTTCTGGAGGCTCTAGAAGGGAAAGCCAACCTCCTGTGTCTTTTTCAGCCTCTAGAGGCCACCTGCATTCCTTGACTCGTGGCCCCTCCCTCCATCTTCAAGGCCAGCAGTAATGGTCTTTAAATCTCTTTGTTATTCTTCAGTCACTGCTCCCCTCCCTGATTTGTAAGGAATCTTGTGATTATATTGGGCCCACCTGGATGTCCAGGAGACTCTTGCCATTTAAAAGCCAGCTGGTTAGCAGCCCAAATATCCCTTTGACGCCTAACCTAACAGATCTACAGGCTCCAGGGATCAGGACACAAACATTTTGATAGGCTATTCTGCCTACTGCAGACCCCAAAATTAGTTGGACTGTCCCTAAATTCCCCACCCTCCACCCTTTTTTTCTGGAAAAAAACCAAGAGGGCCATTTGGTGTCATTATCATTGCATGTTGCTTGCCTGCCAGCAACGGGCTGAGCTCGCGGCTAAAACCTATTTAGGAACAGTCTTGCTCAATGTGCTTACAGATATGATTATTAACATTTTTAATTATTTAACATTTATTGAGCACCAACCATGCGCTAAGAACTCTTCAAAACATACAATTAGTCATGGTTGTTGCCTAAAGGGCCTAGGATTTAAAATTAGACAAGTCTAAAATTAGACAGATGTGAGCATCTATAAATAGCAATGCTTTGCAAAAGATCTGCATATCCCAGGCAAGTCAGATGTAGTGCTTCCTGGTATGTGTTCCCCAAACTCCTCTTCACTCTCCTAAGGCCTAGAAATGTACGTTCCACAGAAAATACACGTGGAAAGTTTATGCAGACAGGACGAAATAGCCTGTCAAGGCCACTTACAAGCAGCTTTTGTACAGTTGGGAACAACTGACTTGCATTTTTACCTCCTGTCTTCTGACAAGTGAGGTCTTTTTGTGTCCTATGGTTAGTTAGTAGGGTTCAGCAATGCAAAGAAGATACCTCCTCCTGGAGGCAGCAATTACATTTCATACTGTGCCTCTTTTAGGAGGATGCCACCGTCCTCTGATTGTACAACATTGCCTTCATTTACATCTAGTTCCATCACTGACCACTTGTGTGAGAGCTGGTATGTTTTTCAGCCGCCCCCTCCCCGCCCCCATAGCTTGATTTCCTCATTTGTAAACAGGCAATTTTGGCATCTACCTCCAAGAATTTCTACAAGCGTTTCATGAGAGATCATAGGAAAAGTGCTTAGAAAAGCCAATCAGGCATGATATTAGTGTTCAATCAATAATGCTTTATTCTTGTTATTCATCCGATATATACCAGCGGGGCAACTACTACGGGGCGAGTGCTGAGGCAGGTACGGTGGGGCAATTAATAAGATAAAAACCTTGCCCTCAAGGAGCTCTCGGTAGAGCTGCAGAGATTTTGGAAAAGATAAGGATTATTTGGAAAGACTAGGAAGATCTCAAAGTAGATAGTGACTGTGTGGAGGTGAGACTTCTAACCGACCCCACAGAGGACAAAAGTGTCAAGCAGAGATGGGAACAAATTGCCTACAGGATAGAGATGGGGTCTTATGTAAATATAAGACCCAGTGCCTGGGACCAGTAGGTCTGGTTCTTGGTAAGGAACCAGCGGCATGATGAACAATGGCATTTTTTTTAATTGAGTAAAGTGGACCAGCTATACCTAAACTGATTAATTTATTACGTCAAGGAGGGTAAAGGGAAATAACATTTTTCATCATGTCCCCAGTGCCTGGAAAAGCAGATCTAAACTGTGCTTGAGGAAAAGCTATGCCCAGGCAGTCACTAAACATGTTTTCTGGAAACTTTAAGGCAGCATTATTGATAGGAATATAATTTGAGCCACATAAACAATGTCAAATTTTCTACTGGCCACATTTAAAAAAAGGGAAAAGAGGCCGGTAAAATAAAACTTTATATTTTACTTAAGTCAATACATTGAAAGGATCATTTCATTGTGTAACGTAAAAATTGAGATATTTTACATTTGTTTTTGCAATGTAAGTTTTTGCAATCCAGTGTTGTACATAGTATACTCACAGCATATCTTAGTTCATACTAGCTATATTTTTTAAATTATTTTTTAATGTTTATTTTTGAGAGAGCACAAGTGGGGGAAGTCAGAGAGAGGGAGACACAGAATCCGAAGCGGGCTCCAGGCTCTGAGCTGTCAGCACAGAGTCCGACGCGGGGTTCAAACTCCTGAACTGAGCGATCATGACCTGAGCCAAAGCTGGACCCTCAACAGACTGAGCCACCCAGGTGCCCCCATGTTAGCTATGTTTTAAGTGCCCAGTGTAGCCACTTACGACTACTGGTTACCATACTGGACATTGCAAATCTGTAGGTTTTAGTGAGATTGGAGATTAAAAGAAAACTACATACGTAAATACTTTATCTCAAAAATAAACTCAAATAATTTGGGTAATTCTATATGTCCTACACAGTTCTCTAATGGCAGAACATATTAAGATTGTTTCAGTAATCCCCTCTGTAAAAATTTTCCAGGAATAAAGGCAAACACAAATCCAGTGTGACGACTTCCTTGACGTGATGATTAATTAAGACATATGGGCGAGCATAAAGCAAGATTTCCTCCTATAATCAGTCTTCCACTGACCTTCATTAAGGACAAAGGGCATTTTAATGGATGAAGCCTTCACCTCTAATAAGCCTTTACTCTGTTATTTCCTATGGAATCGTTCATTAGATTAACAAAACAATCTTAGCTGGCTAATGACAGAACTGTGGTCAGAACCCCAGGGATAGCCTATGTCACCACTAGAGCCTGAAGGCAAAATGTCACTTGGGCCACCTCCTCCAATCCAGTCAAGAATTCATTGACCTCTAATTGTATTCAGAGTTCAAGAGCTCAAGAGGTTACAGATGGGGGTGAGTGGATGCATGCGTTATACCATCATATCAGCTTGGAAAAAGGATGTATGAAAGCATAAACAGAGATTGATCTGGGCAAGAGTGGGGCATAGGTTTCTGCTTCTGAATGAGATTCCCGTTTATCATTGACTCCTTTTAGCGGAGGTATATTGGTGTATTCGTATATATCTTTATTTTGGAACAATTTTAAATTTGCAGAAAAGTTGCAAAGGTGATATGACCATGGTACGTTTGTCAAAACCTAGGAAATCAATGTTGGCACGTTGTTACTAAGAAAACCCAAGATTTTACATTGACCTAAAAAAAAAAAAATCTCAAAGAATTGTGTACAACCCACAATATTACGACACTTTTTGATCTTAATGAAAAAAATATGACTTCTGTCTTGGAGAGAAGAAGGATGGGGGGAAGGATGCAAGGGGTAGAGTGATGACATCAGCCCAGGATGGACACTGGGATGAACCTTTATCATTAAAGTCGCTTCAAAAAGCACATCTTTATGAAGACTTCCCCAACTTTCTGCCAATAGTTAGTGCTCACACTAGAGGACAAACCTCCGTAACACTTGGTGTTATATTGCCTGGGACTGATAGACACTCACATGTTAGCTTAAGAAAAGGGACATGAATGTTCAAGGTGCAGTTTTTACAGCCTCCCCTACCTCGCTTCTTGCCACCCATCACTCTGCCAGCTAATGTGTTTTCCAAAAGCATCTCTGAAAGTCTAACGCGTGAAGAATTTACTTTGGGTCCTTCACCTTTTGAATTATTGGAAGGGAGATCTATATCTCTGAAGACCTGTAGTTTAGGAATCATCATAGATAACACATCTTAACAAATTTAGGTAAAGTTACTCTTCCTCTAAAGTGAATTCAGGGGGAATTTGGCCTACTCAATTTACTACTGACTTTATTTAAATTAAAGAAAAATTTTTAATGTTTATTTTTATTTTTTGAGAGAAAGCAAGAGCGAGCACAAGAAGGGGAGGGACAGATAGAGAGGGAGACACAGAATCTGAAGCAGGCTCCAGGTTCTGAGCTGTCAGCACAGAGTCCGATGCAGGGCTTGAACCCATGAGCTGCTCAATCGTGTTGTTGAATCAATAATGGACAAATAACTATTAAATGGATAGACTGGTTGAATGAGTGAATAAATTAATAGAGGAGTAATTCCTAATCGTTGTCCTTGAAGAGATTGCCCGCTGGAAAGAGGCATACAGAAACAGATGATTGTAACGCATGGTGGGAATGAGGTAAATACCATTTGAAGTGAGCCCACTCAAAATAGAACTAAACAGAAGCACTGCTGAGGTTTGGATGAGAATGGTACCTCCTGGGAACATAAACTAAGGAGAAGCAGTAATTGAAATTATCCAGGAAGTTGGATAGGATGTCGGAGTCAGAGGTGGGAGGAGAAACCAGCGAGAGCATTCTAGCTGAGACAACAGAGTGGACAAGCACAGCAAAGTGGGAAATCATGAACATTTGAAGACTGGTTTAGATAGCTTATATGCATTTGTAGATCAGTAAGGGAGAAGAAATGAGATTCACACACTGGGTCCACATTATGTGGATCCTTGAATGCCTGGGTTTGCTAATTTGGAAGTGGTAACGCAGGTAAATCATGAGGAAAGGCTGGGTTGGCAGGGGGGCCATAAAGTAAATTTGTTTTAGCCTGTCTTCCAAATACATAATGGTTCTAGGGAAAAGACTGGATTTTACAGGAAAGAAAAAGGGATTTGTGATAATATGGTGCAAATTGTCTTTAGGTTCTGTGATGCCAAATCAGGATTTTCTTATGTTTGTAATATAAGAGTCTATGCTGTGATTAAATCACTGTATTTGTCCAGCCAATGAAATACAAAGAAAGCCATTAAAGCAACTTTGTTAAATAAACAATTAAAATAGCTGTAGTTTTTTAACTTCACACTTTCTTTGTTACATTAAAAGTTACTTGATCAAGCTGACCTGAGGTTTCCGAACAGAAGCTGAATAATCAACTTCCTGTTATGTTTTAAAATGTATTTATTTCAGAGCGCTTGACCGCAAAGGAGAGGGGGGAGAGGGAGAGGGAGAAAGAGAGCATGAACAGGGGAGGGGCAGAGAGAGAATCCCAAGCAGGCTCCGCACCGTCAGCAGCGAGCCTGATACGGGGTCAAACTCAGGAACCAGGACCTCGTGCCCTGAGCCAAAATCAAGAGTCAGAGGCGTAACCAGCTGAGCTCCCCAAGCGGCAGGATCTGGAGCGGGCCACGTATTCTTAGTTCTAGCAAAGACAAGGCCCCCGAGCAGCTCATGAATGCCCTTGATTACAAAACTTGCCTTTACAGTGGACTGTTGATGCTTGTGTGAAAACCCTCTTGGGGAAAGAACACCCCGGATCACTTTGCTGAGTGGTTCCTGGGTATTTGCATTTACAGGGCCTTCCGCTGTTCTTGCTGGGTGCCTCGGTGACTAACTCTGAGAGTGGTAAAGCCCCTCGGTTCCCAGCTCCAAGCTTGCTGGGTGTAAAGATAGAGGCTATCGGCAGTAATTTCAGGGTGTGCTGTGTTTGCACATCTGCGGTGGCCTTCCGAATGGAGTTTCTGACCAGAGCCGGGCAGTGTCCCCCCCCCCCCCCCACCCCCGCCTTTATTTTTGCTGTCACACCATTAAAGGAAATGAGATTATGGCACAAATCATGATTCACGTGACTTCAGCATAGAAGGTTAGTGAGATATTGCAGAGATAATTCCATAGCCGCCGTGGCCCTTGATAATAATTGCGATGTGACCACAGGGGATCACCTTCTAATAGGCTTTTGTTCAGTCAATTCAGAGTCTGTTGTGTGCTCTGAGTTTGGATAATTAAAGTTGTGTCTCAGAAGCCACATGTGGTAGCTCATAATTACGTAGTCGACTCTGAGAGGAAACTGAGGTGACTGACACCCGGGCTCGAGTGAAAAACATGGGCCCTGGTGACCAGGAAGAAAGAAACCAGTCTCCTCACTTGGGAACATGGGGAAGGCGTTCACTCCATAGCATCCGTTGCTTTATTTATTTTAAAAGGAAAATGAGTAATTACAGCCCTTCCCGGTGCAATCCAGTCCCTAACCCTCCGGAGGGACTTTGCGTAACCCTTTCCTATTGCCTCCAACAAAAGAATGGTAGCTGACCTGGGCAGCAAAGAAAAGATACATGGCTTATTGACACACCATCATGGTTTAATGATTTAATCGTTTGCATGTTGAGTGATTTGCATAAAAGCAGGAAAAGTCCCATGTTGGAATTTGGCCTGTATCTCCTCTTATTCCTCGCTGGAGAAAAGATCTCAAAATTTGGCCTGGTGTACGCTCTTTAATTTCAGAGAAATGTGAACTTTGGAAAGCTTAGGTCTGTTATTGTAAGGACACAATAGTTGAAAGGAAAACAAATCCAAAGACCGTATCCCGTAGGGCCATGTTTCCCAAGTCAGCTTATGGCTGTCGAAGAGGCAAAGTGGCTGATTTCCCCCATACGGTTTGCCCTTGAAAAGGCATTCTTCAGAGCAGGATAGGAGGACTGCTTTGGTAAGTGGGTGCTTTTTCAACAGGCTGAGACTGGGCCCCAGATTTTCTATATCAAACATGGAAGAGACGACTACGTTATCATTCCGTTTAAAATTTGAAACGTTAGTACAGATCATCTTTTATCCTCAATCTTTCGGCTGTTTGGAGGATTCTGGGAATCTACTTCTAAGGGGCTTTCAGTCCCTGAGCCTGAGCAGTAGAATTCTGCTTTAGTCTAATATAAGACATCTTTTCCTCCAAGTTTTGCCAGCAAAAGGGAGCAGATTTGCTACCCCAAAATATGTTTCTTTGGCATAAAGATTATTCTGAGCTAAAGGCAATCAAAACCCAGCAGAAGCTTTTTACCTCCCCCTCAGCTGCCTAAATTTACATCGGAAAGGGGGCCTGTACCAGGAATAAAGCTATTACCAGAGCTCCCTTTTACCTAAACTACTCATCTGCATTAAAAGGGCAACCTTTGTTTTCCAAACGTCTCCTCTGCCTTCCTGGGAGTGGCGTTTCCCCCCTTTTGTAGCCCCAGACCTCTGCCCCTTTTCTTAGCTTAGGATGTTCTAGAAGTCTCCAACACCTGGCTACTTTCTGAGTTTGCCTATCTTTACAGTGCTCCCATAGGTATGTAATTAAACTTGCTTTTCTCCTCTGAGTTTTCCTATCTTTCTTTTGTTTGTTTGTTTTTTAGCTTTTCTCCTGTTAATCTGTCTTACAGCAATTTAACTATTAGACTAGCCAAAGAACCTAGAAGGTAAGAAGGGAAAACTTTTTTTTTTTTTTATCCCCTATACCAGGGACAGAACAGACTGCTTCATTCAAACACGGTTGTCTCTTGGAACTAGAGCAAATTTATTCTTCACCCAAAGTGGAGACAACAATCGATCTTCAACATGCTGCCCTTTCCTGAGGCTTTGCTTCATGAAAATGAAACCTATTTCGCACTGAGCACCATATGGTGTTTGTGAAGAGTGGACACACAGATGCTTCCTAATTAAAGCATTAAAGTTTGTCATGAGAAATGGCAGCCACAGATGATGTTGGCTGAGCGCGTGTATGGGAGGGGGTCGGCGGGAAGGGATCCCAGAGAGTGGGTGAAGTGCACACTCTCTGATTGGCCCTCAGGGAGCGGATAATGGCAAGAGGCAGTTAATTTGAAGATAATTGAGAGATCTCTTTCCTGTCTTCACACAATGAAACAAGGTAGCGGGCCTCAGCTGGCACTTTGACTCTGGCAGGAAGAAAAGGGCCCAGAATGGGCTGCTAAAGCTGCCACCTCATTTTCACCTTCTCACACAAAGCTGGGAAACCCCTTTTCCTGGCCTCCCCCCCTCCCCCACCTCACCCCTCGGCTCCCGGCACGCACCCATAATCATTGTTTCAACACATTGGACCATAAGTAAGAATTTGCAGAGAGAGGGGTATGAGGGAACTGGGGATGGCCGATGCTTCTGGAAAACAAGGGCTGTGCCTCTAAAAACCCGAGCTCACAGACCAACCAGAGAAGGAGCACCCTCTTCGATGGCACGAACTGTTTTTCAAACCTTCTTCTTCTTGTTCTTTTTTTTCTTTCTCCGCTTCCTTGGTTCTGTATACAAAACTGTGTCTAAACCACCGAAAAGCCCAAAAGTACTGAGGGGCTTTCTCAGGTTAACTCCTCCACTTGCCCGCACGTCTTGGAACAGAGGTCACACGGACAAGGAATAGCCCGAAACCAGGCTCCACAATTCCCTTTGAAAGCTGCCCTGAGAAGGGGGAGAAGTGGGTCATAACAAGATCCTTCCCTCTTTTCTGCCTACCTTCCCAGCTCCTTTTTATTCTCTCCTAGGGCAGCATAAATTCTAGGAAATGCTTCGTCCAAGTAGGTGGAAAAATCCTCTGATTTTCTCTTTTAAACGCTCAAAAGTGAAAAGAGCCAGATTGACTACATTTATTCCTCATCAGGAAAGCCCCAAAAAGCAAGATTTATGGTAGTGGGCACACAGGCTAAGAGTGGCAGGGGGGCAATCTGAATGAGAAAGCCAGGCCGGGGAAGCTGGATTCGTGCAGAATGGCTTGGGGGTCGTGAAAGGTAGCCAAACAGCTGGGGTTGCCAGTCCGATTTCAAGGTTTTTTTTCTTTTTGAAGTGAAATACGTTTTTCTCTGGTTTTGGGAAGCTGGAGCCACGTATGTTTTTCTTCGCTGGGAATAGCGAGATTGTGGTGATCTCCTCACCAGAGACCCATCTTCAAGTTTGTTCCTGGGGAACACCATAGAGGTGGAAATGTTGGTCTCTGTTGTCCTTTCTGAGTTGTGATTGTCCGGAAAAGGCAGAATGGAGATAGATTGCTGGGACCATAGAAATAATAATGAAACTAAGATTACAAACTTCTGACTATCAAGTGAGACCACAAAGAACGCAAAGAGGTAAGATGCAAACCTGCAGCCGACAAACGTTTAGTATCGAGAATAGACCAAGAATTGATAAAGGTATGAAATCAACAAAATTAAAACAACCCAAAAGGAAAAACTTGGCAAATGACAGAAATAGGTACCTTATAAGACAAATGATGAATATATACGGGACAAAATGCTCAATTTCATGAGGAGGCAGGAAATGGAAATTAAACCCAAACGACAACCTAATTTTTACCAGATTATCAAACTATTGAGAAATCTGACAATCTCGAGTGCTGATGTGAGTGTAGGTGAAGAGTTTGCTTATACACTCTGGAGCGTTTGTGCCCTGGTACCACAACACTGGACATTGATTTGTTTTCTGTTCCGGGACATAGCTCCTTGGTAATTTCCGGTGCATCTCCAAGAACGGCCCTAGCACACAATTTGTGAGAACAAAAACTATCCAAACAGTCCGAAAGGTCATCAGTAGGCAAATTTAAGAATAGAGAGTGACAGTGGAGGGCTATACAGCAGTGAGAATAAATGAATCAGAGGGAGCATGTACATAACGCAGGATCTCCTAATTAATACTTAGTGAAGAAGGAAAAAACCCCGCATTTTACAAGGCCGCATACAATATGATGCCATTTTTCTAAAGCCTAAATCAAACAAATGAAAGAATGTATTATTGACATGTAGTTGAGGGGCGCCTGGGTGGCTCAGTCAGTTAAGCGTCCGACTTCAGCTCAGGTCGTGATCTCGCCGTCCATGAGTTCAAGCCCTGCGTCAGGCTCTGTGCCAACAGCTTGGAGCCTGGAGCCTGTTTCGGATTCTGTGTCTTTCTTTCTCTGTCCCTCTTCCGCATTCATGCTCTGTCTCTCTCTCAAAAAATAAATACTTTAAACTGGAAAAACAAAAAAGACAGTTGATTCTTTTTATTCTCAGCAGTTACGTTCTCTATAAAGTTGCAGTGAACTTAATTAGCAAATACCGAACCATTGCTCCTAAGGAAAATAAACATACACACATACCCACCCACACACCCCAGATAGATTATGATGTTAAATTCGAAAAACCACTCCCTCCTCTGGTAGATTGTATTTTCTTTATTATACAGAAGAGAAAATGAAGTTCAGAGTGTTAAGTGACTTGCCTGAGCCACGCCACGAAAAAGTAACCAGAGCTCGGATTTAAACCTGTTCAACTGATCCCAGAGCCTATGCTATTTGCAATATGCTGCACTGTCCCTTCCTTTTCCATTCTCTGGTCGTCTCTGTAGGAGCTGGAATAAGAAGGCACAGCGTTGTCTCAATTGACCTCGGGTGGGATTGTATTCATCGGGTGATTCAAATTCTCTGCTCTGTGTGTGTCTACAAATGACTGTAAAAACATTCATTTTGGTTGGCTGTTGTGTCAAGGCTAGTGGACATGTCTAGTCATGTCTGAAATTCAGTCATGAACACTTTCTAGACAGAAGCCAATCTCCTTAGAAGCAGGTGTGTGTGTGTGTGTGTGTGTGTGTGTGTGTGTGTGTGTGTATACAACAATATAAACGTTGAATATCGCTGAGTCCTGTGATGTCCCTTGATCTAATTAACATTTAAAAATTTCATCTGTAATTTCCACCATCTATTACATTTATGATGGGAAAAAGATACTAAGTACAATGACCTGTATACTCTCAGAAGACTACAAGGCCCTTAATACATACAAATATGGGCTTTCCTTCTCTTTACTATGAAAAGAAAGTGTTGCAATTTTTATCTGTTTTTGAGAGGGTATTTTAAAACCACTTTCTAAGGATTACATTTGATGGGAAAGGACAGTAGAGACATTAAATAGCTAATATGCTTACAAATGGCAGGATACTTTTCTGTAGATCAGCAATAATTAGTTACAAAGTAAAATGGAAAAATAATCCCACTCCCCATAATAGGAAAAGACATAAAATGGTTAGAAATATTTAACAAAAAAGGTGTGAGACCTATATGAATATGATAAAAATTTTTTGAGAGATAGAAAATCATATTTGCATATCCCAAGTCACATACTAGATGGTCGAATGGCAATATTGCCTAACATAAACATCTTAGTTCTTCACAAATTAACTTCTAGTTGAATGACAGTTATGATTAAAATCCTAGGGAGGCTTTGGGGAAGAAACTAAAGAGACTCTGTTAAGGTAACCTGCAGGCACAAAGAGCAAAGAATAGCTAAGAAAATGTCAAAGATGAGGAGCGTTTCTGGCTCCCGTCAAGATGGTGGGTTACCATGGCCTACTGTTTTTTTTTTTTTTTTCCCCCTCTAGCATCAAATATAAAGGAACTACTGAAGTAAGAAGGAAATAGGGATTTCTGGAAGTAAAGTGAGAAATCCTTGGGAGTCTGAAACCTGTGTGTGTGTGTGTGTGTGTTGGGAGTGGAGGGCTAGAGGCAGTTGTGGCTGCAAGCTGGACGTGGGGTCCCCCTAAGGCAGTTGGGAGAGGATAGGTCAGTGAAACAAAGTTCTGCTTTCACAGATGGTTGCCGGATAATTCTTCACCTGCCCCAGGGCCATAGACATAGGCCCTATCACTCAGGCCACCACTATCCCAGTAATATCAAGATAGCAAAATGCTGCCGGGGAAAGCAGTTAATGAATTTATTATTCTCTCCCTTCCAGTTAATTTCTTCTTCTTCTCTCTCTCATTTCCCAAGTCCCCAAATTTGGTGAATTTCCATATTAAAAAAAACTGCCTTCTAATAATGCTGCTTCTTTCTAAGGGTTTAAGGAGACACCCATAAAGCAGGTCTTAGGTATATGTAGTTTTAAGTATATTTATCAGGAAATAAGAATGGTTAAAAGCCAAAATGAGCCCAGAGTTTAACTCCCAAGTTAGAAAAAGGGTAACAACATTCAAGGAAGGAAATAACAGAAATGAATGAAATAGAACATGTGTATATACTCTTACTCTCACGAGTGAGGAATAGAGGTTGATCAAGCTCAAAGTTGTTTCTTTAGAAATATTCCTAATATTGACAGACTTCTAGAATGAATGATAAAAAAAAAAAAGATATCAAGTATACCCCAAATATAGAATAAAAAGGGTGAAATTACTACAGAAGATAACACTGTTTGGAGATAACATTAAGAAAATGAATAGGAAAGCCAGGATCTGGGGGAAAAAATATTTGTAAAAAATATATATATATATGACAAAGGACTTGAACAGAATATATAAAAAATTCTTATAATCTAAGAAGAAAAGCTGAACAGCTCCGATAAAAACTTAACACACTTCTCAAAGGAATGTATACACATGACAAAAAAAAAGTACCTGAAAAAGCATCCAATACCATTAATTACAGGGACATTCAAATTAAAACCGCAAATTAGATATCAAATACCCACTAGAACGTCTGAAATTTTTAAAGATTGATGATCACAAATGTTGATAAGGATGTGGAACTAGAACTTCCCTAATTTGCTGGTGGCAGTAGTGAACCGAGGAGGGGGCTAGGGAGTGGTCATACTGAGTGCACGCAGTAAGGACTGTGGATACATCATCTGCAGGTAATTTAAAAACAATAGCAAACCTCACTATAAGACAGTTTGTTTTTCATTATCAACATATGCTAACAATTCTAAACAACATTAGTGATAAAATACTTGTCCCCCCCCCCCCCGCAAATATCTTTTCGTTGGGCTAACTGCTAATTATTGAGGTTACTCTGGATTTGAACAATGTATGTGTAAGCTTTAACACATGTACAATTTTATTATCTGTCCTTTAATAACCATTGCCTGTTACATGGAACTGAGGTCCAATTCTCCCAGTTACACAATCATTCTCCTACGCATTCACACTCAGCTACATGTGTTTCGAGAACAAGCCCCTTATGGTTCAAAATCTTTTCAGCTGCTTTCGGTGCACAGTTTTTATCTCCCACCCACCCCTGTGCGCCGCACATGGTTGCATTTAAACAGTAGATTTGAAATAAACAACAAAAGCGCAGTGGTTGTAAAGTCAAAGAAACAGAACTTTGGCTATATGAATTCTGTCATTCTATGTGACTACTTGGGGTTTTTATTTGTGTTTAAAATTTAAAACAGACGGAGTCCAAACTGCAATGTATAATACTTGTATACTTAATGCTATTTATAATATTAATAGCTAATATTGTATGTCTGCTATATGCCAAACATGGTATGCATCATCTCATCAGTTATAGTGATCACAGAGGTAGGTATTATTTTCTTCCCCACTGATAGATGAGGAAACTGAGGCACAGAGGGAGCACATGCATGGTCCTACACTGGTAAATGGCAAAGCCAGAGTTTGGACCGCTCACTCGAGAGAGGCACTCTCCATTACATTACATTACATTACATTACATTACATTACATTACATTACATTACATTACATTACAGTCTCCCCTCTCGTGTGTGTACGTATATGTCCTGATCTAACTCCTTATGCATATTTGTGCTTATATCCACACATGTGTTCTTACAGTCAAGAGTATGCATTGGCTCTCGAACAAGTTATAAAGTGAGGACAAGCAAGGAGGTCAGCAGTGCATCTCTCTGGGAGCCGTGATAATAAACACCAGAGGTGGCTGTGCAACTGCTTGGATCGGAATTCTCCTCTCCTTTTCTTTCTCCCACTCTTTTCCATACCAATAAATAGTCTCCCACACACAGAATAAGGGAGCCTTGGGCTTCTGAGTTCTTTCAGGAAACTAGCAACACTCACACCTGTTTAGGCTTATGTTCCCTGACAGTTTTAGAGGCACAATATGGCCCCAGGTCTTTGTGTGGAGTATGGGGGTGTGGAGCTTCTCACCAGCCAGCATGCATTCAAAGTTCATGGCGGCTGCCTAGAAACTACTGCAATGTTTTCCATTAAAGACCAGCCAGTTAGACTCCCAAGTATTTCCAGGGGTATAGGGCTTTTTGATGCTGTGTTCTCTCCTTCCTATTGTTTCAGAGCTCTAATTAAACAATACCATGTGTAATACTCCCCAAGGTCCTAAGAAAGGGGAATTTGAATGGTTTGGGACGGTCCAATTTTCTTTAAAAAGTGCCCACAAATTTTTGAGGCTTTCGTATTTGTAGGCAGTAATTCCTGATGTGTAGCTGATATGCCAAATGCACTCCTTCCTGATGGTCACCCTGGGGCCACATGCTTGATTCGAGTTGCAAAGGATTTATTATGTACAGTTTTTGTCTGACTCGTTCTTTGCTTTCTGAAATAGAGAACTCCCCCAGACCAATTTTTTTTTCTTTTTCTTTCTAATGAGGGCTTCCTTGAGATTTGCATATCCTACAATGCACCCATTTAAAGTGTATGATTCATTGCTCTTTACTATATTCACAAATTTGTGTCACCATCACCACAATTAATTTTAGAACATCTTCTTTACTCGGAGAAGAAGCCTAGCCTTCAGGCATGGATTCTAACACTATTTTCCAATCAAAGAAACCAGAATTCCTTGGGGGGAAACGGCTGATTCAAGGACTGGGCTGGATTTCTATGAGCAGAATCTGGAGCGTCCTGTAGTGCCAGAAAGTAAAGAAAGGCTCAAACAAAACAAAACACCTAAATCCACCATATCTCCCTTCATGGGGTTTATCAAAGGAATCAACCCAAATAGCTCCCAAGGGATAAAGCTGGAATAGTTGGAACAACAAAGTGAAGGAGTATTAGATAATAACCCAAATTATTAGATAAAATAAATATCTGAGTTCTTGCTGATATAAATGATTAAGTAAATGGGGAGAAAAGACAAAGCTCTGTTGCAAAATAATTAAAAAATATTTATTACCATCGTCTGTTGATGAGACCGTGTCATTCGACCTTCTTTTGCTTTTTAAAGCTTAGTTTCCTTTTTTGTTTTGCAGTCTTTGTTAAATCCAGTATCTGTGCTCCTTACAGCTCCCGTTTCTTGCTTTGTTCCCTGTGTTGGTCATACTTCCTTGTTTCCTTCATACCCCATAGTCTTTTGTTGTTGAAAACTGGGCATTTTTAGAGAATGTATTGTACCAACTCGAGATGCTGATTTCCTTCCCCTTTCTGTGGATTGTTTTTGTTGGTGTTGACTTGTTTATTTGGCTGGCTCATGTTAGTGCAATGTTTCTCCCATAGTAGGATCCTTACGATATTGTTTCTCAGAAGGTTGAGCCTTTGGTCATGCACGCTGTTGCCCTGGGATGACATTGGTGTAAGAATGGTTCTCTTTGTTTGATTTTTTTTTCCCCCCTTGGTTTATCTGTTAGGGCGTCTGTCTCACTTGTATCCCGACAAACTGATAGTGTCCCCTAATTACTGGCTGGTTGCACTACTGTTTTTGACGATGCCTGGGGCATGAATTGATTCTGGGGCTGATCTTACTAAATTGAGCATCTTTTACAGTTGCAGTCTTTGAGGTGTGCTCTGACCCCAGGAGGGACTTTTCTTACCTCTTTCCTTTGTTCTCGCTCCTCAACTAGCTGCCCTTAGGTTTAGTTTGTTGTTTTCAGAGGACTACCAGCTGCCTCTTAAATTGCCTGCCACCAACATCTCCAAGATTTTTGAGAGCATCCTTAGGCTTGAACTTCCCCCATGCTCTGTTTCAAATAAAGTCCGTTCCTTTGGGAAGACCTTCAGAACTCTCTGTTCTTGGGGACTGCTTTACTCCCTGGCAAAATCTCTGAGCCACTGCTCCAGAGGTAGGAAGAGTGTGACACCCCTGCCTTAAGAGCAGGGTGCTGGGCAGGGACCTTTCATCTTCTCAATGTGTTTCTCCCAGCATGGGATCGCCCCCCTAAGAGCAAGCTGTGACAAGGGCAGCTGGGTCTCCAATATTCTGGCCTGCCACGCCTGAGGTAAGACCTCTCCCTATGAGTGGAGGGTTAGGGGAAGGAAAGGAGCAACATCTTGTCCACACTTGCCAGGAACTTAATCTCTGCAAGTCATTGCTGAAGGGAATGACAAATGCTGGTGGCCATTCCCTCTCAATGAGCTACTGTATCCCTTGACTGGGAGAAAGGGGAGAGGAATCCCTTTTTTCTTGGCCATACCTGTGCAGAGCGGAGGGAGAGTATGGCTTGTGGCTTAAGGGCCACAGACCATTACTGTCCTAAGATTTAGTAGAGTTTCTTGAATTAATGTTTTTTTTTTTTTTAATTAATGTTTATTTATTTTAGAGAGGGAGAGAGAATGAGTGGGGGAGGGGCAGAGAGAGAGGGAGACACAGAATCCCAAGCAGGCTCCAAGCTCCGGGCTGTCAGCACAGAGCCTGATGTGGAGCTTGAACTCACGAGTCACGAGATCATGACCTGAGCTGAAGTCTGATGCTTAACCGATTGAGCCACCTAGGGACCTCTTGAATTAATGTTTTTTAATTGATGTTTGTCCTTTTGGATGATTTCCAGAGACTTTATATGATTGCTTTTAAAAATAGTTTTCACGAGTTATGGTTGCTGGCGAATGATCTCGTGGAGCTCCCTATGCCACTATTCTGAGAGTGGAACTCTTTTGTTTTCCTTCTCTGAATCCAAACCATACATTATTTTCATGAAGGCTGTGGCGTTTAAGGTTCTGCCTACCCATCTGATTTTCTGTATGACTCTCTCTAAGGAAAGGGACCTGGGGCTAGATTCCCTACAGAAAAACGTGGCAGGAGGACTGAGAACCCACAGGTTCTGCAATGAATTGATCAGATGGCTCTGATTTATTGACACAACCAGTGTGCCGTGTTGAGTGATTGGATCTCCAGGAAATGAGGAATAATAAGGTTGGAGATTCCATGGTAGCAACCCTGTTGACTGAGGTCACATGTCAAAGAACTCTCCCCTACTCTCTCCAAATTACCCAACTAAATTCATGAACCATTTTTTACAAATATAGAACATGGGATGATTTTATATAGTATATGACTAACATCTTTTTGGTTATGTATAGGTTTACTAGAAAAAACATTAAAAGATGAATAAGTGTGAATATAGACACAAATTTATAGAGACTATTTCTTAGTACACAGATAGATTAAAGGTTCAGGTCAGGTGGCAAATATCGCGATGTTTGCCTTTCAAAAAGAAACACATCAGTTTAGACTCCCATGCATTTCTAGGGATGTAGTTCTTTGATTCTGTTTTTCTTTCCATTTTATTGTTTCAGTGCTCTAATTAAAGTGTCCCATCCATACTTTGTTATTCTCCAAGACCCTAGAAAATTTGGATGAAATGAGATTACAGGAAAACCTTGGTTTCCAAGCATAATTCATTCCGGAAACATGCTTGTAATCCCAAGCTCTTGTATATCAAAGTGAATTTGCTCCTAAGAAATAATGGAAATTCAGATGATACGTTTCGTTCCACAGCCCAAAAATATTCCTATAAAAATGATTACGATACTGTAAAATATAAAATACTAAAATATAAAATACTAAACCTGCACTTACCTTTGAAAACCTTCATGAGTGGTGTGAGGGAGACAAGAGAGAGGAGGGTTATTGTGTAGGACGATTTTCATTATCACTAATGGAATCATTGATATCTATTGGCTCAATGGAATCTTTTTCTTTTTAATGCAACTTTAACAGGGAACCTGTCCAGTGACCTGGGATGAAGCAAAGCATTCCTAAGCTTTCTTTTGTATGGAAAAGCAAAGGACTGTCCATAGGTGCTTTGAAGTGGCAAAAAATACACTGGTACCAGTTGTGGGCACCTTCTAGCATTCTGGAAAAAAAAAAAAAAAAAACTCAATGATTTCTGCCAAACTCTGTGGCCTGAGACCGAGTATCTGAGTTTGGGAAATCATCACCCACAATCCCGTAGAGAGTGAGAGAGCGAGAGAGAGATAAGAACCAGTGGCTTCATTGTGATCGTGTGACATTGAGCATCACATACTACTCGTATTGCAAGACATCGCTCGTTTACCAAGTTAAAATTTATTAGAAATGTTTGCTTGTCTTGCAGAACACTCAAAGAACAAGTTACTTGCAATCCAAGGCTCTACTGTACACGTTTTTAAAATGACACATGCACAAATGCACACACATACATACAGAGCACATTAAAATTGAAATTTCACAATACTGCTGCTTAGATAAAGCTAAAAAGCTATTTACTTCAAAGTAAGTCAACTTCAAAGTGATGCAGAAATACAGCAAAAATTGTAATGGTGGCATGAAAATGAAATTTGAGAAAAGATGTAAACATCGGGTAAAATTTCACGTGATACCAAATCTGTTTAGACAAAAAAAGTAATTACATGGGTTGTTTAACTCCAAGCATGGCAAGGCGGTGTCTTCAGAATTCTGTCTTCTAATTGCTTATATTGGACAGCTTGGAAAACAGAGGGTTCAAACAGACAAAAGGGAAAAATGGTGGTTCCCCTTCTACCCACGTAGCGGTACCTGAAGCTACAAACGGGAAGGCTAATCTTTCCTATTTCATTCTTTGCTTAGCACTAGAAGGATTAGCTTGAATGAGCAGACAGTCCGAGTTAACTTAAAAGAGAAGCCCCTATTGAATTATACAGTCAGCAGGACAGAGGTTAATTAGGAGGGACCCAGCAGAGCCACGGTTCAGATGGACACGAGGCTTCCATCCAATTGCTGCTAATATCCTCATTTTCAAGTTTAAGAGCAACCTTTGAAAGAAGGCTTGTGATCATTTTCATGGGCTAGTTGCCACATCGACCATTCATGCGTCTGAACTCAAAGCCCCGTTTTTTGTTGTCCTATTTTTTTTGTTCTAAAGGGTTTGTCCTAAACTAGGTGACAAGTGTATGAATATGTCTGATCAGGCTGCGAGGGAAAGCGTTGTTAATATTCCGGCTCTGCACGTCTCCTGGCAGCCTTCTGAGTGGCTTCCCAATGATGTTGACTGTAAATGTTTGTGTTTTGTAGTGCCTGTGTGCCTCTTTGTCCTGGTCAAGCTCACCCCTTCTCCTTGTTCCTCTCCTGAGAAGAGGACCACATTTCAAGGAAATGAACACAGTCCTCCATCACCCCCCATTTAAAAATAAGAAAAAAACTTTGCCGAAAACCAAGCTTAAGAAATAGGATCTGGAACCTACTTCTCTCCCCATCCCTCACTTAATGCCATCTGCCCAGGTTCACCTCTATCTTGTTTAACTAGTTTTGTCAGTGAGCTTCTGTGTGACAGCATTAACTGACGTGGGTTTTACTTTTTCTTGTTTCAAGTTGCCCCTGTAGAATATCTGGGCAATTGGGCATACTAGGGATGCAGAAAGGAAAAATCAAAGAAGCAACGGTTCTAGAAATTTCTTGGCATAGAGAAGGGCTAATCATAATAATGATGAGATGTGTGTGTGGTAGTGATATGTCCAGTATAGGACACATCCTACTGACCTCATCAGATTCTCCTGGCCTCACCTGTCCCCTGGACCCTCGGCGCCTAGACCCTTGGCCCCTAGACTGATAGCTGAGGGGAAAGACTTCATGATGAATCTCACGGTTGCCCCTGTGTTGTCTTCACCTCTTCCTCCACTTCTGATCTCCTAAAATGCCACATCATAGGTTACCAGATCTTCCTCAAAAGGCGTCTGTTGCCAAAAGAGGCCAGATGACCCGACACAGAACCATAGGAAGCGAACTCCCATGGGGTTCATTTGATAAAGGGGAAAGAGGAGGCAGGAGGGAGTCCTCCCTCTGATGTAGTGTTTGGAAGTAGGGTTTTTCATATAGCTTGTCGGGATACAACCTGCCCCTGTCAAGCCACTGGCTGTGTCCCTTCTTGGCTTACTTTGGTACAGCCGTCATTGCAGAGATGCGTGCCTTCTCATTTGCTCCCATTCTTGCCTCCCTTCTTTTTCTCTCGCTTCCTGTGATGGTTCTTTGTAATGAAGCATGAGTATTAAAACCTTGCCCCACAGATCGAAGTATTCTGCCTCTTTATCTCTAAGTATTTCGGTGTTTGCCAAAGTCCGTGATCCTTTCTTCCTTTTTTTTCCACTTTTTTTTTTTCCTTAGTTCAGAAAGTCCCAGAAACAGGCTGTGTAAGACAAAAGAAGATGGTGGCAGCTCTTTAATTCAATTTTAAAATTGCCGTCTTTAATGTTGGCCTGTCTTCCCAATTAATTCTGATCCTCTGCTTTTGTGTTGTCTTGCTTCTCTGCCTGGCAAGATCTGATTTGCCCTTGCAACCCCAGCTGAATGGCATCTTCTAGGTGAGGCTTTCTTGCCATTTCTGCCCACACCTGCCACACCAGTCTGTGTTGTCTCAAGCCAGGTGTAATAGGGCTCACATCTCTGCTCTTCCTAGGGGACTGGCAGTGTGTTCTTGTTGCTTGGATTCGATGTGACCGCGAGTCTGTCCCCACTGCCCCCTTCCAAGTTGTACTGATTTAAAAAAAAATTTTTTTTTTTAATTTTTTTAACATTTTATTTATTATTGAGAGACAGAGCGTGAGCAGGGGAAGGGCAGAAAGAGAGGGAGAGAGAATCCGAAGCAGGCTCCAGGCTCTGAGCTGTCCGCACAGAGCCTGATGTGGGGTTCGAACTCACAAACCACAAGTTCATGACCTGAGCTGAAGTCGGAGGCTCAACTGACTGAGGGGCCCCAAGTCGTACCAATTTTTTACCTCCAGGTTGGCCCATAGAAAGTGCTAAACATTCTTTGCTGGATCATGGTAGTTCAGATTCTCCTTTTTTGCATTCATCATGGTTGTGTCCATCTCAGCCCTGACAGGTCAGGGCTCTTCCCTGGTCAGGACTGTAGTCTCTTAGCTTCCACACTGTCACTCTCCTTCTGACAATGCAGCTTTCGTAAACCACCAGACTGCTCTTCCCAAAAATTGCATCCTCTCACCCCTAGATTGCCAGCACCTGTAGGAAAGATATTCTGGCACGGAAATGATATAAAATGGTCAAAGCCCAGACAGACGGTAATAGCACCTAATGAAAGTGAGATACATCATAGTTGATATAAATGCCTTTGTCGGATGTCCAGGTTAGTTTCACTCCTTTACCTCCACTCCCCTATACAAACTCTCCACTCTGATCAGCCTTGGCTTCCCTCCCCTGCTTCAGCCTACTTAGCTGTCGCCTGCATCAGAATAACTCGGGACACCTCTGTACCTACCCAAATTCTGTCCATCTTCCAACCTCCCACCTTTGTAGACACGAGTGGAGTTGCTGTAACAAGACAGATTCCCCCTTATCTCAACTGTTAGAAAAGTCAGAAATGTGCCATCCAGGTTCTTAGGCTGGAGATCTGATTGTCTTAGGCTCTGTCATCTCTTTAGCAAGATGACAAGCTTTCCAAGAGCAGGAACCATGTTCAGTACTTGTTGAAGAATCTTCCTAGTTCCTGAGACAGTAAAGACTCAACACATATTAGCTGATTTGTTCATTGCCACAGAAATTAGCCTGACCAAACCAGGCAGAGGAAGTTAATAAGATGGGGGGTATCATTAGAGTTTAAATTTTTTTTTAAACGTTTATTTATTTTTGAGACAGAGACAGAGCATGAACGGGGGAGGGCCAGAGAGAGAGGGAGACACAGAATCTGAAACAGGCTCTAGGCTCTGAGCTGTCAGCACAGAGCCCGACGCGGGGCTCGAACTCACAGACCCTGAGATCATGACCTGAGTCGAAGTCGGATGCTTAACCGACTGAGCCACCCAGGCGCCCCTAGAGTTTAAATTTTAAAACAAGGATTTTTTTTTTTTTTTTTTTTTTCACTTAGGTCAGCATAGAAGGAGAAAAACAACACACATTTTTCTGTACGTCCAGAGAGAGAAATCCTGCTTTAGGTTAGAATAGTTCATTAAAGCATTCTTCTTTTCCCTTTCTAACATATGCTATGACTCTTCAGAGCAGTCAGGGCACATTTTTTCCCAATTACTTTTTCTCTTTTGCTTCACTGGCAGTCAGTTTTTCTAATAGCCATTTTTCCAAGTCAAACACTTTAATTAAAGTTGGAATGAAAAATCTGATTAAAATCTAAATTGGCCAAGGAGCTGTGATCTTCTGGTCTGCGTTTTGCACTTACATAACTTATGCCCCAAATTGCTACATTAGGGCTTTCAGTCCATTTTCCTTACCTGAGGGATTTAAAATGGCCTGGAGCTTTGAACCAAATAAGCCTAATTTGGGAGCTATTGCATACTCCATGTTAAAATTTTCAGGACTAGCAATAGGTTAGGGAAACTATGGAAAACTAAACTCCCAACTTAGTTTTTGAACAATTCCAAAAGACAGGCACATAATTTCTTCTCTGTTGGTAGACTTTCCTATCCTAATTTCATGTTGAGGTAAATTTAGTAGTCCTCTTAAAACTCATTCTTGGTGATAGATGCTCTGCCATGATGCAGAGAAAAAACAATTTCAAATATGTAAGTGAGGATTCCATAAGAAAAAAGGTGATGTGGCTTCTCTAGGCTTACCTTTCTCTATTTTCCAAAAACCTTTCTGATGATAAATTAGGAACTGAAAACCCAGAAAAATTAATGTCTTATTGTGAAAAGAACAAAACAAAACAAAAAAAAAACAACCCCACAAAACCCAAAAAGCAAGACAAGAAACAAACAAAAACCCCCCACGACTCTGAAGCATAGAGTAAGCTGATAAATCTGATTCTCACTTAGTTGTCTCAGGTGGACTAGTTAATAATTTCATAAAAAATGTATGAGGCCATCAGGGAAATACGCATTAGAACAAAGGCTGAGAGAACAAAGGTAACAAAAATGGGGAGCAATTTAGGAGAGAAATTGAAGTTACTCGAATGTCTTGCTTTTCAAGCTCAGCTTGTGGGGGTCAAGCAGGGTAGCTGGCCCTATTGCTGTTCTCTACGGATTGAAATTGGCTGCCGTGGGCAAAGGTCACCCCACGGTATCAATTACTTGGTGCTACCTGGAAAATTTAATTTCATGCTCTGCCATAGATCCTGCTTTCTTCTGTGGTATGAATGGCAACTGTCCCCAATTGATAACAAGAATAACTCCTTCTCCTGGAGTGATTAGACTCTAGGAGCTCCTCCATTCAGAAACGCTTCTGCAGATTGCTGGCTTCGTCAAAAAATCTGCAACACTAACGTGCTGAGTGGATGGCATCAAAGCTACGTGTTTGCCGTATGCTTAACGTTTTACAACATTGTTTGGTTGCTGATTGCTAGTGGAGCTCACCTCAACTTTTTTGTGCAACTGATATTTAGGTCGATGTAGGTTTCTCCACAGAATTAATAAGAAAGTGACGGGGAATGTGGTCATAGGAAACTTATTTCCTAGGGCTTAATTTTGCCTGACAAAAAATTAAATGTCTATAAATAATTTCCCCCTCTTTTCCTCCCTGAATCATAGTCTTGAGAAAGATGAGGTAAGAACTGTTTTGATGGTGAGATTGATAGTATACTAGGAAGCCGATAGGAATATTTAAAGCCAAGAAACAAAGAACAAATCCTTTGTTTGGTCTGCTCCTTGACCTGGGTGTGAGCTGGAAGAATGAGAAAGCAAAACTGCCAGAAATCCTTGATAGTAAATGACCAAGGGAAACATTCGAAAGGATCATATATATGCTCCTCATTATTTTTTTCTACCTTTGTTCCTTTGGCCTTAATTCTAATTTAATAATGGCCCTAATTAGTTTCATCAGCATTACAAAGAATAAAATTGTAACTCTGTTACAGAGCAATGTACATTTCACAACATCTAATTAAAAAAAAAAAAAAAGCAGGGGCGCCTGGGTGGCTCAGTCGGTTGAGTGGCCGACTCAGTCCGTGAGTTCAAGCCCCGCCCCGCGTCGGGCTCTGTGCTGACAGCTCAGAGCCTGGAGCCTGTTTCAAATTCTGTGTCTCCCTCTCTCTGACCCTCCCCTGTTCATGCTCTGTCTCTCCCTGTCTCAAAAATAAATAAAAATGTTAAAAAAAAAAAAAAAAAAAAGCAGAGGGGCGTCTGAGTGGCTCAGTCAGTTAACAGTCTGACTTCGGCTCTGGTCATGATC
Organism: Leopardus geoffroyi; assembly: GCF_018350155.1. NCBI lineage: Eukaryota > Metazoa > Chordata > Mammalia > Carnivora > Felidae > Leopardus > Leopardus geoffroyi. The sequence continues at coordinate 138,540,159 of NC_059326.1, forward strand.
TTAGGGTTCATGGGTTCAAGCCCCACATCAGGCTCTGTGCTGACAGCTTGGAGGCTGGAGCTGGCTTCAGGTTCTGTGTCTCCCTTTCTCTCTGCCCCTCCTCCACTTGTACTCTATCTCTCTCTCAAAAATGAATAAACACTAAAAAAAATTAAAAATAAATTTTTAAAAAGCAGAAATGAAAAATTAGTCACTAATTGGTGTTTCTTACAGAGTATGTGTATGGGCATGTTTCTACGGCGTGCGTGTGCACACACACACACACACCCCATATATGACCCCCTAACCATGCAATCATGAGCAGAAGCCTTACTTCTGTTTGCCTGTAATAGAGTCATTGGTGACCACAAAAGGAACTCACATGTCACTTCCTCTCCACATCACCCTGCCAGTTCTCATTAATGAAACCAAATCCACCCTGGTCATAAAGCATGGGAGGGAAAGACAGAACGTAGAGCTTTAGGTGTTAGGCATCTCAGTGGGTGGGGAAATGGTGGGGAAGTGAGGGAAGACAAGAGGGGGGTGAGAATTGCTTCTTCTCTGGCCATTAGTTCCAAGAACAATGCCCCATCTGAGAAGAGCTGCACTGTCAGAGGAAGCGGCAACTATTTCCTGCTGGGGGTCAGAGGTCTTCAATTTATTCCATCCTTTTGATACAAAAGGCCATACTCTACTCCTCCTTCTCCTCGTGTTAAGAAATAAATGACCTAGCCAATCATGTGTTGCTTTCAGCCGATTATCCACTGTGATGGGCTATTTAGGTGGTTTTTAAAATGCAAGTTAGGTAAAAACAAAGAAACAAAAAACTCTTAAAGTGAAAACAACAATGAAAAAAAAAAAGAACCTAGCAAGCAAGAGAAGGAAAATAAGTGCCTTGGTTTTTGAGGCCTACGTAGAGCAAAAGAAATTAAAGACTTTCTGGCGTACCTTCCTTGTCATGCAAAATGGAACCGAGACCTCAAAAAGCAAAAGTGACTTGCCCCAGTTCCCATAGCTTCTTAGAGTTAGAGGGGTATTCAAATCCATGCTCCTTAAACCGGGGACAACTTGAACATCAAAATAAGTGATTGTAGTACATTAGAACCCATTGAATAGAATACAAATTCTGATTCTACACTGATCTAAATAAACAAATGGGGAAGAAGGGAAAATTCTTTAGCTAGAATGATCAATATAGGAGAAATGACTGATGTATAAAATTATCAGTGGCTGTTACAATTAGAGAAAAAATAGTCTGGATGAGAAACAAGTTAGTTACCTACACAGTCTAAGAGGATTTCATCACAAGTTACTTACTGATTACAAAGGGGGAAAAGGTAACTTTTTTTTATTTAAAAAACCCCTTTTTTTTAATGTTTATTTATTTTTTGAGAGAGACAAAGCATGAGTGGGGGAGGGGCAGAGAGAGAGGGAGACACAGAATCCGAAGCAGGTTCCAGGCCCTGAGCTGTCAGCACAGCGCCCAATGCGGGGCTTGAACTCACAAACCACAAGATCATGACCTGAGCTGAAGTCGGATGCTTAACCGACTGAGCCACCCAGGCGCCCCAAAGGTAATTTTATAATGGAGAAACCTACTAAGCACCAATAACAAGTGACCAAAGTTATCATCACCGACGTTGGTATAAAGTGACGTTGTCCTGCCTCTCCTGATATGATAGACTGAGAAGAATATATTACTTCTGTTGTTTTCTTGCCAAAAATGCATAACCAGAATCCAACCATAAGAAAACATCAGGAAAACCCGAATTGAAAGACACTCTAGAAAGTAGCCAGCCTGTACTTGTAAAAAATGTCAAGGATATAAGAACGACAACATTGAGACAATTGACAAAACTTTAAATAGACTGTGCTTCAGATAACTGTATTCTATCAATATTAATTTAAAAAAAAACTTTGATAATGGTCCTGTGTGTCAGAGAGGAGCTTTATTCTTAGGAAATAATATACCGTAATATATTTAGGCAAATATTTTGAGTCTCCATCACTCTCAAATGATTTAGGGGAAAAATGCATGTATATGTAAGTATATATACTTATATATACATTATATATAAACTGTATATATAATGTATATACATGTAACTCTATATATGTCTAAAATGTATATGTAAAAATTAATGTATTTATAAATATGTACACATACATACATGTATATATTATACATACATGTATATGTTACATATTATAGATAGAATGAAAAGGCTAATGAGGCAAAAATGCAAACTTTTCATGAATCTGTATAAAGGGTATTAAAGTCCTATGTACTATTTTCGTAACTTTTTTTTTTAATTTTTTTTTTAATGTTTATTTATTTTTGAGACAGAGACAGCATGAATGGGGGAGGAGCAGAGAGAGAGGGGGACACAGAATCGGAAGCAGGCTCCAGGCTCTGAGCCGTCAGCCCAGAGCCTGATGCGGGGCTCGAACTCACAAACCGTGAGATCGTGACCTGAGCTGAAGTCGGACACTCAACCGACTGAGCCACCCAGGCGCCCCTGTAGAGTTAAGAACCAAAATTTAAGATCATCAAGTTTTGTATTGATAGAACTGGCTTAGTCAGGCTGCTCTAACGAATTACCACAGGCAGCGTGGTTTCAATGACAGAAACTTACTTCTCAGAGTTCTGGAAGTTGGAAGTCCCAAGGGTAAGACATCAGCAAATCCAGTGTCCACAAGAGGGAGACACAGAATCCTCAGCAGGCTCCAGGTTCTGAGCTGTCAGCACAGAGCCGGATGCAGGGCTCAAACCCACGAACCGTGAGGTCATGACCTGAGCCGAAGTCGGACGCTTAACCGACTGAGCCACCCAGCTGTCCTTCTTGTGTCTCTTTTTATAAGGGTGCTAATCCCAGTTGTGAGGGCTCTGCCCTCATGACCTAATCACCTCTCCAAGTCCCACTTCCTGATACAATCACGTTGGGAGTTAGGATTTCAACTTACAACTTTGGGGGACCCAAATTTGTAGTTTGTCCACGACACTAACGCTTACCGGGGTGACCCTGTGTACAGATTCCTCTCTTTGGTCAGCGTGTGATTTCTTTCTTGGAACTGGGCCTCCAGGATGGTGCTGACGTACTGAATTTGGGTGGTTCCTATTCACACTTGACATAGATTGAATTCGATGCTTTGGCCAACAGAGGTCCACCATCAACTCTTGGCCTATAGCGTCACGGTAGGCTCATGCTTCTGCTGTGACCCATCTGCGTGCTGACTGTGGTGCCGCAAAGGTGGCAGGAGTGGCATGGGGCCTCCTGCTGGTACGCAGGGCAGTCACCCACCCCCACAGAGGCTCCGTGCCACATGTCAGGTAGTTCTCCAAGGTGGCCACACCTGTGTCCATAGGGCTTTGAAAGCCTTTGTTCCACGATGCCAACAGAGCTTTTCAATTAATGACCTCATGCTCTGCCGGGTGGGTCTGAATCCCTGCCAGATAAATAGTGAACATTCTCTGTGTGAATGGGACCAGTATTCTAGCTGCCCAGGCCCCTCACCCACAACTGCCTGCCAACGGAGGTGTGTGGAAGGCAGGATGGCAGTCAACCTTGAAAGAGATCACAATCTATAAAGGCACTGTTGATGGCCTAAAGGGTTCAAGAGAAGATGTACTGGGAAGATGTGCTATTCTATGTTGATGCTATAAGATTCCAACTGGTACATGAACCGTGACCAGAAAATTAATTCTTGTTCATATATTCCAACATACTCTGAGCAAGACTTGCATTTGTGGTCATCATCAGTGCAACCCAGTAACAGTCTTGAGAGTGTCACCGGAAGCCAATATTCACAAATAGCCGGATAAATGATGGAGTGGGATGAATGGGGAGTTCACGGGCATTAAATCTGCAGTACAAGGAATGGCAGAGGCACACAGATCTAAATTCTTTCAATACAAACAGGTTCTGAAGAGCCAAGGCATCATCAGTACTAACAGCATTACTACCTTAAAATTTTTTTTTAATGTTTATTTATTGTTGAGAAAGGGGCAGAGCGTGAGCAGGGGAGGGGCAGAAAGAGAGGAAACACAGAATCCGAAGCAGGCTCCAGGCTCTGAGCTGTCAACACAGAGCCCCACATGGGGCCCGAACTCACGAACTGTGAGATCATGACATGAGCCAAAATCGGGCACGCCACGACTGAGCCACCCAGGTGCCTCAAATCACTACCATTTTCTTGTGGTGACAGACATGAAATATGCCAGAAACAGTGCATTTGACAACAAAGAACACAAAGAGCAAGTTTAGATATTAGCTCTTCCTGGTGCTTAGGCACTTTGAAGAATCTTCATGTGTACTTGTTAAACAATAAGCAAATCCATAAAGACCTCTTTTCTCCCTATTCTTTCAAATCTCCACTGATGAATCACTGTGTGTCACAAGAGCCCATGAATTTTGTAATATGTTTTTTAATCAAATTGTTGATGTTTGTAAGGGCCCCGTGCAATCTGGGGTGTGCCGGGCCTGTGGTGATGTCTTACTTTCATGATGGTGATTCAAGAAGGGTTACAAAGAGAATTCTTGAGAATTTGTGGTACCTCTCTGTGCCTCCGTTTTCTCACCTAGCTGATTAGAGGGCTAATTTATTATTTTATACAGAAGCTAGGAGGCTTATTTATTATTGTCAAGCCCAAGCAGATGTGCAAATTCGCTGGCCGAAGCACTTTGTCCTCACAGACAAGATCCTGGGGAAGCAAAGTTACGAGATCAGAAATAGGGGAGTTTGTTCTACCGTGGGAATGCTTATTGTAGTCCTCAGGAATTGACATCCGGATGTGGGTGGACGCATTGGGATGCTAGCTTTGGCCTAAAAGGGCGTACCCTTTCCTAAACAATGCCAAGAGGGGCAGCACCAATCTGTAGTTCTGAATCTCTCCTGGTTTAAGACCATCAAACATGGATGATCTATCTTCCTGATAGAAGCGTATTTACCCACGTTAAAACTTTCAGATAGGTTTGCCCTGCAAGGGAGCTAGAGCCACATGGGCATTGTATATTTTTTATTTAGCATAGACTGAATCTTTGTTTCCCCCCAAATTCATATTGACTTCCTAACCCCCAAAGTGATAGTACTAGGAGGTGGGGCCTTTGGCAAGCGATTAGGTCGTGAGGGCACAGCCCCCGTGAATGGGATTCATGCTCTCATAAGAGACCCCGGAGAACTCCCTCACTCCTTCTGACCTGTCAGGTTATAGCAAAATGACAACCATCTATGAACAAGGAAGTGGGCCTTCACCAGATACCCAATCTGTCGGTGCCTAGATCTCGACTTCACAGACTCCAGAACTGTTACAGCTAGATTCGTTGTTTAAGCCACTCCATCCATACCATTTTGTCATAACAGTACGACTGGACTGAGACACTATTCAAATTCCTATAGCTGACCCTTTGACTCTCCCAGGGCAAGGTTTCTCTCATGTACACAGTTCTTGGGAAGCATCTCATGTCTTCGTTCCTAATGAGGGACTACGTGTTCCACAGCAGATAGAAGCCGATTGATGGTGATTTCGACTGTATTTTATCTTTGTGTTAGTGAATACCCAAGTCATTGAAGTTTGTATCTCAGTTTGAATGTTCGTTTCCTCGTGACACAATGCTGATCTCCCTGATTCCCATCCTTTCCACCAAGCAGGCTGAGATGTTCCTTCTTACCATGCTATTTTAAGAGGACATTCCTTTAGGATAACATTTAGTTTTCATTGTGCTAATTTTACAAGTCTGCGTCCTCTTCTGAGCTATGAGCTCATGAGGGTATCGGTCATGCTTGACTCACCTTTGAATTTCCTGGAGGCAATACAGTGCCATGGTCAAGATCTTGGTCTCTGGAGTTAGGCTGTCTAATGTGGGATAGCTGCTCTCGTGTTTCTTCTAACTTCAGCCTCCTAAAAAAAGGGGTTATTAATAGTAATTGCCTCATGTTGTTGGGAAAAGTATGAGGCGAAGTATGGATTTTGCCTAATGTTGTCGCTGCCGTTTAGCTACACATAATAAATATTAGCATCTAGTTAGTAATAGTTGTTACGTGTAACATAGTTACACACAAAAATATGTGCTGAGTGAATAAATGAATACTTGAATGAATGAATAGGAGCTGCAGCCAAACCCCATGAAATGAAGTCCCAAATAGAGCTCCAAAATCACAAAATAGGTCCGCGATAATTGACACACAAAGACATTGACCAAATGTGGCTGTAATAGAACGAGGGATTCTGGTGACTACCACAGGTGGATGAATGAATCTCTGGATTGCTTGAGATTTTCAGCATCTCCTTCTTTGCCCAAAGGGATCTTTCCTTAGAAATCTGATAAAGACCAGGGGCGCCTGGGAGGCTCAGCCACTTAAGTGTCTGACTTGATTTTGGCTCATGGTCCTCATCTCCTGGTTCATGAGATTGAGGCCTGCGTCGGGCTCTGTACAGAGAGCGCAGAGCCTGCTTGGGATTCTCTCTCTCTCTCTCTCTCTCTCTCTCTCTGTCTCTCTCTACCCCCCCACCCCTTGTGTGCATGCTTTCTTTCTCTCAAGGTAAATAAATAAACTTGGAAAAAAAAAACTGTAAAGGCCCAGCCCCATTGCATGACAGAATTAAGGTATGAGAAGGGATGTTAGACATCATGGAATCCACTCCCTTTTGCTTCAGAAGTGGAAGATTGAGGCCCAGAGGGTTCAAGAGTCTTCTGAGGGTTAAAGGATAATATCCTTGGAGCTTTTGCCATCCCTATTAAAAAGTCAAGGCTACAGCCATTGGTGGTGGAGCTAGAGGCACACGGAGAAGAGTTTCTTCATCCGTAAGGGCAGAGGTTAACTACAAAGTTTTCAGGCCCCTTTTTGTGGTGGAGTGTTCTTAAAAGGGCTGCTTCAGCACATACACCCTGGCATATGTCACTGTGACAGGTAGACACATCTTAAAACAAACCTCACAAATACAATTCAAAGCAAATTGAGTCTGTAAGAACTGGTTCCTTACATTAGCTCATCAAGTCTATCCCCTTGTCAAAAAAAAAAAAAAAAAAAAAAAAATCAAATCCCCAAGTAGAAGACCAAATACCTGATCCTTTCCAGAAGGCCATGTGAATTTTACTTCTTCCCCTTCCAGAGCTGAGCTGGGAGGGGACGATCTCAACACCACATCAGCCTGGCTCTCAGGAGTAGGGAGACCCTGCTTGGTGAAGAAGCTAGTACTTAGTGGGAGCCTGAGATCCCTGTACAGAGAGATGTCCAACTACCTGTTGTGTGTGTGTTGTGTACTTGTTTGGTTTTACATCCAGTTCTCTCACCCAGTGCTTCCCTCCCTGGCTCATCAGGCGGACCAAATGAAATGTGTGTAACCGTGGGTTTAAAACCACTGCGAAATTCTATGCAGTTGTGATCTGCCCCTATTCTTCAGGGCATGGTTCATACACCGTGTTTCACTCCAAGAGCTCTCGGTTTGAATACGTTTATGATCTGCACAGCCATAAGCTTTGTGCGTGTGTGTGCGATTCTGATAAATGAAATCAGCTTGAGTGATAGCTCTTAGACGTGGGATAGAGAAGAATGGGACTAAGCATGAGACACAGGAGCTCGGGGTTCAAATTAGCAGTTACCTGCATAGCTTAAGTCTCTCAAGACTAAGGGCACATTAACAAAATTACCCCAAGCTCAACACCCCTTGGTCTCACTTGTCCCTGAGGGCCCCAGTTCCTACTGAATGCCCCTCCACTATTTTGATCTGTGTCGGTGGGTGTTTCTGCTTCCTTGCCATCTTCCACTGGGTACCACCTTCTTCCCGTGCCAGGCCCCACCCTGGGCACCACATGGCCAGCCCAGTGGCATACCCTGTTTGCTTTTACCTTTCTTTCTGTATCACACTCAGTTGGAACATTCTCACAGCAGAACTGTCCGAGGCCCTATCTATATTTGCCAGAGATTTAGAGAAGATTTCACTCTTTTTTTTTTTTTTTTTTTTCAACGTTTATTTTTTTTGGGACAGAGAGAGTCAGAGCATGAATGGGGGAGGGACAGAGAGAGAGGGAGACACAGAATCGGAAACAGGCTCCAGGCTCTGAGCCATCAGCCCAGAGCCCGACGCGGGGCTCGAACTCCCGGACCGCGAGATCGTGACCTGGCTGAAGTCGGACGCTTAACCGACTGCGCCACCCAGGCGCCCCATGAGAAGATTTCACTCTTACTTCCTATCCATGCTGCTCTCCATTGAGTCCACTAGTGCTGCTCCGGGATCAAAAGTAGGTGATGGTCTCACTGTGCACAGAATTACCCTTCCCTCCTATGGCTCATTTCCTTTAGGTCATACTGGCTATACCTGGCTTCTTTCCTCAAGGTTTCTCTCTCAGGAATTTTAGCCTCCTATGGTCTGTGCTGTAGACTGAATGTTTGCACCCATCCACACCGCCCCCCCCCCGCCCCGCCGCTTCTACCTGCCCCCAATTCATGTGTCAAAATCCTAACTCCCATGGTAGTGTCAGACTTTTGGAGGTGATCAGTTCATGAGGTTGGAGCCCCATGAATGGAACTAGTGACTTTATAAGAAGATTGCTATCTCTACTCTTTGCCATGGGATGATGCAATGGAGAGATGGCCACCTGCAAATTTGGGACAGGACTCTCACCAGACAGTGGATCTGCCAGCACCTTGCTCTTGGACTTCCCAGCTTCTAAAACCATAAGAAATAAGTTTCTGTTTAAGCCACACTGTCTGTGATACTCTGTTATAGTAGCCCGAATGGACTAAGACTGCCTGCCCACTAGGTTTTGTTTTATTTTCAGGTATCCCCAGAAATGTCTGCATCCCATTTAGACTGTACCTCCCTCCTTCCTCTCCTACCCCACCACACCTGCCTTTTAAAACTTCCCTTGATTTTCTAATGTTCATTCATTCCACAGATTTATTTGAAGTGTATTTACTATATGAAACGTTTCTCAAGCTGTAAAATGAAATCACATTCTAACTCCAAGCAGTGCTGAAAACGTCCCGTAACTTAAGACCTTATAACTAGAAATATTAGGCTTATGGAAAATTGAGCGACTTGTGACTATAATTTATCATGTATGTTCAGTTTTAATAGATGATTTAAACCCAAACACTGAAATAGATTTAAAGGGTTTTATTAACAATATTTACTCAAAAGTTTCACCTTAATGAAACCGCAGTATATATCATTTTACAGCTCCAAATTGCAAAGTAAACCATTAGAATTTGTAGATACTTACCTAGTTCTCCCAGAGGTAAGGTCTGGGAGGAACTAGAGGTCTGTAGAAGCTAGAATCGTTCTGGGGTTTACTGGGCGGGGGGGGGGGGGGGTAGCTGGTAGGTGGGGTAGGAAAAGGAATGGGCCCTCACTCTTCTCTTTTAGCTTCCCCTATCCCCTCCCCTCTCCCCCCCCCCCCCACTATTTTCTTTGATGGCCCTAATTTATTTCTATCTGTCCATAAAATATTTCCACTTGTGTGTGGAGGATGGGGTGGGACACTGGCTGATAGGACAGGATTCAGAGAGGGGAAAAAAGGCGGCCTTCAACACAAATTGCCTTTCTTTTGAAAGTTTTTCAACATTTTCTTCTCCCATTGGAGACCAGATCGCATGCTGGCCCCCAGTTTGTTGTGTCACCTGTAGAGTCTAATGTGGGAATGGGAGAAGGAAGGGTTGGGCATAGCTGGGCCTCTCCACTCCCATCCATTCCTTCCCTTCCAAATTCTGTCCTCCCCCACTGTGCTCTACCCTCTACTTCAGCTTTTGGAGATTCAGGCAGCAACTCATCCCTGCTCAAGCAAACACCCAACAACGAGAGAGTCATTGGCTTTTCTGATTGACTTGGATCGGAGCACCGGGACTCCTGTCACCTGGGTTAAAATCAGTGGGAATGGGATCATGTAGGGGATGCAAAGAGGTCAGCTTTGGGCTGTGGTGCTCTGGGAGAGAGATCTGGTGGAGCTACTGTAGCTTATGGTCGGTGGAGGTCAGTGTGAGAGCCCTGGGTCTTGGGAAGCTTTTTCTGATTCTCCCAATTTTGGGTTAGGTGTCCCTCCTGCATGCCTCCACGTAGGTGTAGACTGTATCTAGAATGGCACAGCATCCTCAGCCTGTAGCATTAACTCCTAGAGGAAACTTTAAGGTTGCTTGTCTCAAACGAAGTGAGCTGCCATATTGAAAAGGTCATGGGACTAAGACTTAAAAGACATGGGTCATTCCTGCTCTACTTTTCAATAGGGCTGGACCCTCAGTCTCTCTAAACCTGTTTGTTTTTTTAATCACAAAATGGATTCAATTTCTAACATTATACTAATAAGATAATGGAGCAAAATGAAAAAAAAATGGATGTAAAGGAAACTTATAGACTCTAGAGTAGCTAGTCACCTATATTATTATCCAGCTGAAGCTTGAGCAAATAAAAGTAGAATCCTGGCCATTCTATGTAAAGCAAGTAATACAGACTTTCATAAAGCTAGCTCTCCAGCCTCAGAAAGTATAAAAATGAATAAAATTATAATAATAAACCATTATGAAACAAAACACTTTAACCTTTGTGTTTAGTGAATATTGTGAATATTGTGTTTAGTATGTGTCAGGAAATCATGCTGAACACTTGGCATGCATTGTCTTTTTTAAAACTCTGTGCAATCATATAAAGTAGGTATTATTGGAGCGCCTGGGTGGCTTGGTTGGTTAAGCGTCCGACTTCGGCTCAGGTCATGATCTCACGGTCCGTGAGTTCGAGCCCCGCGTCGGGCTCTGTGCTGACAGCTCAGAGCCTGAAGCCTGTTTCAGATTCTGTGTCTCCCTCTCTCTCTGCCCCTCCCCTGTTCATTCTCTGTCTCTCTGTGTCTCAAAAATAAATAAATGTTAAAAAAATTAACAAAAAAAAAATAAAGTAGGTATTATTATTACCCTTATTTCTCTGAGGCTTAGAGGGTCATGTGACATATGTTGGGCCAGAATTCAAGTCAGTTCTATCTGACTTTGGAGCCCAACTCTAAACCAGACTGTAATAAACATGTCAAATAACCACTAGAACCAGCTTGAACTTCCTTAGAAAGGAGGTCTTAAGTAAAGACAAGGGGTCCTGTGTTTGAATCTTGTTACCTGTAAAATTTCAATGGTTGGTTTTCTCAAAGAACTACAAGGAATTATTTTTCCCCAAATATCAAGGGCACTCCAGGGAAGATATGTGAGTGGGGTGCCTCGTAGGCCAGGCCAAACAACATTCTGTGTCCCTTGCTTTTATTACATTAATTCTGGTTTATTTGTTTTTTCTGTTTTTTTTTTTTTTTTTCTTTTGTGAGAATCTTCTAAGGCCCAGAAGGAGATTCCATTCTCCAAAGATAGCTTATTATATATAGCTTAAATGTAGAAAACAATTACTCACAAACATAAGCAACCTTATTGACAAGAATGTGGTGATTGCAGGGGACTTTAATATCCCACTTACAACAATGGATAGATATCTAGACACATGGCCAGTAAAGAAACGAGGGCCCTGAATGATACATTGGATCAGATGGACTTGACAGATCTATTTAAAACTCTGCATCCCAAAGCAACAGAATATACTTTCTTCTCGAGTGCACATGGAACATTCTCCAAGATAGATCATACTGGGTCACAAAACAGCCTTTCATAAGTATACAAGAATTGAGATCATACCATGCATACTTTCAGACCACAATGCTATGAAGCTTGAAATCAACCACAGGAAAAAGTCTGGAAAACCTCCAAAAGCATGGAGGTTAAAGAACACCCTACTAAAGAATGAATGGGTCAACCAGGCAATTAGAGAAGAAATTAAAAAATATATGGAAACAAATGAAAATGGAAATACAACAATCCAAACGCTTTGGGATGCAGCAAAGGCACTCCTGAGAGGAAAATACATTGCAATCCAGGCCTATCTCAAGAAACAAGAAAAATCCCAAATACAAAATCTAACAGCACACCTAAAGGAAATAGAAGCAGAAAAGCAAAGACACCCCAAACCCAGCAGAAGAAGAGAAATAATAAAGATCAGAGCAGAAATAAACAATATAGAATCTAAAAAAACTGTAGAGCAGATCAACGGAACCAAGAGTTGGTTTTTTGAAAAAATAAACAAAATTGATAAACCTGTAGCCAAGCTTCTCAAAAAGAAAAGGGAGAGGACCCAAATAGATAAAATCATGAATGAGAATGGAATTATTACAACCAATCCCTCAGAGATAGAAGTAATTATCAGGGAATACTATGAAAAATGATATGCCAACAAACTGGACAACCTGGAAGAAATAGACAAATTCCTAAACACCCACACACTTCCAAAACTCAAACAGGAGGAAATAGAAAGCTTGAACAGATCCATAACCAGCTAAGAAATTGAATTAGTCATCAAATATCTCCCAACAAATAAGAGTCCAGGACCAGATGGCTTCCCAGGGGAGTTCTACCAGACGTTTAAAGCAGAGATAATACCTATCCTTCTCAAGCTATTCCAAAAAATAGAAAGGGAAGGAAAACTTCCAGACTCATTCTATGAAGCCAGTATGACTTTGATTCCTAAACCAGACAGAGACCCAGTAAAAAAAGAGAACTACAGGCCAATATCCCTGATGAATATGGATGCAAAAATTCTCAATAAGATACTAGCAAATCAAATTCAACAGCTTATAAAAAGAATTATTCACCATGATCAAGTGGGATTCATTCCTGGGATGCAGGGCTGGTTCAACATTTGCAAATCAATCAACATGATACATCACATTAATAAAAGAAAAGATAAGAACCATACGATCCTGTCAATCGATGCAGAAAAAGCATTTGACAAAATTCAGCATCCTTTCTTAATAAAAACCCTCAAGAAAGTTGGGATCGAAGGAACATACTTAAACATCATCAAAGCCATTTATGAAAAGCCCACAGCTAATAACATCCTCAATGAAAAAACAACAACAACAACAAAAAAAAAACAAAGATAGCTTATTGGGGAAACGTTTAAGTTAACTTCTCTCCTTAGGGTGTCCTCGACCATGCAGGTGGTGCAAATTCAAAACCCACACCCGCCGGATGAGAAGCACAAGGCTGCCAATTTTCCAAAGAAATCTTTTTTTCACCACTCAAAACCCAAGTCAAGTCGTGCATATTTCCTTGTCGTCTCCCTTTGCCAATACCCTGTTTCCCTCCCCCCCCCCTTAATCTACACTTTGACTTTAGGAGTTCCAGATTTCAACAGAAGTCTTGGTTCTACCTCCCTACCTGGCACAGACCCTGTTCCGTGCATAGTTGTGAAAACCCAACGGCACCAAATTTGTACAAGACCCTCATCACAGCCCACCTCGACACGTACTTCCCGCTCTGGGTTATGGCCCCCTTGCTTCATTTTTGGCACCTCAGCGTTTCCTTGCCTTTCTTGTTTGTGATATTTTCCTAGTGTTTTTCTAGGTATTGGGTGGTAGGAGGGGTTTTCAGAATTTGTAGTCTGCTACATTGGCAGTAACAGGACCCCTACCAATATTTTTACGTAAGCAACATCTGGTTAACAACTAACATGAGAAGAGGAAAAGAAAAAAGGGTCTGCCACCTGAATGGGTCAGTGGCCCTACTCTTCAAATCAGAAGTCAGGATGCATAACTATAAATTTCTTATGAGCTCAAAGGATGGAACATTAAAAATAAAAACTGGTCCCAGAGATCCATGAACATAGAGGAGACAGGCATCCCTGCTAGCAGGGTTCATCTTGACCTGTGACGGGGGAGAATGTGTCTGCAGAGACCAGCTCGAGAGTGAATTACCATTGCTTCCCAGGCTTGCCTGGTCACCCCCAGCCCTCCAGTATCCACAGAGGGCGTAGGAAGGACAGACAAGAATCCCGATCTCTTGTCCTGGGGAAGATCTCTGCCATGAACTCGAGTGCCTACAAGGACAGGTTCTACAAAACACAATATATGTTCAAATGTTAACTTTTTCTGCCACTCTCTTTTCTTACATTCTTTTTTTTTTTTTTTAAGTTATTTATTTTGAGAGAGGGAGAGAGAGAGAGAGAGAGTGAGCAGGGTAGGGGCAGAGAGAGAGGGTGACATCAAGAGTCAGACGTTTAACCAACTGAGCCACCCAGGCACCCCCTGCCACTCTCTTTTCTTCTGACACACCAGGAGAGAACTCCAAGCAATTGGCTTAGCCATGGGACACAAAAATGGAACACCTTGAGTCAGACATCCGGCTTCTTCGGTCACATTGTTAAACATAAGGTGGCACTGAGTTCTTGATGGAACGTTTCCATTCAGTCATTCCCGGGTGTATTTCTAGACAAGCAGACGGACTAACTCGGGGAGGACTGGTGGTAGTAGTGGCGGTGGGAGGTGGGTGTTTGGGGGGGGGTGGATGGTTAGGAAGGAGAGCTGGCCTCGCACGTTGTTTGCTGCTTTTGCGCTGTGCTTACTTGATCTTGCAAACAGTCAGGCGTGAAGCTCCCTTATCTCTGTGAGCTCTTCCTGTTCCTTCCCGCATTGGATTTTCCTCTTGGTTGTTAAATAAGGGTCACAATTGGCATGCTGATTGTTTCAGAACCATCTCATGCAAATTCTTCAGCTGGTGGAGGAGAAACGCCTCCCGCAAAATTAATCAGCCCTAGGTGGTTGGCCCTGGGGGCACTTGCCACGTCAGACATCTGCAAATGAGAACAAATTCACGTTTATCCTGGAGGTGGGAAACTTTAGACCTCAAAAGGGCAGCGCTCGTGGAGTGTGCATTCTCCCCTCGTTCCTTTAGGGCTACCGGTTCTGTAGCCACTGAGAATCTACTTTGTATTTTAAATTCACAGTCCTTTGGTTAATTTGAAGACTCGAAGTGTTTTTCTTTCCTCCCAGCTCTCAAACCAAGGTCCAGAAAGATCTGGGGATATGTCCGGGCTCACACTGCTTACTTGAGGCAGAGTCTCACATTCCTAGAGCAATTTCTCCTTATTCTCAGGGCTTCCCGTAAGATGGCAACGGAGGAAGCAGACGAACATCTGGGAGGTATCCCCCATCCTGCCAAAAGTAGTGGAAGGAATGGTTAGGGGACCCGTCTGGCCTTCTGGGGATTCAGTATAAATACTTGCTGAGTAGAGACTGTACCCCTGGGCTCTGTCGTTAAGTGTCCAGCCTAACACATGCCGTGTCTGGTGAGGAGCTTAAAGAAACAAACACTTGCTTTTGATTTTCTTCATAGGATCAGGTCGCCCAGGTTACTTGTAAAGAGGGGACCATCCTTTTATAGGCATGTAACTTCTCCAACTCTTGTTCCGTTCTCTGCTTCCAAAGGATGTCATAGCAACAGAGCCCGTACCTGTAGCTACCAAAAGATCTTCATGTTAACTTTTCTGGACATAAGAACCTCAAAAGCAATTCTTCTTTGAACCCGGATTAGAGAAGTCTAAACTGCCTAGAAAATACCAAATGTGAGCCATCTCTCCCAGTCTTTGGGTCCACTAGGATACTGGGGACCCCTCATTCTTGACCCATCTCTGGGAAGAGGGGATTCTCAATGTTAGAGAATGCTCTGTTGTACATATCTGGAAATTTTATTTGTGGCATCTGAATCTTCCAAGAGGTATGTTGGAGGCGGGGCTTGCCTCTCTCCTCAAAGTGGAAGGAGTTCAGACAGTTCCTGTCTCAACCCCCTGGCGTGCGGGGTTGGATGCAACCGCCCTGGCCGTTGAATCTCTAGTGAGTGACGTAGAGAAATATGGGGTACTTAAAGGTGAGTTCTGGCAGCACCAGCAACGTGAGACGTTGCTTAATGGTGGGGACTTCGTGGGCAGCTACCGTGACACCCAGGCCTTTCTGTGGCATGACCTTGGCTGTGCTTCCGGTACCTGACCTCCCTTGGTACCTGTATGCTGTCCACATCTAAGCCTGGTTCTGCATTCAGCCTGCTCATCGATTTTGTGAATTATCCAATCTCCTTGCACTAAATTGCTTTTGTGTTTAAGCTGGTGAGAAATACTTTCTGTTGCTTGCAACCACAGATCCCGACTAACCCCATCTCCTTAAAGTCGTTGCAATAAGGGGGTGAGTACTCGGGGAGTGAGCTGTGCTCATGGCTTCTTATTAAAACGGAGTGTGAATGTGAAAGCTTCATGACTGAAGTTTGCAGGACCTTTGCTTCTCCAGCTGCTGGCAGTGGGGACAGGAAAGAAGGTCATTTCTAGTCAGCAGGGGGTGTTGGTCTATGTTAAATCACCCATGTGACTCTTGCCACAGCTTCCACACCCGCATGTTAAAAACAGGTACTGACAGGCATCCTGTAGATTTATTTTTCCAGCTCGGCCCTCCCTCTCTCTCTGGCTCTCCTTTCCAGCCAGAGTCAGGCCCCACAGCTGGATGAAATAAGTGGTTATATTGGGAGGCCTTAAAATGAGCATAGCTCAGTATGTTTTAAAGTTGAGGCCGTTCCCCGAGTGGAGAAGGGGGGGCTTTTCTCACTTGCTCAGCCACAGCTGCCGGGATAAAGTCAGGAGCTGTCTGCTGCAAGGGTTCCCCTGAACCAGACCTAACACCCTCCTTGCCCACCCCCTCCAAATCCGGTCACTACTACACCCACCGTGTACCACGGGGAAAGACAACCCCACTCCATCAATGGCACATTATCATGTGGCTTTCCATTTTTCTTAATCACCTTATTCCTTTGCTCTTCCAAAGTTGAGGATAAATTATTTAACAAGTCTCCTGGGGGTAACTTTATGAGAACTTAAAGCCTGTGCCCATCTGCTATAGGTTAGGATAAGCCAAATGCTGAAAGTTAATCCTTCTTGTTCCACTCTGGAAAACACCCAGCCATGCACGCACACGTGTGCACACGTGGGCAATCACAAACCCACACACCCTCCAATAGCCCCTCCCACGCCACATGGCCCAAGCAGTAAAACATCAAGGCTTGAATCGCCCTTCTCTGGCCAATAAAAACTTAACTTTGCGCCCCATGTAGTGGAGCTTATGCTTGGAAAGTATCCCCCACGTGGCTGACTCTGTGATTGAAACCCTGTCATGCCTTTCAAACAAGGGAATAGGTTGTGTTTAAACATGTAAACATGCATCTGAACCTATACCTTTCTGACACATGCATCAAAGTGTGTAATAGCAGAGATAAAAGGGAACATCTATGACAGAATGAACACACATTCGTATTGTATGATTTTATAATGTATTCATTCCACCGCATTTTATTTAATTTTAACTTGAGGGGCAGAGATCGGCCGATGGAATAGTTGTCGACCTTTTGGGTTTGAACTCGACGCTGATGTGTTCTTACTGGAAGACCTCTTTAAGCCAGGGCTCAGTTTCTTTATCTGTAGAATGAGGACTGAAAATAGTATCTACCAAATAATATTCTTGTGACATCTCAGCACAGAGTCTGACAGACAGAAAGCCAGGAAAATGGTAGCCATCATCATTGTGGCTGTTGTTACTCATTCCAAATGGATTCTGTTCTGAAGGAGTTAGCCAATGAAACTGTGTTTATGAAGTAGGAGTGAATTCATTCTCCCTACTTTTTAGTTTTCAGACATAGTAATATCATTCCGTTAGAACTTTCCATCTTCAATTGCCATAACTCTAATGAAAGGTAAAGACTTCTCGAATTCAGTTGAACCTAAGCAGCCTTATTGTCAATGGGGAATAAATATTAGAATTTTAAAAAGTATTTTTTGTATAACTATGTTTATAGTACTGGCCTAATGCAATTGCTTTCTTTTTTTCTTTTAATTTTTTTTAATCTTTATTTATTTTTGAGAGAGAGAGAGTATGAGCAGGGGAGGAGCAGAGAGAGAGAGGGAGACATGGAACCAGAAGCAGGCTCCAGGCCCCCAGCTGTCAGCACAGAGCCCAACATGGGGCTCGAACTCCCAAACCGTGAGATCATGACCTGAGCCGAAGTCAGACACTCTACCGACTGAACCACCCAGGCGCCCCAGTTTCTTTATTTTTCAAAAGAAGAAACTGATGTCCAGAGGGACTTTGCCTTAGGCCACAAAGCAATATGAAGAACCCAGGTTTGCAACCATGAGGTCAACTTGACTTCATCCTGCGTCTAACCAAGAAACTGTGGCTTGATTTCAAACTACGTGCTGCCGCATTTATAGATCCTCGATTTGGGATCTTTGGTGGAAACCTGTTGGGTTGTGGGCACAGCAAGTGTCACCCCTCTTCCACCCCCAGCACTTTTTGGGAACTGTTCCTCCTCCCCCCACTCCCCACATATCCGCCACCATGGCTCTTGGTAGCCATGTTTGGTGGATATGAATCAACCCCTGGCCACAGGTCCAAGAGTGGGCACCAGGCCCAGCTTGGGCCAATAGGAATACTTCTGTTTAGAAATGAGGAGCGAAGTGGAGAAGGTCTTGTACAGATAGATAGACACCATGATTGGTTATGCTTTTAATGGTGCTGTCCACGGAAGTAGAGAAAGCCAGGGTATAAAAAAGAGAGGGGAAAAAAAAGAGGATTCACCATGACGAGGAGGTAGAAGGGTCAGATTCCTTATGGCTTTTGTACCTTGGAATCTCCTTTATTGTGAGGTCTACTGCATGCTTACTCTTGGGTTTTTGGAAACATTGTTGCATATGTTCTTTCCTGGTTTAAGCCGATTTGAGCCATCCCTCAGCTCCCTGCACACCCAGGAGAGGGGTGCACTGGGAAATCCATGCTATTGTATAGCCCATTAGAACATCTTTCTTGTGGAGAGATTATTTTCTCATCATTAGTAATGGTTCTTCCGTGCTTCCAATCTCTTGAAGGTTTGGCATATCTCTGGCCCTGGTCTCTGAAGTCACCGGTTCTACAACTGTCCACCAGACCTCCCCACTGCTATGATACTTCCCTTGCAATTGTCCGAGAATTTGTACCAGGCTCCAACAGCCTTCTGTTCTTTCTCTCCACTTCTTATCACCATTGCCTTGAAGGTACCGTGGGCATCCATAAAACTTGAATTTTACCATCTGGTGGAATCTTCTCTCCTTTCTCCTGGCAGCCGTGGCTTCCCGCACTTGTGTGTCTTCTGTCAGCCATCTGGGATCAAAACTGTTCCCCCTGAGCACAAGATGAATGGCTGAAAGAGAGATCATAGCGGAGCACATGACATCCATTCCAGGACACCCTCAAGCCAGGAGCACGAGAGAGAGCACGCGTTACTGCTGAGAGCGTGTAGGAGTCTGTGCTGCATGTTCTGCCTGGTGGCGGAGCTTACTCTGGTTCTCAGAGCTCAGGGAAAATGTATGTTAACAATCATTAAACTGGAATGATTAAGTGTGACTATGTCAACAGGTGCATGTGTATATACACGTTTTAAGCAAAATACTTGAGATGCAAATAGCGTTTTAACACATCAGCCCTGGGCAGCATGTGGGAGAATACATGCATTTGCGGTCCACAACGTGTTTGCTTACACAGTTGCTAAGAAAGCTTGTTAAGAAATACGAGAAATACTTGGACTTGCTCACCTAGCCAACGTTTCCTGCTTGCCTACTATGTGCTATGTGGCAATGCACAAAATAAATCCAGTTCCCTGCTATCTTGGAGCTACTGTCTGTAGGCAGGAAAGCCCTGATGGAATGCAAACTGGTGATAAAAGGGTCTATTCGGTGTTATTACATTGGGTTAATGTGCTTTTTCTTTTTTTTTTAACTTGTTTTATTTTTTAAAATTTACATCCAGGGGCGCCTGGGTGGCTCAGTCGGTTAAGCGTCTGACTTCGGCTCAGGTCACGATCTCGCAGTCCGTGAGTTCAAGCCCCGTGTCGGGCTCTGTGCTGACGGCTCAGGGCCTGGAGCCTGGTTCAGATTCTGTGTCTCCCTCTCTCTCTCTGACCCTCCCCCGTTCATGCTCTGTCTCTCTCTGTCTCAAAAATAAATAAACGTTAAAAAAAATTAAAAAAAAAAATAAAATTTACATCCAAATTAGCATATAGTGCCACAATGATTTCAGGAGTAGATTCCTTATTGCCCCTTACCCACTTAGCTCATCCCCCCCCACAACCTCTCTCTAGTAACCCTCAGTTTGTTCTCCATATTTGTGAGTCTCTTCTGTTTTGTCCCCCTCCCTGTTTTTATATTATTTTTGTGTTCCTTGCCTATGTTCATCTGTTTTGTCTCTTAAAGTCCTCATATGAGTGAAGTCATACGGCTTTTGTCTTTCTCTGACTGACTTATTTCATTTAGCATAATACCCTCCAGTTCCATCCACGTAGTTGCAAATGGCAAGATTTCATTCTTTTTGATGGCCAAGTGATACTCTATACACACGCGCGCGCGCACACACACACACACACACCACATCTTCTTTATCCATTCATCCATCATTGGACATTTGGGCTCTTTCCATACTTTGGCTATTGTTGATAGTGCTGCTATAAACATGGGGGTGCATGTGTCCCTTCAAAACAGCACACCTGTATCCCTTGAATAGATGCTTAGTAGTGCTATTGCTGGGTCATAGGGTAGTTCTGTGTTTAGTTTTTTGAGGAACTTTTATACTGTTTTCCAGAGAGGCTGCACCAGATTGCATTCCCATTAATGTGCTTTTTCTAATTATTTCATACGTTCTACCAGATGATGAGCTTCCTAAGTGGAAGGACTGTCTTTTCATTCATTATTCTATCTCTGTTCCCTGATCATAGGTGGTCTCAGTAAATATTTATTAAGTGACTGAATTATCCCCCGCCCCCCACAAATCCTATGAATTTGGTAATATTATGCCTATTGAAAAGATGCAAGTTGAGGATCAGATAGTGAATGATTCACCGTATGTGATTCTGGCCAAATCACACAGCAAGAAGAGCTAGGATTCAAACCCAGGTTTTCTGACTACACCGAAATATTGCATTTTGCACGCATCGGGTGAACTAAAATTTTCTTGGAGTTCAGGTCACTCTTCACTCTGAGCTGGGCCTGTGGTGATGAACCATATGTAGCACCTCCAGTCCCGGGGATGCTATTCTGCACCGACCAGAGGCCATGATCCCTGACCTTAACTCTGTGTTACTTCCACGTTCCAGGCTTCACCGACCCAGCATGGGACGACCAGTAAGCCGAGGTCACCAATAACGACCTAAAGCCCCTTTTTTTGCCCATCTGCAACCTCGTCGGCAACTCTCCCTTTACGTAAAGCCAGCCGCCGCTCTTCATGCTCCCTGTCCACCATGCCCGCACAAAGATGTCTTGAATTTTTCAAAGATCAGTTTCTGTAGACCTCAAACCCATCTGTGAGTCAGTCCATAGCCGCCATGGGTCACCCACAGCTTTCATCAGCTCTGTGCTGTCAACCACTACTGTGTGAGAAGTTTTTTTTTTTTTTTTTTGGTGGGGGGGGGGACTCTCCCACTGTTGCTGATGTTAATGGTGCATTTTAGGAAAATGAGGAGGATGACCGAGTTCTCCCATAGCGTCCAGCCCCGAGGGCCTCAGGCGGAGCTGGTTTCTGCGAAGACATCAGGAGAAGACCCCACAGGTCCTGCCATTACGTAGCCTGACTGTGAAGTAGGACTCACTGTCCTCAGTCTCCAAACATCTCTCTTTCACGGGCACACAGGTGGCTCATTAGGTTCAGCGTCTGACTCTTGATTTTGGCCCAGGTCGTGATCTCACGGTCGTGGGATCGTGCCCTGCGTGAGTCTTCTGGCTCAGCATGGGATTCTCTCTCTCTGTCCCTCCCCCCTCCTCTCGAAAATAAATAATAAATAAACAGCAACAACCAAAGTACATCTCTCCTTCATAACCAGCCACATACTTTCTCCCTATGAGCCCACATGCAGGCAGAGACAGCCCAGAGTGCAGAGACCCTCATACATGTTCAGATGGCAGAGATACCAGGAAGACAGTGTTCTTTCCTTTGTGGAAACCTGTGAGTCCGTGATCTATTAGAGTAACTAAGTACTCCGATTTTACTAAATGACATGCATGAGAGACACAGGAAGAGATGGAGGCCAGGAGGGAGAGAGAGACCGAAAGAGACCGAGTTGCAAAAACATCTGCTGTGGACTGTCCACATGGGGCAGGCACAGCCCTTGGAACATCATTGTTTTGAAGGAGCACAGGTCAGGAAGCACCGGAAGATAGCGGAGTCTGAGAGTCATTTAGGGGATTTGGTCAGTGTTATCCGCCAGTCAAATTCCGTGCAGTTCTCTGAACCTCAGTTCTTCTGTAACATAGCGTGATTGTACTTGAGGCTCTATTGGTCCTCATCCAGTTTCAGCCTTCTGAAATTCCTACTGAAGTTGGTAGGCCAGGACAGAGAAGGCTTTGGGGGAAAAGCAAACGTTTTAGACAGGGAAATGCCAAGAGAGGAGGTTTATTAGGTGGGAATAAGTTTATGATACAGCTCAGGACCTCACAGTGGTCTGTGTCTACAAGGGTGGCACTGTAATTACAAGGAATTTTAAAGGGAGCGTTCCAGCCAGGAATAATATAATTTCAGTCTTTTCTCCAGCTTCTCAGTGCCTGTGCACATGAACTTATTAAGCCCTACAGACTCCCAGAATGGGTTGTAAGTATCATTGTATCTTTCGGGCAATAAAAAGGAGCTATGGCCACAGAGAGTGTTGCCTCTGTGTTCCCAGAGTTACCCGGTAACTCACTGGTCCTCCAGGGGTGGTCTGGGCCTCCCTGGTGGTCTGCAATGGATTTCCAGAGGTCTGCGGGTTGGTCTGGAGTAGTCGCGCTTCATCAAGAACATTGTCTCTGCTTATGCTCCAGAAGTGATTTATAATTTACTTACACTCCATCTCCTGCAGTTTGCCATATTTTAGCGCCATTCTTCTGGTTTCGTCTTGTGATATTGTCCATGCTTACCCTGCAATTATTTTTTACAATCCTAAATTTTTGAAGGTCTTAGGTGGGCTGAGTGTCCTCTCCTCCTGACAAAGGAACCCTTTCCTCTAAACCGGTAGCTTCTCTGGCTCATCCCGGCTTCTACTTAACATCAGGTCCCGTGATGCCCAATTTCAGCCCTGCAACTGGGTGTGGCAGTATTCAGAAGTTACCTGCTGTTTTAATGACAGTCGTTTTTCTCCTCCAAAGGCAGGTGTTACTTGTCAATATATCACCCAGACTGTGCTACTCTGTTGCCTAGTAAATGTCGAAGGAAGGAAACCATGAAAAATAGAGAAGTTATTTGTAGGTCAAGGTTGGTTCCTGGGGATCAAGGGTTTCATTTTAGGAGAGACAGGAAAAGAAGGCACACATGCCCACTCAAACAATTTATTAATAAGGGATTTGTTTTCTTTTGCTATTGGCTGCTATTTCAAAGGCTCTTGTAAGTAAACAGAGTTGGATATTTTTTAAAGCAGTAACTCTTTGCAAAATTTTACATTTCAAGTGGAAGTTTCTATCTATTGGCTCGATTTTCAAAAAAAAAAAAAAAAAGAATCTTTACAACAACCTGAGATCTCCGGAACCTTTTTAACATTTTTGGTCTGTTTGTTTGACAATAAAATTTCACATCTGGGCTGACAAGCCTGGTGCCAAGTTTTAACCTAATGCAATTTTAAATGGATGAGCTGTTATGCTCAAGCAAGCAGTAAGACTCAGGCTTCTAATGGAATTCCTTGAGGGTCCTTCACCCACGGCTTGCTCAGATAATGACAATGTAGCTCTGAGGGACCAGCGGACTCAGATTCCTGCCAGAGACCATCTTTCTAAAGAAGACATACTGGGGCGCCTGGGTGGCGCAGTCGGTTAAGCGTCCGACTTCAGCCAGATCACGATCTCGCGGCCCGTGAGTTCGAGCCCCGCGTCAGGCTCTGGGCTGATGGCTCAGAGCCTGGAGCCTGTTTCCGATTCTGTGTCTCCCTCTCTCTCTGCCCCTCCCCCGTTCATGCTCTGTCTCTCTCTGTCCCAAAAATAAATAAACGTTGAAAAAAAAATTAAAAAAAAAATTAAAAAAATAAATAAATAAAGAAGACATACTGCTTTTTAACTCCCTCTTCATTAGTTAGTTGTCGGGCAGGGCCCAACGATCTGGCCTCTTCCGTTTATATCATCTGTTCTAGTAAGTGCTTCCTGTAAGCCTCGATGGGAGACGCAACTCAACAGTGATCCAGTTTATTCAAACTAGTCTTTCTTCAGAGGGCTTCCACTCCCATGTTAATTCCTTACTGCTTTTCTTTCCTCTGTAGGCCAATAGGACTTCATTCAAAACCTAGTGTTAAGATTCTTCTTCTTATTAATATTGAAAAAAAAAATTTAATGTTTATTTTTGAGAGTGTGCGTGTCAGCGGGGGAGGGGCAGAGAGAGAGGGAGACACAGGATCCGAAGCAGGCTCCAGGTTCCGAGCTGTCAGCACAGAGCCCCACGCGGGGCTCGAACTGACCGTGAGATCATGACCTGAGCCGAAGTCGGACACTTAACCCGACTGAGCCACCCAGGCGCCCCTGTTAAGATTCTATAACAATAAACCCCGAAGCATATAGCAGCTCAAACGTGATCAAGGTTTATTGTTTCTTGCTTACATAAAGTTCGAAGTATACTTCCAGTTGCCCGGCCGCTTGGCTTTAATAGGTGATGCTAGGGCCAGGGTGGCTCTGCCATCTGTCTCACGTGTCCCATCTGCATTAACCCAGCATTAAGAGAAAGGGCACAGCAACTCATAGCTGGGAGGTGTCTGAGGGCCAGGCCTGGAGCATCCCGTCTCGCTTTTCACGTTCCTTTAATCCGAAGAAGCCCTGCAAAGGGGAAAGAGGAAACGGACCAGTGAACGAGAGCTGGTCTCTGCCTCCCCTCAACTCCAGCCCTAACGCATGGTTCTAGAGCACCCCTTCCCCCCTTCCCTCTGGCACAGGGGCTGTTACAGAGTTGCATCTAGCCTTAGTACTAAGCGTGGTCTCTGGGAGAATGAATGGCTGAATTTCAGCCAGAAGAGGCATAATGTGGACATATTTTGTGAATCTTGGACTTCCTTATTGTGAGGAGAGCTGAGCAGACGTAGCTGGTAAGGTCATGTTTTGCACAACTGAAAAAAGCATTCTTCTCTTTGCTAATTATAATATGTGCTCATCGTAAAAATTCAGAAAAAAATGCTGAAACTATTTTAAGGCAGGAGATAAAAACCACCCCTAATCTCTTTTGCGGAGAGATGCTAAAAATTGTCTTGTTTATATACTCTGATGGATTTGTTATATGCCTGTAATTTAAATGAATTTGTGTTCACAAAACTGAGACTGTCCAGCATGTAGTGTCTTGCCATTTGTTTTTTGAGTTAACAAGATACGTTATGAACATCGATATTACTCTATTGTACGGACATGCATGAGAATAATTGAAAAATGCACTTGGCTTAGCAGAACAGGTATGAACTGGGTGGTCAGCGAGACCTGGATTATGTTATTTTGTTAATTGGTTTATTCCCATGGCAGGATACGATATCTCGCTCATGGTAGATGACCAATAGTGTTGTGATCTGGCCTCAGCAAGGTCGAAGTACCTCTCAGAACTTGGTGTGCATAGAGATCACATGGGGATCTTGTTAAAAACACAAAGGTTCAAACATTCATGAGGTGTAGATGGGCCTCGAGATCCTACAGTTTCAACAAGCTTCTGGGCGATGCCCGTATTGCCACATATTGAATAAAAAGGATCTAAACTGGCGGTCCTCAGCTGGGGGTGATTTTGCCCGCTGTGGACATCTGGCACTGTCTAGAGGTATTTTTGGTTGTGTAGCTATGGAAGCTTGGAGTGGGGGAGATGCTTGCGGTGGAGGGGGCAGGACAGCTACTCGTGTCTAAGGGGAGGTCAGGAATGCTGCTTCGCGTCCGACAACACACAGAACGGCCCCCGCAACGAGGAATCCCGTGGCCCAAATTGTTCATAGTGCCACTGTCGAGAGACTGATCTACTCTTTCTCAAGCAGTTTTCTCCTCTGAAGCACAGAGCGCAGAAAATGATGTGTGGGGCTCTTTCCACAATTTTCCCCAGGATGGTACATAACTAATGCTAAACCAGATGCACAGGATGTAAGTTGATTGGTTATGTATAATGGATGCTTTAGGGAGTTCAAGCTTAATTCTTTCCCCTAACTCTAATATACTGCTAGTTGTGCTACTATTTTGTTTCAAGGATTAAGGGAAGCCACAGTCTCACAGTTTGTTTTCTTTCTCTCTGTCTCTCCTTCCCTCTTTGCCTTCCTCCCTCTCTTTTTTCTCTTTGCTTCCTTCCTTCCTTTCATGGAGAGAGGGGTCTGTAATAATTACTTGCGTTGCAGTTTAGCTCTCCTTGAGGGTGAAATGAATAACTGATGGGAAAAAGCTAGAAATCTGTAGAATGCATGTATTATTTAGTTGGAGGGCATTCAGAGGAGCTTCTCATAAAGCTGTGGCCCTAATGGACCAGTTTGAATACACAGTTGCAGCCAATAAAGTACAGTCCAGCCACCAAAGGTACCCAAATTCTGTATGTGAATTTCTTGAACACAATGGAAGAGATAGAACGGAATCCAACAGTATTTTAAAACAAAGAAAACCAACAAAACTTTTGTTTTCTCATATATATATATATATATATACACACACACACACACACACACACACACACACACACACACACACACCTGTTCCCTTCCTTTTGATGCAAATCCCCCTCCATTCCTCCACTAGCCTTAACTGTCCAGCCTTTTTGTATTCCTCCCTAGTTCCTCGTAATTCTGTGTCCTTAACGGCCAAAAGACCCAGCCTCGCAGAGAACAATTTTCCTTGAAGGACACAAGAGATAAGAATCTCTATGAATAAAATCAAAATTCTCTTTAGAAGAGAGAAGAGAGGATAGAGATAAATATATGGGCATACATATACAGACATATACATATACCTATCACATACCTATACATATAGTATTAGGATGCTCCAGAGAAATAGAATCAGTAAGATATGTAGAATTGGCTCACGTGATTATGGAGGCTGAGAGGTCCCAAATCTACAGTCTGCAAGCTGGAGACCCAGGAGAGCCACTGGTATAAGTTCCAATCCTGATTCCAAAGGCTTGAGAACAGAACTGATGGTATAAATCCCAATCCTAAAGCCATAGGCTTAAGACCCAAGAAGAGCCAATCTTTCAGTTTCAGTCCAAAGGCGGTAAAAGACTAATGTCTCAGCCATAGGCAGAAGGAGTTTCCTCTTACTCAGTCTTTTTGTTCTAGTCAGGTCTTCAGCTGATCGCTCAAGCCCCCCCCCCCCCCGCCCCCATTAGGGAGGGACACCTGCTTTACTGAATCTCCCAGTTCAAATGTAAATCTCGCCCTCACCGACACAGGCAGAATCATGTTTGACCAAGTATCTGGGTATGCCGTGGCCCTCAAGTTGTCACCTCCAGTTAACCGTCAATATATAGTATTGATATAGTATCGATGACTTTTCTCCTGCCCCATCAGTTTGCACTTACGAGAATGTTCTGAGCCTCCCATAAGGGTGTCTAGATGGAGCTACTTCTGCTGCCCTAAATTATCATGGAGTTTCCTCTGCAGTTATGTCATTTTGAGCCAAGGCACACGGTATGACGTAGACGGAGGGGAACACGGGGCTGTGAAGAGGGATGTCTGTTTGCCGGGCCCTAAGTTTGAGCGGAGTTGTTAACTGCAGATGATAGAGTTACAAAGACCTGCATCCGAAGGCCAGCTTTGCTTCACTTTTCTGACCCTTAAAATGCGGCACAGAATCCCTGCAGAGGATTTCTCTCTGAATGAACAGGGCGAGTGTTTTGGGAATGCCCAGCAAGCACAGTGTTTGAAACGCGGCCGTCGCGCAATATGTAGCAGGTGCAACGGGAGGAGAGTGAGGTGACTGAGAAGTGGTTACCTGCGTCCTTGGGAGGTACCAGCCTTCTAGGCTGGATGCCCAGCTAAACACCTTACAGCTGTGTGACCTTGGGCAGGCTGCAGACGGCTCCAAGTCTACATTTCTGAGCGGGTCAAATGAGGGTAAATTAGACACGCTAACCTAATACTTCACACAAAGTAAGTGCTTCAGACAGTTTCAAATCTGAAGCACACAGCACCACCCTTTGTTGATTCTTGAACAGCACCTTCGTAGGTAGGGCAGTGAATTATTCCAGCCTTACTGGAACAAAGGGAGGCCCCTGTTTTTAAGGAACACTTGAAAAAAAAAATTTAAAAAGCGGGGGGCACCTGGGTGGCTCAGTCAATTGAGTGTCCGACTTCAGCTCAGGTCATGATCTTACGGTCCGTGGGTTCAAGCCCCGCATCAGGCTCTGTGCTGACGGCTCACAGCCTGGACCCTGCTTCGGGTTCTGTGTCTCCCCCTCTCTCTGCCCCTCCCCTGCTCACACCCTGTGTCTCTCTGTCTCTCAATAATAAACGTTACAAAAAATTAAAAAAATAAAGGAACACTTGCCTAAATATCAGGCGACATTTGCTGGGTCTTGCCAGACCCAAAAGGAGCTCATAGATTCTTATTAGGTAGCTGCGAAAAGATTGAGAATTCCAAGAAACGGGTATCCTGCTGACGGGATTTTCGACAACCTCTCTCACATCACCTCCCCACACGGGGCTCTCTCTGTGTGTGTCTCTGTCTCTCAAACAAAAACTGACCCCTCTCCTGCTGGTAAGATACCTTTGTCTTGAATAATCTCACATGTCAGCAAATCTGGAGGATGCTCCCTTCCCAAGGAGGTGCTCAGAGAAATAGGTCATTAAAGGCGCTGCTTGGTGGACACGATCTCCGCACAGGTTTTCTCTCTGCAAGGTGACCAGCCTCCATTATCGATAATGAAGATGACTGACAGAGAGGACACCCGATTGCCACTCCTCCCTTCCCGTTTAAATGCTCTAGCAGGTCACAGGATGGTCCAAGCTGGCGGTACCATGTGCTCGTGATGGCAGGATTCCAAGGCTGCATGTTCACAGAAGAAGGAAAAATGGTAACTGCAGCTGACCTCGCAGGACTATCCCAGGGTTCCTGCAGCACGACCAGACATATTAGTGCTTGCCAGTGGCTCTGATGTGTGGTCAGGGTGCACAACTACAGACTTAAAGTCTCTTGGATGCTCGGGACGATCCCATTCCTTCCCACCAGGAGCCGTGTCCTTATTTAACCAAGTGCCTTGCCAGTTTCTGTCAGATGTCTCTTCCAAGCAATGGCACCCTCCGTGGGGCCAGATGGCCTCGTTCCTCTGGTCTCCAGGTGTCTGGTGTTTACCCTGGAGCGGAGCTTGAGTCCCCCCGCTCCCCCCCACCCACCCACCCACCCACACAGTTACGTAAGTCAGGGACACTTACAGACATGACATTAGCCAGAGAATATTTGCTAAGCAAATTAATAGTGTAAATAAGATTAGAGGGAGGCAGGGTGTGGGTCTAAATGTTAAAATGCCTAAGGATAAACTGGATGCAAGCCTTTTAAAAGCATCCACTAATACTTAATTTTAAATTACTTAAGTAATTAAAAAATTTACCCTACCTGTCTACGTGGCCATGCGTCCCTGACCTCTGTCTGTTTATATTGGAAACCGTATGAAGGAAGCAGCTGCTTTTCATCTGTTCTCTGACCCACGGGTTTCATCTATGGCTCAAACACGCTCAGCACGCCAGCCTGTGGGTTCGAATGAAATGCCATGACCGTTGCTGCCCGTGTCTTTGAAACTCCTGACTCCCAAGTGTTCATTTAGTGCCTAGCGTGGTCCCCCCACATATGTGCGGGAACTTCCCCCAGAGTGCCTTCTGTCCATCTGTGAATCCGCTTAGGGACATTGCCTCCCACTGCCTCTGCTGTTCCTGTTCGGCCTCCAGGGACCCCTGCTGCCTCCTGCTCTGACCTCAACCACCCTGCACTGCAGACCCTGCCTCCCAGAGCCGCATTCCTGCCTTTGACCTGGACCCCTTCCGAAAGACCTCCGCCTGGCCAAGGTTCAGCTAATTCGCCCTGGCCACCACCACAGCTATCAGTCACCAGAGGACAATGACAGCTTCACCGTCTCCTGTAAATTAGAAAGGAAAACACTCCCTCCCTCTGTGTCACCTTCCGATGGGGGGGTGGTCCCACAGCATGGTTCCTTGGGCCTCAGATTTTGCTGGGTTTATTGCAACACCTGTCAGTTTACGCACCCAGCTCTTTTTTTTTTTTTTTTTTTTTTAAAGACAAATGCCAGCCGGGAGGATTCTATATTCCATGGAACAGGTTCCGGGAACATCTCTTCCACTCTGAACTGCGGGAAGACCCTGTTGTTGGGTCTGCCTGATTGGGCTGTGTTTAGCTTTTTATTCCATATAGTGAATTCTCCCTTGAGGAATGCGCTTTTCCCAGCCCCTGTCCGCACATGCCCCACCACACCACGGCTCCAACTATGTCCACACACATTGGAATCCCATGGAAGACCTCATTTGGGTAGCACCCCACCCCCCACTCCATGTTATTCAGTTGTCGCAAATAGATTTGGGGGTGGGGGTGGGATGCGAACAAAAAAAGGGGTAAAAGGTGGGTATCCAGCATTCCCGCAATCAAGTACATATTTGCTAATCTCAGATTTTAGATAGCCAAGACCCTTGTTCTCTTTGACTTCATTTTTGCATTTTCTTTAATCAGTCTACGTCAGTGAGTTCATGCACTTTAGACGTTCATCTACTTAATAAACTTCTTTCTTAAAAATGTTTACTTATTTATTTTTGAGAGGGAGAGAACCCCAAGCAGGCTCCACCCTGTCAGCCCAGAGCCTGACACGGGGCTCAATTTTCACGGGTCGTGAGATGATGTCGGAGCCCAAACAAGAGCCAGACGCTTCACTGACTGAGCCACCCAGGTGCCCCAACTTAACAAACTTGTAACCTAGGAGGAGCACCGATAGGGAAAACAGAAGTATGTTGAGGTTGATATCTGGAAAAATTATGGTGTATATTGTCCATTGGTGTAATGCTAATTTTTAACACTGAAAGTGATGAGAAATGACAAGCACTTGCATGTAAGATTATTGTCCTGTACACATAATTCCAGAGCTCAGAGAGTGAATAATGGAATATGTAAAATAACACCATATGTCTCTATAGTTTTCTTCTTCTTAAGTTTATTTATTTTGAGAGAGAGCACAAGAGCGAACTTGAGTGGACAAGGGGCAGAGAAGGAGCGAGACAGAGAATCCCAAGCAGGTTCCACACTATCTGCACGGAGCCAGACACAGGCCTCCATCCCATGAACCCTGAGATCATGACCTGAGCGGGAACCAGGAGACAGACACTTAACCAGCTGAGCCATCCAGGGGCTCCTGTCTCTGTATTTTTTTTTTTTAAAGGCTCTTCATTTCAAGTTTACTCAAATTTCCCAACTCTTTATTTAGAGAGCATTCTAAGAGATCTGGAAAAATAATTTGTGGGAGACCAGAACATTTTAGGTTGAAGTCTTTGAGCCCCATTTCTGCCTCACCACATCCCCCACAAAGAGAGCTTTTCTAGAATGCTTAGAGACCTGGAGCAATAGTTAACTAGACCTTGCCTTTGATTCTTTGGTTTTGCTCTCTACCTCTTGCCTTTCAGGTTGCACCTTCTCGCATGGTTTCCACCATTATCCCTACAAAACAATGGTGCTTTGACGTGTGTATCCAGCCCTGATCTCTGTTGAATCCTGGATACGTAACTCTCCAGAGCCACACCTGGCAGTCCTTTCCCCCTTCATCTACAACACAAGGTCTAAAACCAGATTCACTCATCTCTTTGTTCCCAAACTAGGTCTGTTTCCAGACTTGTCCACTTCAGTCATTGTATTTTGTAATTTTAGTTACTGTACGAAAACTTTTCAGAGGACTGAGAGGCTTTAAATACTTCTCAAAGCACGGGAGGCTTTTATAAAAAGTATGCCCCCCCCCCCCCAACACAGAGATAGAAGTGTTTCATTTCTCTTATTGTCCTTCTGAGGGAAGGAACAAAGCTGAAAGACCATCAGATGAACGTGGTGGCTGTAGGAGGAAGTGTGAAGGAGGCAAGCTACTGTCTGTTGGCTGAGACGGTAAGTGGGCAAGGATTCCTGGGCCAGATGCTATCTCGGAATGCAGTCAGCGGTCTAGAGCCATGGGCCCCACATCCCCAGCATCCCAGGGGAGCAGGATGTGGTTACAGCACTTCTCCTGGAAGTGAGGTAGTGTTTCTTGCGTGGCCACTTGTAGATGGGCACTAAGACTGCAGAGGATGTCACCAAGCACAGCTGCTGCGATGTCCCTGTTGGGTCTTTGCTTCTAGCCTGACTCAGACCGGGTGCGGGAGCTGGCTGGACCCGAGCGTTCTGTTGAAGTCTGAACACATTCTGTGCTTTCCGGTGTTCTTCTGGCTATGCTTTGCTTTTCCTACCCATTTACCCCCAGGTGGGAAGCCACAGCTGTCGCTGCTCACAGCCCGTTTCCATGGTCTCTTGCCACACCAATGTCAAGGGAAGGAATGTGGACTGACAGCTGACACTGACCAGCTCTTTGTCTTCTTGTCGAATGGGGCGTATTCGGGGGCAGCTGAACTATCCCCCCTTTCTTTTTATGTTTATATTATTCTTCTGAGATCCAAGTTTCTCTTCGTGGCTGAAAGCACTGTAGCCAGGCTATCTGGGTTCAAATCTTATCTCCACTATTTTATAAACTGGAAAACTGGGCAAATTACTTAACCTCTCTGTGCCCCAATTTTCTTATCTAGGGAATAATGGGATTATTTTCTTATCTAGGGAATAATGGGACTATTATGTGAATTAAATGAATTAACCTACGTAAAGAACTTAGAGTAGTGCTTGACTTAAAATAAGGGCTACCTCTGGGGCACCTGGTCGGCTCAGTTGGCTAAGGGTCCGACTTCAGCTCAGGTCATGATCTCACAGCCTGTGAGTTCGAGCCCCGCGTCGGGCTCTGTGCTGACAGCCCACAGCCTGGAACCTTAGATTCTGTGTCTCATTCTCTCTCTGCCCCTCCCCTGCTTGTGCTCTGTCTCTCAAAAATAAATAAATGTAAAAAACAAAATTGAAGTAAGCACTACATCTTAGAACTTTTATTACTAAAAAGATATTATTGAAATTTTTATGACTAAAAAGTTATCACAGCAGTGATCCAGAACACAAGTAACATTCTATCATTTGTAAGAAAGGTGTTCATTAACAGTAGTTAATATTTGCTCAACACTTTACAATTTTAAGGGAGTATATTCACTACTTCACCAAACTGTGTAAAAGAGACAAAGGAGAAGTTTCTGTTCTACCTAACAGAGGAAGCTCAGAGAGTCTTAATAACTTGTCTAAGATCACAGGGTTTATAAGTACAAAGTCAAAACTTAAATTTAAGGTCTCCTGGCTCCAAATTTTATACTCTTTCTGCTGTAGCAAGCTGTCTCAATTTTTATCGATCTATTCAAATAGTATTTGTTGAGTCCTGACCTGGTATTGGAACAGGTGAAATGAATTTGGGTGTGATGAAGAAATGGCCACCAACAAAAAAGACTCAAGTAGACAAAATGATTTATGACCATTCCCCCAAGACTTGTACTCCTCATAAGTATAAGACTTAATTGTTGTTAAGTTGAATACTGGATTGGATCAACTTCCTATTTCAAGAAAGTAAGAAACTTTACTTAACCTCTCTGTTATTTTCTTTAAGTGTATTTATTTTGGGGGAGAAACAGAGACAGCGTGAGCAGGGGAAGGGCAGAGAGAGGGAGAGAGAGAATCCCAAGCAGGCTCCACACTGCCAGGGCAGAGCCTGCTGCGGGACTCAAACTCATGAAACTAGGAGATCAAGACCTGAGCCTCAATCAAGAGTCAGATGATTAACCGACTAAGCCACCCAGGCGTTCCACCAAGAAAGTTTCTTCAGGACGTGACCTCCTAAATCAGTCAGAAAATGATTCTAAATATTTTAGCAAGAAGGGATTTAACGCAAGGAACTATGCACCTGTAAAATTATTTTAAGGGCTGAGAGGGGGAAAGTCACAGAGATCCTCTGCTACTTTTAAGAAATCATGGAGTGTTTCTAGCAGTTCTACAATAGACAAATCGCAGGAATTCACCTGGAATTCACCTGCAAATCTCACGCCTGTCTTTCCTTACATTTACCTACCGCTTCCAGTGGGAGAGTAATGGCTAATTCTCTTCTGCCATTGCAATCTCGTATCAGTACCTTTCATTGGCTGCACCTGAACCATAACTGCTGGCAAAGGAGTCTGGGCAGTGTAGTTTCTAGGCTTCCAGCTGTGTGATGAAGAGAATAAGCTCAGGGGGGAAGGACATTGCTAAATGTCAATAAATACTATATGATGCTTCTCCCATTCATTTGTAAAATGCCTAATGATAGGGATGATTCTCTTTGGGTCCAGGAGACTAAATATTGTTTAATGGAGATAGGTGTCACCCAGGTAAAAAGAGCTGAACGTTCTCCCTTTGTCGCCATCTTAATGGCATAAAAACTCCCACAGATACTATTTGAGGGTGTTGCTTTTAGAGAGTTTAGCCTATATGAAGGAAGATGTCCGTCTGATTCTCAGAAGATCTTGGGGTTTGGGATGCTGTCCCTTGTGTTTTGCAAGGAGCAGTCAGAAGAAAGCCCTCATGTTACACTGCCCACATGGCTTGTAAGCCCTGGTTGTGGGTCATAGTCTCTGGAATGGCCATCTGGAAACAAGTAGCAGATCCCCACGCAATTTGTGCTGATATCTCTTTATGATGATTCTTTCCTACTTAGAAGGTGCTTTTTGGCCCAGTCCCCCCATCTTGAGGTGCCTGTGTCCCGTCCCCCTTTCCTTCCTCCTCCCTTCCCAGTCCAAAGGAAGCCTCGAGGCATAGGGACCATTAGCCAGAGTCCCTTCTCTATCTTCTTTCCAATTTCAAGCTAACCCAATGCCCAATTTCCTTTCAGTTCTCAAAGGCTTTCCTCTCTTGACCAAACCTGACTCTAATAAATAAAAAATGTTGCCTTTCGAAACTATTATTTCCAGCATGGGCTGCAAGAGCTTGCTTCGGATGTCAAAAACTACACATCAAATATTATTCTCTAAAATTATTTCCAGAAATACACACACATATATAGTTACTTGATTTATGACAGAGGCACAATTCAATTAGGAAAGGATGATCTTTTTCATAAGATGTATTGGAACAATTAGATATCTGTATGAAGTAATTAACCTTGACCCCCTACTTGACACTAAAATATTAATTCAGGATGAACCATAACCTTAAGTGTGAAATAAATAGATAAATATTCTAAAAGAAAACAGTATCTTCATGACCTTTGTACAGACAACAGTTTTTATTTTTATTTTTTCCAGTATCCTAAATCATGTATTTTTTTTTAATTTTATTTTTTATTTTTTAAAATTTACATCCAAATTAGCATATAGTGCGACAATGATTTCAGGAGTTTCACTAAGATTCCTTAGTGCCCCTTTCCCATTTAGTTCATCCCCCCACCCACAACCCCTCCAGCAACCCTCAGTTCTCTATAAGTGTCATGTTTTGTCCCCCTTCCTGTTTTTATATTATTTTTGTGTCCCTTCCCTATGTTCATCTTTTTTGTCTCTTAAAGTCCTCATATGAGTGAAGTCATATGATTTTTGTCTTTCTCTGACGGACTCATTTCACTTAGCATAATACCCTCCAGTTCCATCCACGTATTTGCAAATGGCAAGATTTCATTCTTTTTGATTGCCAAGTAATACTCGATTGTGTATATATATACCACATCTTCTTTATCCATTCATCCATTGATGGACATTTGGGCTCTTTCCATACTTTGGCTATTGTTGATAGTGCTGCTATAAACATGGGGGTGCATGTGTCCCTTCGAAACAGCATACCTGTATCCCATGGTTAAATGCCTAGTAGTGCAATTGCTGGGTCATAGGGTCAGACAACGGTTTTTAAAAATGAGAACCCAAAAAGGATTAACTACAAAAGAAAAAGCTAAAATATTGGACTTTGTTAAGAGAGTGAAAAGGCAAGACACAGACTAGAAGAAGATATGTGCAATCAATATATATGTCTGACAAAAGTTGATGTCCATAATATGTAAAGAATTCCTATGAATCAATAATGAAAAGAAAAATAACTGAATTTAAATAAAGAGAGAAAGAGTTGAGTAGGCACTACATAAAACAGAATATAAAAAGGACCAATAACTACATGGAAAGTGTTCAACATTATTGTCATCAAGATAAC
The DNA here is from genome assembly GCF_018350155.1 of Leopardus geoffroyi. Classification (NCBI taxonomy): domain Eukaryota; kingdom Metazoa; phylum Chordata; class Mammalia; order Carnivora; family Felidae; genus Leopardus; species Leopardus geoffroyi. The sequence continues at coordinate 138,576,253 of NC_059326.1, forward strand.
AAAACCACAATGAAATACCATTACACAACTTCCAGAATACTAAAATTATTTAAAGATGGACAAAACCAAGAGTTGATAAGGTTGTGAGCAACCCATACATTGCTGCCGGGGTTATAAAATGGCACAATCACTTTGGAAACTATTTGGCAATAACTACTTACAGTAAATATATGTTGTTTTCCTAGATAATATGCTCAAAAGAAATGTGTCTACATCCACCAAAAATACTCACAAGAATATCCACAGAAGCTTTGCTCATTATAGTCAGAAACTGGAAATAACTCAAATATCAACAACAATAGAGGGAATAAATAAATTTTGAGATATATATGTGTATATATACATATATATGGGTATGTATATAATCAAAAGACATCATATGGTTATATAAAACCACATTTTAATGATTTAATGTAAATGAATAAGAAATTGATTTTGTGTATGTAAATATGAACTAATGCTCTACCAAACACATAGATAAATCTTAAAGACATGATGCTAAGGGAAAGAAGCCAACAGAAAGAGTATATACTCAAAGATTGCACTTATATGAAGTTCAAGAACAGGCAAACAAGTCATGGTAATAGAAGTTAGTACAGAAGTTACCTCTTGAGACATGGTGGGTGTTGGCTGGGAAGGGGCCAGGGAGCCTTCTGGAGTTTGTGGGAATGTTTATGTCTTGATCTGGGTGGTGGTTACATGTATATATACATTTGTAAAAATCCGCTGAATCATGTACTTGCAATGAGTGCGTTTACTGTGGGCATGTTGTACCTCAACTTAATAAGAAAGGTAAATATCAAATACTTCACTCTTTTCTTTTATAATAATGTTAATTCTTCTCCAAGGAATGTGTATACTTCCGATTAACTTGGGGAAGGGCCGTGAAAAAGGGAGTCTGGAAAAGAGAAGAGCACGCTTTTGCATTTTTGGTGGGGCAGGTGTGGGGCTACATGTGGAGGCACACACACACACCAGGACAGGTGGTGGAAGGAGAAAAGAAGAAAACACCACCAGTCGGGCTGCCCTGGTGCTCAGTATAATGCTTTACACACGCAATAGCAAATAAACATTGGCTAATTTTCCGACTTGGCCTTTATAAGGAGACGGACCCCATTAATGTTAAAGGAAGCACCCATGTTTGCATGAAGGTGTACAGACTTATTTCACAAGGTTTCCTAGAATGGACTTCTCTCCAAGATACCGAGCTGGCTGCTGGGTTTCAAGTTGCCCCTCTGTATAATTAGTGCTCAGCTTCACATTGATCAGCACAGCTTTCCTTATAGAGACTATGGGTTCACCTGATTGTTGCCTCTCTAGTCTGGGAAAGTCCTTCTGATTTAAAACTTCCTGGTATCCCTTCCACCTCCCCTTCTGGTTTGCTTGGTGGCCTCTGAGTAAACTAGACATGCTACTTTTGAACAATCCCATCATCAGCAGACAAGCTTATCTCAGTCTAGCCACAGACTTAAAAGTACCTGCACTTTATGTTTTGGGAAATCCATCCTGTGTCTACAGAACATCCCCTCCCATGAACTCCTAATAAATATCTGGAAGATCTCAAGGAATGAACCTTGGCTGACCCATTTGTGCACATCTTTGAATTCCCTCCCTTCTGCACTTTTTGTGGAGCTGGGTGAGTGGCCTGAAAACTCTCAAACACTTCTGTGAACCATAAATTCAGAGAACTGTTAGTCTGGGGATTTAAGGAACAGATTTCAGGAAGTAGCAAGGAATAATCATGTTTTGGGTCATTTCATCATTGTCCGTTCCCAAGAGTTTACATATGTTCTCTGCTTGTATCCCTACAGATCTGCATTTCCTGTTGGAGGGAAAGGAACCAAGTCAGTATTCAATTTGCAAATGATATTAATCAAAATTGTATTTTAAGTGACAGCTCTTGGTAATGTGGGGATAGCTCCATCTCTGACATAAGATCTATTCTGTCTGCTTGAATGTGAAAGTAAAGCGATGTATGTCCTCTCTGCATAAAGAATCAAGTCATAAATATATATTCCTTTCCCATATGGCATATCTCTTCAGCCCTTCTTATGTGTGTATTCAGATGAATAGCAAGCAGTAGCCTTGAGCTGCATGACCAAGTTCATGTTATTTTAAGAATCTGAGAGTTTGACCTCAGCTCGGAATCATACTTAAAATGGATCGATTCTGTGTCTTGGAGTTGTAACATGGGAATTCTTGGTTTGAGGAGTTTATTTCATTGTTTCTATGGGATGGAATAAATGGAGATAGTGATAATTACAGAAAGAATCGTTCATTTTTCTCTATGTAGAATTTACAGAGTCTACAGGTTTTGGGTTCTAGCCTAGAAGTAGAATCATCTGGTGTTTGAACTTGTTTATTTTGGTCAAAAATGTGACTAGAGGGAGAAAAGGATTAGAACATTTTTTGAATGACTTCCAAAAGCATCTTAGACATCAAAAGGGTTATAAACAATGTTTTAATGATTTAATGTAAATGAACCAGAAATGGATATATTGCATTCCTTTAGAAGTACACAGGTTTTAAAATTAAAGGGGAAATGTTTGGAGATAGGGTTTCTGGCTTTATTGAATCAAAAATGTTTCTAAGGTTGATTCTATGCTGGATAGGATTAAAACAGAATAATAGCTTGCTTTTCCTAAAAAAAAATATTAATTTGATATATTTTATTTAATTTATTGGTTGATATTTTTAACTCCTAAAATTCTGTATCAGCTAATAATGTTTATATATGAATCATTTGTACTCATTATTGAAAATGTGGAGGCTACTATGGTTAAAAATAGATTTCATTTTCTTCACAGTACAGAGCAACATTATAGCAATTCTTAAAAATAAAGAATGTGAAACATGACTGTCAGCAAAAATTCAAGGACATGTTAAAGGTAGAGGTTGCAAGCTTGTGGCCCCACCCCTGACTCTTCTGCATTCACGTTTTCTTTGGCCCAGAAAGCATTCAAAATGTTTTTGAGTTATTTGCCAGCTTTTCAAAATCAATTGATGTAATCAAACACTTAAGATTTCTAGATTCTCTCGATAAACAGAAAATCTGGCTACAGTCCCCCCATTTGCTGCCTGGCAGCCACCAGCCGAGCTGAAGCCAGGCTTCCTCTTTGGCAAGTGCGTCCTACAGATTGCCCCAGCCCTTCCTGAGCCATCTCAGCCAGTCGTGTCTTTTGTCCTTCTGGACTCTGAATGTGTGATCTCTACTGAAGGGTAGAGGTAGAATGCAACACCCCTGAGAGCAGCAGACTTTGTTAAAGAAAGAAATGGAGTGCTTCTTCTGCTGTAGGTTCTTCAAGTGAAAAGTCAATGTTGGATTCTTCAAGGTTTGAATAATTCCCAAAAGCAAGTACTTTGCTTTACCAATACTCCATGCCGGTTTGTTGTTTCCAGTTTGTCATTCATAGACGCTTCATCAAAAGGGCAGGAGAACCAGAGGGAGCCACATTACTGGCCAATTCAGTAGTTCTCTATTCAGTAGATTCAAGAGCTAGCCCTTGAAACTAGAATTGAATTGGGGAATTAACTGTGACGGCGGTTTCTCCAAGCTCTATCCTCGGCGCCCCAAGCACTGGGAGCTTCATAGTTCACCGGACTGGTTAATTATTACGGGAAATCTTTGGTAGACACAAGGTTGCAGCGGCTTCTATTGGCCCAAGCTTTTGGTAGGTTTAGACACTGTTCTACGGAGGACCAGATAATGAGATCAAGTATGACCATTTACATATTATGGTCACAGAAAATACCCTTAAGCCAAGCCATCTGCCTTGCATAAACCGCTTATCATGAGGAAAGAAGAGATTAGAAAGTGAACCTGAATCACTATGCAAACCCATCATCATCATGAATAAAGAACTTAAAACATAGTTGCAAGCAGAAAGATGTCATTTTTAGTAGGGTTAGCTTATTTATACTTCCTATCCTTGACTTGAATAAAATGTCGAAGGCTATGCAGTATGTCCACTTATAACTCATAAGACAACCACAAAGTAATCCTAGAATCAGTCCACGTAAAAGAAGAATGCACCAACCACAGGGTTGTGACTTATGGTACTTACGTCAAGCTGACATGTGATTTTAGTAGAAATCCCAACTAAAAACAAATGCCCAAGGTTTGTCAAGGTTCACCTTCCTGGCATGACACAAGTCAGTGTTTGCTCACAAACTCCTTTCTCTCTAACTAACACTCATGCAGACAAGACTCACTGTCGGGACTACCATGTGGGAATACGATTATCTGCTCTACTTGAGCTGCTTCTTGATTTTTCTTGTGTTTGAAACTTACCATTATTGCTTCTCAAAAAATTCTTTGGAATGGCCTCTTCTCTCCATCTGGCAAAGCTCAGTCCTTGAGGGGAAGTCCTTGGTGTCCCTTCTCTATGAGAATCCTCGGAGCAGGGCCAAAAGTTTAGTGTGGAAATTAGTCCCTGAAGAGATCAATAGTTGTGGTTTGCTGTCATTATTGATGACCTGTTTGCTTCTCCCATTCTAGATTCAGCCAACAAATATTTATTGACTATATACTCCAGCCCACATAGAATTCCTGAGCCATGGGATTTAAATCACTGACTCATGGGGCACCTGGGTGGTTCAGTTGGTTGAATGTCTGACTCGATTTTGGCTCACGTCATGATCCCAGGGTCATGGGATCGAGCCCTAAAAACGCTCCACGCTAGGCATGGACCCCATTTAAGATTCATATTCTCTCTCTCTCTCTTTCTCTCTCCCCCCCCCCCCCCCCCCCGCTCTTCCCTGGCTTGCCCTCTAGATTGCTCTATCTAAAACAAAAACAAAAAACAAAAAACAGAAAAAAAATGACTTACTCAACTATTTCTCAATATTTCCAGTGTTGGAAAATGAAATCCTTTCTCTGCAACCCTTCCTAGCCAGTACATGATCTTTCACATAATGACATACTTTCCCATGACTAGTTAAGATTTTGCATACTTATTCCCAGCATTATCCATTAACACTACCCAATTTTCTTCTGTTTCTGAAAACACTTCGCGAGAACGTATCGTGGATCACAATCAAATCACCATTTGGATGACCTTTTATTTTTCTTTCAAATGTGTTAGATCCATTTATTAAGAATATTTTTGGTGTGGGGGGTGGGAGGAAGGGGAGGGTGGGTGATGGGTATTGAGGAGGGCACCTTTTGGGATGAGCACTGGGTGTTGTATGGAAACCAATCTGACAATAAGTTTCATATATTGAAAAAAAATTACGCAAAAAAAAAAGAATATTTTTGGTGGATATCTTATCCCCTAATGGAGAAATAAGATAATTCCTCTGTTATTCTACCCAGATATGCAAACTTATTCCTGGTCTGAGCCTATCTCAGGGGTGGTGTTTTCATTGTCAGCTCTTCTGGTCTATCCCAGTCATCACCATGGTTTTCCAGAGTTGCAGAAGGCTCTATGTAAGACAAGAGTTTCCAACCAGTTAAACTACCAGCCGAAGAGTCAGATAAGCACAATGCCACTGTAATGGTGTCCCTGCATGATAGGGGTATCATGCCGTCATGTGGCGCCTGTGACTCCGCCTCCTCGTAATTCACATCTGCAAAGCCTGACTTCACTGAGGCTCTTTGCACATCTATGGAACTTTCCAACAAAGACATCTTGCGGGGCCTCCCTATAACTCAAGTGTAGATGGAGAGGAAAAGATAATTGTAGGAGATGCTGGACACCAGAAACCTGAACTCAAGAGTCGGTATGTTTTCATGAGATCTGAGGTGCTGTGAAGTTGAAGTGAAAGCTAATTGCTAGCAATTTGGGTTAAAGATGGACCTTACAGAGACGTGAGATGCAGAGTAGTATTGATGCCCGTAGTCTAGTGGAGAAATAAGTATCTATTAAGTTGGACTCCAAACTCAGTCGTCACTTAAACTTGTTTTCATGAACATGCCTTTTGCAAGCAAGTCACAGGGTAAGTGCAATGGAGACAAATGTGCAGGTGAGAGGCCCAGGAAGCAATTTCCATACCACACAGCATGAAGAGGAAGAACATATTAAGCATATTTCAGCTTTGCAATCTGTATCCCTGGCTTTAACCCTGTGCAACAGTCTGGCCAGCTACCAAGAACTAGACTTAATTTTTACCCTTGAGTATAAATTAGTCCAGCACATTGACTGCAGGATTCCAGAGCTCGGCTCAGACTCCGCCTGCCCGAACCCCACCACACACTACAGCCAGGTCTCTTAAGCCCACCAGCTAATTAAGCTAACTTCCTGATGGGAGAATTTCAAATGCATGGGGTTCGTGTAATAGATATAAGTGAAATGCTACTGAGATGGTAGGCAAGAGAAAGGGTCCTATCTTCTCTAGCAGTCTGATACGTTTTGTAATTTGATAAACACACATTTCTTTAACACAGACAGGGCGTAATTTACATCTGAAACACAGAAATCACATTACACCTTTGCCTTTTATTGGCAAAGACTGTTCAAGGAGAGAATTAGGTTTATCTGACTCAGCCTAAGAAAATGTTCAAGCCAAAACTATTTCAGAAGCTTTTAGGCCAGTTCCTGTAAAATGTAATTGGATTAACTACTCATTTTAGTGAGAGAAGTCTAAGACACCATTCTGATATCGTTACCTTTTTTGCACGGTGGGGAGTTCGAGGGCATAACGGTAATTGGAGCCGAAAAAATTATATGGAAAAGAACCCTCAGTAACCAGCAAGGCACCGTAAAAATAATGTGGAACACTGCAATTAGGAAATAGTGTAGAAAAAAAAAAAAAAAAAAGGATCACCACAAAATGGGGCTCTGGGATTTATGGAAGATAGCATCTATTTTCCATCGGTACAGTTTCACACTGGGTTGTCCTGTGAGATGTGCTGATGGCTCTTTGTGCTTGTGACAACCTCCTAAAGAAATGGGAACATGTGTCTAGGCTGAATGTTAAAGCTGATCAGGGAGACGCCAGTGATGTGGTGTCATCTGGTGGGAGAATTCAGTGACAGCTACAAAGCCCACCAACCAACAGGAAAGGAACGCAGTGCGCCTTTCTGAGAGAACGATTCAACAGCAGAGCCACAGTGGGTGGGGCTCTGAGCAAAGTGCAAAGGCATGGCGAGTGACAAACTGAACAGGTACGAACGCTGTTGCTGGCCCTAGCAGACGCTGTTTGGAAGGTGCGGTGGGGTGAATCGTAGCTTGGCTGTGCAGCCCTCACCTGGGGGTGATCTGATGAAAGCAGCTGACGCTAGAAAACATTTAAGGTGCCGATACGTGGAAAGAATTGAAACTACATGGGTGTACCTAAGCCAGAGGAAAGAAGGCTGATATGTGGGGTTTTGGCAACTCCATAGGAACTCCGCCCGGCATTATCTCCAGACGGAATCCGTAGATACCCTCTGAGAAGCATTATTTTTCAAATGTATGCTCATGGAAGCATGATGATGTCAAGAACCGTGAGGAGTGTGAGTTTTTATCCTGTTGATAAGCTATCAAACTAGCCTGCCAGTTTCATGGTTGCTCTTAAAGGACATGGAGACTCCTGGATAAGAGACAAAAGACAAATTACTACTTAACAGCAATGGCTAGAATTAGAGTATCATCATGTCCTTGTGTTAGTTTCCCGAGCCCTACATCCCACTGGGGTTACATGAGGAGGGCCAGGTTACAATGGCCCATTTAGTGGGTTGTACTGTAGGAGAGGGATCTTGAACTTAAGGAACCTGGATCATTGCAGGGGTCCTCAAACCAATCTGCCCTTGGGCTCCAAAAGGAGATATTATCTCTATCTTCCAAGACTGATCTCTATACCAATACTGTGTTTCTGAGTGTCATTCACATTGTTGCATATAGTTTGGAATTATTTATTCTTCATGCTACATAGTGTTCCATTTATGAACATTCACCCCCCCCCCCTTTTTTTTTTAATCTATTTGACTGTTGATGGCCATTTGGGTAATCGTCAGTTTCAGATTATTGTGGGTAGGGCTGCTAGTAACATTACGTTACATGTCTTTTGATAAAATACGTGAATGAATTTCTGTTGAATATGTCCATCTGGGTAGAATGGTGGGGTCACATGGTATGCTTGCATTTAGCTTTAATAGATGCTGCCAAACATTTTCCCCAAGCAGTTGCAGCCATTTATAATCTTCAGAAGGATCTGAGAGTTCTGGTGATTCCACTTCCTTGCCAACACTTGATATTTTCCATCTTTTTCATATTAGCCATCCTACTGGCTATAAATATCTGTAAAATGAGTGTTAAGCTCTGTGTGGTTTAAATCATGAAGCAATTTTATTTTTCTAGCCCCTGTTTTCAACCATGCAGTCAAATCCTACTTTTCCATCACTTTAATGGTATCTGGGGAAAATCTCATAACTTTGAGGTTCTTTTTGGTTATTGAGCTAAAGTTTAAAATTTCAGTCTCTCTCTGATGCAGATCTCTTTCCCTCCTCCAGGCCAGACAAGTCAGGTGTAGAGTGAAGGGGCACGTGACCTTCTTTATAGACCACCTTCTCCTCCCTCGTATAGGTTCTGTTTCTGGTTTGCAGGCAGCAAAGAGGGGCACGGTTTTTAGTGGTTTGCTAACTAGCTATGTGAGCTTATAATGATCTCCTGGTGGTTGTGGCCGCATCTCTGGCTACCAGTGGTGAGGTATAATGGGGCATATATCTGATCTTTGTTTCTCGTTCCTGGCACAGAACTTCAAAAACCCATGAAGGGGCGCCTGGGTGGCTCAGTCGGTTGAGCGGCCGACTTCGGCTCGGGTCATGATCTCGCAGTCCGTGAGTTCAAGCCCCGCGTCAGGCTCTGTGCTGACAGCTCAGAGCCTGGAGCCTGTTTTGGATTCTGTGTCTCCCTCTCTCTGACCCTCCCCGTTCATGCTCTGTCTCTCTCTGTCTCAAAAATAAATAAACGTTAAAAAAAAAATTTAAAAAAAAACCCATGGAATTTTCTGGGTGATATGAATGTCTTTGTTATGTTAATTCATCATCTGGTGGATTGCCAAATAGTTTCAGGACGGAGGCTGATCACATGATCACATGATCAGAGAGTTGGAACTTGTGGTCAGCCTGACCTCTGTGGAGGAAAGAGATGCTGGAGATTGACTTTAAATACTGTGGCAAATGATTCAATCAGTCCTGGCTAGGTAAGGAAGCCCCAGTGAAAACCCTGGACACAAGGCTCAGGGGAGCTTACTGATTGGTGAACACATTGATGTGCTCATAGGTTGATGCATCCTGATTCTGTGCAGAAGCTGGTAGGGTGATGTGTCTTGATTCTGTGCAGAATCCTGATTCCATAGAAGTCCTGCAGTCTCTCCCAACCCTTACTCTAAGGTTGTCCCTTATAATAAAATTACAGGCATAAGTACAGTGCTTTCTTGAGTTTGGCGAATCGTTCTAGTGCCTTATGCCACCTGAGGGGGTCGTGGGAACTCCCAAGTTTGCTGCCAGTCGGTCAGAATTACAGGTGGCCTGGGGACCCCGTATACAGCTGGTATCTGAAGTAAGGGCAACCTAGTTGGGAACCATCTCCTGACACCCGTGGAGTCTAATGCTGACTCTGGGTGGTTAGTATAGAATCAGATTGCAAAATATCCCCGCTGGGGTGGAAGGAGAACAACGACTTTGGCCCCAAGCTTCTCTATGGCCAGTGTCCAGAGCCAGGCTCTGTCATGGAGATTCACACTGAGTTCAACGGAAGCCTGTGAGGCCTTTCTATGACACAGAAGATCCAGCTCCAGCTTGGCCACTTTCCTTCCCTCCGAGCCTTGGCACCAGCAGCCTACCCGTTAGTCTTTTGCTGCTGGAATATCCTGGAGAGCAGATAGTTCTCAGAGGTGGGACATGACAATGTAGATCAAGGACAAGTCCCTTTCTCCTTGTCCATGGCACCCCCAGGAGCTTCACTTGTGGGCCTGCAGAGAACTCCACCAACACCCCTACCTCCCACTTTCCCATCCCTCTCATGGTGGCACAGGGCAGGACAGTCAGCCCGTTGGCTTAGCTGATGTCCCATTTGGGATGTGAAATGCCAGTCACCCCTTCTTGTAGGTACTCCAAAGTCTTTACAAATAATTCTCTTGGGGCTGCTCCATTCCCCACTTTGGTTAAGGAAGGGAAATAATCCCCCTTCAAACACTCACACCCCTCCCCCCCCCCCCTCCAATTTAGCTTTCCAGCAACTCTCTCTCTTCCAGTCTCTGTATATGGGCGGTGGAGGGGTTCTTGATGGGTCGTAGCAGGGCTTACTTTGCTAGCTATCAGTAAAACCTGCAGGGAGGTGCCTACCCATAGGAGAAGCTCTCACTAGAATGTAGGAGTCCTTAAAACCTCTTTTTTTTTTTTTTTCTTCGGCTTTAGGCCTCAACCGTGATTCCTGGACGGAGTCCTCTTATGAATTAACAAACAAAAACAGGTCAGATCAATCAACAAATATATTTTGAGAACCTATTATTTCATAAAGATGATGAAATGAAAATAGAAAAAGAATCACAGAGTTAGTTGTCAGCAATCTTAGCAGGGAGGATAAATGTCTATAATAAGAGATGGGATTTGGAAATTGTGAACAACAGAGAGCGTTGGTCCTCATCGGGACTCGTAATTCTATGTTGGCAGTTCACCCAGTTCTGCTTCTCTGCTTCCTCCTTTGTAGCAGCACTAATTACAGGCAGGGGAAGGTGAACCCTGCATAACTAAATTGGATTATTTTTATTGTTTCCTCAGGAACCACACCATGTGGGGAATGTTTGCTCAGGGAATATGCTGTGTTTGGATTCATTTCATTCAATTGTCCACAAGAGTGATTGGATTTTATGTCCTGTAGCTTTAATACCTTGATATATGCTTGAAGTCCTTGATTTTAGACAGGATGTGAATTTCAAAACTCCCGAACAATCCCTTGGCACTGTCCTCCCGTGTCCTCGTGTCTTGTCATCATTTTATTTAGCCGATCTTCCCTCTTGATCACCCACTCGGCTTTTCTTAAAAATACAAAAGCCTTAAGGCCATTTGTAAACACCTGCTGTTGGATTTGGGGACTCAGCCTTTCTGCTGGGTGGTCATTACCCTGAGAAGGACTTTAATGTGATGAGGCTTCTCTTCCATCACAATACAGGTACTGGAAGGGAACAGGACAGCCAGCCGTGCAAAATCATGGCTGGGAGCATAGCCTTCACCTGGGCCCACATCCCCGTGCCGCCACCTAGCAGCTCAATGACCTTGGGACGTTGCTTGCTCTTCCCCACCTTCCACTTTATGATTTAACTAATGGCTCTAAAAATAATACCTCCCTAACCGGGCTGTTGGGGGGATTAGATGAGATAATGCATGTGATTCCCTGGAGGCAGTGCCTGCCGCATAATGGCGCTTAATAAATATGACTACTCTGAATGAGGGGGTGGGGCGGAGAAGTAATGTTCTTGGTAAATGTGTACATAGTCACTACAAATTTTATAAGTGCTATGGCATTTTTGTGGACTGTGCTGTCTCCAAAAGGGATAGATGGCTTTTCATTAGGTTGGAGGGCCTTCTCCGTGAAGAAGGAAATTATCTCATCAGGGTTCATGTTCCGCGGTCGCAGTGCCTGCTGAGGTTGATTTAGCTCACTTACAAAGCCACCCACCACGCAGCAGTGTTCATCGCCCTCTGCATTAGCTTATTAATCCTCGAGTTATTCCTCTACGGTTCAAGGGCATATTGGTTTTCCAGTGGAAGCACCAAGAGGCGAAATAACGTGCCCCAACTGGGACCGAAATGGGGCAGCTGAGTCAGCTCTGCTTCTCCTGTGGCCCACCCCCTCAGAGGCTCCTGTGGCCCTGAAGACTTTTTCTCCCTAGAATTCATGTTTTAATTGTGGGCGTTTTATTTGCTAAGCGAGAAAGAAGCTGTGGGGGATAATAGAGGATAAACTGGACCAGTATAAGCTTGGGCTTTTTAGTCCCTTGCCTGCCCTCACTGCTATGTGACGACTGGGTACAAAGCATCCCATAACTTTCCAGCCCTCATTCCCACATCTATACAACGCAGGATCAGATCGGAACGATCTCAACGTTCCCTTCCAATGCAAACACTCCATGGCTAACGCTTTTGGAGAGAAGAGATGGCCCCTTCTGATGACCCTAAAATCTTCTTAAATGAGAAGAGAATTTTCTTCCTTATAATTAAACAACATTATGCAAGTTTTGACCCATCAGCAAGTGACAGTAGAGTGCCATTCTGGGCATCTTTAGATCCTGAGGAAGTGCAAGGCAAGCAAGGAGAGAGTATCTCGACTGCGTCAGGGTTGAGCATCCCGTCATGGGTCCATCCTGACCCTCTTGTCTTTATCCAGATGCTGTGGGTGGTGCTGCTTCCTGCAGAGCTTCCTGGCAGCTGTTGCTCTTGGAACCTTATGTCTGATGGTTGCCAAAGACAGTGAGCTCACGACACGGCTGCCTGGCCTGGCGTTCAGCTTGAAGAGCTCTTTTCAGCAAAGTCTCTCTGCATTCTCCTCTCAGGCAAATCTACAGCTGGCGTAGGTAGCCTCTAGCTGTAGTATAATCACCCAACTGTTCTCCAAAAATGTCGGGGGCTCAGTTCCTCCCTCCTTAGCACAGAGGCACACACCGTGACGATGGTTGTCTCTCAGAGCCACTTGTAATGTGCCATTGTTTCTCTCAAATACGTCTATGAGGGAGAAGCCCCAGAAAGTGATTTGTCAGCTTGGGTCTCTTGTCCCAGATGCTGCTTTTCCTGTGTTCTGAGTTTCTGAGGGAGAAGTCTCTAGGTAATTCCACAGAGATTTTACAGCCTGGTCTTTATCCCGCATGGCCCCTCCAAAGGAAGATGCTGGCCTCTCGACAGCCAGCAATCCCGTGAGGCCAAATACTTGGCTCTTTGGACTGGAAATAACGGTTTCTGATGGGAAAAGGGAACGAGGATGGTAATAGTTGTAAGAATACTATTGTTTGAGCATCTTATGTGTCAGTCATGCCTATCATTGTCACCATCGTAGAGATGAGCGAACTAGAGACGTGGAGAACTGCCTTTGTCGTGACCGCAAAGCTCTTAAGTGGCCAAACTGGAATTTAAATTAGGAGGAGTCTAGCTCAAAGGCCAGGAGGTAAGGTACCAATGCTGGGGGCTGATGCTTACCGTGCAGACAACCTCTGCAGCCCAGAGAGACAATGCAGAATCCTGCTTTACAGATAGTTGCTGTCCTCATACCGGATATGTGGGTATGCCCTGCCATGTTTGTTCATACATACTTCCCTCTGTAAGTACTTTCAAGCTCCTATTTGAGGTAATTTGAAGTGTGGTAAACCCTGCCCAATGCCAGAGAAGGAAAAGTCACCTTCCAATGAAGCTGCTGGTCTAACACTATAGAAAGGGCTCCTCCATTATCCAAAATGACCCCCACAACCAGTAGCAGAAAGAAACCTGCAGGGTTAGGGCCAAGTGCCCTATAGAAGGATTAACCAGTGTTTCTTAGACCTCCTCGGGTCCGGCCTCTGCTTTCTCAGTTTAATATTTTTCCCTAGGCCTTCATAGTTTTCTTCACATAACTTTTTATTGAAATAAAAAAAATATATATGCCAACGTACACGTATCCTAAGTATGCAACTTGAAGGCTTTTTGTTGTCGTCGTTAACAAACTGAACATTCTTTTCCTAGTCAGGATCCAGCCTGAGAAACGGAACTTTAGTAACACTCTGAAACCCCTGTTTGTTCCCTATTCGCGGAGACTTCTGTCACCATAAATCAGCCTTGGTTGTTTTGTACTTTTTGTGAGCACGCTGTGGGTGTATATAAGTAGACTAATATATATGCGCTCAGTTTGGTCATAGCTCATTTTATGGTCAGTTTATGCACTGAGTTTATGCGCTCAGTTTTTGGTCAGTTTCTCCTACTCAGTGTCATGCGTGTGAGATGAACCCATGGTGTTGTATGAAGTTGGAGATCATTAGTTCTCCTTACTATCAAGCATTTTATTGTGTGAATATAACAATTTCTTTACCTATTCTTCAAATCCTGCCCACTGGGTTTTCCATTTGGGGGCTATTATGGGTAGTTATGTGCCTTAATTTTTAAAAAGTATTTTGTAAAGTCTCACCCTAGGTGCCACGTAAGTGGGATTTTGGAATGTGCACCCTTGTCCTCAGTTCAGCTTCCTGGATGCTTGGGGTTAGCAGGGGAAGTCAGTGAGCACTGGGAAGCCTGCTATGCCACCTTTATTTCAGACAGTGACTGCATCAGCAATCCTAGGTGGGAAGGAATGTGGGTCAGCTCATGCCCCGAAATGCTACCAAAAAATATCGTGGGAGCCCAATGTCTTCTACTGACCAAGAATTCTGCTGGTCTCCATCCCACAGGGAAGACCATGTTACAACAAAAAGTCTTTGAGACAATTAGGAACATTATAATTAATGGTCCAGGTCGCTCAAATTTCATGACCCAGTGGGGAGATGGGGATCTTGGGATCTGTAGATTACATTTTGAGGCAAAACTCTGTGACCACAAATTCAGTGTTGTTCTCTGCAGTAAACATTTCAGGGAAGGCTTGGCTGTAGGCAACCTTGAATGGCCAGCGTTTTAAACGACATATTTTAAGGTATGGCATAGCTTATAAGTCAGAGCTATGTGAATCAACCATGTTCTAAAGGTCATTTGTCTTGGAGAAATATCCAGTTACATACTTGATTGTGTTTGGAAGCACAGAATGAAAAAGAACAGAGCCAGAGAATCTGGGGATAGAGTATGGGGAGCAGCTCTACAAAATAAGGCTCTGGGGTGCCCAATAACTCTTTGAATCGTGGATGCAACAATCTGAAACAGAAATACGTATTTTACTTTATTTTATTTTTTATTTTATTTTATTTTATTTTATTTTATTTTATTTTATTTTCCTTTTTATTATATGAAATTTATTGTCAAATTAGCTTCCATTAGAAATACGTATTTTAAATTACTGAAATTTCTTAACTTTTCCTTAATTAACTTTTCCCTTCTTTCCTGGTCTCCACATGTTTTCACAAAAGTGATCATGGATAGAAGATTTCTAATGGCAATAAAAATCTGTTTTCTCAATATTAACTAACATATGATCATTTTAGAAAATTTGGAATGTATCAGCAATAAAATAGAAAAAAAAACCACCCATAATCCTATGATCCACAGTTAGCCTCTGTTAAAATTTTGATGGACTTGGTTTCACATCTATAACTGAAATTAGACTGGATAAAAGCAGTTTAAGTCTTCATTAAAATTTGCCTTTATATTTGTGAATATATGACACGTTATCTAATTAGACTTGAAAGTAGCATTTTTGTCTATCATGTGGATATGTCAAATTTATGTAACTTCTTCCCAGTCCCACATGACGGGTGACAATATCACGTACATTTGTGCCCTCTGGGTTCTACTTTAACGGATTCTCCCCAAATCATAATTTAAAGATAGGAAAATCACTCCTGTTAGTACCGAATGTAGCTGTATACTTTCGTGCCTGTTTTCTCTGAGGGGGGTAGAATTGTCATCTGTGACCTTTTCATTAGCAAATGTGTCTGCTCACAATTGTGGCGAGAAGCCGTCTACTAGAGTTCTCAGTTAAAACGCCTGTGAACTTGCTACCCGGAATCAAGATGTCAGCCATGAGCAGGGGTCAGAGTTGGGTATTCTGAGGGACCAGCTGCAACACCTCGGTTATCCTGGCCACTCTCAAGCCTGAGCATCTCTCACAGGAGAGACCAAATGCCGCTGCATCCTGTGTGCAACTGACAGTGTGGCATAGAATGAAGGGGGCTAATGCATTACCTATAATCATACTATCATGTTATCATTGGCGCTTCTCTCCCCAAGCCAATTGCTCTTTGTCCTGACATCCAAAAGGTCCACTCTGTTCCCACCGTCCACAGACCAAACATGTGAAATGGACCCCCGGCTTTGAGCTAGTTCCAGGGAGTCACAGGCAGGTTAGTGACCCAGCAGCTGCCTCTGACAGAGGAAGGAAACTCACTTCTCAGGAAGGTGGGATGGATCTCTGTCTAAGATGGAGAGGGGGCATGATGCAGCTCCAACCGCCTCATTCTCACTGCCCACAATACACTTGTTCAGAGGGTATAGGCAAGTCCCAGTGAGATCTGAATGACCCTGATGGCTCTATCTACGGGGAAATAGGTTCTCCTTGCATAAACGGGTTAGAAAAAAGCTTAGGGCAGAAAGCTGCCACCACAGGCAAAAACAACTGAGGATACCTAGTGAGATATTGTACCGTTACAAGTACCATCACGAGTAACTTGTTAAATCACCTGCAGGAAATTACCCTCTGCCTGGCACCAGTGTACCTTGATCACAAACTCTCCTTGCCCCCCCAGACCCTTTGCTTCCTACACACACACACACAAGTAAATGATTACTGTCTGATTGTTTCCTCCGCATTCGTGTGTGTAAGATCTTGTTTTTTTCACATTCACCTCATGGGTAATATCTTGAAGAGCTCCATAAATGAAACCCCTATTCAGGGCTCTTGTCTCCTCCTGGACATTAGCCTCTCTCCTATTCAATTCTGTATCCGTCCTCTTGCTGGACAAGAGAGAACTCCAGACTCATAGTCAGCAACATCTTTCCAGTGTTTTATAGGCTGTAGTCACTTCTGGGGAGAGCAGGAATTGGAAATCACTTATTCTACACATATACCTACACACACCTCGGGCTTTAACCTCAATCTGGCCATGATGCATATCCTTGACATGTGGACAGAGAGAGTGCAATAGGAGTTGAACTACTTTTCCAGCAGAAGCTTGGGGCCTCTCAGGTGTCTGCATCCTTCTCCTGGTGTGGAGGGCCAGATCACTTTGGTCCCAAGCTACTTGTTCCCTCTCACTTCCTTTCCAGTGTCTCTGCTCAACCGTAAGTGTTGGCCTCTTCTCGGCCTCCCCATAGGTTTGCTAATGTTTGTGCAGGAACATTCCTGCCACCTGGAGTCATCTCTCTGCATTTTTCCTCTTTGTTTCATTTTGGTTCATAGCAGGGCGCCATAATTTTCTCCCTTTCTGTTAATAAAAATTAAGCAATCAATTTCCTTCCCCTCCATTACACTTAATTCCCTCTGTAACTCAATTATTATTGCAACTCTGGCAAGTGCATTGGGAGGCAGATGGCAGGAAAGACGCGTTGCCAAAATAAAGGGCATTGTTTGCAGAGGAACACTGTTTACATAAAGGTGATGACACTCTTTTTCCAAGGATAGATTATTTTTTCTAAAATCAAATTTATATAACTCTATTAATGTAAGAAGTTTATGCAAGTGCTGTTAACATAAGCACATGTAACAAACTAGCAACCACTGAAAATACTTGGTATGTATTCTTTTCCCTTTTCTGGGGCTACAGGACATTAGAATAAACCTATGACTTTTTATTCCGAGAACAAAAAATACAACGAATGCACTGCCTTTTTGGAGTGTTAAAGTATCTGAGTTGTAAAGGTGTTCCGGATTCTATGTATTGTATTTGTCACAGCGGAGAGCAAGACTGGCAAGCTGAAAGTGTGGTCCTTTGTAATGACGCTAGAGAAGATTTGTGGTGGCCAGGAATGTCCTAAGCATCCCAGCTCAAGTGCCAACTCCAGCTCATTGATTGATCGATTGCTGATGCCTGCCTTCTCTGGGGTGGGGGGAGAGAGGAGACCAGAGAATAGGCATCCTTTATCATATTCCTGACTGCTGGGCATGCCCAGAAAGAGGGGAAGCAAGGTCGTTCTCAGGTAGTCCTGTCCTAAAGTGAGGCGCTGCTGGGTATTAGGTTTGGCTGTGAAATGGAGAGGCTGTTTTATACAAGCCAACTCTAAAACCAATCTTCTTATTTCATAATAACCCTACATTTATCACAATTTCTGCCCTGTAAAAACGCTTCCATTTCTCCCTGCTCCTACCTCCCTGGGTCACTGCCTCTAGCAGTTTGTTTCTTCCAGAAAACAGGGGAGTCCCTGAACTACAGATCTCAGACCCAAGACCTAGTAGTGTGGAGAGCTGCCACCACTTCTCCCTGTATTCAAGAGAACCTGGACATCTGTGTCCCATTAATTCCCAGAGTGGCTATGAGCTTATCAGGACGCATGAGGCTGGAATGTCTGGCCAGGATTTTCCTTCTCCTAAAATAACTTGGATAAGAATTGCATAAGTGATTGACGGACAGACATGTAAAAAGAGTATATTTGCTTTGTTTCAGTACAGCAGGAAAACATATTTATTGTTGAAACCCCAGAAAACATAAGTAAGCATAATAAAGAAAATAAAATCACCTGTACTTTTGCTTCATGAAGCCAACAGTCATCAATCCTATATTGTATCTCAACAGTTTTTAATGTATAGAGATGCTCTTGAAAACAGAAGCAGCCATATAATTCCATTGTAACCTATTTTTTTCCTTCCATAGTACATTGTTATCATACTCATTTTTAATAGCTACAAAGCACTCTGTTAATGGATATACCATGATGTATTTTAACCACTCTCCTATGGCTATACATTTAGAAGAAGAAGTGATCATACACAACACAACTGACTTTCCTGTTGGTATGACTTGACCTATATCTGTAATTGTTACCTTAAGACGTATTAGTAGAGGCAGAACTACTGAGTCTGAGGTTATTCGGAATTGTAAGGATTTTCTATTGCCAAACTAACTTCCCGAAGGGCTCTAGGAAACTTTGTGAATTCTAATTTGTCAGACCTGCAGAATGTGATTTTTATTTTCCATCTGTGAAAAGGCACTCTGTGCGTATGTTTGGCATATGTCCCATTCAACTCTGTGGCTGGACGTTGTAGGCACCGGTGGTGTTCCTTAAGAGCAATCATAATTAGTACTCCTTTTAGTGCACCAATTTTTCAAGCTCACCAGTTATTTTGAAAAGTATTTCTCATTTATGTAACTATTAATACACTTAGCATTACAAATCAGTGGCCCTAGGCTTGCAATGGGATTCAGATGTCTGTTCGCCTCGATTCATTTTCATAATTTATTTGAAGAATTTTACTCAATATTCATAAAACCAAATGTTCAAATAGTTTATTTGCCAGACCCTTATGGCCCTGTCATTGTATGCGAGGCCCTTGTGTCTGAGGCAGGACTGGCGGCCGCGCCCCAGCTCTGAGAGGCACAATACAGGTAACGTTCCTTTGGCTCCACTCCCAAAACCACAGCACACAGATGGTGGAGAACAAAAGGCCTGCGGGGCCCGCCATGTTTCAGCTGTCCCTCTAGCTTTCTCCCCAACCCTCCTGGGTCTCCTCCTTCCCCGCTCTCAACTCCCCTCCAGAGAGAGACTTCACCACTCTCTTGGACAAAGGGCCATGCTCAAAACACCCCAAGTGTTGGTCCAATATGGTAAAGCTGAAAGGGGAGAGATTTATTGTCACTCAGTCCTCTCATTAGACTTTGTCCTCACCCTCCTCTTTGAATGGCAGAGAAATAAAGTCCATCTAGGTGCCAACAAATCCTTCTGATAGAACGGTTGCCATAGCAACTTTATAGAGACAATTAAACAGCAAACCATTCAGTCAGAAGGTGTTGGCTCGGAAACCGCTCTGCGTGGCGCACCACCTTCCTTTGAAACTAGATTGTTCTCTGTGACCCAGCATCTATTTTGCGTTACTGTGTTTAAGGCACAATCCTTTGTTAAGGTATTTGATTTACGATGGAATTAAGACTCCCACAGTGGGGAAGAAGGGGTGGGGTGGAGAATAGCTGAAAGACTGGAAAAATAGGACAAATATAGGAGGAAGATTTTTTAAAAGGGAGAAGGAAATGGGGAGGGGGGGGAGGGAAGCTTAAATAGAAGCAATTCATTCAAAACCAGGTGCAGAAGAATAATGTCAATTCTGTGCTCCGTGAGATGGTAAAACAAAATCAGCTCTATCTAATGTATGGGCCGGTTTAAAACAAACCTCGTGTTATTATTAATATAATCCCTGCTTTGTAAGCCATGACATTTAACCGGGTAATTAAATAATAATTGATTAAGTCTGCAAGGCATAAAACCAGGCAGAAAGGCACACTCCCCTGAGGTGATTTTTATCAAATATTGACTTACTCTTCAATATTAATGATGGGAATTTAATGTTATATTTTATATTTACATACTAACCTTGTTTGAAAGACCCTTTGTAATTTATAGGTTCTCAAGTTACACATGTGACTTGAATTAAAGCCCGAAGAAAAAATCCAGGGGATAGGGAATGTGCAAATGTGGGGCGTGGGTGGGGGCACCAATCTCTCCCACAATTAGTCCTGCATCTGCTGGGGTCTCTCACCCACCGTGGTCTTCATAACTGTGTCATAAATACTCGGAATGTTCTTATTCTACAAAGACACATACTCCATGCTGGGCAGAAACGGAACTCCCTTTTTAAGCAACCTCCTTTGCTTTTGCTTGCCTTTGTGGGAGGGCCAGAGAGAATATGGTGACCCAACCCCACTGGTGCGCTGGTAAATGGTTAACCATCAGCTCCCCAGAAAAAAATGCATGTGTGTGCGTACCTAGGTAAATTTATTCTGCACCTTACTGACAAAAAGGATAGGTAGAGCATGATTTACGAAGAATGATAAATGTAAAACATCCTTTTTTTTCTAAATCCCATGAAGCCAATTTATTCTCACAGAATGCTTTTTGTTATTCCGCTGAACTTTTGTATCTGTAATCAAGCTATGGTTGCAACCAATTTTCAATTGCTTGCAATGAACGAATAATAGTTCCTGCACGAACGTGGACAGAGACCTTCCTTTCCGTGGGGTATGAGGAAAGCGAAAGGAGAAAGACACACTGAACTTCGCTTTGGTCGGTGATGTGGGAGCCTTCTTGGCTGAATTGTGGCTTGCCGGCCCTGGAGGAGTATCCTCTCCATGTGTGCTACTCGCCATGTAAGGGCTACAGATACAACCCACTTTTCCACTGAATTTGCACGATTAACATTTTTCGGCACGTTTTTCATCTCATCACAATGAATGAAACGGTATGTTAAGGTCTGATCCGCCGATTTGCACTTTTCCCTCTGAGCCTGGAGGCTTTGGAGCTACAACACGCCATGCCTGAACACGAGAGTTCAGAAGAGAGGGGCGCTGGTGCTCCCCGGTAGTATTTCCACCGTGCGGATACAAAAGCATGAAATCACCTCAAGAACATAGATGACAGTCAGACATGGTGAAACAACTAGGAAACGATGACTGTTCTGAGAACAAACTGAGGGTTGATGGGGGGTAGGGGCGAGGGGAGGGTGGGTGATGGGTATTGAAGAGGGCATCTTGTGGGACGAGCCCTGGGTGTTGTATGGAAACCAATGTGACAATAAATTTCATATATTAAAAAAAAAAAAAAGGAAACGATGACTTTTGAGTGGGTATGTTTTCTTTGCTTTTAATATAACTCATTACTTAGTCATGTGTTTTTAGTAACGGCTCCGTTGAATGACTGTCTCACAATTTCTGATGATTCTGCGGTTGGCCTCTGGGAGCCGGTGTTCCCGGACCCTTCCCCTCTGCACTCGTCTCTACCTGCAGCTCGTATGGTGTGTCCTGCCCAAAGCGAGCATGCCATCAGCATCCTCTGCCACTGCTGATCCTCTGGTGTCTTCCACCAGGAGGCACAGAAACCCCTTCCGGTGATTGAGCTCTGCACCTTGTACCCGGAATGCCCAGCCAGTCCCTGGGGTGGGGCTCGGGGTAGCCTCTTGGCTGCGCCATGCGGCAGGTGCCTGGCTCTGCTCTGAACCTCCACATCCTGCAAATACGCCTCCATGCAGCAAGCACCCCAATCCCCCCAGGCCTGCCCTGCCCCACCTCTCCTGCCCGATTCAAGAAGCTGATCTACGCTCGCTGGGCTACTTTGTACTGGTGTCGTCGGCCGTGTTCTCTCAAGAATTCAGGAATTGGGAACAATTATTTTCTTTCTCCTTGGCTCTCAAGGGTCATCCTCTACAAGGAGAAATGGAATGGAGTTTTTCATTCTCCAGGTTCCCTTCCAAGGCGTCCTTTACCTTGCCTGGGCCACCCGTTGTCACCGTGTCCCCCCAACCCTGTTTTCAATTTGGGATACACTGCTTAACCACTCCCAGATGACATGAGAGACCTTTGACTCTCTTTAACACAACTAGCTCAGCTTTTTAGCAGGTATATAATTCAGTGATAAATCCAAACTCCTTGCGTTTGTGTGTGTTATAGGAGAAGAAAATGGCAGAAGACGTGTATTCCCATATTAGGCAAAACTCTCTTGATTACGAATAATAACTGGCTTAAGCAAGAAAACAAAAGGGATGTATTGGTTCATATTTAAGATTATCCAAAAGTGAAGCAGGCATCCGATCAAGCTGGATCCAAGACTTCAAATGAAAATGCTGTTAGTGATTTCTCTCTCTCTCTCTGTTTCTCCTTTTCCATCTCTTTCTTCTGTATGTTGGCCTCATTCTTTCCTCCTGTAGATTAGCTTTCCTATAGCACCAAGAAAGGTGCCTAAATGCCAGCTCTAGGCTGGCTGGGTCTCACTCTGCAACTACAGTGGAAAGAGAGCGTCTACCTTTCCGTGCGCAGAAATCAGAGAACTTGCCTTGGTACTGCAGTGGTTATGCACCCTGGCAGACCAATGGTGTGTGATCTGATGCACTTGGCTTCTATCTAGCAGGGGAAGAAGGAAGCCATAGCAGAAGCTGTCAGTACCCCATCTTTATCTGTTTGGCCTTCACTCTTTCGGTGCTCGCCTGCCACATATCCAAGGTTTCACCTGGGCTTTACCCAAGGCAGACCAGAAGTTCTTGGGATTTGCCCTTAGGTTGTGTAATGACTTCAGTTCTCTTGCCTTTTGTGTGTGCTAACTCTGAATCTCAGGCTGTATCTATGCTGCTCCCCCCGAGTTCCCCAGCAAGTGTGAGCTTTACTTGGGCAGTGTATGCTAGCTTAAAGACACAGCGTTTAATGGATTCCTTCCCTCTCCTGTCTCAGGTTCTTATGCTCTCACCATTGTCTGCTGGTATTGTCTGACCAAATAAACTACATGAACCTGAATTCTTGTATCAGGGTCTTGTTCTAGGTATTTCAAACTGAGACCGAAAGAACCCATGATCAGCCCCTCCAGTTCCACGTGGAATGTGAGAGACACTCTTACCAAGGAAAGAAGGTGCCGGCAGATCAAAGCAAACAGAGACCTACAATATTTCCAACCATTCTTTCGGTGCTCCTGGTACCAAGGACCTGCTCCTTCCTTCCCAGAGTCAGGTGACGGGATGTCACTTCTAAGACGCCTGCAATCACTTTCGCCCTTCTGTTCTAGCCTCCCAGGTTCCTACAAGGATGGCTCCCAGGAAGCTGGTCTCCACTCTCTGCCTCTCTCTCACAACAATACTGAAGCCGAAACGGGCTGGGCTGCTCGCCCAGAGGCACAGGCACCCTCTTACTCTTCCAGTTCCGTTTCTTCTCGTTCCATTTCAGACAAGTAAGCTCTTGACTTCTAAGATTTTCCAAAGGGTGTTTTTAGGTCATATGTAAGTATACACAGGATAAATTCATATAAAATTGCTATTTAGGAAGTTAGTTTTTTATATTGCTTTTTCCTTCATTCTGCTCCACGTCTCTCTCTTTGAGATGTGAAACTCTTGGAGAGTCAACAGACAGACTTGATGGTACCCCAGTAACAATGGACATGTAATGTATTTGCCCCTCTGTGATCTATGGAGATCTTGGGTTCTTCTTAGGATTTCTGCTTACTCTTTCCAGAAGTTCAAAATAATTCATAGATATTTTTAACATTGATTTTTTTTTTCTCGAAATTCCTTTCAAATATCTCGGCATTTCTCAGAGAAAGCAAAGCCCAAAGCAATCGTGAAGCCAGCCAAAGCTGTGGCTTAACTTTGGGTAGGTTCCCCCATTTTTAAGCCCCTGGCCTTTGAAACCACATGATTTCTCACACTGGTTAGAAAATTTTTTTGGAAAGTTGCTCTACATATGCAAAGTTCAGAGAAACCTTTGGGTCCCATGTGGGTCACAGCACTGTTCACCTCTCTTAAAGGTCAAATTATGTTGAGCTGCAACTACAAAGTGCCAGGGGTGTGTGACTATCAGAGGGTGTGATCCTTCTAGCTATATGCAAGCGGATGACAACAGAGCAGCAGATACTCTGTGCGCCTCTGCTAATATAATAACTTCTCTATCAGCTCCGTTAATCTGTTGTCATTGTGGTAACTTGTATTTTGTGTTTGTGAGTGTAGCAATTTACAATTCAAAAAATCTTAGGGGTGCCTGGATGGCTTGGGTAAGTATCAGACTCTTGGTTTCAGCTCAGGTCACGATCTCACGGTTTGTGAGTTCGAGCCCCACGTCCGTGAGCTCCAGCCCCGCCTCGGGTGAGCCCTGCTTCTCTCTTCTCTCTCCTTCTCTGCTCCTTGTGGGATTCTCTCTCTGTCCCTCTCTCTCTGCCCTTTGCTCACTTATGCCCTCCCTCTCTCTCAAAATAAATAAATAAATAATAAATAAATAAATAAATAAAATATAGAAAATATTAAATTCTAGAAATTTAAATTTTAAAACAATTACAATCATATTTTTGGAAACTATTTTCCAGATATTTTGTCTTTCTGTGCCTTGGAAAGGGGATGATTTTACTTGCTATTTTTTTTGATGTCTTGATGATTTAGGGTTATGATAAACGCCCATCATCCCATCATCATCTTCATCATCTAAGCTGTAAGACAATGATGTTCTCAAGAACTTTCAAAGTATGCAGAATTTTGGATGCCGCTCAAACTGTTCTTGACTAGTGTGCTTTACGAGGACCCCACCTTCTGCTCCCCCCTCTTCTTTTTCTCCTTTTTTCTACTGTTCCCTAACAGACTGTCCCTAAAAACCAACGCTTTGCATTGCTCTCGTTAATCAACTCTGCAAATATTTGCAAGCACCTAATCTATGACGACTAGTATTTTAGGTACTGGGACTTTGGCAGTGAATAAAACGGACCCCATCTTTCCCTCCTGGAGCTTGTCTTCTGGCAGGTGTTGCCTGTCTTGTCTAGTTTTCTCTCTCTTGCTTGCCTTCTTCCCATCTTCCAAACCAATGAAACTTAAGACTAAGTAGGAACATGTTTACAACATCAGTAAATAAGCTCTGAACAGAGATGTAAAGGTCCACTCCATGACTCACCTCACACAGTTCAGTGCATGTACTATGTCATATGAATTTTTAGGTAGTGAAAACCCTTACTTCTGGTCTCTCAGCAGTGAGCCAGATGGTTTGGCTTATGAGACAATAGCCTCTGGATAAGTGCCATTTTATTTGATTCAGATAACTATACGTTCTGAAAGAACCATTTCCCTCTCTTGCCCATTGGAAAAGGATAGCGATACATGATATCAAGAGTCTTATGAACTTTTGCTTAATATTCAAAAGAACTCGTAGGATGCACTGTGGCTGGCTCTCCTGGTGCATTCTGAGTTGGTTTGGTACTGAGCATTGATTCTAAATTTTTTTTTTTCTAAATTTTTTTTTTTTTAATGTTTATTTTTGAGAGAGAGAGAGATAGAGCTTGAGCAGGGGAGGGGCCGAGAGAGAGGGAGACACAGAATCTCAGGCTCCAGGCTCTGAGCTGTCAACACAGAGCTGACATGGGGCTCGACCTCACGAACCGTGAGATCATGACCCGAGCCGAAGTTGGACTCCCAACCGACTGAGCCACTCAGGGGCCCCTGAGCATTGGCTCTAAACTGGAATGTCCACACACTAACAAACCAAAAGCCACCTTCCAGCTCCACCCCAACTCTCCTCGCGCTGCAGCTTAGAGAAGAAAATCGGACCCCAAGACAAAACCTCACTCTTTAGCTTGTCCCACTTTAAGAAACAGCCTGGCAGCTGCCACCTGGTCAGTGCCTTCAGATTTGGCACGCGGAACAGGGCAGCCTGCCAACCTGCCACCTGAAGGCTGTCTTTCTTTGCTGACTTGCTCCCTATCATTCCCCCTCCCCCACGTGTGTTTGGTTTTCCCATGTGTTCGAGTTTGGCCAAATGGAAAACAAAAAATAGTCTTCACTTAATCCAAGTGATCATGCTATGTGCATGGGAGAGAGAAAACCTGAATCTTTTTCTGGCTGTTTTGCTGACTGCCATAAATTGTCTTCCAACAGAGAGAGAGAGAGAGAGAGTGGAGCCAGGGTTTCCACAGAAGGATTCCAACCAGGAAACTCTGGATGTGCTTATTTTTCAGAGAACTACTCACTGGTTTTCAGGCCCCCTAGCCAACTCCACCCATGGAAGGAACTTGACTGATGTTGTTTTGAAGGAGATACTATTGACTTCAGAGAGGAGCTCAAATGCAACCTAGGGACTCAGAAGAGAGCAGAACTTCTCGAAAGTCAAAAGTAAAGAAGCTCACACACTCTCAGTGACAAAGGCAAAACATAACAGCTTCTTGAAAATATTTCTGAAACTAGATACAACATTATATTTCTCTTAACCATTTACCTGTAAATAATTACAAATGATCAATCCACTCTTCTAGAAAGTGTGCGGTTTAGTCTGACAATCTGAGAATTGGAGGTTTTAATTATGGCAAAGGAAGGGGAAAAGAAGGCCATCAGGGTTCCTATTTTCTTCCCCCAGCACCTAACTTGCTGAGAGGCACGCCCTGCTTCAGTCAGGACGGATGCAAAGAACCCTGGGCTGGCTTCTGAATTTATCGGCCTTCTCAGTAGTACAAGGTATGAGACTTTTTATGAGGGCTTGTGAAGAGAAAGGATCTACAGTTTCTCTTCAAAGGAATCGCCAGTAAACTTGAAGGTTCAAGTTCAAAGTTTTAATTTAAACATTTTCCCATTCTTCACCTCCTATCTCTCTTGTTTGTAGTTTTGGGTACACGTTATAGGGAAATACTGCAGAAGGGTGATAAAGAATGTTCTGTCTCTAGGAGCACTTGGGTGGCTCAGTCGGTTAAGGGGCCAACTCTTGATCTCAACTTAGGTCATGATCTCATGCTTCATGGGATGGAGCCCCGCTTCAGACTCTAACAGCACCAAGCCTGCTTGGGATTCCCTCTCTCCCTCTCTCTTCCTCCCCTCCCACCTGTGTGTGCGTGTCTCTCCTTCTCTCAAAATATGTAAGTAAATATTTAAAAAAGAAAAAGAATTTTCTCTGACAAGAGGAAATGCTGCAAGAGAGTGATAACACTTGAATTAAAAGCCCAGTTCTCAGAGCCTTTTTCTTGTGTCCACTTAGACAGAGGGAAGAGGTGTTTGTGAAGGACAAAGGGGTGACCTGGGGACTTTCTCTGCCTAGGGCTGGAAAAGAGAGGTGCCAAAACTGGTTCTGGTTGACTAGGCAGGTGATGGGAGTAGTCATAGAGATGGGATCTGGTGAGCATTGGATATGCAGATCCAGGGCCCCTGGGGACAGCTAGCAAAGAGGGACTTAGGAGAAAGGCCATGGTTAAAGACTGATTCCACAGGGTCCATTCAGAACTACAAGGTTGAGTTCCATGTTCCTAGCATGTGTTTGCTAAAGGCTTTGCATCACTGTGAAGCCAGCCTCCCCATAGACTTGTTTTGGTAACTTTGTAAAAATCATATGTATATACATGCAGGCTTAATTCTAAATTCTTTATTCTGTTCTTTTAATCTGTTAGTCTATCCTTAAGCCAGTATCAGAATATCTTGATTATTGTAGACTTAAAGTAAATCTAGAAATCAGACAGCGAAGGTCTTTTTTATTTTTTAATTTAAAAAAAGTTTGAAATTTACATCCAAGTTAGTTAGCATATAGTACAACAATGATTTTAGGGGTAGATTCCTTAATGCCCCTTACCCATTTAGCCCATCCCCCCTCCTACAACCCCTCCAGTAACCCCCTGTTTGTTCTCCATATTTAAGACACAGAACAGATGAACAAAAGGGAAGGGAAGCAAAAATAATTTAAAAACAGGGAAGGGGACAAAACATAAGTGAAGGGCTTTTGATTTTGCTTTTCTTCTTTAAGATTTCTTTGTCTATTAAAAAAAAGATATCTTTCTTTGGCTATTCTAGATCTTTTGCACTTCCATATAGATTTTTAAAAGACCTTTCCATTTTTATAAAAAGTCTTGGAGGCTTTTGATTTGAGCTGCACTGAATCTATAGAATACTATGAGGACAGTTCTCAAATTACTGAGTCCTCTGGTTCCTGAAAACTTTAAGCTTCTCCACTTATTTAGGCCTTCTTTAATTTCTGTAGCAATATTTTATAGTTTTCAATATAAAGATATGGTATGTCTTTTGCTAAATTTTTATGTATTTAATTTTTGATGCTATTAAATGGAATTTCAATTTTATTTTGTTTGTTACTATTATGTAGAAATATAATTGATTCTTGCATTTCAGTATTATTTTCTGCAATCTACTAAATTCAGTTATTAGTTCTAGTCAGTATTTAATAGATGACTCGGGATTTTCTGTGTATACAATGATGTTGTCTGCCGAGAAAAGGAGTTTTACATTTTCCTTTCTGATCTATGTGCCTTATATTTCTTTTTCAGTGGCTAGGATCTCTGCACAATCTTGAATAGAAGTCATGAAGATAGACATTTTTGCTTTGGTTTGAATTTCGAAGGAATCGTTCATTGTGATTTTTAAGTATGATGTTAACTCTAGATTTTTTTGGTAGATGATTTACCAAAAGCTTTCTTCTGTTGTTAGTTTGCTAAGAGGTTTGATTATGGATGTCAAATTTTGTTAAATGCTTATTAAACAAAAGCCCAAAGCATGCTGAATTTATCCTTTCTGAGAGAATGCAGTGCTACCCACTAATTCAGTTTTTGTCCAATTTCACAAAATCTCCGCGAAAGCAAACTCTCCTTCTTGCCACGAGGCAGCACAGACTGAGCAAGTCTTTCTTTCTGCCTCCTATCCTTCTTTTACCCCATACTTTTCCAGGGAAGGCTGTGGAAAGCGAGCATCCACAAGTAACAGGGTTCCTGCCTCTATTAGCAGTTCTCCAGAGTGAGATCTCAACATCTTCATTAATCCACATTTAGAGCTCAAAATTTTATTTATTGCATATGGATCTCACCAAGTTGAAAAGTGGAACATAGATAAAGCATAAGTGAAGCAAGAAGGGAGTAAGAAAAGCTGGTCATCCATGGCTGCCCCTTCTCATTCTTGCTCTCAATATTGTAAACTCTCCTTGGCTTCATCACCCACATCCTGCTTCCCCACATACCCGACAACATTCACATTTACTCCATTTTTGCCATCTGTTCAGAAATGTAAAATCTGAATGCTTTAAATAGATTAGGAAGACTCTAAGATGCTTAATAAAAAGGCTTAGCTATCTAACAGATGAATAGGACACCTTGAGAGAAAACTGTGGCTGGCACAGTATTGCCCTTGTGTTCCTCATCATCATGACTTTGCACCTGCCCATCTGCTCAAGCAGTGCTTCTGACAGTTGGCAATGCACTTGGGTGCAATTTGAAAGAGCCACAACTTCCAAGCAGCTTTCTTGCTTTTGGAACATCATGGTACCTTTTTGATTATTCTCATCTATTCCTATGGCTTAAATGCCATTGTATTCCCTTCCCCACCTTGCCAAATGGTCACTTTTATCAATCTCCACTTACAAATGACATATGAATAGATTTTATGATGCATAAAAATGAGAAGACACTTCAAGCCTTACAAAGAGTCAGGGTTAAGACAATTGAGAAGAAAACTGTACAAACCATTGGGCCATGGCTCGAGAAGAGGGCGGCAGAGTTAACAGCAATTCTTAGTGGGCCTGTGTGGGTTTATTATACCACCTCCATCATATTATTATTGAACAATACAAAGAATGAAATCTTGGGACACCTGGATGGCTCAGTTAGTTGAGCGTTTGACTTCAGCTCAGGTCATGATGTCACAGTTTGTGGGGTTGAGCCCCATGTTGGACTCTGTGCTGACAACTCACAGCCTGGAGCCTGCTTCAGATTCTGTGTTTCTCTCTCTCTCTCTCTCTCTCTCTCTCTCTCGCTCTCGCTCTCTGCCTCTCCCTCCTCGTGCTCACTCTCTTTCTCTCTCTCAAAAACAAATAAACATTCAAAACAAACAAAAGAAATGAAATCTTGCCATTTGCAACAACGTGGATCAAGCTAGAGAGTGTAACGCTAAGCAAAACCAGTCAGTCAGAGGAAGACAAATGCCATGATTGCACTCATGTGGAATTTAAGAAATAAACGAGCAAAGGAAAAGAAAAAAGAGAGAGAGAGAGAGAGAAGAGAGAGAGAGAGAGAGACAAGCCAAGAATCAGACTCTTAGCCATAGAGAACGAACTGATAGTTACTGGAGGGGAGGTGAGTGGGGGGCTGGGGGGTATAGAGGGTGAGGATAAATGGGTACACTTATCATGATGAGAATAAAATAATAAGAAAAATACAACCTCTATCACTGGTGGCTTTGTGACCACAAGTCACATTAAATTAAAAGGAACAGGACTGGCCACAAAATTTGCAAGGCTCAATGCAAAATGAAAATGCAGGCTCCCTTGTTCAAAAAACAGGAAAAATTACCACCAAAGATACTAAAATACAACATTTTTTCCTTTCTTCTGTGGTTCTGAGCGTAGGAATTAGACCAGGAATCTCTCCTTCTCATGGACCTACTATCCAACCCATGGCAGACAGGTGACCCCTAAAAAGAATTGCAAACTCTTCTAAGAGACTCAGTAATTAGATCAGGGTGGGCAAGAAACTCTCTCTAACAGAGTCACCTGATGAATGTTCACGGGGCTGCCAGCCAGGGTGGCATGCCCCTTTCTAAGGCACCATGAGGCACTTGCACTTGAGCCTACTCTTTATGCCAGGGGCGGAGGTCTCAGCAGTTGTGATATGGGGATAGACAGGCTGGGCAGTGTCCTGGGCACTAGGGAGCAGAGGATTGGGTGGCTTAGAACCAGTCAATGGGGAGACAGGGAGATGGTAGGCAGCAGAAAGATGTTTGAGTTGAGTCTATAAGGTCCTGGTGTGTGTTCCTTTATCTCACTGGACTTCACTTACAAAATGAAAATTCCAAGATAAAATTATTAAAAACTCAGCAATCATTAAACCCTCAGAACTCTTCTGATTACGGGACTCTGTACAACTGCCCTTAGTGACACGCCCATGAAGCCAGCCCTTGGCATAAGGTCTGAGGCAGAGCCAGGAGCCAATAAATAGTACTACCATTATTAATACTAATATTATTAAGTAGGTGGTCTATATGGAATAGAATATACATTGCACATTTCAGGCATGCGTATAGTTATGGATGTTGGTGTCTAGGAAAGCAATGAGAAAAAGAAGCCTCAGTCGTAGAAGGTCTGGGGGACTCTGCTTCCCAGAGGGTGGTTGATTACTCTCAGCACTGAGTGAATGGCCTCACACTGACCCGGCAACCAGTCAGTGAGGTCCCGCAATTTTTTAGTATGGTTTGGAAATGCCAGAGAAGTAACATAAACTTGAGGTAGAGAAAAATGAGTTTTCCAAAGTTGGCTGCTCATTTCATTCAATCTCTGCTCACTCTTGAAAAATAGTGATAAGATAAAGGTCTAGTAAATCAAGAGATTGAGCAAAGCCTTTTTTTGTGTGTGTGTCTTCCTGTTGGTATCTGCAGCTTTATTTGTCATCCTGGGCAAAGTAGCTTTCAACTACTGCGCTATAGAACAAACATATGCTTTGGTAACAACCACCTTGGCAGTAAGTGTCAATCAAACTTTTGCCATAGGCGAAGTCAGCCCAGGTGAAGGGCTAGCCATGCACCATCACAGGACTCTGAGGGCTGACCTTGAAGGAGTCAGGCTTTCCATAACCCTGTGTAAGTGAGTTATGCTTTCACGTGCATTGTCTAAGCAGCAGAACCCATTTGAAAGTAGATCCCTCCTGTCTGTGCATACAGATGCATATCCATTGTATGCCAGGCAGGCATAAGAGGAGCTATCAGAGAAGAAAGTGTGTGAAACACGAAGAATCTTCCTTTGACAATACATAGGAAAGGGTATCACATGGGAGAGAATGCTGGTTGTTTCCTACCCAATAATTCATTTAAAAATAATTTTCTGGCCTGTAAGCTCCCTCTTTTGAGACAGTTAACATTTCCACGGCTAAATTCAACTAAAATTCTCTCTTATGCCTGAAAAATCTGGTCTGCCAAACAGTGAGTATAAAAAGATACACAAGACATTGGGCAATATTGGTGCAGGCTGGCTGGGTCTGAGGACCCAGAGAGGGTCCCAGAGGACCAGCCAAGAGGGTTCTTGGCTTCATGTAGGATAGACCTCAAACACAAGCTGAGAGGAAGTGAGATCAGAGTTTACTAAAGACATAGAACGCAGATACAGAGTGAGAGACTCAGAAAGGAAAAGAGAGTGAGTCTTGTCTTTGCTTGGGGTCTGGGGTTTTTACTGGGGATTGTGGTCTTCCACAATCCTCTCTGTAAGTGACTTCTGCCCTGGAGTCAGGGGTCTTGATGAGTCAAGTGTCTTGGAAAATATTCATGATGACCTTTACCCACTTGCCCCTTATCGATGTTATAATGTTATTGATTGTGCTGGAAGACTCCAAAGAAATCATTAACTTCTTGACCTTTACAAGGAGGACAGATATTCTCTCTTCTATAAGATGTGTGTCAGGTCCTAGC
This sequence comes from Leopardus geoffroyi, assembly GCF_018350155.1. Classification (NCBI taxonomy): domain Eukaryota; kingdom Metazoa; phylum Chordata; class Mammalia; order Carnivora; family Felidae; genus Leopardus; species Leopardus geoffroyi. The sequence continues at coordinate 138,608,856 of NC_059326.1, forward strand.
AAGAATAGAAGCAGGAAAAGGAGTGAACGCCATTTTGAAAAGGAGTGAAAGCCATTTTTCATAGGGCCCCTTTAGTTTTTGTGTCTCAGTATTCTGAAGTAAACAGTAGCTAACCATCCTAACTGTAATGGAACACTGCCAGGTATGTGCTAGGTACTGTTCTCCATCCTTTATATTAATTCACAACCTTACAACCAGATGATGAGAGTTAAGGGTGACTTGCTTATGGTAATAGGAGAGCAAAGATATGAGCCCTCCATTCCATCTTTAGAGCTCACACTCTTAACTACTAGACCCAAGTTCAAATTTGATGATAGTAAGGAGATTGCACTTGAAGGCTAGCCTAACATATTTTCTAAGTACAACTGCTATGACATAGGAATTATGCTTTGCTGGTCCTTTTACAGTAGAGTTTGTTGCCTTATAACTAATACATTAATGACGTGGCAGTTGCTTGCTATAAATTTAAGAAAATAACAAAAAACCACTACATACAAATGGAGTTTAGAAAAGCTTAAGCCAGGCCATAGAAATGTTTCCAGTAGCGATGGCACCAGAAAGCACCTCCTCTCGTCCCGGGAGCGCCATTAGATGATGCTGTACTGGAGCCACAGGGTTTGGGGCCAGCCAGATCGTTCTAATTGCTTTGTTAAGAATAGATTGTAAAGAATGTGGAAGAGGAAAGACCAGTTAAGAAGTGATTATATTAATCCAGTAAGGAGATCGTGCTGGCTTGGATCAAGGTGGCAGCACTGGAGTTGGTGAGAACTGGCTGAATTCTAGATATATTTTTACTTTAAAGCTAATATGGTTATTTGAAGGATTGAGTAGAGTGTAAAAGCAGAGAGAAATCCTGAATGACTCCCAGGTTTTTGACTTGAGCAATTAGAAGATTGAAGTTGCTGCTGACTGAGGAGAGAGCCACAGAAGGGGCAGGGTCTGGGAGAGACTCTCGGGAGCTCAGGTTGGACATATTAAGGTAGTGTTGCTTATCAGCCATCCAAACCAGGAGGTAAATCAGACAGGTGGATACGTGACTCTGGAGGTCAGGGGCGAGGTCAAGCCTGGAAATACAAATTTGGGAGTTTTCAGCATGTAGAAATATTGAAACTGGAAGAACATAATATCATCACTGAAATGAATAATGATAGAAGAGCTTAGGCACTGCCACTATGGATCAACAGCAACCTGAGAATCTGTTATGCAAATTCTTGGGCCAGCCCATACCTACTGAACCAGAAACTCCTGGGGTGGGGCCCTTCATAACAAGGGTGATTGCCCTCCAGGTGATTGTTTTGCCTGCTAAGTGTTGAAAAACAGTGGTTTAGAAATTATGGAGATAGGAGAAATCTGACCAGAACCAACCAGAAAGAAGGAGGAAAACCAGAGCCTGCTGCATGTTGGAAACCAAGCCAGTAATGTGTGCAAAAGAGAGCGACCCGTGGCGTCACATGCTCCTGAACGCTGTCCAGTGTGGTGAACAATGTAAGGCCATTTGTATTGTCTGCAGGTAAGTGATTTTGATGGAACTGTGGGTAGAAATAAGCCCGACTGGATGATTCCATGGTATTAAAGGGAGGGTTAGGGTGGAGCGAGTGCAGACCGTGAGAGTAGGTTTTGCCTCAAAGATCAGGAAAGAAATGGGCACTATCTAGAGGGTAGATAGTGCTTTTTTGCTTTTTTAATAAGGAAGCTAGAATGCTTTATTTTTGTGGGGTTGGAACCAATCCAATACAGAGGTGGAAGACAGAGTTCCCCCTAGTCAGGAAACAGGGGGAGATTTGGAGAAGCAATGTCTCTGGGTAGGTGGGGAAAATGGAAAGAAGTGCCCAGGGAAGGGGTAAGCCCAGCCAGAGAATACTTTCTTCTCCACAGTGCCCCGTGGGAGGGAGGGTTCCATGGGCCAGACAGAGGTAGGTGGGTGGATGTGGTGTTGAGAGTCTCAGAAGTTCTATTCTGCTTGCCTCCCTGTGCTGGGTCACTTAGGAAGCAAGATCATCAACTGAGAGTGAGGATGGTGCCATTGGGTGTTGTCTGGGAGAGCAGGAGAGGGATAGGATGAGGGTGAAATAGAATGAAGGGCCCACTGAGGTTGTTCAGTGTTGATAGACTTAGCCAGGATGAAAGTGCTTCGTTTTTTGTTTGTTTTTCAAAGAAAGTTTTCAGAAAAAAATGGGAACTGGTGCACTCTACACCACACACACACACACACAGAGTTATACACAGAAGAGAGAAGAAACGTCAGAAGGCCATTGTGGGAACATTCTGACCGTTGGAAGCAAATATGGGCTCTGACTGAACTGTCATGGCATGGGAAGAAAGGAAGCTCACTGGCCCAACGCATGATGTGAAAAATGGAGCATTTGATAGGGCACTTGGGTGGCTTGGTTGGTTAAGCGTCCAATCTTGGTTTCAGCTCAGGTCGTGATCTCACAGTTCTTGAGTTCAAGCCTTGCATCCAGCTCTGTGCTGACAGTGCGGAGCCTGCTTGGGATTTCTCTCTACCTCTCCCTCTCTCTGCCACTCCCTGGTTTGCTCTCTCTCTCTCTCTCTCTCTCTCTCTCTTTCTCTCAATAAATAAATAAATAAATAAATAAATAAAATAAAATCTTTTAAAAAGAAATAAAATGGAGACTTGAGCATGTTCCCTAGATAGATAGCTGGTAGGAGGAGGGGGAATCTGGGGTCTACGTGGTGCCTGACAGACACACCCTTTACAGGGGAAGGATTTGATAGATTCAGGCAAAGAGGAGATCTTAGATATGTGTGTTATAGGATATAAGGGGGCATGGCATTTAATAAGTACTCAGTAGATGCTAATTATTGTTGAGTTTATAGGTTTAAGAAAAGACCAAAAAAAAAAAAAACAACAACAAAAACAAAAACAAAAAACGGTGTCTGGTGGCTCTGTTAAGCATCCGACTCTTAATTTCAGCTCAGGTCATGATCTTGTGGTTCGTGTCTTTGAGCTCCGAATCGGGCTCTGCGCTGACAGTGCGAAATTTAATTGGGATTCTTTCTCTCCCTCTCTCTGCCCCTCTCCCGCTCTCTGTCAAAATAAATAAACTTAAAAGAATGGACAAAAAGGGAAGGACAGGAGAAAATATAAATACACTTTTAAATAAAAGAAATATAGGGGGGAGTTGAGGAAGAACAGAATTAAGAGGAAAAGTAAAATAGAAGAGAAGGGAAAGGAAGTAATGAGTAGGAGGAGGGAGAAATAATTAAGTTAAAGTGAGAAGCGCACAAGTAAGAAAACAGAGGGGAAAAGAGGGAAAATGCCAGCAGAGCACACAGCTTTGTAGTCCTGTCCTGAAACTATAATGCAACCATAATTTTGATACATACATGAGGAGTCTTCGAACATTCACGTCTGGTCAGCCTGTGATTTAACACGGTGCATATTTAGACCTTTGAGTCAGTGTGAATGTTGCGATCAAAACCTTGAATCTCAGTAGGAAATCCTAGGCTTTAATTGGGGGAATAGCTTTGGAACCCTAAGATTACCACGTCAGGCTTCAGTGAGTCCCTTGATAGCATATTTACAATGTTTTCTACTTTCAAAGGCCTTTCATGCTGCTTTTCCGGCAATGATGGAAGCATCACTGTGTAGGATGGGGTCGTTCCCTCTTCCCGGTAGCCGGGTTCCAGGAGTCCCTTTCAGGTGGGGAGAAGGTATACAACAGTTCGCCTCCTCTAAAGTTCTGCGGCTAATCAGCCACGCCACCAGATGTTGAATCATCCAGAGTGAGAGGCACAGTCCTGGCTCCTTCTCTGGATTCCTCTAAGAACCAAGGGGGCAGGCTAAGACTCTGAATGGACCTCAGGCTGATGGGTTTTCCTACCTCAGCACGTTCGCTTCAACTACGTGAGGAGTATTGTAGCATCACCTATGTGCCATTTAGTCGTTTTCTAAAGCTAGTAATACACAGAAATGTAGATGGGTGGGAAAGATGAGATCGTTCAACTTTTTGCACCTATGTGAGCTTCATTTCCATTTTGAGCTCATTCCAGTGAGTGGTAAAACCCAAATCTCAGTCAACTCAGGTTTCCTGTCCACCTTCCCAGGACTGTGTCTAAGTCCCAGGTGGCTACGCTTCTAAGGCACTGGAGGAGGGAGAAGGGAGATGGAGGCATCTTCCCAGGTTGACATTCTCTGAGATGTGTGTTGTCCCATCCAAACTCGTGACACCCATCCAAAAGTTCATTTCTTAGCCATTTCCTGCCCCTGGACATATTTGGCTGTTCTTTGGAGGCCTAACAAGATGCTAGGGGCTGCTCAAGGCCCTTCATTACTTGCTTTGTGTTCCCTAGGCTTTAGCAGGCCCCAGGACCTGGAAACTATAACTTCCATGCCCACGGAGATTGTCAAACTCAGCTGGGATTTGACCAGTGGTGGGGAAGGGACTCGACTGGATTGATATCTTCCTTGTTTCAGTCTGAGCAACTTTCCCTAGTCCGGGGGTAAGGGATAGTACTGGAGGGAATGGAAAATAGCTCTAATTACATATTTATCCAAAGCTTCTGTTTAATCTTATTCAAAGTACATTTTCTGGTCCCAGGGAAATTCACTCATATATTTCCACGTGATAGAGTCTACCTGGGAGGCCCTATCTCACTTGGCACCGTACCACTCCAAAGAGGTCCTGCTTGAAAACCTCATTTTTCTTAAAACAGACGCTGGGTTTCAGAACACGTGCCTTAGACATGTTCGCAGTGTATGCACAGTGCTGTGCCCGGGGTGGAAATAGAGCCAAAAAGTGCTAGGAGAGTGTGCAAAAGCCCTCATTCCATGCCCAGCAATTTGAACATGTTTGTTTTCTTCTAGAAGCTTGGCTGGCCTCCACAAGTTTATCAAAGTGGAGTATGTAAGGGTCTCAGAACTGTGGCCAGATCCCCCATAATTTTCCAGGGGAAAATACTCCTGAGTATCTTCGCGAGACTCTTGCATCTCTAGGGTAGCTTTCTTTGAAACAGCAGTGGCAAACCTGCATCAGCATAAGAATCAGCTAGGGAGTTTATCAGTCATGTAGGTTCCCAAGCCTCATGGCAAGATCTGGGTTGTGGCCAGAGAATCAGCATTTTTAGTAAGTGACCCCCCCTCCACCGGTGACTCCAACAAAGGTGTTCCCAGACCACATATTGAGAAGCACAGTGGTGGGGCCTCTTTGGTGGCCCTTTATGAGGCCAATGGAAAGGAGCCCTGGGTTTCTATGCAGCCACCAGGCTGTTGCCCCTCCTACAGTTAATTTCTAAGCTCCAGAATCCACCTACTCTCATTACTAAGTAGCCAGCTGAATACAGTTGCCTCCTATACCTGCCTACCCCTTTCCTGTTCACAGGAAACAGCTTGTGAGCAATTATGAACAGCATGTGTCCACAAGACCTCTGGAGACAGGTGTCTGGAAGCCGATGTAAACAACCAACAGGAAAGAAAACTTGCGGGCTTAATTTTGCAACCTTGAGAGGCACTTACTTACTGGTCCGTCTCACTAAGTTTGGGATGGCTTTTAGAGGGCTTTGCTGGTTGTTTCTCATGTGTTAAATCTCCGAAACAAACTATAACTTCTTGGAAAGAGGTCACAATATTATTTTTTCCTCCTACTTACTCCACAGCATCTACTATATAATTGGTGCTCAATATAGAATGAAAGTTTCCAACTTAAAATCAGGTTGCTTCCAAAAACTCATTCTTAAGGCCATCATTTGGATCTTGTTTCTCATTAGGACAGTGTTGTAAAAGGTAATTATGTTCCCAGGGCAGCTCCTCAATATCGATTTAACCAGCAATATAGCTGAGCTCTAGTTCTGATAGTACCACAGAACCTAAAATCACCTATAATACTGCTTTTTATGGGCAAATCTGTTCCAGATTCCAACTGGAGATGCCAGGAACTCATTTTTCTGGCCACAGTTCTAGAATAAGACTTGATCCATTTGCAGTTAAGAGTCCCCGATGCATGCATGCACAAACACACAGTGGACTGGCTTGTCTGCTGGGGTTCCAAAGATGAGGTGGCATGAATTCCTTTTGGGAAACTGGCTGAGGAGGAAGGGTAGGGGTGCTCCTGTCAGAAATGCTTCCAGTTGGCCTGACCGAGTCAGGAGGAGGGACCTGGAAGAGGGGGAATTTCAGGGCTGTGGAGTTATGGAATGGTCCTGGTGGGAGGTTGCAAGAGTCCAGAGGGCATGGACTCCCTTGGCTGTGGTAGTAGGGCCAGTTGTGGCTGTTTGGGCAGCCGCCGTGACAATTGGGCATAGGCTGTGGCAGCCACATCGGCCAGGGTTCCACCTCAAGCCCGTAGATATGTTTGGGGATGTGATGGTGTTTTAGTCACTTATTGCTACCTACCAACCCAAAACATAGTGACTTAAACCAACAACCATTTTATTTCTCATAATTATTCAAATATAGGCTTACAGGTGATCACCATGCAGCTGCATTCAGCTGGCAGGGAGCTAAGGTCTGGACTGTGCTGGCGGCTGGGACTCCTGGACTCACTGTCCCTGTTCATGTAGTCCCAGGGCTTTTCATTCTCCGTGTGGCCTCTTTTTTGTATCTCCCCACGTGGTTTCTCCAGCAGTGTAGCCAGAATTCTCACATGGCAGCTCAGGATATTCAAGGAGCAAAAATAGAAACGTCCAGGCCTTCTTAAAACTAGTCAGGCCACTGGCACAGTTTCACTTCTGGTTAAAGTGGTCACAGGGCAGCCCAGACTCAAGGGCGGGGGAGATGACCCAAAGGCATCAATTCCAGGAGGTTGGTCTGGTGTGGGTTACTGAAGTAATCAGCTTCCACATTTGGTGCCATTCCATACATGGGAGAGCCTCCAAAACCAAGTGTATTTAGCTAGAGATTCTCTATTATAACCACCACAACCATATTGCTGACATTCCTAGGAGAAGCCTCCAAGTAATTATCATTTCTTTTCATATAAAAGATACATGTCTAGCTATAAAATCCATCCTGTCACTATTTTTTTTTTTTTTTATATATTCCAGCCCATTCTTTCTTTTTATAGACCGAGGTGCCTACTTTATATAGACTTAATGTGTTCTCGGTCTTCGTGTTGGAACACCTTGATAAATTCCAGTGGGTTTTGAAGTACATCCACAAAATGGCACAAAGCCCCCAAGTTTGCAAATGGTTTATTTTTAAACTATCAACTACAGCAGACTCAAGGTTGGCCTTCTTCCTCTCAGGTTCATCTACTTACCTGAGGGAAAGAGAAAGAGAAGGAGTTAGTGTTAGTACTTTGGTATTAGATATATATACAAGCATACCTTGGAGATACTGTGGGTTTGGTTCCAGACCACTGCAATAAAGCAAATATGGCAGTAAAGCAAGTCAAATGATTTTCTTGGTTTCTCAGTGCATATAAAAGTTATGCTTACACTCCACTGTTGTCTCTTAAGTGTGTGGAATTATGTCTAAGAAAACCAATGTATACTTTAAAAAATACTTGATTGCTAAAAAATGCTAACCATCATGTGAGCATTCAGCAACTTGCAATCTTTTTGCTGATGGCGGGGCGTCTTGCCTCCATGTTGGTGGCTGCTGACTGATTAGGGTGGTGGTTGCTGAAGGCTGGGGTGGCTGTGGCAATTTGTTAAATCAGACAAAATAAGTTTGCTACATCAGTGGATTCTTCCTTTCATGAATGTTTTCTCTATAGTATGTGATGTTGTTTGATACCATTTTACACACGGTAGAAATTCTTTCAAATTGGAATCACTCCTCTCAAATCCTGTCCCTGCTTTATCAACTGAGTTTATGTCATATTCTAAGTCCTTTGTTGTCATTTCAACAATCTTCACAGCATCGTCATCTGGAATAGATTCCATCTCCTGAAAGCATTTTCTTTGCTCATTTGTAGGAAACAGCTCCTCATCTATTGAAGTTGTATCATGAAATTGAAGCAATTCAATCACATCTTCAGGCTTCACTTCTCATTCTAGTTATCTCGCTCTTGGCACCACATCTGCAGTTACTTCCTCCCCTGAAGTCTTGAACCTCTCAAAGTTGTCCATGAGGGCTGGAGTCAGCTTCTTCCAAACTTCTGTTAATGCTGATATTTTGACCTCTTCCCAAGAATCACAAATGTCCTTCATGGCGTCTAGAATGGTGAATCCCTTCCAGAAGATTTTCAATGGCATTTGATCAGATCCATAGAGGAATCTCTATGTATGGCAGTTGTAGCCTTAGAAAATAATGAGACTTGAAATTTGAAATTACTCCTTGATCCTTGGGCTACAGGAGCATTGTGAACAAGCAGGGGTGTTTTGAAAGGAATCTTTGTGTCTAAGTAGCAGGTCTCAACAGTGGGCTTAAAATATTCAGTAAACCATGCTTTAAACAGATGTGCTGTCATCCAGGCATTGTTGTTCGATGTATAGAGTGCAGGCAGAGGAAATTCAGCATAATTCTTAAAGAGCCCTAGGATTTTCAGAATGGTTAAATGAGCATTGGCTTCAACTTAAAGTCACCAGCTGCATTAGCCCCTAATAGGAGAGTCAGCCTGTCCCATGAAGCTTTAAAGCCAGACATGGACTTCTTCTCTGTCGCTATGAGAGTCCTAGATGACATCTTCCAACGGAAAGCTGTTGAAATTGAAAATCTAAAAATCTGTTGTTTAGTGTAGCCGCCCGCATGAATTATCTCAGTCGGATCTTCTGAACACCTGGCTGCCATCTCTGCTCCAGCACTTGCTGCTTCACCTTGCACTTGTATGTTACGGAGACAGATCTTGTCCTTCAATGCCATGAATCAACCTCTTTTAGCTTCAGACTCTTTGTGGCTTCCTCACCTCCGTCAGCCATCATAAAATTGAGGAGAGTGAGGGCTTTGCTCTGGGTTTAGGCTTTGGATGAAGGGAATATTGTGGCTGGTTTGATCTTGTCTCTGGACCAGTAAAACTTCCTCCGTATCAGCAATAAGGCTGTTGGTTATTTGGGTGTGGACTGGAGGAGCACTTTTCCTTTAAGAACTTTGCCTTTGCATTCACAGTCAGGTTAACTGTTTCATGCAAGAGGCCTGGCTTTCAGCCTATTTCAGCTTTTGACATGCCCTCCTCAATGAGCTTAATCATTTCTAGCTTTTGATTTAACGTGAGAGAAATGTGACCCTTCCTTTCACTTGAGCACTTAGAGGGCACTAGGGTTATTCCCTGGCTTAATTTCAATATTGTTGTGTCTCAGAGAATTAGGAGGCCTTGGGGAGAGGGAGAGAGATGGGGAAATGGCCAGTTGGTTGAGCCGTCAGAACACATACAACATTTCTTGATTGATTTTTTTATGGGCGTGGCTCATGGTACCTCAAAACAGTTAGGGTAGTACCATCACAGATCACCATAGCAAGTATCATAGTAATGAAAAAGTTTTAAATATTGTCAGCATTACCAAAATGTGTGATAAAGAGACACGAGTGAGCAAATACTATCATAAAAAATGGTACTGAGAGCCTTGCTCAAAGCACAAACCTTTGATTTATAAAAAAATATCATATATACAAGGCACAGTAAAGAAAAGTGCATTCAAACCAGGTATGCCCAAATAACCCTAGCTGAAACAGACCTAGCTGCTTTCTTCTGATCTCTCCTTCTGTCTTTCTTGGGGTAGCAAGATGCCCAGGCTTTCTTCCAGCTAAGTATGTCCTCATGACAAAGTTCTGGCTAGTGACAGAGAAAGTTAATTGTGTCTGGGACTTGCAAAAAGGTTACTTAAAGGGAACTGGCTTAACTGGGAGGGAACCCTTGGGTCTTACTTTGAATTCTTTCTTCCTGTTGTCTACACTGTGAATGCACTGGTTGGATCTCCACCTCATCCTGAGATGACTTTAGAACAGAAAACACACTCCAGGATAGTAGAGTATAAAGATAGGTGGACTCTGGGTTAGTGATGGCCGTGGAGCTTTATTCCAGCCCTGAACTCTAGAACTAGGTGTAGAGATCTGGATCATGGTGGAGATAAAGACATTCTCCCTATTAAGCCTTTGTTACTTTGGGTTTCCTGTTACAGGGAGCTTATCTCGTGCACCTGTTCATAGCTCATTGCGAATGCCATCTATTATGTACGTTGCCTCAGAAAAATGATTAAGAATCGCTTGTCAAGGCCAAGAAACCTGCACACAGATGTTTATAGTAGCATTATCCATAATTGCTAAAACTTAAAAGCAACCGAGATATCCTTCAGTAAGTAAGTGGACAAATAAGCTGTTGTACATCCAGATGATGGAATATTATTTAGTGCTAAAAGAAAATGAACTATCCATAAAAAGAACTGTATATTACTAAGTGAAAGAAGGCATTCCGAAAAGGCTACATAGTGTATAATTCCAACTTTATATCATTGTGGAAAAGGCAAAACTCTGAAGACAGTAAAAAGATCAATAGTTGTCCAGGATCATTATAGCCCAAACAGAGCCAACACTTGCTCAACCCATTAAGGGTTGATTAGACACGATAACTGGTGAACACAGAGAGAGGTTGGGGCCTGAGAATTTGAATTTCTACCAAGCCCCAAGGTGATGCTGAAGCTGTGGATCCAGGAGCCACGCTTTGAGAACCGCTGGCCTAGAGTGTGGGGAGTAGGTGTCTATCAGTGGTCAAAGGAAGCAGTCTGGGAGGGGCAGAGCCAAGACTGAAACATATCAAGGGAGTGAGGGGACACACTGACCAGAGAGTTCAGGTTTATAGGTAGTGAGCTGGGGCAGGATGTCTGAAAAGGAGGCAAAGAAGCACTGTGCTGCCACCTCCTCCAGGGCAGCTCAGTCCAGTGATGAGGAAATCCAAAGGCAGGAGATCCTCAGCAGGCCAGATGGGAGTTTAGCATGGAGACAGGAGATGTCAGGGCTCATCTTTCAGATGGGGATCAGGGAAGGGATCCAGGTTGAGAAGACAAGTGGTAAGGGCAGTGCAGGACGCTAGTCCTCGGGGACTTGGAGAAACCAAGAATATCCCAGAAAAGAATTCTCTGTAATAACAGGATCACTCTTGTCGCTGTAATAGATACACCCCCTCCTTACAGTGACTCCACTCATGAGAATTTCTCTCTTGCCCCAATTTTAAAACAAGTATTCCTCATTGGCCGACAGAGCTCCTGCAGGTAGTAACTCAGTGACCCAGATACCTTCCAACGTGTGTCCCTGCAATCATCAAATGTGATTTTTAAGGTTACTGATAAGAGGGAAAAGCATAGGGGCGCCTGGGTGGCACAGTCGGTTAAGCGTCTGACTTCAGCCAGGTCACGATCTTGCGGTCCGTGAGTTCGAGCCCCGCGTCGGGCTCTGAGCTGATGGCTCAGAGCCTGGAGCCTGTTTCCGATTCTGTGTCTCCCTCTCTCTCTGCCCCTCCCCCTTTCATGCTCTGTCTCTCTCTGTCCCAAAAATAAATAAACGTTGAAAAAAAAAATTTAAAAAAAAAAAAAAAAGAGGGAAAAGCATAGAGAATCACACATGAGCAGATTATAATAAGTGAGGCCTGGAAGGGGCACTTACCACTTCTGCCTAAAATTCACTGTCAGGAGTAGATCACACAGCCACGTTAACTCCACAAATCTACATATGTGTCCAAGAGGAAGAAGAAAGAGTCTAATGGCCAGCTAGACAGTCTCTGCCACACTCCTATAAAGGGGAGCAAAGAAGAATTACATCATTATAATTTGGTCTACAGGGGTAATGTTCATCCACTAACCGGTAGGATGCAACTGTATGTTCTAGCTGGGGCCATTAGTGCATTTATTCTGTCTTGTCCCTATACTGATCCTGCCGGTGGGGAGCATAGAAGGATGCAGAACCTCCAAGCCAGGCAGGGCCTAGAGACCAGCTGTGGATTGCCAGCTTTTACGGAATATACTTGAGAAAGGTTGCATTCTCTGAATTAAAACCTCTCTGACCTAAAAATATCATATCAAGGAATGCAATTGTGTCACTTACCTACAAAAGGAAATGAATGTTTTCTCGATCTTATTATCTTTTGAATGAACTCACCTAGAACTTCCTGGATAGCTTGGTTCAAATTTCTGATGGGAGCACACATTTCTTGTTTGGGAAGTATTTTTAGAATTTAGTTGTGTTGTTTGAAATGTCTCTATTGAACACATTTGGGGAAGATCATGCACATGGGAAGTTTTGTTTGTTTGTTTGTTTTTAATTTTTTTTTTCAACGTTTATTTATTTTTTTGGGGACAGAGAGAGACAGAGCATGAACGGGGGAGGAGCAGAGAGAGAGGGAGACACAGAATCGGAAACAGGCTCCAGGCTCTGAGCCATCAGCCCAGAGCCCGACGCAGGGCTCGAACTCACGGACCGCGAGATCGTGACCTGGCTGAAGTCAGACGCTCAACCGACTGCGCCACCCAGGCGCCCCACATGGGAAGTTTTTAATGGACTAGAACATTGAGGACTTTTTCCTCTAGGAAAATAAAGACAGAAGAAGTAGAATCCCACAGAACTGTCTGGAAGCGTCTTGATCAGTGTCCCCTTCTCATCACTGCTCAGGAGAAAGCCTTCTCCCTACCTCCTTAATTGGCCTGGAAAAACCAGGGAAGTTCTGAGAGTCAAAATCCCCAAAAGTCTTGCAAACCACAGAATATTAAAAGGTTTTTTAAATGTTAGGCCTTTTTTTTTTTTTTTTTTTTTAAACTAACGATGCCTTTGAAGTAATTGAGGGTTGATGGATGCCAGGAAGGTGTGATCCATGGGCCGGGTCACTAGGGTCATGGCTGAATCTGCAGTGATGCTACAGCAGTCTTACTGATAACTTATGAGTTTCCACATTTTGGCTTTTTAGAAATTCATTTTGAGTTTTGGGGATTTATTATTGGCTAAAGTTTATGACGGTGGGGTAGTGACCCCTAGTTTCAAGCATAATTTATAACCGTATACAATTACATGAAAACACCATTATAAAATCATAGTGTTCTGAAGTTATGCTATGTAAACCGCAGACCAATCCTTAATAGCAAATAAGTCAGACCTCAGTCGTTCTGGATAAGCAATCGTGTGTAATATTTGGAAGTGAATAGCATAACTGAGAATGCAACCCTTCAGATTTCTCGAAGGAGGGGAAGGAGACAGTTCATGTGCACCCAAGCGATCCACACAAAGGAGCCTGTGCATGCTGGAGATGAGGGACGATTTATTGTTTGACCAGGATGGTGGCTGTCAACCCCTGCTGCACTTGAAAATAACTGGGAGGAGGGAAGGGGCTTTTAAAAACTCCCAATGCCCCTGGCCTCCCTGAACCAATAAAATCTGAATCTGTGGGATGGTAATTTCTTGAGGCTCTGAGAACCACTAGCCTGGTTGTCTCCCTTGGCTCACTTAATCTCTAGATGAGAGTGGAAGGGGGGACGAGTCTCGCTGGGAAGAGAAGGTGGAATAGAGAAGTGCCACTGGCTTCTTCTGGTCCTACAGTCAGGACAGCCTGTACCTGATCAGAGCTGTGCACAGATGCCACTAAGTGATTTGGTCCTCTCATCTTCTTTTAATCAGGAGGATCTCACCCTTCTGCCCTGCTGGGAATTCAGGATCCATTTTCATGATGTTTTCCCCCGTCTGCCGTAGTCAGAGGTCACAGCCTACCTCCTGGCAGCATGGTTATCAAGCAGGGATCACTGGTTCCAGCCCCAGAATTTCTGTTGACTCTATGCTAATTGGCGTTCATCCATTTATTTACTCCACAAACATTCACTTCCCTATGCTAGGCCCTGGCAACTTACTTGGTGTTGAGCCTGAGCTGGGAAGAGAAGTAACTAGCTTTGAGGTTCCACCGTGGAACACTGACGTCATGGTGCCACCTCTTTTCTGAACCTTGGTGATTGTTGCCATTGTCAGAGGCGATGGGTTGATGGGATGTGACAAGCTCCCCCAACACATTCATGCCCAAGACGTGGAGTCTGCCCAGTGCTGCTAGCGATCAATTCCCTGAATCGGGCTCATACAAGTCAGTACTACCTAGGCTTAGAATCTTTGTGAGCTAAAAATAATAGCTCCAAAGCTCCTCTTTTTTTTTAAATTAAATTGTTTTATTTTTAATTTTTTTTAAATTTACATCCAAATTAGCATATAGTGCAACAATGATTTCAGGAGTAGATTCCTTAGTGCCCCTGACCCATTTAGCCCATCCCCCCTCCCACAACCCATCCCACAACCCTCAGTTTGTTCCCCATATTTCTGAGTCTCTTCTGTTTTGTCCCCCTCCCTGTTTTTCTATTATTTTTGTGTCTCTTCCCTTAGGTTCATCTGTTTTGTCTCTTCAAGCCCTCGTATGAGTGAAGTCATATGATGTTTGTCTTTCTCTGACTGACCAATTTCACTTAGCATCATACCCTCTAGTTCTATCCATGTAGTTGCAATGGCCATAGCTCTTCTTAATGCTGACCCTCTCTTCTGGTCCATGATTTCAAAGGAAAGACGTTATTTTATATAATTTCTTGCCTTTGGACCATGCAGACTGGCCTTTTCTCTAACACTTCTGGTGCTGAAGAGGTCTCCATCTGAAAGACATATAAGCAAATGAGGGTACATTTTGTAGTCTGTCACAGGAAGAAAAGCTTAAAATGCTATCGTTGAGTGTGCTATAGGTAAGTTATTTTATGATTGCAACAGCCACCTGCCTTTAAAGTTTACAAGCCAAATTTGTCCCACTCTTATTTTAGGTGAGAAGTTGCAAGCTTCAATGGGATAATTAGTCAAGTAATTATTTGACCAAGGTAAATTGGCCCCGAACTATGTAAGTAGATGGAATTTTTAGCTTAAAACCAGGGCAAGTCAGACTAGTCCTACCTTTGAGATGAAGAAATGTTTATCTCATGATAAAACTTCAACATTGACACCTGCACATCAGAGTGCATGGGTCGTTTTGCTTTCCAACACATGGACCAGTCTCCAGGTTCTGCCTGAGGATCTGTGCAAACAATGAATTCTCCAGAGCGAGTGTCTCTGAGTCATGCTAACCATCCATTCCTCCAGGCCCTCTGAGCTCTAGCTGTATGTCAAGATAAATCACCAGAAAGTTATGGGTCTGGACCACATCAGCTGAACTCCCCAAAGAAATATCTTCACTGAGTTATGATTTAATAAACAGCCTGCCCTCAGTGTTTATTGCAGGTCAGTGTAAGAAGTGGCTATAAGAAAATCACTTCTGCATCTTCAGTAAGCCACTTTTAGTCTACATTGTCATTTATATAAAAGTCCATTCATCAAAAAGCTCCAAGAATTTACTTCCAGGAGAAAACAAGTCCCTAATAAGAACGCCTAAGATTCTTTGATCAGATACTAAAAACTATAAAACACAGCACCTCTCTCCTTTTTGTCTGATTGCTTTGAGGCTTAGAGCTTAACTTAGTGCTCATGTCTGGCAACTCTCTTTAGCTGAGGTCTCTGATGTATTTCTCCCCTCTCCCTTCTAATTTCGAGACTTTGACCTATTTTTGATCCTTATTTTAATGTGTCTTCTTTTGTAAATGATGATTTTGGAAGTGGGCTGAGGCTTCTTTGCTCCTTTACTTGATCTTTCTGAGTCTTAGGCTCAGATAGCTCTCCTCTCCCCCAAAGGAAGGTCTCAGGGGAGCAAGAGGGAAATGGTGTATTTTTAAAAGAGGGTTTGTAACCTCCCACAGGAATCCACGCCCACATAGGCTGTGGTGGGGAGTACTCAGCATCTTGGGAAAATTGCTGTCTGAATAGAGAGGGCGAGAAACTGAATGGACCAATGTGGTAAGAAATGGGAAGCCTGAAGATGAATTTGTAGTCAGATGTCTGTTAAAACCATCTGCTCTGACTTAGAATATATAGACTACACATACTCTTATTTTATGAAAATGACGTTTGCTGAAATGTCCACATATTTCAAAGTCTTCAAAGCAGTACTTATTACTGGTGCATTATTTTTCATTTCCTTCTCATCAACCAATCAAAAACAAGAGGCTGGGGCAACCAATCAAAAACAGGGCTATCAGAGTGTGCTGCCAGGTCGGTAGGTTTTGAAAAGGTCCCAAATGGTCTTCTGCACTGGGGTCCGTAGCATAGATGTCTAAGCTCCTCCGTATTTCTAGTAACACATGGCCCTTTCTGCAAGGCTGCCAATTGCTACAGGTGTGTTTTATTAGTGGTCGGAATGATAGGTCTTGTGTAGATTTTCTATCGCTGAAGTACCATGGATAGAGTGGAGGGGAATAAAAGAACAGCCTGAAAGATAATTGCAGAACCTTGGGCAACTTAACAAGGAAGAAGGAAAGCTACCCTGGGGTAAAGGCAGATGTTTACAAATGGGAAATTTAACATGAATGCTGAATTTGATGAGAAGTGGGTAGTACAGAAGAGCCCAGAATAGCAAGAGCTTTGGAAACTGAGAGCAGAAGTTGGGGTTTGGGGACTTGCAGGCGAAAGTTTGAAACAGGAGAAAGAAGCAATTACCAAAGGAAAAGAGATGCTGAATAGAGATACTCACTAAGAACAACGATGACAAAGATCAATACACATGACCCAGGCAGGTGAGACCAAGAAAAGGATCCTCAAAAGAATGCGCATGCAGGTGTGTAGATACTGGGGCCCTCCTTCAAAACTTAGAACTCATCTTGCCAAGTTGTAAAACTGCTTGAACTAGGTGGGTGCTGACTTGAGACCTAAATCCGGGTTTCTGGAAAGACACAATAGGACCTACAGGTTGAAAGACAACAGGATTATTAATGGAGGTCAAGAGTATTTTTGAACAACAATGGTTCTTACAAAATGGCATTTCGATTCATTAAGTGAATCAGAAACATGTGGATAAAATTTCTCTTGAAGCACATAGATGTCTTTAAAAAATTAAAAGTTGAAAGTGCTGACATAATGCCCTTGGAATCTATTGCATCTTTCGAAGGAATGAATGAGATAGAAAATAGAGCTTGAAATGTTCTGTTCAACCCAAACCACTCGTGGGATCTTACAAACTACTTGGTTATTTTTGTGTTAAGATTTTTATCCTTCTGTGTTCATGTTTTATTAACTTTTCTTCACTGAATGACTCTTACATCAGCCTGTAATGTTGCTAAACTCTTCATACGTGTCTTCGGAAAATGTTATTTCTTAATCTGAGATTAGATCAGAAGCATTGTCTTAATCTGTGCCCAATTTAATACCTAGAACAATCTATAGCTTTTCTTGTATCTCCTGGAAATGGTACCTACAACGAACTGTATTTGTCCCATCCATCCTTCTGTGATGTATTCCTTGTGTGAATGGCTTTTAGTCCTACTTCTGGTGGCAGAGGTTGAAATGGCCAGGACCCAAGGACCCCAAATCTCAGCCAGCTCCTTATTGCTGTCTCCTGACAGAGGGATGCTAAGACATGAACAGTGTTTGTTTGCCTAAGAGCTCTGTCCCCAAACGTGAAATCCCTGGTTCTGGTTATTTGGGTAGAGCTGTGGGCATATTAACACTAAGCCTGCCTTCTGCTTCTATACACCAAGGCTGACAGGAAAACAACCCCCTTTACCCTGAAGTACTAGACCAGAACCATCTAACAGAAATATAATGTGAGTCACAAATGTAAGGCTCATATGTAACTTTAAGTTTTCTAGGAGCAGGTGAAATTAATTTTAATATATTTTACTGAACCCAGTATATCTACAATATTACCATTTTAGCTTTTAATCAATAATAAGCATTTATATTTTACATTTTAAAATGTGTACGAAGTCTTTGAAGTCCTGTGTGTATTTTCCACTTAGAGCCCCACATTTTGATTGCTTTCTGGTCACTTGTAGCTAGTGGCCACCATGTTAGAACAGTTCTGGACTTGTACTTTAATACTGGCCTTGAAGTTGTATCATTGATGATGAGAGGGAGAATAAGAAGTTGAATGGAAGGATGTGAAGAAGCTACGGGAAAAGGGATCTCAGCCCTTAAAAGAATGTTTCCCAGTGTATTTGTGAACTTCCTATGTCAAAATCACCTGCTACATTTCATCGATAAAAATGGAGGATCCTGGGTTTGACACTGAATCTGCCTAATCAGAACATCTAATGTTGGGACCTAGGAATCTACATTTTTAAAGCTTTTCGGATCATCCTTTTGTACACTGACCTGCCCTAGTGCCCGCAAGAGAAGTCAGACACATGGGCCGCTTGTCCTCGCAGAGTAACTGTATTTTCTTTGTCTCTAACGTGTTTTCGCATTTTTTTAGCCATTGTTTTAAAAACAGACACATGTATGCCAAGTTTTGCATTCTCTTGAAAGCTCAGAAAATCTATAAACCGGAGCTTGCGTTTCCACTTGGGAACAACTGATTGGAAGTGAGCAAAGGGCAATTTCGAGACAGAGTACGGGCTGACCGGGTTGTGACTGTCCATCCCAACCTGGCTCATTTCATTCCTCTATGTTACATGCTAGCCCCATAGACGTTTTTAAAAAAAATTGATTTTTAAAATTCTATGGTAATTTGGGATTTACAGAAAAGTTGCAGTGACTGCTCAGCGATGTCCCATAAACTCTTCATTTAGCTTCCCTGGTGTAACGTCTTCCATCATGCAGTGCGTTTGTCAAAACTACGATGCTAACACCGGTGTATGACTATTGACTGGACTGCAGGCTTTATTCAGATTTCACCGTTTCTTCCATGAATATCCTTTTGCTGTCCCAGGATCCAATCTGGGATCTTACCTTGCATTTGACCCTATAGTCTTCTCAGTTTACAATTCAATGTGATTGAATTCAATGGTCTTCAATGGTCTTCAATGGTCTTGAATGGTCTTCAATGGTCTATCGCAGGCATCCTTTCTCTCGGATCTTACCGAAGTCCCGTCAGGCCCCCCACGGCCAGGTGACACCTTCCAAGGGTGGCAACCGCAGACGCACTTGAATTGCACCAGCTGTTCTGGCTGGACAATAAAAGCTGCATCTGTAAATTGAAAAAGCTCCACACATCCAGTGTGGAAAGAACACTTCAGTACAGGGATCTTTTAGGCACACCTGCGCTCACCAGTGGCAATGCCAGTAACACCATCTTCTAATAAGCATTGTGATTTACTCTGAAGGGTTATTATACGGCTTCGGTGTTTGGTGGGGCATGAGGTGCTGGGTTTGTGGCCACACACTTTGTATGCATGAACTTTTCCACAGAACTACCTGGCCCAGTGCCTTTCCCATGTATGGGAAGGCTTAAATACATCACATCTGAATCTCCTAAGTAGTGAAATTGAGACGTACAGAACTTTCACTTTCCTTTCTGGCTCTGCTCAACATGTAAATTTTCTTTCGGTCCAGTAGGAGTAAACCTCTTGAGAAAGTGTTTTTCTTTCTTGGCCAACCTTTCCTTGAGCAGAATTCCAATTGTGCAGTGCCTGAAACCACTAACTAGCATATATGGTGATTTGCCTTAACTGCAAGAACAAATCCAATTAACAAATCCATAAGGAACTGGGCTGGAACTGAGCCATTCTTCCAGGTGGAAACATCTTTCTGTTAGACATGGTTCTTGTACTATTCACCCACAGTCCTCCAGTTGTCCAGTTAATCCATGGCCTGACTGGGGGCGTCTGGAGTCTAATAAGTGCATCTTTACAAACTCCGAGGATCAAAGGCTAACACCTCAAATGACTTTGCTTTGTAATCTTTATCTTTTCCAGGGCTGTCTCCCTCTGATTCGGACACCAGAAATAATTCAATGAACAACTGAAAGCAAAACCTTTTCACACACAGTGAAGTTCTGGAAAGGAAGCCAGTTAAGATCACACCAAAGCTAAGGTCCAAACAAACTAAAATAACTCAAGGCTATCAATGGGTTGGTTAGGGCTACTGTGATTGTACCATAAAGTGTCTTCTACCTTAAGCACCTATCACTGCAAGTGCAGAGTCATGCAGGTTCCTTGATTACTATCTAGAAGTTTAGCTCCTATATTTTGTTGTATTTCAAAGGAAATAAGAATACATACACTATCCGTAGACGATACTCTTACTTTTAAAATCATCACTTTCCTTCCAATTAACTGGTTGGTACTTGGTCTTCCTCTGAAGAGTCAGATCTGCCTCGAGCAAGACCAGGAAATTACCTTAGAAAATAATAGCTCATATTGATGAAAGAGTTTCCACTTTTCAAAATGGGGAGATACCCACATTTTATTCCATATCACTTCATTCTATTCTTTCCAGTGGCCTTGAGAGGAGAGTAAGATACAGGGTCAGAGGCATTAAGGAAATTTCCTAAGCTTACACCTTCCTAAGCAACAGTCTGTATAAAACAGACCAACCGACCAACAAACAAAAAACCAGGGATGGTCTCAAGTCTTCTGAGATTCTTCTGTCATGGTTTCTTGTGTCCCCCCTGGGCCCTTGTAATTTCTCACTTCTTTCTGGAAAAATGCTTCACTTTGGATGACATTTATAGGCGTTACCTCTTCTGGGGCTATTAGATTCTTGATGGAATTCAGAGTGTCAGACAGAAGCTCCAACAATGGTGGAGTCCACAGCAAGCCCATGTCAGTGGAAGTGGTACCCAAGGCAGTAGCTTTTCCTGACTCTTGTTTCTGTTTCAGTTTGGAGTTTGGGGACAGTAGATAGGGCCCAAGGAGTCAGTATAATTGTGGCCTGGTGTAGACATGCTTATTGTGAATCTAAAAGAACTAGATTGGGGGGAGGTCTCTATTTCCAAAGTCAGGATCTGTGATGAGTCCTGATTAATGGGCTTCTTAGATCTCTGAAATCAATTAGATGAAAGAAAATGAATTACCCAAGGATTTTGTTGATTTCGAGTTAGCATTTGCCTTTGTTTTATTTTTACTGGCTGGGCAGAATCGTTGTGAAATTGTGAAATACATTTGTAGAAATCATTGTTTTAATTCTCTGCTAGAATAAAAAGTTAACGGTTTTATCCTGAGTCCACAATTATACTTCCCAAACCAAATGGTAAGACCGTGTTGAAATTAAAAGAGAAAGAAAGTGCCAGAACTTGAATATATTTTGCTCTCCTTGTTAGAGGAATTTCCCAGTGTCTGCCTAGCACCCTCGCCCCAAGGATTTCCCATGGGTCCTCAGTTTCCCAAGACCTCACAAGTGTCTGAGGTCCCATTTATCTCTCTTCCTCCCAGCAGTGTCTTAGGGACCTGGGGGAAGGGGGTAATACCCTGCATTTAGTCTCCAGAAGCTGTTGCCCTCATGTGGTTTTCACGTGTACATAATGACATGCTCAGAGTATGTCAGCCAGTACCATCTGGGGCGCCTGGAGCATTGTCTGGAGCCTGTGACAACTCAATCTAAGGCCAGAGGATGGGGAAATATATCGCATGATTACAATTCCCTTTTAGGCAGAGAGACTCTCTGGCATTAGGATGTCCACATCTGTTAGACCCATTACAATCTCCATTCCTCATGAGTATTACAATAAGAATAGCCATCAATCTAGCTAAATCGTAGCTCCTTTCTGGCCACTATTCTCTGGTCTGACCCAGTCTGTGCTGAACAAACATGGTGGGAGTGTCAGTCTCTAGTCGGAGGTGCTGGCCAGCCTTATACCTGCTTAAGTTGGTAAAGTCAAACCAGGCCACTTGGTACTGAGTTGACAGCCCCTGAAACATCTCCAGCCTGCTATCACTCTGGTGACTAATTGTTAGGGGGAGGACATGTGTCCTGAATTCAACACATCTGGCCTCTGGCAATTAATGTCAGTGCTTCTCAATCTTTAGAATATGTAAAAATTACCTGGGAAGTTTGTTAGAACATCATTCTTGAGCCCCAACCTCATGAATTCAGATTCAGTAGATCTGGGGATGTGCCTGGGAATTTGGTGGCCATAATTGGAGTAGTGGTGTTTTCTCTCCTTGGAACAAAAAAGCATGGCCCTCACACTACTAACATTGCCATCACCTGGGAGCCTGTCAGAAATACACGTTCTAGGCCTCCACCCAGGCCCACTGAATCTGACTTTATATTTCATAAGGGCATTTTTTTCACCTTAAAGTTTGATATCCACTCTTCTTTACAATTCATTTAGTGCTGAATACAGAGTGGCAGGCCATGGACTTGGAAAGATCCTTAGGAATTCAGATGCTCTTGGTCCTTGCCTTCAGAATGGTAAGTTATTCAATCTGGGTTGCTTTGCATGATCCAATTCTTATGAATATTCATGTATTTCACCAGAATTTTAATAACTTCAAAAGGCAGTGGCCATGTCTTAAGATCTTTGTACAAAATATTCTGCATATAATTAGCATGCATCAAGGATTTGTTGGTCAATTGGTTAATCATAAGAATAGTGTGGAGGCACTTCATAAAATGAAGGAATGGTCTCTGTTTCATTCATAAAGAAAGCTGTATCACCAGTTGTGCTCTGTGGTTAGTTTTTCATGTGAATTTACAAGCCAGAAAGCTGAAGAACAATCACAAATTTGCAGTGTCTGAACTCTCACTGGCATATTCTCAGTGTTGCTTCTAACATTTATGGGGAAAGTAGCTACAGTAAATAAAGAGTTAGCTGGTAAACCCTTGTCCCTCTCCATTCCATCCATTGCTGTAGTTGAGAAGTTTTAATTCAGGGAATGATAAGAACACCAAATCAAAACGACTTTAAAAACAAACAAAACTTGGGGCGCCTGGGTGGCTCAGTCGGTTGAATGTGTGACTTTGGCTCAGGTCATGACCTCATGGTTGATGGGTTTGAGTCCCGCGTCGGGCGCTGGGCTGACAACTCAGAGCCTGGAGCCTGCTTAAGATTCTGTGTTTCCCTCTCTCTCTGCCCCTCCCCCCACTCATGCTCTGTCTCTGTCTCTCTCTCACTCTCTCAAAAATAAACATTAAAAAAAATTTAAAAAACAACAACAAAACCCCACTTGAAAGCGGTAACTGATTTTGTCATCAATCACTCCAAATAGGCTACGTCATCATTCTCTGGGCATTGTGATAAAGGATAAAGCCTTCATCAAACCTTAATGTTTGAATCAGTAATACCTTCGAATACAAGCTGATTTGCTCTGACTTACAGCTAGAGACTTAGATCTTTCATACCCCTGAGGGCTGAGAAGGGTATAAAACATACTCGACAAAAAATATTTATGGGTTACCTACTAGGATTCAGTATGGTTCACAGACCAGAAGCCTGGGCATCACCTGAGAGCCTGTTGGAGATGCAGAATTTTAGGCCCTAGCCCAGCCCTACTGAATCAAAATCTGCATCCCAGTGATCTGCGTGCACATCAAAGAGTCAGAGGTGCTGGCGTAGAAGGCCTCTATAAGGTTAAGGTTAAGTCCTCAGCGATAACAAGAAGGAGCCAGACGTTTGGCTAGTCTGGGAAAGGACAGTTAAGCACAGGAAATACAGTGTTTTGGCCCTGACATAAGTGGGTGGGGAAGAATGGGTAGAAGCCATCCTGCCAGGTTGGAGCCTGGCAGGAGAGGACAACAGGATAAGAAGTGGAAAGTGGAAACAGGAGACTAATCCTATCATGCCTAGAAGCCACTGTTGGGAGCTTGGATTTTTCTCCAAGAGCAAAGCAGGATACTGTTAGGTCTCAGGGAGTGAGGAATCCTTGTCTGATTCAGAGTTGTGATACGTTTTTGGGATAAAAATCCCCAAGCTTAGTTGATGAATTCGATGTGGGCTAGTACTTAAGAGAGTGCGGGATGAGGGAAGGAGAGAACTTGAGAATAATTCCTCTGTGTTGGGAAGATTATAACACTGTTTACCAAGATGGAAAGACTAGAGGAAGAGAATGGGGGGTGGGGGCAATGGTGAGGGGTGCAATCAGCAGGTAAACTTGAGATGTCATGAGACATCCACCTGGAGAGGGGGACTGAGCAGTTAGATCCACAAATATGGCGATGAACAGAGACCAGGCCTGGAGATGTGAATTTGGAATCTCTAGACTCTCAGATGCCATGTTGTCCTCAGTGTGAAGTTGCAGGCAGAGGGCCATTTGGCAGACGATAGAAACTCTAGCTTGAGTGACATCAAGCCCTTTTCAGTGTTATGCTCAGTATTCTCTGGAAATACCGAAGGTCTGCGTTTTCCCAGAGCCAGGAAGCCAACAGTCTCATTGCTGAGGAACTACTCAGAAGGAAACAGAAACAGACTCCGATCATGCAAAGTTCTGAAATCCCATTTATCCTGAGTTTATACATGACTCTCAAGTGTGACTAGTCACTCTCCCAGACCAAAGCCAATTAGAATTAACCCGTTTAACTGTGACCCTGTTTATCGTTTGCCTCTCTCACGAGCAGGCCTGCTCCCTGCAGGCAGGCCCTTGCCCCCGCCCCGGTCCTGACTTCCCTGTACCCTCTCGTGCACAGCGCACCCTCAAAGATAGTCCTTGAATGAAAGGGCGAGAGTGGCGGAAGGTTTTTCGAGACAAAGACAGCAAGACAGTAACAAGTGTAAGTCTGACATCCAGGGGAGAATTAGAAAAATTGTTGGAGCTCAATAAATCTAAGATCCTGAGACATTTACCTAGGAATTTTCCACCACAGCTCATAACTCAACGGGCCCCGATGTCATTGCTTATCTGGAGCACAGTAAAATTATCCACGTTCATGGTGATGATTCTGAGTCATCAAGAAGAGGCTGAAATATGTTCAGTCACTCGATTTAAAATGGCAAGGAATATGAAATACGTCTATAAAAATTATTTTAACAAAATACAGCTAAGATGAGTACTTTGGACTTGAATATTTTGTTCTCAAGATAACCCAACGTCACATAGGAATTGGAAACTTTATCACCCACTGATGCCATCTGTACAAATGAGGCAACACCGCCCTATTCTTCATAAACAATTGTCTTCTGCATACTGCAGTCAGTTTAGTTTAGTGATGAGTACATAGTCCTCATGACCACATAGCTTTTTCTGAAGGCTAACAAAAGTCTTCTCTGGAAACATTACCAGACTCTTGTTCTGTGCTGACAGGGGCATTTTCCTTCTGAGCACAGTTACCACTTAGTTACCAAATTGAAGAATGCTGGAAATCTCTGCCAAAGAAGAAACAAATGCAAAACGCCACCTGAGGGGAGAGAGGCAAAGGAATAAAACCATGTGTGCAATTACTACCTGGAAAGCCTGGCGGTAATGGGCTGAGGGTCAGGGCCTCTTGGGAGTACAAGCTATTTGATGCAGGCGCTCCCAGTGCGGGAGTAAACCTGCATGTGCTTCGTATCTCGTGAGTACTGAATACACGGAGGGCAGAATAGACACTCACGGATTTCTTTCCTGCTTTATCTGGAAGGGTGAGGATTAGCACTAGAGTCTCGGCTCCAGTCCTATGAAATTTCTCACGTTTAATGGATCAGAGGGGCCATTTGTGAAGAAACTTACCTAAAACTGGCATCAGGGAAATGCTAGCGGGTGAGTTGGGGATGAAGGTCTAATGGCAGGTTAGCACAACTTAAATGAAAGTCCTCTGGAAAGAGGACCGTGAAGTTTTATTTACCAAGTTCTTTTCCTCCATAGCATCACACACAGACACACCCTCACTCACTGACTCACTGACTCAGTCACTCACTCCTCTGGGCTGAGGTCATGCCTACTGCAGGACATCTAGGCTGCATCTGGGGGCTGAAGGTGAGCTACAGGCTCGAAGCAGTTGTTTCTTTCTGTGGATCTGGCCTACTGACAGTATTTGTAAGACAGTTTGGAAATAAAGATGTTTTAGATTCGCTAACAACAAAAGCCATGTTTACGTATCACAGGGAAATTGTACAACATTGGGAAGGGTTTGCACGACATCCTGGCCAGGCTGGCATATTAGGTACAACCACCACCAAAAAAACGTGCATCATATTGCAATTCAGATTGACTACTTCCCTAGCCAAAGTGACTCACTTCAATCAAAAATAGAATCTAGACGGGGTGCCTGGGTGACTCAGTCGGTTGAGCGTCCGACTTTGGCTCAGGTCATGATCTCTCGGTTCGTGGGTTCGAGCCCCACGTCAGGCTCTGTGCTGACAGCTTGGAGCCTGGCGCCTGCTTTGGATTCTATGTCTCCCTCTCTCTCGGCCCCTCCCCTGCTCGCGCTCTGTTTCTCTCTGTCTCTCAAAAATAAATAAATGTTGGGGTGCCTGGGTGGCTCGGTCGGTTAAGCATCTGGCTTTGGCTCAGGTCATGATCTCACGGTCCGTGAGTTCGAGCCCCGCGTCAGGCTCTTTGCTGACCGCTCAGAGCCTGGAGCCTGTTTCAGATTCTGTGTCTCCCTCTCTCTCTGCCCCTCCCCTGTTCATGCTCTGTCTCTCTCTGTCTCAAAAATAAATAAACGTTAAAAATAATAATAATAAATAAATAAGTGTAAAAAAAATTAAAAAAAAAATAGAATCTAGAAAAGAACTACATCTAGGTGTAAAAGATCTGTCGACTCCCTGTGAAAGAGGCCACTGGAGTATAATCTATAGTCATAGCAACAGGTAATGATAATCCCTGCTAAAACTTTAGGGAGAACTTCTGATTAGCCTCCCATTGAAGCCCTTTAATCATTTGAACATTGAACCATCTGATCTGATCTTCCTAACCCCATGCAGAAGGTACTACTCGTCTCCACTGAACATTGAAGGAACTGGGAGACCCTGTGGGACAGCCCAGGTGAGAGAATGGCAGCAGAGGGGACAGTGAGGCATGGAGAGATGGAGACCTGCCCTGCCCCAGGTCACAGGACAGCTGGGTGGTAGGGACAGACCCCCCCCACCGCCTGGGCTGGGCCTGGGCTCAGCACGCGTGCGTTCCCATGGCAGCGTGTGTCCCGAATGGGCCAGGTCCCTTCCCACAGGCCCTTCCCAGTTCACCAGCGCCAAATAAAGTGAAATAGGAACGACAGACAATTAACAGGGCAAAGAAAGCCCTTTCGGTTCTTCTTGTAATAGCTGGGCCCAGGTGGCCATTTTGATACACATCAGAATACGGTTCTTTGAGTATTAAAAAAACCACAAGATACACAGCTAGGACTTTATGGCTACTCAGAGACTAGATGTTTGATAAGAAAGAGCCACCACACCCAGGAGGAGAAAAAAAGTCTGAAACTCTAAACTTTTGTGAAATTGGAAAAGAGCCACATGTCAGCATTTTCACCTCTTTCCCATATGGCAGGAGGCATTTCACACTGCTTTTCATAATTTCAATAAATCTGGTAAGTGATATGAATCCTCTGCATGCCAAGAGACATATAATATGTGTATCAAAATAGATGTCTAGGTTGGTTTGTGACAAGAACCAGATTTCAGCAACTGAAGAGAACAAATCTGGCCTGGCTTTGGTTCAGTGAATGGGTGAACGAGAACCAGGATCACTTTCTGCTTCCCCCCACCCCCCCCCCCCCGCCTTTAATTTTTAAATGTTTCTCCTGCGTTTGCTTATTCTCTAAAAACCCTTGACCATCTTGATAATTAATTTTTATTCCCAGCCCCTTCATCACGTACAACCTTATTGGGCATTGTTGCCAGCTGATGGCACAGAGCATTAGGACTCAGTAATTCATTCATCCAATCAGGAAATATTTAGTGAGTTCCAGCTCTGTGCCAGGAATTGTTCTAAGCTTTGTTTAAGTTTTGTAATTATTTAAGTTACTGGGGATACTGTAGGGAACAAAAGAAGGTCCCTGCTCACGCGGAAAGACTAAACATAAACAAATGAACATTCATATGCGATATGTCAAGTGATGATGAATAATTTAAAGGAAAGTAAAGCAGGGTAGCATGGATAAGGAGTGATTGGGGTATCAACAATGTCAATGACCAAATAGCATTTTATCAGAGACTATAAGGAACTAGGGAAGCAGGTTGTGAGAAGACAGCATTCTGATGAGTAAGTGTCATGGCAAGTGCAAAGGTCCTGGGGTATAAGTTTGTTTCTATTTAAAGACTAGTGAGGAAGCCAGTGAGGCCAGAGCAGAGCAAAGACTGGGAGAGTAGTAAGTGGTAAGTCAGAGACTTGGCTGGGCTTTGTGGGCCCAACTAAGGACTTTGGCTTTTATTCTAAGTGAGATGGGAAGATATTAGTGGGTTTTGAAAAGAAGGGTTAAGTGGTTTGATTTCTGTTTCCAAAATTTATTCTGGATTCTATTGGATAACCTACTGAAGGTGGGGGCAGGGGCTGGGGGGTGAGGGTAGAAGCAAGAAGGCTTTTGCAAAAGTCAGCCTAATGATGACAGTGACTGGGACTGTTCTGAAGGCAAAGACTAGAGTCCGCTGAGATAAATTGTTGAGTGTGAGAGGATTTGAGATGATTTCACATTTGGGGGAAATTTAGTTACACCTACAAACTTTACAGATAAAATGTATTGCCTACAATAAAAAGCTTGTCATACCCCCAGCTGACAACCCATTTTATGTGCTATACTGCACACATTTCGCACATCAGCAGGGCAATAGGAGCTCACAGGGTGATGCAAAAGGGCACTGCTGGTGTTATCCTCTTATCACACAGATTGTTCTGGAGCTTCCCTGGAAGACGTGTCCTTGTTAAGTTTCCATCAAGTTATTTTTAAAAATGTGAAAGGGGTCTTCTTTCTGGAGCCATTTTAAGGGGGTGATTCTATATTAAACAGTCCTGTCATAACACTATTACTATTAAAAATTTGGAAAAGAGCAAATGCTCATGTAAATTGACAGAATCCACTTGGGTGTCAACGAGGCAAGTGAAGCAATATGGATAATCTGCTTTTGTTGCACCCGTGAATGGCCCTATTTTTTTTTTTTTTTTTTAGTTAAAAAAAAAAAAAGAAAAGAAAAAGGTAGAAGGAGGAAGAGGTGAATGCCAGTGCTTGCCTACATCTAAATGGGTCTTCAGCTTATAGGCTTGTTGTTCATTTAAACTCAAACAAGTAGCCTGGAACTCCTTCATGGCGAGGGGTGGGGGCTGTATGATGGTCATTCAGACTAGAACTAGTTGCTTGTTCCAGCTGGCCCTGATTTTCCCTCTGGGTGATTGCAATGCTCTTCCTCTCTGGGTGGTTACCATATTTTCTGGCAGTAGATCTGGGCCATGGGAATGTAGAGTGAAGTGGGCGGCTCTTGGGAATCACCTAGCCTCTCCTCACCCCTGCTGTCCTCTGCCCCTGAGGACCAGAGGACAAGGGAGCAGATGGCCCATTGCCTTGGCAGTTTCTAAGCATCCTTCCCTCCCAAGGAGGACTCTGAATACAACCTGAGGGGCATCCAGAGGTCCCAGGTTCTGGATTTTTCTCCTCTCCCCAAGTGAAGAGGTCAGAATAACACAGTCGCAGAAGCAAATTCTCCCTACCCTTAGCTTACTATTTTGGCCTCCCACACCTCTCTTTTGATCCCCTTCATGCTTTGTCTTAGGAAGTACGGACATGGAGTAGGAAATAGTTGGAGCTTCAAAATGTTGTGAGGCAACCTGGGGAGCTGGACTGAGGTGCAGAAATGGTGATTTCTAGGATGCAACTCATCCTGCTGACATTGATTCGGTATTGGTTTCAGCTGGCTTGTGATGGAATCCTGTTGAGCCACAGTGGATTGAGGAACAGTTGAGGATGCTTGAGGTGTGGGAGACTGCGGAGGAGGTAGCTAGAGGTGGCTCACAATGGACTCTGACCGATTCCCAAGGATCTGACAAGGCTGTACGTGTTTCTCAGGGGCCCTCATCCTTCCCCAAGAAGGTCCTAAGGAGATTCAAGGAAATTGCATACTCTTTGCCCAACATCTGAGAAGAAAAGCCCTAAGGACACCGAATCACCAGTTTATATGCTCATACTTGACCCAGGTATCCGCTTTCTGGACATCGTCCCCATTCGAATATAACAGCTTGATCTTTGCCCACGTAACATGGCATAGGCAGCCGAAAACCACCCTACCCTCCCTCCCTTCTTTTTTCCTTTCTAGAAGGGACTTGATGTCCCATTCAGTCCCGAGATAGTTCACGCCATGACCTGCTGTCTCCTGCTCCCAGGCATCATTCTTAGCTCCCGTATCTGCCGTCCCGCCTTGGTACCACTTCTCCCAAATCTGGACACTGCTACTCTTGTTCATCTCTCACGATGCCCCTCAATAAGGTATTCTGAAGAGTAGACGTGTACTGGCATTCTGAGGATGAAGAAGAGAATTCCAGTGCAGAAAAGAAGTCCGAGGAAAAGAAGAGTCAAACAGTTAACAAGACCTCAAGGGGAGCATCCTAATTTTAAGCTTCCCCTCCCTATGTAAATCTTTCTCCTGAGAACTTTCTTCTCCATTTTACTTCGTCACCTGTCCTGGACTGTCTGGAAAAGCCAAAGTTCTGTTAGTTTAGTAAGAAAAATAAGTAAGTTCCCTTGTTCAACTTGGATCTAGGCTCTAACCCAGGAAAGCCAGGAGTGTTCATTGCCCGTGACCATGAAAGCTCATTAAGCTATGGCGGACGTGGGATTCAGTGCTTGCCTTGCCAGACTCACAGTGTGAGCTCTGAGCCACTACCCCGTACAGCCTTCGTGCTTTCCTGCTTTCCCTCCATTCTCCAAGTTCAGCAGAGAGAAGGAGGGACAACAAAGAAAGGCTGGGGGTGGGGGGATTCTCTTTCCCCATCTCTTTCACAAGGCAGAAGTCACCAGGGAGAACCAAATATTTCATCCAAGGAAACACACCCCATGTCTATCCACACTTGTTAGGTCTCTGCCCAGAATTTTACTCACCACAACTCCAGCTATGGTCCTACTGGGGACACGGACCAGTCTGGCTCTGGTGTCTTTTGTGTGAATACACCACTTAGAGCCCAGACAACTCCAGCTGAGCTATTAAAGTCACAGCAGTGACTGGGGCTGCTAACAGCATCATGTGGCTTCATCCCCAGGACTCTGGCTGCTCAGTTTCCCATGCTCAACTCCAAGAATTTGTAAATGTGTATCATACAGAGACTAAGCAAATGTGTACAGTGAACCTTTACACAGAGCCTAGAAAAGCTCCCTAGTCCATAGAAGTTTCTTAGCAAAAACAAGCTCGCCCACTTCAAGGTATGCCCAGGCTGCCAGCGCGCTGAATGGGTCTTTTCAAAAGCTAGGAGGCTCGGCTGTAGCAGAATGTGTTTATGGTCTCTGTGAGGTTTTCACAGTGACGACCTTCATTCAGATAGAGTACAATCATCTTTCATGATCCCCATAAATCAGAGTACTGCCTATGTCAAGGAGGGTTAGGTTGCCCTAGGGGTTCCCTGTTGGAGTTTAAAAACAGAAAAAAAAAAAGGCACTTTACATGCAGTGAAAGAAGTGGGGGGGTGGGGGGGAGGAATGTTAAGAATTTTGTTCTGAAAAATTCAGCTCAACAGTTTGAATAGGGCCAATATTTAGGCTACAGTATTTGGCCGGATCTATTGTGCAATTCGTCTTCCTGCAAGCAGATACAAATGATCTGACCCAGAGCCAATGTCTTTTTATGGAGTTAAATTAGTCACTATTTATACGCTGAAGGGTTTTCAAAAAGGCTATTTAAGGAGGGTGCCATTACGTTTCCCACTAGTATGTTTGCCTTTCCATCCTTCTGGATTGCTTTTTGTTTGATTGTGGTTTGGGGGTAAAATAATGGGCACCATTTGTAAGCTTGGGCAAGATAATTTCAACCTGCTGAGTACTTGGATCATTCCTCTTTAACATGGGGGTAACAGATTAGGAAAGTAGGCCTGGCAAGGATATGTGGGTCCCGGGCCCGAGTCAGCTGTGCAAGTAAGTGGAGCCAAATGTTACCTGGATGGAGGTTTTCATTAGTGGCCAAAATGGGAAGAGGACTTCATTTCCCAGCATGGCTTGGATCTCCTTCCTCAGTTTCATTCCCTAATAGAACGGGATCTAAAGAAAGAGAGGCCAGAGAAATTACCTAATCAAACATCTGCTGTGACAGAGAGGTGCCGAAGCTATATGACGTCCTGCTTCTTGGCCTCCCACCCCAGCTTTTCCAAAATTACCTGTCCTTCCTTACTCCTCTCCCTCCAACCTTATTTCAGCAAATTAAGTATCGGTGACCCTAAGGTGAGAACGCCCTAGAGTGTAGGTAGAGTGTTCCACTGAAAGATCTTAGCCATCTTTGGTTAAGTAACTTTCTCTTACAAAATGGAAGGGGAGAGAAGAAGAAAGCCTGCTCCAGGCCGTAAGAAAGAGCGTCAGAGTTAGGGCTAGAACTCAACTTCTCAGACTCTGTGGCCTCCCTTATGTCTACTCAAGAGGACAGCTGTAGGTAAGGCATTGGTTTCAGAGGGTGGGAGTTGGATGTGGCAGGCTGAACCCCTCACCCCCCACTCCCGAACATCAAGTCTCCTGCTGCTGGAAGAGAAGGACGCCCTACGGAGACCGCTCACGTGCCCATCTGCAGTTAAAGATCCGATTGCAAAACTTCTTTCCCAGGCCTGGGCTGCTCCAACAACACGCGTGTCTGCAACATTTCTCCCTGCTTATCTCTCCTGCTGGCTCCTGACTGGATGGCGTCATGGGCTCAGTGCCCCGTCGGCAGAGATCATTTGCGCATCTACCAAAATGCCCAGTTTGTATCCAGATTTTATCCCCTCGTCTAGTAGGATTCGTCCAAATATTTGTAAACAATAGCATTCAGGAAAGCAGTAAGTGGCAGCGTTTTTGACCACAGGAAAAGTAGCAAAATGTGCCCGTCACCTTCCTCCTCCCAGGCACTTTCTTTAACCGCCGTGACTGTCCTCTCCAAGTACTGGCTTTGCCCCAGGACCCTCCCTCTTGCTCTCTGCTCAGGATGACACAAACTTTTGCCTCCAGCAGACAGGGAAAGTGCCCCATTTGTGCCCTCAGAGTTACATGACAAATTAACAAAGTGCAAAATAAAGAACCATGTTGTTTAGAATACACTGTGGGGCACGTTGTCATCTTTCCACGAGTGTCTATGGAATGGATGAATGTTGCTCTCTCTAGAATTGGAAAGAACCATCAGCCTTCTTCCCAAATGTTTTCAACTCAGCATACTGATGGATTTTTTCCATGGCAACAGAGCTCTTATTATCATAAAAGTCAACTGGAAAATATCATCTGCTTTACCAACATTTGCTCTATTTCCAAGCCCTGCTAGACAGCATCTATTCCATAAATCAAGAAATAGATGTATTTGCAAAATTTTTGCAGAATAATCACTAAGAATATCTCCAGCCACATAAAATCCCCTGTTCTGCAATGATTCTAAAATAGGATGTTCTTTTGTCATTGTACAAATGGCCTGCATTTCCAGGCAATTTGGTAAAAAAAAGGAAAAAAAAGCACTTTTTTTGTGCCAGTGTAAAGGCAACTACCCCCTTAAAGAAAGTCAGCACCTTGGAATATCATGGTGAAGTATCCCAGTTTTCACAAAGCTCCTTGTGGGATAGGTCCTACATTTCTGTAGTGAATGCTTTTCATTAAGGAAGTGAATTATTCTCAGGGCGTCCCCAGCTAGCACAGATAGGGCTCTCTGGGGTTCTTACATCAGGACGAGCATCTGCCCTGACCGGTCAGGGTCAGAGCCGCAGGCACAGATGAGGTGACAGACCAGCTGGGGAGAGGTCTGCCGACCACGCGGCACACACTTCCGGGACTAGACTGGGTTGAGGGATAACCGCCAGTTAGTCTCTCCACTTGGAAACACGAGGGCTCCCTGTGTCCTTGACTTACGCAAAATCCAAGACATTTTTTAAAAGATGCATTATATTAAAGAGCATAGAGTAGTTTCTAATTCTAGAGTCAAAAGTACCATGAGGTTGCCTCCTCCCCACCCTGAGTCCTGTACCTACCTCTCTCCCTTGGCCACCCCAAACCAGGACAGACTCAAGGGGTTAGAACGGCTTCAATCTCATCCCCAGGGGCGAAGCAAGTCCATTGCAAAGGCCTGTCTGTCCAGCAGTTAATTCTCTCCTAGCATTATTATAAATCTCCATTCCAGGGAGTCCTTTAAAGGCAGTGGAAACCTTCCTACAGGATTTACGTAAACCAGCTAGTGACCCAAGGTTTCTTGACAAAGACTCCCATCCCCGGGAGGTAAGACGGCTCAGCTGGGCCCACAGAACTTTCCAATCGCATCTGCTCGGCAACAGCAAAGTCAAGGAACCTACAAAAGGGCTGTATCAGCCAAGGAGAGCTGTTGGCCTCTTGCTGCTCTTTCTGAGCCCTGCCAAGCATGACATCATCTTGCTGGATTATTAGCAGGCCCTATCAGCAAACACTATCCCATCAGTCACATCAAAGCTGCCCCGCATATGTTCATGCTGGTTAGGGGAGCCAGTTTCCATCAGCTTCGTGCCCTGCTTTAAAAATTTCTGAGACGGTGGGGTGCCTGGGTGGCTCAGTCGGCTAAGCGTCCGACTTCGGCTCAGGTCACGATCTCGCGGTCCGTGAGTTCGAGTCCCGCGTCGGGCTCTGTGCTGACAGCTCGGAGCCTGGAGCCTGCTTCGGATTCTGTGTCTCCCTCTCTCTCTGCCCCTCCCTTGCTCATGCTCCGTCTCTCTCTGTCTCAAAAATAAATACAACATTAAAAAAAAAAAATTTTTTTTTCAAATTTCTGTGATGGTTTCCAGTCCCTGGAAACATTATTTTTAACCATGGGAGAAGACTCAGCAGGAGACTGTGATAACAGGGCAAATTATTTCAGAGATTCAGATATACCTCTCATCAAGCTGTTTCTACTACAATTTTAAAAAATAATAATAAAAATAGTAATTATGTTAAGCACCTGGATGGACACAACTGATGCATAGAGTGAAAGCTGTGGAACTTGTAAAGAGGTGGATATTCCTTTTCTTCTCTTGGTCAAATCCACCGCCCGTGATTGGAATACTCCGGGTGGGGTGGGGTGGTCCCTGTGTGGTTCTTCTGGGGTAGAAAAGAACAGAAATGGCATACTGCTGGAAGACATGCTCTATCCTACCCTGACATCCTGGGAATTTATCTGGGCTGATCAGTACCCATGCCACACTGAGGGTCATTTCAGAGAATATTAGCACAGAGGAGGACCTTAGACATCATTCATCCTCACCCCTCATTTTGGAATTCAGTTGACCTACAAAAGGGCAGTCCGAGGACTGCAGAAGTTGCCCCTGACCGGCTAGCTAGCAAAAGATGAGCCCTGGACCAAAGGCCCTGACCTAACCTGAAGGCATTACCACCAAGGTGAATGGCTCACCTAGTAAAGGAAAAGAGGAAAGCGTTTAGAGGTTTGTCTTTATAATGTAATCACCCAGGCTAAAAGTTCCCAGCGATCAGTGTTCCTGTCTCTAAGACATACCTTATCTGCTTCTGAATCCCTGAAAGCCTCCCCCATCACTCCAAGTGCAGACCCAGACACATTGGGAAAGCACTCAGCCTTCGTGAAGGAGGCCCGTGTCCAGGTAACATTCATTACTAGGACTTCATCATCAACCTGGTCTGCCTTTTGTCTTTCCTTCCACCCTCAGAGAAACTACCTCTCTCCTCCAGACAAGCTCAACCTGGTCTGCCTTTTGTCTTTCCTTCCACCCTCAGAGAAGCTACCTCTCTCCTCCAGACCAGCTTATTTTAGAGACTATCACAAGAGAAAATGGTCTTCTACCCCTTTAATCGTCTCTGCTGAGGGCCTGCTATATGCCGGGCTCTAGGAACTCTGCATATTCGAGCAAGAACGAAATGAAACATCCTTAAAACCGGCATAAGCTATATCAATTTTCCAGACACTAAAGAAAAATCGCGAACCATATACCTCCTGGAAGATGAAGTTTTTTAGTGCTGCAGTTTTTAAAATGCTAATGAATCAAACAATTTGAATCAAAATTACATGTTTTTTGAAACCTTTGAATTAAATAGAATATTATTTTAGTTTAGGACCTCCGTGGTGTAGACATTGAGACATGATCCAACATGCCAGGATTTATTAGGAGAAATGCAAGAAAATGAGGAAGTGGAGGGTCGCCTGGGTGGCTTAGTCGGTTAAGTGTCCGACTTTGGCTCAGGTCATGATCTTGCAGTTCATAAGCTCGAGCCCCGCATCAGGCTCTGTGCTGACAGCTCAGAGCCTGGAGTCTGCTTCAGATTCTGTGTCTCCCTCTCTCTCTGCTCCTCCCCTGCTTGCGCTCTGTCTCTCTTTCTCCAAAATAAATGAACATTCAAAAAGAAAAAAGAAAATGAGGAAGTGGAGAAGGCTAGAAGCACCTGCCATCGGACTGGGATGCAGGTCTGAGTCCGAGGGCAGGAGAGAGGCTAGGGCAGGGAGGGAGGGGGGAGCATCTTAGAGTGCCCTGCAGGGTAAGGAAGGTTGGGTACAACTGTCAAAGAGTCCACAAGCCAAACATTAGCTGCCACAGGAGTCCCGAGACTCCCAGAACTGGTTACTCTGCTCAGGCACTGGCCAGAGCCACCTTTGGGAAGTGTGGCCTCATGGCAGACATGGTGATACATTTCGGAGTATCGAAGCTAGCAGCTAGCTTTTGGTCCGTTAAGTTCGCCATAGCTGGAGGTCTATGAGGCGCCTTCCCTGGCTGCCAGAAACGTCAAATATCGAGGCTGTGTAGGATAGTAGTAGACAGAATCCACTCTGGATTCAGGCCGCCTGCTTTTGAGTTCTGGCTCTGCTGTCACTAGTAATGTGACCTTGGGCAAGTGACTGAACCTTGCCAAGACCCAATCTCTTCAATTCTAAAATTTGGATAATAATGGTATGGACTTTATAGAGTTGTGCAGATTAAATCAATTAATTCGTGTAAAGCCCTGAGCAATGCCAAATTCAAAGCAGAAATGTTCAGTGAGTGTTAGCTTTTATAACTGGATTCCATTTTGGCTGTGACCTGTCATGGGTTGAATTGTGTCTCCCCACAGCCCCCAAAAAGATAGGGTGCAAACCCTGTTTGCAGATAGAGTCTTGGCAGAGGTCATCAAGAGTAAAATGGGGGCGTGAGGGTTGTCCCCAATCCAATATGACCGGTTCCTTTTAGAAGGGGGGAGATTTGGACACAGAGACAGACACCCATAGAGGAGAGCCAGTGTGAAGAGACTCAGGGAGAAGATGGCCATCTACAAGCCCTCTTGTAGGAGAGAGGCAAATAAGCCTACCCACCCCAAGCTGTGAGACAATACATTCCTGTTGTTAAAGCCACCCAGTGTGTGGTACTTTGTTATGGCGGCCCCAACAAACTAACACAGAGTCCATCTTAAATTCATAAAATGGTCCTTTCAGAAAAAGATTTGAGTGAGAGCCCTTGCCAGAAGTGGGTGCACTGGCCCATGGCCCAAAGGGACTGCAGCTCTTCTAAAAAAAAGTTTTTTATGTTTATTCATTTTTGAAAGACAGAGAGAGACAGAGCACAATCAGGGATGGGGCAGAGAGAGGGGAGGGGGACATAGAATCTGAAGCAGTCTCCAGGTTCCGAGCTGTCAGCACAGAGCCCGACGCGGGGCTTGAACTCACGAACCAGATCAGGACCTGAGCAGAACGCTCAACTGACTGAGCCACCCAGGCACCCCAAGGGACTGCAGCTCTTCTAATGTTTTAGCTGCTGAGCATTTCCAGTATCACACCCTATCAGGCAGTGCCTCCTTCTTGGAGGCAGCAGAGGCGGGGTGGGTCCCCACCCGGAGGGACAGAGCCGACGCCTCGCTGTTATTTTAGACCACGTACAATTTAAGCAACAGCGGTGGACTTGGAAACTGACGTTTGCCCATAATTGCTGTGACCTGGCACTAGCATCGCTAGGGAATGAAAATGTTGTGCTTTATTAGAAGCGGATGCTCCACAGATTACAGAATTCAGGACGAAGTTTGCTGTGATTTCACCTGAGCTCATCCTGAAAACATGTGGCCAAATAAATTAGGTCCATTCAAGAGATTTGCGGGGGGGGGGGGGGGGGGGGGACTTTCAAAGCCCAACCGGAATCTAATTTCTCCATCTGAAATACAATATGATCTTCTGTGAACAATTGTCCCAGCAACGTGGTTGGGGTGGGGGATGGCGGGCACGAAGGACAAAAAGAAAAATAAGCAACATGTCTTTGATGTTATCTGTGGTTGTCTAACAGAGTGAGTTTAAGGAGCTTTGATCTGAGTTTCAACCAGTTTGATTCTTTTCATTATCTAAATGGAATCAGTTTCTCGCTGTGCCTCTTATGTTATTTAAAACAAAGATTCATTGCTACCCTATGTTAACTAGATTGGAGATGTTCCCGGAGATGTCACAGACTTCCAGGGGCTCTAGGCCACCCTTCCCTTGGGCTGGACTGGATGTCTCCTGGGAGAGCTTATTTGGTCCA
The DNA here is from genome assembly GCF_018350155.1 of Leopardus geoffroyi. NCBI lineage: Eukaryota > Metazoa > Chordata > Mammalia > Carnivora > Felidae > Leopardus > Leopardus geoffroyi. Next base: position 138,646,986 of record NC_059326.1, read on the forward strand.
CGGAGTCTGTGACCCAATGGATGCGTGTGCCTGGAGGTCTGTGACCGCCAGGGAGGTGGTTCCTTCTGCCTCATCTAGATTGAAAATTTGAAGTAGGAAGCGCCTTTGCCACCTGCCTTGTCAAGGCCAGTCACCACAATGAGTTGTGGGAGAGCCTGATGTCCTCTCACAAAACAGCAGTTCCTGACCAGTCCCTTGAATTGACAAGCCCCTGCCAGTCCAGGTGGGTCATCGGGGGGAAAGCTGGTCCAAGTAAGGTGGCTGCTTATTTGTTTTAAGAAGCCTGATTTCCAAAGGATTAGCAGGGAGACCTGAATGTAATGAGGTCGGAAGGCATCCTCTGAATGCTGGGTATTTCCAGGATGAAAGAAAATGCCTATAGGAGCAGTATTCTCAGATAAGTAGGTCTGGCCAAGGGAGGGTGAATCTGTGGGAGCCTAACTCTGTCTCCCCTCCCACCTTTCTGTCTCTGCTGGCTTGGCTTCACACTGGTAAATTTATCACCTATTTTATCATCTGAAGCCAGAGAGCGGATGAGTGAGATCAACCCCTGTGTCCTAGCAGATTTAGGGCAGAGGGTGTGGACGTGGAGAGGGTAAATCGTTGGTTCTCCACACTGGCTGCACATTAGAATCACCTGGAGAGCATTAAAAAAAAAAAAAAATAACTTTCCCTGCTGCATCTCTGGATATTCTGATTTAAAAGGACTGGACGGGGGCTTGGGCAATGCTGGCTTTTAAACGCTCCCCAGGTAACTCTAATGTGGGCAGCCTGGGTTGGAAACCAATAGAGTGGATCCTCCCCTCAGGTCACGAAGTAGCAACCCAGAAAGATTGTTTCTCTGCCCTTGAGGGAAGCCTCAGCCCAGCTGCCCTCGGGGATAGAGAAGCTTCGAGCAATGAAGGGCCCCAGCCCTGCGGAGGAAGACTGAAGCTGCCAGGCCAGGGACGTTTAGTCCCGTTGTGGAACCACTATATGCAGGAAATCTGCAGAGGCTGACTCTGCTCGAAAGGTGGTCGCTCCGGCTAAGAGAGAACAAGGGGAAAGATGGCCTGAAGACGGCTCGCCTGTCAAGCGTGCGGTCTGAGCCTCGCCTCCGAGATGCCCTCCTCTTCATGTGGGATCTAAGTGCACACAAAATCAGTTAATGTCTCTGGTGTGGGAGGAGCCACGGGCGGAAGTCTGTGGATTACAGCCTTTGCTTCTGAATTGCAGTTAAGCCCCATCATTGGGAGATGAAACCAGATTGGCTGTTAAGTGCTCAGAGGATTCCTGGGGAAGCCCCTAATCCCCCTGCCTTTGTCAGCGGGGCCTTTCATCCTTGTGCCCCTCTAGTTTTGTGAATGAAAACAGAGGGTGTCCTTCAGGCCTTGTTTGAGGTGTGGAAAGGCTGGCACCCGGGGAGTGGCAGTAACCTGCCTGAGGTAGATCGCGGGAAGGCATTGTGTTTTCTCAGGCACCTTTGGCTTCTGGGGGGTGGTTCCTTCTACCTTTTCTGGATTGAAGATTTGAAGTAAGGAGCGCCTTTACCACCTGTCATGTCAAGGCGAGCTACCTCAGATGGAGTCGGCGCAGAGAATTGTGTAAAGCCCTCCTGGGAGCCGTCTCTGTCACAGGGAGAGGGGCTGACCACCACCCAAGCCCTGCACTTCTCCCGGGGGGGTGCCCCTGCCCTCTGTCCCATCTGCAGTGGGGCTGAAGGCTAGAATGAGCTCACAGGGGAAAACGGGGGCCAGCTGATGTTTCTGCCTCGGTAGGTTTTCCATCCAGGAATCACGACTTTAAAGCCAACGCATTTCTTAGAGCTGGTTGGAAGAGACATTTGGGAATAATCCGAAACCGTAGAAGACTGGGGGTGCAGTTTTGAAACCTCCGGTAGCTAATTTTCTGGAGGAGATGGAATTAGCTTTGCTAAATTGTCGGGCTCCTGTTGGCTGCTCTTGACTACCACTCAGAGTGGCCACAACTTCAGAGAGGAGGGGGGGAAAAACACATGTAAATAACAGCTCTGGAAAGGGTGTGGGCCCAGGGGGTGCCACCAGAAGCAGAAAGCCACCCTCTTCTCCTACCTCCCTGGAGTTAGATACCTACCCAACTTGGTCCAGCCACGTGGCCCAGATAGACTTTGGAGTCTGGCCTAGAAAGACTGCCTGTTCCTTTTGTCTAGCTCACTTCTCTTCGTTCAGGCATCAGCTCAGGCCTTAAGTTCCCCAGGAACCTGACCAGGTTCAAGTCCCTGTGTTCTGTCACTGCACTAGGGATGTCTCCTTCCAGAGCACAAACTGTGATCACAGCTTTCCTTTACTGTTTATTTCCCTCGGTAGACTAGATGACCCCAGGAATCTGGACCTGTGTCTGTTTCTGCTTACAAGGTTGTCCCCTCCACTTTACCCAGTGCCTGGCAGATAGCAGGTGACATTTAATCAACTCACTGCTCACAATAACATTTGTGTATATGCCTACACTCTGTGAATTCTTTCTCCCTGAAAAATAATGTAGATTTGACAACTGTGATACACATCAACAGTCCTACCCAGTCCTACACATGCCTACCCTCCACGTACATGCATAGGCTTGCAAGCACTGATCTCCCCTCTGTGGGTGACTATGGGTCATAAGTAGGACCAGAGGCAATGCCTTGGGACATTGTGCCAGGAGACCAGACAGCCCCCACCCACATGGCCTTCTGCTACTCTTCTAAGCCCTAGAGTCAACCAATAATGCTTTTGGGTCACAAACAGTGGAAGAGGAAATAGCCTCTGGGGACGTGGAAGGGAATATCAAACCACAGACTTGTGCCTTGGGAACGAAAAGTATTAAAACAAATCCTTAACGATCTAGCCTCATCCTTGAAAACATTATTCTCAAACCATATAGGTCTCTGACAAGTGTGGGATCCGTCTCCACTTACGAAAGTTATCTGCTGGTCATTTACGGAAGAATCACTCCATTCTGTGCATTCTGGGTCATTAGGTTAAAGGCACAGGCCAACAAATGTTCTTGGAGATGGGCCACAAACCATCTCCAGACAGGGGGACCTCAACGAATTGGCTCCATCCAGATCCCCCTGGGAGGGAGAGAGCTATAGAAGTACCATTAGTAGCTCAGTGCAATTATCTCCGATGACTGGGGGGGTGTGGTGTGCTGAATGGGGCTTGTTGAGACTCGAGCAGCTGAGCAGGGTGGGAGTCAGGTCAGATAGACCGGCATATGGGCGGGCTCCACAGTGTGCAAAGTGAACTAACTCAGGTAAATGACTTCACCTTGCAACCCCCCCCCCCCCATTTTCTTCATGTGAAATAGGAATGATAATGGTCTGTATCTTGTAGAGCTGCTATCGAATTAGTACAGTAAGCCATGCAAAGCACTTTGCCTAGCACATAGGAAATGCTCAGGGAATGCTAGATATGAATACTATTTAAAAAGGCACAGGTCAGAAAGGAAAACCTGTACATTTCAAAACACCCAAATTAGCCCCTTTCCAAGTGATTACATTAATGAAATGCAATACTCTTCTGTTATGTATCTCCTTTCATTAAAACATCTTTCCGAAAATATGCTCACCATCCCGGTGTTCGCACCTTCCACTTCCCTTCTACCCCCCCCCCGCCCCCACCTTTTTTTCAGGGTCCATGGTAAATGAGATCTGGTTACATGGTCTCAAAGTTGATTTTTGCTTTGAAATTCTGAATTTAAGAGAGTTGTTGGTAAGGAACCTTTGGGGCAGCTTGGATACCATGAGTCAGGAGAAATTTGAGTTCACAAGGTTACTGTCTTTTACGCTATTGAAAATTCCAGCAGTTCATGAGCAAATCTCTTTAAAGGTATATTCAGGTCTGGAGAGACTAAAAGCATAGTTCCTCTAAATGATATGTCTTTTAGGACATTCCTTAAATGATTTGCTTTGTTTGAGGCTCTTTTAAGAAACCACATGTAATTATGCTCAAGTATTCAGAAGGTTAAGCCTCAAACTCACAAATGCCAAGAAATTCAAAGTTCTGATTGCCACCCCATCTCTGATTCAAGTGAGCGGGCCTTTGTTCCTCCCCTAAAGCATGATGCCTTCAGAAAAGAATGTGAGCTTCAGTGTCCATGGCTTCTGGCTTCTCTCTGTAGCATTCCTTTCCATTATCTGGGCAAGTCTTTTGATATTAATCAATTTAGTATTCGTAAACCGTCCTGTCTAGGGGGAAAGGCGCGTACATATTTTAAGACAGCCACTACATGCTAATGACAGAGTGTCTTGAGGTTTTTCAAAGTCTAAAGATGGATCAAGTCTAAAAGAGATCCTAAAACCTCAAGGGTTCTCAAGGGTTTATTATTACTTATTTTGACTAACTCCTAACATGCCTCCTGCATGCAGAAATACTGCTTTTGTTAATCATGAACTAGATCTCCATTGAATTCTATATTCGTCTCATTCTTTCAGACCATTGAGACCCCAGACGTTATTATTTCCTACACTTGCTTAAATTATCACCAGTGTATAAGGCAAAAGGTGAAGGAAATAAGGGCATGTTGAAAGGAAATCAGGCTTTGCATAATTGTGATTTGCAATTAAAGACAAAATGTATAACTATTCTTCATGACCAGTCTGTGCTGGATTCTCTTGAGTTTCTGATGCTCAGAGACTACCACATGAATACCCATAATATGAACGGAAAAGCAAAGAAAGACTGGTGAGAAAAGAGAATCATTTACGTATTCAGCAAATAGCGATGTCTAGTCTGAACCACGTACTATTCTAGGCACTGAGGACGTGGAGAGAAATGCTTGCCCTTGTGGAACTTGTGTTGTAGTGTTGGGAAATGGACAGTAAATGTATGTGTATGGCATTTTCCTGTAAAGCATATGCTGTGGCGGGTAGAAGTGATACGGAGAAAAACAATGAGGAAGAGAGAGAAAGTTCTGAGAGCAGAGGACAGGTGACTACAATTTATAAAAAGATGATCAAGGAAACCCCACTAGCATCTGAGCAAAGACCTGAAAGAACTGAATGAATGATCTATGAGGATCTCTAAAGAAAAAAGCATTCATAGCAGCCGTGAAAACCCCAAGGAAGAGTCCATCTCAACCAGAGGAAGGGAGAGGTCAGAGTCGCAGCATTTGAGGGTAGAGAGGAAGGAGGGGCAGTATAAACTGGGCATCCTGGGCCATTTGTAAGGTCTTAGGCTTTTATTCCAAGTGAGATAGAGCTGTTGCCATGTTGTAAGAAGAGGGCAGAGGATCAGACTTTCACTTTAAATAAGATCCCGAAATACTGTGTTAAGAATGGGCTGAATGAGGGCAAAGGCAGAAGCCAGGGGACCACTGAGGAAGGATGTTAAAGATTTGGACCAAAGGTCTGAGAAGCAGACGGATCCTGAATCATTTAAAGGAAGAACTAATGGGACTAGCTAATGGACTAGATGTAGGAGTGTGAAAGAAAGAAAGACAGGAGTCAAGAATAACTCCAAGATTTTTTGGCTTGAGCACCAAAGGATGTCATTTATAAGATAGGAAAGAGAGTGGGGGGAGGGGAGTTGAGGATTTGAAGATTGATGTGTTGGGTTTGAGATGCTTATTAGACATCCAAATGGAAATGTTGAGGAGGTAGTTGGAGAGACAAATCTGGAATTGAAGGAAGAAGTCCAGACTTGAAACATATTTTTAGGTTTTTATCAGCACTTGGATGATCTTTATACCCATGAGACTGGCTGAGAACACTCAGGTAGTGAACGCAGGTGTCCAAGGACTGAATCCTGTAGCCCTGGGAAAATATATAAACACAACTCTGGACAGTTGTCTTATTCATAAATGTCTTAATTCTGCCTGGTTCTGCATGGTATTTTTCGAATCAAGTAACTTAACATTGTCTTTCTCCACATATTCTCAACGGGAGCGCTCCTGCAATAAAATATTGTCTCACACTAAAATTATAGGTAACTGAAGTTTTCTATCTTCTTTGTGCTGAAGGAATCTTTAGTCACTGACTTCCAGAAGCAAGTTTGAAAAGCTTCTTTGTCAATAACTGGGTTAGTGCCACATATCCAAGCAAAGAGAGATAGCCAAATGTATTTTTTATTGTGTATATGAAGGCAAGGGGGCACTGTCCCAAAGCCAAGAGTGCAAACCCCAATTTTGTGTTTCACTAAGAGATCATGTATTATTTATCTATTGCTGCATTACAAACGGTCCTCAGAGTTTAGTTGTTTAAAGCAACGATTTATTTTCTCACAGTTCCCGTAGGCCAGAAATCCAGGTGTGGTTTATAGCTGGATTCTCTGGTTTGGGGGTTTCACACAAGACTATAACCAAGGTATTGATAGGCATGTGGTCCGAAGTCTCAACTGGAGAATGATATAAAGTTGGTTAAAAGCTACCTCAGCTCCTTGACCCATGGGGCTCTCTGATTTAATTGATGAGAGAAAGCGTGTGAGAAATCCAAAAAGAGAGTGCGAGCAAGCGAGTGAGTGTGGCAAGAGGACCGTCACCGTCTTGTGTAGACCAATAACAAGATGGCATCCCGTCACTTTTACTACATTTTATTCATTAGCAACAAGTTGCCAGGCCTCGTCTGTATTCAAGAGGAAGGGAGTAGTTAAGTAGGTGAATACCAAGGAATCACAAGGGGGCATTCAGATGGCACGAGTAATTTTTAACACCAACAAATGTAGATGGACACCATTGCTTTTAGTAGTAGAAGCATATTCTAATTCACAGGTACCACTTGGTTTTGTTTTCGTTTTTAATTTAGTTATGATAGCCCAAGGTTTATTAAGCTGCAGATTGTAACTCCTTAGTAAGTCATGAAATGAATTTAGTAGTTATGACCGGCATTTTGTTTTTAATAAAACAAAGCAGACACTGTCAGAGGAACATGCACAGAGAAGTCATTCCAGGCTGTGGTAGGAATTGTATTTCTTTTTTTTTTCTTAATATAAAATTTATTGTCAAACTGGTTTCCATACAACACCCCGTGCTCATTCCAACAGGGATCGTGGTCAAAATGGGCGATTTCCATGATACCATTAAACATGAGTGGGCCACCAAAACATATTTGGGAAAAACAGCCACCTCCACACGAAGCAAAGGAAAGAATGTCAGAAGCAAAGAACCCCTTGTGCACTCAGGTGAGCTAAATAAACATGTGTTTCCCAGTTCATGCTTACAGATGCCAGTTCTCTCCTGGGGTCTGTAAAGAGTAATTAATAAGAGACTGTAAAACCCTGAACAGACATGACAGATATGACATCTTGCCTCTGCAGAGGCAAAGCAGACACATCACAAACTAATGAAAATACCCTTCACAATCCTACTCGTCTTGAGAGGTCAAAAGAGGGAATTTTTTTTTTTTTTTAATAAAAAACCAGCTGTGAGTGCCTCAAAACAGTAGGCTTGCTCAAGACAGATGAGGCCATTTTTCAGCTGGAGCACCCACTTCCCCCTCTAGGCGGATGACCACCACAGACAGGCATGTTTCCTTGCCACAGTCAGGACTTCCTCAAGGTCTTGACTATTTACAGCTTGAGGTCTGGTCACTCTCTCCTGTCACCTCCCCACCTGCAACAACAGGCCCATCTGAATGTCCTGAAAGCTCCAACGTTAGCAATGACTACCAGTAGGTGGAAGGCCAACGACTGGCCAGTTGAATTGCCCCTTTCATCTTAAACTTCCCTTTTAAGATCCGTGCTCAGATTTTGCCATGGAGATAGTAAAGTCTTCATCTCTCATCCATCCTTATCAGCCAGACAGCAAACAAGCCAAGTTTCAGTTACAGAGTCCAGATTTGAAAAATACACTCTATGCCTGATGTTTCACATTTTCCACAGTGCTGCACTGCAGACCTTCCTGGTTTCATGTGAGAGTGTTTCAGATCTCATGAAACCCAAGCCAGGAACTGGTGAGACACGCTCAAAGTCAGGACGACTTGGCAATGTTGACTTTGGGGAGGATCGGAGGTTCGGTTAAGAGCATGTGAAACCTATTAACATTGGGTTTTGAGGAAAAAGGCAAGGAGAAAGAAGGAGAGACAGGGGTGGAAGGGCTCAATTCGTGGTTTTAGTCAAAGCTGTAGACTCCTCTAATTCCTAGAGATGAAAAGAGCTAAACATTGCAGAGGCTTTGCATAAAGTGAATTTGGAAGTACTTCTGCATTTTCATTTAGCATTTAATAATCAGAGTCTAAACAATTTCATTTAAAGTTGGACGATGGGCCAAAAACCATATTGTTCGATCCATCTCATTTGTTAGAGATATATAATCACAGTATAGCCTGAATGTTAAACCCTGTTTGCTGGCTTGGTATGTTATTAATTAGTTAATTCAAAAATAGCTTTGACATTAACTTGAAGATAATGTGTAGGTCTTAGACCAAGTAGAAGTTGGGAAAAGGGATATTTCTACTTTTCTGAAAAATGAGTAATATTCTTGAGAGCTTTTTATGTGATTAAATCTGAGAAATATTGCATGAGGTTTATTTTTTTTGCCAGGAGGCAAGATGGAAGGCCAAGTTACCCGTAGATTTACAAATATCTGAATTAGCATCATCATAAGTTGCTATTTGTGGTCTCATCAGGTAAATATATGCAGACAGGAAAGGCTGGCTAAGTTTGGGCCTCTTCTTAAGGTATTCATATTTAGATTAAGGATAGATTGAGAGTAAGGTTAGATCCATATTTAGATTAAGGGTAGATTTAGATTAAGGTTGGAGTCCTATTTAGATTAAGAGGTTACTTAGAGTCAAATTAGATTTAGATTAAGGATACAGTTAGAGTTAGATGAAAAAGCAGGTTAAAAACAGCCTAGTTAGGAATGCTTTGGGCTGCAATGAAAAGCAAGCCCAGATAATGCAGGTTTAAACAGATAGGAGTTTACTTGACTCACATAACAAGGATTCCTAGCATGGGCAATGTCCAGAGCTGGTCACTATGTTCACAAGAACCCAGGCTCTTTTTACCATCTGTCCCACCATCCTTTGAGCATCAGCTTATTGCTTCACTATTGTAAGATGGTCCTGTATCTCCACCCATCGCATCCACACTCAAGGCCTGAAAAATAGATGTTGACATTAGCAACATCTTTCTGTTTTATCAGGAATGCCAACAACAGAACAGAAAGTCTTCTGCTTGTGTCTCATTCTCCCCAGCTCAGCCTCATGACAAAGCTTTCGGGGTAGCTGAGAAAGCAAGTCTTTAGCTTTTCCCTTTGTTAGAATGGAGGCAGGTAGGGGAGAAGGGCCTTGGGAGTGGATTTCAGGCCAGCAGGAATCCGTTAGGAGAAATGCCATTGACCCAGGAAAGAGCTTTCATTAAATGAGCCTTAGACAATGCGGCCTGGAGCTTCGCCCAGAACCTCTTTTACCCCCACATAGAGAGCAGAAGTTTGCACCCACATAGGTAGAAATATAAGTAGGAATCTGGGGTTTCAAAGGCCAGTGGGGAAGTTCAGTATTAATTCTGTATCGTATGAAACGCAAACTGCTATTCAGTCCAAAGTCAAAGACCTAATGTCATAGTTACAAATGAAAAGTTAGTTTGTGCTTTAAAAATGTGCTTTAAAAAAAAAAGTGACGCTTATTATAACGATCAGGTGCAGGAAAGAAGATAGACATGCTCTCAATGAGACCATGATGTCTCTTATAATACAGTTCCCATGTATGTGCTCATTCATTCAAATATAAACTCAATTATTTAATCATGCAACTCAGTCACTCAGTAAATATTAACTGGTGGCTTTTCCCAGGCACTGGTCCAGGCACCGGGGATGCAGTGATGAGTGGCAGCAGCAGGTGGCATAGTCCCTGTCCTCATGTTAAATTACAACCATTATCAGTGTTAAAAAATCAGGCCAGAGGAGGGGAGCAGGGGTGAGTCCCAAAGTCTGCCTGAGAACATCAGATATGTGCCGAATCCTGGGAGATTATCAGGAGCTGACCAGACAAAGAGGGAAGGGAAGAATGATCTCCAGAGGGGAAGGCACCCTTTTAGAACCTGGGAACCAAGCAGGAGTACAGCATGGTTCAGACTTCAAAAGCTGTTTGCTGAAGAATATTTGTTCAAGCTTAGTTGGGGGATGTTAATTTTTATTGTCCCTAAACCATGATAAAAATGAACATGTTTTCATGCCAAAAAACTTTAGAAAGTCAGATCACATTTTTAATTCACATGGATGTCTAACTTCCTATTTCATTTTAAACAAAGGTGCTAACTATAAAGATGTGGTTCTCTAAGACTGACATTATTTATATTTGAAGCACAAAATGAAAATAAGTCAGTGAGTTCATCTTAGGAGGTTTGAACCTTGAACCTACTGTAAGACCTTCAAAAGGGAAAGACTCATTTCAAAGTCAGTATGGGTCTCACAACCTAACAACTTAGGACTTCTTCCCACAGGGCCACTGTGGACATCTCAATAAGTATGCAGTTACCTTTTTTTTTTTATTATTTAAAAAAATTTTTTTTTAATGTTCATTTTTGAGAGAGAGAGAGAGACAGAGCATGAGTGAGGGAGGGGCAGAGAGAGAGGGAGACCCTGAATTCAAAGCAGGCTCCAGGCTCCGAGCTGTCAGCACAGAGCCCAATGTGGGCCCAAACTCATGGAGTGCAAGATCACGACCTGAGCCGAAGTCAGTCGCTCAACTGACTGAGCCACCCAGGCACCCCTTTATGCAGTTACTTTGACCATGTGTGTTCATGCTGATTCAATAGCAAAATTAAAACTTCCAAATCTAATAAATGAATAATAACTTCTTGATCATTATGTGATAAGAATACTAAAAGCTGAAGAACACATGAGTCTGAGGGTGTGGATGGAAGGAGAGAAGTTTGGAGAATGGGAGAAGTATTGGCTTAAGTACTGGAAGAACGAAGCTGCAGCAATCTGAAAATACAGAGGTTAAAGTGGAAGAGACAAGTGGGAAATCAGAATTGAGTTGACAAGATCATAAAGGGAGGTGATGTGGCAGGGGCTAGTAAGGAAGAAGGCTGACACCAGACTGCTTTCGCTAGTGACTGTCTCTGGCAGTAGACTGTCTCTGCTCTACTGGGAGAGTAGAAGGGTTTTTGTTTGGGAGTCTGGGGTCAGCTGTGCCTGAGGGACCAAAGTACAGGGTTAGGAGGACCCGAACTACCATCCTAAACAGTAGTTTCGGTAGAGCTGGGCTCTTGTTTCAGCGATATGTAAAGCCAATATTTCTGAAAGAATGCAGCTCTCGAATCTACTCATTCGGCCTTGCCTCGAGCAGAACTGGGTTTTCAGAAGGCCAGACTGGGGATCTGGGCAGAATTCTGTTGCCACCAGCTGGGTTCATGCCACAGAGCTGGCCCATCAATCCTTTGGCCCTGCTGACAACAAATTCCGTGAGACTCAGGGAATGAAGCCACCCTCGCTTCTAAGCCACTCCACTCCCCACTCCTGACAGAGACTGAGTGAGAAGATTGCCCTTTTCTAAGAGTCTGAGACTTTAAAAGCATAATTTCAAAGTTTCAGCCAGGTCTTTATTTTAAACTGCACATGGTCAGCAATAGACCAATTTCTATTTCCTGCAGGCTTGAAGAACACAACTTGGAAAAAAGAATGAGGGGGGAACAGGGAATGAGACATATTCCTACGCACACAAAGAAGGTCGGGCAAATTCTGGGCAGTTACAGAAACATTTCCTCTCTCAACTTATACTTTCAGCCTCTACTATGTTTAAGAATGAATGCGTGTTCTTGAAAGGCCTATTTGTGTGTTTTCAAATGATTAGTAGTTAGACAATAGGAAAAACAGGAAGATCTATAGATCTAAATTACATTGATGGCGATATCTCCATGTAGCCCCAATGAGTGATTCCTGAATGAGTCTGTGAGACTTAGAGCTTCCCTCTGGAAAATGTAAGGAATCTGGAGTGCCCGAGTTCAGTAGACACTATGCGTCTGGAGGCCCCTCAAGCCTCACAATGGGCTGAATAATTCAGAGTTAAGGACATACACATTTAGAGGAAGAAAACTCAATGTTGCGGTCAAAAACAACTTCATGGGTAGAGCTGGGATTTCCTAAAAAGGAAATGAAGATTAGCATGCAGATTTTATAAAGGAAGTTCTCTAAGAGATAGGTCCAGACATGAGGGCAGACCCAAGCCATCAACTGCCTGTTAACTCCTTCAAGACTCTTCATTTGGAATCTGGTCAGAATCATGCCCATAACATAGTCTTAAATGCCTTGCTTCACATATTCTTATTTCTTTCGGTTTTCTCAGTCTTTCACAAGATCTGATGAATCCACACAAACGTGGATCATGCTCTTGTCAAGGAAAATGAGAAACGGGGCCTACTTTATGTTGCTGACCCTCTCCCTGGAGATCCTGTGCAGGTAGCAGCATTGCAACATGGAAACAACAATCTCTTATTCAAAGCCAGGATCCTTAGCAAGGGGAGTTTAGCAATGACACTCAGTGGTGCTGGAAAGACACACTAACTGAGGACAAGGAACCTGCTACATGGACAATTTGGGAGCTGAATTGCTCTCATCTCCCTTCCCCAAGCATGCCAGAAAGAAACTATCTTTAAGGGAAAGAGAACATTGATCCTTGGTGTGACCTTTGTTAAGACAAAGCCACCCATTTCTTGACATCCCTTCCATTGAGAAATGGGGTTTATGTCCCCTTCCCGTGAGTCTGGGTGTGCTTGTGCCTGCTTTGACCAATGGGATATGGTGAACGTGATCTGCGACATCAAAGATGAGGTCATGCCAGGCCATGGGAACTTGGCCCCGCTTACTGACTTGGTGTTGGATTTCTTAGCCACGCAGAGGCCCTGTGTAGGTGCTCTGGTGAGCGATCCCGGCTGAACCCACCCTCTCTGTCACCCCAGCCCAGGCACCAGTCATTTGCATGAAGAAGTCACCGCACGATGCCAGCTATCCAGGCCCAGATGAGGCACCAGATAATGTCGAGTAGACAGAAGTCATGCCCACTGTGTCCTAACCAAATTCCTGCCCCCTAGAATCTGTGAGTATCATAAAATGATTGCTGCTTGATGCTACTCACTTTGGGGATGATTTCTTTGTTAGGAAACAAGAGAGACCCAGAACAGTCGGGTCACGTATGATTTCGCTACCTACCTTCCACTAGCTTCTCTTCTCTATTATGTGTTCAAACCCCAGTAAATTAGGCCTGACTTAGGCATTGTGTCATGTAACGACACTTGCTAAGGGCAGTTTGATTACATCAATTTGCAGCAAAATGTGTACGTTGCTGAAAGTATGTTAACGTGGTTTCAAGTCAGGCTATTGAAGGGAAGAATTAGCATATAGGTCACACCAAACCTTCAGAAAGCCTGGCGTGTCTATAAAACCCTTCCAAAGGGTTACTCCAGCAAAAATCACCCCAGATGATCTCCGCTGTTTTGACTAGTAGTTGTTAAATCAGGAACAAGTGCCTGGCCTAAGAACGGCTAAGAGCAAGCCTTAAATTGGCTACCAGTCTGTAAGCTCGGGATGGCCAAGAGACATAACGACGGCTAAGTGTTCCAATATAATTTTCTCTCTGGGAGCGTCTGGACTGGAGAGACAGAGACAGACAGGGTTGGGGGCGCTTGAGCGTTGGTAGTAGAAGGTGAATAAACACGTGAGGAAACAGAGAGGTCGCGATAAGCAGAAGCGCCGAGATAAGAAGAAGCATGGCAAAGAGACACCAGAGTAGACCAGAGTCATGAGTAAGCAGAATCTATAACATAAAGAAAAGGGGAGACAGGTCAGCTGATGGTGTGAAGTGCAGTGGAGAAAGTAGGAAAACGGCTCTAGGGATCAGTGAATGCCAGTTTCAAAAGGACTTACGAGACAAGTCACTAGAGTTGCCTCCTATCCAAGTTTTTAGTCACGGACATAACTCTCAAATACAAAAGCATTCTTACGGAAAAACGAATTTCCGTTTGATCAGTTGCTACAACAGGATGTATTATGACGCTATTTCTAGGAGTCCTTTTAGGTGGAAAGCACACACCATACCCGTTTCCTACTGGTTTTCCTACTTTGTAAAGTTACACTGTGGAAAGAAAGATTTTGTGTGGCTTTGATAAGATGCCGTAGGGGGTTCTTCCACCCTGCTTCTCATTGTCTCCATCGCCAGAGCTGAAACCTCCAGAGCCGCGAGTTCCCAGGAAGCAGCTGCTGTGGCCACACAGTCCTGGCCTGGGAAGACCCCTGCGTCCTCATGTAGAGGGTCCTTCATCTCTCCCTGTCTGGTTTCCGTAAACCCAGCAAGCATAGGACTGTCACAGAGTAGCCAAGGGAGGGCCACAGACACCCCCGGACAACTCCTCAAACCCATCCCTCAGTGATAACAGCCAGCAGAACAGAGTTCTGGGAATGGGACCCACACTGGTCCTCCTTTGTCTCCTCTCTCTTATCTCTACAATTAGAAAGCAGTGGAGGGAAGGCCAGGCGGCCCAGGACAGCAGACCTCCATCACCGCGGTAAGGTGACGGGTGATGTGGTCTAATGTCTCGTAGACAGTCAATTCAATATCGATGTCAAGACACAGCATCACCAGGAGAGTCTGCTGCGGGCAGAGTAAGAGAGGGAGACCAAACAGTTCTGAGATTGTATTCGCTCTGAACTGAGCTCATGTTGATGTCTCAGAATACAGACCAGCTCATCTCCAACAGTTTCCCTAGGCAGCATCCCCAGTCATCCAGAAAATAGCATTGGCCTCCTACCGGCAGCTTTAGAGCGGTACTCATGGAGTCCAGACTGGAGCAAAGAAGTTCATTGCCTATCCTGAGGTCCACATTCCAGTAAGCGCTGGAGAGAACCTGGGTATTCCCCAGAGGACGCCACAGGAAGAAACTCAACCCATGAGCTGCCTCCCCGTCATAACTAATTGGAGACTCTGATCTCACACAACTGCGCGGTGCCAGCTTCCTGCTCACTGTGGACCTGGGCATAAAGTAAACAATGGGGCCTCTTTTAATAGCCTCCTGCTGTTTGGCAGCCACACACAAGCCTCCTAGAAGGAACCAGCCCCGAAGTCTGAGGACAGCACGGGTTTGTCCGTAAATGCTTCGTTCACGGATAGGCATTGTTCGCCTAGACACGCTAGTAACGAAACTGGGAAGCCTCACATGTGCAAGAAAAAAGGAGATTCGGAGCAGAACCGGCCCTGTGGGGGTGGGTGCACGCGAGTCCGGGAAGCAGAAAGTATTCCCCGCTTACCCACCTGCCACGTTCCCATGAAGAACGCAGTGTAGTAACAACAAAGAGGTGCATCGCGAAATAAAGTAGGGTGGGGCCTGAAATTACATTCGCAACACATGGGATGAGTAGTGGTGAGGAGACACCAAGGAAGGGCTGGTTAATGTTTTGGGCAAACAGGGTGATTGCCAGGGGCCATAAGCGTTGTGTGCCCACAGAGATGGAGAGGGTCCTGATGGCTTCCATACCGCAGCAGCTTTCGTAACATGAGATGTCCTCCCAGCACTGACCGACATTCGTCACTGTATCCGTTGGCAGTGGTGCTCCCTTTATTAATGTCCTCGGAGGAAATACCCTCTCTCCCGGCTTTGACAGCTCTGGTGGACCGTTTGCCCTGAGTCGGTCGTGGCAAGGTGGTGCATATCTCGGGTCCTCTTTCACAGTTGTGACCTGAAACTAAAGGCTTAATCCTTGTGGAGCTGAGGAAGGAGAGTCATGCCGTGGGTTTGCAACCTTTGTCCAGACCACGAGCCAGAGCATCATGTCCAGGGCCGTGGGGGTGGAGGCACATCAGAGCTGCTCTGAGCAAAGGGCCACGGGGCAGTGGGTGTGTTTTCAGCCACCACCAGCTTTGCCTTGGGAATTGAGCTCTGTCCCCTCCCCCCCACCTCCTTGGCACTTTCCCTCCCCCCCCCCCCCATGGATTATCTGGCACACCCTCCCTCTGAGGACAGAAACATATCCTACCGAGACGAGAGGAAATTGAGGGCTCACAGTAGAGATGTTACAACCCCTCAAACGACTCTCCCCTAAAGAATTCTAGACGGGAGGAGTCCATTTTATCCACCTGCGCCAACTCCTGTTTACCCCGGGGATTTCCTTCCAGGAGATTTCTGCTGCTGAGACATAGAGCTCTGTTTTAGAGGAGACCAGCACTTGGATGTGAACGCTTGTTCAGGGTGAAGGTCTTAGAGTCAGACAAGTCCCCATGCTGCTGCTTCTTACTGCTTACTCGCAGGCCGGCAGATGCTGTTGTTCTGAACCTTTGTATTTAAGGCAACAAAGTGTGTGTGTGTGTGTGTGGGGGGGGTGTTGCTTACAGACTCCGCTGCCAGAATGAAGCCAAAACTGTTGTTGAGACCGTTCTCTGCCAGGCACACTGCCCCGCCACCCTCGCCTCTTACACCCACAGAAACTTCTCCCACCACCTGCTCTTTCCTGAGCACCGTCCTGTCTGCCCAACGCATATGACTTGATCAGGCCATCTCTGACTCATTTTCACTCGGTGATTGCCCCATCTGCATTTACGATTAACAACAAAGGGGAATTCTTTGGGAGTTGAGGTGGCAACCTAAAGCAGATGTTGAAGACCTCGGAGAATAGATGGTTAGGGCGGTTGGCCCAAGAGAATTATATTCTCGGTCTAGGAAGAGTGAAAGAGTGAAATGAAGGAGTCAGGGAAAATGAAATGGCTGGGGACAGAAGCATGAGACTGGATCTCACGGTGTGAAATCCCTGTAACCCTCTGGCTTGAAAGGAGGAAATGAATCACTTGGGCTTGCCTACCGGGTGATGCACATAATGTGAAAAATCCTGATATTTTCTGGAATGTGCTGTGATTTCCATTACGGCCCACCTTCCTCCATGGGAACCCTGGTGCCTACAGCTTACCACCAACTCACAAGCCTCAGATAGACTTCAAAACATAGCAGTAGACCTGAACGAAGCAGGGCCTCTCTTGTCAGACTGTCAGAGTAAACCCTGTAAAAACAAACAAAAACAAACAAACAACCCTCAACATTTCAATGGTTAGGGTACAACCCTGAAAGTAGTCAAGATCAAATCCTGAATCCTCTCCTGGCACCTAATTATGTTCTGATATCCCAATTCTGTGCTAAGGATTTTTAAAAGCTCGCAGCTGAATTACTAAGACCCATCTATGTTGAAAAGACCGGGGGCTCAATGTTAGGGCAACCCATAAGTGGCCTTGTTTCTCCATCCCAGCTCTCCCAGTCCCTGCTTGCTCTAGCCATCGAGAAGATTTCCAGCAGGGGTGAGTAAGCTGATGGCCTTGGAAAAAGAGCTAATAGCAACCGACATCCCCATGGCCTCTGCCAGATATTTTATAGACATGATCTCTAAGGCGTGCTGTGGCCCTCAGGGGTTGGTATGTCCACCTCAATTTTGCATATAAAGAAGCAGCTTCAAACAGGAATAGTCACGAAGTCTCACAGTAAGTAACAAGGCTTCCTTCCAGTCCCAGGCTGCAATCCCCGGAAGCAGGCAGTGAGACAAAGATGCACGTCAAAGTGCTTGATGAGGAGAAGTTCCCAGGGAAAACTGGCACAGTGGGACCAAGAAGGGAAGGGAAGTAGGCCAACTAAAGGGGCGATTTTAAGGGAAGTCTTGAAAGTGAGCCCTGACACAGTGGTAGAGTGGATCCCAACAGGGGTGAGAGAGCAGACTATACCCCCTGAACAGTCAGTTCTTGGCTAAGGACAACCCCCAGGAAGCCATAAACTCGCCACTCTGTTGGCAAATTGTTCCAGTGGTCCGAAGGGAAGCAAAGATAAGGAGGGGTTGGCTGCTGGGGAGAAGGCAGACTGAGAGCCAGGTGCTTGCAAATGGCAAAGGGACCCGGGCATGGTGTGGAGCCTGGGCTTCTCTGCAGGGAAATACCCTTGCCACAGTCATGGTTATAAAGCTGGGGGCCTTCTGTCTCCATTGGCTGCCAGGTTGGGCCTTGGCTGCAGCCTTTAGTGGTCTGGACTGGGTGCTGGGTGGGGCCTGTGACAATGCCATTTCTACCAAAGCCACGTGGTTACAATGAGCCTCGGTTTTGGGGCGCCTGGGTGGCTCGGTCGGTTAAGCGTCCGACTTCGGCTCAGGTCACAATCTCACGGTCCGTGAGTTTGAGCCCCGCGTCGGGCTCTGTGCTGACAGCTCAGAGCCTGGAGCCCGTTTCAGATTCTGTGTCTCTCTCTCTGACCCTCCCCCGTTCATGCTCTGTCTCTCTCTGTCTCAAAAATAAATAAATGTTTAAAAAAAAATTAAAAAAAAAACAATGAGCCTCAGTTTTAAACTTCTGCTCATAGCAGAGATAAAATGAGAGAAGGGAAAGATGTCATCACTCCATTTTAAGTTCCCGGACCCAGACTGTCCCTAATGCACAACAAATTAATATTTTCTATATCTTCTAATGATCTTGTAAGTAGCACGTATATACTGTGTGGCACTTGTGTGGGGGAACATTTTTTACCTACATTCAGAATCTTATCAACAGATTATGAATAGATTTGAATAGAGCGTAGCAATCATTTGAATCATGATAGTCACGGTATTCTTATTCTTGAATAGTCATGATTATCAATGTTTAAAGTTAAATTATTTTGCTATAAAGTTTTTTTTTTCTTTTTAGTTTATTTATTTATTTTAAGAGAGGGAGAGAGAGAATCCCAAGCAGGTTCCGCGCTGTCAGCGCAGAGCCGGATGCGGGGCTCAAACTCACGGACCGTGTGATCATGACCTGAGCCGAAACCAAGAGTCGGATGCTTAACTGATTGAGTCACCCAGGCACCCCTGCTGTAAAATTTTTGATAATCTTATATCAGTCAGGTGTGTTTCATTGTGTTTTGGTTGTGTTTGAAAATCAACAAACTGACATTTCTTATTAAAAGCACCATTTTCTTGGGGCGCCTGGGTGGCTCAGTCGGTTAAGCGTCCGACTTCAGCTCAGGTCACGATCTCACGGTCCGTGGGTTCGAGCCCCGCATCGGGCTCTGTGCTGACTGCTCAGAGCCTGGAGCCCGTTTCAGATTCTGTGTCTCCCTCTCTCTCTGACCCTCCCCCGTTCATGCTCTGTCCCTCTCTGTCTCAAAAATAAATAAATGTTAAAAAAAAAATTAAAAAAAAAAATAAAAGCACCATTTTCTTAAACATAAATAGAAAAATAGGCCACAACTTTGTTGGCCTGCTTTGGCATTTTTAGTTGCTAACATTTTGGACACTGTAATGTGAGAGGGAGACTGAGTGTCTCTCAGACCCAGGGTGAGCTACAGAGAAGCAGGAATGACACATATCCGTGGGACAGCCACCTTCCCGGACAGAGAAGAAAAACCACCAAGACGTCTGTCTCAGAAGGAGCATGTCCCACCTCTGTGCAAATGGCCACCGGCCACAAGCTCTTCAGGAGCCACCAAGAAGTGTAGGAAGGTAACGTGTTCAGCAAATGTTGGGTGACTGAATGAAAGGGTGAAGCACCCTATAGACCCATGGGTTGGGGGCAAGAGTTCCAGATGAAGCAGAGAGGCTTGAATCTGGAGAGGCTAAGCCTGCAGCTGTAGGTTAAGAGCTGCTCCTGTAGTAGCCTGGAGAGCCTCCAGGCTGGGACCCCCCACCCCCGCCCCCCAGTGGCACAGCCTGGCTCCAGAACTGAGCAACTCAGTCTTCACAGCTTCCTCGGGTGGTCTGCCTTGACACCCAGGCTCTGCCTCCAACCTCAGAGGCTAGAGGGCCAGACAGTCTGAGGGTAATGTTAGTGTGCGTTAGATGTTATTTATGGCAATGGACTCCAAGCTTTCCCTTAATACTCTATTGTTTTAAAAAATGATTTCAAATATATCCTTAATATCTGCAGAACAGAATTTTGACCTAGAGCTTTCAGTTGTTGGCTGACGAGGTGATGAATGTGTTATTTTCCCCCAGAGGGTTGTATCAGATTCACTTTTAAGTTCAGTTTCTGGCTCCGCACAAGTCAGTGCCCAACCCCACTGCCCTCCCCGCTCCCCACACCCCGAACCGATAACTGTCTCTGCTGCTGGGATCCAGAGATGAGTAAGACCTACTCCCTGCCTTCCAGAAACTTACAGTCCACTGGGAAAATAGCCCATACATACAAGGCAAGGGTAGAGGGGCTAGGGCAGATGGATAAACCCAGGGGTTAACAGTAGACCACAGAGGACCCTTGGGCTAGAGTGCAGCTCACTTCAGTCAGCTTGAAAAAGATTCGGTATCATTATCATCCTAACCACCTAATGTAAGGGAAGTGGAAATTTCCACGTCTGCAGGCAAAATCTCCTAAGGTGCAGTAGGAATGTCTATTTAGAGCTGAGGCAGGAGCTCTGGCTGGTGTGGGAGACCTCGCCGTCTGCAAGCAGAACTTTCTGCCAGTCTCCTCAGTGGAAGCAGACCATGAGTCATAGTCTCTGGTGACTGAAACCTCATGTTAAGCTTGAGGGCCTGGGAGGCGGGAACAGGGGCCAACATGCATCCTGTCCCTGTGTGGAAGCCCTACCCTTTGGCCCTCCGGAAAGAGAACCTTCAGAACAGAGTAAGTCACCAGCTCTTTTCCCCTGTTGGTGAACTGATCTCTTCGAAGGCTTCTCTTCGCCTTTCTGTCCTCCTCACCCTCCTCTCTGTGTTCCCCTGCCCCAAAGCTTGTTGTCTTCTGACTTCATGGGTCTACTGTTCTACCTTCCGCTCTGTCTCCTCCTTTTGCTGCCTCATTGCAGCCTCCTCCCCACCCCCTGCCCTACAAGGAAGCATCATCCAGAGCGTCAGAAGCAGCAGATGCCAAGATGGCCGAGCCTCACAAGGAGCAAGCAGAACTCTTGGGTTGATTCTGGTGTCCATCCCCTCCCTTCTCCGGGAGGAAGTCAGGTCCCTGAGTGCTGGTGACTCGGCTGGGCGAGCTTAGCATTGCTCTGTTAAGGTGAGCTGGTAGGCAGTCCAAGTAAAAATGACGAAAAAATGAAGCAGTTCCTTTACTCAGTTGATTAATCAGGATCCTCTCTCATTTAGACGGTCCTTTCCATTCCCCCGAAATAATGCCCTTTCCTTGCGCTGTGACCCTACTTGCCTCACAGAAAGTCCAAACCATGGAGCAAAGAAACGCTGATTAGTGCCTTTATCTGACTGTGGCAAGAGCTGTGTTGCAAGGCAGCCCTGTAGATGAACAGTTCACAAAGGGGAGTTGCCCCAGTCATATCATCAGAAAGAGTGGGGTACGAACTGTTCAGATTCCTACTCTCCCGCCCCCCCTGGTGGGAGAGTAAGGAAGTGAGGGCAATTCTGGTTCCGAAAGTCCAGGATGGCACTTAGGAATTTACATTTTCACACACGTCCCTGATGATTCTGAAATACAGTCAAATTTGGGACTCCTTGCTCCAGAGAATATAATTGGCTTCTCTTCCCAATCCGAAAATGGGTGCATTTTCCTAAAACTCATGGACTCTCTGCCTCTCTGGAAGCCTGTGTTTTCCCTCCAGAGGGAGCATCGGGTTGGCTTCAGCAGGTCTCCCCTGCTGTGCTGCACACCCGCTCTGCCTTCCTGAGCTGTTGACAGCCCAGTGTGTGGCTTGCTGCCCGGCCAGTGGGCAAGTTCTGGCTGCCCCACGGCTCTGCAGTCATCTCTTTAAAATTCATTATCCAAACGTGCAGAAATGACCATTGGAGGGGCTATCATATTTCTCTGCGATGTGACACTCATCCAAAGGGACCACGTGTGGAAGAAACGTGCCCCTTTGACAGAGATGTTATTTCAGTGAGTTTCCTCTTTCAAAGGGTTCCCCCTTTATCCGAACTATCAAATTGTTCCTCGTTGCATAAAAGCAGGGCAGCTATTGTGATGGAAATTTATGGACACAGTGTAAATGCTGAGTGTGTGTGTCCTTTGAAGGAAACTGCTTAGAGACTAACTGGATCAGGTGTGGTCCTGGTCCTTCATTCAGGCGGTGGATTCAAAGGCTGATCTTGTGGTGAATCCCTCCTCCCTCTTCCTTATTCAGGTTACAAAGGCCACTGAGGAGGAAGCATGTGCCTCTGGCCAGCTGAGCACAGACCAAACCCGGGTCTCCTTACCTCGTTGGAGCTCGGAGCTCCCGCTTGGTGGTGAGCGTCTGGCTTGCCAATGCTTTGGGGTAATAATCTCCTTCTTCATCTCCTGGGAGAAGTTACTGATTCTTTTTCAAGTACAACAATGCTTTTTTTTTTTTTTTTTTTTTTTGGTATTTACTTTTCCCACCCCATAGATGGACTTCTGCCCCCACATACCACATTTCATAAGAGATTAAGCACTACTTCTGGGATGCTTGAGATTGAATACCTAAAGTCTGGTCTGTGGGCAGCGCCCTGTGAGTCATTCTTGCTTGAGAAAGTTTCTGAGTAGCCACCACAGCAGACAAAAGAGCATTTCTAAATATGGCAAGAACTTAAAGGTAAAGGTACAGTAGGAATAAAAGTGTTAATGCATGAAGCACAAGTATGTAAAGCGTATTAAAGATATTCAACCATAAACCACAGCTTCAAGGGGTTTTCGATCCATGTGTCCCGGTTGTGAAAACTTACAATTGGACATATTGCCCAAGTATAGGTCACGCTGCCCAATGTCTGTGAGCAAGGTGGAGACATCCATTTTTTTCTCATAAAATGTGACTGGGAAGAAATGAGTGGGGGGCCACGGGTTATAGCAAACAGTGGGCTAGAAATTGGGAGATGAGAGTTTGCATCCCGACCTCATCATCGCTGTGTCTTTGCACATGTACCTCAACCCTGCATGCATTTTTCAGTGAATGACAATAGTGAAAGAAGGCACACCAGCAGGGATTTTAGGGATAACTTCACCAACTCCCACATTTAAGAGATAAAGAAGCTTACCCCCAGAGAAGGTAACTGATAGGACCCAACAGTTCTTAGCATAGAATGGGCAAAATCCCATGCTTTCTGACTTGTAATCAGTGCTCAGTTTTATCACCCACCACATAGAAACGTTAATGCTTATCCTACCTTCCTCATAAACGTCTTAGAAAAATCAGCTGAGATGATATGTGGTTTGGATTGAATTATCTCTACTGTAAAGGGGTATTTACAGATCATGTATTGGTTCTTTTCCAATTTTCCTTATCACAACGGAAGAGCCTCACTCTCCATCCTGTTGCACAAGATAAAAGCCTTGAGACTTCCCTCTCTCACACCCCCCTCTAAATCCAATCCCTCACTAACTCCTATTGAGTCTCCTTCTAAAGGCATCTTGAATTCATCTGCTTTGTACCATGTCTGCTCCACCATCCTTATCCAGCTACCACCATCTCTCACTCTGACCAGTGCAGTGGCCTCCTAATTGGTCTTCCTTCATCCACTCTTAGTCCCTTAAGTGAATTCTAAACACCACAGCCAAAAGGATCTTTAAATATCCAGTCATGGTCATGACCATCCCTACAGAAAAGTCTATGCTGACTGCCATTGCTTTTTAAAGAAAATCAAAATCCTTAACCCACTCATAGAGCATGTAAATCCATCAATCTATAGATAGATAAGTAAATACGATACTTGGCAATAAATTCAACAAAAGAAGTGCAAAACTTATACTCTGAAAATTATTGAAAGAAAATAAAGAAGACCTAAATAAGTGGAAAGACACCTCCTATTCAGGGATCTGGAGACTTAGTATCATTAAAATGGCGATATTCCCCAAATTCATGTACAAATTCAATGTAATCACTATCAAAATCCCAGCTGGCTTCTTTACAGAAATTGACAAGTTGATCTTAAAATTCATGTAGAATTTCAGGGGACCTGGATGGAATAGCCAAATAAATCTTGAGAAAGAATGAAGTATGAAGGCTCACACTGTCTAATTTTAAAACTTACTTCAAAGCTATGGCAACCAAAACAGGGTGGTAATGGCAAAAGGATAGGTGTATACATCAGTGGAATAGAATAGAGAGTCGGGAAAAATACCTTCACATTTATGGTTCATTGGTTTTTGACAAGACTGCCAAGAAAATTCAACGAGAAGAGAATAGTCTTTTCAACAAATAGTTTTGAGAGTGGATATTCATGTACAAAAAGAATGATGTTAGACCCCCTCTTAATATCATAACCAAAAATTGAATCATTGACCTAAATTGAACAGCCTAAGCTCTAAAACCCTTAGCAGAAAATATTGGAGAAAATCTTTGTGACCTCGAGCTAGGTAAAAGCTTCTTAGACATGACATTAAAATCGCATTAAAGTGATATTAAAGTAACAAAAGAAAAAACAAGATAAACTGGAGTGTGTTAAAATTTAAAACATTGGTGTTTTAAAGAATACCATCATAAAAATTAAGAGAAATCCACTAAATGAAAGGAATATTTGCAAATCACACTTTTAATAATGGGCATGTGTCTAGACTATATAAAGAACTTGTAATTCAATAATAAAAATAACCAAACTTAAAAGGGATTATGAGTAAAGATCAGTTCAGGCAGGATATAAATCAGTCACCAAACTACAGGATTCCTAGAATAAAAGTTGCTCGAGGAATTCAGAGAAAGGAGCGGTACATGCAGGCTGAAAGAGTGGAGTTTGAGTTCTGTCCTTAGGGGGATTATTAAAAATAAGATCTCCAAGTTTTAGGACCTAGTGTGTCCAGTGAAATTAAAATCACCGAGTCAGGTGTAAAGAGAGAATGATCTGGAATTCTGGGCATAGGCATCTTATCAGAGGATAGTAAGGAAGCCGTTGGGGCAGGGCAGAGTGAGGACGGAAGAGAGACTAAGAGAGTCACAGGAGGGAAGGTTACAGGTTTAGACCAATGCACTGGCTTTGATTTTCACTCCGATGAGATGGGGAGTCAGCAGTTGATTCCAAGCGGAATGATATGCTTCTTCAGTAGGACATCAAGGGCAAAGCAAGGAGATCGTTTAAGAGATTGCATGCAGTAACACAAGTGAGTGAGAATGATGGCTTGGATCAGTGGAAGTAGTGAGAAGTGGTCGGTTTTCAGACATACTTGCAAGGTAGAGCCATTGAGGTTTGCTGATGATTGGAAGGGGACTGTGCCTGATAGGACTTAAAGACGACTGGAATGTCTTCATGCAGAGCAAAACCAGGCTGAGAGTTGCCAGTCACTAACATCTGGAATAATCTCAATGAGCCGGATTGGAGAAGGGGAGATCTGGAGTTTGATTCTGAACTTGTTAAGATTTGTGATACCCATATAGATACCTCAACGGAGACGACAGTGTAGGCAGCTTTGCAAGGAGTGTGACCATTTAAAAATGTCTCCCAGGGCAGAAGCTTCCAGAGAGTTAGGAAGTGAGAGTTTACCTGAGGCTTCAGGCTCCCAGTGACTCCACCCATGGCCCCACTGCAATTCCCGGAGCCCTGGAGAGGCTGTATCAGAGCACCTTTGCTTTTTACCCCCAGGCTCTTTGTTGTTACGGTTGTTTTGGATTTCTATTTGCTCTGCCCAAGCTGTGCAGATAAGCACCCATCCTAAGACTGTTCTTTATCCTTTATGTGGTCATCTTACCTAAAATAGTGAAGAGATTATTATGCCCAGTGTTGTGCTTCAGGATGTAAGATGTTAGACTAATCCTAGGTTGAATAGCAAATTGTTTAACTGTGGGAGAGTTATCAAAGTCCAGATCTAGGGGTGCCTGGGGGGCTCAGTTGGTTGAGCATCCGACTTTGGCTCAGGTCATGATCTCACGGTTCGTGAGTTCAAGCCCTGTGTTGGACTCTGTGCTGACAGCTCAGAGCCTGGAGCCTGCTTCGGATTCTGTCTTCCTCTCTCTCTCTGCCCCTCCCCCGCTTGTGCTCTGTCTCTCAAAAATGAATCAACATTAAAAAAGAAAAAAATTAAAAAGTCCAGATCTAAAAAGCAGACTATCAACTCAGCTGGGTTTTTAAAAATAGATGTTCTTATTTTATAATGAGTACCTTTGGAATCTTTAAATCACATAGCATTTTCACATATTATGTCTCATAAACCATGTCCCAAGCACCATCCCGGATCCAAAGTTTGGCCTGATAAACCCAGATTTTAATATGTATTCCCGGGGAAAGGAATAAACATTTGCAGACTGTCTACTTTGTGCCACATTCTTTTATATCTTACTTAATCCTACTTTTCAGAAAAGAAAACAAAAAAAAAACAAAACACAAAAAACAAAAAAACTCAGACCCAGAGAGGTTAATGTGCCAAAGGCTACACAGCAGAGAAATGGCAGAATGAGAAATGACCAACCAGGTCGGTAGGTTCTGCTCCATCATGCATCCCGGATTTGCACAGCATTTCTCTACTCCGCAAAGTCTATCCAGCCCTTTTTTGCTCTCCCGATGTGGTCAAAGGAGGTCCCTTTGAAAACATCTCATGTGCATGGATTCAGAGGAAGCAATCTCCTCCTTAAACTCTTTGGGATATGAGACATATGGCACCAAAGAATGAGTAATAGCTTTCCTTTCTTTTTATATTCCTTCCTGGATTTTAAGTGTTTGAGATGTTTTAGTTCACAACTTCAAAGTCCGTAGAGCAGGGCATGTGGAGCCTGGAAGAATCCTAAGCGGCAAATGGACGATCAACTACAGATCGCCATTTCAAAACACAGGTTATGCTTAAGCACGTGGCACAGTCTAGTGGGAGATCTAATTTCACCCCATTTTGCAGATGGAGAAAATGAGGTTCAGAGAGGTTAATTCACCTGAAACCCACACAACCCGGCACTAGCAGGGCCTTTGCTTTGTGCCCGGCCCAGGATTATTCCCGCTGTTTCTATGAATAACAAATAGCAAGGGCTTTTGTAGCCTTTACTATGAAGGAAACTAAGTTAACTAATTCAGTCCTCACGACAACTCCATGAAGTAGCTACTTGGATTATCGCCTGATTTTACAACCGAAGAGTCTGAGGCACAGTGATCTAAAGTACCTTGTTCAAGGTCACCCAGCTGGCAGGAGACAGGATCAGGATTCACATGCACACAATCTGGGTTCACTGTCCCTATGCCACTAACCACTCAACCACGATCCTTTTTCTGCCTCTCCTGGCAGCGACAGAGTTGGACAAGATCGTCTGACTCCAAATCCTGTGCTCCTTCCATCTGTTTCGGCCAAGGCAAGGCCTGGGTTTTAGCCCAGGGGAAGAGTACAGGCAAGGAAGGAGAAAGTATGTGAGGTGACTGCAATCTGTGGAGGGTGCATGGTTCTACAACGAGGTAGAACTGGTTCCCCAACCCTGATGACTCCGTAGGCAGCTAGTGACTTACACAAACACAGACGCAGATGAGTGGTGTCTGGGAGACTTGCATCCTCTCTCTTTCTCTCAAACGCACACACTCACACATTCACACTCACCTGCCGCCTGTTAGAACTTCCTCCATTATCCACCTTTACAAATGGCCCTGTCAGTGGAGAGAGAAAAAAAAAAAAACAACCAAAGATCTGTGGTCTGCAGCTGCCAGAGGGACAAGTTTGTTGGCAAGCAGTGAATAGAGGGCCCACTCTTTGGGCTTCTGGCATCGTCCAGAGCCAGGCGACATGATGTTTTCTCCCAAGGACTGTGAGTGGGAATGTGTGTGTGCATGTGTGGAGTTCGCAGCAAGAACTGTATTGCACCAGAGGAGTAAGTTACACATAAGGAAATGGACCCACACATATCAAAGGCAAGAAATATGGGCACAGTGATTAGGAAAACAGAGTCATTGTGCAGAGAGGGCAGGGATCATGTTTCTCTTTTATGTGGAGCCAAAAAGAACTGAAGCTTGTGTTCACTGTGCCTGAGAAAGCCGCCGTCGCAGGTGACACGAGTAGGTATGAACACAGTGGGAAGAGGTGTTGGACTTGTAGTTTCAGAGTCACATCTACACCCAGATGATACTTGAAGGACTTCAGTGGGGGACCTGGCTCACCTTGGGCAGCTACCACCTCTGGGCATCCCCCTGCGCCCCCACAAAGCCCAATGCATCCTATTAGGCAACTCACTTGGAAAGACCCCAGGGCTTCCTTAAAGAGCACCATTAGCTTCAAGACAACCAAGGAGGTCTTCCATTTTCGACCACCCGCCAAGGCACAGAAATGTTGGAGCAGTGAAAAGTGGTCCCAGGAATGGCTAGCGATTAGGAAAAAGGAAAAGAACAAGAGAGACACACGACGACGAAGAAATGAGCATTAAACACGCTTCCCAGAATCTGAATTTTGCACAGTCCTTCTGACCCAGGGGCCAGCTGGACCCTGTCCATTTCTAGTGATTCGAGTTGAAGGGGAGACGGGGCGGGAGTTCTAGGAATGGGCACTGGGGTCACTAGTGAGGACAGGAGTTGTGAAGAAGGGTTCAGCTCCACGTGTCGCCTTCTCCTTCCCACCCCTCCTGACTACCCACTGGAAGAAGAAATCCATAGATCTGCCACTCGACTGCCTATCAAGCTGCCTGGCACGGTGGCAGAGTTGATAGGGTTGCAGTGGGCAAAATGAAACTGAGAAGGATGAGAAGCTGGCAGATCCCCATCAGACAGGATGGAGAGGGGCTGAGCAAGGGAAGGACCCGGCTGATGAGGAGTGGGGGGTGAGGCAGGGAGGAGGAAGAGAACCACACCCCTGCCAGTGGAGCCGGGGAGTCTGCAGGTAGTGGAAGGGACCCAGGCAAGGACTTTGGAAGCAGCTGTCGCATGTGAGAGGGGGTGACGTGGCAGGGGGGAGACCAAGAGAGAAGCTGTGCTTCGGTGATGAATTGAATGTCCTTTTGGTAGGTTGCGGGGAGCCAGGGGTGTTTCATTTGGTTTCATTGTTTTAAGCCCTCAGTCAACATTTACATGGCTTTTTAATTACTTTGCATACTGGA
This sequence comes from Leopardus geoffroyi, assembly GCF_018350155.1. NCBI lineage: Eukaryota > Metazoa > Chordata > Mammalia > Carnivora > Felidae > Leopardus > Leopardus geoffroyi. Next base: position 138,675,737 of record NC_059326.1, read on the forward strand.
TTGATGTTTTCAAATGAGACAGCGAGCTCAGTAAGCCGCTAGGCAATTTGATTAGGGTTTCATTTCCTTTTCAACTCCACGACTTGAGAGACGGAGCAGGCGCCGAGGCTGAGTCTGGTTTCACCCCGGGCACCCACAGGTCCGGGCTCCCTTGGGATGCCCAGATAGTGAGCCAGGGAGACAAGCAGACAGAGCCTGAGTCCCTCCTCTCAACCAGAATTGCTCCATTAAAACCCTCTCTTTCATACATAAAACAGCGTTCAGTATAAGGTTTCCTTTGGGGAATAAGGAGATTCCTCTGCTAAAATAAAGTTTGTAATACAATGATTTAGTCTCTGTCCCTTATCAAGAAGCAAACTGAGCCCCGGAGTCTGTGACTTGCCTAGGGTCCAGTTCCTGAGGCAGCACCACCCCCAGAGCCAGCCTCCCTGTCCATCCATCTCTCCATATACATTCCTGCCTCTAGACACACACATGTTTCCAATCCTTCTCTGTGCTCTGTTCCCTATCATGGAGCAGGCAATGTAGACTTTCTTTGGGAATATTAAAAAAAAGAAAAAGAAAGGAAAAAAGGCAGACTAAAAGTGAGGGAGAAGCAATTCCGCACCTACTACATCTCAGGAATACAAATGCTACCGCACCCAAGAGAATCCCAGCCAACTGGAAAGAAAAAGGGCTTAGCCATGTAATGCTGCACCTTGTCTCCTAGAGCAATTCCTCGTCATTCTCTTGATTTGTGTACTTAGCTCTCAACTCGTCCATGATCTTTTTCAGACAGTTCGTCTGCTTGGTCCTGTCTCGTGACATCCTGGAAGTAAACGGGATCTTTCCTTTGCCCCCTGGCTGGTGCTCAGCTTTGCCCTTAGCTCCACCAGCCCTTTAAAGGCACCCACGCTCTTTCTTCTAGTGTCTCAGGAACAGCAGCTGGTACCAACCCGATTTCATGGAAGCTACTTCCCTTGTTAAATAAAAACCGAGGGTTAGGACTGGGAGGTGACCTGACCACCCCAAGGCCCATCAATCCCCGAACTGACTCCCGTTCCTCACCTGTTCTTTGCCTGTGATGGAAAAGTATGCACGGAAGCCACCCCCGCCCCCCAACTGCTGCCGATTATCTTCAAAGACCCAGGGCCAATGAGTCAGCGCAACTCAGGAATCTGATTTTGTAAAGAGGTGAGACTGTTTTGAGACACAGCCAGCACATGCCCAACAAAACTGCACCACGCGACACGCCAAGTGTCGGTTGAAGAGCGTCAGTGACACAACAGCACGCGTCACGCTGAGAAATCCTAAAGGAGTGGGCACCTCAAACCAGCTTTAAAATGTATTGATCTCGTTTCAACCAACATTGATCACGTCCGGCTTCAAAATTCGCATTTGGCCAGTCCAAAAACATCACGTCTGACCCTCATATTTGGGTGTCATGCCCCTTTCTTTGTGTCATAGCACTTTCTTTGGGTGGCGCAAGCTTTTTTCTTTCTGGTTCTATGTGGTTCAGTCTAACCCCAACCCCACTTCACGTCCGGTGCTGGGGAGTGGGGTGAATCCCATGTGATTCTGACTCACCTCCACTGGGCTCACAGTCCAGTGAGGGGGAAAAGAGCCATGACGTATAAACAGGATAGAAAAACAATCACACTGAAGTGTGTACACAATGAGTCGAGGCAGCAAAAAAGAGGAAGTGACTTATTCTCCCCGGGAGAGTCATGAAGATTCTCTGCCCTCCTCAGAGGACTGGGTTGTCCATGCTAGGTAGAGGCTCTCTTGGGATTCGGGGCAGAAAGAAGAACGTGTCTGAAGGCATAGCCTTATGAAAACACAGGATCCAGTTCAGAGAAGGCCAAGAGATTCCTTGTTGCTACGGCAACTTTGGGCAGGTGACGGGTAGTCAAGGGAGGTGAAAACGGAAGGGTAGTTGGAAATAGAACATGTTTGCCACATTTAGAAAATCCAGCTTTATCCTATGGATAACTTAAATATATGCATTTATTTTCCCTTCTTTCCTCATCACAAAAATAATACATTCTCATTATAAAATTTAAAAACGTTTAAATGGCAGGAAGAATCACCCATAATCCTACCTCCGGTGAAGACAGCTGTTAACATTTTCACTCATCATTTCAGATACACACATGTAGACACACGCACACATGGGGCCAGATGGATGGATGGTCTTGTTCTCTTCATTTAACCACATATTGTGAACATTTTCCATCTCTGTTGTGGGATATTAGACCATTTGTAATTTTGTCAGGTTTTGATGAAACTAGAAAGAGCATATACAGTTGTTTGTGTGGTTGCTCGCTGATTGCCATAACTTAGAATCACAATTTCTGATTCAAAGCAAATATACATTTTAAGTCTGTTCCTATTTTTGTAAAATATCTCTTGAGAAAGGCTGCGTGCACCATTAACTTAGCATGAGGAGTTAAATGAAGAAATTTCCTCATTTCTTTGCCATTATTGAGGCTTCGTATAATTTTTGCCAAGTTGTTGGCCCAAACAAATATATTATCAATATTAAAATTTTCATTAGTACAAGGGTACTTTTTAAAAAAACTTTTTAAATGTTTATTTATTTTTGAATGAGAGACAGACAGAATGTGAGCGGGGAGGGGCAGAGAGAGAGGGAGACACAGAATTCAAAGCAGGCTCCAGGCTCTGAGCTGTCAGTGCAGAGCCCAGCATGGGGTTCAAACTCACGCACTGTGAGATCATGACCTGAGCCAGAGATGGACACTTAGCCAACTGAGCCATCCAGCCCACACAAGGGTACATTTTTTTTTTAATTTTTTTTTTCTTCAACGTTTATTTATTTTTGGGACAGAGAGAGACAGAGCATGAATGGGGGAGGGGCAGAGAGAGAGGGAGACACAGAATCCGAAACAGGCTCCAGGCTCTGAGCCATCAGCCCAGAGCCTGACGCGGGGCTCAAACTCACGGACCGCGAGATCGTGACCTGGCTGAAGTCGGACGCTTAACCGACTGCGCCACCCAGGCGCCGCAAGGGTAAATTTTTTAATGTTCATTGACCTTTTGATTTTTCTTTTGTTGTGAAATGCCTAGCCCTGTTTTGGAGCCATTTTTCTATTAGGAGATTTTTCTCTTTCTCATTTATAAAAACCACTTATACATTAATGATATAAACTTTTTGTCTGTAGCAAATGCTTTTTCAATTTGTCAGTTCTTTGTAATTTGTTTATGGCAATTTTAGACATATATAAGTTTTTTAATTATAAGAAACCCATAAACCTTTTTTACTTAAAAGGGTCATTCCCTCTGAAATCAGATCACTATCTTCCATCATATTCTTCTATTTAAATATATAACACATCACAAATTTATTTGGTGTATGAGATGAGATAAGAATCCAAATTACCCGTGAAGTGGGCTGAAAAATTGCCCCCCAGAGATATCAGGTCCTCATCCCTGGAACTTGTGTTAGCTTATAAGTAACAAGGATCTTTACAGTTGGGAATCATTTAAGGATTTGGACAGGGGAAGATCATTCTGGATGAGCTGGGTGGTCTGTAAATCCAGTCACAAGTGTCCTTGGAGAGACAGACACAGAAGGAGATTTGGCACACAAAGAGGAGGAGAAGGGAATGTGCAAACAGAGGCAGAGTTGCAAATGGTGCAGCTACAAGCCAATGAGTGCCAGCAGCCACCAGAAGCTGGGGAGGGCAAGGAACAGATTGTCCCCGAGAGCCTCCAGAGGGAGCGCGGCCCTGCCAATACCTTGGCTTTCATTCACCGAAACCCGTTTCCAAATTTTGGCCTCCAAATGTGTGACAGAACAAATTTGTGTTGTCCCGTCAAGCCACCAAGGTTGTGGTGATTGGTCACCGCAGCCACAGGAAATTAACACTCCATTCCCCCAAATCGTTTTCCTAAAACAATAAATATCAGCGTTTTCTCGTCTGAAATGCCATCTGAGTTGTTGATTCTTCTCATTCATCCATCTATTCCTGTGTCACTATTTCAATTCTATCGTTTTGATTCCATATCTGGCAATACGAATATTCCTTTATTAAACAAAAGATATTTATTTTTAACTATGTCATCTTCCAGAAAAGAACTCTTGCAAGTTCTCTACAAATGTCATTTGGGATTAAATGCATTACATTTGTAGAATAATTTGGAGAGGAGTTACCTTTTCAAGGTATTACTTGTTGCCATTCCCATTCTCTTATTATTAAAACTCTCCATTTATGTCCTACAGTAACTCTCAAAATTCCCTTCACAGAGTTCCTGTACATTCCTTAAGTTTCTACTTAGTGCTTCCTGCCTGCCTTCCTTCCCCTCCTTCTCTCCCTCCCTCTTCTTCCACCAACCCCCCCCCCCCCACCGCCTTCCGCCTTTTTTTCCTTTCTTCTGTTGCTGCTTATATAATGTCTTTCAGCAGGGGAGTGACGTGATTTTTTTCTTTGGCACTAATTTAAATTTCTAACTTTGTTTTGTTATTTTCTTAGGCTAATACTGAAACTCATTTTTAGGTCCTAGCAGATGCCGTGTGGGTGGTGGCAAGAGGCAATGCGAGTTATGATGTACGTGTGTGGGATGGGGTGGGGGACAACAATGCTGGTAATTTTTAATTAGCTCTTGATAATTAAGGGATCGTTATTCACGTATTTTGAAATTGGGTACAAGATGGCCTTATGACTTTTTTAAAAAGAGAAAAGTGTCTCCAAGAGTTATACATAGAAGTTCTCCTATAAAGACCCTCTTGACTCTTTTTAAATCCATTGTTGTCATCCCTTTGTTTTAGATATGGGAAGAAAATTCTTTTATGCATCAGTAATGAGTTTTGGGGTGCCTGGGTGGCTCTGCTGGTTAAGCATCCAACTCAGGTCGGACTCAGTTGGCTAAGCATCCAGTTTCAGCTCAGGTCATGCATGATCTCACGGTTCATGAGTTGAAGCCCTGCATCAGGCTCTAGGCTGAGAGTGCAAAGCCTGCTTGGGATTCTCTCTCTCCCACTCTCTGCCCCTCCCCTGCCTTCTCTCTCTCTCTCTCTCTCTCTCTCTCTCTCTCTCTCTCTCTCATAAATAGAACTTAAAAAAATCTTAAAAAAAAATAATGGGTTATGAGGCTCCATCTAGCCTCAATAATGTTATATGTTTGCATAATGTTTTGCCTTCCCAAAACCCAGGCTGGAGAAAAGCTTTAGAAGAAGTTGGCCTACTATTCAGGTTTGAGAAATAGCCGTCCTATCTCATCTTCCAGACCTTGACAGTCACAACACAGAATTTGGTGAAGACTTTCATTGCACGAAGATAGAGAGAGGGAGCTGATATGATTCCATTTACCAGCAGGAAAAATGGGAAGAAAAAGAGAGACTTCATTTTCACTATCCTAAAGAAATAGATAATGCTGGGTGGAAAAGCTGAAGGCAATGGTTTAGCCTTGGGAATAAAATGAAGCTGTTTTTTTTTTAATTTTTTTTTTCAACGTTTATTTATTTTTGAGACAGAGAGAGACAGAGCATGAACGGGGGAGGGTCAGGGAGAGAGGGAGACACAGAATCCGAAACAGGCTCCAGGCTCTGAGCTGTCAGCACAGAGCCCGACGCGGGGCTCGAACTCACATACCGCGAGATCGTGACCTGAGCCGAAGTCGGACGCTTAACCGACTGAGCCACCCAGGCGCCCCAAAATGAAGCTGTTTTAATGGCACCTCATGTTAAGTACCACATCAGCGATCACGAAAGATTAATTAATGATGGTGATAATAACTGTAATATCATTTTTATTAAAGTGCAAGAACAATCTGTAAAAAAAAAAAAAAGATATTCTCTTCTTAGCGAGGCAGACTTTTTTATTTTCTTCAACTAATCAACACTCTGCCAAGGAAAAGGGAACATTCTGCCAGAATTTAAACTGAAGGAAAAAAAAAAAAAAAGTCCTCCGGCAAGTTTATATAAAACCCAAGAAAAGTGATACATAATAAATTAAATATACTGAAATAAGCAAAGCATGAATATTTAACCACTTGACTATTTTAATTTAAAAGAGAGCTGTGAAACCGAGGCGCTCTCATACAGGATGGAAAGTTTAAGCCCTCACTGCCAGGGCTAGAAGCGGCCCCGCGTCTTTCTTTATTCAGGAGCCTGGCAAACAGAACATGGCACCAGCAGGGCATCGAACTACAGGCTCAGGCATACGTTTTCCAAGGGCTGACCGTGTTCCAGAATCTACATGGCTGGGGGACGTGGGCACAGAATTTACTGCACCGCTAGGTTCTTGTCACCTAGGAAGCCTGCAGGCATCAGATGATAAGCCAGAATCATTTTGCTGGGGCCCTGGGATGGGGCTGGGCGCTCTTATGGAGACCACTTACCCAGAATCAAACCCCAAAGCGGAGGCAAATGTGAATACATGTAAGTGTTAATCATTCAGGAGACTGAACGGGTGAAGAAGAAGCAGGGGGAACAGAGAGGGCAACTGAGGAAGGAGGCAGAGAGCAAAAATGAGGTTCCACAACCACATGGAGGGGTGGACACCTGTCCCAGCCCCAGCAAACGGAGGCACTTGATCCTGAGGAAGCTTATTCTCCCTCTCCGGGCCTCAGTTTTCATTTCCCTTTCAGACCCTGTCCTTCGAAATGTATATAAAATTGATCCTTTCCCTCTCCATTCTGTGCCCTGTCTGAAGTATACAATATTTCTGTGTACAAAGAAAACACAATTCCCCGCCCTCACGGGCTTTCCTGTCTAGGAGGGAAAATGGACATGGGACAAAATAGCAGGGCAAAACTGAAGAGAGGAGATTACTGGCTAGATCATGTTCCAATGGGAAGATATCCCAGAGTTAAAGAAAGATGGCAAGAAGCAAAGGTGAGTGGCAGGTGGCAGGTAAACACGGGGGAGTGATGCCATTGTCTTAGGTATGGGGAAGAGGTTTTAAGACCTAATATTTATATTAGGGCCTGGACTGAGAACTTTGTATGTACGAGTCTATTGAACCCTCACCCCGTTCCGTAAGATAGACGTGATTTTCACCATCCCCATTTTATCGATGAGAAAACAGACTCAAAGAGGCCAGGGAACTTGATAAAAGGAAAAAGCTAATAAGCACCAGCACTGGCACCGAAATGCAAGTCTCTGCTCCAAAGCTGTGCTCTTTATCATCACTCTGTGCTGTTTTCTAATTGCTGGACAGATAGTCCAGCATTTAAAAATATTACTTGATCTATGTAGACACAGACCAGGTCTGGAGAGCCAATGTTCTTTTTGGCTGTATTAGAACTTACGTGTATCTACCGTAGGCACTGCTCAAAATGCAGAAGGTGAGGTGAGTCTTGAAAGCAATTATAGTCTGGCAGGTAGTGCTAGAACACATCAGCTAAAGGAATAGATTACAGAGCGTAACGCTATAAGCGAAAATAGTCTTTTCCCTTATGCGTGCAGAACACAGCAAAAGCACTTCATGGTTCTACAGCTCTTTCCACCTAATAGCTTATTGTTTCCCAGAATTCTTGTAAACCCTGGGATGTCTTCATTCTTTGAACTGCCCCAATGTTTCTTAGTAATGTGTCATGTGATAGAAACACCTAGAAAATTTTTCTTCCTGGCACTATCATTAGAGTATTTCTTCTTCTGTACTCATTTGATATTCAGGGAGAATGAGGCATGGAGAAATTAAATATATTCTGGATGTGCACTAAGGGACCAGGGGATAGAATCAGGGTGAGGATTCTGATTATCAGACCACTATCTTCTTTGAGATTCCAGTCATCCCCTTGCAATCAATCGGCAGAAAAAAAATCCAAGATTCCTAGGAGGAGATTAGCTACACAAACAGCTTCTTATCAGCAAACCTAAAATGCTTTCCACAGGCAATCATGAAAGCACTTGGGAAATTCATGCTGGCAGGCTTTTTCCCTCATAAGCTCCGTAAGTGTGAAGGCAGGGGGCATAAATGAGAGGGAAGAAAAGCTTTCTTGAAGCATTACTTACTGATGGAAAAAGCACTGATTTTGTTAAAGCTTTATAAAAACAGCTCAGGTCTAATGTAATGTGAAATTTGACTTGAATCTTGCACCCAACAGCCTTAGGAGGGCGGATTTAAGGTTTCTATTTAAGCATTGCCTCTTGGTGTGGCCTTCAGAGCCACAGCCAGCCTTCAGGTACCAGGAATGATCTGTGTTGGCACCCTCCAGGCCTCACATTATCTTCCTCCTACTCTGTCCACAGAGTGCTTTTCCGGGTGGAGCTCTGAGGTTCTGGGTTAAAATGTGACCAGCCGGGCTTCCAGGTGTTTCTCGTGCTGCTCAGAGTGAGTCAGGCCCCGCCTCTTCTGTTACTATATGGTTTCCTGACTTGTATGTGGGCCCCTTAAACTGAGATGATAGATAGATAGATAGATAGATAGATAGATAGATAGATAGATACGTACATAGGTACATAGATAGAGATAAAGACAGATAAAACATATTGTATATTTCTACTTATACTATTTACTCGTATTTACTAGATATTTCTATGTATAGTATTTTACTATTTACCTATAGTTACACTATTACTTGAATTTTTATCATTAGAGTTATGTATTCTTGGGTAATTTAAAATGTATTTTTCAAAGGTTGACTGTCAAACTTACATTCAGAATTTTATAAATTTTTTTTTTCAACGTTTATTTATTTTTGGGACAGAGAGAGACAGAGCATGAACGGGGAGGGGCAGAGAGAGAGAGGGAGACACAGAATCGGAAACAGGCTCCAGGCTCTGAGCCATCAGCCCAGAGCCTGACGCGGGGCTCGAACTCACGGACCGCGAGATCGTGACCTGGCTGAAGTCGGACGCCTAACCGACTGCGCCACCCAGGCGCCCCCCTTTTTTTTTTTTAATTTTTTTTTCAACGTTTATTTATTTTGGGGACAGAGAGAGACAGAGTATGAACGGGGGAGGGTCAGAGAGAGAAGGAGACACAGAATCGGAAACAGTCTCCAGGCTCTGAGCCATCAGCCCAGAGCCTGACGCAGAATTTTAAAAAGTAGTTTGAATACGTTCGCTTTAAAGAACCCTTAAGATATACAGATAAAAAGACTATTACAGACCATCTGTAATCACACTTTTCTGAGGTAACATTTGACAGTGTTGAATGTATAACATTTCCTCCTTTTTTCCCTGTAGATTTATACATAAACACATACAACATATAAAATCACACATATATATAATTGTAATAAGTATAGTGAAATATTTAATATCATTATAAAATATAAATAAAATAATATTTGATGTTATTAAATATATATTTATATATACTACATTATATTTACTCTTGAACTGCCTTATGCCTTGTTGCTTAAAAATATATTGTGAATACCTTTCCATGTATGATATATGTACACAAAATCCTTTTTAGGGTAGCAGAGTATTCTAGTTATTCTTTATTTTTTTCAAAGAAAAAGCACAAGTGGGAGAGAGGGACAAAGGGAAAGAGAGAGAGAGAGAGAGAGAGAGAGAGAGAATCCCAAGTAGGCCCATACCTAGCACAGAGCCCGGAGCAGGGTGCAATCCCACAACCCTAACATCATGCATGACCTGAGCTGAAATCAAGAGTCAAACGCTCAACCGACTGAGCCAGTCAGGCCCCTGGGACCCTTGCCTCTAAATCCCTGGTGATCCAGGTAAGAGTCTGAGGGCTAAAGAGAAAGCCCCGACTAGCTCATGCGGAGAGATCACATGGAGAGACCTGAAGTAAACGCTATGAAGAGAGAGATGCCCAGGCTGCTTCAGCTCTGCCCTCCCCGCCCCCCAGCTGTCCCCGCCCAGCTCCTTTCACGTCTCAGACTCTCAAAAGTGACACGGAATGCCTCACCCAGACCTTCTTTCCCCTCCCCCTTCAGAGCACATCAACATTGCCTCCAACTGCCAGCACCTGCTTTTCGTAGCCGAAGGGTTTTCTCTGACCTCCAAAGCCCACTCTACACGCCGTTCAACAGGCTCCAAGTGCCAAGGAATTCATTGCCCTCACTAAGAGTATCCCTCAGCCAATGGCTAAAGCCCATGGTGTACAAATCCTCTCGCTCCCTCGCCCTCTGGTGGGATAACTCTGCTGTGAATGGTCTAAACTGGCCCTTAGATGCCCCAGAGGGACCTGGTTCCTGTTCCCCACAGTGATAACTTACTTCATAAAGACTCCTTTCTTTTCCACCTTCCTTTTTCTGTCTCACTTCCCTATTCCCCTGCCATTTTGTGGTTTGTTTTGTTTTGTTTTATCTAGGACAATCTCCTAACTAGACTATATGCGCTCAGAATCCTTGTCTCAGGATCTGCTTCTAAAGGAGCCTCAACTATTTTTTTTTTTTTAAATGGACAGGAAATTGTTGTGTAGTATGATAGGGAAAATAGCTGATGTTGAGGTAACGTGCAACAAGGGAACCTGAGGTAGCCTTGGAAGTCAAAGATGGCTTCCTGGAAGAGATGAGGCAGGGGATGAATGAGGTCTGAAGGGCTAGTGGAAATGGGAGTAAGTAGGGCAGACTTGGCATGGAGGGAATTCTAGTCAGAAGGCTCAGCATGGTGAAGGCTTGGAGTCAAGGGTGAAGGGCTCCATGTGGCTGAAACATGGACCAGGAATGGTACAGAGATGAGTGATGAAACTGGAGAGGTAAGACATGGTCATAAAGGTCATAAAGGGTCTTGCTTGCCAGCCTGAGAAATACGGAGGATGGTGCCTGTTTGTTGCAGGAATTTTTATCATTAACATTTCCAGGTCTTTCTAGGATTTAGATATAAAATGTGAGACTTGGATAGTCTAAACATTTTCTTAGATATTTCTTCTTCTTCTTCTTCTTCTTCTTCTTCTTCTTCTTCTTCTTCTTCTTCTTCTTCCAACACTTATTCATTTTTAAGAGACAGGGAGAGACAGAGCACAAGTGGGAGAGGCAGAGAGAGAGGGAGACACAGAATCTGAAGCAGGCTCCTGGCTCTGAACCATCAGTGCAGAGCCTGATGCAGGGCTCGAACCCACGAACCGTGAGATCGTGACCTGAACTGAAGTCGGTTGCTTCAGTGACTGAGCCACCCAGACGCCCCACGTATTTTTCTTAAAATCCACTTCCATCCATCTTGCTCTGCCCTCCCTCATGGCACTTTCCCCCTTTCCACTAGAAGCCCCCAGGAGCCTCTGGTTTAAAGCTTAGCTTCTCTGCGTGGAAATTATGTTCATTTTCCTTTGTACCCCTCACAGTGCCTAGCACAATCCACCGGTCAGGGTAAATACTTACTGCATCTTGGGGTCTTAACCTGCCCATCCCATACCTCAGTCTTTCTCTCTCCCTTTCCCCTCCTCCTCACTACTTGGAACCTCTTTGCAGCTAACCCACATGCCTGGATCACAATGACATGTCCCAAAGGGAAACCCCCTCTGACAACCAGCTGGTCCAGCCTCATTCCACTAACACTGCTGAGTGGGAACATCCCCATTGCACAGCTGTAACACACCCCAGGGTGTGCTGAGCACTCCTCATATCACCAAACTCTTCCAAGTCCTCGTCTTTCCCATCACCTTCCATCTTGTTTTCCTCCCCCGGGAGGATCTGATTCTTTGCCTTCCTGTCCCATTGGTTGTCAAGTGCATCCGTCCTGGCCTTCAGAATGAAAATGAGTAGTGATCCAATTTGTGAGACACTGAGAAACATGCACTCCTCCCGTCCTTAAAGATTAGTTTAAGATACAGAGGAATTACAGAGTTTAGAGCGTGAAAACCAGAAATCCCTTGGACCGGGGTTGAACAGACTTTCTCCGTAAAGGATCAGATAGTAAATATTTGGGGTTTTGCAGTCGGAAAGCAGTCACAAACGTTACCTAAACAAATGGCTGTGACCGTGTGCCAGTGCAACTTGACTTAAAATAACAGGCAGTGGGTTCATTTGCCCCACAGACCATAGTTGGCTGACCCCCGCCCCCAGTCCAGACCAACTCTCTTACACAAATGATGATACTGAATCCCAGAGATTATATGTTATGGTTCACCCCAAGAATTAATGGGCATCCTGGGCTGAGGACCTGGAACTTCTAATCCTCTAGTCCTTATAACTTGGGTCCGGTTTTTTCTACCCTGACTTGTATATCTCACCAACACTCACGCCCAGCCTGGTTTGTCACATCCTGATAGTTTGATAGATGCCAACCCTCAGGAACCAAAGACAGGTATCAAAACTTTGAAAGTTGTAGACATTTCCTGGGTTTCCTGTCATTTCAAATACAATCTAGGTCTGCTTTTAGTGTGATCAAACTCCAGTTCCAGTGGATTGTGAGTGTGTGTGTGTGTGTATCTCAATGTACAGAAACACACCCATTTACAGATAGACAAGAATATGGACAAATGCTCAGATGGGTCTTGGCCAAATAAAAGAAACTTTTTTTTTTTTTTTAGATTGCTCATACTGAGCCTATTGAACTAAAGTATCTAAATTTCGGGGAAGAAGACTTTTAAATAATGCAAATGTGAAGAGGCTGAAGATGAAAAGCCAAGTAAAAAAAAACCAGTGAAACCTAGGTGAATCGCTGGTAGGACATTCCACATTGCTAACAGTGCTATTAATGATTTTAAAATTCCAGAAGGACAACAGAACTAGTTCCCATAAGAGGACTATTTTGTCTCGTGTCTCAGCCAGAATTGGCCTTCTGACTTGAATGGTCTTAAAACGGTTCTCAGTTATGGGAGGATTGATCTAGCCTTTTAAATTTTTTTTAATGTTTATTCATTTTTGAGAGACAGAGGCAGAGGATGAGTGGGGTAGGGGCAGAGACAGAGGGAGGCCCAGAATTTGAAACAGGCTTGACTGAGCCAACCAGGCGCCCCTCGATCTAGCCTTTTAAACACACACCCTGAAGCTGTTTCTTCAGAATGCAAAAGAAGGAAGGCAGAACATTCTTAAAGGCCTAAGCAAGGACACTGCTGGCCCTTCTCTGACCTGTACAGCATGCCAGCCAATGGCCTGGTTTGATAAGAGAGCAATGAATGATAAATCAAGTTCTTCTGTCTTTTAGTCTCTTTTGTTGTAACTGTTAGACTATTCCCAACTCTCAACAGTGGCCATAGATGTACAGCTAAAGGACGAGCCTTGCCTGTGCACACTGGTGAATTCTTTCATTTCCCATTGGCCATTTCAGCCTTTCTCCCAAGACAGGCCTCAATTTCAGTAGGGTCATCTTCAAACTGGGGCTCAACAGCATTCAAAAGTACTAATTAATAAGTAAAATGACACGGAACTCTATCTAGAGCCATCATATTTATTCTAATGATGACTTAGGAATTATATGAAGTTACTGTCATGATAATTAACTTTGGCAGCTACTATAGTAAAAATAAAAGAATCTCCTCCCCTTACTCTTTGCTCCAACCTCTCTTTAAAATGTGACTCTCGGCACCAAAAATTTCTCACCAGCCAGGAAATCAAAGGACACTGGCAACTGACCCAAGGCAACAAGACTCATTCTTTAAAGTGAGGGATTTAAATTAAGGTACCCCGCCTCCCCTGCGTGATCGCCAATGCAGGTTACTTGCCCTGATTTGCATCAGTGACTCTAGACCTTTAAAATTTATATCTATGTTCATATTTATTTAATAAAGAAAAAGCTAAATTTCCTGGTTTGCTACAGCATCAAGATGTACTCCCACTCCCACCTGTCTCCCTACATCGGTTTTTCTCAAATATTCCCAAAACTTAAGAGGCAATCAATATGTATCTGGTAAATAAGTTAATAAAAAAGTGAACAGAAGGAATATAGGAAAAAAGGAGAATCACTCTGTTCATTATGCATGAACTAAGAAAGAAGTAATCTTTCATTTGTTCTTAAAACATCTCTATGAAACAGGAGGAGATTTTTTTCTCCAAGCCATCGCCAAACTGTTGATTGTAACATTTTATATAAAGTAGTAGGAAAGAAAACTATTTCCTGAGACCCTATTACACCAGGCCTTTTGCTTAGACTGTTTTGTTTCATTGTCATTCCTTCTCTGGGAGATCGTTATTATCTCTATTTTATAGATGAGGAAATTGAAGCCCAAAGAGGTTAAGTGTTTACCAAGGTTACAAACTAGTAAGAGATGAACGGGGATTTGAAGCCAGCTCTACCTGACCCATAATCCTTGTGCTCTGTGTGGCATGTCGTGGCCTTTCTATTCTCATGAAGTAAAGAAAAAGGATGCCTCCCACACATTGAGATTACCATCACATCTGTATTAACAGGGAAAGAAAAGATCAAATTCATTATTTTGAAAATAAGTTTTATAACATTTCAAAGTCACAGACACCAAAAAGCCAGAAGATTAAAGTTCCTCTAGAAATCCCAGGTTGACACCAATAAAAACTCAAAATACTCTGAAGTTCCCAACTTACTTCATTTGTTCAGTGGATCACTTTGGAGAGGTCTATTGTGACAGGAGACTATGAAAATCTATAAGTAAAGTGAATGTGATGAAAATGTTCCTAACTCCAGTCTCATATGGAGAACGTTGTTCATGCCATTGTATATATTCATGAAATGTGAAATATTTACTAGAACACAGTGATCAATAACGCAGCTTTCATGAGAGGGCAATCATAAATAATATTTTTACAAGTAGGGAGAAATTTATTTTCCTTTGTTATTTAAATCCATAAAGAATGACTTGAGGGGCGCCTGGGTGGCGCAGTCGGTTAAGCGTCCGACTTCAGCCAGGTCACGATCTTGCGGTCCGTGAGTTCGAGCCCCGCGTCAGGCTCTGGGCTGATGGCTCAGAGCCTGGAGCCTGTTTCCGATTCTGTGTCTCCCTCTCTCTCTGCCCCTCCCCCGTTCATGCTCTGTCTCTCTCTGTCCCAAAAATAAATAAACGTTGAAAAAAAAAAATTAAAAAAAAAAAAAAAAAAAAGAATGACTTGAACGCTTCCGAAAGCTCGTCTGAAAGATCCGTGTCTGTTACGTTGTGTGGGGAAATAAATGACCTTAACAAATAAACGCATAATAAAAAGGTTTTATGCAACTTACTGAAATTCACACGTTGGGTTTTACATACAATTAGCCACAGAGTCCTTTTTTTTTTTCTTTTTTGCTTTGTGGAACCTTGATCATGCCTGTGGTTTAATGAACTAAACATTATATATTGTTTTGAATTAGCTGGTAGCATACATAGCTCAAAACAAGCCTTGAACGGAAGTCTCTGTTTGACTTTGTGCAAAAGTGAGAATACGTGAGTTTATAAATGCTGATAGTGCGAAATAACCACTGGAGTATTTAAGCCAAGACACTACCCCAAATAAGAGCTAGTTCATCTAACTGGTTTGTGTATGTGGGACTCCCAAACTGCCTTGATCGGACTAGCTTGTGGGTATTGTATAGACACAACCTGAGTCCACTGTCTTGTCAGGATGAAAGAACAAAGTTATTCAAATCACCTAAGTTTTTCTGTGCGTAATAAGGCAACGCCATATTCACAGCTCTGTAGTGAGTATTAAATAATGTAATGGATATAAAATGCGAGGGAGTTCTGAGAGGTCACTACTGAAATGGTTGTGATAATACTATTGTTGTTATACTATTATTACTACTATTTTTTTTTTATTTTAGAGAGAGTATGTGTACACATGTGTGAGAGCAGAAAAAGAGCAAAGAGAGAGGGGGAGAGAGAGAATCTTAAGCAGACTCCATGCTCAATGCAGAGCCCAATGCGGAGCTAGATCCTTTGACCCTGGGTTCGTGACCTGAGCCAAAATCAAGAGTGGGAAGCTCAACCAACTGAGCCACCCAGGAGCCCCACTATTCCTACGACTATTATTAATACCTCACCACCTTCATTGTTTTGAATTAGCTGGTAGCATGCATTGCGATTTGAACTGATCAGTTCACTAACTGATCAACCAATGGGTGCATGCACTGATTCAGGTTCTTTGGGAGGACATCACGGAGCAAGGCAGAAGTGCTGCTCTAAAGAGCCCATAGTCCAGAAAAACACTCACTCAGGAAAACACAAACGCTGCAACTCTTCCTTTCTTGCACTTGGGGTGGTCAAAACTTTGCATGTCCATTCTCCACTTACCAGTCCCTGAATAGTTGTTAAACCTCAAGAAATATGCTTCAGGAAGTGGGTGTTCTCAGAAACACAAACTGTTTCTTAAACCTAAATTGAATAAGAAGCTTAATTCGCAACTTTTCCAAATGGGGGATCTGTAAATCATGCACAGAAATAAACTACTTCTTTGAAGGCAAATCTCCTTGATGTGGTGACCACCTGACAGTAGACAGTAGATGAGGTTATTCCAACGACTTTGTCTTTCTCTGTTTATTCCAGTGATTTATCACTCAATACAAAAACTTAGGTGAAAAGTAGAATCTTGGGCCAGTCAGAGTCATTAAAAGGCTAGCTTCGTATTCAAGCTGGTCCAGTGTGCATACTGACCTTGGATGTTACCGTCCAAATTTCCTCTCATCCACATCTCTTTAAAGAGATTAGCCCACCTATACATACCTCAGGAAATTCTCCTCCCTTCTGTCACCTTGCCAGCTCCCATCCCTGGCCACAGTATTAGACTGGGAGAGCCACTTGATCCAAGCAAATTCAATCTTCCAGAGACTTGGAGCTGGGACCCAGAGATCAGGGAGCTCTAGGGAGGAGAAATGGATACTGACTCAGGGAATGGAACAGTGGTTTACAGGTAGATGAGGAAATCAGGAACAGGGTTGCAGATAAAGAAAGATGAAATGAGCATGTGGAGACAGAGGCAAGAGATACAATTTTCCAATTCCTGGGAAGCCCTGCTGTCTTTTCTGTAAGTGCAGTTCTGTGGTATTCCTTTGCATCCTATAATAAACCCCCTATTCCTTTGAGCTTCCATGAAAGGATTTCAATTCCTAGAAACCAAAATCTCCCTGGCTAAAACCTTCTCTCCAGCCACTCCATCACTTTCCTCTGAACTAACCATCTCCTTGCCCTAGTCTTCCGGAGGTATCAGTCACTTTCAACCTTCAGGACTGCCTAACTGGGTAACGTTGTGTTGGCTGTTGACAAGAAATAGGAAAGAGGTAAACACAGAAACTTCTGAGAAGTAAACAGTGAGTAACACTAAAGAGATCAAAGTTCTGTCCTGCCCTAAACAAGAAGGTGGGGCACTGCCACTGGCTTTGAAACACAGGCTGGCTTTTCTTATCTGCTTAGCTAGGTCTTTGATGGTTTCAATAATATTTGGAGCAATAACTCAAGGCATCCCTGTGACCCAGCCCCATTCCTTCACTTCAAGAGGAAGACTGACATAAGTTGACCTCAGAGCACATGCGCACTCACACACACACACACACACACACACACACACACAATCTTATCTGCTTTCATAGATAACAAACAAATCTCTATGGTTTTTAAATTAACCATTGTAGGTAATTAATAAAAAAGGCTTTTCTGAAAAGGAAACAAGAATCATTTGTGAATAAACACTGTCCCAAAAGGGACTTAAGCGACCAACAGAGAAGGAAGAGAGTGACTTCAAAGTGGAAAGGGGAAAAAGTTGTTCTTATTTGTGTGGTTTTTATCCCTCTGTAGAATATGACAACTTGAAGGCAGAGTATGGCTCCGTGGCTTTCCTTTTCCTTGGACTTGGAATCAAGGAGCTTATTATGGGGAAGAGAGATTAGGCAAGTGCATAAAGAGAACTAGTAACAAACACGTTAAGGGAAGGACAGATAACAGATAACGTGGTGTGGGACTTTGGGAGAAGGGACATATTACTTCCCTATGGGCAATACACAAGGAGGACATCGTGATAAAAGACAGAGCCAAGGGAACAATCTGGGGGCAAGCTGGTGAGATTGTGGAGTAGACATTGTTTGGATTGCAGAGCCTTGACCGGAACATGCAGAGAACACTGCCTCCAGCGACTGGCCCCAGAGGAAGCTGTACTTTGTCCTTCCATGAAGCATGTCTCTGTGACCGATCCTCTGGGAACACTCAGTCTACGGATAGATTGAGTATCTATAGTTGCTAACACTTCTGGGAAAGAGAATAGGATGCAGGTTTCTTTCAGGACAAAGGGAGATAACCAGGGAACTATAGCCTTTTCCTGGTGATGGTGGGGGGAGGTGTGGAGAAAGGGACAGTGAAAAGGGTAAGGGGTGATCTAAGCAGTTGGCGCACCTTGCCGCAGACCCCACAGTCTTCCCTCGAAGCACCCGTGTGCCTCTGAGGCTGGGGGAGCAAAGCTGCAGGGAGGTGCTCCCCCACAGGTGAGCTCCTTAGGAGATTTTTTTTAGAAGTGTCCTTGTGGTGGTCTCTGTCTGGGACGCACCCGGTTTGCGAGCCCAGGACAGATTTCTACGTTGGTCTCTGGGTTCCCACACTTGAAGAATTCCACACCACGTGTAACACAAGCGTTCAGGACCCATGGCCCCATCGTGTGCCGCAGAGTTGGGGTCTGACTCTCAGCTCCATTTCTATTCATGGTCTAGGACAAGGAGCCCAAGTCTGCCATTCTTGGGACAGAGAGTAGAGACGTTCTTGTCCCCATTCATGAGAACTTTTCTGGTTCTCAGCTTTGTCCTGAGAAGCCAGTCCTGGCTCCCCCTGCCAGTCCCATCTCAGTTATAAAACATTTTTCTTTCAGGCATGCATCTGCTCTCTGTGTCGGCACAGGCCATGTGGCCGCCTCAGCATTCTTTCACTACTAGGGATCCCTCAGGCCTTGAAGTTTCCCTTTCTTGCTTTTGAATTCAACCAGGTAGTTCAAATACTTTATTTGTAAAGCATTGTTATGCATGAAGACTGGGGTCAGGGGGTTCTCCTGTAAGTTCATGCCATCTTGGCTGAAATTCCTCCTCAGCTAGTAAGCAACGGAGCTAGGTTTAAAACCTAGGTATTGTCAATCTAAAAGTGGGCGTAATTTTTCATTTTAACATGTTTCTTCCAGAGCATGTCTATAAGGTTGAAAGATTTAGTCAAAGTGGATTGTAACAAAGGAAGGATAGAGGTAAACTCATGGAATTATTACCCCCAAAGCTATTACAGGTTAAAACCATACACCTGAGATGGTTTTAGAAAACTGCATGGAATGAAACTCCGCGGTAGGTTAGGGTATCTACAGCCTGATCTTGACCGTCGGAACTTGACTTGAAGGCAGCTTGCCTCTCACGACGTTTCCCTGTACAAATGTGGGTCTAACACAGCCTGATAATTCCTACACCCTTTTGGGCTGTGGCAGGAAGGAATGACTGCTTGCAGGTGCTGTTTCTCAAGTACAGATTCTTTTGTCTCATCACACACATATTCATCTGCCTGCACGCCCACACCCCCCCCCCACACACACACACTCGTGTGTAAAGCCATCAAGAGGATGTTGAGAGCATGGGCTGTGCTTTGGGAAGAAGTGAAGCTTGTCATACAGTCTGGTATGCCTATGGGAACAGGCTGCTGAAAAAAATGACAATTGCAAATTCTCCCAGGAAAATGGGTTTGGTTCCTACTTGCTACAACTCTCAGCTATGTTCTTTACACGAAATTTTCATGTACTAGGCAGCTGAGTCCCATCACAAACACAGCTATATTGATTACCCACAGTTTTCATTGCCACTAATGCTACCTCTTATGATGCAAATAATTGAGTAGTGATTGAGTATTAATGATACTATAACAGTTTGGTTGAGTGACTTGGCTGGGAAATGGAGTGTTTGGTTAAATGAGTTTCCTGTTTCTAAATAATGTAGGAGGTTAAAACCTGCCTTTGGATTTCTCCTTAATGCATATGTAGATGTGTGGATTGACCTACATTAATAAACTTTTATCAAGTACAAAATATAAAAGCATGAACGTTGGCACAAGCTTGGGTTTCCATAGAGGCTGCCTTTTGTTGGCTGTGTCGTCTTGAGAGAGTTATTTAACTCCTGAGCCTCAGTTCTCTCACCTGTAGTCTCAGGGTAATTAACTCCATTTCCTAAGATTATTGTAGGGATTACATTAAATCATGGATAAGAATGCTTGGCCTGGGTCCTGGTGCAGAATTCATGCTCACTAACCAGCACCTATTATTGTTATTACTGTTATTATGAAATTGAAACTGTGTCGTTGCAAGGAGGCTCTCATAGCTTGACGGATCTGGGGTCGCCTCAGCAACCCATAACAAAAGTCACTTGGAAAAGGTGGGGTTGGAAAACGAAGCCAGCAATTGACCTATAGATTTGCACAAGAGAAAGTGGGCAAGTAACAACTAGATCCTCGGCACCCTGGCTGGCGACTGAGTTTATCCTGCTTGCGTCAGTGCCCTGAAGCCCGTGTGGTTTGTTATTGACAGAGCTGAGAATTCCTTGTCCCTATAAGATGCAAATCCCTAAGAGAGTCACTTTAGGAGCCATAGTTTGGACTGGCTGCCATAACCCAGCAGTAGGAGCCAAGATTTTTTTTTCTGTGTGATTATAGCCTGGTAAGAAGAATCACGTCCTGGAGTCTAGCTATGGAAGTTTGGACTGTTGTCATTTATGGGATTCCAGCTAATGACCTCTTACACAGCAGAACATATCAGGAGACATTTTCTTTTAAGAAAAGCCACCCCCTTTTTGGCCTCACCAGTCCACCCTCCAGAGCCCCTCTGGTTTCCCACACACAATGTTTGTTCCTTTGGGCACTGCTTCTCAGGAGGCTGGGAAAAAAGAGGTTGGGTCTTCCAAGGTTACCAAACTTATCTTTTTTTCCTTTGCTGTGCAAACAACTTGTGTGAAGTCCACCCAGGTTTCTGCAATTAAAGAGAAGCTTGCAAGAAAGGGTATGGCCAAGGCTGTTTTATATTTTGCCAAGTGGAGACTCAAGTCGCTTCTGTGAGGAAAATTCCCCGGCCATCCCTAACTATGCAGCCACCCTGTCCATTGGGCAGGGGCATATGAACTTAGGAGCTAGAGTCTCAAATCACTTTTCTTGTCTCTGTGCAGTGTTCTGAGCTCAGTCTGTTCATGGACCACAAGTTACAAGTAATCTCATGTCAGCGGTAGTGATTCAAACAGGGAAAATCCCATAAAACTTGATGGCCTATAGCCGTGGTTCCCAGAGTACGACCTGGATTAGTAGCTCTGGCATTACCTGGGAAATGGTTAGAAATGCAAATTATTGGGCCCCACCCCATTCCTGCTTACTGATTCAGAAACTCATTGGGCCCAGTGTTTTCGAAAGCCCTCTAGGTGATTCTGATGCATGCTGAAGTTTGAGAACCACTGGCTTCTAGAAACTCTGGCAGTGGGAATAAAGGAAATCATCCTAGAGTCTTATGAAAACCAATGTGTGGCTAAACAGGTATGACTGTCCCATTTCCCACCTACCACACCCCCAGAATGACACAAGAAAGGAGAGGCACGTGGAGGTAGGGAATGGTTTGGCCAGACCAAATAGAACAAAGGGACACACCTGAGCCTATGTTAGTGGTAGTTAGCATCTGTTTCCATTTACTCATTTATTAATTAATGTTTTCAGTGCCATATAAAGGTTTCTGCTTATCCTTCAGAAATAGCCATCATTATATACAGGATTCTCAAACTGGCAAGGTGGAGAAATGATCCAAGACTGGCAAGGAATCAGGAAGAGAAACAACACCCCCACCATTCCTGAAGGTCAATTCCAGAACCCAGCAAGTCCCAGTGGTGTCACTCAGAAGAGAAGATTGGGTGAAAAGGGGAGAGAAGCAGAAAATGAGAAATAAACGGAGGAGAGGGGTGGGAGAACCACCCCAGCACTT
Organism: Leopardus geoffroyi; assembly: GCF_018350155.1. Taxonomy (NCBI): domain Eukaryota; kingdom Metazoa; phylum Chordata; class Mammalia; order Carnivora; family Felidae; genus Leopardus; species Leopardus geoffroyi. The sequence goes on from NC_059326.1 coordinate 138,697,430, forward strand.
TCAGGGCCAGGGGAAAGAGGGCAAATGAAGATCTATTTACTATGTGTCCAAATATTTAAAAGTTATAAATCAATTGGACATCAAGTGAAAAGACTTACTTAATAGAAGGATACAAGTGAAAAGACTCAATAAGTAAAATATGTAATATCCTCTTACCTTGACAAATACATCTTCATAGCAAATGAGAAGTCCAGGGTTCATAAATTTACATTCTTGAACTCTTCAGAGTTTTGGAATGCAATGATGCAAGGAGAGCAGTCACTTGCCCTGGTCTCTCATCACACAATCTTCTCCCTTCCTCTTCTCACCCTGGGTTAGTCTCCACACCACCAGGAGTTCCATTCATATGCTGCCTGTGACTCTAAGCTCTGACCATACCCCTTGCCAAACAGCCTCCTGTGGCTATCACTCAGATCTGAGAGGCACACCTTAGCACCAGATGCTAGATCCAGGGAAAATGCCCATAAAGTCTCTGGAAATAGGCACGGCATTTTGGGGGCAATTTGGGAATTCTATCTGATTACTTAGAGCATGGTCTTGAAGATGGGCAGAATCTAGGGCATGACCATTTGGCCTCTGGAGTCTTCATACCATGGGGAGGGGAGGAGGAAAACAAGAGCATGAGTCATGAGTCCAGGACAAGAGCCATCTTGCTTAGGTCTGAAAATGGTACCAGATAGAAAAGAGGAGAAAGGTCAAGGAAGTAAGAGAGAGGAGAAAATAGCAGGTTATGAAGACAAAAGAAATCCTTCAAAAAGTGGCTTTTGGTTTTATTTTACTATGGACCTGACATTCTCTGGGTATCAAGTCATGGTTCTTCCTCTAGATTGGTAGAACCACTCACACTGTGAAGAAAATTGAGTGTCCATGCCTGATTCGTGTTTTATTCCTCCACCTACATTACTACTTGATTTTCCTGTAGTAATAACTGTAGTTCCATCATAAATTCCTGTGCTTCACATTGACAATGAGGAAGGAAGGAAGGAAGGAAGGAAGGAAGGAAGGAAGGAAGGAAGGAAGGAAGGAAGTTGCTTTCATGATTACACACCAGAAGTTTCTCTGGGTGAAACAAAGTAGTTCATCAGATAAACAACTGAAAAGCAAGTTTACACCAAAAAACTGGTAACTTGATTCAGCATTTTGGGCTTTGTGATGTGGGTTGGTTGTTGCTTGGCTTAGCTTCTGATGTTGCAAAAATTTCACTGGTGAAGGTTTCTATGGCCAACTGTTTTGAGTTTTGTTGTTTGCTGTTTAGCAGGCATGAAATATAATACATTTTCTCTGGGAATATTTCATTTCCTGGGGCTGGAAATGCATTGGGGTTAGGTGAACTGCTCCATTTCTGAGCCATATGTTCCTAGTACAGAGGTACAGGGCAATCTAAATCACAACATTGTTGTGCTTTCAAAATCATTATTTAAAGTATTGGTCCTTAGGAGAAAAAAATGCTATATAAGGATAAAATCAATAGAAGGAATTACAAAGGAAAACTCATAGAAAAGTATCATGCAAAATTGAAATTTTTTAAAAGTTTAAAAGACAAACAGCAAACTGGGAAATAAATTTATCATAAATATGGCAAAGGGAACAATTATTAATCTATAAAAAATTATACACTCATACTTTAATAACCATCAGTGTTCCAATTTTTAAAAGGTAGAAGAGATACTGCATGAAAGAAAACAATAATGACTAAAAAATATTTTTAAATAGTCAAAGGAACGTAAGATAAAAGTGAGATGTTAATTGAAATAGCTTTTCTGGATGCAAGTTTACAAATGTGTCAAGAGCCTTAAAAAATGTCCATGGTCTTGACCCTGACAATTTTTCCCTGAGAAAAAAGAAAACAAAATATAGTATTAAGAACAAAAATGTTTCTTCTCCTATCAGAGTCTATCTAGAACTTACTCTCTGGCCCAGCTCTCTGGGGAATTCATTCTCTCCATTATTCCCTCTGTCTCATTTATCACCAATTTCTCTCTCTACTAGATACGTCCCATCAGCATATGAACATGCTCAATATCTCTCAAACTTTTAAGTTCTTCTTTGATCCCACATTTCCATCTGGCTACAACTCCATTTCACTGCTTTCCTTTATAAGGAAAGTCAGAAGTAATTATCTCTGCACACTCCCTTCACTTCCTCACCTCCCGTTCACTCACTGACTTGCTCTCTCTTCTCAACATCAGAGATGACGTTGATCTTGCCAAGGCCAGTGCACACTTTACTGCCTGTCCTAACACCTTCAACAGTTTTGCCCATGTTTAGTCACTACCTTCTACATCTTTCCTTGGCTTCCAGGACACCACATTCTTACTTTCCCTTTTCCCTTAATGGCTATTCTCTCTAAGCTATTTTCCTAAATCTTCCTTTTCTAGCCACCTTTTAAAGAATAGAGCTCCTCAGGGGTTCATTTCAGAACATCTCTGTCCATATGTGTTTTCTTAGATATTCTCCTCCAGTCCTGTGGTTTCTGATGCTGTCTTAAAGCAATGACTCCAAAATTTATGTTTCTGGCTTCACCCTTTCCCCTGAAGAGTAGACTCATGGACAACTGCTTAGTCAATATTGACCCTTGTATATTGCAGGCGTTTCAAAATTTACATCACTAAAACTGTATCCCATCTCCCTTCCCCCAAAATACCCAGCTCTCTTTCTGCCACCCCACCCCCTGTCTATTTAATTAGCTCCACCCATCAGCTCAGTCATTAAAACCAGATGATTTCGTGTCATCCTTGACCTCTCCTACCCTTCAGACGCTGCTTCCAAACAATCAACAAATCTTGTTGGTTCTACTCCCAAGGTACATTTCTTCCCTCTGCAATGCCACCGCCTTAGTCCAGGTCACTACTTCCTTTAGTAAATCACTGGTCTTCTAAATGGGCTTTCTTCCTCTACACTTGCCCCTGCCCCTACAGCGCTTTCTTTAAGCAACATCAGGGTTTTGAAAATGCAAATTAGATCATAGCTCTCCGTGATCAGTTAGAAAAGTTTCCAAACTCTTACAGCGGATTGTTAAACTGTCCATGATCTACCTCCTGCCTAGTCATCTGACTTTATCACATAACACTTGCCTCCATACTCACTCCAATCCTGTCCACTCCTCCCTCTCCTAGTTTCTCAAACATGGATTTATGAGAATGTGCTGACACCAGCCATGCTCCTGACTTCAGTCAGCTATAATACCCTGTTTTTCACTCCTCTACCTTCTAAGGGATTTCCAAGCCCAAGCTCATCTCCTAGTCTCAGGACAGCTACTCCAGTTCATATCCTCATTCTGAGAGAGGAGGAAAATGGTTAGAATTCCATTCGAGACTAATGAAGTCATATCTATCATTTCTCACAAATAATTTCTTAGAAAGAAAAAAGATGGAAAATTAGGTTGAGGGTAAAGGAGATGCATTCTCTTCTTCCACCAAGAACAAAGGATTCTGGAACTGGGAGAAGAAACTTGATTTATATTATCTCTTTAGGGCTGATGTGTGTTATGGGCTGAACTGTGTCCCCCCAAAAACTCATATGTTGAAGCCCTAACCTCAGAATGTGACTGTGCTTCGAGATAGGGTCTTAAAAGAGGCAATTAAGTTAAAATGAGGTCATTATAGTAGGCCTAATCCAACATGACGAGTGTCCTTGTGAGAAGAGATTGGGGCACAGACATGCACAGAGGAGAGAGTGTGAAGACACAGGGGGAAGATGAATGTCTACAAACGAAGGAGAGAGGCTTTTCAGAAAAAAAGGAACTCTACCAACACCTTGCTCTTGGACTCGTAGCCTCCCGATCTGTGAGAAAATACATATTTGTTGTTTAATCCACCCAGTCTGGGGTACCCTGTCATGACAGCCCACAAATAATGCATCTGATTATGCCTGTTCTTCAGATGAAGAAACTGACATCCCGAGATCACAAGACTGTGTCAGTGTCCACAGTCCACTCCCAAGTCTAATCTCAGAGTCTGTGCCCTTTCCATCCTGCCAGGTGACTCTCTTCCACACCCATTCCTCCTCTTAACTATTGAGAGGTTATTTCCCCCAAAGACTTAAATGGTCTGCATCCTGTGGAGATGTCCTCATAAAAGGAGGGAACATGAGAAAGAAGTACCAATCAGGAAGAAGAAGAAGAAAGTTTCCAGGGCTCAACTTCTGGAAACCAACAAGAACGAGAGGGCAGGGAGAGTCGCTCTGTAATGCAGCTTGGTCAAGGAAAAAAAAACATTAAAAACCATCTGCCAACTCAGATGGAAGATGATCGATGATTTATTACCAATTTAACACAACTGTAATCTTTTAGGGATTTTAATTTTTTGGTGCTGACATTCTGTTAACAGATTTTGGTGATTATGGAACTGTTGATTCCACTTGAAAGTAGAGCATTATGACTTTTATTTATCCTTAGGTAACACTCTGCTCTGGTTATTTGGCGCCAAGCTGCCTTGATGGATTAACTTTTAGAAGTATTTTATTCTGCTCTCAAGCAGATGAGCAGGCAGAAATCCTCCTAAATTATAAATTACTGTCACGACTACACACAGTCAGGGCCAAAGAGTCCAACAGAGCTGGGCGTCGCTAAATGCCAACAGCTGATGTGATAAACTCATTCACTCTGAACACGGGAGTAAAGGATGTGTACTTCCGGATATCACCCAGCCTCCTGCTTGGAAACGAAACCCCAAGTTTCTGTTCAAAGCGGCAATTGGAGGCCACGTTCTTATCTTCTTACCTGCAATTCTAATGAAATGACCAATGAGAATACAAATGTTAAGTCTTTTTATGTGATTTAAATAAGAAATAAAATAAAGAACACAACGTCTTTACTAGTATGAGACAGGGAAGGGTAACGTGAAAGGCCAGACGTTTTGAAAAACATCCCCAGTATATAAAAATGGAATGGGATGGAACAAGTCCCTGCCTGTAAGTTAACATGTGTTCCATTTATCTACTGCTGAGTGACTAAGCACCTCGAACTCAGTGACTTAAAACAACATTGCTAATGGATCTGCATTTGGTGCAAGGCTTGGCAGAATCAGCTTATCTCTGCTGCACTGGGTGTCAAGGGCTGGCACATGGAATCATCTGAAGGCTCACTCCTTCACAGGTCTAGTGGTGGAGACTGGGAAGCCCGAGGGTCCTGGAACATTCTAGCTCTGTGTGGTTGCTCCGCACTGTATCTCCAGCCCTGAGGCTTCAGGGCAGCAAACCTCTCCCAAGGTGTGTGGAGAGATAAAGGGAAAGAGAAAACCAGGCTGAAGCTATATCGCCTTTTCTGTCCTAGCCCATGAAGTCATTTAGTGTCACCTCCACCACGTTCTACTCCTAGAGGCCAAGTTATGTTCAAGGGGGAAGGAAACTCCTTGTCCTTTTGTGGTATGAGGAGATGTATCCTTCTGAATGAGGATGGCTTGTGGCGGTTTTGAAAATACAATCTGTCAAATTTAGGACAGAAAAACACAACTGGAGGAAGTGCCTGTGATCACTAACAAAGCCAAAGTATCCCTTCAAGGTCAATAGGACAGAAGATAGGAGTTAGGGTGAGCTGAGGGTCAAACAGTTTGAGGAAAATCCCTACCCCACACACGAAGAAGCTCACCGGATATGTATTGAAGAACCAGGTAAAATGGGAAATTGTGTCAACCATCTATTCAAGTGGGCATCCACCTCAGATAGAAACGAGAGCGGTTAATTTTAGTGTGCCACAACACATATGCACAGGAAATTCTTCTCAGAGTCGTAACACTGGCCCGTGGCTGCCTCCGATCTTGTGCCCTCCCTGTGGTTCACAGACAATGAGAATCTCAGTTTAATTATACTAGAGAAAGTTTAAACTCAATATTCCTCCTTAGTCTGGGACTAAAATATTTGGACGAGTACCTACAAAAACTCTGAGAAAATCTATCTCAGCGTCTAATATTAGACATGCATAGACTTCCTGCTGTGGTTGAGAAGGAAAGGAGGGAAGGAAGAGGGAGGGAGGAAGGAAGACGGATCACTAGACATATAAAAAGACAAAGTTGTTCCAAACAAAGGACTATTCTTAAGATTCAGAGTAAATATGACTTGCACTCCTAAGAAACAGGGAAAACACTTACCAAAAATATGAGACCCATGGACAGGTAGAGATCTGAGAAGACATAACCTGAGTTTATCACAGATTCCTTTCAGAATCTTAAAAGTTAGCAAATTCAAGATTTAATGAAGGCAAGACAGGTAATACAGAACAAGCTAGATACCAAACTCACAAATGAGGATAATAAGATGATTTGTCCACTCTTCACAGGGAAAGGATAAAGAAAATTATACGATGCATCAAGCTATAAGAGACACAAAGGGCAAGTGCAGGAAGACATGTTTTCCCCAGGAAAGGATAGTAATAATGTCCTTGCAGAAAGACTTGAGACTTCTAATCAAAAGATACAAATTAGTTAAGAAAGTAAGATCCACACAATGGCATGCTCTGGTGATGCTGTAACATTCCAATTAAACTCTGAATTGAAAGACTATGGAAACCCACAGCTATACTGTTGTGCTATGTAAAATGAACTACATTCAAAATGAAAATAAATAAGATTATCAGAGTTTCCTGTAATACTAAGAGAGTCACCTAATGGCTCCAAATCTTGAAAGATAACTAGAACAAATAAGGTAGCTTCATAACGTGGCTGGTTAAGAAATATATAATCAAAAGTAAAAATCTTTACCTGTTCTGAACAATATGGCAAAGTAAACTCAATTCTAAACAATGACGGGAAGTGAGAGGGAAATTGAGGATCCCAGAGCCTTACACAAAACCAACGAGAAACCCATTGGAGATATGAGGTTGTTGGATATTGACAGAAGACTGAGCAGGTAGGATGGGTTAGTACTTTCCAGTGTTTGCTCTTTTTGCAACCTCACCTTGCGTTGGGCAGGTCAATGCTTTCCTGTTGTCCCAGTGGGAAAAGAGGCATCAGCCTCAGCCCAGTGCCAACAGTTGGAGGTAATGGGGCTGCACTGTGACAGTGTCATAGGCTAGCTGCACTGAAACTGAGAAGAGCTGGCCAGCTCTTAAGAATGTTGTCCTTCTTATCCAGATCCTTTGTGTAACATTACATGTTCCTGTCTGCATAAAATACCAATCATGTTTCCAGGGAATTCAAGATGAACACAGGTATCATTTTCTTATAAATCCCAAGAACCCTTGTCATCTAGCATTTTCTTTCTCCAACTTATGATGTCTGCTGACTTCATCTGTGGCGGAAAACATGTACTAGGAGAATCATATTGAGGGATATTTGCTGTTTACCTACCTATACTGTGCTGTTTCACCAAATAAGTGGAAGCCAGAAATCTTCCCTCCAGGGTACTCACAATACCTCCCACCACACTGCATGACACAAACATACACACACACACACACACACACACACACGCTTCTCTTTTGAAGAGTCTATATGTTTACAACATAAACCAGTGTCTCTTCCAATATTTTTAAGCTGGTATATAACCCTGAGACCAACAAACATTCACTCATGATTGCTAACTAGAATGAAGAAAGGGTTTTAAATGAATATAAGAGGAAAATTGTATTGCCAGGAATTCACTGTTGCCTCTGGTGGTGTTGCTTTGGGAGCAAACGTCTGCCCCTTCCGACTTTGGAATGTTTCCACGCCTGCCTGAATTTCTACCCTCCACACCACATACATAGTTTTAGATTCATTTCCTCTCACATCCTGTTTTCTAAATTATTTCTGAAGGCTGAGCCATCTCTCCCTTGTAATGTGTCTGTCAAGTCCGCTTGCTTCATCGCAATGCTTTGTGAGTGGTTTCTCCAGTATGTCTCCCTCCCACTGGCCCACGGGAGACTGAAGAAGATGGATGTGTTCGACCTGGAGTGGAAAAGAGCAAAATGGACAATCTTCTTGCCCTGGCATTTGTCCTCGAGCTTTTCTCATGTCTAGAAGAAATGGTAGAGTGTTCTGCCTATGCCCCCAAGTCCCTATTGGAAGGTCCCCAAGGCATTTGTGCTGGCTGGATCCAGTGCATCTGTGAGGATTTGGACTCCCACTAGAAAGGCCTACGAGGCCAGTTGGAGCAAGTTCAGGCCCAAATTTGGCTGAATCACTCAGGAAATAGCATAGACGCTTAGACTGGCGGGGGAGCAATCTCTCTTTGACTTCTGTCCCACCACACCGAGGTCTTAACCCGAATCAGACTGACCTCTGAGTTGTCCCTAGAGCTATATCAAGGAGAGAAAAGGGGGTTGGAATGGAGAGTGGATGTTCTAAGAATCAGCACAGTATTTAATTAAAAGTTTCCTTTTGGTTCTATTCCTTGGGAATGTCATCCAGGATGATAGCATTTAGGAATACTGAGGACCCCAAATTGTACTTTGCCCTTCATCCATTGGCTAGGCTCCAGTAGGATCTCCCTAAGCCTCATGTTTGGAATGATGAGAACATTTTTCCATAGGGACAATGTCCCACATTAGGGTCAGGCACTAAGGAGACTAACAAAAACCTATGTGATTCACGACATTTTTTAGTTTAGGGGCCGACTCTTAGAACAAAATCTGCCAGCCACACGGCCATGAACAGAGGAAGCAGGACCCCCATGGCCTGGGATCTAATCCTAACTCTTCTCGTCCTAGCAATGAGACCTTTAGCAAATTGCCTGATCTCAGTCGGCCTCACCTTCATCCCTGAAATGGGGATAATAACAGTATCTACCCTCTAGGGTGGTAAAAATTAAATGAGATAATAGAAGCAAAATGGTTAGTACAGTTCCAGTAGATGGCTGCAAATACTTAAATAAATAATTATTAGAGTTTAACATTCAACAAGTCTTGATTAAGCATGGCCACGCTCTGTGCTGGATGCTGGGACATGGCATGAATGAAGACGAAAAATCCAAACCCATGCTTGCTCTGTTTCCTCTCAGGCCTTGGGTGCTGGGATGTCTGGTTGGCATAGGTCCAGCTTAGTGGACGAGAACATTTAAGGGGTGAGGACATCCTTCCAGGCAAGATCCTAGACACCCCCACACCCCAGACTTGTGCCCCATCACTTTGTTTCCTGCTCAGGGCTTCAGGGTATATCTACCCACCTGTCTTTGGCCTCAGCTGGGCCCATCTCTCCCTTCCCAGGTAATTGCCAAGTTGAACAGAGTTTCTTGCCTCCCTTGCCCCATCTCTGGCAGACGGTTTTCAAGGGGTGCTTTTTGGCTTCGTAACAGTGGGAAGGACATAGTGCGTCAAGTGGCGATGTTCTCGCTTTACGTGAAGCACCAAAGCACAAGCTCACGAAGACAGTTACTGCCATGACTGCTTCTCTGAATGAGTCCAGGACATCTCTGGCACTCACCTGAGAAATTTCAATTCAGTGGGTCTGCAGTGAGGCCCAGGCAGGAGTATTTCTCTAAAGTTCCCTGGTGATTCTGATGATCAGACAGATTCCAGTAGGATCAAAGGCACACCCATCTCCCTGGCACTGCTGGCCAATGGAGCCCACAAGTACCACTGGACATCTGGCTGGAGTGTGAAGGCTCAGGGGGCAGAGGGGGGAAGCAGATTGCAGCCATACAGGATCCCTCCCATCCAGGGAGAGGAGACAGTGGGAAAAATGGCAGGACCCCGTAAGGGGAAGGTGAGTGGGTGTGGGGGGACAAAAGAGGACGCAATCCCCCAGCTCATGGGGAGAGTGTAGAATTCCATTGGTTACAGGGCTGACCTGGGCTGATCTCAAGATCCCAGGGGACCTCAGGCCTCTCAGGAGAGGCTGTAAATCAATTCACCTAAGTCAGGCACTGCCTGGGTATTGTAAACGGCTTTAAAATAGCTTTTAGTCAAAAGCCCTGCCCCCTCCCTTTTTTTAAGTCACAGGACCCCCACCTTACTAGCAGATCCCAACAGAGACAAGTTCCTGCTGAAGAATGAGCTCCGTGCCCTGGCCTCTCCACTTGTTGAATGTGCAGCTGGCCCTCCGTGAACTTAGGATGTTACTATTGCCCTGGAGACGGCCATGGGGCCCACATCTCCTGGCAGGTGTGCCAGAGAGGCGGCAGGAGTCTGGGAAAGACAGAGCTTTGTACAGGGCCTCTTTTTGGACCTCAAAGCTGATCCAAGCTACATTATTATGAAAAGTTATTAACTGATATTCGGTTACAAGATCACGGGCTGAACAAAGAATGAGGCCCAGGGCAGCCGAAAACCATATGGTCTCGAAGGCTGCACACACCTGCAAGAGAACAGGCAGGCCTGGTTAGAGACCGTCATCAATTCTAGGAAAGCCATAAAGTTTGGACTTGCTTCATGGCACTTTCTAATTAGCTGCACAGTGAGTTTTCTCCACTTTCTTATAAAGGCCTCTGCCCCCTCTTCTACCCCTGTCCATCTCCCACGGCCCAAGACATCAGGGGAGAAAGTTCCCACCCAGACTGCCAGCCTTCAGTCAGACCAAGGAAGGCATTGATATAAACAGGAAAATAGCACTGACCTCTGGATCCAAAGCAAAAATAGAGAAGAAACTCTTGGGAAGTCATCACGAGGAAATAATCCCAATGGGAAAAAGAATAGTGCTTTCCTAGAACAGCAAGAAGCTGAAAGCTGTTCATATTGATGAAGCGTAGGAAAATGGTTAAATCAGTTACATTATATCTGTCCAACAGAATGGTGAATAGAAAGATAAATATAAATGCTATGTGGTGACATGGAAAAAGGCTCACCATATAATGTTCAGTTAAAAAAAAAAACAGATGCAAAAATGTATCTTTGCGGGGCACCTGGGTGAGTTAGTCAGTTGAGCGGCCAACTTCAGCTTGGGTCGTGATCTCACAGCTCCTGGGTTCGAGCCCCACGTTGGGCTCTGTACTGATAGCTCAGAGCCTGGAGCCTCCTTCAGAGTCTGTGTCTCCCTCTCTCTCTGACCCTCCCCCACTTGCACTCTGTCTCTCTCTCAAAACTCAAAAAAAAAAAAAAAAGTTTTAATGTATCGCTGCTATAATTATGCCAGTAAAGTTACATATTCATATGGCTCTGGTGAATAGGCTGACAAAAACCCGGACGCAGCCTGGCTGATGGTGGTGGTGGCATTGTGGATGGCCTGTCTTGCCTTTCGCTTAGACTTTCGTTAAATTTTTGTGATGTTGCCGTCATGCGCTCTTGAAAATAAGAGGAAAAGGAAAATAAGCGATGAATATTGTTTTGAAAAGCGGGGGAAGGGGTGGAAGAGAAAAACAGACAATGTGGTGTCAGAGCCAAGCCTATACCAACGTTTCCTAGAGTGCAGCCACATGAAGGGCCTTCTGCAAAGAAGAATTCATTTGCCCCGCTCCTCAGCCCCATTAGAAAGAAGAAAAATGAACTGTATCTTGGAAGGGAGCACAGGTTTTCACAGGCTTCTTCTCCAAAAGCAGAGACACTGAAGTCACTGGTTGGCAGTTACCAGGGTGAGACTTTGCCTGGGTTTACCCCATTGAACCTACACGATGGCGAGCTTGTCCGGAAGACAAATGTCCAGCAGGCACAAAGCAAGGCCCCAGTGCCTGGGTAGATGAATGTGCCCCAGCAGCTGCAGCAGGATGGCAGGAGAAGGTTTGTAAACAGTTCCCAGAAAGCAGTGCTCGGCCTTCTCCCTGTCTGGGGCCCCTGCTCTGGGGTCACTTCCCCAGTGCTCTACCAGAAGACTTGGCCACTGGCCATCTGGCTCCTGTGATGACAAAGCCGGCCATGCCTGGGCCCCAGCCCACACTGTGCCTTGCTAAAAGAATTATCTTATAGGAACTCAGAATTGTACTCTTGGTCAATTAAAATGTACATTTCGACTGTGTTTGTGTTCATACACATGCAGAGTTCGTGGCCAGTCATTTCTGTGAATCTTGAGAATTGAATACATTTGTCGTATATTTAAAATTCAAGAGATGCTTCACAGCGGGGAAACTCATCCTGGGGCAAGGTTTTCATTCTTTATCACTCTGGGGGTGAGAGTGGGACTCGGGAGGAAGTGATTGTGCATTCAGAGGAGGAGGACAGTGTGTGGGAAGGGTCAGGGAAAGGGTCCCCCCCCCACCCCCTCTCCCACCCCCCGTGTGCTTTGGAGGATGAGACAAGCTTACAAAATGTCTCATCTTCCAGTCCCAGAAGGGAGGCGGCTGCGCTGCATATTTCCAGTTAAGGGAAACCCATCAATGTTCAAGAAACAGCCTGGAACGATCAGGGTTATAATTCCTGGCTGCATCAAACGGAAAGGAGGGAGCAGAAGGAGCCACGCAAAAGTAATTAGGCAATTGGTGACCGTGGCTCGGAATCCGGAGTCACGAGTGAGTCGCAGATAAACGCCACATCAATGTTGTCTGGGCCCCGCAGCATGGAACACAGCTTTGATACCAGAGAAGCCTTCAGACCTTGCCCTTCTGCAAGGATCAACTCAAAGCTTGTAAAATACACCTGTGATTCCCGCCCAGTTCTTGCTGCCTCTTGCAAGTTGGAACGGCCATTTGCATGCCTTCTTTTGAGGGATTGGCCTCTTGGTGCTACAGGGGCTCTGCAGAGACAGCGAAAATAGTTTTACCAGTTGCTGCATCCCGGCCACTCAAGGGTGATATTAAGTCTGAGGGCAGCGAATGCTCCCTGGAGAAATGAATCTGAGAGATAAGTCTTTTTTAAGCCCTACAAGATTCTCCGCTTTCAAGCGTTTCGATGCTTTAGAAGCGTCTCCCTTGCCCTCCTGTCATGCCATTCATCTTTGTGCTTCAGCAGACAGATGGAATATGTGTCCTGCATGGGGATTTCCACTGGAAGTACGTCCTGCCTTTCCCAGAATGTACTGTCTCCCGTGCCCTTCGGTCAAATCGCCCCAAACCTTTGCATCTTGCAGCAGAGCATCATGGAGAAGAAAAAGAAGAAGAAAACTAGAAAAAAAAAAAACGTACCTTTTATTAATTTATCCGTTCTCAAATGGAAACTGAGTCCTCCGCTTAGTGACGTCAACCCAAAGACCGAAGACGCAGAAGTTAGTCTCAGAGTGTGTTGGCATCCAGAATAGATTCCTACCACTTAGCTGAGACGCCTGCCCCTGTTTCCAAACACCTTCCTCCCACCTACTTCTCCAAGGCCAGTGCTCCATCCTCCACCGAGCTTTCCCTGATCTTCCAGTCCCATGGGTATTCGACGTGTCACAGTGTCCTGAGGAAGAGAACGCTCTCTGAAGCCGGACGTCCCGTATTCATGTCTCAACAATGCCGCTTGGCTTCTTTGCAACCCTGGGCTACTTATCCTCGGACTCTACTGGCTTATTATTGAGGATTCCCCCAAGGAATAGGCAATTCATAAGACTTCTGCACTGTTCTGTAAGGGCCGAGATGCACCCTTGTTGCCCTAGAAAGCCCTCAGGTAGAAAGAAGCCGAATAGAGCAGAGGGTCGACATGCTTGAGGTGGGAACTGTCCACGTGCCAGAACTGTCCGTCTCCGCTACACGGGAACTCAAAGGTGCGTGGAGGGAATCTTCCCAGCATCTGCTGCAGAAAGTAGCGTTTTGTCTGAGGCTGTTGTGCCTTCCTCATAGATCATCCTTACTAGATTGCAGAATGAAAAAACCAAAGGATACCAAATCAGTAGGAAAGAAAGGGTTAACAAAGAGAGAGGCAGTTAGATTCAGCTAACCAGAGAAAATATAGGGCGCTCATTTTTCACTTAATTGTAATATTGCTGACATAAAGAAAAGGCAAGGAGAAAATGAACTGTGATCTGCAATCAAACTATGTTGAACACTGTTGCTTGAAATGTTATGATCTGGAACGTCTGGGACAATAAATCCAGAGAGTCGTGGTATAAAGATTTCACCTACAGATCTTCCTTTCTGTGCTTTGGATTTTCTACCCACACTCCAGCAGCGGATGCCCAACAGCTAGCCACCTCCATGATGCTCGGGCTCTGCAGAATGACTCATGCAGCCAAACAGAAGGCACGAGTCTCTTTACAATCTAGAAGAGGTTTGAGGTCTTTGAGGTTGAAAGACTCCGTGTAATTACTAATTGTCATCATAATACAAATATGTCTGGAGAGACAAGTCCAAGGGAAAAGTGAGTTTTCACCAAGGACCAAGCCCTCGCCTTCACTGATCAAACACACATTTCAGATTTCCTGGCCTGGCATGTTCACACCCCAGCATGTGCAATCCATCTGGAGCACATGGTCAGTGGAGGCAGACTGGCTACAGAGCTGCTGGGGAAGGAGACCCGAATGCTAGGCATGCTTCCATCCACAGCTGTGTGGCCTTGGACAAGTTGCTGAAGTTCTCTGAACGTGTTTTCCCCACATTGTGAAGGCACTCGAAAGAGTAAGAAAGGGAAGTGTCATAGTCCTGCTAAGGAGTTGAAACAAGAGAATTATACCCAATCCTAGTTGCCTAACTTGGGACGCCCACTTTGCTCACTGCCCTGACCCTTCCAACCCATCTTCAGATGCATGCACTATGCCAATAAAAGCAAACATTTGAAAAATGTCGGTGTATTCAGAGGGAATTCTCCTGAATGTATCCTGCCTTAAGCGCCATATCAGATCTGAACAAATGGATAAGCTCCCTTTTTGTTCCTATTTCTATCATCATCGCTGTCATCCACTGCCATAGCATGTTTATGGAACCCCTACAGAATACAGAGCATTGTGCCAAATGACCGGTGGGGTTGCAAGGGCTCATGCTCATGGTCCTCAAGAGAATTTTATCGAAAGAGAAAAATCTTGAGGCACCCGGCTGGCTCAGTCGGTTGGGGGAGATCAAGACCCGCCTTGGGTTCCACACTGAGCATGGAGCTTGCTTGGAATTCTCTCTCTCTCTCTCTCTCTCTCTCTCTCTCTCTCTCTCTCTGCCCCTCCCCCACTTGCATACTCACACTCGCTCTCTCTTTCAAAATATATAAGTGAGATTTTTAAAAAGATAAAAATCTTACATATCAATTGAGGCGTAACAACATGAGGCATCAGGTGTTAGGGACCAGATGAGTGGCCTGAATAGTGGGTGCAGTCAGAAGTTAGAGATGCCCTCCTTGTATATAAAGCACCACCCTGTGCTTTGAACCCCATTTTCTTCTGTATTCCTAGGAACCATACCCCACCAACCACCCCTTATCTTTCCAGTATATACAACGGGTTCCTCTCACTGCCTGCTTCTCGCCAGATCTTTAAGAGGCTCAAGTATTTTCCATTTAAAAGAAAATCCTTACTGGCCCCTTCTTGCTCCTCAAGCCACCACTGTTTGCAGGCAAACATCTCCAAAGTGGCACCCCTGCACTCTCTCCATCCCTTTCCTTCTCACCCCTCGGCCCCTTCTAACCTCACTGTCACCCTGAGACAATTGCCATTAGGGGCACCCTGCTGTGAAACCCAGGGAACATTTTGCATTCCTGGTCCTTCTTGACTTATCAGGTGGTTTTGACATCCTTGTTCACTCCTTCCTTTCCTTCTTAAATAACCTTGTTAATTGGCATAGAATATAATGTGGACCCGTGAAAAAGCCATATAAGTTTGTAAATGTTTCTAAAGCGGATGCACCCTTATAAACCTCATTTGGATGAACAAGACATCACCAAGTACCCCAGAAGACCTCTGCCTCAGTGTCCCCTTCCAGTCACTACCCCTGCTGAGAAGTAACCACTAGTAGTGGATGCTATGGGGGTGACACCCAGAACCCCTCCAGATATGAAGCATTCATTCCCCCCAGCTACTGGGAGTGTTGGTGGCCAAATAACTCTCAGCTTAGTTTCCCTCTAAGACTTCCTTGGGCTGAAGGGAGGCTTACCCAAGTTCATGCACTCTCCTGAGGGCATCTTAGGTCCAGTGACTGTGGGGGGGGGGGGCGGTGTGGGAGTGTGGAGACCTGACCCCTCAACCCAGTTCAACACTCTGATGAACACAGCAGTTTGAGAGCTCCCCTTTAGGTTAGCTGAAGTTGGCACTTCATCACCCATCACCCTCTCCCTCTGCCCTATCTGCTTTCCTTCATTCCCTCCCAAGCGCTGACCCCAGAGCACTCCCCACGAAGCTTCATGCACACACATCTCGGGCCTCCTGGGCGATCCAAGCTGTGATACCACTAGCCTAACTCCTAACATCGTGGATCGTCCCATGCAATTTTGAGCTTCATAATAAATGGAATCACGTACTCTTTGGTGTCTGTTGTTTTTTTCGCCGTTATGTGTATGGGGTTTATACATGTTGATACATGTCATTGTATATAACAGTACTTGGCTCTTTTTTAATGTGGTACAGTATTCTTTCAATGTACTGTGGTATATTTACATTTTTACTACCGATGGCATTTGAGGTCTAGGTCTTGTCTAATTTTTGGTTCTTATGAATAATAATTCATGGCTGCAACGAACATTTGCAGGCATGACTTTTGGTGCACCTCTGTAAGCATTTCGCTTGGGTATATACCTAGAGGTGTAATTTCTGCTATTTAAAGTGATATTTACATTTGGTTCTAGTGGATATTGGGAAGGGGGGAACAAAGTATTTGTGCTATTTATTCCCTAGTTAGCAAATCAGCAGGGTTCTGTTTGAATTGGCCATCTAGACCTTCACACAAAAAAAAATCAAAACTCTGCCAAATCTCTGCTCTAAGCCAAAGGATGAGAAAAGCAGGAAACAAACAAAGACAGAAAAGTACCTGATAGATCTTCAAAGACCAGTAAGAACACCGGTAGTGGTGTAGTGGAGACTGAGTGGAAAAATATGGTTTCTAATACAGACTGGCAAACTTTTTCTGAAAAGGGCCAGAGAGTAATTTTAGTCTTTGCAGGCCTGACGGTCTCCACTGCAACTACTCTATGCTGCCGTTGTAACTCAAAAGCAGCCACAGACCAAGAGTAAAAAATAAAAGTAGACAGATGCCAATAAAATTTTATTTTGGAACACTGAACTTTTGATTTTATGTCATTTTCATGTTGTCCCAAAATATCATTCCTTTGATTTTTTCCTTCCGTTAAAAATCATTAAAAAAACATTCTTACCTCATGAGGTAAACAAAAACATCTAGTGAGTGAATATGACCCAAGGGGCCATAATTGATACTTTTTGTAGATTGTGGAGATTCAAATAAAAAATGTGAATTTCAGGGGCGCCTGGGTGGCTCAGTCGGTTAAACGGCTGACTTCCACTCAGGTCTCGCTGGGTTTGTGAGTTTCAGCCCCGCATGGGGCTCTGTGCTGACAGCTCAGAGCCTGGAGCCTCCTTCAGATTCTGTGTCTCCTCCTCTCTCTGCCCCTCCCATGCTCACACTCTGTCTCTCTCTGTCTGTCAACAATAAGTAAACGTTAAAAAAAAATTTTTTTTTAAATCTGAACCTCATTTGGTAAGCAACATATTTAGGATTTGGGGGTGGGGGGAAGGGTATGATGCATACAAAGCAGTGTTTTAGGAAAACTGACGTGGGAACAGCACTTAGGATACAATGGAAAGGAAGAGATTGGAGGGAGGCAGCTGATCGGGAGGTGGCCTAGATGGATCTTGTAAGGACCAGTGAGAGTCTGTGATTTCATGTGTGTATGCAAGAAGATATTAGGATGAAGTAAGAAAATGATTTGATGATTGGTGAGAGAGAAAGAGAGAAAAATTGTGTCTGACACCAGGGTTTTGATCATGGGAGAGGGGATCAATGAGGCTGATGATAAATTGGGAGACAGTAGGGCTCAGTATTTAGAGCATGGGCACTGAGCCAAAATGCTTGAGCCCAAACCTGGCTTCCCAACCCACTAAGTAGCTGTAACGTCTGTTCCCTTTTCTGTAAAAGGGGATTAATAATAATAGCACCTTCTTCATGAGGTGGTTAAGAGGAATCAATGAGTTAGTACATATGAAGTGCTCAGAACAGTGCCTAGCACATAGCATGCACTCACCAAGTGCTAGCTTTTGTTATTAATCATATAGTCTCATTTAAAAATCACAAAATAAGGGGCGTCTGGGTGGCTCAGTCAGTTAAGCCTTGGACTCTTGGTTTCGCTCAGGTTATGATCTCGCGGTTCATGGGTTCCAAATCCTGTGTTGGACTCCGCGGAGCTTACTTGGGATTCTCTCTCTTTCGCTCTCTCTGCCCCTCCCCTGCTGTGTTTCTCTCTTTCACTCTCTATCTCTGAAAATCAATAAATAAACTTAAAAAAAAATCACAAAATAATAGCTTTAAAGATACAGGCACCTGGGTGGCTCAGTTGGTTAAGTGTCCAACTCTTGAATTTCAAATAGGTCATGCCCCCAGAGCTGTGGGATCAAGCCCCCAGTTGAGTGCTCCTAGCTGGGCATGGAACCTGCTTGGGACTCTCTCTCTATCCCTCGCTGTCTCCCCCTCCCCCGCTCCAGCATGCTCTTGTCCGTGCTCTCTCTCTCAAGAAACAAAAATGTTTTAGGGGTGCCTGAGTGGCTCAATTGGTTAAGCATCTGACTCTTGGTTTTGGCTCAGGCCATGATCTCATAGATCTCTCCCTCTCTCTCTGCCCTCCCCCACTCATGCTGTCTCTGTCTCTCTCAAATAAGTAAATAAATACTTAAGTTTTTAAAAAATATTTTAAAGATAGGAAGCAAGTTTAAGGGGAAAAATGGTATTTGGATTTAGATGGGTGAGCTTCAGTTCACTTTCAGCAGCAGCAGACAGATCCATCACTGAGAATGCAAGCTCATGAAGGCCAAGAAAAGGACTAAAGATGTGGGTGGGTGTTCATGAAGAGAGCAACTCAACTTCACCGGGGCAGATGAGAATGCTGGGAGGTCAAAGATATAGATATATAAACACGCATGATGGTCAGGACCTCAAGCTCTGCATAAATCTCTTCTCTAGCTATGAACCTGTGGGCGGGTTACTTAGGTCTCTGGTGCCTTAGTTCTCCCATCTGTAAAGTGGGTATAACCATAATACTTACTACATGGTGGGGTTGTAAAGGTTAAGAAAGTAAATGCAAGGCCCACACAAACCCTGCCACAAAATGAGTGTTAAGTGTTAGCCTTGATTATTCTGACTACATTTATGGGAACTAGAGGACAGAGAAGCACCAGGAAAGGAATGCCCAAAAAGCAGAAAAGAATTCGCCCCTTGAGATAGTCCTTACAAAACTTCTTTTATCTCGTAGTGCACTACACTGCATGAGGATGCGGAAGAATGAGTCTCTGAGAAAAACTTGATCAACCAACCCCTTTAAGATCAACAGGCAGAATCCCAAGCTCTCCATTTGAATGCTGTTGACCTAAATCTGCAGGATGGCAATGTCTTTAGGAGCAGCCCGCGGTGCTTTTCAAGTGGCCCTGACTGGGCTGCCTAGAAAATCCTCTGACTTACATAAACCTCCTCCTTAGTGAGGCTTGCATAAAACCCCCAAATTGCTCCTTTTCACTTGAGGGGGAGGGGCTGCGGCCTCATCATTTCTGAGAAAGTACCAGCTCCACCCCCAGCTCTCACATTTAACTCTCTATCGCATCAATCAGGATCTTACACTACAGAGTTGCTCATCTACTAATCCACACTGAGTGAGGCTTATTTCTTTTTAAGCTTCTTAATTTGCTGCTTGGAAAATTACTTTGGGTGGAGGCAATTAGTGTTGCATATTTTTGAGGAGAAAATTGCAGCCTAGCCCACTCTGACTACGTGGGTCAGGGATTTATTTCCTCAGTACTCCATTCCATCCTTCTCTTTGCTTTCTTCTTTGAGCCTCTATTTAAAACAATCTGGTCCCTTTACAATTCCAAGATGATATCCTGGTACCATATTTAAAATTCACTGAAGCAACACTTGGCAAAGGAGAAGAGGTTGGGTATGAAGAATATAGGTGACAATCTTCCCAAATAAGATTGGCTACAGGAAGGTTTTCCTTGTCCTTGCTGGTTGGCGTATGGGCTTTCTGCATATGTGTATGTATGTATGTATGTATGTGTTGGAGTGGGGTTGGTGGCAGGGGGGCGGGGTGCCTGGGCACAGATTGACTTAGAAAACCTTTTAAGGGGCGCCTGGGTGGCGCAGTCGGTTAAGCGTCCGACTTCAGCCAGGTCACGATCTCGCGGTCCGGGAGTTCGAGCCCCGCGTCAGGCTCTGGGCTGATGGCTCAGAGCCTGGAGCCTGTTTCCGATTCTGTGTCTCCCTCTCTCTCTGCCCCTCCCCCGTTCATGCTCTGTCTCTCTCTGTCCTAAAAATAAATAAACGTTGAAAAAAAAAAAAAAAGAAAACCTTTTAAGATTTTCTTAGTAATCACAGCCTCTCTAATCTCCTCTTGGTCATTTCTGGAAGAGTCATGGTAGAAATCTCTACTAGGCCAGCCAAGTAAAAATCACTGTAGGGACACAGTCGGTCTTAATTTGGAAGCTACCAGGAAGCAACTGTAGAATTAGTAACTTCTCCCTCTCCACTTGTGGAGGTAAAACAGGACTAACCAGCAGCTGCCTCTGCCTCTGATCTCTAACCATCACGGCTACAGACGCACCATGGCAATATTGTTGACTGTCTACTTACACACTGGCGAAACTGCTTGGCAGAATTACTGTTGTCGTCCCTGAATAGTTAGCAGTGCAGAGTGGAGTTGCAGCCAGTGTGGTTCAGGAACCTTCTCTGATGTTTTCAGACACACATTCTGTAGTTCCTGGCTCTTCTGGTTCATAGGAGATAATTCTTCACCTGAGACATGTTCACCGCAGACGCTTGGTAGATTCTCTGATGGACCCTTTACCTTTGCAGGACATGGGATGTGGTCTTTGGATGTCAAATCATCTTTCTTTCCCCTTCTCAGGTGGAACGCCCAGGGCCTACTAGAATTGCAAGAGGGAGTAAGCTAGGTCCGGAAGGCACAATGGTAGCAGGTTTTGTGACAACTCTAGGTAGCCCACAGCAGGTCTGTCCTCCAATTGACCCTATAATGTCATTTCAGTGAGGCATGTTCTCTCTTACTGCCCACGATTCTTTGCCCTTCTCCCAGGACTTGTTTCTGAGAGCTTGATTTTTGGTACCTGGCCCCTGGGAATGTGAAAAATTGTATGTCTTACCGCCCTCGACCTGTCTTTTAGAACAGAAAGATAATCTAGACCAAAATTAGAGATTTCTTTTCTCTTCTTTTCTTTTTTTTAAATTAAAAAAAAAGTTGTTTTTTTTTTTTTTTTAATTTGAGAGAGAGAGAGCATAAGCGAGCAGGGTAGGGACAGAAAGAGAGGGAGAAAGAGAATCCCAAGTAGGCTCCACACTCAGCATGGAGCCAGACTCATGGGCTGATCCCACGACCCTGGGATCATGACCTGAGCCAAAATCAAGAGTCGAACACCCAACTGACTGAGCCATCCAGGGGCCCGGAGATTTATTTTCTTAGGAGTACAGTATTTACTGTGGTACCTGGCTGGCTTAGTCGGTAAAGCACATAACTCTTGATCTCTGGGTCATGAGTTCGAGACCCACTTTGGGTGTAAAGATTACTTAAAATTTAGAGAAAAAGAAGAGTACAGTATTTATTAAAAGAAAGAAAATAAATGTGTCATCTATTTTTATCTCCTGGTATGTGAGAATTGTATTGTAATCAATAAGGAGCATAGCCTCAGTGAGTGAAAGAACATTTTCTCCCCTGGTGGATTGTTATGTTTCTGGAAATCAGTGGGAGCATTACGCTAACAGGGCCTGGGTCTGGATTCTATAATACTTGGAGTGGTTTACTCAGTGGAGTCCTTCAGTCATACAATTAAGTCTTCCCCACAGACCCACACCCCCCCAAATTTGTCACTCATAAATCTGATGCTGCTTTGTCTGAGGTACAGCAGATTTGCTTTCGTTTTCATTTGAGTTTGAAGTGGGAGGTTGCAAGGGTGAGGTCTGGACTCTAAGAGTATGTATAAGTTATAATTATATTTCTTCACGTTATGCCTTTGATTATGCTTTGATTTGATGGATTGCACACCCCCTACTGAGCACGCCAGGATCCTTTTGACAAAAACTAAATACACATATTTTCATTAACCTTCCCAGCCACTTCCCAGAAATATCTTTTGAGAAGTCTCTCAGTGTTCCATGACAGCCTCTCTTGCTAAAATCTTACCCCAAAGCCACAAAATTACTATTAAGAAATACTTTCTAGAAACCTTGCGACACTTCTCTTCCAGCACAGAGTCTTTGGGGGCCACTGGTGTGGCCATGTTGATCAATCTGATCATTTGCTTTATTCAGATACCAGGATGAACTGATGATTGCCTCCCTGAGGTAATATTTTCTTTGACCAAATAGATGAATACAGAATCAGCAATTTACTGGAGCTTCTATAGTGATGACCTCAGGGTATGGTATCTGGGTTCAGCAACCACTTCGTTACTATGTGACCACTGATAAAACCACTTCCTGTCTACGTTTTCAGGACTATAAGATGATAAGTAGAGAATTCCACTTGTGCCCGAATATAGCCAATCAATATTCAGAACTGGTAGGCTGGGATAACTATTTTTAAGAAACAATAATGTGAATAATGATTATTATTTTCAGTATTCATTTGTCTTGAGTTCATAGGCATGGAATATTTTGTTTTAGGGACTGAAAGTGGAGGAAGAACATTGAGAGGGGTTGTACATTTTTTTGAGTTTTTCCATGCCCTCAACCCTGAGAGAGCATGGAGAGACTGGTCACAGAAAGAAGTGCCTGTTAGCTGTTCCTCACCCCAACTCCTAGGCTGGTGTTAAGCTCCCTGAGGAGTGAGATTAGAACACCAACTTAAAGAGCTGGATTTCTGGGAGACTTTGTGAGACCCCAGGCAACAACAGTGCTACTTTAAGCCCAAGAGTCCTTGATTTGAGCAGAAAGCCAATGTCCCCATTGCTACACGGAACCTGGCCCCCTTTGACGCTGTTGAAACTGACAGCAACATTGGAGATAGACAGCACTCCAAGTGAACACGGGCATTTTCACACAGCATCAGCATGGAGAATGGGGGGACAGTGGGCTGTGGGTCCAGCAGAGGCACAGAGGGAGTCCAAGGCACATAATGGGGGACAGACTATGGCTCACACGCTGTTCCCAAGAAATGGGAGATTCTCTTCAGGAGTACCAAGAAATACTTAGACACAAAACACTTGAAAGGTACTAAGCCAGGCGTGAAGACAAGATTCTTGATAAGCAAGTGGGCCAAAAGAAACTCAGGACTACTGATACCATTGTGATTTCATTTGTAGCTGCAGTAAATAATAAATCAAAATTGTCTTAAATATTTTACACTAATAATACCAAGTGTTGTCTAGGGTGTAGAGCAACTGGAATTCACGTACGTTGCTCTTGGGAATGCAAAATGATAGAGTCACCTTGGAAAACAGTTTGGTAGTTTCTGATACACATAACGCAATCCTGTTCCTTGGTGTTTACCCAAGGGAATTGAAAACATACATCTGCACAAGGGCTTGTAACAATCACTTTCCAGTGTAAGGGTATCTTATTTATATTTGTTTTGCTGTTTTTTAAATGCTAAAAATTTTCCTTAAATAATTTTCCTTTTAATATTTTGAGTGACTGAATTTTTTTAGTATTTTTTCTCCCTTTCACATCTTTTCTGAAACTTAGAATACATAAGACGGAACTCTTATCATCAGTAGTATTATCAAGAGCATCAGTATTATTATGGACTATTAAAAAGTATGATTCTTGATGAATTGGAAAAGAGACTTCAGACTCCAAACTGATACATAGTATTGCTAGGTAACACACCCTCCCACCAGTACCCTGAGAAAGTTCTAGGTTTTTAGATAATATGAGTGTGTTGTCATCTCTGAAACCTCTTAAGCCTTAATGGGTCAATTATGATTCTCACTTTCTTTGATTTTTCTTTCAGATTACTTTTACGTGCAGGCTGTCTTTATACATCTAAATATTTAACCACATCAATAGAGCTTTCTTTTAGTTTAGTTTTTTTTTTTTTTTTCCTGGAATGTTGGATTCTCTATAGCTACCCATCTTGACCCCTGACATCTTTATATGCAGAGAACAGTGGTCAAATCAGCAATCATTACTCTTTGGTTTAAGAAGAGGTCAGACAGGACAATGAGCTAAAAGTCAAGGTAACAAAAAAACTGAAGGCTGTAGTGGGTCCTCTTCACAAGTGAGTGAACTTGATTCTTGCTTATTGGGATGTGAGGAATCTGGGGCTATTTCAGGAATGTCAGTAATTTTGCCCTAAAGCAACTTTGATCTTGTTGCCCGCCCCCCCCACCCCCACCACCACCGCCCCCTGCCCCAAGGTTGGTCATTAAGTGGAAACAGGGAGACCAGGGCTGTGTGTTAACCTAGAGTCACTACTCACTGCTTAAATACATCTCCTTTTATTGTTCTCTTTACTTGGAAGGAAAAAACCCCAACCTCCCAACCCTCCTCAGAAGAGCTCCAACACTGTTTACTCCAGCTGATGCCCTCACTAAGAGGAATGCCTTAGAAACCAGTAAAAAAAAAAAAAGCCAGAGGAGGAAAAGAGGGTCTCTGGCCACAACTTCCTCAAGGAATAATTCCCTTCTGTCTTCCCCAGTTCATGCTCAAATCCCAATAGAGGTGGGGTTTCCTGGAGCTTCAAGGAAATTTCTTAAAAAGAGAAAAGGGGGAAATTTATGTATAATTTCTATTGTATCTAGTCACAAAAAAAGTTTCCCACCCTTTCTTTGCTTTTAAGCTTTTAACTTTTAATAGTGGCATTTAATATGAATTAGCCACAACAATGACATTTTATGCCTCAGTCTTCTGGAAACAACCAGTTTATGAGTGGTTAGGCCTACTTTACCTCCTAGAGTAGTCTGTGGGAGTTCTCTGGATGAAGAAATCCTCCCAAATTCTCATGTTTCTACATAAGCAATGATCAAAGCAAGAATCCCATTGTCTCCGGTTTAATTCTGTTTCTCAAACTATAACTTGCGAAGGGTCCTCTTTTGTTCACATTCTCTCCCCGTGTGCCTGAGCTTTAGGATCTGTCATCTACAAGGTTTAGAGATTTGCATGTATTTTATTGTGTTTTCCAAAATTAAGAGGCCAAATTCCCCAAGAGCAATTACTAAGTCTTGTTTAAGAGTCCATCACCTTATGAAAAGAAATGGCCAGCACACTTGTTCAAACAAAATGTGTGCCAGTTTTCTTTATTTTACAGTCTTATAAAAATGTTTTGCTTACACCAGGGGATTCTGAACATGTTTATGAACATTTTCCAAATGTCTTGAAGTCCAAAGTTGGGAGCCCAATAATGGTCAGTTGATGAGTTGGAGGGAGCCGTTCTAAGGCATGAGAGCTCTGTGCTGGCTTCCTTCCTCTCTCCCAACTCACCAGGACTCTGTCTCTCCAAGATTCTCTGTTCCCTTTGGGAAATACTCCCAGGGCAATGTTGTCCTCAGGGAAGTACCTTTATAATAAAGAAAAAAGGGGACTGAGCAAGATGTACTTAGCTTTTGAGGATTTAAAACATGTAACAGAATTCTGTTAGCATTTTAGGCCCACTTCCTTGAAATTCATTATCCCGGTCCTTAGGAGGATTGTGGAAGCACTCAGCATTACCGAGAAGTTAATTCACATGCACATTGATGGAACTCAGCATGGCATTCAGAATTGCAGCAGGCCCCCTGACAAATGATAATGTGTGCTTACAAATGAAATGTGGCAGTGATTACTCAATTTACAAAGCATTCATCACTAGAATTTGTTTACATGGCATTTAAAGGAGAAAGTAATTTATGTAAGTTCAAATTACACCTAGAGTTTTATGAACATACCTAGGGTGCATAGAATCTCCATTTCCCTCCCTCCAATATAACCACACTCATACATACAGAGACACTTACATACATAAACTTCCCTTCCAAGCAAGTGGAGCCATAAGAATAAAATAAAGAAGGACCTTATTGCTCTCCTATGATCATTCTGTCTCCCTCCTAGAATCAAAATGTCATGCGCAAAGTCTTTTAGATCACCTAGTCCAATCTTCATTTTATGGATGAGAAACCAAGGCCAGAGAAGTTAAGTGATTTAGCCAGAAGTCACAGAGTTCATCGACAGTTGAGCTGAGACTAGAACCCAAGCTATGAGCCTCACATCAACAGCCTGCGCTCTTTCCATGAAGTTCTGTTCCCACACCAAGGCAGATATGTGCTTCTTTATTCAGAGACCTACAGAGAAGATGACTTTACATCCTGTCTGAGAAACTTGTCTTCCAGTTTGACTTGTGCACACTCTCACTGAAAACTTCCTCTAACTTAATCTAATCAGAACTGTCCATGTCATAAGAGAACATCTGTGTCCAGATGGATGTGGGTTAAGATGGTCAGCCTTTAGTGCAACATAACCCTGCTACGTAAAATGGTTAAAAACCTAACCCTCTAGGTTGGTGTATGTGTGTGTTTTTTAACAAGGCTGAATATTCTAAATTCCTTCAGCTTTGTCTCAAAACCCTATGTTTTATTCTTTAATTATCTTTATAGATTCCTCAGAACCCATCGTACATTCTTAACATCTCTCTAGACTGGTGCATTTTAGACTGAGATACAGGATTGTAAACAGGCCCTGCTTGGTGCTGACCTTTGGAGAAAGGTAGCACAGACTTACTAACAACTTCAGCTGTTTCATTTCACAAAATTTTAGTACTTTCCTTTGATTAGAAGAAAATTCCCACAAGATTAAATTATTTCTTCTTCTTGGCAAGTATGCTAAAGCAGTCATTGGGGGGCTGTGAGCAAAAGCATGCAATTTTCATCATTATGACTATTGTTGCAACAAACTTTATTTTTAAACTACTTAATATATGACTTCTTAGAGGCCTAATTTGTCCGTTCTTTGAGGTGGAAATATTTGTCACAATCTTGTTCTGCTGCCCAATAAATCAAAATGTTGAGCCTCTTGTAATAAAAATAGTTGCTTTGAAGTATAACCTTAAATGTCTAATTTCCTACCAGTAATAATGAGGCTTTATCCAGCCATCTTGGGGGACTGGGTTTTCTTTCTTTCTCTCTCTCTCTCTCTCTCTCCTTTTGTTTTTCTAACATGTGGGCTGTCTAATGACAGGATTTTGTATTGCAGATGTTTTGGCGAGAGAAGCAATAAGTGACGGTACACATCTCAGACTTTCATACCACCCAAGTGGCTCTTACGTCACTGGCCAGTGTGAGCCTATCCAGACCATCTCTACCAACCTCCCCCCCCCCCTTTTATTTCATGTTGCTAACCCTTTAGTTATCAACGCAAAATAACAGAAATTCTTTATGCGGCCATTATTACACAGACATCCAAAGAAAGGTAAAAGAATCTAAAACCACACAGAAGTTTAAACCCATGTGGTTTTAATAAGAAAAAAAGAAAGAGATGGTTTAATTAAGTAATAAGACTAGACTCCCTGGTGGTTAATAAGGTAATTTGCCACATGATTAAAGGTATATGCAAGTGGAATTTCTGTGGTAACATTCTCGCTCAACTGGATGCGTTTTAGAGACGGGGATTGTTAGTCCCTTGAATACTATGAGTCTTTGGAAACAAGAGAAAAGCAACAACAGAGAGTCACTTTTGAAATGCTTTCACCATCGTCCCCATTTTTTCAAGAAGACAGAGGCAACAGAGGACCTCTGGGACACCACAGTTCAGCAGCAGAGCTGGGTGCACACCTCCGTGTTCTCGGCACCAAGGCCAGAGAGGCACCGTGAGGCCCTCACAGGAACACAGACCAGGTCCTGCTCTGACCCTTCTCTGGAACACATGAGCAGAGGCTGTGGGTTTGACAAACTGAAGCCTCCAGGACACTAGCTCAGCTTAAAAAATGCTTCCATTTATCCATTTACCAGCTATCTTCCTACTTCTGTGTCTCTTCTCTCCACATCATGTTGACATGTCTCCATGGCTTCTTGGCGGCTCTTCCCTCCCTGGGGCATTCCTTGTTAGCTTTGCTATAGGTCAGGTGATCTGGTTAACGTAGACCACTTGGAGCCCCTGCTGCTAGGCGAACCGTGAAGGCTGTTCACCTGCCGGCCATGGTGGGGACACTGGTTCCAAAGCCCTCTGCCAGGTGCCTGTGTGCTCAGAAGCTCAACTGTCCTCCTTGGGTCCAGGCTCCTCACTGCTGTGATCTGTGCGACCCCCAAAGACATTTGCTTTTCTGTATTTGTTGAAGGAAGGCACAATAATTCAAAATGCTCTGCAAATCCCAAGGTGCTGCATGCACCTGTCAGATTACCGTCATTATCTTCTCTCTGCAGCCTCTTCCAATGGTCCCCAGGGGGCTTCTTGTCTTGGGGAAAGAAGGTCCCTGCCAGGTCTAATAGTCTATAATTCTTCATTCATTCACTTCTTTGACAAAATATTTATTGAATCGGGGCTGCTACAGTGACTAGGAATGCAAAGTCCCTGCCCTCATGTCGCTTACTTTTCTGGGAGAATGATAGACAATAAACAAGAAAACAACGAGAATCATGAGAAAGCATGGTAAATGTTTAGAGAAAATTAATAGGCTCACGCAATGGGGAGTCAATGAAGCGGCAGCTGCTTTAGGCAGGGGGTCACAGAGGGCCACTCGGAGGCGGAGCATTCCAGCTCTGGTGCACAGTCTGAGTCAGCTGCACAAGAAGCCTATTCCAGGGAGAGCATTGAGGACTTCCAGTGTGAAACAGCTTGGACAGTGGAGGAACTGAGAAGCGGCCCGTGTGCCTAAGACCAAGCGAATCTCTGAGATAAAGTCAGAGAAATAGGCAGGGGCCAGGTCACGTGGGATCCTCCAGGCCGGGGTAATCCGTGCAAACTTGATGCTGAGTACGAGGGGAGCTATTCAAGGTGCTGAGCAGGGGTGTGGCATGACCTGATGTACAACGAATGTCACTCAGACTGATGTGCGGAGAATGGAGAAGGGGTGCAAGACAGAAGAAAGAGACCAAGAGGAGAATATTGAAGTAACTCACGGGGGCAGTGAAGGTGACTTGGACGAGGAAGATGGCAATAAAGAAAGGAGTGGGGAAATGTGAAGTATAGTCTGGAGGTGAAGCTGTGAGGGATCACAGAGGGTCCAAGTGTACATGTTGCACACATTATCCATGCAGGCTAGACGGTGGGCACAGTGGAAGAGGAGGATGAAGAGGAAATTCCAAAAGGCTCTCTATCTTGTAACCTGTTCTCTAGGAAAACTGTGTCTGTGGGCCTCCCTGTCTTTTGATGCATAGGGAGAGGAGGCTCTCTAAATAAACCATGTCCTGACCACATATGGCTAGATAAATGAAAATCAGTGTATCGATTCCCTTGAAAGGGCACAGGAAACCAATATGTGTTCTACGCACAAAACCGTCTTGTTTCAGGCTGACCCACAGATGCCTCCGTTCAATTAGCGTAGTCTCTATACAGCCAGAACTGAACTCGGGTATCTTTTAAAAAAATTTTTTTTTAACTTTTATTTATTTTTGAGACAGAGAGAGACAGAGCATGAACTGGGGAGGAGCAGAGAGAGAGGGAGACACAGAATCCGAAACAGGCTCCAGGCTCTGAGCTGTCAGCACAGAGCCCGACGTGGGGCTTGAACCCACGGACCGTGAGATCATGACCTGAGCCGAAGTCAGGCGCCCAACCGACCAAACCACCCAGGCGCCCCTGAACTCGGGTATCTTAAAAGCACTTGGACTTTTCCTAGACACCCTAAAATCAAACAATTACAACAAAAGGAACATGAAAACTGTAGCCCTCTACTCGTTCTCTCTCTCTCTCTCTCTCTCTCTCTCTCACTCAACTTTTTATTTTGAAAGAATTGCAGACTTACAGGAAATTGCAAAGCTGTGACAGAGAGCTCACATGTATCCTTAATCTAATTACCTCAATGGTTGCATCTTGTACAACTCTAACACAATATTAAAACCAGGAAGTCGACATTGATACACTGTATATGTATAGTTCTATTCCATTTTATCACATGTATACATTTCTATAAGCACCAGCACAATCAAGATACAGATCACCACAAAGATCTCCTGGCAACCGTATCTTACCAGTTTCAGTGAAGTGTAGAAACCTTATCTCCCTTTATGTCCTTGTCCCTCCTGCCACTGCCATGATCTA
Organism: Leopardus geoffroyi; assembly: GCF_018350155.1. Lineage (NCBI taxonomy): Eukaryota > Metazoa > Chordata > Mammalia > Carnivora > Felidae > Leopardus > Leopardus geoffroyi. Next base: position 138,727,430 of record NC_059326.1, read on the forward strand.
CGGTATAATTGTCTCAAATATTTCATCTATATACATTGGAATCCACATCAGACCATATTATGCTTTTTGCTTTGACTGACAAATCTAATTTAGAAAACTTATGAGAAGGAAAGTCCATTTTATTTATTCATATTTTTACTCTTTCACTCTTTTTCTCTCTTCCTTCCAGATGCTTCAGAATTCATTCCTTTCTATGTCAAGAACTTCCTTTAGCCATGCGTTCAAAGCGGGTCTGCTAGAAACAGATTCTTTTGGTTTTCCTTCACCCAAGAATGTTTTGATTTCTCTCTTCCTGAGGGATAATTTTGTAGCATATAGAATTCACAGTTCTTTTCTTTCAGCTCTTAAAAAAATGTTGTGCTATTTCTTTTTTGCCCTCCCCCCCCCCCCCCCCACCACTCTGTCCCAATTTCTGATGAGGAATCCGCTGTCATTCCAAGTGGTTTTCCTGTGTTGGTAAAGTGACATTGCTCTCTCATTGCTTTCAAGATGTTTGGGTTTGTTTTTTTTTTTAAGTTTGTTAATTAATTTTGAGAGAGAGAGAGACAGTGCAAGTTGGGGCGGGGCAGAGAGAGAGGGAAAGAGAGAGAATCCTAAGCAGGCTCTGCACTGTTAGTGCCCTAACAGTGCAGAGCCTGATGCGGGGCTCGAACCCACAAAGCTGTGAGATCATGACCTGAGCTGAAATCAAGAGTTTGATGCTGAACCGACTGAGCCACCTAGACGCCCCTCTGATGTTTGATTTTAATGTGTCTTTGTATGGATTTCTTTGGATCTATCATGCTTGGAATTCTCTCAACTACTTGAAAGTGAATGTTTCTCATTTTTTTGAGTGTGTCAAATTTACCAAGTTTTCAGTCATTATTTCCCTGAGTACTTTTTTCAGTCTTACCCCTTTCTCTTCTCTGAGACTCTGATGACATGCATGTCAGATCCTTTGTTACAGTCCCATGGTTCTCTGAAATGTCTGTTCATTTTACCTTTTTTTTAGTCTATATTTTCTCTTTTCCTCAGATTGGGTAATTTGTATTCTATCTTCAAGTTCATAGATTCCTTCTCTGTCTCATCATTCTGCTGTTGAGCCCCATTACTTTTTTTGGCTTCTAAAATTTTTGCTTATTTCCTCTACTTTTTTTTATTCTTACTGACCCTTTCTTTCATTATGTCCAGCACATTCATAACGGCTTGTTAACACAGTTTTACAATGGCTGCTTTAAAATCCTTGTCAGATAATTCCAACAGATGTGACATCTCAGTGCTGGTGTCTGTTGATATCTTCTATTCTCTTCTACAAAACATTTTACTCATTACCCCATTGTCAGAATGATTCAACCATCCCTTGCTCTAAGGACAAACATGTTTTCAGGTTTCCACATTTTTGGTCTGTGTTGTGTGTGTGTGTCTGTTGCCATACAATATAAGCATTTTACAGTAGTTAGGAGCATAGGCTTTAGATTAGCAAAATTAGTAGTAAAATCAGATTCAAACTCGATTTTACCACTTACCAGTTCTGTGACGTTGGACAAGTTATTTAACTTTTGAGCTTCAATCGCCTCATCTATAATGGGATATGGATACATTTCTTACTCATAACATTTGTGGGGGGAGAGTAGGGAGAAGAAGGAACAGGATAAATAGACGATGGTTTTTTAATTAGCAAAGACTGTTTCACAGTATTCGATAACTTTTAAACAAAATTTATTATGAATAGGGCTCTGTCAGTTAAGCATCCTCCTCTTGATTTCAGCTCAGGTCATGATCTCACTATTCGTGGGTTCGAGCCCCACGTCAAGCTCTGTGCTGATAGCACGGAGCCTGCTTGGGATTCTCTCTCTCCCTCTTCCTCTCTCTCTCTGTCTCTCTCTCTCTCTCTCTCTCTCTCTCTTTCTCTCTGCCTCTCTCCTACCAGTGTGCATATTCCCCCTCTCTCTGAAAGTAAATAAATAAACTTAAAATATTCTTATGAAAGATAACATATACACAGAAGAGTGTATAAAACATAAATGTACATTTATAAAAAACAAAAGTGAAGATCCACAGTCAAAGAACAGAAGAGCCATCATCACAAAATAGAAGATTACCAGTCCCTTAGAAGTTTAGCAGCTAGATTTACCAACCAAAAATTCTCAGGTGCCTGGGTGGCTCACTTGGTTAAGCATCTGACTCTTGGTTTTGGCTCAGGTCATGATCTCATGGTTCGGATTGCGAGTCTGAGCTCCACATCGAGTTCTGCGCTGACCGTGTGGAGCCTGCTTGGGATTTTCTCTCTTTTCTCTGCCCTCCTCCCACCTCTCTCTCTCTCTCTCTCAAATAAATAAATACAAATGTTTAAAAATTTTTAAAAATTCAGGAACTGAATTTCAGATAAACAATGGATGATTTTCTTTTTAATGTCAGTTCATCTCATACAATATTTGGGAAATATTTCCACTACAATACTGTTATTTATCTGAAAATCACATTTAACTGGTGTCTTGTACTTTGTCTTGCAATCCTATCCAGCAGGCAACTCCCTATCACATTAGCCTGCCTCCCATATGGCTTTCCTCATAATTATTCCTTTGCTTTTCCTTACAGTTTTACCACCTATGTATATTTCCAAAAGGTAGTATTTAGTATGGCCTGTTTTGGATTGTCATTGTTTGTTGTTGTTGTTGTTTTACTTTTTTTCTGAATCGTGTCAAATCCAGACCCCCTTCTGCTCTTACCAAGTGTCATGAGCAGTCCAGTATTTGCCATGGTTTTACCACCCCTAACCCCTTGACCTGGTAATCAAGGAATAATCAAGGAAATCCAGGGAAGAGGCCTCAGGTTATCGGTTTACTGAGATCACCTCTGAAGAGGCTTTTTGCCAGACTCACAGAGCCTTGTCAAAGGCAGATGGCCCCACTGGGTGGCTGCACTCCCTTCATGCCTAGCTGGCCTTGGGGACTAATTGCTTTTGAATTCCAGCAACCCTGAGCCCTTTCCTTCCAAGCTCCAGCAGTTTGTAGAGTGCCGGGTACAAACAGGCTCATGTTTTACTACTCTTGGAATGTACCAACCACGCCTGTTGCCTTGCCCTGAATCCTGGAAAACTCCACTCTCCTCTGCCTTTCTCAACCTTCAGAAAGAAAGAAGCACATCTTCCTACCCTCTGGTTTCACACGGAGATTTAGTAGCTGTAGGGGAGAAATGTTGGATGATTTATGAAGCCAATGGCCCATCACCAACAAAGAGCTGGTTTATCTTTCCTAAGGGAAAGAAAACTCAGCCTTTAGGAAAAGCAGTAGTGGCCTCCCATAACCCAGGAATGAAGCAGAAATAAATAATGTACTCATATTTGCACACCCATCTCAATGCCTGGAAAATTAGAGTCCCTACAAATATAGCTAGAATTACTTTTTGTATGCTCTTTCCTTGTGCACCAGACCTTTCTCCCCAAGTTGCAGAAGCCCAGGGTCTAGCTTTCAAGACCCACCCACAAAAAAACACACAGCGTCCCCTCTGTCATGAACCCACTTCCTTTTTTATTCCAGATGCAAGCTAGTGAAAATTAACATCGGATGCATCCTAGAAAGGAAAAACAAGTAATGACAAGATGGTGTGCAGCCTGAAGGGCAAGGATGTGGAAAGGAAAGAGAGAGGCTATATTGCCCTCCTCACCTGGCTGGGTATAGAGTTAATAGGTTGTCTACATGCCAACAAGGGTCTCTGGTCTCTTTCTCACTGCCTGGCAGGCCCTTCTTCCCCAGCTGACTCTTTGAGTCTCTGCCCAGCCAAGCCCAGTGAAACAGCCACAGAAACAGAGTAGGGAAGAGAGTCTGCCTGGCCAGCCCCCAGGAAAAGTTTGCCCAGTCAATATTTGTTGATCCCACATTGACTACAAACAAGGGCAAATTCGCCAACAAATGGCCTAGCTTGTATCTGATGAGGATCATGGTCATTAAGAAATAAGTCAGTGAGCTGGGCTATAGTTGTGTCTTAACAAAAGGCCTGGCATCCCACAACTGCAAAGGAAGAAATCTCCCTAGAACTGTGAAGAAGAGCAAATCTTGCCCTAGATTTCTCTGCCTCGCAAAATTCAAAAGTGGAGTCAGTAGGGCTTTGGTCTAGCGAGGTGTCTTGTGTTGTCATCAGACACTGGATCGCCAGGGAGGGCACCTACCTCCAAGCACCCTTCTAAGCCAGTGCCCTTCCGGTTTTCACATCACATCAATACTCATATTAGGAGAAAGCAAGTGACATGAGGCCTCTCCACTCAGCCTACTGATTGTCCTGAACTGCAGCACCCAGACTGCAGGTCAAAAATACTTCTGGACCCAGCAACCCTCTATGATTTATGAGTTGGGCTTGTAGGGCCAAGATGGCTTTATATATAAAGATCTCTAGCAAAACATTTAGCCTGTGTAGGAAGGAGGTTTTCCACATATGTTGAATTGGGCTTATAGACTATTCTCTTTACTTGTTAGCTATAACTAGCGTGATTTCGGAGAACTATTCAAGATTTTAGAGGTAGATCCTTTTCGGGTTTCTTGCTACTGTTGCTCTCCTCTGAAACTAGAATTACAATTCCTCATATAGAAACCCAAAAATCTGTCTAAAGAATGTCACTGTTACACCAAGCAATGGGTGATCAACAGAAAACATCATGGCCCAACCCTAATGGTATCAATGAGAAAGGCTATTCTTGCCTGATAGATGGTAGGTGGCATTTTACTAAGCAATGTTGGAGAATTTTATCTCAGTCAAAGTAGCCAAAGGGGAAGAACTTTGGGCCTGTGTATCCACTCATTTGTGAGAGAGATAAGCCTTGCTGAGGCTGAAACCAGACACTCTCCATTGCCCTCCCACCGGGTGTTGGGGGAGAGCTGACGAAGGGTTCCACATGATATCACCAAGCCAGCCTTGGGACTCAGGTTTGTTAGCACTTACTGGTTCACAAAGTCCTCCACACCCATCATGTTCATATCCCTTAAGATCAGTGACAGTGTCCCATTTACACATGAGCAAGGAGACTTCGAGCAAGGTTATGTGACTATAGAACACACGACTATTAAGGTCAGGGGTCCACCTGGAACACAGGTCTTTTGATTCTACATTTCATGCTTCCTTTTTGTTTCTTTTCCTGATTATACATGTATTAATAGCCCATGGACAAACTTTGGAAAGGACAAAAAAGAATGAAAGGAGGGCTAAATCCACACTCTTGCCATTCAGAAGCAGACACGATTTACATTCTGCTGCATTGTTTCTACTTGTATTTACCCATGATCATCGTGGAAAACTTGAAAAGTACAAAAATGTCTGAAAGTAAAATCCCAAACCACTCAGAGATAGAGGTACATTCCCTTTCCATCCTTTTTTCTAAGCATATTTTAAAAACAATATTATAGGCAATATAATATTCCTTTGTCTATTTTGCTTCTACTGAGGATCATACCAGCCTCACATGTCACCGAGTCTTCCCAAGACCGTTGCAGTGGTCCTGATGACAGTATTAGCCCAAAGAGGGCTTGTGTATAAGATCCCTCCTTTCTCCAAACTTCAGTATCATTTTTGAGACCTCCTAGCATACCTCATGTTTCTTACATGAGCATACCTCAGTAATCACTGCACACTTTTCTCTTAGTCCTTTTAATTGGTTTCCACCATCTAAAAATGGCAGGAAGAATGTGCTTTACCTGCTTCTCACCCTTCATGAAAATCCAAGGCCCCATTGGCCCCTTCCAGTACTGTGTCCCAACCCAGAGCAATTCTCTGGGCAGATATAGAGGGATGCTGCTCTTTCTCACTCTCTGAGATGTACTTGGATACCATGGGTCTCCCAGGGCAGTGCTTCCTAAACTTCAAAGTGCACACAGATCACCCGAGACCTTGTTAAAATTCAGATCTTTGTTCATGAGGTCTGGGTGGGTCTAAATGCTCCTGGTGAGGCTGTTGCTGCTGGCCCCAACACATGCTTTGAGTAGCCAGACTCTAGAAATCCTCTGTGAGAATAATGACTCTGCTTAGGCCTTAGAGCTCTGCCCAAGAAGGAATCCAGGTGGATACCTCTGTATTCCCCATCCAACTTGTCCCCTTTTTCCCTTCATTTTCCCCTATTCAAATAAACTCTTACAGATCGATGCCTAAAGGCCACCCACTCCCTTAACGTACCCATAATCCCAGATTTTTTTTAAGTGTATTTCTTTTTTTTTTTTTTTTTTTTTTTTTTTTAGTAATCTCTATACCCAACATGAGGCTCAAACTCACAACCCCAAGATCAAGAGTCACATGCTTCACCGACTGAGCCAGCCAGGTGCCCCAGGCCAGATATTTCTTTGTAACTTCTCTGCCACCCCCCTTTCAGATGATCTGTTCTGAATTCTCCTTTCTTGCCTCTATTTTCCTGACCCCTAGATTTCCACAAACATCATAAGGCAGAGAAGAGTAGTTACCTCTTTGTCTGCTCTTGTTCATCACCAGAGGGACCTCGTCTTTATATCCATAACTACTCCAGAAGTTGTGACGCTAACCCAAGACAGTTTTCTCTCTTAAAGGGATTATTTGCCAGCCCTTAGAATAATTATTTCCCCTCTCCCCCCGCCACACACAAACCACTCCTATAACATACATTTTTACACATCCAGCTTTGTCTACATTTCTGAATATTTCTTCTCTAGAACAGATACTTAGAGTTGCAGCTACTAGATCCAAAGATATGAAAACTTTGGGCTTTTTGATACTATCAGCTCCCATTTTTCTGTCATGGTTCCACACTGCCTAATGCTGAGTCCTTGTGGCTTAATCTGAGGGGCTCTGGTGAACAAAAAAAGATATTCCTTGCTCCCCAATAGTTCCAAAAACCAGCTCTTTCTTGATAACTAAAATCCACTCCACCCAGTTTTGGTTATAAGCACAGAAGATTCTGTGAAAATATCAAAGTTACCATTACTGGGGCTAGAAAGTGGACACCATTAGGAGGCATTCCTGTTTTACCTGAGAGCTTTACTGCAATAGGGGAACCACTCACTGAGCCCAGAGTGCCAGCAGGTGTGGGTGTATTGTTGTTGGGGTTGTGCATATAAAGATGAGGAACAGCATGAAAGGGTAGAAATCTGAAACATGGCCCTCGTTCCCCAGTCTCCCCACCACACTTCGCATGAATCAAGGGACCGAGAAGACAGAGCAGCAAGGGGCTGTTATGCACATTATCCCAGAAAGATGAGACACTGACCGAGGGGCAGAAACACCCATTCCCTGTTCACCGCACCACACAACTGTGCCTTTCCCAGTCAGAATATGGCTGAGGATCCTCTGGCTTTCTTCACTTGTAAACTCCAACTCTATTCCTCCAGCTCTAAAGATACCTGGATTCTGAGGAACTGTGCCAAGGAGGTGACACAGGCACTTTCAGAACTTCACACATTCCTTGGGAATCATCCAGTATAGAACCACTTCTTCTTTGTTGCTTCAGAGAAAGCCCAGGGTCTCTGTGAGAGGCAGCTCTATTCAGTCATGACGAACACTCGTGGTTCATCAAAAGTAAATTGTGCAAATAAGAGCACACAAAAGAACAATTAATAAAATTTAGGGAATCAAAGTGGCATCAGGAGCTGTACATTTTATAGAGTCTGCTCATTAAAAGAGAAAAAACAATGAGCCCTCTGACCGGAGCCACTCCCTTGAGGCTGGCCACGGTGGATCCCACAATCTATTATCTCAGTGCCTCATTTCCAATTCGAATGGCTGCCACCTGTCTTGTTTTGGTCCACAGTGGATGGTGTTTACTGGTTTAAAAGGCAGAAAGAAAAAGGCTCATGTTGTGCTTTTTACTTAGCCAGGGTAGCATCTGTTCCCATCCACAAGAGGACTGCTGGCTGAAAGACAAAGGCCAGGATTTTTTTTTTTTCCAATGATGATTTTTAAAATTCTCAGTAAAGTTTCTGTCACAGCTTTTTGAGAGTAATCTTTGCCTTACATCCTCAGCCCCTTGGCTGAAAGAATGGGCATTTGCAGGCCCCATAGCTACCCAGTTCTAGGCTGTGGGTTGATGTCATCACCTGATTAATCAATTGTTCATACGCATGAAGTCTAGGGACCTGGAAGTTTTCAGAAATAGTTTCAGTCCCCACATGTGAAAATATGGCTCCTAGCAAAATACTTTCTGAAACACCCCTTATTTTTTATAATTAATCTTATTAGCCTCATTGTTACACACACACACACACACACACACACACACACAATACATAAGCCTTTGGTGGCAATGTGCCATTGCTTCAAAATCAGTCTTTAATGTGTTTGTTTTAATTCAACAAAGATGAATAAGATGAATTAAAAAGAGATTATGTGCAAAACACCTTGTAGCCCCGTGGGCTGTGTGTGCTGGAGAAATATTAGAGAAATAGAAGATTCTAGAACCACATGACATAGGATCATTGGGGAAAAATTGTCCATCTCAAACCTTTTCTCACTAGGACCTTAGAAAGACAGTATTTCAAAGGTGATAGACAAGAACAGAGTGATGTCGCTTTCACGTCCTAGCTCCTTGGTCACATTGCTGTGGTGTCTGAATTACTAAAAGTTTTGCTGCTTCCTTTCTGAAGCTTACCAGGAAAATGGATGTTAAAGTGGTCTCTTGATCCACTTGGGAAGAGGATTATTCTCAACCTTATCTTGAGAAGAAGGCAATAGTTCAGTACCTAAGGATATACTTCTTAGGCAAGTAGCTGTGTCCCAGATGTTTCACAAAGAGACACTAGAACACCAGGGTATCCAATCCTGATGGAGATAGGCAAGATAGGAGAAGGAAGTAATGTCAACAAATACAAGTTCAACAGAAACAAAATGGTTAACAATAATAATTGTCAGTAATGGAACACCTGCCATGGACTGGAAACAGAGATATGATTTCCATTTTATGGATGAGAAAACCAAGACTCAGGGGGTGAAGTAATTTGTTCAAGGTAGCAAATTCAGTTAATGTGGTAGTAAATGGCATGAGTTTTAGCTAAAGACTGACTTGGGTTGAAAATCCAGCTCCATCACTTAGTAGTTAAATGATTTAGGGCACAATGCTGAATCTCTCTGAGCTTCTAAGACTCTACCTCTTCTGCCCCACATTTAGTCAAGTTGATGAGAAATCTTGGGTGCTATGGAACCAGAAATGACCACAAAAAGCCAAAGTAATCCTGAAAAAGAAAACCAAAGTTGGGAGCATCACAATTCTGGACTTCAAGCTGGATCACAAAGCTATAATCATCAAGACTGGACCAAAAACAGACACATACATCAATGGAACAGAATAGAGAACTCAGAAATGGACTTAAACACGTATGGACAACTAATCTTCAACAAAGCAGGAAAGATTATCCAATGAAAAAAAGACAGTCTCGTCAGCAAATGGTGCTGGGAAAACTGGACAGCGACATGCAAAAGGATGAACCTGGACCACTTTCCTACAACATACACAAAAATAAACTCAAAATAGATGAAAAACCTTATGTAAGACAGGAAACCATCAAAATCCTAGAGGAAAAAAACAGGCAACAACCTCTTTGACCTTGGCCACAGAAACTTCTTACTAGGCATGTCTCAGAGGCAAGGGAAACAAAAACAAAAATGAACTCTTATGACCTCATCAGGATAAAAAACTTTGGGGAGCTTGGGTGGCTCAGTTAGTTGAGCATCCGACTTCAGCTCAGGTCATGATCTCACGGTTTGTGAGTTTGAGCCCCATGTCAGGCTCTGTGCTGACAGCTCAGACAGAGTCTGGAGCCTGCTTCGGATTCTGTTTCTCCCCCTCTCTCTTCCCCTTCTCCACTCATGCTCTGTCTCTGCCTCTGTCTCTGTCTCTCTCTCAAAAATAAAATAAACATTAAAAAAATAAAATAAAAAAATATAAAAACCTTCTGCTCAGCAAAGGAAACAATCAACAAAACTAAAAGGAAACCAATACAATGGGAGAAGATATTTGCAAATGACATATTGGATAAAGGGTTAGTATCCAAAATCTATAAAGAACTTATCAAACTTGGGGCGCCTGGGTGGCTCAGTGGGTTAAGCGTCTGACTTCAGCTCAGGTCATGATCTCACGGTTTGTGACTTCAAGCCCCACGTCGGGTTCTGTGCTGACAGCTCAGAGCCTGGGGCCTGCTCCTGATTCTGTGTCTCCCTCTCTCAGCCCCTCCCTCACTTGCACTCTTCTCTGTCTCTCTCTGTCTGTCTCTCTCAAAAATAAATAAACATTAAAAAAAAATTTTAAAAAAAGAACTTATCGAATTCCACACCCAAAAACCAAATAATCCAGTGAACAAATGGGCCAAAGACATGAACAGACACTTTTCCAAAGAAGACATCCAAATGGCTAATGGACACATGAAAAGATGCTCAACATCACTCACCATCAGGGAAATACAAATCAAAATCACAATGAGATACCACCTCACACTTGTCAGAATGGCTAACATTAACAATTGAGGAAACAACAGATGTTGACAAGGATGTGAAGAAAAGGGAACCTTTTGGCAGTGTTAGTGGGAATGCAAATTGGTGCAGCCACTCTGGAGAACAGTATGGAGGTCACTCAAAAAATTAAAGATAGGGGCGCCTGGGTGGCGCAGTTGGGTAAGCGCCCGACTTCAGCCAGGTCACGATCTCGCAGTCCGGGAGTTCGAGCCCCGCGTCGGGCTCTGGGCTGATGGCTCAGAGCCTGGAGCCTGTTTCCGATTCTGTGTCTCCCTCTCTCTCTGCCCCTCCCCCGTTCATGCTCTGTCTTTCTCTGTCCCAAAAATAAATAAACATTGAAAAAAAAAATTAAAGATAGAGCTACCCTATGACCCAGCAATTACACTACCAGGTATTTATCCAAAGAATACAAAAATGCTGGTTCAAAGGGGCACAGGCACCCCAAAGTTTATAGCAGTACTATTTACAATTATGAAAAGAGCCCAAATGTCCATTGACAGATAAATGGATAATGACGTGGTATATGTATGTATACACACACACACACACACACACACACACACACACACACACCTACAATGGAATATTACTTGGAGATCAAAAAGAATGAAATCTTGCCATTTGTGAGAATGTGGAACTAGAATGTACTATGCTAAGCAAAAGGAGTCAGAGAAAGACAAATATATGATTTCACTCATGTGGAATTTGAGAAACAACACAGATGAACACAGGGGAAGGGAAGGGAAAATAAGATAAAAACAGAGAAGGAGGGAAACCGTAAGAGACTCTTAAATACAGGAAACAAACTGAGGGGTGCTGAAGGGGTGTTGGGTGGGGGAGGGGATAATGGGTGATGGATATTAAGGAGGGAGGGCCCTTGTCGGGACTAGCACTGAGTATTACATGTAAGTGATGAATCACTACATTCTACTCCTGGAACCATTATTACACTATATGTTAACTAACTTGGATTTAAATTAAAAAATCAAAAAGAAAAATAAAAAAAGAAAGCCTGGATGCTCCCTTCTTTGGGGCTGGTTGGAAATTTAGACCATGCATGGGGACTCTCACTCTGGCCCAAGCCCCAAACCACCATAAAAATACCATGCCAGTCTCCTTTCCCTGTTCTCTCAAGCTCTTTTCGTACCTGTCTGGGGCCGCCATGCTCTCCCAGAAAGCCTCATTATGAGAGTTAAACCTTTTCGTAGTCTCTTAGTGTATGTATGGTAGCATCAGTCTCAACACCAAAACCGAATTTAGGGCAGGGTCCATTCTGCTGCTTCAGTGTCCAACCCTCAATTCATTCTCACCCTCTAAGCTGCTTGTGCCCGGGAAAGCTGATCTGCAAACCCTCAGCATCCTCCCTTGCCCTCTGGCTTCCCATGGGGTTTAGTCAGCAGGAGGCAGAGGCAGGAGATCAGGGCAAGGAGAGAGAGAGTAGAGAAGCTCCTCCCTGCTTCCTCCATGATGTGCTCTCACATTTCTGGCTGTTGAAGCATGCCCCTGTGATGTCAGCTCCCACCAGGCAGACTTTCTGCACATGCTAGCACTCCCTGTTTCCTCCTTTTGCCCTTTAAGCACTAGGGATCGTAATAGTTTACCCAGGCTACAGTCTTTGGTGCCTCAACATCCTTTGTCGGTTCCCTTAGCCCTGCTCCACCCCATAATGAGTCTTTTTTTATTAACTGTTCCTTATTGGAACCACCTGAATTCGATTCTGCTGCCTGTGCCAGGACCCTGACTGATTCACCATCTAAGCCTCAATCCTCTCATTTATAAAAAGGAGATGACTAATAATACCTAATGATAATACATCATAGAACTGTCGTGGTGATTAAGTAAGGTAATTCAGGCAAGCATCTAGAATATGGCTTATAGGTGTGATGTATTATCATTCCTTATAACAGCAATAATAATAATGAACAATGACACTGGAATTAAAAATTCTTTCTCCTTGTAAAGTTCATGTTTTTCTCACCAAGCTACAGTTCTCCCCTTCTTTAGAGAAAAGAGGTCAGACATCTCCTTCCCAGCCCATCTTGGAAATAACATATTTAAACTGTCACATGAACTAAATCATTCCTTATTCCTTACTTAAACAAAACTTCTCCAGCTCAACAGATTTGTCAGTTAAATGGGAACTCGCCAAAAGAACAAAGTGTACTGTTTTCCTTTCAACATCTCAATGCCAGACATGATTCTATGTCTTTTACCCAGCAGGGACTTTCTGGAACATCAAGTGGCAAGGCAGCCAATGAGAATTCAATGTAAATCATAGTGATTAGTATTTAAATGATAGGTGTTTGTCACAAGTCCATTATCAGAAACCAAACATTCATTAGGCAATAGATATGACCTTTAGAGATTCTAAACATTTGTGACCACTGCTTGAGATGTTCTCTGTCTGCCAGTGCTTAGAGAGGCACCTTGTATGAGAGAGATGATTGTGTAGTCCTTAAAAATAGCCAGAAAATGAAATGTGATTCTCAGAAAAACTTCCAGATCATTGTGACATAAATAATATACTGTGTGTGCGTGGACGATGAGGATGAGCTAAGGAAAGAGGTAGAAAAGCTGTGGAAAATTAAGGGGTTTTGGGTGACTATGGAAATAACTTGAGCTCATCCTGCTCTAAAGGAGCTCTGCCCACCTTCCCGGACATTTTCCCTACAATTGTCTCCTGACCTCCCTGGGGTTCAGAAAGCAGTTGATTAAAGCGGTAGTGCCTTTTGTAACCTGCCTAGTTGGGGGAAGCGTTCCATCACTGAAATAATTTTAAATGACCACCACTCCAGGTCACAGTTTCTTAGTAGATGAGTCATGGACAAGAACCTAGTACTGGGTGTAGTGGCAGCAAGGTATAACAAAGAACATCGGCTTTGAAGCCAAAAAACCTAGGCTAACATCATGATTCTGGCACTCACTAGCTGTGAGTTCTTGAGCAAGTTACTCAACCTCTCCATTCCCCTTTTTATGGAGTAAAATGAGGGTAACAATGCCATTTATGAAAGTTGCTGTTAGAATCATATCAAATTTAGGAACGCCACTCAACACAGACGTAGTAGAGATTTAATAAATAATAACTATTGTTATGCCAAGAAAATAACATGAGCAGAGCTGGCATGTGAGTAGACTCCATGGGAAATCGTTCATATACTACTCCAGAGCACCAACATGGGAACCACAACACCAGGATTCCAGTGTAATCACATTGCCAATAAATTACTATGACCTTGGGCAGGTCACAGTATTTTAGATGATAATGAGGGCCCTTGAGCAATTCTCAAAATTTTGGAGAGTCCAGTAGAGAGTATCGGATTGTTGGAGCTGAGGAGGCACATGCTCTGCCTTTGCTTTCAGAAGGAATTATTTCAGAGTCACATAACTGCCCTCAGTATTTTAATTTTGATCTGATATTGTAATTGACATTAGTACCTATGATTTCAATATAACTAAGAAAAATCAATGAATTGTTAGCACCTGTCATCATCCATAGATAAACAAGGATATGAGGTATTGACTTATTCCTTCAGAGAAGAAAAAAACGAGCACATACTCTGGGCCAGGTACTGTTCTAGATAATGGAAGCATGACAATGAACACAACAGAAGAGCTCCCGTCCCTTACGGAGGTTACATTCTAGTGGGAAAAGATAGGCAATGAACCAAGTCACCAAACAGATGGATTGTATGTGAGCAACAATCTCTTGAGGAGAAAGCAAGCTTTGGTAAGGTTAAAGGAATAAGGCAGTTGAGGAAATGTACAGTGAGAATGTGAAAATTAAGTTAGTACTTGCGGGTGAGGGACGGAGACATATGGGTAGCTGGGGAGAGTGCTTGGGGTAGAGAGCAGAGCCGGAGAGGGAGGGAACTTGGCACATCTGAGGAGCAGTTGGCCACTGTGGCTGGAGAGGAGCCAACTAGGCGTGGGTGGCAAAGGGAGGAGAGAGGCAGCCAGGAGCCAGACCCTGTGGGGCCTTGTGGACCATGGGCAAGACTGTGGGTTTTATTCCAAGTGTGTGAGGGGAAACCATTGAAGAGTTTTGTATATGGAAGGGGCATTTTCCAAGGATCTCACCAACAACATGCCTGGGGCAGGGACACCAGTTACGTTCTAAACCAAATAATTGTAAAAATGTGGGACTGCCCCAGTAATGAAAAGCAGCAGAATCTGCTGCCCTTGCATCCCTGGGTTTAAACAGAATTCTTCCCCAAACAAAACAGAAGGAGTCTTTGCCTTGCTTGAAACCTTAGTTCTGTTCTTCAACCCTGGCAGTGGCCCAAAGTAATTAAATGTAAAGACCCATTTTTAATGTGAAGATTAAAATGACAGCAAAGAGTATTATGGGCAAATGCAAAACCCTTCACAGAACCACACAGATTTTAAACTAGAATAGTGAATATAACTCACAGTTTATCTATTTCTCAATCTCGGCATGTCTAGGTTTGCCAGCATTTGTGTGTTGGCTGGAATAAAGCCTCTTTGCTCAGAAGCAATGATGAGGGATGCATGCATTTAACAACAAAATCTCATTTTTCCTGCCTGTCTGCTTGAGACAAGGGCACGGGCATCCTTTCTCAATCTACAATGTCTGCCTTTCACATTCTTATTGGGGATCCTAATTTTGAATTGTCAGCCTTATAGGTCCTATTAGAAGTCTCATATTTGAGAAAGTTTTCAGATTTTGCTTTCAAATCATTCCTAGTGTCAGCAGAGAGCAAATATAATTATCAGACGGTCTGGGGGTAATAGCCTGACATGTCCTGCTAAGTAAAGAAATTTCTTTAGAGATTTCATCATAAAAATATTACTGTGATTTTTTTTGGTTATATACCATGCGTCATAATATGTCATGTGTGTTTTAACAAGTAATATTTCAAGGTATCAGTGAAACTTCTCAAACTGCTGGTCCCCACCCCCACCCCGCACACCCCCATATTTGAATTAAGTGAGCATCCATGGTTGTGCTCTCTGTTTATCATGGGACTTTGAGCCTCCCCCAGCCATCCCAAGTTAATACCTGGAAGAAATGCCTCCTATAGAAATGCCAGTCATTCCTACAAGTCAGACCAGACTATACTGCTAAGTTCCCTTACCACTCCTTCACACCTCTGTAAATGTTGAGCCTTTTTATTAAGAATCAATGTAAAAAGTAGCCATATTTATAGCTGGTTGTCATATAATAACCCTTACACCAACTTCCTCTTGATGCTCAGGAAACTTCTCTCTTTGTGAAATGGCATGCTTTTTAAAAATAAGAACTCATGAATCCATCTTTTTGGTTTTTTTCTTTGACTGATGGGAAATTCGGAGGTGTGTTTTGCAGGCAGTATTTAGTAGCATTCCTTAGTCTAAGTTTCTGGAATAATTATCCCTGCCATGCTACCACCTACACACATATTAATTGACTTTAGGGTTTTAATTTTCATTTAAATGTCTTTCAGATATATTGAGCCTGTGTTTTAATGTAATCCATTTCAACGTTTATTTATTTTTAGGACAGAGAGAGACAGAGCATGAACGGGGGAGGGGCAGAGAGAGAGGGAGACACAGAATCGGAAACAGGCTCCAGGCTCTGAGCCATCAGCCCAGAGCCTGACGCGGGGCTCGAACTCACGGACCGCGAGATCGTGACCTGGCTGAAGTCGGACGCTTAACCGACTGCGCCACCCAGGCGCCCCAATGTAATCCATTTCAAAAGCACTTGCTAAGTAGCTATTGCAGACAACTCCATGAGCGGGTGTGCATGAAAGGGAGAAAGAGAGAAGTTCATTTGTTCATTCATTCGGCAAACCCTGACAGAGCTCCTCGTCTGTCCCAGTCTGGGCTAGTCTGGAACAAGCAGTTAACAGGGGCATGCAATGTGTTTCTTCTTCCTTTTCACTGGGGAGAGAATAATGGCCTCAAATATCTCCTGTAGTTCAATGCTTCTATTGTCTTTCCTTAAAAAAAAAAAATAGAACTTTGCTTTCAAACTACGTATTCGATATTCCATAACTGGTCTTGAAGAATCTTATTTTGGAGCATGTTTTTCCCAGGCACCTGCATTCTCAGCTCTGCCTTCCAGAGAATACCATGCTGAATGTTCTTCAAATTCCTCTTGCATTATTTGTCATTTTAAAGCAAATGCCTTCTTTGGGTGCCTGGGTGGCTCAGTCAGTTGAGCGTCCGACTCTTGGTTTGGGTTCGGGTCATCATCTCATGGTTCGTGGGTTCAAGCCCCACATTGGGCTCCATGCTGACAGCGTGGAGCCTGCTTGGGATTCTCTCTCTCCATCTCTCTCTGTTCCTCCCCCACTCACTCTCTCTGTCTCTCTCTCAAAAATAAATAAACTTAAACAATTTTTTTTAACTTAAAAAAATGAATAAATAAAACGAATGCCTTCTTAATGCCAAAGGTGTGTGACAACTGAATATGAGGGAAGTATGTCTAAAGTTTTCTCTGGAAGCTCAGGTTTTGGCTGTGAAGGCTTCCTGTACATTACGGTACAGGCTGGAACACCAGACCCAGGAATCCTTGAGCCAAGTTCCACAGCACTAATTTGCTTCTGAGTACTTAAGAAGGCAACTTTCAGATGCCTTCCAGGAGGCATATACCAGTGAGCTATTGCCAGCCCCTGGGGAAAATGGTGACAGCCTTCACCATGCTCCCTTTTGGTTTTATGTGTGGTCCACATGATTTGTGGCATTTGTAAAACCTTCCTCTGCTTTCCACCATCTGGACATCCACTTCATACTAGATCTGGTCACTTAGGCCAAGGTCTTCCCACAACAGGAGACTTTCTGAGAAGAAATTGGCCATTCTCATTGCCCACAAAGCAAGCTTCCAAACATGACCAAAACGATGCTCCAACCACTGGTGACTACTCTCGTGGGAGCTTGGGAAAGGTTCCTAGAACAGCTGGTCTCCATCCTTCTCACTCCCACTCTGTTAAATACTCATACCTGCATTTCCCCCAAACAATGCCTATCACTTTGAAAAGCCCAGAATCCTCTGTTAGATCACATGGATGATTTAAAAGCAGGGTCATTAAAATACCTTCTAATTAGTCGGCTCTCATAGTGCCAAGCCAGATTGGCCAGAGGCTGAGTCCCTTTATTGTATGATTAGCATATTACTCAGGCCAACTCTAACAAACATAAACAGCTAGAAAGACAATGTTGAGAAGACCAGCGACCAGCATGAAACCATTTCTAATCCAGGTTCTACATTTGCTCCCACATATATCAGAGGTTAAGAATGGGATTAATTTACACACAAAGCCAGGTTGGGAAAACTTTGTAGAATCACTCTCGGAAGAATGTATCATGCTTTGCACATAGAGGTCACTCTACCAATATTAGCTGATGGGAAATGTTTCTTGGTGTCTACATTCAAATATTTATTGACTTGGGGACAATAATTCCTTCAGTGGAGGCAATTTGGGTCCATTCTCTGGTTCAGCTTTGCCCTAATTTAAGAAGCAGCCCACTCTCTTATGATGAGAAAAGAGAACCTTCTCTTCATTGGTATAGCTGTGGTTTAGGAGCTCATCGTTTCTGCCGGTAACTTGCTTCAGAAACTTCCATTCTATTTATTTTATTCCAAGCCAACCTCGGGGCTACTCTTTGTCATCACCCATCCTTAACTGATCCTTCTTGTCTCAGAGGAAGAGCCCCTGTTCCTTTTAAAAGCCATTTTCAACCTTAAATCCCACCCTGCCAGCCCTACGTCTTCCAGAGCCTTTTGCTCTTTAAAGTCTTTCTTCATGATCTCTCAGTCCGTGAGTTTGAGCCCCGTGTCGGGCTCTGCATTAACAGTTCAGAGCCTGGATGTTGCTGCAGATTCTGTCTCGCTCGCTCTCTGCCCCTCCCCTGCCTGCACTCTGTCTCTCTCTCTAAAATAAAATAAAAACATTAAAAAATTTTTTTAAATAAATAAAAATTTAAGAAAAAGTCTTTCTTTTCCCCTGTCTTCAAGGATGCTTCCCCCGCCACAAGAGTTTACAATCTATCTGTCCCATTCTAAAAATAACTCTGCCTTGATTCTGCTTTCCCTTCCCAACAGAGTACTTTCTCCCTGCTCCTTCCCATGATGACAAGGCTTGCCAACTCCTCCTGTCACCTCCCTCTCTCCTCAACACAATGCCACCTATCATCTGCCTCCAACACCCCAGAAAACCAGCTCTCATCAAGGTTACCAGCAACCTCCCTGTCCCCACCTCCAACATATTTTACTTCTCCTCTTACTGCCACCTTCAGCATTGTTGGCTATACTCCCCCAACCACCCTGGGCTCCCAGCTCACCATTTCTTCCTAGCTGTTCTGTCCTCTGACCAACCTTTCCCTGTCCCTCTGCCTTGCTCTCTTCCTTCTAAATATTGATTCTGTCCCTGACTTTCTTCTCTTTTCCTTCTACTTGCTTTCCCTAGAGACAGTCAGGCACCCATCTTTTTTGTTTGTTTTTTAAGTTTCTTTATTTTGAGAGAGAGTGTGAATGGGGGAGGGAAGGGCAGAGAAAGAGGGAGAGACCGAATCCCAAGCAGGCTCGGTGCTGTGAGCACAGAGCCCAATGCAGGGCTCAATCCCATAAACCATGAGATGATGACCTGAGCCAAAATCAAAAGTCAGACACTTAACCGACTGAGCCACCCAGGCACCCAGGCACACATCTTTAAATGCAGACCTACTTGAATTCTATATGCTGGTTTTGCTACTTATGAGCTATCAGACCTTAGAAAACCACTTCACTTTCCCAGCTTCAGCTTTGTGTTCTATAAAGTAAGGCGGAATTATACCAACAACAATCACTCTTTGACTGAATTGTTCCAAGCTTGCAGAAGGCCTAGCCCATTGTTGATAAATGGAAAACCCAATACAAGGCAGCTACTGCTACTTCATGATTGTCTTTGTTGTCATGACCCCCCAGAACGAGCTCTTCTCATCTTCTCCCCTGACCTCAGCCCCTGTATTTGATTCATGTTGCTCACTTCTGCGTTCCCAGCCGAACCCATCCCCTGAGCTTCAACTGACAACGCAAATCATCTACTAGACAGCTTCCCTGGAATATCCCAAGGCACCTTAAATTTCATATGTTGTATTATGGGCTGACTTTGTCCTCCCCGAATTCTTATGTTGGAGCCCTGCATCACAATGTGACTATATTTGGAAACAGGGCCTTTAAAGAGGTAATTGAGTTAAAATGAGGCCATTAGGGTGAGCCCTAATCCAATCTGACTGGTGTCCTTAGAAGGTGAGAAAATTTGGACATACAGAGAGATACCAGGGGTGCATGCACAGAGGAAAGACCGTTAGAGGACATAGTTGGAAGACAGTCATCCACCAGCCAAGGAGGGAGGCCTCAGGAGGAACCAAACCTCCCCAACACCTTGATCTTCAACTTCTAGCTTCCAGAATTGTAAGAAAAAATTCTGTCGTTTAAGCCACGCAGTGTGTGACATTTTGTTATGGCATCCTAACAAATCAACATATGTCCCAAGCTGAAACCACTGTGTGTTTCCTAAAACATGTTCCTCCTCCAGCATCCCTTCTTTTGGCTGATCAGTGACTCTTCCTTGTCCCTCATCTTCCACATGTAATCAGCCCCCGAGGCCCACTGATTTTCATTTCTGAATAGCTCACGAGCTATGCGTCACCTTTCTTAGCTCAGGCTCACATGGTATCCCATCTGGTCTACTGCAGTAAGTCTCCCACATCACCGATCTCTCTCACCATGTTCCTCCATTTCAATCCAGTCAGATTAATCAGTAAAAAGCACAGTCTTGTTTGCATCTGCCTTCAGCCAAAGTCCTTCATTAACCCCCCACTACTTGGTAAAAGTTCCTCAGCCTGACACCTGAAACCATCATAATTTGGCTTCAGCTTACCTGTCACTCTTAGGCCTTGCCATTTCCTTCCTTAGACCTTGACTCTAGTCAAACCAGGGAACTTACTGCTCCTGAGAAAGGGTTCCATCCTTTTTGACCACTGCCAGTACAAAAATCCCTGCTCATTCCTCAGACGGTCATATTTTCCCCCCTCTTTAAGTTCCAGCTCAAATTCCACACCACCTTATTCTTTCTTCACAGGAGGAGTCTTTGCGCTGGGCTCAGCCGCTGACAGCCCTCATCATGATAGCCTATGTCATGTGTGTGTTCTGCTCAGTTGTAAGCCCATCAAGGGCCAGAGGGCTGGCTCTCCTTCACCTCATTTCCCCCACTGTGCCCAGCACAGTGCCTGGCACATATCTCTTCCACAGTGTTGATTGATGAGCAAATGGAGAATGTTGGTAGCAAGGTCATAAAGACAAGCAGGTCTTGGTACCCTAAATAAATCATTCTCAAAAAAGAGCTTCTGTTCCTGATTTCACTGTAGTCAATTGGGTTGTTTGTTCAACTCACCAAAATGAATCTATATTCTGGAATTTAAGCATCAGAGAGGAGGTAAATAACCAAAAATTTAAAAAGAGAAAACGATGGCAGGAGGCACAGGGTCTAGTTATGATGTCATTAATAGCCACCATGTCCTGACATTAACATTTCTCCAGGAACAATATTTATCTTTATTAATGGTTCCTAGAGAGCTATCCTCACACCCACCCCAAACTGTTCAACTCTGTAAGCAACACTTACACCTGGTGCCATCTTATCTGACCTTTCTGGTTCCCAAATAACCCACCCCTCCCACCACTTTTTCTCCTTCATTGTGACATCTATTACAGAACACAAGCACCATGAACTTAGGTCAGTGATGGGTACCATGGAATCTGCTCTGATTGGTCCCCCCTAGGAGCCACTGCTTGGGCTCAAAGCATGACAGCACTCTTGACACTCTCCCAAAGCCATTCTCAAATGGGGCTGAAGCATCTGGGTTTGTGCCTTCTACTCATAAGCAGAGTGTGCATTTGCAAGGATCAGATTGAACCCAATTCTTTGGGTGTTTTATATGGTTTTTAAAATAAGAAAGAATGTATCCCATGTGCTATGCCAGTGTCTGCCTTTCCCACAACCGCACTGAGAGGGGCTAATCACAACATGGCTGCTTTGCCATGGCCCTCAAACACTATGTGTTATAGCTTGCTATGTCCATTCTAAGAAAAGGAGATTCTGCCAAGCTAGTTATTAGTTTGCTTTTCTATTTTGGCGAACAGATATAGTTCTACCTCCCTTAAAACAAAAAAATGAGGGGCGCCTAGTGGCTTGGTCGGTTAAGCGTCCGACTTCGGCTCAGGTCATGATGTCACGGTCCGTGAGTTCGAGCCCCGCATCGGGCTCTGTGCTGACCGCTCAGAGCCTGGAGCCTGTTTCAGAGTCTGTGTCTCCCTCTCTCTCTGCCCCTCCCCTGTTCATGCTCTGTCTCTCTCTCTCTGTCTCAAAAATAAATAAACATTAAAAAAAAAAAAAGAAACAAAAAAATGAGCTTGTCCAAACAAAGCCTTAAAATAAATTGCAGGAGGACCTAAGATTCAGAAAATGTAAGGTCACATATTAACTAGCTAGAGACAGTCCTTGGCCTCCTGAGCCTCAGTTTCCTTGTCTGGAAAATGGGCTAACACCTGTTTCTCTCATCCTAGATATTGTGCATATCCAACCAGATGAATACATCATTTGAAAATTGAAAAGCACCATGTAAATATATCACTTCTTTTACATGTGTTTTCCTATGTAATAACTCTGAGATTTCTTATCTACATATAAAAGTTTCTTATCTAATAACTCAACATGTGTTTATGCCAATTAGTCTCCCATCACTAACAAATTTGTGCGCACTAAGTATGAGCAAGAATGTGATATACTTACCATGTGTCTAATACATGGTAGGTATGTAATCAATACTCACTGAATTAGTTAATTGGTTAATACTATAAGCTCTTTCTGAGTTGCCTATAGCTAGCAGTGGCCAGATTCACCTCACTTGGTTCTGTGGTCATTCTACATATTTTTTTACAGATTATTTTTCTTAAGATGTGAACAAAACATTTTGGTCCATTGTGCCGTATGTATATACAGTTTCACATTTAGAGGCTTCTTGGCTATTTTCTTGGAGTAAGCCTCGAGTGGGAGATGAGGGACACCTGGGGCTGAGGACTAGCAGGGAGGAGGAGGAGGAGGAGGAGGAAAGAAATGTGTGCACAAGACTTTAAAGAGAGGACCTGGGAAGAGTCTCAATTCTGACACTTTCTATCCAGGTGTCAATTTCCTCACATTAAAAAACCAGGAGGAATAAGGTTTGTCATGTGGTAAGTAAGATAATGCCAAGGATTCTAATTTTCACATCACAAAAGACGTAAGCAAGGACCCCTGAAGTTAAAACATTTTTTCTTTGATCATCGAAGTATAAACATGACCCTCGTTCTTAAACCAAGAGTCACGCTCTTTTCCAATTCCTTTTCTCAACGGGCATTTTATCTGGGCCCATTGGGAGTCCAGTATAGTGCTAGGTGCTACAGATCCTTATCTTCATGGAACGCTCCAGTCTAGCTCTGTTCTGACTTTAGTCAAACTTCTGAGAGACACCTTCCAAAAAGCTGAGTGATGATGTACATGCAGCTGAAGGCAGAATATATTCTGGGAAAATAAAACTTTTAAAAGTAGAGTCGTGTCTCATCACACCATATGGCCATGTGAGTGATCAGATGCATCAATCTTGTGCTATTGATAGAAAAATAGAGCGTATTACATATACTTATAACTGTGAGCAATTACATCATTAAAGAATTTAAAAATAGAAATTATCTCTTATTTGGTTAGAAAGAGCATTGGGGGAAAATTAGATTCATCACCATATGGGTAACCTTAATTCTAATTTGCATTTTAATGGAAATGAAGCTTCGAATGCCTCATTTTCTTCAGTAAGCCTTTTGTGGGTCTCTCTAGCTTGAGCAAACCAGATTTCAGCTGGTACCTGGTTTTCCACCTCAAAAAGCATTTCAGGTGAGAATATCACATATTGATATGCTAAGCCACATATATGCGGAATCCTTAAAAGTCGGCACCAAGAGTCCATGATTGTTTTTTGTAAAGGAATGTTTTTCTCTGATCTTAAAGGTAATCTATATCATCTGAAAGAGAAATGTAAAAAAATAATAGATTGTTTGGAATCCCAGCATCCAAAAATAAACACACTGTGTACTACCTCATATTCTTCTTTTCTCTACCTACATAAATGATGGTAATTTTTATTGTTTTTGTTTTTGCAAAAACAGAATATAAGGCATTCTGTTTGTGGTCCATATGTGTTCCATTAAAGCAGATTGTGAATATCTTCCTCTAGTCATACATGTAGAACAACATTAGGATTCTTATGGGCTGCAATATTATATGAATATGACGCAGTTTATTTAACTTGCTTTCTATTGGTAGATATTTAGTTTTCAGTTTTTTCTATTATAAACAATATTGTACAAATATCCTTGTACTTGGGGTAACTTTTTCTAGTGTTCTAATTTTTGAAAATGGTACACAAAAATTTGCCACATCCTTTGGGAGGAGACACTTTGGCATAACTAAAAAAAAAAACATTCAGTTCTTAAAATTATCGAGTATGTCAAGGTAATTCAAGGATAGTCTTCAGCAAATATTGCTGGATAAAAAATTAATGTCCATGTGCAAATAAAGGAATCTCAACCTCGGCCTTACCCTAGAAGACAATTAACTCAAAGTAATCTTAGGTATAAATGTAAGAGTTAAAACAACATAAAGTTCTGCGAGAAAACATGAGAGAAAATATGACCTTGGAGTAAGCAGATTCTTAGGTAGAATACCAAAAGAACCATCTCTTTTTTTAAGCGATAAATTGAACGTCATCAAAATTAAAAACGTCTGCTTTCCAAAAGATACTGTTAAGACAATGAAAAGGCAAGTCACAGATTGGGGAAAATAATTGCAGGACATATGTCTACTAAAGGACATTAGTAATATGTAAATAGCTCTTATTATATAAAAATAAGACAAACAATCTGTTAAAAAATAAACGGGCAAAAGATTTAAGAGACGCTTCATCAAAGATGTACAAATGGCCCACAACCATGTGTAAAGATGCTCAACATCATAGTGGTTTGGGAAATGAAAAATTAAATCACATGATACGACTATAAACCCACTGGGATGGCTAAAATAAGGAAGATCACCCAGGTAAAGTCTTGTTGAGAATGGGGAGTTGGAACTCTCCTGCTCTGCTGTTGAAAGCGTAAAATGGTTCAGCCACTTTGAAAAACAGATTGACAGTTTCATCAAAAGTTAAACATACACTTCCTATACAAACTAGCTTCCTCACTCCTAGGTAGTTATTCATTTGAAATAAAAACATGTCCATGCTGTTACTTGTACAGGAAATTATTCATCACAGCATTATTCAGAATAGCCAAGAAATGGAAACCACCCAAATGCCTATCAACTGGTAAATGAAAAAACAAACTAGGGTATCGCGGAATACTAGTCAATAGTAAAAAGGAATGAACTACTGATACATGCAACCACATGGGTGAATCTCAAAATATGCTAAAGGAAAAAAAAATCCAGAAATAAAGTCTACATACCATATGGTTTCATTCCTATGAAATTCTGGACAAGGTGGAATTACAGTGATAGAAGGAGGCCAATGGTTGGAAAGGGCTAGGAGTAGTAGATAGGACTGTCCACAAAGAGCCACGAGGGACTTTTCTGGGATGATGGAAATATTTCCTATATCTTGATATGATGGTGTGTATCTTTCAAAACTCATTAAACCGTATAGTTAAAATTGGTGAATTGTATTGAATGTAAATTATACCTTAAGAAACTTCTTAAAAAATCGTGGAACTATATACGTCAATACTTGCAAGAGATCTCCTTACCTCAATCCTAATCTTCATCTGATCCTCCATCTCGCAGGAATATATGGTGATTTACTCATTTCTTGGGTAAAAAAAACAATTTTGAAAATTGTTTTGATTCTTCAAAATGTCTTTTGTATGACAAACCAGTTATATGAAAGTGCCTTGTCTGTTCGAAACCTTATTCAGGATAAGGCAGTGTTGCCCGGTGACAGGCATCAGATTTCAGACTAAAAATGTCAGTCAATCCTCCGGATATTTAGAACAACCTAAGTGGCTGGTACGTGATATGTTGAATACCTGAGCATTTGATTGAGTTTTTCATTTCTCATTGAGGTGCTCAGGCGCGAAACAGACATAACATTCTGAACTGGGTGAGTAGACGTTTTGGAGGCCCAGGCATCTGGAAATATATTAGGCAAATGCATGACCTAAAGATGTAAATTCAGGAGACAACATGGAACATGAGAAAGACTGTTGATAAGACTTTTGCTCAGGAATTGATGATGGTAATAGAAATGCTGTTGCTGCTGCTGATAACAATGGCAGCAGCCTATATTTCTTGAGTGCCCACGAGCGCCAGGCTCTGTGTTCGGCCATTTACGTGCATCATCTCATTTGCTCACAACAGTCCCATGGGTGCGGGGCTGTCCACAGTCCCACTTTATGAAGGAGAAAAGTGGACAAGTATGAGAATCTGCCCCAACTTTGTACAGCTAGTAAGTGGTGGACACAGGACTTTCATTCTAGTAAATGGTTCCAAGAGAGACACAGAGTGCAAGGAAAAATAGAGCCCTGACGAAGGTGGGCACAAGCAGCAGACTGGAGAGAGGAGGCAAACACAACGGGCCAGCGGTCAGGTGAAGGATGCCGGGAAGAGTAATATGACATCCGCAGCGACTATTAGAGAACCACGAGTTTCAGATCCATGTGGAGAGGGCACTGTGTTTTCCACTAGTCTGTGGTTAAGAGGCTGTAGTTTATGTTATTTTTCTTAAAGTTTATTCATTTATTTTTAAGGGGGGAGGGGCAGAGAGAGGGAGAGAGGGAGATTCTCAAGCAGGCTCCATGCTGTCAGCACGGAGCTTGATGCAGGGCTCGATCTCATGAACCATGAGATCATGACCTGAGCCGAAATCACGAGTCAGATGCCTCAGCCACTGAGTCACCCAGGTGCCCCAAGAGGCTGCATTTTAATATAAAATGGTCTGATGGGAAAATCAATCCAGTTTCCCCTTACCTTACTGCAAACTGTAAAAGGAGGGTTTTCTTCTTCGTAACTTCTACCAAAACCTTTTTTCATCTTTATGTGTCTCCCACCGCTGGCATGCACATCTGTGGCAGGACAAAGCCCACCATTGTCCCACAGCTCCATGCAGGGTCATGCCTCTGAGGTATCGATGCCATAGAATGGCAACTGGATTTTGGAAACTTAAGCCAGAGGTGTGTATGGATCGAAACACTAATCAAATCGTGGCCCATGACTTCATGTATTCAAAAGCCCGGCAAACGTTGCATTCTGACAACCTAAAATGCCCTTACGCTTTCATTGGAAAAAGGGTGCTTAGAGCATAGTGGGAGCTCATGTTTATCAAGCGTTCACCATGTGCCAGATGCTTTGCCCCGCCCTTCACATGCATCGCCATGTTTGAGTCCCATCACAGCCTTCTGAGGTGAATATTATCCTATTCCGATATTATACGCAAGGTAAAGATAAGACTGAAGCCGGTGACTGTCTGATACCCTAGCTCTTCACCTCTGCTCTTTTCTGCTCTCCTCTTTGAACCCTAGCCTGATGAGAGACAGAGGACTGAAACCCCAGGGGTCTGCCCTGCCTGTATTTATTTCCCTGTAGGTAGAAACCTGGGCCACACAGAAGCTGGCTGTGCATCGGCTGATAGAGGACTTTGGGAAGTTCGGAAGCAAAAGTCCTCAGCGTAGGTGGTCATCACACGTCAGCTCAGCCCACCAAGTCTCCACCTCTCCCATCAGGCATGGAGGATCCAATTCCAGCATGTTCTATTGGAGCCCTGCACATTCTTTACCATCAGGTTAAGGCAGTCTTGTCCAAAGAGTTTCCTGGGAGGTAGACAAGGATAGAAAGGCAGCCACTAAGTGAAACTGCACAATGGATTCGGGAAGCAACCATAGTGATGCTCTTAACCAATCGTTGCTACCTGGCCACTTCCCACACAGCTGGGGTTGTTGGCTTATATTTTAGAGGAGTATGGCAAGGAGGGGAAGTACCAGAAAAAAAAAAAAAAAAGAATTTTCTCTAGGAACCCTTTCTACTGCCGTTTTGTTGTGGAAGGCATTGGTGGTAATGCCCCGAAGGTGGACTCATGTGAGTAGATCTCTCTCTTTATGGCTTTGGCTACCTCCAAAGGCAAGACAAGCAGAGGTCAATTTACTCTGACCCCTGCTTCCCACAGAGACCAGAGCTATTCGCTCCTGCTCATTTTCCACACTTCGGTCCCTATTTGAGTGACTGTCAGCATGAGGATGCCTGTCACACATCTGTGCCAGAGCTAACGGAGAAGGCAGGATGGCTGTCTGCATGCAGTACAGGGATTTCCAAGGCGCAGCTCGTACCATATGCATATAGCATCTGAAGCTCAGGGACATACTGAACTGAAGCTGGAGAAGGCCCAAGAATAGGATATATCAACCGATTTCTTTTGTTGTAGGTAACAAACAAGTAGTCTAAATATTCCAAACAGAAACAATGAGTTTTTTCTTCCTCAAACCTCAGCTTTATCACTTTCATCCCAAATTTAATGTGAGGGGCGCCTGGGTGGCTCAGTCGGTTAAGCAGCCGACTTCGACTCAGGTCATGATCTCGCGGTCCGTGAGTTCGAGCCCTGCATCAGGCTTTGTGCTGACAGCTTAGAGCCTGGAGCCTGTTTCAGATTCTGTGTCTCCCTCTCTCTCTGACCCTCCCCCGTTCATGCTCTGTCTCTCTCTGTCTCAAACATAAATAAACGTTAAAAAAAAAATTAAAAAGAAAAAAGAAAAAAAAGAAAAAAACCCAAATTTAATGTGAAACAACATGCTCTCTGCTAGAAAGAAAAGGGTGGACCCTCAGTGAGACATAGGAGAAGGCAGCCACCGTGCTTCCCCATTCCAGAAAATGAATTGGTGGAGAGCAGATGAAACAGGCCTGACCAGGTATGGATAACTGTTCAAACTGGATGATAAGTATTATTCCAAACATCTCCTCCGTGCAAATGACTCCTGAAACTCCAACCAAAACCTCACAGGCCATCAACACAGTGAGGTGTCGGACATCGCACTTGGTCACTGGGCCTTCACCTAAGCCTCCACTTCGAGGCCTATTTTTCACCTCTGAGCCCAGAATGGTCTCCTCTTCAGATTCCTCCACTATTCCAATCTCTTGAGACTGAAATCTCACTGTTATGTCTCCTCTCTCCTCTACAGAAAGTGTCTCATTGGTGACCACATCATGTTCTTATTGCCACAAACTGATAATAGTTCTACCACCAACACAACTAACTTGGCCCCTTTTACTTTCCTAGTATTACTGAAGAAGTTACCTAACGGTTTCCTCAGCCAGTATCTGTTAACCTCCATTTTATCCCCCACCTCTGTGTCAAATCGTCCTTCCCCCAAACAGCTTGACCCTGCCACCCTGTCACTCAGGAACCTTCCATGACTCCTCATTGCTTACGTGATTACACCTAAAACCAGCTTGGCCTCCACAATTGGTCCCAATATATTTTTACAACCTCCTCTCCATCCCGCTCCTTTACACAAAACGTCAACCCCAGACACGTGTATTTGCTCATTCTCTTCCAAATGTGGTTTGCTCCTTCTATCCATCTTGCTTTCTCGTAGGTTGCTTTCTGCACCAGGACTGTCTTCCTAACCCGACTCTGACTCCCAAGGCTAAGGTCAGTTCCACTCTTCCTTAATGAGGTTCTTCATTCTCTAGCTTGAACTAATCACTCCTTCCTAAAACTTTCCTGTAATTATTCATATAATTCACTTGGCAATTAACCACCCACTGCCTACTAACGTCTCTTCAATTATTGTTTTTTTTTTTTTTTTTTTTACTGTTAAATGCTTTGCTGTGATTTAAGTTTTCATTTTGTAAATCTTATGTCTTTCATTTTGTCTACCTCTTCTTTGGAAAGGGATGGGCTTATCCTCTTTATATCTCACAAAGCATCTCAGAATAACTTGTACCTGGTAAAAGCTCAATAAATGTTTGTTGATTTAGTTTGTTGTCTAGATGAATTGAAACGTGCTTGCTTACCTCTAACGTTTTAGACAAGTTTAAGGTATCACTTCATATTCTCTCAGTTAACCTGCTTTCATGGTTGTCCTCAGAGCCTTAAGAAAGCATGTGCCTCCAAAACGTTTGTGTATCCAGTCATGATTTTGTATTGTGTATCCTTTTTCCTGGCTTCGTGCATCACTATATGGAAAATTTAGCCTTTTACTCTCCCATTAAACTAATTGAATGTGATTTCTACATATTGAGAGTAGAGAGCTAGCTTAATTCTGCTATAGTTATGTCAAAGAAGAATTTCCACCCACCCCTCAAAGATCTCACTCAACAAAATTGTAAAAAAAAAAAAAAACAACAACAAAGCTTAGTTATCCACTCTTATTTTCCTCTAGTATTTTTTAAAATGCTTTGAAAAGAAATGAGTGTGATATACTCATTGACCTATTTGAAGGAAGCTAGATATCTGCAGACTTTGAAATATAATCAGCTTGCTGTTATCCTCACACAGCCTCAGGGTTTTCCAGACAACTAGCGACTGGTGATAAATTGCTGACCAGCTGTATTCTCCCTCCAGCTCACACCCAGACCACTTTACCCAACCATACTGAAAGTAAATGTTCATCTGGTCCAACTCACTAAGTATCAGTCTAAGGTTGCAAAATAAGTATCTTCTCAGGCACCGGTATCCGTTGATTTGTAGTGGCTTCCAGGAGCGCAATGAGGGAAGAATTCTAAAACCACATCCGGGCTCAACAGGAAGGGCTCCTTGGTGATGTCCGCCATGGGCACAAGAGGCAGATGTGTTAGCACCTGAACCATGTCTTTGCTATCTCTGGCCCAAACCAAACTGAAAATGCTGAGTTCTTCACCGACAAAGATTCTGTTTTATTCATCTTGGCAACCTGCCTCTTTTTTTCCTTTCACCCAGACTTCCAGTGTCCATCATGAAGTCGACACCGTTTGAGCATAGCTACTGAGATGTACCCGTGCCTATGGTGGACATGCGTGTGTTCTCTGTCACACTTGGTTTCCACTTCCCCTTTTTGTGGAAACAGTCCCTATTTCCTTTGGAAATCTATTTATGTCCTACTTGCAGTCCATGGAGTTCTGGGGGAGATGATTTTCTACCCCGGGCTCATTTGGGCCAGCCCAACAGACCACTGCATTTCTCAATACTTATTGGCTTAGGAAGGGCATGTGATCCTAAGGGTCAGTGAGGTATCTTGAGATTTTTGCTGAGGTGTTTAATAGAGGTCCTGTCATTGTTCTTGCTTGCTGGATTTGAACCTAACTCCATGCTGTCACATGGAATTGAGAGTTTTAAGCTAACAAAATGAAAGACCAAGTCAAAATATGACAATGACAATAGTAGCCGTGATTACATCAACTGAGTCCCAAAGCCTCTCATTCCTATACCCTGACTACATCTCATCAATAAATTCCCTTTTCTGCTTAAGCCTTTCTGAAGTTTTTGTTACTTGTAACTGACACAGTGCCCCTGAGATAAACCTTTATAAGGGCCTTCTTTGACTCTTGACACCTGCCAAAAATGATAATAATGTCTCGTGAAAATGGTGAGAAAAGGCTGCTTTGGTGGGATTTATACTGATCTTAAGAAAGATCACACCCTACCAATAGAAAATATAGCAATTCAAAAACAAAACTTTTGGAAATTGGTTGGGTGTGTCTTTTGTGTTATGGCACTGCTTTCTTCTGAGTGTTGATAATTGAGAATGGGCTATTTACTTTATAAGTAATCTAACAGCAGTTCAAATGGGTCAGTGAGGGAGGTTTGGTGGCTGAGTCACTGTCAGAGCAGTGTTTGGGTGGCAATCTCCAAAGCAAGAAGGGAGGACTTCTCCAGAAGCAGGAGGACGGGGCCAGGCAGCAGTGGGAAAAGTTGACAACCATAGGCGTTCCAACTCTTGGAGCAGAGCCTCCCAGGCTCACACACCTTGAACGCTTTCTGCAGCAGATGAGGAGGTAACAGGGCGGGGCCATAGCCTACTACTCCAAGCAGATAGTTCTCAAGAGGAAGGTTCTTCCTAGAAGTGTCTAGACTCACTGGATTTTGCCAGCTTTGTTACATTACTTGAGTACCTAATCATGTCAGAAAATTGCCCAGGGGGCTATGCCCATTGCTTAGCAAGTATCTTTGACATTATTAACCTTGAGTAACCTGAAGAAGCAGTAGAGACTTGGCCATGACCCAATTCTCTTCATCTTATGTTGATAGTTTTCCCAACTAAAAATAGTAGCTTCCTGCTTCCCTGAGATCAGGCTCAGAGGGAGCCTTAAACATCAATGTTGAAATGCTTATTTCAGCTCCAGGAAAATGAGCCTGTTGTGTTTCAACAGAATTGCTGTCTGAAGCAAAGCTATCTTTTGCTGCAACACCCCCACAAAGCCCCACAGGAAAGGGTCACACAAGCATCTACAAAGAGAAAAATCAGCAAAAATTTCCTTTCTTCTCTTTCTTTTTTCCTCCCTTTTAGCTCTGAGCTATGAATGTGCTTAAAAGTCCAAGTGATGAGGCCATTTCTGAATGGCCCTTGTTCTTCAGAGCAAGTTCAAAGATACTGAAAGTCAGTCTCTGGGGCTGACTGGGAAATGATGCTTTATATTTAGCCGCCAAAAAAGTTTAAAGTCTGGAGTTCTCATAGAAATTCAAAGGTGCGAGTGGAGAGGGAAGTTAGAGATTGTTCCATGACGTTGGAAGATATGGCATTTTTTTTTTTTTCCTTCAGGCAAATCAAACTCACACAGCTGTGCCTTTGGAACAATTAGACACACCTAGATCAGACTGGGATGCCAAGAAAATGCCCCAGGAGAGAAACAGTAAACATTCTGACATCATATGCTCTGATTGACTTTTTAAAGTCTGAGGTCTTTTCACATAGATTTTACTAAGATAAAAATGCAAGCATCTGAACCATATGCCTAAGTGTTTCCTCCATGCTGCTGGCCTGAGCAGCTGGCAAAACATGATCCAGGACAGATAAACCATCCTGACAAAAGCATTTCAGAGGAATCTGCGGGACAGGGTCTGAAAGATGTCTGAATTTTAAAAAGGTACTAATTGCTCAAAGCATGAAACAATTCCTCTGAAATCTAACCCAGTACCTTAATAGAACCCAGAATGACAGCAAGAGAAACTCAGAGGGAAAACCTGCTTGCTTTCTAACTCCTCCAGATAAGGAAGAAAAGTATCCCCACAAAGCATAGGGTAATGTGGAAGAAGGCACTGGCTGGAGCTTTTCAGGCACTGATGAGTCCTTCAAGAACTTTAACAAAAACTTGACTTTATCAACTGACCAAGAAACAAAGGAGAAAAAAACCTATTACTAAGGAACAGCTAGAGAGGAGGTTATTGGTCTTTGTGCAGACTTCTAATGCCTGTCAATTCAGTCCTTCCAACAGCCAACACAAAGGGGAGGGATCTGGGCCCAAATGGCATGAGTGGTTGACTCACTCAGTACCTCTGACCCTCCAGGGGGAACATGAAACTCACAAGTGGGGCCTGGTCTGCTTCTTTGGCACATGCAGTATGGATTCCATACCAGCAATCAACAACTGTCCAATAAGAATTTATAAAACACATAAACTCCTACATTATTAGGCAGTGAAACCAACTAAGTATTGAAATGGCCAGATGCCATCTGAACCAATCAGGGCCTGGGGACTTAGGTGTCCATTGCCATGTCTTACATGGCCATGGTGTCTTCACATCAGGAGTTCTCAAAGGTTTCAGGCTGTCCAATGATCATTTCTCACCCTTATTTTTTATAAAAATGTTGAAACTTAAAAATGAGCAAACATCTCAGTATCTCACACACAAAAATAGGTTCAAGTAGGACCCTCAGCTCTTGGTCCCCATTGTCAATGGCATTTGTGATAAGAATTAATGAACCAAATCAAATAAAGAATGATAGTTTCAGGATAGCTATTCTATGCCCCCAATGAATACTTAATATAGTACTGTTGTCTGCAAAAAATATGATCTAAACAAATAACGACAATAAAAAAATCCCAAGCTTATTCAGTATGCACATATCAATCTCTGGTGATGTCTCCGGGAATTAATTGAGTATAAAATATGGTGCAGAAATAGGGGTATTCTCATACCCCTAGGGGTAACGAAGGATAACGATTTCCTGAAATACAACAATGAGCCCAGCATCCCATTACCCTCCCCTCCGTCCCCTTCTTCTCTGCCTCTTCCTTCCACTGAGGCAGCAATGCACAACAAAGGGAGTTGCCGAGATTACTAAACAGAAGATGAATCACGGCTGTGGGGCCTACGGCTCTGCCAGAATTCAGGAGAAAGTCACTCTCGGGTGGTAAGGGCCTCATTATTGATAATATGGAGGCAGCAGTGTATCTTCTTTAAAAGATAAACTGGTGTTATCTACACTTCATAGGGTAAGTTAAAATCCCTTGAGCTTATCTACCAACTTGAAGATGGACATATTCTTTATGAGCAGACGTTTTAGAGGGAGATTGTGCTAAAGCCTTAGCCTCGTGTCTCATTGGTATAGCCCAAGAGGGGTGACCAGTCACATGGTGTCTGTGTAAATGACGCTCTCTCCTGTCTTCAGAATTCTCTGGAATTTGACCTTCTGCTTTGGCTGGATTTCTGAGTTTTGGGGAATTTCGTATGCTTGTTTTGGGGGGAAAGAAAATAATGTTATCACCGTTGCAGCTATCTACTATGGAGGTCTTCAAGCTTCTGGTTCACCTGCTATGTGCCAGGCTCTGTGCTTAGTCCATAGCACACACATGATCTCATTTAAAGATAAGCATCACCTCTTCAGTACTCCAAGAAGTTAAGTCTCTTGCTCAAAGTCATGCGCTGGTAAATGACTGAAAAATTGGAAGCCCCATATGTGTCCTTTCTCTACAAGCTCAGGACTGTAGCTTGGCCCAGTGCACAAGAATGGGGAAGAAGCCGCCATTGCGCATATAATCTGCAGCAACATAAACCTGCCTGCAGTGTTCCCCGTGTGAAAAATAAGAACACATCTACCTTTGCCCAGCTTGTCAATGAAGAGCCTGCCACTCCTCCCAGTCAATGGAGAACAACGGACATGGGCCCTCTTTTCTTGCTCTGCAGGTGAGAATCAACAACTGAACCTCAGTGTGTAACTGGCTGATCTGGGTGGCCGAAAGAAGTATCTAGAGCTTGTGAAAATACGAAACATTCACGTGGTATGTGAACCACCCACTGTTGCCAGCTCCCTGGTACCCAGTGCAAACCTTCCTGCTTGGGCTCTTGACAAAGAGATAAAGATCAAAGAAATCAATTTTACCACACATTAGAAAGTTCACCGTATGGTATAGTTGCACACAGACACAATATAATCATAAATTAACACATATTTGCGCCGTATAATTTATATGTGAATGTATATGCTCTGCTTAGTGTAGAAAGTTAAAATCTGGAGAGAACCATGTTGAAGAATACTGGTTCTCGGCAAATGGGTAAGCTGACCTCATCACCATTTCTGTGCCATCTGTATTTCTTTTATTACATTAAAGCAACACTGACCAGCATGGTGGGAATATAACTATGATTACATAACTGTGTGTTGGAAATTTTACCAGATTAGAATCTCATCAGCATTTTCTCCAAATCCCTGTCTCCCAGTTTGCTGGGCATGGGTCCACAAGAAATCACTGTTTTTCCAAGAATGGCTATAGAGACAGTCAAGGTCAACCGTCACCAAATCACAAGGAGCACTTCTTAAACTTTTCTACCATAATCTCCTAAAGACAGAGTTAGCACATCACCTGGATGGCTAGTCCAAGGCAAAGATCTTGGGTGACTTATGTATTTAGAACTAAAGCTTCAAAGAGATGCATCATATGGATCCAGTATTTCAGGTGCCACCTTGCATTCTGAGGGTGCAAATAGAGAATCTAACGTCCTTGCTTCTTAAAAATGAGGGCAGAGTTCAATTTATCGTAAATCAATAACGAACTGCGGCATGCCCGGTTTTAAACAAGGATGTATAAATGTGCGTGGGTTTTGTGTCCCAGTTGTTCTGGCAACACAGTCACCACTTGACAGAAAGGAGCAATTGTCATATCGCTACTGAAGGGCTTATTTCCCAGGCAGGGCTCCTGGTCTGCAACCAGAAAGCTGACTCATTGGAATGCTTCTGCACTGACCCCGCCTGGGAATCCCCAGAGAACCCTCCCAGGCTCTCTTTCCTTCCTTAGCAGTGAGCTGGAGAGGTGAGTGTCCCACTGTTGTTCTCTGGGACCACATCTCAGCTGCCCCCGGCTTCACAGAACAGGTCTTCTGTCTGAGTGGGGTCCCCATGTGAAACGGGCACCATGGTGTAGAAGCAGTGGCCTCCACGTGGTGAAGTCCTGTTACAGCACTGCAGGCTGTTGTCATCAAGCCTTATCTGGCCATCTGGGTATATTTGGAAGGTGGTTGCCAGGCACCAGGCCCGTGGGCAGCGACTGAGGTAGTGCCAGCAAGTAGGGCTTCTCGCGGGACTGACACTCATACTCACGTGGGACACATTGAGCGGTAGGACCTCAAAGAAATCATGGGAGGTGCTAGGAGGGAAGTCAGAGCCTGAAAGACCCCTGAGGCTGGGGAGGGAGAGGCAGCCCACAAAGAAGCAGAGAAGGTTCTGGAGGTTCTGGAAGGTTGTGTCAGAGGTAGTGCTGTTATTCCCTAAAGCACCCTCAGAAAGAGCCATCAGTCTCCTTCTCTTGCCAGAACTTCTTGGGCTACCACAGTTGCCTTTGGCTCTCAGACTGGACCAACTCGAGAGGAGGATAACACAAATACATGAATGTGTGTGATGTGCGTGTCTCTGTGTACTGCCCTAATTGCAAAGCAGCAACTTTTTCCTCTCCTTTTCCAGAGATGAAAAAAAAAAAAAAAAGTACAGCAGATTTAACAAATATAAAGCTAAATTAATTTCTCCAGTTTTCAGGTAAAGAAAAGCATGTATATTGGAGCTAAACTTCTGTTTCCTCCAGAACCCTGGGGCATAGAGGGGTGGGGAAGGTTGTAATATATTCTGGTGTGAGGGTACATCAAAAAAAAGAAGACAGAAAAAACCAAAGTGGAAAATAAATAAAAGGAAAGAGAAGAATAACTCGGGAGTAGGTAGAGAAGAGGCCTTTAAGGGCAAATAAACCTTCAGACGTCACCTCAGTGGAATATGAAGAGATTAAAAGTGTGAATTAAGTACAGATCATAGAGTCGGATTTTATACTGTCCCCTGTGCAAGCTGGGCAGGAGGAAATGGACCTGAGGGCCCAGGAGGGCAGTAATAACTAATAATTACATGGCACATATACATGTACATGCCCTTCTGAGTGCTTGTCATGATTTAGTGCTCACGACAACCCTGGGGGTCCTGGGGGGAAGGGGCAGGGCACACTATCACTCTCCTTATTTTATAGATATGAAACCTGTGGCCCAGAGGGTTTAGTGACCTGCCCAAGGTCGCACAGTTTGTGAGAGAGACACCCAGGATGTGAGCACAGGTGCTCACATGGGTTGACCCAGAACCCATCTTCTCAACTACTACCCTATATCACTTCTCCAGGACCATAGTTCTTAAGTGTATGTTCACTGTTATTCTCAGAAGTGGTTTCCTAAAAGCAAAATTACATTTTTAATAAAGGAAAAACGGGGTAAAGAGAAACGTTAAGCAGTCTTAGAAAATAATCTGAACCAGAGCTGAGTGTGGGAGGGCCAGTGAGGTGGCTTTTAGAAGGAAGTCCGTCTGCATAGTTGGATGGTTAGCAATGCTCCACACACAGGAGACTGGGGCAGACTGAGCACAGAATCTCTGACTTCCCTAGGTTCCCTAGGTTCTCTTCCCTAGGTAAGTAGAGGAAGAGTTTCCCAGGGGTGTCATTATCTCATAGCCCTATCGCCTGCCTTAAAATACTCAGCCTTGAGTTTCTTAAAAACTCAAAACTCAAATCTTATTTTGTTTTTTAAATTTTTTTTAATGTTTATTTATTTTTGAGACAGAGAGAGACAGAGCATGAACAGGGGAGGGGCAGAGAGAGAGGGAGACACAGAATCTGAAATGGGCTCCAGGCTCTGAGCTGTCGGCACAGAGCCCGACGTGGGGCTCGAACTCACAGACCGTGAGATCATGACCTGAGCCGAAGTCGGACGCTTAACCGACTGCGCCACCCAGGCGCCCCTCAAATCTTTCTTAAAAACTCAAACTACAGCTGGAGACAAAAACAAAAACAAAAAACAATTCCATTTTCATTTCCTAAGGGGTCGATGACTACAGATAAAGCAGTCAGGTAGAGCAATACTGGAAATCATTCAGACACAGAATCCACCGGACTATTCTTGTTGGCCTGACATCATCCTACCTACATACCTTGTTTTCTTCCCCTTGGTTTGAGGAGAAATTGCTGGGAAAAAGTTGTCACCAGAAGCCCTGGCCAAAGGCCTATCTTCTTTCTATTCCATTTTTTTTTCTTTTTGCGATGTCTAGCACTTTTCATAGTCTTTGCAGGGCCAGAAAAGCCACTGTGTATTTGGAATACTATTTAATTGGTCTATAGCACTCTTCAGTTGTAAATTCCTGGCTGGGAAAAAAAAAAAGCAAAAAAAAAAAAAACCCCACATAAATTTCCATTAAATCAAATTCTATCCCAATAAATAACACCTCAGAAAAAATTAAAACTTTTTTTATTGTTATAATTTTTTCTCTCTGGATGCTATTGTATGGCCAAGTTGGACAGGTAGGCATCACTCCCCCAAAATATAATTACTAAATAGTGACATGAGAGGAGTGATAGATGCTCTGATGTGGGTTCCAAACCTTCTTCAGAGTTTCTGTAGCTGAAGAGGGATGTTGTTCCTGATAAGTGTCTCTGACTAAACCGCTTGGGAAGAAATAAAATCTTGTTACGTGATTGACTCCCTGTTGTCCTTTTGCTTTTCCCCTTCCTTTGTGTAGCATCAGTCCAGGAGAGAATGTGTTGTTTGCACTGGGTGTGTAAGAATTCAATTCAGTGAGGAGTGGTTCTCAGTTGTGATGTCATAAATGACTGCTCTGTCTCAATCACGGATAAGGAAGATCACAAGTAAGTTATTACTCATAAGAGAATACCAAAGTGTGGGAATGAGTTCCCTTGCAAAAAATGAATTAGAACCGACTAAATTTTCTTAGCCTTTCAAAGTCACTCAAAAACCCATGTATTCCACTACGCTTTCTTAAATGGCAAAGAAAGAGAGTTACAGCTAGTGAAAGAAACTGCACATCCTCAATATACAGCGATGGGCCACCTCATACCCTCTGGCATGGCTAAAGCAAACAAACTGAAAATAAGCGTTGCCAAGGATATGGAGAAATTGGAACTCTTTATTTATTTATTTATTTATTTATTTATTTATTTTTTAACGTTTATTTCTCATTGAGAGACAGAGCATGAGCATGGGAGGGGCAGGGAGAGGGAGAGACCCAGAATCCGAAGCAGGCTCCAGGCTCTGAGCTGTCAGCACAGAGCCCGACGCCAGGCTTGAACTCAGAAACCGCGAGACCACGACCTGAGCTGAAGTCGGACGCTTAACCGACTGAGCCACCGAGGCGCCCCGAGAAATTGGAACTCTTATGCACTGTCGGTGGGAATTTAATGGTGCAGCTGCTATCTAAAGCAGTGTGGAGTTTCCTCAAAAATTGAAAAGAAGATAACCACATGATACAGCAATTCTACTTTTGGGTATATATCCGAAAGAATTGAAAGCCGTGTCTTGAAAAGGTATTTGTACACCATGTTCATAGTAGCTTTATTCACAATAGCCAAAAGGTGGAAATAACTCATGGCCATCAATGGATGAATGGATAAACAAAATATGGCATATGCTTACAGCAGAATAGTATATTCAGCCTAAAAAGGACGGGAATTCTGATAAAGGCTACAACATGGATGAATCTAGAGGACGTTACGTGAAGTGAAAGAAACCAGTCACAAAAACAAATGCTATATGAGAATGGTCAAATTCATAGAGGCAGAAGGTAGACAGGTGGGGTCCAGGGGCTGGTGGGAGAGTGAAATACGGTTCAATGGCTAGAGAGTTTCAGTTTTGCAATAGGAAAACAGTTCTGGAGATCAGGTACTCAACAGTGTGAGTGAGCGTTACTGACCCGTACATTCAAAAAACAGTTAAGACGGTACCTTTTATGTTATGTGTATTTTACCAAAAATTTTTAAAGATTTTTTTTTAATTTTAAATCTTTTTTCAATGCTTATTTATTTTTGAGAGAGAAAGAGAGAGAGACAGAACACGAGCAGGGAAGGGGCAGAGAGAGAGGGAGACACAGAATCCCAAGCGGGCTCCAGGCTCTGAGCTGTCAGCACAGAGCCAGACGCGGGGCTCGAACCCACAAACCTGAGTCGGAGTCGGACGCTTAACCGACTGAGCCACCCAGGCACCCCTAAAGATTTTTTTTTTCAGAATACTACTTTGGGATCGTGAGTTGCACATGAATTGTCACCCAGCAGGTGTGCAAGGTGGGAAAACCGCTTTTGAAGACAGAGCACTGGGAAGCTGCAAGGTGACGCTAAGATCAAGGCCTGCTCCATACCCTCCTCCTTTTTGTTCATAGTCTCCCTCATCCACTGTGTACCTTGGTCGTCAAGGCTATGACTTGCAAAATCTTGCTGATTGCCCTTTTTTTTCTGACTTTGCTGTCTCTACCCCCTCCTACAACCTGCATTCTAAGCCATCTCCCTGACTCTGGCTTCCTCCCTGCCTCCAGTCCTTTCAGTAGGACGCTTCCATTCAAGTATATCTAAAAGGCTTCTTTGCCCATGGACTAGCCTGCCCAGCAAAAGGTACTAATCTCCCCTAATCACTGCATCCTGTCAAACCTCGATACCCTTTAGCAGTAGGCTACCACCCTTCCCCGCAAACCTTGGTTCCTACTGCGTTCTTACACGAGCTTTCCTTTCTAGCCAGATCAGACTCTCAATCAGAATGCCCTCTGTGCTACATGAAAATCTCCCCATCTTGAAATACAATAGTCCTGATTTCGTCTATTCAGGAGAAAGCTGGAAAGCCCATAGCCTGTACTTTCCTGTCATGGATCTGAGCCTTGCACCCCCGGGGTGGAGGTGTGAGTCACCAACTGGGAGGGAGCCTGCCATCATCTGTATCTCGACACGGCCTTGTGTTCTCTGCCTGTCACTACAGAGGCAAAAACTCTCTGTATTCCCCGGTTCACTCTGGCTGATGGGAGAAATGAAGTTCCACCGTGGCATTGAGGAAATTGGAAGTTCACAAATCTAAAGAACCTGTTAGACCTTTCTTTTCTCTACAGTTCAAGCCTCTCCCCCTTCAAGAAGCCTTCCCTGGTTATTCTGAGCCTTTATGTTCTCTGCCCTTTCTCTGTTCTGATGGCAAGAGAAGAAACTCTGACCCATAAACACGTAGCACTGGTTTATATACTATCTGATAGTTTTCTTAATTCATTCGCATAAACCTTACCTCTCCAGCCAGACTGGACATGTTTTTAAAGATTAAGAATAATGTTTTCCGTCTCTTTGCCACATCATCAAATACAAGGCTGGACACATTTCAGATGCTCGAGAAATATCATGGATTGTTGATCTGGAAGCAGAACCCTAGGGTCTCCAAAGATGGCCATGGAGAGGTGATGCTCTATGTTGATCCTCGTAGAGAGAAGGTGTCTTGAGAAATGGCCAACGTGCACTGGGATAATTAATCCTTCTTGAACTCCATATCAAAACTGAATCATGAGGGGCGCCTGGGTGGCTCAGTCGGTTAAGCGGCCGACTTCGGCTCAGGTCACGATCTCGCACTCTGTGAGTTCGAGCCCCGCGTCGGGCTCTGTGCTGACAGCTCAGAGCCTAGAGCCTGTTTCAGATTCTGTGTCTCCCTCTCTCTCTGACCCTCCCCCGTTCATGCTCTGTCTCTCCCTGTCTCAAAAATAAATAAACGTTAAAAAAAAAAAATTAAAAAAAAAAAACAACTGAATCATGAATGGAGAGATTCTAAGAGATTTAGTTCCTTTTCTCCTGTTATATTTTCTTCATTTCAAAGTGGTTCTAATGGAGGCTCCCTACTAATCTGTGGCTCTGTAAAGATTAACTCTCTTACAGAGTTCCATCGTCTTGCGAATACAACATATTACATTATTGCCGCGTTCCTCTGACTTATAAGATGAAGGGGGACTGTTAGGAAGTCAAATGTCCTGGTGGCAACATGTAGGTACCTCTACCAAGGAAAGAACATCCGAGAATTAGACAACAGATTTTCCAACAGCCTAATACAACTTTGATAAATGTCCTTAAGTCCTGACAGAAGCAGATGACTAGTCAGAAGCCTGTCCGGGTAAGCCCACACCCTGGCAGGGTTTGCTTGATGGCTCCCAATTAATTGCGCAGAGGCCTTACTGAACATTCAGGGCTGGCTCCTATTGAAAACGCTGAAGGGAATGAGAAACAATCAAAAAACACTCCTTGCAGCCCTGGCACAATGGCCCTTTGTTTTGTATATTCGCTGTGCAAGAACATGGCAATTATTTTCTGAGCCAACTTGTTTGAGCAACAAAGTGTTATAGGGTGAAATGTAGAGATATAATTAGAATATAAAGACTAATGAAACTAATAGTTTCAAATTAAGCCCATATACAACGGTGGCACCACAAAATTGTCTTCTCTTCTTTGCTATTTTAGGGAAACATCCCAGATGTATCGGGAAAAATTAGTCGATAATTCTAGGAGCTAAAATGAAAAAAAAAAAAAAAAAAAAAAAGCCTGGCGCACAGGACACACTTCACAATTTTTAAGTGAACTGAACAAAGCTTTTATTGCCAAGGATGACCTTTCGCCAGATGGGCCTTCATCCCCAACGTGCAGGAGGAAATCTTGCTGGCACCCTACAGACAAGGAATATCGAAGTAGGTCCCTTTTCTTTCTTATTCTTTGCCTCCTCCAACCACACTCTCTCTCTCCCCTTTGTAACACCTGCATCAAAAGGAAACCATGATGACAACAGTGCTTCTGCTGAGCGTAGTAGCAGTTCCAAAGGGAGGAGAATGGGTTCCGCTTATTATTTTAAGCCAGGAGTATGATTGGAGGAGATATTCTGAATATTCCATGATTTAAAGAAGGTGCTAGGTGGCTAGAATGAGACGCTTGGTGGTAGTTACACGTTACTAACTACAGTGTTGGTTGGATAAAAATTCTCACCACGTCTCTTAAATTCAGGAGCGATGGGGGGTCTGGTTGTGGGTTAAATTCCCAGGAGAGAAGGATCTGGTAAGTAAGAGTTGGCAGCACCTTTGACCTCGCCATGTAATCTGACTGGCTCCGGTGGCAGTGCCTAGTGAAGCCCCAGGGATCTTCTCTAACAACTTTTATCGCCTACCATTTCGTACTCATGTTGAACCACCATGCACAGGCTGTTGAATTCAGCTGTCCGTGGAAAAAATTATACCAACCACATGCTTAGGCAGAAGGAATACAATATATTGCTTATTTTGTATCCACAAAGCTGAGCGATGTGGAAAACACCAAGCCTTGCTCGGTCACCTTCCATGAGGACAAATGAAATTGCATCACGGCAACCTGATACCAAACGCGTATCAATCTATAGTCAGATGACGTTTGAGATACCAAGAGACATCAACTAGAATCTTCAGAGTTGAATGCTTACTGAATGTGCTGTTTTCAGTGAGAAGGGAGTTATTTCGAATGGCTTGGGTTTGCCAATCTGAAGTCTTGGTATCAGTGCCTAGTTTTCTTTCTGAATTTAGGTACTTTATTTGCAAAAGCAGACTCCTACTTTGTGAAGATAAATTCCTTAGTAGGGATATTTCTTCCTCTTCTTCCTCCCCTTCCTCCTCCTCCCCCTCCTCCCCGTCCTCCTCCTCCTCTTCTTCTGCTGCTGCTGCTGCTGCTGCTATACATAACACAAACCCTTGCCCATAGTTGGACCCAGTAAATATTTCCTGAAGGCACAAATGGATAAATGAAGAAGGACAACTTAGGATGTCTCATAAGGCTGCTGAAACAAGGGCGAAAATGATGCAAAATCACTTTGAAAAAGTTAAGAGATAATAAACACAAGAAGTTTTATTCACGATAAGGTAGATGCTATTAGTTTATTAATGTCCCAGAGACATAAATCTGTCCAGAGAACATTTATTTGGTGAATTCAATCAAATAACCATAAATTCAACTGAGACATCAGCTTGCCCGGGTATTGAAGTACTTGGGTAGTTTAGTTGATCCAGTTGGCCCTTTTGTGGTCAATGTCCCATTGTGCTTATTCGTGACCCAGCATTCCTGTCAGGAATCAGAAAGAAAGGAAAAGGAAGGTCATTGCCACTGCTGCAGCAATGACATGGTATGGTCAGGAGCATATTGGCTGAGAGCTGGTAGACTTGGTTTCTACCAGATCGTATTTAACATCTCTAGAAACAAAGCTCCTTGGGGGGCCTGGGTGGTTCAGTCGGTTAAGCGGCCAACCTCAGCTCAGGTCATGATCTCACGGTCCGTGAGCTCGAGCCCCGCGTCGGGCTCTGTGCTGACCGCTCAGAGCCTGGAGCCTGTTTCCGATTCTGTGTCTCCCTCTCTCTGACCCTCCCTGTTCATGTTCTGTCTCTCTCTGTCTCAAAAATAAATAAACGTTAAAAAAAAAAGTTAAAAAAAAAAAAAAAGAAAGCTCCTTTTTACCAAGCTGGCCTAGGCATGAGACATCCTGGGCAAGTTCTGTTCTCCTCAGAGGGAGTAGAGGGATATGGAGCAGGAAGTAGATAGTAGCGGATGATCAGTCAAATTCCAGAGTTGGACACTGCTCCTGGGGAGGGGTCATTTCTCTGCGGTGCTCCAGTCATTGGTTTGCCCTCCCAGGACCATCCGCTGACCGATGTCTCTTAGACTAGCCCCTCAGAGGATGATTGTGTGCTGTCCCAGATGCCCGCCCCTTCTTCCGTGATTTCCTCTCAATGGCAGGAGACTGGGAACCTGTCCCCTGGACACAAGGGAAACTAGAAGATAGGGGGGAAAAGAGGCTTTTTTGGTCTGGTATTGGTGGTACCACTAACAGCAGTAGTAATGGGAACAGCAACCATGGGGTCCGGAAGCTTCCAGGTAAATCTGAGCTCTGGCAGTGTCAGCCTCGTCTCACCAACATCAAAATGCGGACTCCTGAGTTCTTGTTCAGAGCAAACGGCAAGATCCGATAGCAGCGGTGACGGCAGCAGCAGCTGGGCAGAGAGTGTGAGCTTCGAGGTTCCAGCGCCAGGCAAAACCAGCCTCCTGATCTCCGGGGAATATCTCCCTCCTTTCGCGCTCCCTCCAGACCTTCCAGCACCTTTGTAAGCTTTTTTCTCTATGCATCCCTCTCTGTCTGAAGCATCCAGAGCAGTTTCTGTCTTTCTGTCCAGATGTTGAGTGATACCTCT
The DNA here is from genome assembly GCF_018350155.1 of Leopardus geoffroyi. Taxonomy (NCBI): domain Eukaryota; kingdom Metazoa; phylum Chordata; class Mammalia; order Carnivora; family Felidae; genus Leopardus; species Leopardus geoffroyi. Next base: position 138,772,344 of record NC_059326.1, read on the forward strand.
CCCACAGCCCACCTCTCTCCCAGAAGAGGCTCCAGGACTCTGAGCCACAGCCTGCTTCATCTCTAAGGCAGAGGAGGAAAGGAGGACTGAACAAAGCACCACAGCTTAGAAAGCTAAACTCCATTTTGAAAATCAGGAAATTCGACAAGCCATCCATCGTTCAGTCAACGAATCTATTACAACGGGCGTCATGGTGGATGCTGGGAAGTGCCACCCAGGTCCTTCCGGAGGAAGGAAGGACTCATGCCTCCACCCGCTGGGACTGCTCCCAAAAGACCGTTCCCACCGTCAGCCCTCTTCACGGATTACCTCGGCTGAAGAAAACTGCCTTAGCTAAGGTCATACCTCCTTCCAGAGGAAGCCCACACCCAATGATAGATCGACAGGAGCCCACAGAGGCCCAGACCCATGTTCCCACTATGAAGGGCCATCCTGGATCCGAACTTCCCGTGGAGTCAGCAGAGGCCTTCCCTGGGACTACAACCCAGTTTGATGTCTCCTTCTTCCCAGTCTGCTTCTTTCTCTTCCACAGGAATTTATCCCCAGAGCACTCCCTTACAAACCTCCTTCGTGCTAACCCCTTCCTCAGTCTGCTACCCAAGGGACCTGTTTTAGTTTGCTAGGGCCACTGTAACCAAGTACCACAGACCGAGTGGCTTAGAAAACAGAAACGTACGGTCTCCCAGTTCTGGAAGCTAGAAGCCCAAGGTCAAGGTATGAGCAGGGTCGGTTCCTTCTGAGGGCTGTAGGCAATGATCTGTTCCAGGTCTCTCTCTTTGACTTGTACATGACCAGTTTATGTGGACATGGCATTCTCCCTGTGTGTGAATGTCCCCCAATTCCCCCTTTTAATAAGAATACCAGTCATACTGGATTAGGACCTGCCCTAATGACTCCATTTTAGCTTGATTATTTCTGCAAAGATCCTATCTCCAAGGAAGGTCACACTCCGAGGTACTGGGGTTAGGACTTGAACGTGTGAATTTGAAGGCCAGGGACACAACTCAACTCACAACAGAACCCAGCCTGCAATGACATTCAATTATGTTCTCAAGCAGGAGGTCCACGGACACAGACCCGACAGCTGCCTGAGCCCTCTCTAAGATTCAAGCCCTGTCACACCAAGTTGTTTTTATTAAAGGGTCTGCCCTCTCAGAAAGGTGAGAGAAATAAATGCTCAGCAAGGTTACACATGGGTTCTTCAACACAGGCTGGCAAGATTTAGATGAAGGACAGAGCCTGGTTCCCAGGCTAGAGGGAAACCTGAAGTGGGGAGTCTATTGGGAAATCTGCATTTACAAGGAAGCTATTTATTACACATAGCTGGGTGATGAGAAATGTGGCTGATATTTTAACCTCTGGAAGGGTGTCTGGGAATCTCACATAATTAGCTTTTTATGTCCTTTGTTCTCAAAATTAATAACAGTATGATGATGGGTAGAGGTGGGAGGAGAAAGATGCAGGCAGATAGATGATGGATTTTTCACCAGAGAAGGATGGATTTTTTTTCTTCTTAATTTACTGGTAGAGTCGTAATGACATCGCTGAGGTTTTTCTCCATCATGCATATTGCATTAGTTTCAAGCTGGAAATGCAAAGACACATTGCGGTGGAAAGCACTGTTGCAGTAAAACCCCTTAAGCGTCAACATTTTGTTAGTGGGGGGGGGGGGGGCAGGGCAGCAGGAAATGTGAGTTATCGAGAAATTTATACCTAAATGCCCAAAAGCGACTCAAAGCCAGCCTGCACTTTGGAACTCAAGGATAGCCTTTTTCAAGTTGATGTTACAACTCGTATCTGGAGCCATCAAAACCATGTTTGGATGGGGCATGTGAAGAGGCACAAACAGGCAGGGTTACAATCTGGCCCCGGGCCCTAATTCCCAAGAACACTCGCCTCAGAAAACATCAGAAAGCAGTGGAGGTCTGAGAATCAAGTGCAAATGTGCTCATGTGCCAAGAGAACCTAAGACGGCTATTTTCACAGCATATTGGGGCTTGGCCAGGTTCCAGAAACCATCAGCAAAGTAGCCTGCCCTGATACTTCAAAGGAAGAACTCTCACTGATAAATCCTGCCCCACACTTTCCACAGCACACACTTAATCTTGAGCCATATAATACCACAACAGTGAGTCACTGGGCTGAGCCTTAGGCCTATCCGCAGGACAGGGAGAAAGAAAAGAGTCCCACATCTGTTGTCTCGGGCAATTCTCCTCCCTCCTCAAAACTGCTCTGAAACAGAGCAATAAAAACTGTCGTGAGGCAAGTGAGTTATGGGCTGGTTTACCTGTACAGAGCCCCTCCCTGAATGATAAGGAATTCAGCCCACCATTTTTCATTACTATGTTTTCTCACGTTTTGATAAAACCCATCAGACAGGGTAACCAATCTGCCTTAGTCCTCAGATTGAGCTCAGAGGTCTCAGGAGGCCTTTCAGTGATGAGACAAGCTGAGAACTTTTCTTTCACTCACTCACACACACGCACACACACACACACACACACACACACACACACCCCTTTCTCAGCAGGTCTGAAATTCGGAAAGCTTCAGCCTTCTGAATTTCATTGAATCTAAATTACAATTCAGCAAATATTCACTGGAATACCTCAGATAAAGAAAATCAAGCGTAGGTGTCACGGAAGAGAAGACAGCAGCAAGGGAATGCCAAGGTCAAGAGTGGAGGCTTTTGTTTCTTCATGGGAGGAAAAGGAGTAATAATAATTCTTGTGCTACAAATCTGCACCGTCTGGAACACTCATGGGCTGCTGGCAGTTAGGTCAGGCAGTAGGCTTTTTCCCATCTGGTCATTTAGCCACGGTCTCTGGAAGGATAGTGGAAATAGTCTAAATCTTTCCTTGAATTATACAAGCAAGCCCACAAATTCAGCGATTACATAATAAGCTGGAGTCTAAGTCCTTGGGGACACATTTGTTTTAGGTGTTTGCATGTGGCCATGTGTGCGTTTGGGTGGATTTCTGGGCACGCAGACACTTCTCCACCCCAGCCCGTCCCTATCCTCTTCTTGAGGCTATTTTTATGCGTAAGTCCTAACGGGGCACACTTTCCAGATGACCTACACAAAAGTCCTGTTCCAAACTCCTCCTGGTTTCTCCGAATCCCAGTTTTCCTTTCACTTAGGTTTTCGCTCCTCTCTCCCAGGGCACCAAATGCGGTCAGATTAGCCTCTGGCTTCTGAGAACAAGCTGCCGATCGGCCTGTTTACAGGTGCCAATAAAATCCTGCCCGTGCCATGCTTTGGACTTTTCAGAACTTTAGTCCACAAAGTGTTGGGTGGCCAACAGTGTGGCTTTTCCCCGGTCAGGCCACCTTTTTTCGTCACCTAAGAAAAGCCTATCAAGTTTTGTGTGGGACCCTCCATAAACCTCATTGAGTGATTCCACGCACATTAACTACCCTAAGAAGAAAGGGAAAATGAACCGTGTTGATTTTCCAAGGTGAGGAGCCTAGATTGTGTGGCATGAAGTGTTGAGGCCCCTTAGGGCATGGTGGCCAGTCCAAACCATAGGCGGGGTGGAGCAGGAGCACAGCTCTCGTCAAATACCTCCAGAGTCCCAGATCCTTCCACCTGTCAGAGCAGAGGGCTGGTGAGCATTCAGGAAGCCCTCAAGTGCCGAGTACGAGAGGGGCCTTGAGGCAGGGACTAACTGGGGTTCCCGAATCCTGGGCGAAGAGACTCAGATCCAGATTGTTCACTGGCATTCCCCCTGCCCAGCCCACGTTGGGAAGAAATCTTCCAGCACTGAGACCCTTTCCAGGACATCCTCCTAACTATAGGGGGTGTTTGAAGCAAAAAGACCCCCTAACTGCAGTAAAAAAATTAGTTCCCTAGCCTAACTCCATCCTTACTATGTTCTAGAAATTAAGCAAATTACTTCATGTCTTATGAGCTGTGTTCCTCATAAACTTCTTATGATGACTAATTGAAATGGTATATATCACTAGGCGATGTTTATTACGCATTTCCTATAAGCCAGGCACAGTGCTAAGAAAATAAATACCCCAGTGTTCAGATGAGAAACGAAGTAGATCACGAAGACTTGCCCAAGGCTACACAGTTAAAACAGCAGATACCTAGGGGCGCCTGGGTGGCGCAGTCGGTTAAGCGTCCGACTTCAGCCAGGTCACGATCTTGCGGTCCGTGAGTTCGAGCCCTGCGTCAGGCTCTGGGCTGATGGCTCAGAGCCTGGAGCCTGTTTCCGATTCTGTGTCTCCCTCTCTCTCTCTGCCCCTCCCCCGTTCATGCTCTGTCTCTCTCTGTCCCAAAAATAAATAAACGTTGAAAAAAAAAAAAAACCAGCAGATACCTAACACACATCGTGGTTGTTTTGTTTATCACTTTAGAATAATGAGAACCTTGGCTACTGCTATAATACATTCAATTTTATTTATATATATATGTATATATATATTTAGATTTATATAATATGTAAATTTATATAATAATTTTTACTATAAATAATTTATATAATATACATACAATTTTTTTTTTTTGGCAGAATGCAAAACTTAGAAAAAGGTTTGCCCAGGATAGCCATTGTCGTGTGATTAAATTTGAGAGTTTGATTAAGCCAGCAGGGGCATTTTGCTATTGCTGTTTGGTTTGCTTTTGCTATGAGGGGCCACAGCCTTCACAAGCACCCGGAAATCAAGATGGCTTCCTCTTCTAGACTTCCGGTAACAACTTTGAGGCTGAGTATTGGAGGCGAGGATGGGACATACAGAAATGGCATGTAACCACTCAAGAGCTGAAGGCAAATCATAGAAAATATGCCACACTCTTACAGGAAAAGCAGATTTCTATTTTATACGGGCGATATGGACAAGAATCCCAGGCCAGCTGCTCCAAACGGCAGGGGTAACTTTTTCAAGCCGATGATGTTTTCATCTCTACAGGGGCCCAAGTGGAATCCAGCTGACCAGAGTTAGCAGTTCTAGGGCAGAGAATCGCTCGGTTGAAATCGCTCCTTTGTTCCGCTGTCCCAGAGCAGAGGCACCCTCAGTTTGCTCAAGCCACTCAGCCTTGGAGACCCTCACTTCCATTTCTCTAAGTGAAGAGGATAGGCCATGCAACATGAGGAGGGGGTTATCTTGAACTTTCTTTCTGTTCCAAAATTCTGGGATTCTTAACAATGTCAAAGAAGCTACTTAGACTCTACTTTAGGTAAAATAACCGGAATCCAAAATAATGCTCGGCTTTGGCCAAGTACACCATTCCTAACACTTTAGAGCGCGCATTTCCTGTCTCTTTCCAGAATGGCTTTCATAGAAAGGCTTATCCCACAAGATACCTCAGAAGCCTCACGTTGTTCTTCCTTCTCTTTCCCTCCTCCTTCTTCTTCACCTTCTTTACTATTGTCGTCATATTTTTGTATGGGGAAGGGAGCGTTTCATTTGTTTGTCTTTACAGAAAGTTCCTTGCCCTGCTCCGATTGACTTAGTAATGAGAAGTAAACCGCAGAACTCCTAGCTCCCTCACGTACATACTGAAGTTTTGGAATACATGCCCACCAACACACCCCTGATTCACACTGATCCAAGAGGGTCCCACTAAGAGGCCTGAGCTAATAGGTTCTTGAAGTATAAATTACTATATTCCTATCATGTGACTCTACCTCCTAGACCACAGGTAACTGGTCCAGGCACAGATGCCTGACCTAAGAGCAGCCAGTCTGAGTTGGCCTGACACAAAAGTCACAGCCAGTAAAGACAATGGGGACAAGTGGAACCTCTCAGATTCTCATGCCTGAAGAGTCTAATTGTGAATTAGAAAAAGAAAAAGAGAGAGAGAGAGAGAGAGAGAGAGAGAGGGAGAGAGATTCATGAGTTGGAAGGTGGGAAAGGAAACAGAAGCTGACAGCAGAAACCTAGAAGAGCAGAAGCCACAGGCAAGAGAAACCTTGGGTAGGCAGGAGCGAAGGTAAGTCTGGAGTACTAGAAAGCAGAAACCAAGGGACATACAGAAAAGAAGATGAGCTACTCGGTTGTGTAGTGACACGAACAGCAGAAAATTAGACAATTCCTGCCGCTCTAGGGCAACAAGATAATCCAGTTCCTAGAGTTGCTTTTCATCCTGCATAACCTCCCGGTTCCTACTGTACATTCCATTTGCCATGAGACTTGGCTCTTTGTAGTTTCCCATGAGGTGTGGTACAGATTTCTGCCTGCATGTAGTCATCAATGAATCTCCATTTCTTCCTTGTAACCTGAGTCAGTCTCCCTTTCTTATGATCAAAAGTGCCTATTAAATATAAGATGCCACATGGACTCAGCTGAATGATGACTTTTAACCTGTGTACAGCTCCGTTGACACCGATGCTTCCGTTCTGGAAAATTCCAGGGCTCGTATCCCATTTTAAAAAATGCTCTTAACTTTTTATTCCCACAATGCTCTTCTGCCCTCTTTAACATACTTCTCACAGTATCGCTAGCCACCCCTAACTAAAAGCTCTGATACTGTTACTGCAACTACCACCTTACGTTTCTACCCTTCCAGATTTTTCCAAGTGATTTCCTGTACATAATCTCTTTTGAACGTTGCAATAACCTTATGAGATACTAATAATAATACCTAATATTGTTCAGTGCTCTATAATTTAAAGGTGACTTTTATATACATAATCTCCTTTGATTAGATTCACTTAAGAACACTATGAGGCATTTTTCTCATTGTACACACGAGCAAAGTGAAATTCAGTGATGACGAAGAATGCATCCAAGTTCGCACAACAAAGAATGGTTTCTACTGGGATTTTTGGGCCTGCATATCAGTGTTAAAATGTTTGGGACCTTTCTTTCCTACCATGACCAGGAGCTACTCTTAGACGTGCTCATATGGCATTGCAAGTGTCTCGTTTCTTGTCTCTATTAAGTCAAAGATCCCTTAGGTTTGCCAGGCACCAACCATCTCGTGCGACTGTGGTCTGTCCACCTGTGTGGCTGCCACTTCTTTGTCTTCCATAGGTGTGCCAATAACCCACTGATAATATTAATTTAGCATATAGACCTGTCTCTTCCTGGTCACCGAATCCAAGGCGCACGTGTTCCGTAACCAGGTTACCTGAGGCAAAGCCTTGCTCGAATTCAGAGGGCTTGTTTTTAATACCCGAAAACTGACAAGGTTAGAGTAGTGAACCAAGCCACCTGCTATAAACGCATTCTACCATTTCGGCTTGTGGGCCAGAGTGTTGAGATCATTTTGGTTTAAGAGTGAGACAGAGAGAGAGACTCAACACATAAATTGTTGTTTGTTCTCCTCTTAATAAATGCGGTTGCTCTGATGAGAGCACGCAAGGCTCAAAGCTTATCGTTTTATCATTCCTTAAATAAGACCTTGACATTCAATACCTCCTCGTCCTGTCATTTGAAAGCCGGGGGGGGGGGGGGGGGGGGGTCAAATTTAGTTTGCCCCAGTAGCTGTTCTTTCTAGGCACACAGATGGCTGATGCCATTTATAATGGCAACTCTGGTGAATAGAGCAGCATTATACATGCAGTAAAGTAAACAATATGTGAAACAGCATGAGCTGTTCTGAAGCGCTCCTCCGCAGTGCCCGAACTACCGCGGAGAGAGGCATTTGAATAAAAGTCAGCACATCCGTGACACATGACCTCCACACCATCAGTCAAGACTTTCTGGCTGATGCCCGACAGGGCCTCAGACTCTTCAAAACATCGTATTCTGGGCACCTGCTTACCAGCTCAGACCTGGCTACAAGATGAATGTCGTTTGCCATTTAAAATCTGATGATCCCTAGCATATAAGACTGCCCAGAATTGATCTTGGCCCCACAAGAACTGGGTCAAACTACATGGTCCTCCTTCACACCGTGAAGACTCGACATGTGTCTATTACCCTGGATTATAAATGCACCTGTAACACTTACTGCCCTGTTCATGCTGGGAACTCTATTTGGAATTACTCGTGTCACACCCCGATAATACAGGACTGTGATTCCCCCAACATATCATATGGTTTCACTCTTCTGTGCTTTACCACACCCTGTTTCCTGTGCCTGGAATGTCCTTTTTCTTGTGGGGGCCTTAAAAACTCCTCCTGATCTTTTAAGACTTCCAGATCAAGCATCATCAAGACTAGATTAAAAATCCTAGAGAAACACGTGTACCAGGAAACAAACACAAATGTTCATAGCAGTAAAGAGACAGTGGGAGTGGGTAAATTGTGGTACGTTCATACAGTGGGATACTACATGTGGACTGAAAGAGGCCAAGACATGAAATAATATATACTCTTATGATTTTCTATATATAAAGTTCAAGGCAGGCAAAATTAAACTATAGTATTTAACGATATATATAGATAGATAGATAGATAGATAGATATACATATATACATATATACATATAATCAAACTATAAAGAAAAGGGCAGCTGTGATCACCATAAATGCAAGAACAGAGAAGCCTCCACAGAAAGATGAAAGGGTTGGGGGTAATGCAACATGGGGACTTCTGGGTTGTAATGCTGTTCCATTCCTTGAAATGGATCAAGGCAGTTTCCTCTTCATTCTTTGTTAGACTGTACATTAATAGTTTGTGCACTTCTCTATAAGTATCTATATTTAATAACTTTTTAAAGAGGTGAAGGGGAAAAAAAACTGAGGACAGACACTCATGGTTAAGAAATGTCATGAGGCGCCTGGATGGCTCAGTGGGGTAAGCATCCAACTCTTGATTTAGGCTCAAGTTATGATCTCACAGTTCATGAGTTCCAGCCCCACATCCGGCTGGATTCTCTCCCTCTCCCTCTCTCTCCCTTTCTCTCTCAAAATAAATAAACTTAAGGAAATAAAAGAAATGTTCCAAGAAATTCAGACATCATCGTCCTAATTAAAGAGTCCATTTTAATGGACAGAGGGACCCCTCTTGCAGTCACTTATTAATAGGGAAGCCCCCTGAATCAATGTAAAACTTGTCGGTTTAGAAGAAGGGTATACCACGGCTACTGTAGCATAAAATATGTGTTTATGGAAAATAAGTTGATTCCGCATATATTTTTTGGAAGATGCTAAATTCTTGCTTTGTTTTGTCTGCCTGGAGCAGGACGTTCAGAAATGCAGTTCGTAGTGTTTGCTTTCTCCTTCCCGGAGTCATCTCTTCTACAGAGGCAAATTTTAAAGCTGGTCTGTAATCCAGCTTTGCTTGACATTATGACCACACGCGATTTTTTATTTTTTTAATGAGAAGTAATTTATAAACTTCCTCGATGTTGGAGGGAAGAGAGGTGTATCACAGGTGATGACATTCTGTCTACTTCAGTGCCCCCCCCCCCCAACCATGGCTGCAATTGGATATGGTCCACTTCTTCTTTTCCCATCCTAAACTGGTGTGCACTACTTTGTGTGTTAAACAAGGCCCTGTGAAATGAGTCTAATATCCCTGCCACCCCAGCACATCAGCACTAGGGTCTATGACACGCTCCAGAGTATAGGTAGAAATTATATGTTCCAGGCTGGAGATGCGCTTTTGGTCACTTCTTTTGTAAGCACCAGAGAGCCATATTTTATGGGGAAGTTCAAGTTGGGGATGGATGGGTGATATAATCAGCTGAGTGGCTTGATATTTTGCCTGTGAGCCAAAAAACCCGAACCAAAGGAGGTGAGATAGAAGGCGGTACCAGGACTTCTCTGAAATCTTGGGGAAAAAATCTAACCACATGGCAAGTGCCTTACTCTGGCTAGAATTGGCAGGATGCCTAAAATAAGGCAAAAGGTGCTGAGAGCAGGGGCAGAGGGGTGAAGTTTTGTTTTGTTTTGTTTTGTTTTAACTTCTGGAAGACTTTACTTAAGTTATTACATGTTGTAATGTTATATCGAGGAAGAAGGATTTTATAAAAAGACAAAGGAATCTGCTGGAAAAACAAAGAGAGACGGAGATATATAGAGAGTGAGATTCAAAGAGACCCAGAACACAGAGGAAAACAAAGATAGAGAGAGGTGCTGGAAGCAGAGATAGACTGAAAGAGAGACCGATGGGGGTGGGGGGCATAGCCAAGAACTTTCCTTGCCATTATTCAGTTTTGTTTTTTGTTTTTTTGTTGTTTTTTTTTAATTTTTTTTTCAATGTTTATTTACTTTTGGGACAGAGAGAGACAGAGCATGAACGGGGGAGGGGCAGAGAGAGAGGGAGACACAGAATCGGAAACAGGCTCCAGGCTCTGAGCCATCAGCCCAGAGCCTGACGCGGGGCTCGAACTCACGGACCGCGAGATCGTGACCTGGCTGAAGTCGGACGCTTAACCGACTGCGCCACCCAGGCGCCCCAATTATTCAGTTTTTTAAGTTGGGATGTCAAAAGAGCACTCTTTGTGTCTCTCCAGATTAGTGCTGTACGTACTTAACCCCGTTTAATTACTATGATGGATTGCTTATTTGCCACCAAAAGCCTTGTTCTCACTCGCCCTGACTACTAATGGGCTGTAAACATGGCCTTTTAAAAAGGAGCCAGGTTTGATGTGGATTTGTGTTCACCTATGTTAATGGTATGCAGGAGGTAGATTAGCTGCCGGCTGCCAGTGACTCGATGCATCCCCTGAGCCTGGCCCAGGACAGCTTGACAGAGGGCACTGACCTGGCTGCGTGCAAATCCAGGCTTCTATCACCCAAAGAGCCATCTCCAGCAAAGCAGAGCATTGATAGCAGGGGCAGAAAGAGCTCTGGTTATTGTTGGAGGTGCAGTTGAGTCCTAGGGACTCTTCCAGCGTGATGAGCAGCTACAGCTGCAAATAACTAAACAGCTTTGAAGGGAAGGGGCTGAGGAGGTGGGGAATTAATGAGCTCCAAGCAGCAAGAGTTACAGCATAATTAACTCCCAGACGGTCTCGTGGATGGTACAGCAGGGCCACACAACCCAACCCAGAGCTTCCTCCCCAGATAGAATTAAAGTTTAATTCAGTGTCAAGGGGGCATTAGAAAAACAGCCCAGCACAGGACCAGAGGGAGCAATCAGTGAACTTCACTGAGAAAGGGTCACGCTTTGGCCGCTCCTTCCTGCATAGATGGCTGAGTGGGTGGGTTTTAAGGTGAGACTGTTAGATTGTCTGAAAGAGACTAAAGGAAGTCTGAGTCTGGGCCATTTGGGAAAGAAAATGATGGAAATATCTGCCTGATGCCTGGAGAAGCTATTTGTTTTGACTACTGCTGCTGCTATTTTCCTTAAGGTTAGAGTCTACAGGACTGTGAAAAACCAGTACCTTGAAACAAGAAAGAGTTTTCTCTCCAAGCAGCTGGGAAGCCCTATGCTTTTGGCCCCAGCTGCCACCTCGGATATTCCATGCTCAGGACATGATCACTGGCCTTACCTGGTGTATTTAATCCCCCAAACAGATCATTGTTAACATCCCTTCCTCCATTCAACTGAATTATTTTCATCAAAATCTTGAAATAAAATTAAAAATAGCATTGCCAGAAAAGCCAGTGAAAATCTCACAGGCAGTGAAAATTTTCCTTTATTATACTTTATAATTTGCCAGTAAAAAAAAAAAAAAGAAAAAGAAAAGAAAAAGTTTACTGTATGTACGTAAAAGGAAAAAGCACTTTTTGTCCAAGAATTTTACATTCAAATCACAGTTTGAACTTTGATCCTTTCTTTATAATATGTGATAATATTACTTTACATAAAGAATCATTCACTAGCTTCTAAATAAATTTTAATCAAATCAAAATGTTTGCAAGAAGTACAAATTGGCTAACTATGAAATGATAACATTGTGGTGACATTTTATTTACTGGATTCATTCTTTCATTTAAAAACAATCATATTTTTAAAAGAGCACATTTCGGGGCGCCTGGGTGGCCCAGTCGGTTGAGTGTCCGACTTTGGCTCAGGCCATGATCTCGCAGTCTGTGAGTTCGAGTCCCGCGTTGGGCTCTGTGCTGACAGCTCAGAGCCTGAAGCCTACTTCGGATTCTGTGTCTCCCACTCTCTGCCCCTCCCCTGCTCACGCTCAGTCTCTCCCTCTCTCTCTCAAGAATAAAATAAACATTGAAAAAAAATTTTTTAAAGACCACATTTCAATTTTAAAGATATTGTTCACATTCAGTAAGATATTTCAGGTACAAACTAAAATTTACACTTAACAAAAACATTATACCCCACAGGTTTATCAGCGTCATTGTTTCAAATTTCAAACAGAAATAACACTCAAAATGCTCAAAGACAATGACAGAAATGAGGTAATTCAAATTGTTTTCTTATCTTCTGAAATCATTATTTACTTCAAATCTAGTGGGTGTTTTTAATTTAATTTTTTTGAGACGGAGAGAGAGGGGGGGCACTTGTGCATGAGTGGGGGAGGGGCAGAGGGAGACAGAGAATCTTCTGTTTTTTTTTAAGTTTATTTACTTATTTTGAGAGAGAGAGAGAGAATGTGAGCCACGAGAGGGGCAGAGAGAATCTCAAGCTGATAGCACAGAACCTGACAAGGGGCTGGATCTCACAAACCAAGAGATCATGACCTGAGCCTAAATAGAGAGTCAGACACTTAACTGAGCCACCCACGTGCCCCGAGAGAAAGAGAATCTTAAGCAGGCTTCACGCTCAACACAACTCAGGGCTTGATCCCACCTCCCTGGGATCCTGACCTGAACCGAAATCAAGAGTCACTCAACTGACTGAGTCACCCAGGCGCCCCAAATCTAGTGTTGTGACTCAGGAATGTGTGGTATGATGGTGTAGGGAAACAGATATAAGTTCAACCGATTCTGAACCATTAGGAACTGGTTCATGAAATAAAAGCAGGTAGCTTATTCCCACAAAACCAGGAAGTCTCTGAATTTACTTTCGTATAAAGTATAATGTGTATGAAAGAATACGTAATAAAAACGTGCTGATTTCAAGCTTACACATAGCATTAAAACTTAACCAACAATAACCACAGCTATTGTTTCAAATTTAGATCATTACAAGTTTTTTTCAGGGAAGGTATTTTATCGTGACGTTATTTCGAATCGGGAGCCCAAGGTGGTAGCAAAGCCCATTTTAGCTGGTTTAATAACTGTTTTTAAATTCTTCGCGCATTTCAATCCCCTGTCGCGGAGATCAGGGCGGACTCTCATGGCCTCACCCTTATATGCCTCTGCCTGTTATTCTCTGCCCATTGAGTCCAGACTCAGGGATCATCTCAGTGGGAGCAGCCCAGGGCATGTGCACCAACACAGGACCAGAGTAAGGAGGAAAGGTACTGGGCAGGAGTCACATTATTGAGAAGCTGCTCTGTGTCAAGCCCACCACCAGGCATTTCCACTCACAACAGCGCCTTCATGCTTCACAACAACTGCTCACATGAGGGGTTCATTTTTTTCTTTAAGTTTTTTAATGTTTATTTATTTTTCAGGGAGACAGGCAGAACACAAGTTGGGGAGGGGGCAGAGAGAGAGGGAGGGACGGAATCTGAAGCAGGCCCCAGGCTCCGAGCTGTCAGCACAGAGCCCAATGTGGGGCTCGAACTCGTGAACCATGAGATCAATGACCTGAGCCAAAGTCGGACGCTTAACCAACTGAGCCCCCCAGGTGCCCCCCCACATGAGGGGTTCCAATCCCAGTATTTGGAAATGGGGGAAAACAGACAAGAAGCTCAGGGGCCTGCCCATGGCACAAATGGCAGCATCTGAATTAAAACCCAGATAAGGCTAAGAACAAGGCTCAAGTTACCTCCTGAAGGTGAGCACCTCAGATTCTGTGGCACCCCTAAGAACATGACTTAGAATCCCCTGTGTACAGATGCAGTTAGTCCCACTGCTCTAGTTAGAATAAATTTCACCTCTCCTGGGCTCTCTCCCCAATTCAGGGAAATCACCTTTTGAACACCAGTGAACCACTAAACCTACGTCTCTTCCATTTGATTCAAGGAAATGGACAAAGTTTATCGGAGCTTCTGGGCCTTTTCTTCTTTGCTTTGCTTCTTGTCGCTTCTCATTTCTTTCCTTCTTTTCTTTCTTCCTCCCTTTCTTCTCTACTGTTTCTCTCTGTTTCTCTCTCCCTCTGCCTTTCTCTCTTTCCGTCTTTTTGCCTACTTTTTCAATATACTTGCTTACCAACCTCTGTAGCTTGGGGAAAATTGCTGGAGCTATAGCATTTAGTTCCAGAGAATTGCTCACAGGAGACCTTGCATATTACACACATGTCCAAAGAGCTGATGGATCTTTTTTATGTCCTCTTTATTACTAACGCTTAGGGAAACATCTTGTGTCTCTCTTTCTTCTTCCTACTATATTAAAAAATGATAATCTAACTCTCCATATGTCCTGAGTATAGCTGAGGTCTTGCCTATTGGTTAATATTGATTAGTATTCCTTTATAGCTCCCTAGAGGGTACATATTGCCATTTCCAGAATCAGGTCACAGAAAGCTTTGGATCACAGAAGTGTAAGATTTGACAAAAATGAACCTATAATCATAGTCTCTCCTCACCTTTCCACTTCCAGGGAGAGCTATCTTGTCTCCTATTGCCTTACCCTTGAGTATGACCTAGAAAAACGAATAAAACACTGGCCACCTCAGACTCCTGGGAGAAGGGTTCCTCCTCACTCACCAACAGGCCGAGAATGGTCTAGTGGGAGCTAATGTGCCCAACTAAGGTACACTGGGCGTGACACAGTCTTCCCTGAGCTTTGTCTCCTCTGGAGGCACACCCTTGAGAGCCTTCATTGCAAAGAGACAGGGGAGTGAGGAACAAGGAGAGTGATTGAGGGCTTCCTGTCCTTTCCATATAGCAGAGGGACAGGTGTTGTGCCATTATTTTCTTCTTTATTAGCTTACCTATTCAAAATGCGTTGGAGGAAAGCAAACAGCTTCAGAATGACAAAAATATATCAGGTAGGATTAGGTTCGGCTGCTTTTAACAAAAACTCAAATAAGTGACTTAATAATATACACATTTCTTTTCCCTCATGTCAAAGAAGTCCTCAAGTGGGCAGCCCAAGGCTGTAATGGCAGCTCCACAGTCATCAGGGATTCAGACACTTTTTGTCTTTCTTCTCCATCAGGCCGAGCATATGTCTTACGTGTTCGAGGTCACTCCAGGATTCAAGATGGCTGTTGGAATGTCAGCCATCATCTTTACTTTCTGAGACAGAAAAGGGAAGTAGAAAAAGGGCAAAAAGAAACTTCTCCCAGCTGAGGGAGCATTCTTAAAAATTTTGAGAAGCCCAATCAACAACTCCTTTTCATAGGAGACTTGGCAAAGTATTTCTTTATCCAGGCACATCACCACCCAGAATAAATTCAGACTCTACTGGTGAGGAAAAGGAAACACTCTTTGCTGAATAGGCATCCAGCAGTCTCTGCTACAAGCTATGTGTCAGCTCCTGGGCTAATAGCTGTGTATACATTATCTTGCTTCTTCCTCAAAACACCTCTACTAGCTTTATGCCATTAGAGTTAGGGAAGTCTTAGGAATTATCAAGCCAACAACTCAATTTGATTTTACTTAACATGTGAATAGAGCCTTAGCATTTATAGAACTTCCCCCAAATATCATTTAATTCTCAACCCCCTCTCCCTTGAAATAAATAGTATTCTTAACTTGATTTTTCAGAGGAGGAAACTAAGATCTTGAAAGGTTTAAGTCAGTTGGCTCAAAGTCAACTAGAGGAAAATTGGTCCTAGCACTCAGATCTCCTGACACCTGGCCCTACTTTTGTTCATGTCTTTTTAAAAATTTTTTTTTTTTAATTTTTTTTTTTTCAACGTTTATTTATTTTTGGGACAGAGAGAGACAGAGCATGAACGGGGGAGGGGCAGAGAGAGAGGGAGGCACAGAATCGGAAACAGGCTCCAGGCTCTGAGCCATCAGCCCAGAGCCCGACGCGAGGCTCGAACTCACAGACCGCGAGATCGTGACCTGGCTGAAGTCGGACGCTTAACCGACTGCGCCACCCAGGCGCCCCTAAAAATTTTGAAATACAGAAAAGTTCAGAGAATATTCCAAATGTCTAGCCACAAACTCAGAATTAATAAATGTTGAATTTTTGTCTTTTTTGAGAATTTTTTTTCATTTAGATTAAAAAAAATAGTTGAAATCCATTTGGTACCCTACAGACTCCCCAGAGATAATCGGTATTCATTTGGTGGGTATCCTCCCGGTCCAGACCTTTCCATTTTGACTTCCGATTTGCATCCATAAATAAATTGTTTTTGCAGATTTTTTTTTTTCACTCAACATGTTTTTTGAGCTCTATCTAGGTTAGTGCATAAAGTTCAATCATTTTAACTGCTATGTGATATTCTCTTATATAAATATACAGTACCTTCTATGTATTTGTTTCCATTTTCCTACTGTATATATTGAGTGCTTACTCAATAAGCATGTGGGGAAGTATTCTAGGAGCTTTTTATGTATTAGCTCCCTTAATCTTTGTAACAAATCCATGAGAAATGGGTTGTTATAATCCCTGTTGTACACAATGAGGAAACTACAGGGACAGATAAGGAATTTGTCCAAGGTTTCACAGCTGATAAACAACAGATCCAGAATTCAACCCCAGAGGAGATGATTCTGGAACCCCTACCCTCGACTTCTACTCTACATTACTTGGGCTTAATGCTCATGCATCCCTACCAGTACAGCCATACCTATTGTGCAAATACTATCTTCAGAGCCCTGCCGTCACCTAGTAGGACTCTCCTTGGGTCGATGGCCAGCGTCTGTTCTGACTGGTTGGAGCCTGTATCTACTCTATGGCTAAGTATTTTGAAAATCCCTCCTGTTCTATATTGACTGGAACATAGGTTTTCAATTCTTCACCCCTACCAAGAAGAGAACCTAGATATAGAAATGCTAAGTCTTAGATTATATGCACCAAAGGTTTTACTAAAAACTAGTGATTGCTCTTGATTGTTAAACTAATGAACTAATAAACTATACTAATACACTTATGTAATTTGTGTATTCTTCACAAATACTGTCTATCATTAGTCTTCTTAATTTTGCCAGTTTGTTGGATGTGACGTGGTATCTCCTTGTATTTATTTGCATGTTGCTGATTACTAGTAAGGTAGAAAAGGTTTTATATATATATATATATATATATATATATATATATATATATATATATATATTAAACATGTATATATATTTATTAGCTATTTAGGTTTAGTCTGATCTGAATTGCCTTTCTCTTTGCTCATTTTTAAAGTGGCTTCTATTTTCTTTTATGTACTTTTTTTCTTTATATAATTGGGACATTTATCTTGTGCCCATTATATCTGGTGCAAATTCCCTGTCCCTCCCCACCCCCCCCCATCACTTCTTGCCTCTGACCCTATCTTTGTCTTCTGTCATATAGGAGTTTTCGATTCAATATTGTCAAATCTATAAATCTTTTTCTTTATAGGACGTACTTCTGGTACTTTAAGGAAAGCCTTCTCCCTTTTGAGGTAGTAGAGAAACTCTAGGTTTTCTTCTAATTGTTTTATAATTTTATTTCTTGAATTTACCTCTCTGTATATGAGGAAGGAATACAGTTGAATTTCTCCTACTTGGAAATCATTCCAACACCATTAATTTAATAAGTTACCTTTTCCCCACTGATTTTTTAGTACCACTTCTAACATAAACAACCAAGTTCCATATCATATATACACTGAGCCATTTGTTTTCTATACCACTGCACTGATCTATTTCTCTATTCTCAGTTTTTTCATTTTAATTCTCTAGCTTAGAAATAATGCATCACTGAGCCTAATACATTCTATCTACTTATACATTTTTTATCGTCCTGATGCGAAACACAAGTCTACAAGTTTGGTAAGCGCCTTATGGTTCTTTAGGAATGTAGGCTAGAAGGCATATGGTGCCTTTGGTTTCTATGTTGGAGATCCCACTTGCACTGCAGACGGATCTAGGTATTTGGAGTACAGTTGAAGGAAAAATAAATTCTAAGTACAGTGAGTAAAAAGGGATGAGTCTTGATTTCTCCATCCATAGAGATTCCCCACTGTTGATACCCATTCTCTAACATCTTCTGAGTAAATCCCAGTGACCATGCATCATTCATAATGAACGTTCTTATTAATTTAGATGGACCAAATATCCCAGTTTTTGAAAGGACAAATGTATAAAGAAGACTGGCGGGGGGGGGGGGTGGAATCAGTTTCAGAGCTTAGAGAACAAATTTTTAAATTGCATTGCTTTTTGTAAATGACTATCCAAACTATATAATGACCTGTAGTTTATAGTACTTTTCAGGGTTTGGCTGTCTCTATATATTTATGGTGTAGAATTTGACTTGGGAAAAGTTCTCTTCTGGAACAGTTACAAACACCATAGACAGAATGTGAGGATGGATGGATGTCCTGCACACAACACTCTGAAGTACAAATGAGCAAGGAAGAAATAGATCCCTCACAGTCATCCTGAGATTGGCTGTAGCAGCATCTCTGAGAAACCCACCTCAGGCCTGGGAGTAGGGGGCGGGGAGGATGGGGGGGGCGTGGGATTGGGGAGGGCGGGGCCAGTCCAAGACCCGGCATCTCATGGAGCCTTTGGACCATCACCTCAACCCAAACATAATGGTTAAAAACATGGCCTTCTTCTCAGTTAATGTTAAGAAGATCGTAGGCAGGCCTGATAAAAATGTTTTGTTTTTTTTTTTTTTAACTCAAACCACCAGCTTTATTTTTCATATTCTATAAACCATAAAGTACCTGATCTGTAGAATCTCAAAGCTCCTGCAAAAGACTGCGGGATGGCAGCTTCGACAATCAGCCACAGGCCAAAAAGAATATTGTTTTCAATATGAGAATGTATTTCTCCCAACAATTTGACTTTCATGGGCCAGTGGAAGGTGGGGGTGGGGGAGTGGAGAGGAGTAATCTCTAAAGACATGCTAACTTTCCGGTTCTACTGCTGAAGTTGCATAAGAAATGGCAAGATGTTCATTGCACAAAGCCAACATTCAAAATTGAGTCTCTCTATTTTCTGATCATCCTCCCTCCATCGTCCCCCTCTTCCCTTCCCCACCTGTCTTTTCCCAAATAAAATGTTACCAAAGGGAAGAGAGACCATTTTTAATAATTTAAGGAAATTTGAGGATATTTTTGATTTCGTGGCCTCCAATTTCTACAATTAAAATGAAGTATTTCTCGGTTTAAATTTAAATAAAAGAGCAACCACTGTATACCCAAGGAAATTTCCCTTTAAAAATTTTTGTTGCGTATTAGAGCTGACATGGCTCTTTTCATCTTCACCAAACAAAACAATTGTTTTTAAAAAGGGGAATAATCCAGGCTACTCATCTCTTCACTGCCCCACGTTGAGCAGAGAATGAAATCAGAACTCTATCCCTGTCTTACAACTATACTGGAGCCTCCCTGAAACACTGTTCCCTGGATCCATGGCTGGGACCATGTTTTAGGTAAAGCTGTGTTTTCACAAGATTCTCCTGCTTCCTCCAGTAATAAACCACCTTGGACAGGGTCCAAGACTAAAATGCCATGCGTTGAATTATGCATAATCGTGGGTCATGTTTGTGCAGGGCCCTGTTGCAATTCTTCATAAATTTTTATTTCTTTTTAGCCTACTTCTTTACACGCAGCCCTGACTGGCATGCTTACATCAATTGCTCTGTTTTTCTTGCTTTGTTGTGGTTGTGTGTTTTAATGAAAACCCTTCCTCCCGAAAGACATCCGGCTGCATGCCAAACCTACGGAATCTATAGATTTTCTTCCCGGTATGTAAAGCCAGAGCTCCGATTCAACTGGCCCACAAATACATCTGCTAAAGGAGACTTTTCTCAAGTGTCACTCTGTCATTCGACGGGTATTTACTGAGCCCTGCAGGCTGTAGGCACCGTGCTGGTCTCTGAATACAAGGGTGAGTGAAACTGATGTGCGGAGTCCCTTCCTGGGCGATGGCGCGATCCAACGGGGGAGACACAAATCCCTAGTTGCCCCTTGTGTTAAGTGGGGGTAGGAAGAAGGAGGAGACGCTGAGAGAGGATGGTGCAGCGGAGAGTGCTGCCACTTTGCCGCAATGGCTGAGGTAGAGCTCTTGGAAGCGTCACATGGGCGCCAAGTTCTAAAAGAGGAGGAGGACCCAGCTTTCGAGAGAGAAGGGGGATCGAGGGGACGTATCGGGAGAGCAGCAGATGACGAGATCCTGCGGCATGCTCAGACCCTCTCCACGGCCGTGTCTGCCCATCTGCCCTCCGGCCAGCGGTCACGGGGCAAGTCCCGTCCTTTTGCCCCTGGGAAGGCTTCCCGCCCGGCCCGCAAGCGTGGTCCTCTCTTTACCGCAGCCTCCCGCGGCACCTCATCTGTTTCCCGTGACTTCCCACTTAGCCACATGCTGGGTTGTATTGTGTTCGGATGGTTCCTGTGGTGAAACTTGCCTCCCCCACCGGTCTCGTAAACCCACTGAGGACAGAGGGCGTGCGGCCCTTTGTGCCCCGCACCACGTCTGCCGCGGCACCGGAGCGGAACTGCCGTGGGCTGCATTGAAAGGAACTGAAGATGTTGTAGCCTGGCGGGGCAGGTGGACAGCCGCGGCTAAGCCGCTTTTCTCTCTGCCTCTGCTCACATTAGACAAAATGCAAATAGATAGGCCCCCATCTCTCTCTGTCCTATTTAGCATTTATATGACACCTTTCAGCACAGAGAAATGAATAAGTGGAACCAGAAGTGGCTGTTCCATGTGCTCATCCCCCAGCCCGGCTGCAGCCAGGCATCTGGTCCCCACCTGCCCCCCACACGCCCCTCCTCCCCGAGGGGGCAGGCTGCAGGCACCCCCGCTTTGCTTTCAGCAGCGCTCTTCCCCCTGAGCCGCACACTGTTGAAAGAATGCATTGTCTGGGCTAAAGGGAGAACGCGGGTAGCACATTACAAATCTGAGCTGTTAAGTGATAAATGAGCAATGAAAAGCATCCTGACATCATTAAGGTGTTCCCGAACACGCTCTCCCCTCGCAGCCTCACCCCCATGCAACCGCGTGCAGACAGAATGGCTTGTAGGGTGACCAAAGCCTGGCTTAGGAGTCACCAAATTGGGTCGTTCCCACCCCATGGGGTTTTTCTGGATTCTGCCAGTTGGGAACACAGTCACTTCAAGAAACCGCTAGACTCGCATCTCTGCCAACGTTCTTAGAGGCATGGCTCTCTTCAACCATATAAAAATGAACTTGCCTTTTCACTGCTCATAGTACTCCCAGAGTTTGAAGTAGCCCTTCAGGACTACCTCCCACCCCCACATTCAGGGAGCCCTGCCCCAGGCCCCCAGGGCGCACACATCTGGACCGGGCACTCTGTAGAACCCACACCCCATCCCCCTGCCCCACCAGGATTCAGCACTGACAAGGAATCGGGACAGATGGGCTGCAGGGTGACAGAGCAGCTTCTCTGACATTTATGAGATGAAATTCGCCAGGGCCAGGAAGGGCATCCCTTTAAAATCATTTAAAGAGCATCCTAACCCCTGCGATGCTTCCTGGGGGGGCTAAAAGCAACCCCTGTACTCTGACTCACCAGTGTTGTAGAACTCTCAGTTTCTAGAGAAGACCTCCATATTGGTCAGCAGTGTCAGGGAAGGGAGGATCAATTCATTGCCTTACGGGTCAATCTCTGCTATTCTGCTCCCAGGGATCCCAGAGCCACTGGAGTAGAAGAAGGTACATAATTCTACAATAACATAGTGTGACAATATGGGAAAAGATGCTGGTTCCATAGGTTACTAGATAAGTGACCTTAGCTCACTTAGCATCTTGCTTTCCCTCTCTATAAACTAGGGGGAAATGACACCTGTCACATAAAATATAATGAGGATCATATAATGCCAAAAGTTACATGTTTAGCACAGGGTCTGGCACATACAAGGGGAATGGTAAATATGTACTGCTTATTGAGACCTACTCAACATATCCCACCTTGCTAAATGAGACTTTCTGAGCTTTATTTGGTCCTCCAATTTAATCCTATAAGTCTCAAAGGTAAGGCCGTATTTATAATCACTGTGCTACCCTGCTCACCTTGTTTCCCTATGAGAAATATTTTCATGTCAGTGGCTATTCCCGTCTGCAATTTTCCTTTGAAAAATTGCTCCAGGATGGGTACTTCCTAAGGGGAAGCTTTCCCCATTAGCTAGACAGGAGGGGGAAATGTAAGGGCAAGCCTTGACCCACCATTACCAAGAAATCAACTGTGGAAATGAGTCATCTTTCTCTCGCCACTGGGCTGGACTTGGTGATTAATGGGAGACATTTAAGATAATACACTTTCTTGTTCAAGTTTTGAAAATTAAAGCTCCTAGAAATGTGAGCCCAGAGAAGGAAGAAAAAAGAATGAAGTAGAACAATATTCTCTTTCTAGTGGCTTGCTTTTAAAAACCTGGTCCCCTCCCGCCAACATTTACAGAATCGTCTGTCCCTTGTCTATGTCACATCGCTTTCCTTTTTTTCCCTCCTCACCTCCAAAAGGACATTAGTTCCAGCCAAAATGGTTATCGCAGATCCCCAGCACCGTTTCCAAGTTACCAAACAAGACAGAGGGACAATTGATCGTACTGGCACGGGCCAGCGGTGGGAGATACGGGAGTAAGATGTGGGCCCAAACAAGCTGTTGTTGCTGTATCTCTTTCAAAGCATGAATCCACAGGCCGTGCCGGCCTGAGCGCTTCAGATTCTTGGGAAAGAGATACCTCAGCCGGAGTCTCACAAAAGCCAGCCTCCTGAAGGCTCAGTCCATCCTTGCCACCTTAGCAGAGCTGACCCACCTTATCCAAAGATAGCCTCTGAGCCCCAGCCACCAAGAGCAGCACCTTTTGGCCTCAAATGTCCCCACCAGAGTTAGGCCACATGAGTGATCGTGAATGACACTGATGGAGCAGTGACCACTGGGTTAACAGGGCTTCTCAGCCTTTCATTTCAATGTCAAAAGAGAGGCATTTAACGTGGGACTTGAAAATCCTCATTCATAAGGGCAAGGAAGCTGAGAGCCACTGGGAGCCTCACTTTCCAGTGTACAGCTGGTAGGGAGCAGAATCAGAATCGGAGCCTAGGTCTTTCTCTCAGCCTCTAGCCGTGTTGCTGGAGAATGAAGAGACAAAAAAAAAAAAAAAGGAGGCCCAGAAAGTGAGGAAGAAGAAGGAGACAAAAGATGCGGAACAAGACCGAAAATTAAGATCCGGAACTCTGTGCCGCCTTGGCACGTGCTAAAGAATGGAGCGCCTCGGGGCGCCTGGGTAGCTCAGTGGGTTAAGCGGCCGACTTCGGCTCAGGTCATGATCTCGCGGTCCGTGGGTTCGAGCCCCGCGTCGGGCTCTGTGCTGACAGCTCAGAGCCTGGAGCCTCTTTCAGATTCTGTGTCTCCCTCTTTCTCTGCCCCTCCCCTGTTCATGCTCTCTCTCTGTCTCAAAAATAAATAAATGTTAAAAAAAAATTAAAAAAAAAAAAAAAAAGAATGGAGCTCCTCAATAGTGACCCACGGGTTGTTGTCCCATTTTTGCTCCTGAGGACAAACCCTCTAGCCAGGCGACCCCCCCTTGCCCACACGACAGAGTGGCCAGAGACGCGACAGAGACGCCAGAGTTTGTCAAACCGACAGGAATCACAGACATGTTGTCAAGCTGGGGCACAGGCTACCAGGGAGAATATTTGAACGTTTATTCACCAAGAGGAGCGCGTGTGACTGAGTGTTTGCCCTGTGACAGCACCACAACCGGCCGCACACGCCCACGGCTTATCACCCCAGCCCTCAGAAACCGGGCTACACATGTCACCCTAGTTTTGCGGATGAGCAAACTGAAGCTCCGAAGGCTCATCAGTCAATTCGCTTAAGGTTCGGAAACTCTGTAGCCGGTCTGGGGAAAGGGCCCGGGCAGCAGTCTGTTTTCAAAGCACAACCCGTGGGGTCTTGTGATCAAGAACTTCTTGATGGAGCCGGCACAAAGATCCTGTGACCCCATCATCACATAAAGCCTTGCTTCATGAACTGTTCCCCCCACAAATGTGCTTTTGGTGCCTGTTTCCCCTCCCCCCCCCCCCCCCCACACAAATGTTTTATGTCTCTGATCAGAGTATAAAGTCCCAGGAGTGATAAAAGACGTGAAGGCTTCAGACTAGGATTGCACACAGTGATTGGACCCTTCTCGTGTTTAAGGCAGGCTTTCCGTCAATTCTTCCATTTACTCTATGAAGTCAGTATTACTATGATTATTTCCATTTTACAGCCGAGGAAACACGGGCAGACAAGAGTCTAGGGACACAATACTAGTAAATGGGAGAGCTCTGAATTGAACACAGTCTGATTCCAGAGCATGGTCTAATTTATTATGATGTAATAGGAGCTGGGGAGAAGAGGGAGGGAAAAGGAGGGAGAGAGGGAAAAACCATCAGTAGGAAGATGGAGAAAAACGTTAGCTTTCTAGGACTGCTGTATCCAAGTGCCACAGATTGGGTGGCTTAAACCACAGAAGTCTGTTGTCTCACAGATCTGGAGTCTAGAAGTCCAAGGTCAAGGTCCTTTGACCTAACAGGGTCAAAGATGGCAGCGTGCTTTCTTCCCAGCCTGTGAGGAAGAATCTATTCCGGGCCTCTCACCCACTTCTAGCAGTGTGGTGGAAGTCTCTGGCGTTCCTTGGCATGTAGAAACATCATTTATCTTGCATTTAACTTCCTGATCTCTGCATTTATCTTCCACACGGATTCCGTCCTGTGTGTGGGTCAGTCTCCAAACTTCCCCTTTTTATAAGGATACCGGCCACATTGGATTAGGGCCCACCCTCACAACCTCATTTTAACTTGATTACCTCTTATAAAGACCCTGTAGATGAGCAAAATTTGCCACCCTCAAATATGTCTCTCTGTCGTGTGGACTATTTTAGGCTGGTTATTTTTAAGAAACAAAATACTCAGGAAGAAACTTCGACTTTCCACCTAACTGCCTGAAAGAACGTAGATAGAAGTCCTGCTCCAGGAAGGGAGCTATCACCACAGATATAAGTACAGTATAACATGAACTAGGGGCAGTAGACAGGGAGGAACATAGCAAAGTGTGTGAAAATTCCTCTCTTTGCCCCATTGTGTCTGTACGGCCCAGCCAACATTTGTTCACCAAACATTTACTCTTTTTCATCTTTCTGTGGGTCGTCTTCCTTCCCAAATCCCTACACCCTTCTCTCCTTCTAAGCCTTAATTGCCTGACTGTCTGTGGGCCTTATATTCTTATGGAGCCCCTGCACATACCTAATTAAATTTCCTTTTCTCCTGTCAATCTGTTTTATGTCAATTTGATTCTTGGACCAGCCAGGAAAATCTTGAAGGGCAGGGACAATTTTTTCCTTTCCCAAAACCCTGTGTCCAAATAAAGTCACGATCTGAGGTACTGGCCGTTAGGACTTCAACATATGAATGTGGGAAGGGGACATAATTCATCCCATAACACAAGTTTAGGGCCAGACGGCCCGTTGGTGAAGAAGCCAGAGCTCCACAGGAGTAGGGAGGAAATGAATTCCTGAGAGGTGAGAGACTCAGAGCTACCTGGAGAACAGCTCTGGTGTCTTCAGATAAGGGTGGGTCAAACTTCAGCAGAGGCTGAAGGAAAGGCCAGCTCAGGCTTTCTCTGGCACCAAGAAAGAGCGCTCACCCACTGATTACTGGCATTTCCTGGCAGTGCCTTGGGCCCTGGGTTGCACAACCCTCTCATCAATGAAAACCAATAAGCTTTAAAAACGGAAAAAAAAAAAAAAAATCCTAAACAACAACAACAACAAAACCACACGCAAAAAAAAGTAACTTTCTGTTGTCTGTGAAACCCTCAAAAAACCCGTCAACAAGTGCTGAGTCAGGAAATTCTCCCCTAATAGCTTTTGTTGGAAACGTTTAACATTTCAACTTTATCTCTTCTTTTCTTTCAGACAGCTTCTCAGAGGTATTCAAATGCAACAATACCATCATTCAGGACTTCTGGCTCCCAGAGGACTCGGTCTGAGGCATGGCCAACACATACCCTTATGGAATCAGACCTGCTTAAACACCCCGAGGAGCTGTATTCCTTCAGCCTGTCTGAGCTGGGGGAGAAGAGGACAATATGGCTGATACACCAGTGCCTTGTTGCCATCTGGCCACCAAAGAGAGCATCCCCTACATAGGGACTCCTTAGCAGACACACACCCAAAGCTTAGGCATCGTCTCCGGCAGTGGGCAAATAATACCAAGGAACCTCCAGAATGGGCCTTTCCATACCACCCAGAAACTCGTGGTCACCCTCCCATCACAGATCAAAAGTTTAGCCAAGGAAGGACCACGGCGCTTATTTATTTCAGCTTTCCTCACACCTCAGTCTTCCATGTAGGGTCCCAAGACCACTCTGATATCACTGCCTCCCTATGCTACTTGCTACCCTGTGATTTGTAGCTTCCTGGCCACCTCCATGGTCTTCCCATTCACGTCTCACAGAAGTGGGGTGGCCATCTTCTTCTGAACCAAACAAGCAAATGGGGACAGAAGCAGAAGTGGTGAGTAAAGTAGGCAGGGAGAGAATATCCAGCGGGAAGGGATGTAAGGCAATTTGTCCCCTCACAGAGCAGCTAGCGATTTGGTGTGGCCTAAGCTGGTTGCTGCTGGCCTAATCAATATGTGCTCTGTCTTAATGAAACACCACTTTCTGGTCAAAGGGGTCAAGAGGCATTTTCTTTTTTTTAATGCAGAGCAATAAACAGCAAGGAAAATAGAAGCATATTCCCTTCCCACCACACTCAGGCCCAAAGGCACAGCCTGCTCGTAAAAGTGGATTCACGAACTTCCAGGTAGGCATCCAGTGAGTCTTCGATGGAAAGTTCATCCTTCCCACTAACTTGGATGGAAAAAATGAGCCCAACGTTCTCGACCCTGAGCTGAAAAGTAATAGGTATGGAACAAAAGAGGAGCCAGTATCAAAGGTAATCTTTGGCCATACAGTAATCATGCTAAAATAAATACTACATCAACATACATTGATTAGGATATTTATTATCTAAATATGTGAGAGTTGAAGGAGGAAGCTGAGCTAGCAACCTTCGGCCTTTTCAGCATGAGCATAAGACACCGAGGAAAGGGCTGGGCTCGCCATCCAGACACAGACTTGCGAGCTCAGCCCAGCAGTCAGTGGGCTGGAGCCACCCCAAGAAAGGCTGGGAGACCGAGTCACAGGCATCACTCACGCAAAATTGAGAATTTTCACATTTTTCTGACCGTGCCATGTTTTTACGCTCATGGGCCCGTAAAGAAAGGGCAGGGAAGTAAGCGTGTGCTGGGTGCCTGAGCATTTCCTAACCCCGTGAGCAGGTACCATCATTCTCATCTTCAAGATGACGTTCAGAGAGGACGGTCCCATACTCAGAGACCAGTTACCAAGTCAACATCATTTTCCTTGCTGAAGAATGTTCGGGTAAGATTCAAGGCCAAGGCAAAGGGTTAGGAGTTTGGTGTTAGGTTGTCGTGCGCACAGAATCTCTGGCACATAAGCAGCCTAACGGACTCGTTGGAATATAAAAGAAATCCAGCTTATCCTTATGCCAATCCAAGCTCTCTGAGACCCCCCTCACCCCCCATACAGCATCCTGGGTTCACCTTAGAACTTTCTGGGCTGCGTCCACCTCTATCAACAAGCCTCACGGTGGCACTTAAAATCTTTTCAGGTATTAAAAACAAAAGTTTTATTTAAGTCAAAACTTCTCTCTCCCTCCGCACTGAAGCTTTCTTCTTCCTGTAGCTGAGGAGTGCTACCACTCAGGTCAGAAATGGCCAAGGAGAGGTGCCGGGGTGGCTCCAACCGTTGAGTGTCTGACTGTGGCTCAGGTCATGATCTCACGGTTTGTGAGTTCGAGCCCTGCATCAGGCTCACTGCTCTCAGCACAGAGCCCACTTCAGATCCTCTGTCTCCCTCTCTCTCTCTCTCTGCCCTTCCCCCACTTGCACTCTCTCTCTCTCTCTCTCAAAAATAAACATTTAAAAACAAATAATAAATTAATAAATGAATGAATAAATAAATAAATACTTTTTTAATGGCAAGGGATGCGAGAACATTCTTCCCCTTATTCCAGCTAGCTTTCTGATTTCTGGGTGCTCCAGGCAAGCTCCAGGCTGTAGGGTCCCATATCCCCCGAACTTTCATGGGGAAGTACAAACCTCTCCCAAGGTGCTGGGTGAACCTCTGCTCTTCCGTAGCTTAAAGTCAGCCAACCAGAGGACGAGGGGTGAGCCTCTCCTCCTGCAGGCCCCCAGGTCTCCTTGAGGCAGGCCCACCCCTAATGTTGCAGGGCCCAAGGCAAGAGTCCAGATGGAGGCCCACATACCAAATATCCAAATGTTTTAAAAAGTTACAGATGTAGCTAACAATACTGTTAAGTAAAATACCTTCTAGTCTCCTACCTTGACACGTATCCCTTCATGATGGCCTGGAAGGTCCGTTTGAATTTAGGATTCTCATTCTCCTTGGCATTTAAATCTTTGAGAGATGCGTCTCCCATCCCAAGGCCCTGCCCCTGGCCAATAGCCTGTTCTGCTTCTCTTCCTACCCTCAGCTGCGTCCCTTACCAGAAGCGTCTCACTTCATAAGTGTCTCACACACTTACGGCCACCCAAGCTGCACATCCAGAATCCTCCCACATCCCCCAAAAACTACTGCCCCCTGGCCATGCTCAGGCCCAGGGCTGAGCACATCCACCTTGGACTGATGGACCTCAACAGGCCCTGGAAGGCACTCTGGGAGAACTGGCTACCTGGAATGTGCTGGGGAGGGGCTCCAAGAGGACATGGCCCCTAATGCCACAGATTGCCTGCTCCATAAGGAGTGTGCTAGGGGAATTCCTGAGATCCTCTTTCTAAAATGTAGAGGTCAGGGCAGGGACCCCACTTTAGGGTGGTTCTGATAAGTGTTTTCTTGGCCTTCCCTCATGAGACTTGAGGGCACGCCATGGGAAGGGGAGGGAAAATACCACAGTCTTCTCCCCCAAAGCTCTTAGCCCACCACTCAGGGACTCCCCTTTCTATGACTCTGCTTTTATGGACTACATGGGATGGTGCAGGTGGAGGGCCCAAGGCCAGTTTGGCCACCTCTGATAAAAGCCTAGAGGGAGCTGTTCTGCAACCCCTTGACTGATTTCGGTAGATTACGGACACAACTTTTTGCCTACTGTCCTCAGCTTTGGGGCTTCAGCCACAAGTCTGAGACCCCAGTTCCATCAGGTTACGGAACGGACAGGCACATAGTACTAACGTGACACAGACTTGCAGTTAAGCAGAAGTGTTTTACACGCCTACATTTTAACACTATGTGAGGTAGGGGGGAAAAAAAGAAAGCATGGTTCACATATGGGCAGCTTTAAAACCAAGCTCTATTCTGTGACAGAAATAAGTTTATGGAAATGTGTTCTGCAGTGAGGAAGGAGACACCAAGTTGCTGCTAAAGGAAACTGCACAAAGCCTTTGGGAGAGAAATTTGCTGTTTGCTTCATCTCGAAGGGCCTGGTGACATCCGGAGGCCCCGAGTCGATCACCGCCCTCACGTCCTAATGCCAACACTAGGTCAACAGCAGCACCCTCGAGCACCCTTACTTTCCCTGAGGAGAGGTGAGGTATAAGAAAGCATCATTTTCTTCCATCCAGTCCCCAGCCTCCCTGGCCTCAGCTTCCCACACTTAGGAATAGCTGGCCTGCTGCTGTCTGTAGACTCAAACCTGGTCAAGGGAGAGTTGAGGACGTTAGCCTAGTAAATGCCTCAGCACACAGAAGGGAGCAGAGAAAATAGAACTCATTAGGAATTGGAGGCCCTGGATTTAAGTTCCGATCTCTCTGCTTAGACCTATTGGCTCTGAGATTTTTAGATGCTGGTGAATTTTCTAGGCTTCATCTGGAAATGGGGGCGATGATGAGTATCTGCTTGCCTTCCATGGAGGTTGAAAGATCTAATAGTATCATTTGGAAACTGATAAATTCCGATTTATTAGCGGTCCAGGATCGTGCTTTGGGGAGAGTATCACGGTCTTTGTCTCTTAGAACCATGCTTCTGCCTAAA
Source organism: Leopardus geoffroyi (assembly GCF_018350155.1). Lineage (NCBI taxonomy): Eukaryota > Metazoa > Chordata > Mammalia > Carnivora > Felidae > Leopardus > Leopardus geoffroyi. The sequence goes on from NC_059326.1 coordinate 138,802,365, forward strand.
CTGGCAGACCAAGTAACGGCAAGAACCTCTTGAAGAAGGAGAAATCTTTCATGCTACCCATAGTCTTTTGCCACTGCTATAGTCCCTCCCTACGGAATGTGGTAAAAAACCTCAAGACGCGGGAAGGCCACCTGGCTATGGGTGCATGCACAATATTCCTCACAAGTCTGTAACGTAGACCGCCCGTTCAGACTGGATGTTACCATATATGGGAGACAAAGGAGGAAAAATTGTACGAAAGGCTACACCCCGCTACGCTCAGGGCTCAGGTTTTCGGGTGTGAGCCCAGTAAACCCGAGCCGGCGCAACGAGTCAAGCTGCTTCCCGGGCAGAAAAGCCTCGGTGTCCCCTCTCCTTGTGCGACAATCCTGCGACACTACTAAAACCAGTACCTGGATTATTAGTGCTGCTGCTGCTTCTAGTCCCTTCCAGCTGAACCCTGTTCCGGATGATTGCCACGCTGACCACAACAGGCACACCGTCTTCCTAATCTACACCTGGCCAACAGAGAGAGCCCACTGCCACTCCCCTGTAGGCCCTTTAACGCCTCCTACAGCATCCATTCCAGTCTGAACTGACTTTGAGCTCCGTCAATGGCCTTTGAGGGGGCACGTGTGTCATTGCTCCCTCCCAGGAGGGCGAGTCCCTTTGGCCACTGCTTCCTAAGAGCTCCAACTTTATGCTGGCCTTGCTCTCGTACCCCTTCCGAGTCAGCATGGAGCTATTTGTCTTACCCATTTATGCCACTGCATTTATGACACCCAACGTGGGTCTCACCAAAGCAGTTGGGCCAATCTCTAGACTGCTCAGTACAACGACATTTCAACAGACAATTCCAGGGCCTGGGCCAAGAGAGGACTCCACTGTGTGATTTGCTAGCACTGTGAACTCTGGGCCTCCCTTCCCCTCTGAATTCCTGTGAGATGAAGTTAAGAGATTCTGCTGTGTTTGTGGCACAGGCTTATCCTCCGGCTCAAATCAGGTGTATGTGAAAATGAGTGGAAGACTGTAGCATGTAACATGCAGTCGCCATTGCTTACAGCTGCCCTCACAGCACTTCCGTATGCTCTTCCCCTGCCAAAATATGCCCATCCCCTCTCGGCCACCCCACTCAAAGCCCAAGAGGACACCGATTCCTTTTCCTCCTGTGCATCCCTGCAGTGGGACAGCTATAGTGGACATCATGCCGCCCCTCCTCTCACCGGTATGACACGGGCAGTGTCAGCCTCCTTGCCACACCCTACTCATGCCAACCAAGGATGAGGTGATCTCACACACGTGGACAGGCTACACTGTTTGTGAGCAGTCAGGCCATGGCAGGGCCTCCCACCATCTGGGCAGAGGGCTTGCTCCCCATCGTGTCCCCCACCCCCTCCAGTCCTGCCTCCTGGGGTGGGGGGGGGAGGCAGGTGGGAACCAAGTCCGTGGGGACAGGCTAAGGCCACCGGAGCGACCACGAGTGCGTATAGATGAGGGAGCAGAGCCCAGTTATGTGCCTCGTTCCTCTCCCACGAGGCTCTCACGGGCCACGCCTGGGACCAATTCCCAAGAACACTGCATTTTCTGCCTGTGTGGACAACACCTGGCGGGAAGGAAGCCTTTTGAAGCTTCCGACTTGATGCTTCTGGGCTCTCGGCTTTTTCCCTCGTCCTCATTTTTCCCACACAAGGAAGGGGGATGCTGGCCCAGCTCTCAAGATCTGGCATGGTTGTGGTATAAAAAGATTGATTCCCAGCTGCGGAAGTGCCAATCGTGCTGGAGGGCCTGAGAAAAAGATGATGGCACTGTTTATCTTTCCAGAAAACCCAGAGGGCAGAAACAGTCAAAAGATTAGACGGAGCAGCTGCGCCGCCAGAGACAGGAGGGCAGGAGGGAAACCTGCCTTAGAGGCCACCAGGATCCAAGGTTTTAAGACTTTTACAGACATGTGTCTTTCCTCCTCAAAGTAGCTTCAGGGAGAGGAAGAGTGGCTGTTGAATTTTTCTATCCTTGCCAATCTGTATTTCCTGCTCCCAAACCACCCCCACTGCTGCCCACCCTGCCTAGAAGGGCCGCCTGGTGTCGACGAGGGCCAAGCGGTGGTTCATGAAAAGCAGCTGGAGCGCTGGCCACAGCTGACGCTTGCTTAACGTAAAGAACCTTGGGAGGTATTTAAATGGGAGCCAGTTGGCTGACTCGTGGGCGATGGTGGGTGTGTTGGAGGGGAAGGAGCAGCCTGGGGAGAGAAACCAGACAGAGATCCAAAACAAGTGAACAGGCTTGGAAGGAGCGGGAAGGAAATGGCCAGAGCACACAAGCAGAGGGAAGGTGAAGAGCATACCCTCAAAGGAAAGATGGGGCCGGGTGGGGGGCGGGGGGAGAAGGAGAGGTGAAGGGAAAGAAGAAAGTTCTCCTAAGGAGGGAAGAGGAAAAATAAGAAAAACGCTTGGGGTGGGAGGGGTTACAAAGAGATGTGACAATAAGAGAAACAGGCAAGGAGGGGAGAAATCTCCAAGGTGTAAGCGGGCTGAGGCCTGTGAGAAGCTTTTTCATGCAAGTTTAAAACTAAAAACTTGCGTCCATCCGAAACCCGGAATCACGGGTTGACTAACGCAACCCCCAAAACAGAGCCGATTTGCACTGCCGTGAAAGCGAGCACCTCCTTCAGTTTTGCCCCCAGATGCCTCTGGTGCCTCCCTCCGGTCTTGGCCTGGCTGCAAAATCCCAGGGCTCTTCCCTTACACCCCACCCCCCCTCCCCGTCTGCGTTAGAATTTCCAGAGAAGATCGGGCGCCTGGGTGGCTCAGTCGGTTGAGCGGCCGACTTCGGCTCAGGTCATGATCTCGCAGTCCGTGGGTTCAAGCCCCATGTCGGGCTCTGGGCTGACAGCCCAGAGCCTGGAGCTTGTTTCACATTCTGTGTCTCCCTCTTTCTCTGACCCTCCCCTGTTCATGCTCTCTCTCTGTCTCAAAAATAAATAAATGTTAAAAAAAAAAAAAATTAAAAAAAAAATTTTCCAGAGAAGCTTGTTCAAAGCACCTGTGCCAGGGCTTCTGCTAGGGGTGGTTGAGTCCGACTGTGGTGAAGGGCCCCAGGCAGGATTTAAACGCACCCCCAGGTGATTCTAATGTATAGTCATGGTCTAGAAACCACGAATGTAGCTTGTATTACAACGTTTAGCGCTGTGAAGGTAAAGGGGGCTTGCAGGCCTTCACAAGTAATATTGTTCTGTGGGAAAATGCATTTAGACCTCGCTTGTCAGACGCAAGCCAGCCTCTAGCCCACCCCCGTGTCGCACCCACCCACAGAGTCCAAAGCTTACTCAGCCAGAGAAGGTGGGGGACAAATAGGCCGGGGGAATCTACCCCCTCCTGGGACCCAGTCCAGGGCCATTCAGTCACGTATGGGAAACCTCTCGTAAGCTGTTTACAAGTCAGGGGGGAGTTTGATTCGAGCTCCGCTCCAGCTGAGAAGAAAGGGGGGAAAAACGTGTCAATAGAACGTAGGGATGGAGCTCTGTAAGAAATGGCAGAGTCTTCGAGTTAATAAATAAAGAAGACACATGCCTGGAAACGAAGCCGAAATGTGGCTTAACAGTTCCGTGCTCGGAAATCTGCCGAGCCAAAATGTCAGGGAAGCTAGTTCTTCAAGCTGTGTTCCCCGGTGTCACAGCTGCCAGACAGCACGAGATCCTCCCGAACAAATACCCCCATCTCTCCTCGGGGGTGTTGGGGAGGAGGAAAGGAAGAAGCCAGAAAGAGAGCGCTGAATTCTGCAACTTGGGGGGCCCTTGAAGGGATTCCTCGGGATCCTCTGTGGCCCACACACCCCACCCACGTGCCTGCAGCTAAAGGGTTAGGTCCCTGTCCCACGTCCTAGGGATCCCTTGGGAGATGGGTGCATGGGAAGCAGGATGCTGCTTGTGAAAAACACCCGGGGAGACAGTTGGCAGCGATGCAAAGCTTCGTGAAATCCTTAAAGCCAACAAGACCGAACAGAACAGGCCAGAGGGTACGGCCAAGAACCTGTTGTTTCTTCACCTCGTCCAGCATCCCACAATATGAAGTCAATCAAGTAATTGAACTACACAAGCAACAGCCTAGGAAGGATTATGTAAATGGAGCCAGGGTAGGGTGGCAAAGCGGGTCTCTTGAATTCCCTTCCGATGAGACTCCTGGTCCATCGACAGGGGGCCGTGGGGCCCTGGGGCGCAGGCTGATGAGCCACTGGGACCGCACAAAACAGAATCTCAGCCCGTGCTTGGAGAGGTTTCTCCCACCGTGACTGTGGCTGTTCCATAACAGCCAACAGGTGTGGGAGAGGCTGTGCATTGGTCTCCCTCGCTCGTTCTCCATTAGGAGCAGAATAGCACGCTTCTCCAAGTTCTTCTTTAGGCAGTTACAAGGGTTGGAGACTTTTGCAAGTTACTCCAGACTGGGGGGGGCTGATATAGGGACATGAGGGGAGCAAGGAAGGTGGTACCCAGCCAGGGTACAATTGGAACATGGCTCAGGACACAGGGTAGCTCCAGCAACCTTGGACAAAGCAGCAGCTTCAGGTGTCTGATCTTCTTGTCCCTGCAGTACCAGCTGCTGTTCCCATCACGCTAACTCGGCCCCTCTCTGTTCTGTTTTTACAGCTTCTGCAATGACCTCAGCCATTTACTTCCCGGCTTGCACGTATTCATAGCTTCTGTCCCTCATGACCTCTGCTTACTTGTCCCCCTCACTGTGCCCCTTAGCTTCTGTAGAACTCTAAAATCTTGCATTCAAGGAGTGACTCTAAGATAAAGGGCCTGGGACGCCTGGGGGTCTCAGTCGGTTAAGCGTCCGACTTCGGCTCCGGTCACAATCTCCCGGTTTGTGGGTTCCAGCTCCGCGCCAGGCTCTGTGCTGACAGCTCAGAGCCTGGGGCCTGCTTCGGATTCTGTGTCTCCCTCTCTCTCTGCTCCTCCCCGCCTCCCAACACTCTGTGTGTCTCTGTAAGAAATAAACACTAAGAAACATTTTAAGATAGAGGGGCTGATTGAGGTCCGTTAATTCCTGAGCTGAGCATACACAGGAAAGTAATGATACTACCATAAGGGGAAGAAGTCAAACAGTACCAAATGTCCATGATTCCAGGTATACGCCTACGGTTGAAAAATCACTGTGGTGAGGTTGAATCAGGTGCAAAGGAAAGGAGCTCTGGCTCCGTCTCCGTGCTAAGGCCTCACCTAGAATTCGCTGTGTTCCCCCTGTAACCTCCTGCCATCACGACCGGGCCACGTGTCACACCTGTTTGCTGGCCAACCCCGTGGCGCTCCCAACCACTGGTACAAAAGCTGAGAAAGCCTTTGCCACCTTCTCTCACAGAGGAGGGGCCTTGTGGCCCTGTTCTGGCTGATGAAATCGAAAGAGAAATCATCTGGGAACTTCTGGGAAGCTTTTCTTCTTTTTGGAGGAAGCAGTCCTGAAATACGTACCTTTCCTCCATTTGTACCATTTTTTCCCCTAAATCCTGCTACCGCCACCCCCTGCTTCTTCTTATGAAAGAAAACCCTATCTGGAGAGACCTCCATTGTCTTCTAAAAGCAACAAATAGGCAGAAAAAATGAAGATGGTCAAGTTGTCATAAAAAGCTTGCTTCCCTAATAAGTCTGAGCCCCTGAATCGATAGCTGCTACATATCCAAACTGAAACGAGAAGTTATTACTCTCCCCAAATGACAGTAAAGGAAACTGAGGCACAGAATAAGCAAGTAAGAGTCTAAGATCTTAGCTACAAAAAGGCTTCGTCTGGATTCAAAAGCCAGCTTGCTGATGTCAGATTCCCAGTCATCAAGACCCACTACTCTCCAGCCAGAAGAAATCTTCCAATTAAAAAGCCCATATTGGGAAAACCATTAAGGACTCTGTTGCTCAATTCCTTTTAACTAATTGATAAGGCACACAGGGGTTAAATGCTAGGCCCAGGACCTATCGGCTTTGCCCTCTCGCAGTATTAGGACTGAAGCCTGACTCCCCGGCCAGGTTGTTCACATTAATTTATGCTTTACGTTGGTCCATGCTTTCTCTCTGGAGAAAAACAACGGACTATAAATCCTGTATGGAACCATGGTAGATTCTATGTTGCCCTCGCTAAGGATTTATCGTCTTGACTCCTTGTGGAACTTGGAGGCTACAGAAACCAGGATAGCAGTAAAGACCATAGCTTTGTATGTCAGAACACTATCATGTTGACCACATTATAGTTCAATGTGTTTAGACTATATGAATCCAAAATATTTTATGCCAGAAAATGTTACCTGAGAAGGACCATTATTAGTGGCTTTTATAATATTCACCCTGGGATCCTGTGGCACAGCCCCTTAGGGGGAACAGTATTGCATGGAAAAGCAATGACAGACCCCATTCCTGAGGCAGTTTCTAGTAAGTTGCTCAAAAAAAAAAAAAAAACAAAACAAAAACCTCTCCAATTTCCTAAGGGTCTCAAGAAAATGAAGAGTTCTGTTTACACGTCAATTTGCCATCTTTCCAAAGGGTGTTGGGCATGATGGAGACTTTGGTTTTGAAAACCAACTCTAACAATCTTTTTATTCTGTGCTCTGGCTTCTTTTCAAACATCTCTTAATGTTCCCAAAAGGCTGCCATCATCCCGTGATTGATGCGTTTCTGGAGATTCAGCTGAACTTGTCTGTTCACATTACCCAGCTGCTCAGCGCCTGTGGTTTTCACTCAGGGTCGTTACATTGGATCATTCCCTCCTTGCCCCTAAACTTTCTGGCAGTGCTCAGGAAAAATCTAGAAGGCCACTGGTACTGAGAGCCTTGCAAACTTAGCGAGGTTTGGGATAAGAAAAGGCCTCACCCTGGAAATAATATAGAATCAAGGTAGCAAATCAGAAGAACCATATGTTCATTTGTTCTACCAGTATTCATTGAGCATTCCCACTGTGGTAAGCTCTGTGCTTAAAACTCAGATGCATTAGCCCATTTCACAATGCCTCAAATGAATGAGTTAAGCACTAATATCATACTAATTGTATTGATCCGGAAATAAGGCTGAGCAAGATGGAGTAAGCTATAATCTAAAAGAGAAAGCAGGGGGCGCCTGGGTGGCGCAGTCGGTTAAGCGTCCGACTTCAGCCAGGTCACGATCTCGCAGTCCGTGAGTTCGAGCCCCGCGTCGGGCTCTGGGCTGATGGCTCGGAGCCTGGAGCCTGTTTCCGATTCTGTGTCTCCCTCTCTCTCTCTGCCCCTCCCCCGTTCATGCTCTGTCTCTCTCTGTCCCAAAAATAAATAAAAACGTTGAAAAAAAAAATTTAAAAGAGAAAGCAGGTAACGCACAACACATAGGCACATACAAACTCCAAAACAAAGAATTAATCTGATGATCCAGATGTCAGGGCTCAGACAGAGAAAAGATTGCATTCAGATCTCAGAGAAGATTGCGTGTTAACGAGGGTCTAGAAAATGGATAAGATTGCAACAAAAAAGAAAAAGGAAAGGGAAATCCAAGAAGACATATGACATAAGAGATCAAAGCAGAAGAATATGGAGCATATTTGGAAACGATGAGCCAGCCAGTTTCATAAGAGCATAAGGCACAGGAGTAAAGGTGTTCAGATTGGTCAGGTAGAGCATGGGTCATGGAGGACCTTAGAATGTCAAGGTAAATCTGGAATTTATGAGTATCACAGAGAGGATCCTCTTTGCCAATTGGAAAGCTAAGAAACTCCCAGTCTGACCTCCGTTAAAGTGTAATTAAAGTAATTGGGGGTGGCGGTGGGGGGAGAGACTGGTGGCTGGGATCCCAGCAACCACAGAACACTTTGGCAAATAGTGAAGACCTAAACCACCCATGGTGGAAACAGTGGGGATGGAAAGATAAACACACAGAAAAGAAAACTTTAGGTGTCTGGAATGATTCTGCTCCTAGAGTGCCGTCGACACACATTGAGGCAGGCTCAGTGTCTGGGAGGAAACTGTGAGCAAAAAAAATCAATGTGAAGACTTTCCAGTTTAAAACGATCCCTGGGCAGGGGTGCCGGGTGGCTCAGTCGGTTGAGCGTCCGACTTCCGCTCAGGTCATGATCTCACAGTTTGTGGGTTCGAGCTCCATGTCGGGCTCTGTGCTGAAAGCTCAGAGCCTGGAGTCTGCTTTGGATTCTGTGTCTCCTCCTTTCTCTGCCCCTCCCATGCTCATGCTCTGTTTCTCTCTCTCTCTCTCTCTCAATAATAAATGCAAAAAATAATCCCCAGGGAGGCACCCGGGTGGCTCTGTTGGTTAAGCATCCAACTTCAGCTCTTGTCACCATCTTAAGGTTTGTGAGTTCAAGTGAGCCTGCCACATGAGGCTCTGTGCTGACAGGTCAGTTCCTGGAGCCTGCCTCAGATTCTGTGTGTGTCTCTCTTTCTGCCCTTCCTCCACTCAATTCTCTCTCTCTCTCTCTCTCTCTCTCTCTCTCTCAAAAATATTTTTAAAAAGTTTTTAACAAAAAAAGATCCCTGGCTAGCAGCCCCTGCCGCAACTTCTCCCAATTTCCCACTAAACCTACATAGGACTACACATTTGGAAGCATGAAATGGGAAAACTGCACAAAAGTGAAAGATGAGTTGCCAGAATGCGAGAACAATCTCCCCCGGCTCCAACATGGCTGAAGGTAGATTTGGAGAAAGGGTGAGCAGCCAGGCTGTCGTTTGCTCTCCCAAAGTGGAAAAGCACACACAAGGCGAAGAAAGTGAGGTGGGCCCTTGTCCTTGCCCACTGTCCGCCCTTCCCGGCAGGCCCAGGTTCAATGCCAGAGGGAAAACTGCGTAACTGTCCCACTGCTGTACAGGTGTTTCTAAGGTGCCTGGCCCTCTCTTCCGCATTGTGTCCTCTTTCCCTAATTCCAACCCACCCAAATGTCTGTCCCATCTATGGACTGAACGCAATGATCAGGGAGCTGAAGGGATGTACCTGATGCTTCGTATCCTAGGGACTGGAGCCCTGACACTGAAGCCAGATCGCAAGAAAGAAGGCTGTATGGAGTTGAACAGCAGTGCCTGCTCAAGTTGTACATTCTCAGAGCCCCTGGGCTTCAGAGTGCCGGAGAAATCAAGCAAGAAGGTGAGAAGATCCCATTCGTACATGGCAGAGCCACAAAAATCTGTTGGCAAACCCTGAATCCAGAGGGAACTTGTCTAATCTGCGGGTTAGAAAACAATAAGCTGCACAGGGAGGCTTATGAAAAAAGGGCCAAGGCCCAAGAGAAAGAGAACAATACCCTAAAGATCCAGAAGATGCACACACCTTTGAAAATGATTGACTCTTCATAAAAAGAAAGTATTATGAAATGTTCTGTATCTTCACTAGGATCTAAGAACTTATGGCCTCTTAGAAACAGGTGCAGAATGCCAAGCAGCTGAACTGCAAGAGCGTGAGCAAATGAAAAGGCAACTAGATGCAGTGGGGGAGCCAGGGGAGCTGGGGGCAGGAATTAAAATGCAAGACCTCACTGAGGACGGTGAAACAGACACTGGGAACTCAAGTCTGTCATGTGCAGAATGAACTTGAGAAGCTCTCCCAGAGAACAGGGAAAAGGTGGAGGCAAAAAAATGTGCTGGTATTTTTAAGTCAAAAAAAAAAAAAGATGGCATGTGCAGAGGATGAAGAAAAGAAATTCTATCAACAAATGATTGTTGTCAATAAAAGCCAGACACAAATGCTGTAGGACCGAGGCCGGGAGCACACGTAGAAATGGCAGTCTGCAAAGGTAAATTTCTCATACAGGAAATTGGCTTCACTTCCCTGTGTCTAAGGGTTGTTGTCTCTAAAATGGGGTGTGAAAACAATAGAGTTTTTATTCAGAATGTGAGGTGCCTGGCGCCTGGTCTGGTGTCTAGAAAATGCTAAGTAACATCGATTGTCCCTTATCGTCACCCTGTAAATAGCTCACACGAATCGATAAGCAAAGTTAAGTAAACAAATAACAGAGAGCCTGAAGAGTTCATCCGTGCAAGAACTACAAACAGCATATAAGCATGAAAAAAAAATTCCCCTTATTTAGGAATCAAACCCAAATTAAAGCAAAATCTTGTCTAAAAACACATTATCAAGAGACTGTTAAAAACTGAGAACAAACTGAGGGTTGATGGGGGGCGGGTGGGTGATGGGTATTGAGGAGGGCACCTTTTGGGATGAGCACTGGATGTTGTATGGAAACCAATTTGACAATAAATTTCCTATATTGAAAAAAAATAAAAGAATATTGACCAACAACAACAAAAAACCCCCACATTATCAGTTCTTTCCCTCTTTAACGATCATGCTCTGTGTTGACAAAGAGGTACTAGAAGCTCTCCCACCTTGCTGGTGACCCTCCAAATTGGTTCAACCTTTCAGTTGATCAAAAAGATGAAAATGGTTACACTCTTGGTATGGGCTGCATTGTGTGTCCCCCACCAAAATCGATGTGTCCAAGCCCTAACCACTGCCCCCCTCCTCCTCCTCCCCATAACACTGCATTTGGAGATCAGGCCAATGAGGGGGTGACAAAGGCTAAATGAGGTTACGAGGGTGGGATCCCAATCCAAAAGGTGGAGTTTTGACAAGAAGAGGAAGAGTTTTGTCATGCAAGGACACGTGGGGGGGAAAAAAAAACAAACAAACCACCGTCTACAAGCCGAGAAGCACACTCTCACCAGAAACTGAATCGACCATTTGGCACTTTGATTTGAGCTTTCCAGCTCCCAGCATCGTGAGAAAATCCATTTCTGTTGTGTAAGCCCCCCAATCCATGATATTCTCTCATGGCAGCCCTAGCAGGCTAATATAATCCTTTTAAGTGGAATTTCCATTTATAGGAGTCTATCCTAAGGAAATAGTCGGTGAGGTTGTCAAGAATTTATGGATGTGTCCTATGGCCTTATTGGAGTAGTTAAAAATAACCTAAATGTCCAACAATAGAAGAATCTTTAGAAAAAAGGCAAAGTGCCTATTATTTAGCAACCATTAAAGCCAGGATTTTAAGCCTATTCGATGATCTAGGAAAATGATTATCATACACTCATAAAATCAGTAGAGAAAACAATACCTGATCCCTATTTTGTCAATGTATTTATCAAGTACCAAAAATATTAACAGTAATCGTCTCTCTGAAGGTGAGATTACAAGCAGGAATTTCTTTAGTTTTTTTAAGACGCTCTATATCTCCAATCATCTGTATTATTTTTACAATCATAAAATATATTTTAAAAAACAAAGCATGTGGATCCTACTTCTGTCATTGGTTTAGAATAGCCTTTAAAGAAAGCTAAGTTGGGATGCCTGGGTGGCTCAGTTGGTTGAGTGTTCAACTTCAGCTCAGGTCATGATCTCACGGTTTGTGAATTTGAGCCCCACATTGGGCTCTGTGCTGACAGCTCAGAGCCTGGAGCCTACTTTGGATTCTGTGTCTCCCTCTATCTCTGCCCACCTCTCTCTCTCTCTCTCTCTCTCTCTCTCTCTCTCTCTCTCAAAAGTAAATAAACATTAATGAATAAAAATAAAGCCTTGTTTCTTCATGTTATGCTTGTTTCCTGCCTATAAGGTTGTAGAAATATTATTCACCTGTATTCATAAAATAAATTATAAAGAAATTGTCACTACAGGATGCTGGCATGACTACTTTGTTAGTAACTTCTGAATTATCTTTTATCCACCATCCCCAAACAAATGTGTTGGGTTCTAATCCTAGAACCCCTGGATGGAAACCAAACAGAATTCTTGCTTTTGTCTTTCAGATGCATCAGTGCAAAATCACACTCAGCTCCTTGGAATTTCAAGAGTTGAAAGAAGTAAACATGTTTTTAAAAAAAAAAACAAACTTACCAACATGAAAAATATTTTATGGAAGAAAGAAGAAACTTGGTCTATACTGTTGAATGACAATCAAAGAGTGCAGGCTAGGAGAAGAAAAATTCTGATGCAGAACCAAGAAGTCCTTAGAGTTTCCTTGCCAAGTAGTGAGCCCTCCACTGCTTGTTTGGAAAAGGGAAAAAGCAGAAAAGTAAATTCTATATTAAATTGGAAGCAAACTAAAAGCTGGACTGGATAACCTTTCAGGCAAAATGACCATATAACTTAAGGTCCAAACTGGTCATGTTTGGGAGAAGAAAGGCAACATTAATTACTACTGAGACAAGGATACCCTAATTAAATGTATGGTCACCCTGCTCTTGGGTTTCTTCTAACTCTTAAGCATTAAATGAAATTCTACATTCATAAATCTTAAGTCTTTAATCTATGTTTCAACGGCTAAATTCTTCCAACATCTACGTTTTAATGGCTTAATGTAATGGTCAGACATTCCGGTGTGTAACAACCTTTCTCTGAAAAGATGGGGATGGGAGATAGAAATGCTGAATTTGCCTAATAATTGGCCCTTGGAGAAAAGAGTTAATTGGAAGCCTACAAAGCATAGGGCACTGGCAACCCCAGAATTATTTTGCACTGCAGTTAGCATACCTAGATGATTACTAGTTGGATATTTGAGTGTTTCCTAAGCATAGCTGGAATGTGTGGCTCTGATTTGTTTTCCAGCTGGAAATGTTACAGAAACAGGAAGACTTTTGCTTTTGTGTGTCTTGTTGTATCCTGCCTCTGTTTGGCAGGAGCTCTGGTCTGATGCTCCTGTACATCACTTGCGCTTTGCTCTGGGTTCAACAAAAGTGATTTAGAATGAGCTCTAGCAACAGCCATCGAATCCCTCCAGCAATGGATGTGCCCACTTACAAGCTGATTCCATGTGGTTTATTGTCTATCAATGACTACAGGGTCTTCAGTGGGAAAGGTGTGAGAGAAAAAGTATGGGGTAGGCTTTTGTAGACCCCCATTGATGTCCTATGATTTTTACGGGTTTCTTCCTCTTCTGAATATCCCCATTGGTCTACCAAAAATACCATTGGGCTAAGTCCTCCTATTTCTATAATTTCTCTATGACAATGCAGAAACGTTTTATTCTAGAAGTAAAACAGGAATCCATGAGCTATCAATAACGTTGACATTGCTACCATTAGACTATAAACCCTCCTGGGGTGGAAATTCTTTTCATCTTCTTGTGTGTCCTCGGGGCTTGGCCCAGTACATGTTAGGAGGAATGGTGATGTGTTAGTGATGATAGTGGCAATTAAAATGGCTATTTTTTTTTTAAGGGAGGTTATGGTTTGCCATTAACAGAAAGAGAAGGGCTGCCAAGAGGTGAATTTTGAGGGAGGAGTCAGTCTAGTAATAACCCAAAGATGCTATCAAAGGCAGACCAAGCTGGGGCTGCACAGCAACACTAGTGAGCAGGTGGGAGGTACTGGGCCCATGATGGGAAAGGGAAAAATCTAGAAAGTGGAGAAGGCTCTCAAGTGGAGACTGAACAGAGCGAAAGACAAGTCATACCTGGTTACAAATTCTTCCTGAAGCTTGGAAACTATGCAGAGGGAACAAAGGTCATCCTTGACCTAAACAGAGAACCAGGTCACATTTCTAAAAACCAAGAGGATGAGCTCTTTCCAGAAAGGCATGTATGTCCATTAACAAGCTTAAATTGCAAGAAAAGAGTAGATGTTGGGCATCGTTATTAAGCTCTAGCAGTTGGCAAGCTGGGGAGAATAAAATGTGCAAGTTGTCGACAAGCTAACGATGGTATCTTTTATCTTTGCGCTTTTAAGAAAACCAGCATGCTTTTTGGGTGATTGTAACATCAATCCTCCATCAAGCTCCTCACCAGAATCAAAAGCAGAGAGATTACACATCAGCAAAACTCAGATATTCCACGGTCACTCTAGACCAGTTAAATCAGCCTTCTCTCTGAAGCTTTCAGAATGTCAGCCAGTAAGACCACAACACCAAAAATTCCTGGAATGAAGCCAAACTATCAGTTGCAGAATAATGTCCATCCCTGAACACCTCCGCAAGACATGAGCTCAAAGGAGAGAGAACAGCAGTAACCGGAGGAGAGCGTTAGGGCAGGTACATGTTGCAAAGCCAAAGTTGCCCTTCCCAGGTGCCTAAGCACAACTTCATGCAGCTCAAAGTAGCCAGATACCTCTGGAACCTGAGTGCCCTGGGCAGACCAGCAGAAAGCTCCATAAATGGGTCCTATACAGTGCTCGGGCAAAGGCTGTGGAGTATCCAAAAACTCGAGCCGGAAAGGTAAGAATAGCCTGTCATGACGTGCTGTTGCACACAGATGCCATTCCAACAAACTGAACAACAACCTACACGAGAGTGTCCTCTTAGGAAGGCTCAGTGTACCCCTTTCACTAACCACAGATGGAACTATCCTTAGAAAGAACATCAACAGATAATGAGTATCATTAAATATTGCCTTCTCTGGTACAAAGATCACTGTAGTAGGCGTCAGGAGATTTTGACTTTGCCACCAACTGGACATATGACCCTGGTTACTTTTCTCTTAATTTATATGCCCACATCAACAAAATCACAGCTTCCTTCCCAGTTCCAATTAAGTCATGCACACAGGAGTATTTGAGTATCGAATGAGATAACTACTCCGAAATTTATGTGGACAAAGAAAGTAACATTCAAATGTTAGGTACTGTTATAATTTATCTGAAGGCAGTTTTGGAGGATAACAGTAAACTAAATAATGTGCCCAAAGAGGCAAAACAAAATCCTTGCTAACGTTCCCAGACAAAACAAATTCGAATCATTTGCCTTTTAAACAATGCCTATCACCATGACCAGAGCCTTGCCAGTTTGTCTTCAGAACAACCCTATTTACCACTTGAGACTCCGGCAATAAGGCTGGAATGGACGAGTCCCTTTACTCTGGGGTTCCCATCCCACCCCGCCCTCCCCAGGGCTGTAAACGGAAGTGTGTAAGTGTAACTGCCAGCAAATAAACAGACAGGAGAAGTACCAGATTCTGGTAGACGGTTACCTCCCTCTCACCAGCTCCCACAATCCAACAGTTTTCTGACACTTGCATTGTGAAGCAGTGTCAAGACATCAAACACAATTTTTTTTTAAAGCAGTACTGTTATCCTGTTATCTTCAACAGTTTTACTCATTTCTACTCCTCTTCCATAATTGAATAGTGAAGAAAAAATTTATGCATGCCTCCGTGGATCTGGGAGAAAAAAAAAAAAAAAGAAGTTCCACTAAGGCAGCATGCTTTTAAGCAAACCAGAGAGTGGTGATAGAAAATTCTAGGCCCTAGAAGAACTTGAGAATGCATGAGTTCTGCCTCTACAAAGACCAGCTGCTCCAAGCCATCCATTGGTTGGCATAACTTGCACTGAGCTCCTGGCACAAACATTTTAGCTCTAAAAGTTTCCTTTGGTTATATCTTTGGGCTGTATCACCCATTTAAAAGACCAGGAATCAACACATAAAACTGAACTCTGCAAATTTGAAACTAACCAATATCATTTTTTAAAAGCTCTCAGGAAAATAAAATGGATTAGGCAGGAAAATTTTGTAAATGGAAACTATTGCATATACAGAGTCTGGAGCAATCCAGGACATTTTAAACCAGAAAGCAGATGGAATAAGAGCAATATAAATTAGCGTAACTGTATTTTGCCAAATGCAAAATGACTCTAAATCCAAGCAGGACTTTTTCTCCCCAACTTGTTGATTGCCTATATATTTGTTTTTAATTACCTGCGGGTAGAGTTTGGTGAGATGTTGGGAGTTAGAATCCTAGAATCTAAAGGTCTAAGGGACACCAAGTTTGGCCAAACCACCCATGGATTATCAAACTAAGGAAACAAGCAAAGAAAACACATGCAAAATATTTGTGTTGGAAATATTTATGGTATATACAAATATGGTATATGTCAATTAAGAAAAACTATGCCTGTGGCAATTTCTAAGAAATGCCCTGCAAAGAGAAGGTATGTTAATAATGAAGAGAAGGGCAAAACTTTGTAACCAGTGCTTCCTGGCCTTGGATCTGCCAACATGACCTCCATCTTGTCTCTTGGACCTCTTGGCAGCTTCCCAATGGAGGAGTCTTGGCCTCTGGGTGTCAAGTCTAAGCCACTCTTTTTTTCTTGTCTAATTTTTTTTTTTTAATGTTTTTGAGAGACAGAGATAAATCATTAGCAGGGGAGGGGCAGAGAAAGAGACACACAGAATCTGAAGCAGGCTCCAGGCTCTGAGCTGTCAGCACAGAGCCCAACGTGGGGCTTGAACCCACAAACTGTGAGTTTGTGCTGTGCTGAAGTTGTACGCTTAACCAACTGAGCCACCCAGGCACCCCAAGTCCAAGCCGCTCTTAATCCTGATTCAGTCCTGTCTAGGCCATCAAGCCAAGCTCAGGAAGATTTGTCCAAATGACACTGGTTAGAGTAAATCAACTCCATCATAGTAGAGCAAACTAACGAGGTAACTAATTTATGAAGGAATGAGGGAGGGATTGACAAATTTCTCACTGCAGTACAGAGAACCTGATTACTTCTCAATGAATCTGTCCCTTCTCCAAATTCCTGCAAAGGTGCCCAGGCCTGGAGCTATTTCCCTGAGCATGGATATGAT
Organism: Leopardus geoffroyi; assembly: GCF_018350155.1. Taxonomy (NCBI): domain Eukaryota; kingdom Metazoa; phylum Chordata; class Mammalia; order Carnivora; family Felidae; genus Leopardus; species Leopardus geoffroyi. The sequence continues at coordinate 138,818,842 of NC_059326.1, forward strand.
TTGACCAGCAGCGATCTTCAACCAGGGCAGCCTGAGGGGAATAGTGCTCTAGTAAATTCACACCGTTGACTCCCTGGGCCACTGACTAGCAAGACTTCTATTTGGACAGAGAATCTTGCTCAGTATCCTAAACCGTGGCTGGCTCAGGTTGTCAGAGTCCAAGTTGTTAATGACAAGTCACTTTAGAGTGTGGATGATGATCGTGGAATGAAGATTTCCCCTGCACCTGCAGTCTCTCTTGCCAACCACACACCATAGAACTGCATGTTCATGGTACAACGGAAGCACTACAAGGTGTTTGCTGCGTTCTTATTTTTCTTGGACATACACGACCTCTATACTCTTATCTCTGCCACAAAGCCCTCTTCATACCCCTTGACCCGTCTTCGATCTCATGCCAGCTGCTACTAATAGGTAGAAAAGCTCAGGAAGAAATGAGCACCTGGAAATAGGTTAATATTGCATGGAAGTAGAGGATGAGAGCAGAAATTAGAGACTGCCAACTGGAGACATGTGCTCATTACTGCATTTAACACACAGCAACAGCACAATACAGCATGAGTGAGGAAGAAGGCTCAGAGACCCACAGGAGTGACCAGGGAAGGTGCTCTCCAGCCCAGACTCAAACACAGCAGGCACCATCAGAAGGAATTGGGAGAGACAAGCCAGGGAAGTGACCCTGGCTGAATGAACTCCAATGTTGAAGGGCGTGTGCCCTGATACCGCAGGGGAGGTGAGAGGGCTCAGAATCGCCAGTCCCTGTAGAGCAAAGCTTCACTTCTCATTTCATCCCTGGACAGCTCTGAAAAAGGACAAAAGGTCGATTCTTCCCACGTTTCCTTTCTGGGATTCTGAAAGACCGTAATTCCAATACAACACCCGTGTGTGCAAGCACTCAGTTCTGTGCCAAGGGAATGCAAAGATGTGGACTCCTTTCCATTCGTAAACCAAAATCGTGTTCTGGGACCATTTCTGAATCTCCCTGAGGATCCATACTCGGCCCAGTGGCCTTAGCCTGCCGTGAGCCTCTGTGCTTCACTGCTCAACGGGCTTCTCTACAGCTGCTTCTGGAATCAGCAGGTGCGGTCCACCACTGGAGCATCCAGGAAGCTGGGCAGCTTCAGACACTTCAAGTGGCTTCACTTTGCAGGATCATTCCTACCATGACAAAGGAGGACCAAGTGTTACCACTGTCCTAGAAACTCACAGTAGCATAACATAGGGACTAAACCTACCACCAAAGGTTTATAAACGACATTTCCTGCAGAGTTGCTGTGGGGGGAAGAAAAGGGGGGGGGGGGGTTGCAGAGAGCAAATATAACAACATTCACTGACCTCCAAGGACAGTTGAGAGAAATGGCTAATAAAAATTATTACAAATCACTACACGCATAGAAAGTGCTTTATAATAAACACTAATGCTTTAATCCCCTATTGTTTGTCTTGTAGGCCTGAAGCTTAAGTCAAAGTTGAGCTGAAAGCGTAAGAGAAGCAAACTTCATTTTCTGTCCTTTGCTAGTTTCAAGCAAAGACCAAAAAAAGACAGGAAGAAAACCCCGAGAAGTCCATTTTTAAATCGCTGCTTATGTAACAGGAGCCTGTGAACCGCACCAGAATTTAATTGAAGGAAAAGTAACTGTAGGGGAATTGCTTGGAGAACTGCCAGAAGGGTTTTAACAGCTGGAAGTTGAAAAGTGATTAATTTTGACAGCAATAAAAGCCTCATGTTCATACATAATTATGCTTAGATTTGTGGACTGCTGGAATTTTTTTTTCAATGCACTATTAACCTTTTGCTGTCCAAGTTGCAATTTAGATACTTTAAATGAGTCCCTATTTTTAAGCTGAGTAATACTTGATTTTCATGGCTTTGACTCCTCTCCACACAAAGAAGACTGGGCAAGAAAGTGTAGAATAAGCTGGGTGGGTTCAAATACTTGTCCGAGTATTGTTAGAACGTGATAGAAATAAGGTCCTCTCGTTTTACTGCATGCAGGAACAATAACAAAAAAAGGGTTCCAGAAAAAAGACGTTCAGAGCCAAGAAAAAATGAGATTAAAGTGGTGGTCCATTGTCAACTGTATGGCTGAGCTGAATCCCTACCAGTAGGAAAGAGAAAAATCTGTAAGGGGACACTACAATGCCACATGCAAAAAGACTGTGTAGATCAAGAAAGTAATGAAGTGAATTAAACTGAGCTCTCAAACTGGCAGGGTTGCTAACTAGGTATAAAAGTTTCTAACTTTTCCATTCCCCACATAGGAAGACAGGGATAGAGCAGATAACTTAGAAGATCTAACACCTAAACTCTACAATCTAGCTATTTTGAATCACCATCTTTGGGACTAACAAATTCTGAAGTTTTCCTTTTAGTCACCTTTACCATTCTTTCACCAAGCAGGTTGACCAGATAAAGTGAACATTGGGAATATAAACTATTTCCAAGTTGATAAGAAATAATAATGGTAATAACTGTAGCAGTTGGCAAGGCATGATTCTAAGGACTTTACAAAGGTAGTATATTTTAATCCTTACAACTAGTCTATGAGGCAGGTCCTATACTTCTATTATTTTGTTTTACAGAAACTGAAACCATAAAGAGGTCGCATGGCTTCCCAATGTCCATCCGTTACCTGATGGGAAAGCTAAGATTTGTGAGCTCTACTGTCCTTTTGTTCTGAAGCAATTATTATGAACGCATTTAATCTGTGGCATCAATGGTAGAATGGAAAGAAAAGCCAAAAACCCGAAACGAAAGAAATGAATTAGGTTCTCATTCTTCCATTTCCTCAATTACCTTGGACATTTCCCCCCCCCCCCCCCATTTCTCCATTCCAGCTTCCTTAATTGTGAAGGGCAGGGGTTGTCTAAATCAGTGGTTCTCAAGGTGTGGTACAGGGGACCAGAAGTATTAACCGTACCTGGGAACATGTTAGCAATGCAAATTCTTGGGCCCCACCCCAGACGTACCGAATCAGAAACTATGCACTTTCACCTGTGTCTTGACATGCCTTCCAAGTGATCCCAATGGACGTGAAAGTTGGAGAACTTTGGGCCAAAATGTTCATTAAATAACTTTCTGATTCTCACATGCTACGATTGTGTCTATAAATGTCTGATTTCAGGTGGTTGGACTAAAAACTGAGGTGGTTTTACTACTTTTAAATTCTTCTTCCCTAGTTCATCAGACCTTGAGCCTCTGTTGCCAGAGGATGGGATAGATACCTAATGTTGGCTCACTGAAATGATGCTTTCCTGAGTCATCGTGAGAGTATTATGAAATTAGAAGGCAGAGAGGAGTCATGAATCTCAATGGAATGTTATTATGAATGTTTTATTACCTCAAGCAAAAGTGTAAGATTGAAGTCCACATTCAGAGCCTCAGCATTATCTGAGTTCTTAATCCAATGGCATGTACCACATGGGGGCTTAATGAATCCTTGTTGGTCCTGAGGCAAATGACATCCACACTGTGATTAGCAGCCTGGAGGAGTTGGTCTATGGTTAATCCCATTTTACCAGCTGTGCCAAAACTCTGATCTATCTTTCTCCTTTGAGTCAGAAAGGATGCTATCCCATAGAGAATGCTGGATTTACCTCTTAGCACTCCATTGTCGTTGGATAACTTAGCAGACAAGCACGACTCCCTTAGAGTCAGAAGCCTGGATACCCCATGAGAGACAATTCCAAGGGTTCTCATGAGCACCAAATTTAAATAGGTCTTTGCCTTGTTCTCTTCAGGTAACCACCTGCTCATCAGAAATGGCATGGGAAGACCTCTGAGTTTTTTGGTCAACTGAGATATAAATGTCCAATGCCTCCTGCTTAATTAAACCCACCTGTAGAAGCAGAACATCAGGTGACCTCCTGTCCCGATGTACAAAACTAAAAACAGCAGGAGAGCAAAGACCTCTTCCCTACTTCCTTTGCACTTCTGTTGTTTGATGATTAATCTTTTTAAAAAGCTATAACCCAAAGAAACAAAGAGGCAGAAATACCAACTCAGAGTTAAAGAAGTTTCGGGGGGGAAAAAGAAAGAAAAGAAACTTAAGAAGGAACACTACATTGAGGGGAAAAAAGGTGGCCACGTAAATATGAACTTAGAACGATAGCTGTTAAACAACCAGGTTCCACTCTTTAGAGCAGATTAAGGCTAGGACTTACATGTGGAATAACTCTGCTCTTTGGTTTAATGAGACTGGAAAATCCCAAACATTTATTCCAGACCATCTTTGAGACTCATGATTTTACATTTGGCCATAATAAATAAGAGAAGAGTTGAAAAAAACTTACAAACCATTTCTCAGTCAGTCCAAGCGTACTTAATGTGTTACCAGAGATTTTGCGTTTTTTTTTTTAAAGTTTATTCATTTTGAGAGAGTGTGAGGAGGGGAGGAGCAGGGAGGGAGAGAGAATCCCAAGCAGGCTCTGTGTTGTCAGTGCAGAGCTGGACACGGGGCTCGATTTCACAACTGTGAGGTCATGACCTGAGCCAATACCAAGGGTTGGACGCTCAACCACGGAGCCATCCAGGCATCCCTGCATTCTTTGATTAAAAATAATCTAAGCACAATTTTCTAACTTTGGACACCTATATATTGATAGGACCCCACAAAAAAAGTCAAGCTGATGTTTGTTATTTCTTCCAGACTACCACACACAACCTAGGAAGTAATAGCTATTAGCTTCTCCACATTACATATAGAGAAACTGAGGTGCGGAAAGTTGACCCAACCAAAGTCACAAAACTAGCACATAGAAGAGCTTAGACTTAAACCCAGGCAATCTGGCTCAAGAGTTCATTGCCCTGGATAATCAAGTCACTCTTGTTCTATTTATTCTGTGTACCACTTAGGAATGTTTTTGGTGGTGTAAGCAAAAGTCAAACTTAGTATAGCCTTTAAAAGTAGGAATTCATGGGGCGCCTGGGTGGCTCAGTTGGTTGAGAGACCGACTTCGGCTCAGGTCATGATCTCATGGTTGGTGATTTTGAGCCCCGCGTCGGGCTCTGTGCTGACAGCTCAGAGCCTGGAGCCTGCTTCTGGTTCTGTGTCTCCCTCTCTCTCTGCCCCTCCCTCACTCATGCTCTGTCTCTCTCTGTCTCAGAAATAAACATTAAAAAAAAATTTTTTTAAGTAGGAATTCATCTTTGTTACTTAACAGTAAGTATTAAGACCAGCGATTGCTAGAGGGGTTTGGTTGCTCACGTTGCCCTCAGGGACCCAGGCACCCTCCATTTTGCTGATCTATCGTCTTAGCACCCTCACCCTTATCATCTTGTGGTCACTGCACTTCAAGGCACAATCTCCCCATTTTAGGAAAGTAGAAAAAGCAGGAGAAAAACAGCTTGTGGGGAGACTTTACCTTTTCATTTGGGAAACTGAACTTATTTCAGTAGACTCCCCCTTACATCTCACTAGTCAAAACAGGGTCATGTGCTAGCCTTCAGCCAAAGGCCGAGCAAAATGAGATTATTGTGGCTGGTCTTGAGTAATCATGGTTTATATAGCTGAACCCATGGGTCTCTAGCTAGCTCCTGTATAAACTAGACTTCTGTCAGTGAAAAAGATTGGGCAGAAAGGGGGATGAGTATTCGGTGATAACAAACACTGCCTGCCATTCTCTTACTTTGGAGTTTGGGTTCTTGCTCATGGTTTAGCTTTTTTGAATTGTGGAAAGGCACTATTCTAAGAAATAGGGGATAAAGATAAAAGACGTGATCTCTATATAATTATCAGTTACTTGAAGGCTTTGTTTGAGAGAACCCATCTCCTATTGGATTTTAAATAGAGGTGAAAGAATTTGAATCCTGCATAGCTGGGGTGGCAAATGACTGTCAATAGAATCCAAGAGACCTTACCTCAGCCATGAGTACACAGCAGGTGGGAAAGAACAAGCCCCAAGGTACTACTCCTAGACTATAAAACTACAGGGGCGCCTGGGTGCCTCAGTCGGTTGAGCGTCCGACTTCCGCTCAGGTCGTGATCTCACAGTTCGTGGGTTTGAGCCCTGAGTCGGGCTCTGTGCTGACAGCTTGGAGCCTGGAGCCTGCTTCGAATTCTGTGTCTCCCACTCTCTCTGCCCCACCCCTGCTCCCATGCTCTCTCTGCCTCTCTCTCAAAAATAAATAAACCTTAAAAAATTTAGACTATAAAACTACAGATCGGGCAAGCCCTGGTTATGTGCTTAAAAACAGAGTATGTGTTCAGTATCTTGAGGTAGTCAACACACAGAGTTGGTTTGGACCCACACGTTTCTCCTAGCCTCACCTGCTACTGGGTGTAGACAGGATCAAGCAATACTAACAAGTCAAACCTCATTGGCCCCTGCTCCCACCAGTCTCTGAAAATGCCCTGTTAGGTGTTTCTGGAGGTCCCAGTGGGATTCTCAGATTTGCATACACTTCCTCGGAGGGGTACCCCCTGCTCACATTGCCAAGCCCAGCACCTCCGCAGTGTTCCATCTCGGCCTGAAGCAGAGCAGGAGGAAGCCACTCTGTCCTCTCCTCCTTCCCTGACCCCCCTGTTAGAAGGCTTTGGAAGCCGTGTTGCTTGTATCTTCTCTCTCACTGGAACTCAGACATGTATCCATAGGGCTGGGCTGGGCACAGATTCAAGCGATAGGGACTGTGATAAACTCACAATCTTTTCTCTTCCTCAAATACTGTAGCTTACTGCATCAGGTCATCTTGTCTGGCTCTTTCTTCCCTTAGGACAGCTGACTGGTTATCTCTGTTCTAGGAATTTATTCTTAGGAAATCACCAGACCCATGGCCAAATATATGCATAAGGAATCAATTACAGAGTTCTTTAGAATGGTAAAGAAAAAAATCTTAAATTTTATCAGTAGGAGAGTGGTTAAATTAATTATAGCACATTCATTTTGAAGAATAATCTGCATCCTTTTAAAACTATGTAGATCTACGTGTGTTAACGTGGAAAGATGTTCATGATGTATAGTTGAACTGGGAAAAAGTATGATCTCATTTTTGTAAAAATATAAATCAACACTTGCTTGTGTGAGTGAATGTGCATCAATGTATGCACACACTCACATGGAGAAAATAAGTTATCTTTGGGCAGCAAGATTAACATATTTTTTACTGTCTTCCAAACGTTTTTCTGAACAGCATGAATGTTTTCACAAGAAGCATGAACTGCCTTCACAAACATAAAAAAATAAAGCCGTATCCATTTTGGAAAATAATGTTTTTAATAAAACAGGCATTAATAATGGATGCATTCTTTAGGGTGAAAGTGTGAGGGGGTATAAAATCTCCACTTGATGATATTATTTAATAAAAGGAAGGTCTGATCACTTACTGGAAATTCCTGGGTGATGGGGAAGAAAAAGAACCTTGGCAGAAAGATGAATACTGTACATCTCCCCCAAAATATGTCACAATGGCCATCATTGTAGTACGCCTAACATTGCTGCTCCCAGAAGCCTGAGAGATCAAGATTTCTGAAAGGAAAAAACAGCACATGGGACAAAGCAAACAAGGCTCCTTCCAGCCTTGCCCCACTTTTCCAATTTGTTGTTTATCTTTCTCTTATTGACTTATAAAAGCTGAAAGCTTAACAATACCTGGCATTTGTGTTACATATTTCTTCTGTTTGTTTTTCTTTCAAGTTTTTTGTGAGTAATTTTATACTATACAGAATTTCTCTTTGTGTGATCAACTGTAACAATCCTTTCTTTTATGATTCTTAGCTTTGGTATCCCACGTGCCTTCTCTACCCCCTAAAGACACGCAAAATATTGACCCATATTTTATTTAACCTATAAGTTCTCATTTTTACAATCATGTGAATTAATCAATTTATTTTTATGTGAGGTAGTGATATAGTCTGCCCCAATGGGTTGGTTATTTCCCCCAATAGCATTTATAAACTACTCAGCCTTCCCCCAGTGATTAGAAATAAAATGTGTCTCCTATACCAAAACAAAATAAATGCACAAGGGTCTACACATACTTATCCTTGGGTCTCTTCTGGACTCTGTTCCATCATCTGGTTGCCTATTACAGTTATTAGAGTTTTAAGATGTTTTATTTTCTGATAAGACAAAGCCTTCCTCATTAGTCTTTTTCAAAAAGTTTATCAGCTCCTCTGAAGTGATCATTGTTCCGAATAACTTATAATTATTTTGTCAAATTCTGAATAAGTCTCCACTTAAATTAGTCTCCCATTAAGATTTTTAAACCTTCTTCATATTTCTAGACATCTCCTGGTAAGTTTATGAAAAGTTCATTTTCTTTCCCTTCCAACCCCCACTCCCACCCCCATTGGGTCACATGCAGTGTAATGGAATCTCCTTATCAGATTTACAGTTGCAGGACAGGTTTTCATATTTACAGCTCCCAGGCAAAGTTCCACTTCCCACAGACTTTACCTCTGTCATCTTGAGGTGGAACCTTCCTCTGACCTCCACTATCTGGCTGCTAGTTTCTGAGGACCCACTTAATCGCTCTGATTCCCAGCATGCTCTCCTCCCAGGCTGCTTCTTGATTCCCCACACAATGCCTACTTTACAGAGACTGTAACTCACTCTATTACTCCTCTTTCACTACACAACCACACACTCAGCAACTTTAAACAACATACATTTATTACTTCAGTCTCCCTGGGTTGGAAGTCTGGGCCCGGCTTGCCCGTGTCCTGTGCTCAGGGCCTCCCAAGCTGGAAACAGAGTGTTGGTGAGCTGCATTTCTTTCTGGACGTTGGGGCCCTTTTCCAAGCTCACAGGGTTGTGGACTGTATTCTGCTCTAGGTAACTGGGACTGCGGCCACACTTGCTCACCATTTGTCCACAGGGGGCTGCTCCGCAGGTCCTTGTATGTGGCCTTTCTCAGGCTTTCTCACAACATGGCAACTTCCTTCTTCAAGGCCAGCAAGAGACTCTTGCTCTGTAATATCCTCACAGCGGTGACCTCTATCACCTTCGCCGTACTCCACTGTCTTAGAGCCAGTCACAAGTACTGCCTACATTCAAGGGGACAGGATTATTTAAGAGTGTGACTCTTTGGGATCACCTAGAGTATGTCATCCACAGGTCTCGGGCCATTGCCAACACTCCATTATTTCCTGGACACTTCTTTGCTGAAATTTGGGATGTTGGCCAAAATTCTAACAAGACGGAAACCTAAGTGGGGATAAGAGACAGAGGGACAGGTGGCGGTGGGAGGAAGGAGAGAGAGAAACAGAAAGAGAGGCACTCTGCTTTCCTCACGGCACCAGGAAGTTTTCTGTTTGATACAGGCACCACCTCTCCAAATCATGGAGGCAAAGTAGACGTATGACATAAGCTGAAAGAGACACTGGTTATTCTTGGTCGTCTCCATCTGCCTTGTAATTATCATCAGTTCCTTTAAAATTTTGGAATTTGGTGGTTCCAATGTTGTCTTTTCAGTGTTGTCTTTTTTTTTCCCCCATGTCTTTGTATAAATGTTAGAATGAAGTTAGGGAAAACTGCTAGCTTCATGACGCTTTGAACCAGATGTCTCAGCCAAGTCCATTTTCAGCAGGCCTCCGCTTCTGTCTTGAGATGAGGTTACTGCCTGGTTTCTGGCCCTTACAGAGCAAGTGCAAGGTTGAATACAATGCATTTGCTAGGATGCTCCTTGGATCCACTATAATACCACAGGGAAACCAAAGAGTGAGCTAGTCTATGCCTCAGGATGCTGTGGAGGTCAAAAGTGTATGTGCATTACTGGTGGCCATTTTGTCCTCATGATAATCTAGTGAAATAAATATTAGACCACTTTAATAGAAGAGGAAATGGAGGCTTTGACTAGTCTGAGAAATTTCCCAATATCACACAATCCGCAAATAACCCACGGATTTCTGTCACGTCATGCTCTCGGGGCAGGAGGCATATCTCCCGAAATGTTAAGAGGCACTTAAGAAGAGTCCACACTTTTCTCCCCATTTTTAATTCAGTCTATAACCTCACACCACTAATACAGCAATCAACTACAACTTGCTGCAATTGGGAGTTTTTCGTGGCTACACAGAGACAAAGTTCTCATTTCTGTGATGATACCACACCACCTTCACCACAAATTTTAAATCCCCAAAAACAAAGCAAGTCAATTATCAAGGGATTTGATAGGCATTCAGAGCAGTTCTCACAGTTGGGCTTTCTATTCAGCCACAACTTTGGTACCTTGTCTTGCGTGGCCCCGAAACAACCCACACAAAATGGGAACATAAGCATGTCACAGTAGACTCCCCCTACCTCCGCCCTTGGCTCCCATTGGGAAACTCTTCAGGGGGCAGTGCAGCTGGATGGGGAAGGACATCGGTGCTAGAATGAGAGTGCCCGGGTTCGAATCCTAGGCCGTTGCCTGTCAGCTGCCCTAGCAAGAAGGTTATGCACAGGATGGTGGGACTGTAACAGACAGCCACTAGCGGTAAGTTCTTAAATAGCAAATGAGACCAAAAATTTGGGAGGTGTCTTACAAAATAGGAGACCACACAGCATGTCCCCAGGTGGACGTACAGACTCCTCAGGTACAAAAACCAAGCCGAGCACTTTTTTTTTTTTTTTTAATGTTTATTTACTTTGGAGAGCGAGAGCACACATGTGCAGAGGGAGGGAGACAGACGACCTGAGGCAGGCTCTTCAGTGACAGCAGAGAGTCCTATGTGGGGCTCAAACCCACCAACTGTAACATCATGACCTGAGCCAAAGCCAGACACTTAACTGAGCCATCCAGGTGCTCCAACCCCAGCACATTCTTAAGTGTTTATAGATCATCAAAGGTCAATTTCTCCAGCATACTAGTCTCATGAGGCCCAAGATTGAGGCTCCCCTTAGGCCCATTCCTGCAGAAACCTTGGTAAATCGCACAATCTTGCCAATTAGCCATTTCCTGAGGTTTAGTAGTTCTCAAATGTCGTTCCCAGGCCAGCGACATCAGTATCGTCTGGGACTTGATCAGAAATGCAGATTCTTCGGCGACACCCCAGACCCTACTGAATCAGAAACTCTGGGGATGAAACCCAGTGATCCGTTTTAACAAGCCCGCCAAGTAATTCAGATGCACATGAATGTGAGGGTAATGCATTCTGTTCTTCTACACGTGTGTTTCCGTAGCATGAATGACCCCATCAGTGATTGGCTATTGAGGCCTGGTGTCACTGACATGTGAAAACTGCATGCTATATGGCACATAATTGCCCATTAAAATTTTACACTGCCATGTGGAAATCGCATGATGGTTTTCCCCATATCCTAGGTGGGTTTTCCTGAGCAAGAGGGGCTGGAATCTCAGGAGAAGAACCATAACCTTCAGTGGGAATGGAGAAGGGCCAAGGGGCCACTGCTGCCTTACCAGCACGAACTGTTTTGCTGTGTTCTGAGGGATTTTAAAACGAGCACCTGCCTCCAGGGTTCTTCCTTCCCCAGTAGGTACACCCTAGCCTTATGGGCTCTTAGCTTGTGTGAGGTTGTCCTGCCTCCTGTGCTCACCTTGACCATAGCCCCACTGACTCAGAGTTCATTTCCATTTCTCTCTCTCCACCCATGCCAGCACTGGTGTAGTTGAAGAGTTACCAGCTTCTCATCTCTATAGCTTTTATCTGTTTTTTTAAAATGTCTATTTGAGAGAGAGAGAGAGAGAGAGAGAGGAGAGAGAGAGAGACTGCGAGCAGGGGAGGGGCAGAGAGAGAGAGAGGGAGACACAGATTTGGAAGCAGCCTCAGGCTCTGAGCTGTCAGCACAGGTCCCCAGGCGGGGCTCAAACTCACGAACCAGGAGATCATGACCTGAGCCGAAGTCGGACACTCAACTGCTTAAGCCACCCAGGCGCCCCTCATTTTAATATCTTCTGGCAGCTTGCAGCCACTCAGCTGCTGCCAAGGTAGTCCACGTGACCTCAGATACCAGTGGTTGTTTTGGTTCATCAGAGTTGCATGAAATTTGAAAGGTCTGCTTTGGTCCTATTTTTAGGTTAAATTTTGCAGAGGACAAAATATTCTGGGAAGTGTTATTTTGCGTTACAGTAAGAAATGCCTGTATGTGTAAAGTCTCTGGCATATGGTAAGGGCTCAATAATTCTTTTCTTTTTAATTTTATTTATTTAGAGAGCGCGTGCGCACAATCGGGGGAGGGGCAAAGAGTGAGGGAGAAAATTCCAAGCAGGCTCAGGGCTGTCAGCCCAGAGCCTGACATGGGGCTTCATCTCACAAACTGCGAGATCATGACCTGAGCCAAGATCGAGAGTTGGATGCTTCATCGATTGAGCCATCCAGGCGCCCCTCAATAATTCTTTTATTAATCCATGTCTACCATTCTCTCTCCTTGAAATGCTGACCAAAAAAAGGAGCCAAGAAAACCCTGCAGTGACCATTTCAATGCAAAGCAAAGGAATTTTCATAACGAAACCGTGCTTACCCTCTTGGGCCGATACGCGCAACGACGTTCATTTGGAGCAACTCCTCTGCTTTGTTTGCATTTTTCTTTTTCCACTTTGAGCAGCTTTTTCTGAGACCTGGGCCTATTTCATCTACTTCTCTGCACTCAAATCCTTAATTACATTCAATCCCTTTCTCTGTGACTGTAGAACATCAGGCCCTTATTCTTAGAGAGAAACAGCCAAGCAGAAAGCAATTATCTTGGCCATAATTCCCTGATGTTTACAGAGTATGGCACTCGGACTTGAAATCTCCAATCACCTTTGCTGGCAGAGGCTAGTTTAGTCTCCTCATCTGCCGAGAATGGGAACTGAGATCTGGCTCCGGGTCTAACAGCAAGATAGTCTGGCCATGAAAGCCAGCCAGGTGTCCTGGCGCGTCACCAGTATTCCAGTCTCTTAATGTGTGCTCTCTAGTCCCACCCTGCCTTATGAGGTCAGTTCTCAATTGTTTCCTTGGACCTGGGGATCACTGGTCACAACTGGTGGTCTGCAGGTCAAATTCAGCCCACAGACCCGTTTTGTTGGCCGTGGAGTATCTTAAAGACTGGGAAATTGCACAATTAAAAAGTCCACTTCTCTTAACTGTGTTGCCAGATGTTCTAAATTTTTAAGATCCCCATATGGGTCTAGGTATAATCAGCAGGAACTGAAGGGCGCCCCCCCCTTTCTCATCACGACAAACGCGCTCAAAATTTCCATAGTGTCTACCACTCCCTCTTGTTTTACATACACACACACACACACACACACACACACACAAGCACCTATCCACACAAAAGCACACACATTCTATATTAGTCTTCTAGGGCTGCTATCACAAAGCACTGCAGGCTGGGTGGCTGAAACAACACAAATGTATTTTCTCACAGTTCCAAAGGCCAGGAGTCCCAGATCAAGGTGCCAGGGCTATTGGTTTCTTTTGGGTCTCTCTCGGAGGCTTAGGGATGGCTGCCCTTCTCTCTTTGTGTTCGCATGATCTCTCTTCTGTGTGTGCATCTTACAAGATTACCAGTCTTCTTGGATGAGGTCCCACCCTGATGACCTCCTGTTAACTCAGTTTCCTCTTGAAAGGCCCTATCTCTAAGTACAGTCACGTTCTAAGGTACTAGGGGTTAGTACTTCGCCATAGGTATTAGGGAGGGGGACACAATCCATTACCTATTCCTGCCTCTTCTTACATCACCCACATGACCCCGAAGGCCTATGACTCTGCAACTCTGACAAGCGGTGACACTCAGAGACCATTTCCTCCAGTGGAAGGAATCGTTTTCAAATCATTAAGCCATAGAATCTTCTAACAAAAGTTAAGATACTGGGCCTCCCTATGGGAAATTGGATTTGAAGACCATGATCTAATCCAAATTCTTCAGTGTATGTATGAGAAACCAAAGGCCCATCCACCTGCCCAAAGCCACACAGAGCTGAGAGCAGAGCTCTCCTGTCTCCTGCCTCCCCCAGTTCCTTCTCTCTGTCTGACTCTTAACAGGTCAGAACATCAGTGGAACTGGACAAAACTATTGTAAATATATTCGAAGGCCATGAAAATCTTGATATTCTATTGGTGGGAGGAGCCCAGGTCTAGGATTCAGGAGGCCCAGGTTCTAACTGTGCTTTGCCAGGACTGGCTGTACAACCCTAAAGACAAAGAACTTGACCCTCTATTCCTCTTCATGTACAACACAATAGGACCAGACTCACGGGCTTTAGTGTCCTTTCCGATGCCCAAATCGTAGGATTCCAGAATGTTACACTTGAAGAGTAAAGCTGAGCAGAATTACTCTCTCTTTGTACAAAAGAACTCTGTGCTAATTCTTGTCCCAGATGCATATTTCCACAATGGGCAGGCTCGCCTTCCCCATCTGCAGAGCTCCTTGCAGAGAGGCCCTCAGATCTTGTCTGCTCACCACCAAGATCACCTCAGCATCCATCGTGCCATCACAAAAAAGGAAAAGGAAAAATGAAGAGTATCTTCTGCAGAAGAGGTAGCACCATGGGACCCACTCTTTTCTCAGTAATAGGAACCAAGCATTTTGCACCACGGGAAAAGTAGGAGCAGGAGTGTGGGAGGACTCGCTATGCTGCTTGGGAACTGCAATTATAGAGTTCCAGAGGAGAGATGGCAGGAGTTTGTTCTCCAACCAACTTTCCAGTGACCGTGAACTTCTTACTTCATAAGTTTGTCCGTCATGAGCCATGCTAATTCACACAAGTAATTCCTATCCTTTTGAGCCAAAGCCTATGGCCCCAAACATCTAAACTTTGGCTACCACGGACACTCAGGCTCTCTTCCTCTTCACAGATGTACAGCTAAACTACATTTTCCAGCCTCCCCGCAGTTAGCTGCAGCCAGAGAACTGAGTTCTGGCCAAGGGAAATGTGAGCCAGGTGTTTTGTGTCTTTTCCAGGCCTGGTGCATGGAAACCTCCCCATGTGTGATCCTCACTCCTTCCTCCTATTGCAACAAAATGGAAAGGACTCTGGAGACAGAGTGGAGGGCTAAACCCAAGATGAGGGAGCCTGGGTCCCTAACTGTATGTGACAGTGACCTACCCCTACCTGTACCTTCACCGGCCTGTGATACGGGCAAGAAATAAATTTGTATGCTGCTTCGTCCCTGGGCTGTGGGCATCATCTGCTTCAGCAGCTAGCATATTACTTCCTTTCATACACGCATCCTTTAAAGTACATGACAAACCTACTCCTTGCCTACTTGCCAGACCCTGAAATAAGGGAGGCTAGCTTTCCTCTAAAGGTTACAGGATGACAATTCTATCTTCTTCTCTAGTGTTTTCCTCCTCTTACCCTGATTTGAGCCATGCCTTAATAGGCTATCCTGGACACGTTGCTTCAGGACTGGGTTTGGCACGGGAGAACTCACTGAGAATCTCTTTTCTGGCAAGAGTTTGTGAAAACCTAAGCCCTTGGTCGATCAGAGGAGAGTCCCAACATCATCAGCATAGTTGGGAGACGTGTCCTCGGTTGGGGGGTGGGGTGATTGAGAGAACTAGAACTTCTCCACCTCCAAGCTAGGAAAATATTCCACAAGCGAAGTCTCTCTTTCCCTCCACAGCAGAAATAAGCCTCAATGCCCTAAGAGATCCGCTGTATCTAATGCATTAACCTATCTCGTACACGTCTAAAAGAGGACTAGTTATGTCCTGCCCTTGGGAGAATTTTAAAATTTGCCCCTGAGTACTGTGGTTTGGATGAGGAACTCCACTTAAAAAAGGCTGGCTAGAGGGAAGGACAGGAGAATCAAGAGATTACAGGCAGGGAAGGGTCCTGGCGAGCGGGGAAAGGTGCCAGGGAGTCAGCAGAGTGCCAGGTGGATGCGACAAGAAAACCTGGCCTTGTGGAGCAGGGAGAGTCCAGGGAGGTGGCAGAACCCAGTGGAGGAATAAGCAGCATGGCAAGTCACAGGTGCCTTTGTAGACTCTGGCCCTTCGGGGGCCATGAGTCTCATGGCCCTGAGGCCATGAGAGAGGCCTTCTTGAAGGAGTGAGGCTGGCAGAAAGAGGGTCGTCCAAGTAGCAACCTGCAGGTCCAATTAAGGATTCTCAGGGGCAATGAACATCTCTGTGGATATCTTTGAATACAAGTCAAGCACTTCCTAAAATTCCTTCGTCTTTTCCATTTGCCTGTCAGACAGATATTCAGAAGGCCTAAAATGGTTAGGTGGGGTGCTGTTGAGTCAATGCTTTCTGATGGCAAAGTCTTGACAGGAAACAGCCTCTTTCTCAGGCCATTTTCTCCCTGTGTTGACAGAGAAACTATCCAAGATACTAGCACAATCCTTCAAGTGCAAAATCAGTTCTTGGACCTCCTAGAAAATCTTGCCGGACCACCAGTGTCCTCCTGACAGGATGTGGCTGTTCCTTCATTTTATGTTTTGCCAGAGGAATCTCTTCCCTTAATGTAATCCGACCCTGGAACTTTATCCAAACAGCAATCCTGCACTAAGGGTCATGAGAAAAAGAGTTTTGCCACAAAGATTTCTAAAGACAGGCAGTGATAACTGTGCACAGGGCAGGCAAACCCATCGTCGGAAATAAATATGTAGCGAGGAGATGAAAAACAATGAAGTAATAATCGTAAAGTGTTTGCAGGAAAAGGGCATTTAATAACTATAAAGTGTTAAATGTGGGAGTTAAGTAATCTTTAATAAAGTGTGCACAGCACATATAAATATGTAATTATATGTATAGCTTGAGAAAGATTGATGTGTCATCTCTAGCCTGGGGCTTTGCATTCTAGGTGGGATGTGGGAAAAAGAGGAGACGGTACGGATCAGCCTAGGTTATTTAAGACCCTTGAGGGAGGATTAAAAGAGTAGAGATGGTTTATTATGATCGTGAAATGAAGGGAAGGCTACATACCTGTTTTCAAATATCTTAGATGTTTGTGTTAGGACACAGGCCTGCTGTGGGCCATGAAGGCCATGGCCCTTCCCAACTCCAACTGTTGGAATGCAAATTCTGGCTGAGAACTTCTATCTGAGGTGGAAAGGGCGTCCTGTGCTCTCCATTGCCCTGGGAGCTTCCTCCTGGGATCTCCATATTGGTTCTCCACATCACTGTCTCCCCATCCCATCCCATCCCATCCCATCCCATCCCATCCCATCCCATCCACTGAGTTAGCATCATCCCTGGCTCCCCAAACCATTCTACCCAACCAGTCGCTGGAGCCCTACCAAATCTATGTCCAACTCACCTGCTCTCCTGTCGTCCTGCCCCACCCTCTGGAGTCTTTTCCACTTTGCAACGGCTGTTTAATGGGCCTCCCTGCCTCCCATTGGTCTCCCTGTCCTCATCCAGCAGGCCATTTCTCACTGCCCCAGAGTTTGCATTCAAAAGATGTATTTTAATGGGATCACTCACCAGCATAGGCACTTGCAGTGGACTGCATGCAGGTTTAGAATTTTTCAAGATAAATAGTATCTTAACAACATCTTCCTTGGCTCCTTTTTGCATCCAGTCTCCTTGGCAGTGTTTTTTTCACAACCTGGCCCAGGACCACCTCTCTGCTCATTTGCCCCTTTGTGCCCCCACTAAATACTGTGTTCCAGCCATATTAGACACTCGCCATTCCTTTTCTTTAATGTATTTAATTCCAGTTAGTTAACATACAATGTAGTATTGGTTTCAGGAGTAGAACCCACGGATCCATCACTTACATACGACACCCAGTGCTCATCCCAACAAGTGCCCTTCTTGATACTCATCCCCCATGTATCCCCTCCCCCCACCCAGCTCCCCTTCAGCAACCCTCAGTTTGTTCTCCGTATTTAAGAGTCTCTTAGCGTTTGTCTCCCTCTCTGTTTTTATCTTATTTTTCCTTCTCTTCCTCTATGTCCATCTGTTTTGTTTCTCAGATTCCACATATGGACGCTCACCGTTCCTTGAACATCCGCATGCTACTCTGCCTGTCTTCTTGCCAATTCCTACACCAGCAATGCCATTCTTGTCTCTTCCACGTGGAATAGGAGTTCTTTTTCATGGTGCACGCCAAACTCCCCTCCTCTCTTAGACCTTCACAAACCTAAGCAGAACTGCCTACTTCCTTCCATGGTCTCCGTAGTGCTTAGCCATGAAATAGCACTTGTCACATATTATAATGATTTCTGTACATGTTTGTCTTTCTCACTAGACTGTCAACTTCTTAAAAATAGGAACCATATCTCATTTGGGTTTTCTTCTAATCCTTAGCACAGTCTCTGGTATTCAGTACACGTTTGATGAGTATTGACTGAAAGGATAAGCTCCCTGTTCAAAGATTCCCTTCCTAGTTTACCAACATACCCAGCGTGGCTGGGAGCTGGGGATGTTCAGCTTGCAGGAAGAGGTAGGGGTTAATAGGAAGGGAGCTACAACTGTCCTTAATGGTCCCTGCTGGGCATTGTTTTACATCCCAGCGTGTGGATCAAAGGCTGGGAGTTTCTGCACTGTCTATTCCTAAGTGTCATGGCTGGAGCGAAACTCGTTCATCAGCCAGTCTGGCCACACCGCAAACACGTGGGTTGGAAAGCAGAGCCTGCCTCGTTCTTTTCAGGTTCCTATGGATACAGTGCCATGATGAATCCACTCAGATTCATCTGCGTGGGCAGCTGCCACTTCTGGACTGTAAATACACAGCCAACAGGAGGGGTGGGGGAGGAGGAAGGGAATAGAAAGGGCAAGTAGGGGGAGGGCAATAAGAATTGAGAGGGAGCATATGGCAAAAGTGTGAAGCAGGGGGAGGGTTTGGTATGTGTTCCCACATAAGATAGAATGTATTTGATAGCTTCTTGAGAATCAAACTTGTTAAGTTCCTTTTGCTAAACAGGAAATGTGAAAAACACCAGTGGAAGATTGCCTTCCTTTCTGCAGCCAGGGCAGAGCTCCTGGATATATGTTGATCGGAAGCTTCTAGACCCATCCTTCACAAACAGAACTAGGCAGCCATGCATCCTGATGTTTGGCTGCCCACTTTGCCTTAGTTAAGCAGTCTGTAAACCTATAATGTGGGATCTTTTCCTCTCTTTTGATCGTTTCATTGATAAACATGTACATTTATTCGCACAATCATAATACCTCTTTATACGGCTGGCTCGTTACACGTTATAAAAAAATTTGCTGAGAGCTTTCAACAGCCCGATAAGATAAGCAAACTGGATATTCTCTTCTTTCCTGATGAAGAATCTGGGGCATTGATTGGATAGTTCACTGGGAGCTGCTCAGTGGGGGTAGGGCCAAGACTCACACCCAGGACTTCAATCTCCAAGACCGGGATCCCCACATTCTCCACCTGATGCCGTGCCTGGCGGCCATCTAAGCCACAGGCTGCCTCTCCCTTGGAGCGTAAGAGATCAAGAAAGAGGTGATGGATGAATTGAGTAAGGGTGGGCACGCTGACAAAGTTTTTATAGCCTCCTGGTTTTTGAAAACCCTACATGAGAGTAAAGTAAATAAATGGATGTCTACTAATCAAACCACTGGCTTCTAACTATTTTACTCACCATTTTCTCTGAATTTATAAGTACGGCTCTCTGGCCGACACATTCAGGGCTTTTGAGTGCAGTTCCTTAGATGCATCGTTCTTGAGAATCGAGATGGTGGTATCCCATGGGAGCCTGGAAGTTTAGTTCTGTGTGGCAAAGTGCCTTCTTGTCCCCATGAGCCATAGGAAGCCTGGATGCAACAGGTCGTCTCCTTTTCAACCAAGTTTTATCTATAACTCAAATATCTGTATTTGTGGGCATGGTGATGACAACACAATATGTTTCTAGGACCTTACAATTTATGTAGAACTTCACTGTTTGCCATACCATACACCCTACCCCCTACTCCCTCTCATCACAAGGTCCCCCCTCCCCTGGCCATGAGTTTGATGGTGCACATGTCTCTATTTTAATTTCACAGACTGGATCATGGGACAAAGAGATTAAGGAATGTGTCCATTTAGTACAACTAGAGAGTGGTGAACCAAGAACCGCTACAGCCTAAGCTTCTAATCCCAAGTCCGGAACTCTCGCCAGTCTGCCTATCGATTTTGCTGCCGTCTCCCACACCACCACCACAAAAACTCTGATGAGACAGGAAAAGTCTACCGCCATTGACAAACAAAACTCCGAGCATATGCTGGACCATTGATGAGGCGGCAGGGTCCTCCTTCCAGATGGAAAGTGCAGCATTTCCTCTTCTGTAATCCATAGCACCTGCACGTGTCTCAGACATAGAGCCTCCTGTTCCCCTGTGATTTACATTGACTTATCTGTGCCTCCCAAAGGAATAGGAGACCTTCAACCTGCCCATTGTTGGTTGATGAATACCCTGCAACTGAAGGTGTGGTTTTCCTCAGAGAGGAGGTCCGTAGTTGCTGTCAGATTCTCCAAGGAGTAGGAGAGAGGTTAAAAACCACTGCTCTGCTCTATAAACTCAAGAGTGGTATGTCTACTCTTACCCCAGGGCCTTTCCTATACCAAGTGCCGGCAGACTGGATGGATGTGTGTGTGTGCACAGCTCTATGCTTTTTGTAAAGCTCTTATTCCACAATTGACTGAACTATTCCGCAAACTAAAGGGCACTAAACAGGATCCAAGCAATGGGACCGAATTTTAGGGAGAAATATTTGAAATTGAAAAAATACAAAAAAAGTTGACTCTCAATGCTATTAAATACAATCCAACTGATGCCCCCCCCCCCCGCTACCTCGTTCTTTCAGTCTTTCCGCCAACTTAGTCTATCACCAAGCAAAGACGAAGACTTACATATCCCCAAAGTCAGCAGAGCGGATGGAGAAATTAGATGGCATGTGTTCCAGCCTTGACTGGTTATACATTTTACGTTTTACAGCTATTTCCCTGTCAGAATTACAAATCTCCAAAAAAAAAATTCATTTTAAATGAAGCCTATCAGAAAATCACAGATCAGCAAAATGTGTCATTTTCTTGACAAATACTGAATAACTAAAGAATACATACACATTGTGGTTTTACAGACTATCTGAACTATGGAGCAATTTGAGACTTTGGTCCCTCATCCCTGAGTGCTGGACTGATTTCAAGAAGATAATTAAAGCCAACGGTACCTGGCATATGAAATCAAACACCCATCGTCTCCTGTCCGGGTTTGGTAGGTCAAAGATAATAAATCCATCATAAACCAAGACAAAGGGCCACCAGGGAGAGACCAACCCCTCTCAAGTTTAAATGCTGTCAGAACAGTCAGTGTGGATACAGGATTGGTAAACACGCCAATCCTCTCTCTAACCTAGACTGAACAGCCTTGAAGGAAAACTGGCCGGGCCTTTCAACGTGTTGGCCAGACCCAACCCCTGACAGCCTGAAAACAAGCAGAGAAGGGGAGAGATGGGCCAGAGAACAGTGCTCGTCTGTCCTGCCAACATTCAACATCACTGTGGCCAGAATCTGTCGTTGGATGTTTTCACACAGCTATCGATAAGCTGTACACGGAAACTACCTGGAGGCTGAATCTGACTCTGGGATTTGGTGTTAAATTCCAGAAGGTATAAAGTATCCCGCCAAGGACAAACTTTTACAACCCTACATTCCTCTCCTAGTGATTTGTATTATTTTCCTTGTTAGATTATGACAGGGCGGCACAGTACAATCAATGGATTGAATGTCACATCAAAAGTCCTAAGGTCTAGTATCTGTTTAACTGGTGGACAAAAGACAACCTAGTGTTCCGGAGGTCAATTCAACTTACTTCTCGCAACTTTGTGATAAGAAGAAGGCAAATTCTTTGTAGTTGACCATCTCATTTCTACATTATCTTATCTTCACAACTCCTGAGGTAAACAGAACTGGTATTAGGGTTCTGAGTGTACAGATAGGAAATTGAAGATCAGAGACCGTGTGGACCGCCTAGGTTCACCTAGCAATTTCTAGAGCCGGGTCCCAAGTTCTCTGACTTCAACTTGAGAATTCTTTCCAACATAGTCTTTCCTTAGTAGGCTGTAAGGGCTCTGCCCACTCTTCCAGTGGTCCCTTACACTGGCCAGTCGTCTTATAGATGAAACTCCTTTTACAAAGAGGACCTTTTAGCAATTGGCAGATAAATCCTTTGGTTGGATCCAAAGGGTACGCATTGGGTATTGTGTTCTGTTCCCTCTATAACAGTTGAGGGTAAGTTTTTTTTTAGTAGTTTAATTATAAAATATAGCCACATTTATTAATATGCTAATTTATGCCTTTAGAACAATTACCAAGCTTTATCTAAGGCCTTCGAAAAATTTTCAAACATTTGCAAGTCCTTATTTAAGGAAAAGCTTGCATTATTCATTCAGTTCCAAAAATAATTATTGAGTGCCTACCGAGCACTGTCCAGGGCTTTAAGACAAAAGTGGTCAAGACAAGGTCCCTTCCGTAAGGAGCTTAAAACAGAGAGGAAGTTAAATAAGAACAAGTAAATGCATATTTTGTACAAAGAACTACACTGGGACAAGGGCAGAGAGTTCTGAAAGGAAAATGGCATTCAATTCAGTACTGGTGGTGACAGGAAAGCCTTCCAGAAGGAATAACGTCAATGCCAATAACTGGGAAGAGTAGGATTTTGGAGAACTTTTCTAAAATGTGTACCTCTAGGACCCCTGGAGAACACCAGTCAATATTTAAAAACACTATGTCCTTTATCACTTCTTTGTTTTACCCACGATTCCCTTAGCCAGCATACCTTGTCTGGAATCTGATCCCAATGTCCTCTTTTTCATCCTTCAAGGCTCAACTTTAATGTTGACGTTGCTAGAAAGCCTTCTTTGAACTTCATTTCGCTTCTGTTTCTTAAAAAGATTCTAAATGCAAGATTCCAGTTCAATTACATTTCCCTTGATCTTTCAGAAACCTTAAGCTGCTCCACTATATTTGGTCATTAAAAGATCTCAATGTCCACTACGTGCTCCTTGAATGTTTTAAAAATAAGATTCTGGGGGCGCCTGGGTGGCGCAGTCGGTTAAGCATCCGACTTCAGCCAGGTCACGATCTCGCAGTCCGGGAGTTCGAGCCCCGCGTCGGGCTCTGTGCTGACAGCTCGGAGCCTGGAGCCTGTTTCCGATTCTGTGTCTCCCTCTCTCTCTGCCCCTCCCCCGTTCATGCTCTGTCTCTCTCTGTCCCAAAAATAAATAAACGTTGAAAAAAAAATATGTAAACATTAAAAAAAAAATTAAAAAAAAAAAATAAGATTTTGTACGCTACCTAAGTATTACCTGGGAAGCCTAGCGGGGAGAATTATGGCCATGCCTGAATTCTTCCAAGGTTTGTGTTATTATAGCATTTTGGTCTTTAGCCAAAGCCAGAGGAATGAGAGATGAAGTTGTCATTTCTCTATGTTCCGTTGGGTCCCTCGGGATATGTGAGGTAGTCAGAAGGGTAACCACCATCTGGATCCTTGGTCAACTGGCAGTAAATTTTGGGTGAAACGTGTCAACATTGCATTGCAGAAGACCTCAGTTTTTTCACTCTAGAATTATACACCGGTTCTTTAGGCCATCAGCAAATCTTTACAAATGGGACCAAAACAACTTTCTTCAAAGAGACACCATGGGGACTAAAGAGAGAGATAATATTCATATTATAGAGTTTTGCAAACTCTCCGGATGTCATAATAATAAGCTATAGATGTTGTTTAATCCTAAATTAAGAAGCTAAGTATAATGTGGACTCTACAAATGGCAATTTTCTATAATTTGAGGAAAATATTTGGTAGCTCAATGCCCACTAGAAATGTCTGGAAATGGCTCTGCTCTGCTAAATTAAACATCCCTGACAGCTTTCTCCAGGACAAGATTATTCAAAGAAGAACAGTAGATTAAAAAAAAAAAAGGTAGAATTGATTAAGAAACTAATTTGAACCTTGCCCTGGACATGTAGATGCTACTTTATAGCAAGGATAGTGACAGAAAATCAAGGGACCTATGTTCATATTTGTATTAATTCCATTGAACCATTTCCCGGCTTTTCATAATTTGTGTTATTGCCTTGTTCTCTTTTATTTTGAAAAGAAACTTTATCAGTTTTCCTGTGGCATGCCATTTTATCTCTTTATTCTGCTTGCAACAAGATCTCAGTCTAATATTGGCAGAGCAACTTACTACAATGATTCTTTGTTCCGGGGGGGGGGGGGGGGGGGAATGCATGAATAGTACATTATTAAAATAGAGAAGGAAGTATATTTCATTTCATTTGCTATTTGCCTAGTGAATATTGTCATGGTACCAGGTGCTTTACAAAAGACAAAGCAAAGCAATAATACAGTGTATTTGGATCTTGTATCTGCTGTGAAGATCTCAGAGCATTAACCAAACACTGATTCATAAATCAACTCACTTCAGGTAGAATGCAAATGTTGCTTTAAATTACTAGTCAACTTTATGGAATCTCTATGCTACCAAGCACTGTATAAACTACCTCACTGGGTCTCTGAGAAAAGCTGAAACCAAAAGAGGGGTGGGTTTAAGAAAGATACTGAGTTTCAAAAGAAAGAAAAAAAGTAACAAATAGCTTTCAGTTCTCTAGTTTCTCTTCTAACGCAGTGGATTTCATAGACAACTGACAGATAACTCGAGATTCTAAATCAAATGCATACTTAACAGCCGTCAGAGTAAATGTTTTACTTATCTTAAACTTGGCTCTTATCTGTGTCTAACACATTCATGACATCTGAAGCTGTTTTTTCTGCATAGGAGAAATTTCTTCTCAATTCCGTTTAGATAGTTATAGCCTAGATTGTATTTTTATATTCACAAAATTGAAACGTGCTCTACCCTAAATCATAAGCATATATAATTTGCCACACATCATCTTGATGTGAGAATCGAAATCACTAAGAGCTCATCAACTCCCATCTCACTGAATCCTGAATTTGTGGGAAGATAAGGCGACATCGGTGGAAGATGATGCTTGTGAGGTTTGTCAGGTGATGCTCCCGGGGCGGGGGGCATGCTTGTGATAAAGCAGAGACTAAAGGCAAGGGGCAGCAGGCGCTTAGGGAGTCCCTGACCTTTGGAGACACACTGTTGCCTCCGTAGACCTTCCTGGAAAGGACCCTCACCCCTGATTTCTCTTGGGGAGAGTTGGGTGAGCCCAACACTCAGAAACAAAATGGAGGGACAGAAAGCCCACAGACCGCTCTCCCAGTTACTATTTACTGGTTATTTCAGAACTAGGAACCAGAGACCACGGCTGTACAGGAGGATCTCAGCGTTAGCCTGAGACCCGCTGCCATCCACTGCCTGGGGTCAGAGCTCTCTGGACCCGGGCTGGTGGCTGGCGCCTGGTGGAGGCCTAGCGCCTGGGGGCTCAGCAGCTTCCTGGGAACAGTGCTGGAGGGTAGGCAGTCTGGGTACGCTGCAACCCGGTGCACTACCAGGCAAAATTCCACTCTTGGGCGGGACCGGGGAGCTCTGGGAAGCAGCTCATTCTGCAAGGAAGGAGCCAAGAATAGGGCTGAAGAAAGCAGAGTCTTCGTGTTCCCAGAGGATGTGGGAGGAGTCCGCTTGCGGCAGTGTGCCCACCCCCCCCCCGCGTCTGGCCCACCCCCACGGGCCACGGGTTTAGATGGCCCCTAGGGAAAGAGAATGATCTGCCCACGCTCTCTAAAACAGCTTTTCAATAAATGCCATTAGCTCAAGCAGAGCCCATGCCTCACCTTTACCACAGTGTAACACAAGGAAGGGAGCCTTCTCTCCGGCGGTACCAGAGATCGTTGCACCTTCAAAAGGTGCTCAAGGCAATGCTCGAAGCATTGCTGTGCCTTCCAGGGTCGCCAGGAGAGATTCCGGGGCCCCCGGAGAACAGGGCAGAAGAGCGGCAGTCCCGGGAGTTAACCTCTCCCTGGGGACGCCCCAGAATTATTTGAGAGAGAAAACGGAACCCTATAGGAGTTCTCATGAGAGCTGTTGGAGAAAACGGTATTTTAGGTTAGGATTCAAATAATATTTCTGAACACTTAGAATTTCTCCACTTTTGCACTTTTCATTATGATGTGTTTTAAAACCAGTAAGTGACAAGGGATTGCACATTTGGGGGGAATATGAGAAACGGATAAGACCAACTTCACAAGCCACGTTAGGAGGAACAGAACAAAGGAATGCAGTGGATTGTTGGTGGGAAAAGGGTGAACAGGCTAAGATTTTAGGTTCTGCCTTAAGAAAGAGTAAAGTTTGCAGACCCTGAAGATCCCTAACAGGACTTGCTAAGAATAGTAACAGAAACACTTTAAACATTGGGTTGAGAGATGGGGTGCCAGAGTGGCTGAGTCAGTGAGGCCTTCGACTTTGGCTCAGGTCCTGATCTCAGAGTTTGTGGGTTCGAGCCCCGCATCGGGCTCTGTGCCGACAGCTCGGAGCCTGGAGTCTGTGTCAGATTCTGTGTGTGTCTCTCTCTCTTCCCCTTCATTCGCACTCTTTCTCTCAAAAATAAACATTTAAAAAGTGTTTTCAATTAAAAAAAGCACAT
Organism: Leopardus geoffroyi; assembly: GCF_018350155.1. Lineage (NCBI taxonomy): Eukaryota > Metazoa > Chordata > Mammalia > Carnivora > Felidae > Leopardus > Leopardus geoffroyi. The sequence continues at coordinate 138,845,214 of NC_059326.1, forward strand.
AGCTAGCTTCCTCTTGCCTGGTCTGGTATTCCAAGAACAACAATGCTCATGATGAGGATGCTGTCTATGCTCCATACGAATGCACCTTATTCTTCTTGCCTACATCGTTATAGCGCCAGATCTTCTGGCTGAGTTCTTGGCGGGTCTATGCAGTGGCCTGGACTGGCTGCTGTTCTCTACTGGAGAATGGGGTTCCCTGCAGAGTGCAAACCACAGTAAGATTACCCTCATGAAGTGCGTTAACTTCAATGGTAGAGAGACAAATCAGCCATCTTACAATTATCTGCCAAATAAGATTTTTCTTTGCATTCTGTTTACTTCCGCTTTGTAGTTCACGTCCATCTGTTTGGGCCCCATTTATCTGTTTCTGACAGTCCCCCTTTTCCTTCGAGTGCCCAGGACCCACAGCAAGTGCTCCCTCCTCCCCCCGCAAAAGAAAGGAAGAAGCAATGAGAAACTTCCACCTGCCTTTTGACTCCTTTGCCTGAATCTTCTCCCTCCCCCTTTTTTCAGGTCTCTTGACTTCCGGGGAAGAGTTTGTTTTCAAAGCATTTCCACCTGCCTTATCTGTATCCAAAGACTTAGTTAGCCTTCAGCCCCGTGAGTTTGAGGTTAAAAATGAATGTGCTCATGTGGCAAAGTTTCCCTTTTGATTGTGTCTGCTTTTCCTAAACAGCTAATAAGATCTATTCAGAAATGCACAAAGCTAGGATGGGTCACATTACATCTTTTTGAACTTTTTCGTGATCTGAGTTCTTCCACAGTTGTGTGACCTATACCCGGTCTTCCGTTCTATTTCCCCAAAAGACTTTCCAGCTTTAATGCAGAAATTGGAGCAAGAAACAGGACATGAGAGACTCACCGTGAGTAAAAAGGAATCAGGTTAAGATCCAAGAATCCCCTGAGGATAGGATCTACAAAGAACCGAGCTGTAGATTCCATCTACCCAGTGGTCCAGCTCTCTGCTCGTTTTCCCATCTCTCTATTTTTGCTGCACCTGCAATAATGGACACAGTTTCATATTCTTGGCCCTCCATAGTTGTATCAGATTCTTCTCCTGGGAGCTCGGGAGCAGCACAGCGCTCCCTGTCAGTTTGTATCGTGCTTGTCACTCACGAGCCACTGTCTCTATAGACCTCAACATTCTTCAAGGCAGATTCTTGCTCTTGATTTCACACCCCTGCACTCCCACCTCTGCCTCTCCCTTGGTAACCTTGAAAGACACGGTGAGTAACTGAGGGTGCGTACCCCACTACTACTGGGGGGAGCCTAAGGAGAAGGGGAAGGATAAAGAACTAAAGAGGACAGAGGCAGTCTGATGCGTTTGTGTTTTGTTCAATATAAAGACGATCTCCAGAAAAATCATCTCAACTTTAATCATCTAGCTTTCTATTTAAATTTCTAAGAAAGAAATAATCATGTAAGCAAGCTTTGAAAAACACCCTGGTTTAAAAACATAGGCTACCCGACAGTTTGGTATCTGTTTCTACAAGCCTCTTCTCCCTGTACCTCTTTTTTACTTTTGTTGATGTCAAGGGTAAATCTAAACAGGAACGCTGCTCAAGTTAATGAACTAGCCTGTCTGCCCTTTCATATAGTGTTTCAGTCTCCTGATCTCTCTCCTATAAAATACAATCTTCTAGAAAACAAAGGCAGCTAGATTTTACTGGCAACCTCAGACATGCTCATCAAATTCAGTCCTGTTTAATATGCGTTTCTTAATTATTCATCCGCGAGACATAAAATACTTCATTATGAGAACATGTCGAATTTGGGTGCTAATTTGCAAACAGAGGTCAGGAAGAAGTTTGAATAAATGACTTCTGTGAGTCTATGTACATAAAATGTCTAAAATGTTAGCAAACCAGTGAATAAAATCTTGCGAAGAACAATCTGAAGGTAAACACCTTGCCTTGGAATAATGTTATCATAGTCCATCTTCTGTGAGCTTCTTGAGTAATCTAAAGGGTGAGGCTAGACCCTCATTATGAACTACTTACGTACATCATTTGAGATGATGGGAAAGTAATTTCAAGAATTCGGAGACTCGTAATGAGGTTCCTTTGAAGTTGGGGAGGGGTGGCAGTGGGAACAGAATCTGCGATAATTACTGGTTGTCTCCAAGGAGTCCAAGTGTTGACGAAGCTTCTATCCTTAATAATTTAAGATGCTAGCCTCAGAGATGGAGGGACATTGTTAGTAACCCCTGGATGTTTCAGAAGCCTGCATCCCAGTCTGACAATCTACGATCTAACCCCGGTTCCCTTCACTGCTCCTATCCCTGTATTACGTTTGTCTTCTACCAGAGGTACTGGGAAAAACCGCTCAAAGCCTAAAGAATGGAAGAATGGAAACTTAGGAAACTTGACTCAGGCAGCATCCCACACCGCAGTTATAAAACCTCTATTCCCTTGCCCAAGGTGCCCTTCTGGAGAACAAGGGTGACGAGGATACCTCTTCCAAACATGCTCAGGAAATGGCAAGTGTTGGCCCAGTGCTTTGAAGTTTACAAGCTCTGCGTCCAGGTTAGGTCCAATTAATGCATCCATAGGAAACCCTTTCCTAGGAGAAAGGTGCAACCCTTGGCGTGCTTTTTTCTTCCCATTCATTCAAATCTCTGCTGTTAGACTCGTGAGAACTTGACCCCAGTTAATCGTGCCATGCTCGGAATATTCTCCCAGGAGCTACTATCAAGAGACCTCAAAGTCCATTTCCAGCATTCTACATCTGGCCTGGGTGACCCTCAGTCCAATCAGAGTGCATTTGGGCACAGCTATGGGGGTTAGAGGAATTTTAATGGAAAGTACAAAGAGATGTGGTCATCTCTCATGCCAATTCCCCGAGTATCTCTGGTCTAAAGGCATTTTATAGCCATGCCAGCAGATAATGGAGGATGAAAGGCGTGGCCATGGCTTGCCTCAAAACAAGGTCAAAGGTATGACCTCATCTTCACTAACTGCATCTGCGACGACTCTGTGTCTACATAAGGTCACATTCTGAGCTACTGGGGGTGAAGACTTCAAGATACGAAATTGGGGAGGTGGGTGGACGATGCAACCCATACCAACATCTAAATCAACTCCCAAATCCTGGTGCGGGGTCGAGACGGATGAAAAATGCAACCTCCATGTCCCACAGATTTCTCCTATATCGTCTTGCCTGCTGTGTTTTAGGCCTCCCTCTGTCACCCTGCCCCTTGAACACAGCTCCCTGCATCCCTTCACGTACTTTGCACTGTCCAGGCACCTGGTCGGCCACAGCCTGCTCTCCTCCCAACCCAGAGAGAGGGCAGGAGAAGCCACTGGTCATGTGGCTCTTGTTTGTTGATTTTTCGGGGGGCTCACACAGAATTTGGACCCTGCTAAGGAGTCAAGCCAGCAGAATATCCTTCCTGGCTGTCAACCTCCTATACCACAGGAGTTCTTAAAATCACTTAAAATGAAATAATACAAAGAAAATTGTATTTATCTGGATGAATAGGGTTGAGCGGCACTCTGAGAGCATGTTCAAATCACAACAGACATCTCTCTGATTGTCTTCACAGGAGAACAACAGATCCTGCTAGCTAAAGGATTTGGTTTTGTTGAGTAGGATTTTCAAGGTTGGGGGCAGCTTTTGCTGGTTCAAATCAATCAGAGCCAAGACTGAGTTCTGCCACCATTTTTCCTTCTCTGTCCTTCCTCTACTCAGTGAACACCACTGTCCTGCCCTCCACCTTAACAAAGGCTGAGTGTGAATGTTACCAGGGGGAAGGTAGTTGAAAATTACACAGCCGCAGCCACCCACACGTACTACCCTGCCCAAGAACTTCCAAATTCATTGAAATAACCCCAAGAACGAGGATTCCATTCGCATTGACATAGTTGTGAGAAACTGGATTTGGGGCACTGAATATGGTTTTTAAATGTTGTTCCTAGAAACTCACTATTTGGTTCTAAATGTTCTTAGAAACTATTTGGGTTCCATTCCATGCTGTAGAACACAAATCTGCAAATCGACAAACCTGTAACAAGCAAACCAGTTTCTAACAGTTACTATGATTAACTGGGATGTTCCCTCATCGTTCTGCATTCCAAAATTTTAAATCCATTGTTCTCAACATTTAGAGTTGTTGACTATGTTTCTTAGGAAGGATGGGCCTGTACGGTGCTCTTCAGGATTAAGTTGTCCTTTCAGATTTGAAACAAGGAGGAGATGTTTAATGTCTGTATTTGGCAGAACATTGTTTCTTAATCCCACCCACACCTGAATCTGCCTGTGATGCTAGTCATTCCTGCCTGCTGCCGTGGGTTTTATGCACACTACAATATTTATTTCTCTCTGTCTGTGACTGCTGGCTGGTGAGCAGCCTGTCTCAGACTGTCTAGAGAGCAGGAAGCAGATGGGAAATAAATACAGTTGCAGAGCTCTGGGGGCAAAGCATCAGACAGGACAAGAAAGCCAAGAAATAAACAAACAGGGAGGAGTCTGGTCTTTCTGCCTTTCATCCCTGGCTCTGATAGATAAGACTTAAGCAGCAAGACACCAACTGGGCTCAGTTTCAAATTCTTCTCAGCTTCTACTCCACGGTAGTTTTTCCCTTTGAAAAAATCTCTCTGTGCCTTTTTAAAAAGGGATGATTGAAATAAGCTCTTAATAAATCGTTACGACTCACTTCAGATGCTATGCTCATTACATTTGAGAGGTAGGGTAGGTGAGAATTTGAAAATATCTTCAACACCTATATTGCAGGTGTATATAGTGCACATAGGCCAAAGGTCGAAACGCATGTCTAAGTAGACCTATCTTAGGTCTAGTCAAACAGCATCATGCCCAGGTCTAGGAAAGATCTTTAAGCGATTGAAAACCATGACGGTACTGCCTTCATCATTCTCCCAGTGCCCACCATTCTTCTTTTTCCCTCTCCCCTTGCCAAGTTTAATGGCAGAATATAAAACCAATCCTGTATAGCTGATAATACACTTAAGTCAAAACATCTCTGGGGTGCTTGGGTGGTTCCGTTGATTAAAGCGTCCGAATCTTGATGTCGGCGCAGGTCATGATCTCACGGTTTGAGAGGGAGCCCCAGCATCGGGCTCTGTGCTGTTAGCTGTTAATGGAGCTTGGGATTCTCTCTCTCTCTCTCTCTCTCTCTCATTTTTTCTCATTGTAATTACTTTACCCTCAAATCGCTCCCATGTGATTTTCTTCACTGAGAATTTCTTCCTCAAATTTTCCTACTACTATGTAGCATATCTTCAATACTCCCCACCTCACCCTTGGACCCTGGACCAAGTGCCTCCATCCTGGGGTTTGTTCAAGTGGGATCAGTACAAATGGTCGTTAACCCTTCAGGGCTGGGATGCCCAGGTTGAAATCCTGACTTCTCCACGTACTAGTTTATGACCTTGTCAATGTTTTTTATTCTGAGCCTCCGTTTCCTCATCTGCAAAATTACGACGGTAGCACTACCTTCTTCATAGGATTATCATGAAGAGTATCTGGCAAATGTAAAGGTCTCGAAACAATGCCTAACTCTTTCAGGATTAGCTAGTGTTATTACTTTCATGGTATCCTTAGAAATTATTAATGTGAGCATATTTTCCTCGGTATTAAAGAAACAAAAAATTTAAAACAACCAGATCAGCATAAAATAATGAATAATTTAATCATCTTTTTTTTTTTAATTTTTTTTTCAACGTTTATTTATTTTTGGGACAGAGAGAGACAGAGCATGAATGGGGGAGGGGCAGAGAGAGAGGGAGACACAGAATCGGAAACAGGCTCCAGGCTCCGAGCCATCAGCCCAGAGCCCGATGCGGGGCTCGAACCCACGGACCGCGAGATCGTGACCTGGCTGAAGTCGGACGCTTAACCGACTGTGCCACCCAGGCGCCCCTCATCATGTATTTCTTAAGGTCAACATCTTTTTATAGAATTCTGTCTCCATGATCGTCTTATGTCACGCAAGACTACGTTAGTCACATTTTTAAAAAGCATAGTATTTTAAAGAATCTTCATGTAGAAATACGTGTAGAAAGAAAGTCTCTCAAATTTTCATTCTTTCTAATATAGGCAAGGATCACCTAGTCTTACTAATCTAAAACCTTAGTATACTTAGCATATGTTGATTCAATACAGGCCTTCGTTTCTACAGAATCTGTTTCAATCTCTATTAATTTAACATGCTATTGACTAGGAAGTTTTCTGAAGGGAGTTAGCAAAGGGTAAATAATTGACTTCATCTTAAAATGTTGACATTTTACGTCTACAACACAGCACAGTGGCCACAGGGAAGGAAACCATGTCTGTTAGACAAGGTATTCTGGCTTTGGCAAGTCGTGTCCTATATTTTTAAGGCCTATTTTTACTCTAGGCAATTGAACAAGATGCATTTTGGTAGCAGAGTCTTACTTCAAACCAATGCACTTAAATGTTAGTGGGGCGCCTGGGTGGCTCAGTCAGTTAAACATCCGACTTCGGCTCAGGTCATGATCTCATGGTTTGTGGGTTCGAGCTTCACGTCAGGCTCGGCTTATCTGTGCCAGATAAGGCTGGCAAAAGGCAAGGATTAATTCTGATGTAAATTAAGCACATTTTTATTTTCCATCAGACATATACTTGTTAAAGTTAAATTTTCTTGGGGTGCCTGGGTGGCTCAGTCAGTTAAGTGCCCGATTTCAGCTCAGGTCATGATCTCAAGGTCCATGCGTTCGAGGCCCGCATCAGGCTCTGTGCTCACAGCTCGGAGCCTGGAGCCCGCTTCAGGTTCTATGTCTCCCCCTCTCTCTCTCTCTCTCTCTCTGCCCCTCCCCCGCTCACACCTCTGTCTCTTTCTGACAAAAGTAAGTGAAAAAGCATTAAAATAAATTTTCTCACGATTTGTCTCGTAACCATGAAAGAGGGTGAAGTTTGAGAAACAGTGCAATGAGAGTTATCTGTCTGAAAGGACAGGCTTTCACGGAATGTCCACTGCAACCATGGCTTGTAGCCAGGTCATAACTTCCTGGTGCATCTCTTCTGCAAAGTTCAAATTAGGATATTTAATTATTTATCAAGGATGTCCTATGGACTAAGTGTCAAGGATTTCGGGAAGATGGTATTATGTGTTCACCTCACATCTATTTTTGCATCTGCTCTATAAATGAGACCACCACAGGTCTCATTATGTACTGAGACCGCTTTGTAAATTGTATTACCGTTCTCCATCGTCCTCCAGATAACCATCATGGTTTAATTATAGAGTCTTGAGTTTTCAACAGTAGCTGCTGAGTCAAACTTTAGGGTCTGTGTTGTGATCCGAGAGACGTAATCTGCCTAAAGACTTGAGTTTGGCTAGTAATCACCAAGGCATCATAAGCTTGTGAGTTGTAACAGAGACATTTTAATAGTGACTTTAAGGAAAGATCAGATGGGAAGCTGAGAAGAAAAGTCAGGCTGAGGGGAAAGTAGGAATGATGACTATATCCTAAGCTCCAAATGAAATCCAGGAGTTGGACCAAAGGTGTTATAAGCCCTTTAGAAGAGACTTTTACAAATATAGACCTTGCAATTTCTTTGATTTCCGTCCCTCTGATTCTAAACATATTTGGAACACACTAGAAAAAAGGCGGTGCAAGCATCTGTGTCCTAAGAATAAAAAGAGGCATCTTGCATACAACCAAAACGAATGTAACAATGCATGTTAAGTACATTGGAATTCAAATTGAAAAATAATTTTTTAAAAAAAGGCATGCTTCATTTGCCCAATTTTTCACTGGGAAAAAGATAATAAAGACTAATACTGAGCAACAAAATGTCCAGTTCCATTCCCACCCTGGCCTTGACCCATTCAGAGTTGCCCAGCAGGTCCTTGAATCTATGTCTCTATCACATTCCCCCTCTACCTGAAAAAAATGAAATTAAAACAAACCCTCTCCGACTTCACAGGGGAAGTCATAAAGATTAGAGTTAGAACATTGAACCTCAAAGATGAAAGGCTCAATAAAAATTCCAGCATTATTGTTCAAGACATCAGTGTGAACTGACAGATACGTGCTGCTGAAGCAATTCCCACCTGTCAGCAGATCGAAACCAGGATGACCTTGATATGCACAGGGAAGGGCAGGAGTGCCTCCGACTGAAACACACATTATCTCCAGGCCAATCCTTGTTATCATACCGCTTAATCTTCCCTCCTGGGCGGCTCGCCACAAAGACTTAGTGCTACAATTTAATGCACACTTGCTACTCTCCCCAACCCCAGGAAGAAATAAACATTTATCTTGCACCTTCAATGCGCAGGACTGCATTAAGCACTGGAAACACAGAAATTAAATAATACATAGTTCTTACTGCTACAGAGTTCAGACTTAAAATAGGAGACCTATGTATTCTCTAGTGTAGAGAGAGACGAGTCTGTCAGAAGCTTAGAGCATCCCAAAGAAAGACCTTCCTCAAAAACACCACCAAAATTTTGTAGCTGACTTCCCCATTAGCAATGACTATATTAGACCATGATCTATACTATGACAAATTCAAATTTTGCACCCGGTTTCTGTTTTCAAATCAAAAGTGTATTAGTGCTATTTGAATCTACAAGTGCTGCAAATTATCATGTTGTATTTTAATATTTTTTATATATTTATATTTTATACTTACATATTTATATACTTGTATTTTATATATTTATTATATTTTTAAAGGGGTTAAGCTCTATCACTCGCCTCTCAGAATTCATAAGCTTGAAGGGGTCCTTCAACTCAGATGACACATGATTATACCAATGTTTGGCAATTGACTAGCTTCAAGATGATTTTCAGCATGGTCAGAGACAGAGACGACGGAATCCTCTGTGCATGCACACACGTGTGTGTGTGTGTGTGTGTGTGTGTATGCACATACCAGCGATGGCATGCCAAATTGTCCTTCCCCTGCCTTCGGTCCCTGCCTTCCTCCTGACTATTTGGTAGTGAATAAATGAACTACAAGTTCAGGTGCTGCCTCAGAAAGCTCCTCAACCTCAGCCTATGGCTTTTGAGACAGATCCCCCAAAGTTTTGTTAAAGATCACCAGGCTCTGACCTCCCTTGGAATCCTAATTCCAGCCTGCCTCATTTACATGTGGGAAACCCTTTCCTGTGTAGAGAGAGGAACAATTCAGCATACTTTCTGATAACATAGAGGTAATTATTGTCTCACCTTCAACTTTTCAGCCTCTATCATTCGAGTTTGGCTTCCTCAAAGGACATCTAATAATTGTTGATTTTTCTTCTCTAAATTCCTTCCAGGTTTTCCCATGTGTCTTTTTAAAACTACACATTTAAGTTACCTGGGAGAATGTGGGTATCCATTTCCCCATCTGTAAAATGAGACAAGATGATTCGTATGATTCACATTGCTCAAGGATCTAAATTTTTGAGAAACTGCACAATAGTCTAAAGCAGGGATCAGCAAATTTTTCTGTGAACGGCCAGACAGTAAACATTTTAGCCTGGGTGGCCATAGGATCTCTGTAGTAACAACTCAAAAGTGCCATTGTAATGCAAAAGTCACCATAGACAGTACAGAAGCCAATGAAGATGACTGTGTTCTGGTGAAGTTTCATTTACAAATCTGGGTGGTGTGCTAAGTTTGACTTTGGGGCTGTAGTTTGCCAATGTCGGGTCTAGGAAAACAAGATTTTATTCTATATCACCATGCCACCCTACCTGTCCCTATGTCCAGGCTGATTTTGTGAAATGACCCACAACCATTCAGCAATCAGTGGATGTAGGAATTCCTGTTGCCTATGTATATAACATACACCACACACACACACACACACACAGCTGGATGGCTAGGAGCCAAACCTGAAAAGCAAATGTCTTCTGTTTTGCTTTTACATCAATCTATTTCTGACTTTCAGGATAAGTGGAAGCCTACATTTTTGTTCACCGTGTTTTGTCATGAGACTCAATTCTTCCATCTCTGGTGCTATATTTGCCAACAGCTCTACCAATACAGTTAATAAGGGAAGTGCTATGGTTTCCTCCTCAAAGCGCTGTCCCCAGGTCAGCAGCTTCAGCATCATCTGGGAGCTTGTTAGAGACGCCAACTCTGGGGCCCCACTCCAGATCTACTGAATCAGAATCTGCATTTGACCAGACCCCAGGTGACTCCTAGGAACGTCCCATTTGAGACACACCACCATTTGTGATGTCTCAGTCAAGGTCTTGCCGATAAAGAGACCTCAGCCACTATGGGTGAACAAAAGGAGCGGTGCATTGAAGGGACCACCTGGGAAAGTGGGGCCAGAGAGCAGAACTCACAGGGATGGAGAGGAATTTTGGACCAGCAACAGCTGCCACTCTTACAATCCCTGGGGCTGAGGGAACATGAAGGGGAGGTAGTGCTATTTGAGTCCATTCTGCACTAGAACCATTGAGGAGAAGCTGCCCCAGGGGAGCTGACTTCAAAGAGGAAGCAGCAACTCTGGAGACATCACCAAAGTAGGGAGAGATACTTCAGCCTTTCCTCCTGTTCTTGGTCAAACCCAACCAGAAGACGGAGTGCAAGGAAGCCCAGAAGGCACGGTCCCCAAGGTCAGGCGCCCAGGGCACAGAGCTGACAATGAGAGAAGGCAGCAGAGAATAACCAGTGCAGCTAGAGAGCTCTTCCAGTGGGGTTCCCTTGCCCCATGGGGCTCTAAGCTGGTTTCTCTCCGGCTGGTGGCTGCCATCTGCCATTGCCTGCCTCATCGGTAGTTCTGTGTATTTACTTAACACTATAATATTGGCTTTTTCTTTCCTTTGGAATTCAAAATTGTACAAGTATTATTGCCAAAACCAAAATATCACTTAAAAAAAACTTTAACTCCACATCACCTCGAGAAAATTATACCTCAAAACTGTTTTTCACTGTCACCCCCACATCCCAATAAAATTAAATCAAGCCTGATTTATGCCAGATGATGGGAAGTACTTCCTGCTTTCACCAACAAGACGTTTGGCTCAGAGAAGCTACCTTCCCTCTCCTACCTGCAGCAAATTCCCGGAGAGATAGCTTTCAAACAAGACTTCACTTCGTTTCTTGATATACACAGTGGGTCTCATTATTTCTTAGCAAAAGATAAGAATTAATAGTGTTGAAAAGAGTAAAAGAAGGAGGCAATAAATAGACTTATAAGGAAGAGTCTGCCTCTTAGTCACCGTGTCCTTGGGCAAATAACTTATTTGAGATTGAATACGTAAAATGGAGATACCATGTAGATTATGGATAATGATACTACCTATCTTACATGTTTGAAAAGAATAGCAATGCCTCATACAGTTGAAATGAGATGATGCAGAAAAAGCACTTAGCTGCCCTATTAGCTATAATTATTATTACTCCTCATATTGAGCAACATCTCAAATGCTGCTAGAAGAGTTTCCCATCACCCAAACCCAACTTCCACTTGGGTCATTGAGAAAGGGCCAAATACGTAATCTTTACTCAGGGACAGTGTATCTACCACTATTACTATCATGCCAATCTGAGTCATATGGACAACTTTGAAAGAAACCAGAGGACCCGCTTCCTGTCTCTCCTGGAAGTGATAACAAGAGCCCTGGAGCGGGATCTCCCTTGTCCCAGCCTTCCGGCCTCAGTGGATCCACTGCGTCTTCAGGGGCAAGGTATCTGTCAGGTGGAAGCACAATGCCCAGTCCCCACCTAGGCCACGCGGGCCATCTCAAAGAGAAAGAGTAAGCACTACATTACTGCCTGTTTTCCTTGGGGCCCCATTCATTTTCTACTAGGAAAGTCTTTTCTGCATAGGAATTGAGAAATGTTGCCAGAAAAGAAAATGGCGGTCGGGGAGGATGCCTTCACACGCTGCCTGTATTTTCTATTTTCAAATGACGCTTACCATCCATTAGGCCAACTCCTTACACCACCCTCTACGTCTCCCATTATATATTATTGTAGCCACCTATAATCCTCGCCTAAAGACATGACAACAAACCAGGACAGATCATTTTATTTGGCATTTTGTTTTGGCCCCTTTGGATGACACGAAAGGCGGACAAAGCAGCACTCAGGGTGCATGCATTACAAAACAAAGATAAAAGGGAAGAAGGATGGAAGGAGGAAAACAAGGAGGGAGAAAGGAAGAATACTATGAAACAGTTACTATTTGATATTTTAAACAGTTCTGAATTAATCATTAGGGAGAAATGCAAAATATCTATATATGTAATCTATTGTCATATCAGCTAACAGTGTATACAGAGTGCTCTTGGTTTCAGGAGTAGATTCCCATGATTCATCGCTTACATACAACACGCGGTGCTCATCCCAACAAGTGCCCTCCTCAGTGCCCATCACCCATTCCTCCCCTCATTAACCCCAGTTTGTTCTCTGTATTTAAGAGTCTCTTATGGTTTGCCTCTCTCTCTGTTGAAAATTTTCCCCCTTCCCTTCCTCCATGGTCTTCTATTAAATTTCTCAAGTTCCACATATGAGTGAAAACATACGATATCTGTCTTTCTCTGACTGATTTATTTCACTTAGCGTAATACTCTCCAGTTCCAACCACGTTGTTGCAAATGGCAGGATTTCCTTCTTTCTCATTGCCAAGTAGTATTCCATTGTGTATATAAACCACATCTTCTTTATCCATTCATCAGTTGTTGGACATTTGGGCTCTTTCCATAATTTGGCTATTGTTGAAAGTGCTGCTATAAACATTGGGGTACAAGTGCCCCTACGCATCAGCACTCCTGTATCTCTTGGGTAAATTCCTAACAGTGCTATTGCTGGGTCGTAGGATAGTTCTATTTTTAATTTTTTGAGGAACCTCCACATTGTTTTCCAGAGCGGCTGCACCAGTTTTCATTCCCACCACCAGTGCAAGAGGGTTCCCGTTTCTCCACATCCTCGCCAACATCTGTCGTTTCCGGAGTTGTTAATTTTAGCCACTCTGATTGGTGTGAGGTGGTATCTCAATCTGGCGTTATTTTTATTTTAAACTGCACTCAAGAGATGCTTCTATTCTCGCCCTACCTGCACCCCACATTATGACAAGAAACGCAACCTGGGTTGCCCTGGGAAGTCTGGGCAGATGTCATGTGACAACCCCACTGCATCTAGGTCCAGAGGGGCAAGGTGACTCCCTAGAAATCACCCAATAAGCCTACCAAGTGCTCAGGGCATCTGGCCACCAAATCTGCGTTTATTCAACCCAAACAACAAACTCCCATTCCCAGGGTGACCAGATGGTATCTCTCTTTCAAAAGTTCCACATGACAATCGGCCACAACATCACCTAAACCAAGAGGAATACGACTGCCTGCTTTGTTTCAATCAAAACTCCCTTTTGGAGCTTGGCTACCTGGAGGGCACAAACTTCCTATGTGAAGTAAAGGAGCCCAGGACAAAAGTGTCCTATCATGCGTGGGCATGAATTACAAAATCCGGGTTACCCAGCACAGCTCAGAGGTGTTACCATGGTCACCGAGTTTATTTGGTAACTTTTGTAAATACACATTCGAATCATTGAACATGTGTTCTTTCTTAGATAAGTGTGCTACAGGCACAGGAAAAAAATTGCTCAGTAGGAGGGTGTACTTGAGTACTGTTTGAAGAAGATTTTCTCACCATTACTCAGAAAGAAGAAAGTACACAAAATAGGAACCACGCTGATAGGTAATCTCAACAATTTTTGTGCCCCGTTTGACATTTTTAGGTGTACCTTGACCAAAAAGTGAATGTGAATCATGGCAAGGCCAGCAAGCCATAATTTCCATATTATTTGTTTTAATTTTTTAAATGCTTATTTATTTTGGAGAGACAGCATGAACCGGGGAGGGACAGAGAGAGAGAGAGAGAGAGAGGGAGACACAGAATCTGTAGCAGGCTCTAGGCTCTGAGCTGTCAGCCCAGAGCCCGATGCGGGGCTCAAACCCATGAACTGTGAAATCATGACCTGAGCTGGAGTCAGATGCTTAACCGACTGAGCCACCTGGGCACCATATTATTTTTTAAATATTTTTTTGTGAAAAGATATACATTAATTTTACCATTTTAACCATTTTGAAGCATTAAGTACATGGGTATCGTACAACCATCACCACGTCCCATCTCCACAGATTTTTCAGCTTCCCAAACTGCAACTGTGTACCCTTGAAACGATAGCTCCCCATTCCCCTCACTCACCCTCAAGCCCCTGATAACTACCATTCTACTTTCTATGAATTTGACTCTTGTAGGTGTCTCCTAGAAATGGAATCATACAATAATTATCCTTCTGTGCCTGGTTTCTTTGACTTAGCGGGAGGTCTTTAAGGTTGAACCACATCGTAGCATATATCAGAATTCACTTTTTAAGGAAGAGTAATGTTCTATTGCGTGCATCTGCCGCATTTTGTGTATCCATCTACCGGTAGACATTTTGGTTGTTTACACATGTGGCTATTGTGAAGAAATCCTCTGTGAACATAGGTATACAAATATCTGTGCCAGTCCCTACTTGGAATTCTTAGGGTTATATGCCCTCCATTTGATTTTAATTATTTTTACCAAAAATGCCTTTGTCTATCAGAGAGGGCCATTGTTTCAATCTAGCGTGTGTCTTTGAAAGAGCCCTCATTAGCTTGGTGAGAGAGGAGGTAGGAAGCTCTTCCTCACCATCAGCTAACTCTACCCATCATGGCAAGCAGCAGAGTGACAGAAGTTGCAGCCACAACACCCCCCATGTTCTTCCTTTAGTGCTTTTAAATGTCAGACACTTTTAACCCCCTGGGGACTTCTTTGGAAAAGATTGAAGTTGTCTTCACCATGAAAGTTTACGGTGTGACCTACCAAACAGTCATTTGGTAGCAGGAGAAAAGAAGGCCGGGCTGGGTAGACCAGGAAGTCTCAGGTGGGCGCCCTGGGTGGTTGGTGCTGAAAGGGAAAGTGCTAGAAAGAGCCGAGTGGAGTTTCTTTGATAAAGTCATCCGGGACGGGGGGGGGGGGGGGGGGGGGGGGGGGGGGGGGGAGAAAGGAGCAAGAGTGACAAACAGACCCTCTGCAGCATCCCGAGACACGGGAATCCAAGAATGGCAGATGGAGAATACGCAAAAGTATGAAATGTACCTGCAGCCTTTCAATCATTGTCAAGTGCAGAGACCAAAGACAGGAAGCCAAATCCCTGGTGAGACCCCGGTGATGGAGAAGATAACTCTCACTGGAACTCAGCCGAAGGCTCAAAGAAGGTGCAACTGGGGTCTGAACAGAAAAGACTCTAACTTGCTCCAGAGATCAAAGAAGGTCTGAAGGCTGGGCCCAGGCCCAGGCCGAAGAGCAGAAGTTGAGGGGCAGTCTCCAGAAGGTCTGACCCCAAGAAACCCAACACAGAGCATGAAAGAGGAATGAGTATACGTAGGGATTATATAACGCTTCCAACACATTATCAGGGCGTATGAGTTAAACAAGAGCTGGTGACGATCTTTCTTGGATGGGTCCCCTCAGAAGGCCTCACAGCCCGCTCTGCTTGAATCACCCACATAAGCCAACTATTCATGCCAGACTTGATCAGACCACAGTGTGAGGGAAGAAAATGGCTGGACCCAAGGCACGTGGGGATAAAAAGATGCTTCCTCACATTCCCTCACAACCCTTTCAGTTGGTATCACCCAAGTGTGACCTCCAGTTTTTTTAGCAGGCCAGAAATGGCAGATACACTTCCTTTGATCCATCCCACCCTTTTGATCCATTTGAAAATTCCTTACCTGGCTCTGATGTCACCAGTTCAGTCGACCAGTGGGTTGTGTTCTTACTCCCATGCCAGCCACCGTGCCCACTGTTGCTGCTGTAACACGGTACAAACTTAGTGACCTAAAACAACACAACTTTATTGTGTTAGCACATCCGAGATCAGAAGTCCAAAAATGGCGTCTCAGGGACTATAATGCAGGTATCAGTAAGTCTACAACCTTTTTGGAACACTCTAGCAGAGAATCCATTCCTTGCCTTCTTCGGTTTCTGGAGTCCATGGGCTTCTCTGGCTCAGGGGCTTATGCCCTGCTTCCTCCAATGGCATCACATTGACCTGTGCTGCCTTCTGTTGTCACATCTCCCCCTCTCTGACTCTGACACTCCTGCCTTTTTCTTACGAGAACCTGCGATTACATTGACCACACCTGGACAATCGAAGATCGTCTCTAATCTCAGGTCCTTAACTCAATCAGATCTGTAAAGTCCCTCAGCCATGGAAAACCACACATTCACAAGTTCCAGACATTAGGATGTCGATCTCTTTTGGAGGGCAGGGGACATTATTCTGCCTACCACAGAGTTGATTCCTAAAAAACTACAAGTCCTTGGGTGAGCAGTTCATATCATCCCTATCCTTGTGAAAAGACTTTCCTCCTTTTTCCTTTATCTTCTTTTATGGGGAAAAAGGACTCACACATATGTCCTTCTATTTGAAAACTTGCCGCAGATTATCTAAATTACATGATAAAATCCTCGTGGATACCATCCGCAAACATCAGACATCTGCAAAGCCAATGTTCCTTTTACCACATACGGTTCCTCCAACCTGTCCTTCCAGCTCTGATTCTCCACATGCTGGTTTTGTCAAATTCCAGTCTCACCATCCTTCTCCCTTAAGGTGTTAAAACTAGTGAATCCCCTGAGCAGACTTAGCTTTTCATGAACTGATAAAACAGATGTTAGTCGATTTCATTTCATAAATTAGGCACAAGGACAGAATTTAGAATTATTTCCTGAAGTTGTTTATTTGCACCTATAAAATCATAGATTGAAAGTCTTAAGTTTCTAATATATTAATTATTATGTTTCTATAATTATGCCAGGGGTGGGGAAACAGGGAGAGAAAAATTATAACCCCGCCACTACTAGAACCAAGAATAAACTTTGCCCACAGTCACAGAGTTATTAATGGTATAACCCAGACAAAAACCTCAGCCTCTGGACTCCAGACCCAGTGCTCTTCATGCTAGCCACACTATCTTTTCTATGCCGTTCTTCCCTCCGAGATAGAAAATTTGGTAGGAATTCGCTTTCAGATAAATACCGAGTGTAAATACTTGTGCTGCTTTTACTTCTTCATTGAAAACTTCCCGCTGATAGAAATAATTGCTGTTCCATAGAGTCCTTCCTGTTGGTTGCTGTCTGACTCTCTGCAATATAAACAAGTTTCAACAAGAAGACAGAGTATGTGTAATCAATATACCTTGGCTCCTGTTCAGAACGGCCATGCGTCTGGCACTTGATATCTTTACAGAAAATGGATATTGGAAAGTAAGGTCGCACTTCATTTAAAAGCAGAACCACAGATGTAGGGGTGATGGTGTCAGTGAGATCAGTTACGTATCTGATGAAAGTCTGTGAATCTCAAATAATGACAATATGGCGATCCTTTTGTTTCTCTCTAGAATTCCCCAGAGCAGCTCTGCCAGATCCCCCTCCCCCTCCCAGTCTTGCCCTCAGTGCCAGATGGCCAAAGCCACTGCCTTGTGGAGGCGATCAAGGCCAGCCCCCACCCACAACCTTGACATTCCTCCTCACCACCTCAGAATCGCTCTTCCCTTCACTCAGCTTCTCTTCCTTCCCCCTCAGCTATCATCCCCTCATCTTTGTTCAATGGGCTGCTTCCTCTGGATCTATTGACACCTTAAAATCCAAAGTCTACAGCATGGTAGGAAACTCGTGAGATGTCTCCTGCCTCCACACTACTAGACTCCTTGTGCTCTCCGATCCAGCGTTACAACTCACTGACATCTCGCCATTCCTTTGCACCCTCTGTTTTCTCTGCCTGCAAGGTATTCCTCCATCCGTTGCCTACAGAACTCCTAGTCATCCTTCAAAGTCCAGCTCAGCCTCAAACCCTGTGATGCTGTTCCCAGCCACTGGCCCTCTCCGGGAAAGAGGAATCCTTCTTGCCCTGTGTGGCAAGAGCCTCAAACTCTCCTTCCCCAGAGCTCTTACCCCACAACGTTAGCATTATCTGTCCACATCTCTGTCTCCCTCAAAAAGTTCACAGACTGAGAGCTCTTGAAGGGCAGAGACTGCTCCTTTGATCTCGAAGTCTCCAGCACTTATCACAATCCTTGATACGTAACACATATCCGATGAATGTTTGTTGAGTGATTGAAAGAATGCTCAAGTCTTTGCATTAAAAAAAGGAAATACAGCTATCGTGCTGCTGCCTTCTGGAACCGCTCTCTACGCCTGCATCTCTGCTTTCCTTCTCCCTAAACTTCTCCTTACTCGGTCCCCACCCCTCTGCAAGTGGATTTCTGGTGCCAACTGGATTGCTTTCCTGATGTTACATTATTTCCCAATCACCCTAGTCAATATGCACAGTCAATACGGGCTGCTACGCATTTCCACTCCCTGCCCCTCTGTGGCATCTGATGCCTTGACGTTCCTGCCTTTTGTGTCACGGCCTTCTCCGAGTTTATTTTTAAGTCTTGAGTTCACCGCCCGCCCCCACCACCACCCTTTCCAGCTTCCCATACAGCCTCTTTGTCTGAGCAGCATTCTCCTTTCCAAGTCTCCCGCTGCCGACTTCATAAAGCTCCCAGCCCCAGTCACTCTCCGGAACCCCAGTGTAGACAGCCTGGGAACATATGTGAATTGAAACAAGCCTCCCCCTCAACAGATTCTGGAAGCTAGATGGTCATTAAATGAGGTAATGGCTTATGTATGCACTTAGCAGAGGGCCTTAGACACTTAGTGAGCCTTGTCCTCCTCCCCCTGGACGAGCTGGGCTCCAAACTGGCCACCCTGTTCCCTCCTCTCTTCCCTTTAATTCACTCTGAGCACCACTGCTGTCAGGATATGTTTAATGCAATGTCAAAAGTCTCCAATGTGCTGCCTCCAGCACTTACAGAAAAGAAGGTTTAAATAAATAAATAAAAATAGGAGCGCCTGGGGGGCTCAGTCGGTAGAGCGTCTGACTTTGGCTCAGGTCATGATCTCACGGTCTGTGGGTTCGAGCCCCGTGTCAGGCTCTGTGCCAACAGCTCAGAGCCTGGAGTCTGCTTCGGATTCTGTGTGTGTCTCTCTCTCTGCCCCTTCCCCCCCTTACACTCTGTCTCTCTGTCTCTCTCTCTCAAAAATAAAATAAAAAACATGAAAAAAGAAGAAATAATAAAAAAGATGAAAAACTACAAAAGAAGGTTTCCCAAATGTCCATGAAGGCAAAATGAGAAAGATGAAGGCAACGTTGTGAGCTTCCCACCACATTACATTTCTTCAACTTAGGAAATTATATATTCCCGCCTTCTAAAAAATGTCCTTTCTATAATGAAACAGTGGCCATTTTCCCTTATTTCAGTATCCTTATTGGGAAATGCACTTTTGTGTTTTGGAAATCAGGTCAGCTAGCCTGTTCGGGACATCTGCCTGTGGTCTCTGCCTTCTTACCAGGTCAAATGAAGAGTTTACTATCACAGCATTTTAAAAGTGAAAATACAGAGACGAAAAGATGTTGATAATGGTAAACACCATGTGAGAGGTCTGCAGCCCTCAGTTTCTTCCCAAGAAAGTAGGCTTCATCATAAAACCGAAAACGCAAGGGTTGGAATTGTTTTTTTTCCGCCGTGAGTTGCCTCCTGTTCTATATTTGGAAACAATGCATTCAGTAAGAAATGAGATTTCCTTGACTCTCGTGTCCATAAAGAGGGTGCAAGTGTCCAAATACCAAGAGCTTTTTTTATTTATTCACACCTTCCAGTTTCTTAACGATTATTTGTCTTTAGTTTTGTAGACACACACATACTAACAGTGACTGTCATCACACACACACACACACACACACACACGTTAAAGCAGGCAACAGGCAATTAATCATTTTCTCCCCGAAGACCATATTTTACAGTCAGAAGTCAATTGTCAGCACACATGCTCCTAAATAAACCGACACACGTACCAGCTAATAGATTAATTCACATGGAGAAGGCGTCGTGGGAAGAAAACGTGTGTTCCCAGATTTCTCAGGCAGGTGCTCTGCCTGTTAACATAAAGATCCGTCTTCCTGGCTCCAATCCTTTGGGCACACTGCCCAAAATTACTTACAATTTCTCACACAGTTGATGCTAAGATAGTTCTGCAAAATGAGAGCCTGGTTTACCCGGTGTAACCTAAGAACGGCTCAGCCCGGGAGGAGCCGGTACCAGCTTTGAGTTTGGGGAAGATTTTTTGGCTTTGTTTTGTTTTCTGCCATCTGACTTTTCTAATACAAGATAACCATACAGCAATACTTGATGCTTTCACGTTTCCTTGCTGCGATCTGCTGTGCCTCTGATGCTGCCCGTGAGTGGGAAACGTGGGTCCCAAGGAAACAGACCTACTGGCATTAATTTGTCCAGAAGGGAGAAGGCTGGTTACGTGTATGTTGTGCATTCGCGTGTGGACACCTATGCTCTCACAGACACCTCCCTTAGCGTTCACACCTCCACCGTGATATATCCCCTCCCGCTTCCTCACCGTGTTATCTGCTGCCCTTCTGAATGGAAAGTTCGGTTCCCCTATAAATCACTTTATTGAAAGAAGGGACCATGGTAGAGGTTGCTGTGAGCTCCAGAAAGGGGAATTGCGTTTTCACTTCACCATATCGCATTTTCCAGAGCAGTGATGTGAAGGCTAGCAGAGGGGCGTGGGGATTTGCATGACAAAATTTTAGACTTAGACAATTCTGTGAAAGAGTCTATCCACAGTCCCGTGTATTTAGTTTTAGTTTTCACAAGCAAGGATCATGTAGACTCCTTCCCGAACAAGATTCGCACAAATGTCAAACGCAGCTGCTGCCAACCTGCTCTGTCTTTCCCCTTCTGGGTCCTCGGTGAAGAGAGGATAAGAGCGGGTTAGGCTGGTCTTGGGAAATGGGCTGGAGGAACAGGCTGCTCCCCTGGGAATTATTTCCCCCAGCTCAGCCTAGAGGTCCAGTAAGGCCACAGCATCCCCAGAGGGTGGTGACATTTGGTGTTACCTGTCCCTCTATTGTAATCCTTCAGTAATCCCACCTGTTTTCAAAGACACCCTCCTCATTGTTCTTAGGGCCTACCAAAAAAAAAAAAAAAAAAAAAAAAAAAGTATTAGGCTCCAGCTAACCCAGCAGCGATCTTGTTCTGGCACCTTAAGAAGTGAAGGATTTCCCTTCCCTTCTGTAACTGGAGCAGAGCCGTCCCTCCCTGCAGGGCATAGGGTCCCCATTCTGTAGCACATTTCCTCCAGAGAGTCCGCTTTGCTGAACAAAGACCCAACTGTCTGTGCAGTATGGGAAACTATCTGTTGCTGCCGTTTGGAGCACACCCTCCTACAAACCCAGGCATGCACAAAAGTTCTGCATTTCACCGCAGGAAGCGAGACTGGTGGCTTCAGGCATCATTAATCATTTTGAAGTGATTATTCTTAAAAAGGAAAACAAAACAAAGCAAAAAAAAAGGGGGGGGGATGCCCTTTGATTAAGGCATGCCCGATAAAAATTAGCACTTCTCAAAATAGCATTTCCCTGGTTCCTTGTGGACCCTTGAGAGTTTGCTGGATTGACCAGGGCTGGGGCAAAACAGGGATCTGTTTCCTCCTTCCCTGAAACTCCAACAAATACCTGGGACTTGACCTGGTCTGAGGGAATCTCTTAGACTTTCAGACTGGGGAAGAGAGGGGTGGGGAGGCGGGAGTCTCCTCTTCCTTTGCCTTCCCACCCAGGAACGCACACGTTTAGGAAGAAGGTAAAACCAGGACAATTAGCTTCCTGCAGTGGACAGCTCTCCTCCCTTCCCCCAGGGGAAGACAGGGGCCCAGGGAAGCTGTGCTCCCTAGAAGGGCTGCCCCCACCCCCACGGGTATTTTACCCAAAAGGAGCAGAGTACCAGCCAGTTGTTCAAATCCGTTCACACTCACAGGGAACGTCCCCTAGTCTAGGCCTTTGAAGTAAAATTGTTTCTCTAGCATAGGAGAAGTGATAACTAGAAAATGAGATCTTCAACACTATCTTTCCTGGGCGATTACATGTCCTGCTGTTCTGGGTTGAGAGGAAATTCACTTAAATAAAATTGGATGAAATTTCTTTTCTCGCCCACGGAAGTCTCCCGGGTCTACCAGAAGCATCTTCCATCGGTTGCCCCTTCCTGAACTCTTGGCTATTTCCCAATCTTCATTTCTTCCCTAATCAGGATATCTGTCTCTGGAGTCAGGATCAAAACTCATAAAGGCAGAAAAGAGTCTGCCCCTTTCATCCTGGTCAGGGTTGACTCCTCATCCCCTAGACTTGCATTCCCTTGACTCGGGTGTGAACCTAGCTAAACTTGACTTCATTTCCTTTTCCATCAGTCAGCTATTGAGATCTCACAGCTAAGTGCTATCATTCATTTTAATTTAAAGTTTAAAAATGGAAGAGAGGAGGAGACCCAACAAATTTCATCTTAGTACTCTTAGCTACATATTTTGAAGTGTGATACATGTGATTACATCAAGGTGTTTTTTGCTTTGGGGGTTTAGTTTTGTTTTTTGTTTTGTTTTGTTTTAGCTTGGTTTCTTCAATTCAGTTCAATATGCCCCAGAGGAGCCTTTGAAGATCTGCCCTCAGTCACCCTGTACATAACTGCCAAAAAGGCTGAGCAGGTTGTCGAAGGCATCTACATGGAAGGTGTGGCCTGACATGCGGGCTGGAGCCCAGGCCCGTGAAGGAGCGTGTCTATATGGAGGTGGGAGGGTTAGCCAGGCCCAGGGAGTGAGAGTCCCAGCAGGGTGAGGGGGGGTGTTCATGTGGCCAAGTGGACTCATAGTGAAGAATGAGTTTCAGAGCCTGAGCATCCAAAGGAGAAAGACTTCAGAGCAATGGAGGTGGGACATGGGTTACATACAGGAGGACTGATCAGATAAGTAAACACTTTAAGTACAGCAGAAAGGCAGAAAACCAGAATGGGACCTGTGTAATAGTGGATTGGAATGGGATATATTAATGTGAATGAATGGTTTTCAAATAAATATAGCTCAGGGTGCCTGGGAGGTTCAGTCGGTTAAGTGTCTGACTTGGGCTCAGGTCATGATCTCGTGGTTCATGGGTTCAAGCCCTGCATTGGGCTCTGTGCTGACAGCTCAGAGCCTGGAACCTGCTTCGGATTCTGTGTGTGTGTCTCTCTCTATCCCTCCCTCATTCATTCGTTCATTCTTTCTCTCTCTCTCTCTCTCAAAAATAAAATAAACATTAAACAGAAAGAAATATAGCTGTGTCCACTCTGTGGGCCTGGGACTGATGACACCACAAGGACAATGGGCACACCTAATGTACTTAGGTACCCACCTCTAACTACCATCCTTCACAAAAAGAAACCAGGGTTCTTCCTCAGAGAAACATCTGCTTCAGAGCTGGAACAGGGAAAGTACAAGATATTCCACCTATCTTGTCATGCTAGAAAGCCAGACTCGAAGATGAAGGTAAAAATGTCAAAAGAACACAGAGGTCAGCTTCAATGGACTCACATTGGCTAAATCAGGGACAGTTGAAGCACTGAGAGATGATAATAGTAACAGATTATAGCCCATTGAATACAACAGGAAATTAGAAGCGCATACTGAAATAAACAAACCAATTGAAAGCTTGATGAAGAAGAGAATTTTTACATGGTTTCAAAGTACCTCCCCACAAAATGTTTATAAACTACAAAGGACAAAGGATGACTTTATAGTGGGGAAGCCTGGTAGACACCATCTTAAGTGATCAGAATGGACATCACAGGACGGAACAACTTGACATTTGGTGCTACTAGACAAGGTGCAGTGGAAAAAACACAAAGTCATTTCTATGTTGTCGTTCCCCAAAGGCACAACCTAAATCTAATCATGATCATATCCAAAATGGAGGATATTCTACAAAATGACTGGCTTATAATCTTCAAAAGTGGCCAGGTCATGAAAGATGAGGAAAGAAAGATAACATGTTTGAGTCTAAGGCAAACTCAAGAGATGTAACCCAATGCACCATGTAATTTCAAACTGGAAAACATGACAAGAGCAAATGACAGAACTTGAATGGGGTCCGAGGATTAAATGGTTGCAATGTGTCACTGTTACTTCCTCATGGCGGTGGTTGGATTGTGTTATGGAGAAGAATGTCTTTATTCTTGTAAGAAAAACACGTTGAAGTAATCAGGGGTGACGGGCATTATGTGACAACTTTTTCTCATTTAGGTAGAGGGACAAATGATTTACATTACATTTCCAACCATTTTGCAAGTTTATCATTGTTTCAAAGCATTTTTTAAAAATTAGCTTTCAAAAAAAAGGGGAAAAAAAAGTTATCTCACGAACACCTGGAAGGACAGAGATTTAAGAAATTCACTTTTATCCAGTACTCGGAACATGCCCAGTCCAAGTGAGTACTCAGTAAATATTTGCTGAATTTAAATCTTCAGAAAACTCTGAGATACAGAAGGAACTCAATGAAAGCGCCTCTGCTAAGGTTTATTTCCTTTAAAAACACAGGGCTTATTGTGTGCCAAACATTATTGTAAATATTTGCAAATAGCTCTAGGAAATAGATTCTATGAAAGGAACTGAAGGTTCCCTATATAACCCTATGAAGGTTATATGTGCCTCCCAAAATCACGCAGGCAATGAATAGTGTAACCAAGAGTTGAGCCCAAGCAGTAAGGCTCCAGAGTTCATGCTCTCAGCCACTTTACTGTGATGCCTCTTTAAGATCCCACCTACAGGAAACTTAAGATCTTCCCCCATTCAAAACATTTAGTTCTCAACTATCCAACTGTATTTTTGATATATTATAGTCTCACAGGATTATGTCATATTCTTTATTTCATAATGCATAGAGCTAGCCCAAGAGAAGCTCATTCCTGAGCTGAGCATTCATGTTTGCAGGCAAGACTGGTCCACCAGTTTGGGTCTTCACATAAGTCTTGGTCTTTCAAGTAGACCTTTGGTTCTTACTTATATTAACCACAGCCTATGTGGCCCCAGATTGTTAGGTTTTATCCGCTATATGCTTCCCTTTCCCCTATGTGTGCATGAGGATTTTAACATAGAGTAGCTATATCTGGACATATCATGGTACAGCTGATCTCCCATATGGCAAGGAAACACCATTAGCTACTAACCGTGACCCTCCATGATGACTCCTCGCTGTTCTATTTCCCTCGCTCACAGGGAAGAAATGAGACAGTGAATCAAATGTGTCTCCCAATGGAATGGATACTTCTACAGCCCCTATGAAAAAAGTTGAAGATACTCTACCCCGTATAGCCTTCTGTGCCTCACTTTCTCCCTCCTGTGAAATGCGAGAATATGTTGTTTTATGTTCATTTATCTTCTTCTAGGGACAGGAACTCTTGTCAACACCAAGGTGCAACATCCATTAGATGGCTCTTTGTAGCAAATGGCTCATTAAAAAAATCCGATAAATAAATGCTTTTCTTTATAATTCAGTGCAGCAAGTTCCCCAATAAAACTTTGATAGGCATGACACAGTGAGTTCTACTTCATGAGAATGAGTTCACTATTTTTGTAGCTTACGATGTGACCACAAAAATGTATCACAAGTTTCAGGTAGGTTTAGAGCAAGTTCCAGGTGCAAATAATTGTTTTTAGTATTTTTGTCTTCAAATAATTTTTAGTTATAAGAAGGAGATCTTCCATTTACTATGCCCCATTTCCAAAGAGGAGAAAGCACCTGAGATAAAACAGGGAAAAGGTTTTGTTTAATCTTAGGTGCTATGATTTTTCTATAATAGAACGGTGATCTTTCCCTGTACTTCTCTGTGCTGATTTCCAACCATCAACGGGCATTATTTCCTCAACAAACAAAATTCATATTTCTATATTTACGTAAGTGTAAATATGTCCCTGCATGTGGTATATGCACGTGCGTGTCCTCCGCTCTCCCATCCCCACTGTAAATTTCTTTCGGTTGTGAAATCGTAGTTGCAACGTTATCGGGGCACCTCCTGCCTCCCTTCGGCCTCATCTGCATACACCTGCCCTGCTTCCAAGTGCAACATCAGCCTTTCTTTGTCAAAGAGCATTTTCACATTGCCCAAACCTGCTGTGCTGCTCTCTGCAGACGGGCCAAGTATCGCAGGAGGAATGTCCCCAGAGTAGTCCTCAACCCATGACTAGAAACAGTTGGTGCCTAAGTACCCCAACTCCCTTGCCCTTTGGGTAAAATGACTTTGAGGGAGTGTTTTTGACCCTTGCCGCCGCCGCTTCACCAGAGGAACTGAATACCAGTCCACCACGGGGGTAACTGGCTTGATAAACACCCTTAGCTGGTTGCCTTCTCATGTTCCTGTCTCACTTCCCCAGGCCCCTATTGGTGTTCCCTACATTAACTACTTGCACTTTAATCCTTGCCTTAGTGTCTTCTCCTGAGGATATCCAAACTAAGGCAATCTCTCTCCAAAGAATATGGAAGTTGGCCCAAAACCACAGGAAATATCTGTCTTGCTGTCCCTGTTGTTGATAACTCCCCCACAGAAGAACTTCAAAGCACAAGACATACCCAGGCCTTAATGTTTCCCTACCTCCCTTATATCCCTCCCTTTTCCGCATCTTCTGATCAGCATGCTGGTGATAGGTCCCTTCTTCCCTACTTCTCAGCACTCCTCACCCCAAAGTTGCATTTTCCTGGCAATCTGTTGTCAGAGATATCCACTGTTTGTGGCATCGGCCACAGTGGCTCTTGGAACAGCATCCTCCTTCTTCTGTGCACAACAGATATAAACCTACCATATGTTTCTTTCCACGAGGGTCACTCTGCCATCTGGATGACGGAAGCTTATGCCCCAGGGAAGACCTAGCCATAAGCCAATTTACATTAAGACCGAGATTCTAGACATACAGTCTAAGTTTGGACACCGAGCTGACTCCAGCTGACAATGCCACCAGACTCTGATTGATTTCATCCACAATACACGGAGGTTCCCATGTCTCATAGACAGAGGGAAAGACCTTATTTAGGCTGCGTGACTAATCCAATTGTTTATTCCCTTGCTGTACTGATCTTTGTTTGATCTGAGGGCACCAGGTCCAGGATAACAGTTTCAGGTGCCCCCCCCTCCCCCCTCGCTGCCATTCAAGCCCTATCCGGTTCCCTCAGGCTTGGTCTGAAAGGGACCAGACCCTGTGCCTCCCGGTCAGCATTTTCATCACGGCTGTTCTTGGCCTTTCTGTGACTATTCAACTTTTTGTAAAAATGGAAGGGCCAACTATATATATAATATATATATATGTAAATTAAAATTGTTTACCAACAGTTTTTCACAATCTCTCTTGCACCCCAAAATACAAGGGAAGAGAGAGTGCAGACTAGCTTTTGGTGACCTAATTTCTGTCTCTCATCCAAAGCAAAGGTTCCGCTTTCTCTGTTTTTTATGGCCCTGCCAGTATTTTCCACAACCCTCTTCCTTCACCACCCCAGTGCTTCATCCACTGTTACCCAAAATGTTCCCCTGGAGCCCGGAAGCAAGGAGGAGTAGACTGTCCCATCGGTTAGCTGCTCTCTAAGTAAGCGTCCTCTCTGCTTAGTGAAGATTGGAGCCCTGTTGGAGGAATGCTGGGATTGCCTATGCCTCAGGGCTGGTAAGATGCAGACCCTGCTGGCACAGCTTTTCACTGGTTAGCAGCCTTCTGGAGGAAGAGCACTGCCCGTGCATCAAAGGCAGCTTCATTGTTAGTTTTCTCACATACGTGTGTGCGCGCACACACACACATAGCATTTCTTTCAATCAGCCTGAAAGGTTTTTACATTTTCCAAACCTAATCTTAACAAGAACTCTTTAGGGGGTGTTCTGCAGGGTTACCTACATTCCCAGTATCTAGCACAGTACCTGACATATAACTAGTACTCAGTAAGTATCTCCGCCTTTATCTATTTATCTCTTTGAATGAGACACCAGGCCGATTCAGAAATAACCAGCAGAAAGATGTCATTCTTAAGAAATCAAAAGAGCGGCTCCTGGGTGACTCAGTTAAGCGTCTGACTTCAGCTCAGGTCACGATCTCACCGTTCATGCGTTTGAGCCTACGTTGGGCTCACCGCTCTCGGTGCAAAGCCAGCTTCGGATGCTCCGTCTCCCTCTCTCTCTTTCTGTCTGCCCCTCCCCCATTCGTGTTCTTTTTCTCTCTCAAAAATTAACATTTAAAAAAACTCAAAAGAGAATATTCCCTTATGCTTTTTAGTATACTATTAAATATATTTTAATAGTGAAAAGAATCTAGGAAAGAGTTCCATTCCCTGATGATGATATGTGGCAATTGAATCAGTGGGCACCAAAGTTATACCATCCATAATTAGATGGGCAGCACCCTTTTATGGCTCTGTTATTATAAGAATTGATGATTTCTTTGTCTCCTCAACTACTTGGAAAACAGGACTATGTGGGGTTGATTTTGCATCCCCAGTGCCTGGCAAAATTCTCATGCATAGGAGGCATTCAGAAAAAGCTTGATGGATGAATGAATTGATACATCGTTGGAAATAACCATGTATTGTATGTCAACATTTTTTTAAAGGCCTAAGCACTTACTTGTATAACGGAGTCTTTTCAGAGACAGGTTGAAAGATCTGATTGTAGGACTGAATTAAAACCCAGCTAGGAACCCCTGGGAGAAGTGCTTAACCAATGACTAAGGGGCTTAGGAGTGTGAAAGACCAAATTCCTCACCTTGGATTGGGACATGCTTTGAGAACAGAACTATTTATCTCCAGAGCTCCTTTTGGGATCATGCCATACCTGGCGTCCGAGGGACCCTTCTGGAAATCACACCCTTCTTCCCTATCATGCTCATACCACTCCCATGCCATTTTCTTCTGGGAACACCTCCTTAATGAATGAATAACACATGACAGACAAGCAAGTCAGGATAAAAGGAGGGATTCTGTGTTGGGAGATCTACACACAGACTGTCTGATTTCCTAGAAATGCTGGCTCACCTCTCCCCCTTCATTCCTCAGTGAACACAGGTCCTGTTCAGTCAGTCTCTCCCAAATCTCTTCTCTGAGTCAGACCCACTCTCCATTTCTAGTTGTTCTCCCCCAATCCCCACCCTTTGCTACTTCCTAAACATGGATTTCTACCCCTGAACGTGATTTCTCTTCCTATCCATAATGTTCTTTCCTACCACCATCAAAACTGTGGGTCTCATTGGATGGACCCAGCTTCTTGGGAAGGGCTGAGTCTTTGCC
This sequence comes from Leopardus geoffroyi, assembly GCF_018350155.1. Lineage (NCBI taxonomy): Eukaryota > Metazoa > Chordata > Mammalia > Carnivora > Felidae > Leopardus > Leopardus geoffroyi. The sequence continues at coordinate 138,874,347 of NC_059326.1, forward strand.
CCATTGAGTCTCTAGTGAAAGGTGGGTGAATAAACTGTAACTCCTAGGTGGCTTACCTGCCTCCGTGAGCAGATAGCAGACAAAGAGAGCACCTGTTAAGGAAAGGCAGAGGAGCCACTGTTGTGTCAGATGCATGATAAAGCATCCAAGCAGGGAAAAGTTACAAGTGGGAAAGAAAACGTACAAATGAAGAGGCTGATGTTAAAGAATGAGAAAGTGTGATAAGGTTATTTCAACTCTTATTTATTGACAGAGGCAAATCCACTCGGACAAACTCTAAGTTATAAAAAACGACTTTATTAGTGTGTTCCCATCCTCTTTCTCTACAAGGAACCTCCCTTGGTCAGTTTGTAAACTGTCCACACCATGTTGAAGGCAACACCATGGCCGCCATGGAGTCACCTGAACTGGGACAATAATTTCCCCTGAGCTGTAGGAGCCCTAATGTCCAGGAAGATGGTGGCTTAGAAGGCTATTTGATTAATTCAGCTTGGTAAGTCACTGCAAAGCCATCATGGGTGCAGACAGCTACAGGATCCATTCTTTCCAGGGTCACATGATGCAGTCATTGCAGATCCTTCTGGATCCCGTCCGTCTGTTTTGGCTCCAAGGATAGAGAGCAAAGCTATACCGGAATCTATGTTTCTTTCTGAACAGTGTTCAAGCACTCCTTCCGCATTATATTTGTAGTGGTGACATTTATAGGGAAGTGTAGCCAGTTGACCTACTGGTCATGCCTCTCCATAGAAAGTGTGATTCCTCCACCTATGTGGTTGGAAAACAGGCCCCAGGCTCTGGACCCAGGCCATGCCAATTAAATCAGAAGTGAGGACCCAAGTCAAGACAGGCCTCGGTTAGCACACTGTGTTAGCAAACAGAACTTGGAAATATGGGGGGACTTGGGGCTCTAGTTCGTCTCTGTTGGGCACTTAAACTGAGAAGTGACATAAAATTAAGCTGGGGCAACTGTGTTAGCTCACCAGAAGATGAAGGGGAGTGTGCTAGTGATAGAAGAAGGAAACAAGCATGCAGAGAGGGGCAGGAACATGGCCTCCCTAGAACCGACTGGTCGCCCAGCCATTATCAGTCTCTTCAGATATCTGCCTAAAACTCCTGCCCCCCGGTCCATGGCACACTCCACATCCTTCTGACAAATTCAGTCCACTTGAGCAAGTTTGATTGCAGAAAAGAAACAAGGAAAAAAAATCCTAAAATGGGAACAGGAGAGTATTGGGGCTTGGTTTTAGGTTTTTGAACACCAACCTCCGAGATAAGAGACCCTTCCGTTAACCAGTGATTTTTCTGACTTCTCAGCGTTCCACTTTTATCCTCTTTTTGTAGATCAGGGTAAAGGTCACCTGCATATAAAATAGCTTTTGTAGCATCTTGTCATTTTAGGAAACATTCTTGGTTTAGATGACAGAACTCCTGACTTCCCAGACAACTCAACAGAGTCGCCTAGACTCTGAGACCAACATATCTAGCCACTGTTACTGCACCGTGTCATGAACTGATAAATTTATAGAGCCCAACACATTGCAGACGAGAGAGGAGGTGGAGGAATATGCTTATCTCCCTTTTGCATTTGCCTAAATTTCAGAACTAACTGGGGGGTGCCAAGAATAACGGATTACTCTCCCTGTGATGAAATGTACTTTCCAGCAACACTGTTTCCTTCCCACCAGTCCTGGGTTACGACGTCAACACGGCTTAGTTACTCTCCTGCCAACACAAAGGTTCGCCTCATTATTCAAGTGCCAACGTGAGAGCGGAGTCCTCAGTTTCTCCACCAGAAGTGAGAGCATGACCGCCCTCATCAACAAGGTGCCTCTTTCTGCCAAACATCCCTCCACAGGAGACTCTACCCAGTGCCATTTGAGCTGTACCGCTTTCTCTTCCGGAATGTGATGTAGGATTTCACACATAGATTTGAGTTATTTGCCAGCCTTTGGCGATTTCCAAGTCTCCCACAGATTAATGAAAAATCCAGCTGTTTCCAACTATTTGGAACCGAGCAATGTGTGATCAAATGAGGATAGAAGGGAATCTTTATCCAGTTTCTCCAGCAGCCAGAGAGATTTAGAACATTTGGGGAAGAAAAATTGCAAGCTCACTTGTTCCAAGATTAAAAAGAAGAAAGAACGCTTTGTGTTGAATTTCTGAGAATGCCTTTTATTTACCAAACAGAGAAAGCTAAAAAGCTATTCTTTGATTAATCAGGTGTGAGCTCATTCTGCCTTCCTAATCCAGGCTGTGAATAATTTTAGTGAAAGGGGAGTAGCTGTGGCTCAACGAAGGACACTTGGACATCTTGACGATAATCTGAGACTGGATCTCAGGGCAGGAACTAAATGAAACCGTTGTGTAAAGTCCTTGCTCCTGAAACCATTCTTGCTGAAGGGTCACTCTGTTTGCTAATTTAGATTTTTTTCACAAAATATTTTCAACAAATAGTGCTCGATTGGATTCACATATACAAAAAAAGGAAATATCCACACTTCCCACCCCTGACAAAAACTAATTCAAAATGAATCATAAACCTAAATTCAAAATGTAAAACTTATAAAGCTTTGAGAAAATTGACTAGGATACAAAAAGCATGAGGCATAAAGAGAAAAACTGATAAATTGGAACTCATCAAAATTAAGAATGTCTCTTCAACAGACACTGTTAAGAGAATGAAAAGAGAGACTAGGAGAAAATGTTTGCAAAGCACTTATGTAATAACTCATATCCAGAATATATAAAGAATTCTCACAACTCAATAATGGGGGGGAGGGGGTGGGGAGGCTAGGTTTTTTTTTTTTTTAATTGACCAAAGATTTGAACAAACTCTTCACTAAAGAAGATATATAGATGGGCGCCTGAGTAGCTCCGTCTGTTAAACGTCTGACTCTTGATCTCAGCTCAGGTCATGATATCACAGTTGGTGAGTTTGAGACCTGCTTCAGGCTCTGAGCTGACTGTGTGGAGCCTGCTTGGGATTTTCCCTCCTCTCCCTCTCTCTCTCTATTTCTCTCTCTCTTTCAAAATAAATAAACATGGGCATCCTGGACGGCTCAGTCAGTTAAACATCCAACTTCGGCTCAGGTTATGATCTCACGGTTCGCGGGTTCGATCTCCGCATCAGGCTCTGTGCTGACAGCTCAGAGCCTGGAGCCTGCTTCGGATTCTGCGTCTCCCTCTCTCTCTGCCCCTCCCTGACTAGTGCTCTGTCTCTCTCTGTCTTTCAAAAATAAATAAATATTTAAAAAATTTTTAATATTGATAAACCTAAAAAATACATTTAAAAAATAAAATACACAGATGGCAATTAATCACATAAAAAGATGTTCAACATCATTAGTCACACACAAATTAAAACCATGATGAGATCCTTTACAAAGGTTGAAATTTTAAACAGTGGGGGCGCCTGGGTGGCTCAGTCAGTTGGGCATCCAACTTCGGCTCAGGTCATGATCTCACACTCCGTGAGTTCGAGCCCCGTGTCGGGCTCTGTGCTGACGGCTTGGAGCCTGGAGCCTGCTTCAGATTCTGTGTCTCCCTCTCTCTGACCCTCCCTTGTTCACACTCTGTCTTTCTCTGTCTCAAAAATAAACATTAAAAAAAAAAATTAAAAAAAAAAAATTTTAAACAGTGAGCAGTATCCCATGCTTATCAGGACATGGAGAACTGGAACTCTGATGCATTGCTAATTGGATGGCAAGGTGATGCAGCTGCCTGGAAAAAATAGTTTTTCAGTTTCTTAGAAATTTAAACATAGACTTGTCATATGACCCAGGAATCTCCTCTTTAAATATTTACTCAGTGAAGTAAAATCCTATGTTTCCACACACACACAAAAAAAAAACTGTATACAAATGTTTATAGTGGCTTTATTCAAAATTGTCAAAAACTAGAAATGCCTAGTATCTCAAGTGGAGAATTGATGAATAAACTATGGGTACCCCTGGAATACTACTCAGCAATAAAAAACAATAGGGGCGCCTGGGTGGCGCAGTCGGTTAAGCATCCGACTTCAGCCAGGTCACGATCTCGCGGTCCGGGAGTTCGAGCCCCGCGTCAGGCTCTGGGCTGATGGCTCAGAGCCTGGAGCCTGTTTCCGATTCTGTGCCTCCCTCTCTCTCTGCCCCTCCCCCGTTCATGCTCTGTCTCTCTCTGTCCCAAAAATAAATAAACGTTGACAAAAAAGAAATAAAAAACAATAATATGCACAATAACATGGATGATGCAAGTAAGATAGGCCAGACTCAAAGACCACATAATGTATACAAATACCAAAACATTATGTTATACACCTGAAAATAACGTTATATGTCCGTTATATTTCAATTCAAAAATTAAAATAAAATTTTAAATAAGAACAATTTTTGGTAAAGACTACATGATGGATGATTTCATCTCTATGGTATTTTGGTTTTTTCCATCTTGACCTCTACAGCTCCCTTGTTTCTACGTATTTCCATGCCTGTGACACCTCTGTGGTTTACTCATGGAGATGTATTCCCTTCTTTTACTGGAGGAGGGAGGACTCATTTCCTAGGGACCCCCCAGGCCATATGAACCACTTCCTTCTGCTTGCTTCTCCACATCAGTATGTGCTGACTCTTCTTTGAGTGATGGAACCCTAACTTTCGAGATTATTATTGCCTCAACAGGGACTCAAAAAGTTCTTAAAGTGTAATTTGAGATTCATCATAGACCTTTTATCTCTCAGGAACAGAATATGTAACTGTCTGAAACATTTTTATTGTCTCTCATAACAAGAAGGTAAGCATGTAGGTAAGTTTGAGAGTTGGTTCGGTAGTTCCACAGTGGCCTCAGGGAAGGATACCAGTGGCAGGGTGCCAAGGGCCCACCATGTTCCTGTTCAGCCATGAACAGAGAGCTGGCAACCCTCCCTTCGTGGTTGCAAGATGGCTGCAGTGGCAAGGCCTCGTTGGTCGGTATCAACAGAAGGACAGAAAGAAGAGAGGAGATGCTGCTCCTCTTTTAATCAGGGAGAGCAGAGAGACCCTCTTTGAATCAGGGATGAGCGATTTCCCAGAAGCTCTTGGCAATGCCTCCCCAGTTGCTTTGGTCTGAACAGACTCTCCAGCCTGTGACTAGCAACAAAGGATGCTGGGAAAGTGCCTTCCCAGCGTTACCCACCATTATCATGGAAGGTAGTGCTGCCAGAGAGAAGCCAGAGGGACACACTGTCACCTTGTGTTCCAGGCTGTCACCGGGTGTTCCAGGCTGTCTCTCCTTCTGAGGCCAACAAAACTCTTTGCTCAGCTGTAATGGCAGAAGGGCTGTAGGGGAAGGGGCGATACCAGAATACTGAGGGGGAATGCATCAAAAGTATTCCAAGTATCTTTTCTGCTAGAGCACAAGTGCACACAGTAAGAGTCTCCAGACTTTCATTCCTTCATCTATGAATTGTACAATGACTATGCTAATGCCTACATGACATGACATAAGGTCGTTTTGAGAATTAAACAAGATGATACATGGCAAGCGCTTGTTACAGTGCCTGGTCCATAGTGAGTAGTCACTAAATAGTGGCTGTGTTTTTTTTTCTTTAATTTAAAACAAGGAAGCATATTCAAAAGTATTAAATATTGAAGGCATAGATTTTGAAGTATGCTAGAGTTTGGAAAAAGAAGACCTTGCTGTCCATTGAAGTCTTCTGGGAAAGTAGCACTGTGGAAGCAGGACATGAACTGGCCTAGAAAGATGGCTAGACTTTGAATCATGGGGAAGAGATGGGAAGTCATGCCATCTAGAACAAACAGCATGAAGGGGATGGAATGGCCTGGAAAAGAGGGCAGTGTTCATGCTGTGGGAAGGACAAAAGTACTGATACCCAGCAAGTACTCTCTTCATGCCAAGCACTGTGACAGGTACTTTGCCTCATTCAAGTTCCTCAGCAACCTTGTGAGGTAGTGTATTAGTTGGGGCTCTCCAGAGAAACAGAACCAGTAGGACGTTGTATTAATCCGCTCAGGCTGACATAACAAAAGGCCATTGACGGGGTGGTGCAAACAACAATTTATTTCTCTGAATTCTGGAGGCTGGGAGACTGAGGTCAGAGTGCCAGTGAGGTTGGGTTCTGGTGAGCAATCTCTTCCTGGACTGCCTCCTAACTGTCCTTACATGGTAGAGAGAGGAGACAGAAAGAGAGAAGGAGAGAAATCAATGTCTCTCTCCCTCTCTTTTCTCCTTTTAATAGGGCCAATAATCCCATCATGAGGGCTCCATACTCCCTACCTAGTCCAACCCTAATTACCTTCCAAAGGCCTCATCTCCAAATACCACTGCACTGGCAATTGGGGCTTCAACATATGAATTTGGAGGATGCACAAACATCCCATCCATAATAGGTGTGTGTGTGTGTGTGTGTGTGTGTGTGTGTGTGTGTGTGTGTGTAGATAGACAGATAGATAGGTATGAGGACATTTATTTTAAGGAGGTGGCTCACACAATTGTAGGCCTTGGTAAGTCAAAAATGTGATGGAGGAGCCCCATAGGCTAGAGCCTCAGGAAAAAGTGGCAGTTCCAATCCAAAGGCAGTCGGCTGGAAAACCAGGAAAAGCCAATGCTGCAGACAAAACCCAAAGGCAGTCTGCTGGAGAATTCCTCTTGCTCGGGGATGATCAGCCTTTTGTTCTATTTAGACCTTGAGCTGATTGAATGGGGCCCACCCACATGATAGAGAGAAATCCGTTTTACTCAAAGTCTACCAATTTGCATATAAATCTCACCCAAAAACGCTCTCACAGAAGCAACCAGACTAGCGTTTGGCCAAATATCTGGGTATCATGGTCCAGCCAAGGTGGAACACAAAATGAACCATCACAAGTAGATTTTAATCTCAGTTTGTAGATGAAGCGATTGAGGCTCAGCGAGATTAGGTAACATGCCTAAGGAGATAGGAAGAGCTGAGGTAGACTTGAAACCCAGGAATTAAAACCTGTCTGAAGCCACCATCCACATCTCCTCATGATGTTTTGTGCTGCATTTGTAGAGAAATTCATTCAAATGGACATTCTGAACCAAGAGAAAGGCTAGGAATAGCATGTGCCTATGAATCTTCTCTACTCGTCACAGTGCCTTGCTGTAGAAATGCTTAACATACACTTCAGAGGTCAATGTTGGGTGAGTGGTTGGATAGATGCAATAACAACTCATCACTGGGTAATTACGGCCGCAGAAAAGGAACTGATTCCTTGGATTTTTTCACATCTGGATTGGCTCTAGAGCCGGGCTGTTCAACACAGTAATCATTGACTACCTACGCCTATTAAAATTAAAATGTTTAATATGAAGTCAAAGTTCAGTCTCCATCACACTAGCCATATTTGGAATGCTCAGTAGTCACATGTGGTGAGTGGCTACGTGTTAGATGACAGAGATACAGAAACAGTTCATCACCACAGAAAGTTCTATTGGACAGTACTACTCCAGAGAGACTGTCCTGGTCCCCCCACCATAGCACTTATGCATGTTTCTGTGAACATATTCCTTGTTTCTCGGAGATGAATTATGAGAACACTTGTAACTATAAGCGCGACCAATCTCCCCACTGACCAAGACCTTGCTTACACAACGCAGAGCAGAGGGGCCCTGGCCTTCTGGTGCCTCTTTCTGCCTCATAGAGGCAGAGTAACTTCTTGCTCCACTGGATCTCTCTCCATAGACCAAAGGTGCCATTGACATTTGGCTCCCTTCAAACTATAAACATCTAACAAGCTCCAGATGCACAAGTAGTAGATTTAAAGTCCTGTCAATATGGACACTAGGGCCTGAAATGAAACACTTGGCATTCAATTTGACTAAAACGTTAAACTCATAATTTATTGGTTCAATAACATATGAAAGCTAACAGCCAATTTTTAAGTTGGGAGTTGCTGCACGTGTGTATGGATGGATGTGTAAATACAGTTTTTCAAGACCAAGTTACTAGCAGAGTTACAAACGGGTCTTCCAAGTAGAGCTTTGGTGATGACGATCATTTTAATGGGCCCAAAATGTTATTCCTAAGGAACATGTTACCACACAAAACCCTTCCCTGGGTTGAGTGATAAAATAAAAAAAAAAAAAACTGCTGACCAACCACCGTGTCTGTGAGGAGCAAAGACACGGACAGCAGAAGAGATTGGACCTGTCAGAAAATAGGAGCCTTCCCAAAGTGACATCACCTCCCAGGGTTTCCCTCCAAAGGGCTGACTGCAGCATGCCAAGCTGCAAATGCCTGGCTTTAATGAAAAGGGAAAGTTGGTTGCTTTTCTCAATCAGGAGCAATCATTAAAAAAAAAAAACAACAACTTATTATCTGACATTAATTTCATCTCTTCCCCTACTGTTTATTGTTCGTTTGCTTTTTATTTATATTTTCCTTAATTTTAGAAATAGCACAAGCAGGCGACAGGGTCAGGGTGGGGGGCGGCAAGGAGGAACAGGGAGAGGGAGAGAGAAAAAAAATCTCAAGCAGGCTCCACACTTAGCCAAGAGCCTGACGTGGGGCTTGATCCCATGATCCTAGGGTCACAACCTGAAATCAAGAATCAGACACTCAACCAACTGAGCCACCCAGGTTCCCCTTCCCCTCCTATTTAAAACAAAAACATGGGAAGGTAGAGCGGATTACTTTTTCCTATTCTTCCCACTAACTATAACAACAACAACAACAACAAGCCTGGACATTATATATAAAATAAACATGTCAGACTTTGAAAGGTGGGGAGAAAGCAAACCATTAGGAAGGTCAAGACCCAGGAAACAAAAGGGTGGTAAGTTTTCTGGGTTGTCTTTTTGCCTCCTATGTCTCAAACTGGTAGCTAAAGAAGCTAGCCACCCAGAAACACCAACTAATGCCAGACAAAAACAGCAACATTGAAGCCTGCCCCCTCTAGCCAAAAGACCAGGAAAGGAACAGCCTGGTAAGACAGAAAACTTTTAGACAGTGTTCCAACCAAACGCCAGAGAAAAATCTATGGCCCTACCCCTACCCACACCAACAAAGGCTAAGGGAAGCCTAGACTTTCACCTTCTGGAGGGTGCGATGAGGTGCCAAGCAGGGAGCAAGGACTTTGGTTCCTGCTGAATGATAACAAGCCCCTTCTCACTCCCAGAGATGCCACATGGAGAGCCTAGACTTGACACACAGCAGTAAAGAGATGTTCCTCTCTCCCCTGCTAGAGTGAGCATAGGAGACCTCGTTGAGAGCAAGGACGTTCATCACTACCCTTGTCACTTGCAATAAGAAGACAGTTTCTCCTCCCATGCTGTCACGGGAGGCCATGTGGGGAGCAGTAACCAGGCGTCCCCACTACCCCTCCCAGGCAGGGAGGTATTCGTGAAGGCAGGATATCAGAGCTCTCGTGTCTGCCCAGCAATTATATGGAGAGCCCTTGAGCATCAAAAGAGGCATGGTGGAGAACCAGGACTTGTACCAGCTGATACTGAGATGCTTCCTCCCCTCCCCCTGCTGCAGTGCTGACAGAGGAAATGAACGAAAACAGAAGGTTTAAATAAGATTCTGAATCTCATAACATAATACCCAAGAGGTCCAGGTTTCAATCAAAAAATCACTCATCATACCAGGAGCTAGGGAGATTTCACACTGACTGAAAAAAAGACAATCAATAGATGCCAACGCTGAGATGACAGGGATATTTGAACTAACAAAGACTTTAAAGCAACCATCATAAAATGCTTCAAAAAACATGCTTGGAACCAGGGTGCCTGGGTGGCACAGTCATTTAAGCCTCCAACTCTTGATTTCAGTTTGTGAGATTGAGTCCCTCATCAGACTCTATGCTGATGGCATGGACCCTGCTTGGGATTCTCTCTTTCCCTCTCTCTCTCTCTCTCTCTCTCCCTCCCCCACTCATGTGCACACACGCACACTCTCTCTCCCTCTCCCTCAAGATAAATACATATTTAAAAATAAAGGTGCTTGAAACAAATGAAAAAATAAGTCTCAACAAAGAAATAGGCTTGTTAAAGAAATAGAAAATACTAGAATAAACCAAAATTTAGAAACCCAGACATTCTTCAAACTGTTGTATCCATAATATGGAATGTTACTTACCAATAAAAAGGAATATACTATTGATACATGCAGCAACCTGGATGAATCTCTGCAGAATGATGCTGAATGAAAAAAAAGTCCATCCGAAAATGTTACATACTATATGATTCCCTTTATAACATTCTTGGACTGAAAACATTATGGAAATGGAGGACGGATTCATGGTTGTCAAGAGTTAACAAACAGGCGAGGTTGGGAGAGATACAAGGGTAATTTGAGAGATCACTGTATGATACAAATGTTCAATATCTTGAAACTAAACTACTCTCTTATACCATACATAAAAATTAATCCACCTGGACTTAAAGAGTTGAAAGTAAGACCCAAAACCATGAGACTCCTAGGAGAAAACACAGGCAGTAAGCTCCTTGACCTTACCCTTGATGATTTTTTTGGATCTGACTGCAAAGGTAATAAAACCAAAATAACCGTGACTGCTGTTATCTAAGAACAAACTGTCATGGATAGAATAGTACCTTGTGATCAGAGCAAAATAACACTATTATTTTGTCATTAATGATGCCTTTTCCTTTAAATCAGTATCACTGGTGTAGTTAATCTTGCACAAAGCCTGAAATAGATACAAATGGGTTACCCGGCAATGAGAAGGTAAGACGTATGTGGAAATTACCATTTCTCTTTTTACTCATCTCCGACTGCCTGGAACCAATCTGTCTGTTGTTCTTGGCAAAAAATAAGTAAATAAATAACGGGCCACGGAAATTGTTTTTCCATGGCTCTGGCAACTGTATGCAAGATCTAGGGATGGAGAATAATGTTTTCGAAAAGAGCATGTGCTTTCTCGAAAATCCTTTTGGGGATTTTACCAAAATGACTGCCTCCCAGTCAAATGCAATTAAGACAGTGAGAATTTGCTTTGTGTTGTTCAAACCACGCCATAAGCATCACAGATTTGGAATTGGGATCCCATCCTAACCATCCCCAAATCCAAATTTCTTTTTGAGAGAAGAAAGATTGAAATTGATGTCACATTTTATGAAGAGGAATGTTTATCAACTGTCTTCAGAGATTCTACAAGATAGAACTGCTCTTACTCGACACAGCTTCTGGATGAATTCAAGTGTAAATAAATATTAAAATGGCTATGAAATTTTCATTCAAATTCATCCACACGGGTTTAATACTAATAATTAAGGAAGGAAAGCTGGCAAAACACATACAGAATTTAGCCAAACCCAAAATGCTTGAAAAATAAGTCAGACTTTCTGAAAACATAGAGCAGTGCTGGGTTTGCTCATCCCTAGTGACAAGAAACTGAAATATGGAAACTAACTCTGCTTAAATATACTCTCTACTCCCAGCAGATGCTACAGTTCATTCCTGCCAAGGAGCCCGGTAGGCTGGGGTTTTTTTTTTTCTTTAATTTTTTTGATGTTTTTATTTATTTCTGAGACAGAGAGAGACAGAGCATGAGCAGAGGAGGAGGGGCAGAGAGCGAGGGAGACACAGAATGTGAAGCAGGCTCCAGGCTCTGAGTTGTTGGCACAGAGCCCGACGCGGGGCTCGAACTCACAAGCTGTGAGATCATGACCTGAGCTGAAGTCAGACGCCCAACCGACTGAGCCACCCAGGTGCCCCTAGGCTGGCTCTTTATGCCAAGAACAAAGCATGGGTCTCCACATGCCTCCCGTTCTGTCAGGGCTCAGATGCCACCAGGGCAGAATTTTCTCCCCTCCACCTCCAACCAGATGACATGTTGAGGCAGAAGTCTTACTTGCTTTTAATACTTACCTTCTTTCCTCTAGTTCTTGAAGGATATATCAGCCCACACTCTGAGATGGAAATGATTACCATCAAACCTCCAGAACTCTAAGATTGTACATATCCTGACATGGAGTCCCTTTGGTGACGTTCCGAGACCAAATAAAATCATGTGATAAGACTGATGCCCCGTAACTGCTATCGAATCAACATACCAGAGCAGATTAGGAGGACAGCAGATGGGCTACCCACCATCCAGAAAATGTAGAGGATAGGAATGTATTTGGTTGACACCTATCCATTCTTTTTTAAAATTTTTCTTTGTTTTCAGAGAACGTGAGTTGGGGGTTTGGGGGAGAGTGGGAGAGGGAGAGAGAATCTCCAGCAAGCTCTGAGCTGTCAGCGCCGAGTCCAATGCGGATCTTGATCCTATGACCCTGGAATCATGACCTGAGCCAAAAGCCAAGAGTCAGACACTCAACCAACTGAGCCACCCAGGTGTCCCGACCCCTTTCAATTCTCAACCACACTGGCTTCTGACAGGGTTAACGCAATTGCAAATACTTGAAAGAGCTCCACAATTTATAATTGTGTCTTTTATGTCCTTTATTTTTCTTTTTAGTTTTTTTTAGCGTTTATTTATTTTTGAGACAGAGAGAGACAGAGCATGAACAGGGGAGGGTCAGAGAGAGAGAGGGAGACACAGAATCTGAAACAGGCTCCAGGCTCTGAGCTGTCAGCCCAGAGCCCGACGCGGGGCTTGAACTCAGGAACCGTGAGATCATGACCTGAGCCGAAGTTGGACGCTTAACTGACTGAGCCACCCAGGCGCCCCCACATTATGTCTTTTAATCTGCACAACAACCCTCTGAGTGAAGAACTGCCGTTCCCGGATGAGAAGACCGTGACTCAGTCAGTGGCTAGAGAGGGGCTTGTCAGGACTTGAGTCCAGGGATTCTCTGCCCAAGTTCAGTGCCCTGTCCACAATATCACGGCTGAGGTAGGGTAGAGCCATTCACAAGACTCTAGAGCTGGTAGGTGACCCTCATGCATATCCAATGCCTGATACACAGAACTTCCGTAAGCTTAAAAGACCCCATGCTCTCCTGGAACTTTGATTCTCAGATTTAAATTGCGAAGCCAGGGGCGCCTGGGTGGCTCAGTCGGTTAAGCGTCCGACTTCAGCTCAGGTCACGATCTCGCGGTCCGTGAGTTCGAGCCCCGCGTCGGGCTCTGTGCTGACAGCTCGGAGCCTGGAGCCTGTTTCAGATTCTGTGTCTCCCTCTCTCTCTGACTCTCCCCCGGTTCATGCTCTCTCTCTGTCTCAAAAATAAATAAACGTTAAAAAAAAAAATTAAAAAAAATAAAATAAAATAAAATAAATTGCGAAGCCAGCATCTCAGCATTACCATGAATTTGTTGGTATTTTAACTCCTGGACTCTATGGACCACAATGTTTTTATGTGAAGAACTTAGAATCTCCTGAGCGTTTAATTCTATTTCCCGCTGTAGAAGGTCCTAAATACCCCACAGATATCAAAACCATCTCTGACCAAAGAAATCTGCCAAAATGTTTGAGGGAATCATGGTACCTGATTACAACTGAGGCTTGGTTGCATTTTTGTTTTTACGGACAGAACAAAAGGAATAGCTCTGTGAAATTTTAAGGAATTTATGCAGTATTCTCTTCCATTAATCAAAAGATGTTATCTAGTCCTTGAATTCAAACCCTGAATAAATTAAGATGCCACTATCCAGCTGCTATACTTTATTTCATGCTAATTACAATACAATACTATAATTCATTAAAGAAAAGGGGTTTTTGTTTCAAATTCACTGATAAAATAGTTCCCCAGAAGTCATTTGAAGGAGGAACACTAACCTAATTACTATCGAAAAGCCAAACCTGCTGATCTTGTGAGTATCGAAAATGGGCCTATTTGTAAAAATTTATAAAAATATTTTTAATTTCCCTTCCTTCTTGAAGACTTTGGAAATATTTTATGGAAACTAGAAGTCCAAATATTGAAAAACAACCAGCCCCATGGTTACTGTAAATTCTGGCCCAAACAAAAGCAGTTAGATCAGCAAAACTCCTGAGAAAACCAGCTCTAGCAAAATTTTCAGCCCATTAATCTATTTCTATGACAGAGTAATAGCCCAGCAGATTGAAGAGAAACAAACAGCCTAATATATCTTGATTTAAGAAGTTTGTTTTTTTTTTATTTAGTCTCAGACAACAGGGACTAATTAGAAAAATATTCAGAACACAAAACTACTCAGGAGGTGCACAGTTGGGGGATTATAGCCATGAAGTAGCCATGAATAGATGGATGTCGGCCAAACAAAGATGTTTTACATTTGGATCTCTGGCGTGAGTGTTTTGTGTGATGGCACTCTCCTTAGGTTTGAGAGCACTGCCCCATTCAATAAAGAAACCAGCCCCTTGGAAGGGGTACCCCAGAGTGGTGACACCCAGACTTTGTACCATTGAGAGATCACCTGGAAAACACTGGAGAATGGGAAAGGCAGGGGGTGGAGGAGGTACAGTGGGGGAAGAAGGACTGTCACAAGCAAGGAAAGGGTTACCGAGAAGGGAAAAAAATGAGTACGAATGCAAAGGTTCTTTGGGTCGTAGTGATAGAAGTTAAATATAAGTCAGTGTGATCTCCGAAAGGGACTCTGGAAGGCCACCTTGGCTCCGTAGCTGTTAAATGTCAATTTTAGGGGTGCCTGGGTGGCTCAGTCGGTTAAGCGTCCGACTTCAGCTCAGCTCACGATCTCGCGGTCCGTGAGTTCGAGCCCTGCGTCGGGCTCTGTGCTGACGGCTCAGAGCCTGGAGCCTGTTTCGGATTCTGTGTCTCCCTCTCTCTCTGACCCTCCCCCATTCATGCTCTGTCTCTCTCTGTCTCAAAAATAAATAAACGTTAAAAAAAAATTTAAAAAATATGTCAATTTTATCCTTCTTCGGTGAAATGAGAAAAAAAATCAAAACGCCATATTAAGTTCTTCGCAGAGTGTTTTCATTGAATGCAAGGACTGTCCTTTACGTTAATCTCTCTCTCTCCCTCTCTCTCTCTCTCTGTCACACACACACACACACACGTGGTGTCATAGTGGGGGATACCCTGGTATGTTTTAATGCCCTCACTTAGCAAAAAGAAATGCTAATAATTCTATCTCCGCCTTAAAAATCATGGTAGAAATGTTATTGGTCAGTGAAATCCAAGAGTCCAGAAACCACTGGTCTAGTCCATCCTTTTGTCCCTTTCATTAAGTAAATTCAGCTAAGTACCCAGATCCATTCAAATCGAAAGTCCCTGGAAGCTCAGACAAAAATTCAGTCAGTCTCCAAACGTTCTGGCCTGTCCAAGATTTACTCGGTGCCAAGCAACCCACTTGCCTTACGTTTTTCACTCAAGTGAAAAGAAAGGTCGTATGATGGAGGCCCATTCTGGGTCAATCAGAAGACCGGGTTCTCACACACGATTGGGAAGGGAGGGAATTAGCTCACATCCCTGTATCAGAAAGAAGCGAACTCAAATGAGGAGAGGCCTGGCCCAAGGAGGAAACAGCAGGAAGCGATTATTCAGGATTCAGATGCTCATTTCTAGGCATGTACAGTCAAATATTGCCTGGATCAATTTTATTTGCTTCCTTTGGAGCCAAATTAACTGTTAAAGGAACTGCCGGTTATGGGAACCAGTGTCACGTATCCCAAAAGAGTCACCCCCAAGGCTTATTGGCTACAACATTTAGAAATCCTTTGGACAATTAAGAATTCCTATAGTAATTAAATTCGTTAGGAGCTCTAGTTTGGTGGGCCCTAAAATAATTAGAATCAGAAACTCCAAACAGACAATCTTCGACCTCCAGTGTCCCAAAGGAAGCTACCAATGGTTCCACATCCTCGGGTCAATCCAGACAGTGAAGAAAAGGGCTAAGGCGGTGGGCATCTCACTCAGGCCACGCCTTCCACGGAGTACAGAACTTTCAGTGCCAAACTACTGTGTTTCTCCGGCCCTAGAGGAGCAAGAAGCTTGCCCAGATGGGAGAAAGGAGAATGAGAATCTTTAATCCAAGCTAACGTGGGTCACGTTCGGGCAGAATCCCCCTGCTAGACCTCTGACACGTGCATGTGTGTAGACACCTACACACGTGCTTCTCATTACATTGCTTGTGTATTCTCATTTCCCTTATAAAACCCTCTGCCCCAAAAAACCACATGGAACTACATGGATACATACATAGCTGCCGATTACCCACCCTGACCGGTGGTTAGCAGGTGTGTGCAATATGCTGCTACACTAGCTCATCCAATAACAAGGTGCCATTAAGGAGTCAAGAGCACTGCCTGCAAAAAGGGGACTCTGCCACTTAGCTCTGACACTCAGTAGCCATGTGACCTCAAACGAGTCGTTGGCCTCTCTAGGCCTCCGTTTTCTTGTCTATAAAAAGACAGAAGTAGATTACTGGCGCTGGTCATTTCTTTTGCAGCCTCAACATTCAAGATTCTGTGCAACTACAAATGACTTAATCACCACCAGCAGCTAAACAGAGCACATGCATCCAAGCCAGAGGCCAAGCAGACTCTGTGGCTGACCGTAGCCAAACTTAGACCTTAATGTGGGGTTCTTTTTACAGTTAGTTTTGGAATACACTCAAAAACCAAAAGGAAGTTGGATTCCGATCCCTCGGGCAGGCCAGCAAGCATTCTCCAAGGGCAAAAGATAAACGTGCAAGCCTTGGGGAGAGCAAGGAGAGGTATGGCTGCTGTGTACCAACAGTAAACTGCACAGGAGTCCTACGGATGGGGAGTCCTGGCTTCAGGCTCAGAGAAGCGGGATGATTACCCAGCTCAGTCTCTGAAAGCAGACCCGACCAGGCACCCAGCTTCCCTCTGGGCACCAGACGCCACTATGCTAACCACCGCTCAGCATGAAGACACATGAGTCTTGAGCTACCTACCCCCTCCCATATGCTGCAAAAATCAAGTTGCTCCCCAGACTAAGTAAAAACATCAGGATTTATCAGAATGCTGATGGGTTTTCAGAAACAGAAAGATTGGCTCAGTGAATAGAAGAAAGCAGTTCTTTGAATAATATGACACACAGCTTGAGGGCCTGCCTAGGGTGAATGGAAATTAAAATAATCAAAATCAATGGTAATAATGTGCTCAAAAAGCAGTTCTGAAATGCAGATTACCCACTCAGCAGCCAACTCACTAATGACATTAGATAATATGAAATATAAACAGGAGAAAAAACAATCTAAGCCAATTACACTGATTATGCCTCTGACATCAAAAGGTATGGCAGATGAAGCTGAATTTCCATATATTAATATTTAAGCCAGTATAGAATAGAAAGTAATGCACATAACGAAGACCCACTAGATTTGAGTACACGTAGCTAAAATCTCTAATCAAGCAAAGAACGATTTTCTAAATGATAATTAGCAGCAATCATGTTCTTGAAGTGCAGGATATTATGAAGTACAAACTGCAGCATTAAAAAAAGATGCGAAAACCAGAATTGTATTTCTTGGCTACGGCACACCAAGTGTAATAAAACGAGCAACTTTAGAGTATCCCTCCCCACATCTTAACAATAAAATGCGCCTGCAAAGAAACCGTTACAGGTGTCACTGGTGTGGTCACAAAGTGTGATAGTTACCCAAGAAAGACCGTGAGGAGTAAGTAGTATGCTCCATGCCTGAGAAAGAAAGGAGGGAAGAAGGGAGAGGAAAGAGAAAATCTGTAAGAATGGGAACAAGGAACTAGAAGTCTACACCTCCTAGAACAACTCTACCCAGGCCTTTTTATTTCTCGGTTTGCAAATAAGCACAGGGAGCAAGGTAGACTCCCTGCCAAGTGAGCAGTGAAGAATGTGAGCATCGTTTGTTTCACTACCTCTGTTCAATTACGAGTTGAATAACTAGCGGAAGCAGCAACATACATTCACAATTACCTCCTGCACATGCGCG
Source organism: Leopardus geoffroyi (assembly GCF_018350155.1). Classification (NCBI taxonomy): domain Eukaryota; kingdom Metazoa; phylum Chordata; class Mammalia; order Carnivora; family Felidae; genus Leopardus; species Leopardus geoffroyi. Next base: position 138,892,132 of record NC_059326.1, read on the forward strand.
CGCGCACACACACACACACACCCCATCCAGAGGATATTGACAACTCCTGGTACACCAGATGCTTTGTAGGAACAAAGCAGGGTTGGGCCATGTGACAATGGCCGTGAAGACAACATGATTTTCTCACACTACTTCTCTATATATATGTCTTTCTTTCAGCTCTTTGGTAATGTACAAAACTCTGCTGTTATCTGCAGGACGAACCACAGCACAGAAACAGAAAGGTGACTTTCCTAAAATCTTGTGGTTGGTTGGTCCCCAGAAGCACCATGGAAGACGTACAACAATGTGTTTTCACTCACTGCCTTTAGAATACACCTCAGGAGAGGGGCGCCTGGGTGGCTCCGTAGGTTAAGTATCGGACTCTTGATCTTGGCTCAGGTCATGATCTCGTGGTTCGTGAGTTTGAGCCCACATCGGGCTTCACGCCGTCAGTGAAGAGCCTGGTTGGATTCTCTGTCTTTCTATGCCCCGCCCCCTATCATGCCCCCGTCCTCTCTCACTCTCTCTCTCTCTATCCGTCTCTCTCTCTCTCTCCCAAAAATAAAATAAACTTGAAAAAGACACTTCAGAAGAGTTGAAATTTAAACCCAGCATCAGCACTGGAGTGGAACACCAGTCTAGAAAACCAGCTCTGGTGTGACAAATAATTGATTCCTGACGCCCCAGAGATTTTTCCATCTGAATTATCATACCAGTGAAGTTCCCTTTAATGTCATATTAGATAACAAAGCCAGGCTTTATTTTCAATCTCACATTTCACTACCACCACTAACGACAATAATGATACCCTTTAAAAATAAAAATCCCAATGAATTTTGAAATTTTAAAACACAAGAAAAAATTTCAAGCTAATTTCATTCAATGCTGAGTGCCAATCTGTTTGCCTTTCAGCTGCCTCATGGGCCTGAGGCAGCAAATCTAGAAAATCTTGGTGCCGAAAATACAGCAAAACCATGAATGTACTTAATACCACTAACCTGTATGCCTAGAAATGGTCAAGATAGTAAATTTTATGTGTATTTTACCACAAGTTCTAAAAATGGGAAAGACAAAAAAACCTTCCAGAAAACTCATGAAAAAGTGTGCCTGAGGCTGATAATAAAGAAGGCAAAAAACAACAGTGGTTAGAAGAAGCAAATGGATGCACCGGGTGTGGAAAAGCAATACCTCATAGGTCTCACGGGGACCTCATGTTCTAGCATATTACTTTCCACTTTTCCTTGCTTCTTATATGCAGCCAACATAGCTGGTTGTTGATTTCCTAGTAAAAGCTGCTTTTCAAACAATTACATTGTGCTGCTGGTAACATCTGACCCGCGTATCTCAGACCTCCTACTGGGGACATGTCAGACCCCGAACTTCCCTTGTTTTGACTACTCTTTACCAAGTTGCTTTATTCATGCTGGGTTGCCTGGTTCTCTAGTCCGTCATAGATGTTCTACTATCTGCCTCCAATCTGGAGCAGAAGAACACGACAAGATGCACACTTTTCCAATAAGTTGCTTTACAGATTTAAGGGAGAACCAGGGCTCCATCTAGATGAGAGAAGAATCTTCTGGACAACTCCCACCTCCATGGGACACAAAATAACTAGGTAATCATGAGCTGAAACAAGAATCCAAAATGAGCCTTTGAAAAACAGCCTGTGTGTTTAATTGAGATTTAACATAATATTTAGAATACTTACTCTCAGGCCTGGGTATAAAAAAAGCATCTTGGTTGGAAACAAAAATCCGAGAAGACTAAATAATTAAATAAAATCCTCCTGTTGGATACAAAATTGCTAAGAATAGCAATCCGCAAAAGCAAAGAAAATTATAATCCTTTGGGTATTCACTGAGCATCTACTATACAGTGAGCAATTTTCTGTGCACGGTAGGAAATAAGGTGCAAGTAACATGGCCAGGTCACTTGAGAAGTTTGCCTTCTTTTTAAGTCAAGACCAACCCCCAAGCCTTGACTGACCACAAGGTACTGGGTTACATTGTACAGTTCAGCTCCTGCTCTTGAGTGCTCAGGGAGTTTGGTGATGGGGGTGTCCACAGTGGTATGTCCCTACTTAAACCCTGGGAAAAGGGATGAGTTTGGGGAAGAGGTTGACATGTATTCATGGCCACGTCTAAAATACTCTGACTGAGAGTGGCCAAAATGAACAAATCAGGAGACTATAGATGCTGGAGAGGATGTGGAGAAACGGAAACCCTCTTGCACTGTTGGTGGGAATGCAAACTGGTGCAGCCACTCTGGAAAACAGTGTGGAGGTTCCTCAAAAAATTAAAAATAGACCTACCCTATGACCCAGCAATAGCACTGCTAGGAATTTACCCAAGGGATACAGGAGTACTGAGGCATAGGGGCACTTGTACCCCAATGTTTATAGCAGCACTCTCAACAATAGCCAAATTATGGAAAGAGCCTAAATGTCCATCAACTGATGGATGGAGAAATTGTGGTTTATAAACACAATGGAGTACTACGTGGCAATGAGAAAGAACGAAATATGGTCCTTTGTAGCAACGTGGATGGAACTGGAGAGTGTGATGCTAAGTGAAATAAGCCATACAGAGAAAGACAGATACCATATGTTTTCACTCTTATGTGGATCCTGAGAAACTTAACAGAAACCCATGGGGGAGGGGAAGGAAAAAAAAAGAGAGAGAGGTTAGAGTGGGAGAGAGCCAAAGCATAAGAGACTCTTAAAAACTGAGAACAAACTGAGGGTTGATGGGGGGTGGGTGGGAGGGAGGGGAGAGTGGGTGATGGGTATCGAGGAGGGCACCTTTTGGGATGAGCAGTGGGTGTTGTATGGAAACCAATTTGACAATAAAGTTCATATATTGAAAAAAAATAAAAATTAAATTAAAATTAAAAAAAAATATATGATAGTCACTACCGTAAAATCTGTGTCAAATCATGTTGCTGAGAGCTTTCTATTTTGAAGACAAATCATTCCCACAGTTTCAAGATGATGATGTAGCCGCCAATCAGTTTGCAAACTCACACATCCTTCTCATGGTCCTTTCTCCCCCAGACATTGTTCTTTCCTTTACTCAGTAAACATTTAATGAGACCTAACTGACATTGTGGACTCAGAGATGCAAGGTTCTAGTTCACAGTCAAGTAGGAAAATAAAAAGTTAATAACGACAGCCCTCTATGAAGCAAACTAAGGGGGAAGAACTGAATTCTTTATAAAATAATGCTAGGAAAAATAGGACCTTGTAAGTAGAAATAAAATGGAGAAATATTTAATAAGCAAGCACGACTTTAAATTTGTTTTACCTACGAATCATTTTAGACTAGAAAAAATACATAAATGCCCATAATTCCACCATCCATATTTAATAGATATTTAATTTTTCCACATAAAACAACTTAAAATTCTGTCCACCAGATTATGGTATAAACAAAATTAATATCAAATGATAAATAGGAAAATGTATTTGCAAATAATATAATAAAGGTTTAATAGGTTTAATATGTAAAGAATTGCCATAAATTAATAAGAAAAGCAGTATTATCTAATACAAAGATAGGCTTGTACAATTAGACAATTCTCAGGAAAATGGAACCGGCTAATAAAAATATTAGAAAATTGGGGCTCCTGTGTGGCTCATTCTTTGAGTGTTCGACTTCAGCTCAGGTCACGAGCTCACGGTTTGTGGGTTGAGCCCTGCATCAGACTCTGTGCTAACAGCTCGGAGCCTGGAGCCTGCTTCAGATTCTAGGTCTCCCTCTCTCTGCCCCTTCCCCTCTCACACTCTGTCTCTCTCAAAAATAAATATTAAAAAAATATGTATTAGAAAATGTTTCATCTTACTAGTAACCAATTACTAATAACCATAGGTATGCCAGTTAAGACAACAAGATACTGTTTTTAAGTACTAGTAGGCATATGGAGAGGTGGCTAACTCATAAACCCCTAGGCAGAAAAGTAAATTGAATTATTTTTCAGGAAAGCAATTTTGAAATACATGCATAAAATATTTAAGTATATACATTTTGATCTACTTAATTTTACTTCCAGGAATCTTCTCTAACAAAATAATCACAGTCTTGGGAGGATTTAAGTACCAAAAAAGTTATTGTAACATGATTTGTGATTGTAAAAGTTGAAAACAATTGAAACACCCCAAATAGAGGAATGGTTAAACAAAGGTTCAGAGCAGTAAGCTATAGATGGGTTAGGGTGTATGGGTGCGTGCCTGCCTGTTTGGGTGTTATTAGTGCCGAAGATTTTTGAGTCAGTCACTAAGTCAGTTAATGATCAACTGATAATATGTTTTTTAGAGAAAACTCTCCTTTTTTTGTTTTCCAGCTTCCTTGAATGGATTTGTCATCCTTGCAATCACACAAATTAAAAAAAACAAAAAGATAGCCTTATTTTACAAATTTTAAAAGTGAGACACTCCCCTCCCACCCCCTTTCCAGAGTCTGAAAGCTAATAAATGGCTTCTGTGATACGGGAGGCCACATTGCCACACCATCCTGCCTTCAAGAGAATGTTATTCCTAAACACAATCACCAAGTAATAATGAAGCTTCCTATTTGTTAAATAACGAGGCTTGACACAGGGAAGAAAATTATATGCTTTAACGTTTTGCAGCGACGAATCACCATATTTATTAATAACAATTCCTCACTACTGAGGAATGCCCCAATTTGCCTTTTAACTTTGCACCAGAAAGATAACATCATGAAATTTTATTTTAAATAAACCAGTGGAAAAGAATGTCCAGAAAGGTAGTATTTAGGAATGAGGAAAAGTCCCAAGGAAATTAAAATCTGAAGGCTGTATTTGTACGTTAAAAAGGAGAAGAGGAAATGAGCTATTACAGAGTTCAAATGAGATAATGGGAGATGGTTTTTCCAGCTATTTAATTAGAAAGATCTGCAGACTGGGATACTTGTTTGGAAGTTCTGTGTGAATATAAATGAGCACATCACATCACAGCAATGTCAGTCCAACAGCGTAATATTTAGTATTTCCTTTTTTTGTCGGGAGACAGGGAATTGCACTCTAACTACAAGGACATACCACTTATTAAAATTTAGATGTCGTACACCCTCAGCCTTCCAGGGAAACTGTGAAAGAGTATCTGAGCATGAGTAGCCACCAAAATAGTGGATGTGACAGGAGGCACGCTGTGATGAACAACCTCACTATTGCAAAGAAAGGAGTCCTCTCGCTGGCCTGGTTGGGATGGTTACAAAAACCAGCATCAAACCCAATTAACCAAAGGCCAGGACAAGCTAGAATATTTAATACAAAAGCCAACGGTCCTACCTGTCTGAGCTTTCCAATGCACGTACAGATGAGCACATCGGTTTATTCTGAGTAGTTTTTCCCAAATCCTTAATAAATGGGGTCTTAACAATGAAAATGGAACCTCCTAGAATAATTAAGTTTAGGAAACACTCTATTATTAAATGTCCTTTTGGGGTGTCTCTTTAGGATAATAAAGTCCTGTAACAAAAAAACATAGTCAACATTTCGGACTCCATTGTTATAGACTGAATTGTGTTCCCCCAAAATTCCTATGTTGAAGCCCTAACCGCCAATGAAACTTTGGGGGTATTTGGAGATAGAGAATTAAGAAGGTAATTAAGGTAAAGTGAAGTTATAAGGGTGAGGTACTCATCCAATAAGACTGGTATCCTTGACGGGGCGCCTGGGTGGCGCAGTCGGTTAGGCGTCCGACTTCAGCCAGGTCACGATCTCACGGTCCGTGAGTTCGAGCCCCGCATCAGGCTCTGGGCTGATGGCTCAGAGCCTGGAGCCTGTTTCCGATTCTGTGTCTCCCTCTCTCTCTGCCCCTCCCCCGTTCATGCTCTGTCTCTCTCTGTCCCAAAAATGAATAAACGTTGAAAAAAATAAATAAATAAATAAATAAATAAATAAATAAATAAAAGACTGGTATCCTTGTAAGAAGAGAGACCACGAGTGCCCACACACAGAGGAAAGGTCATGGTGAGGAGAGAGCAAGAAACCACCTAAAAGCCAGGAAGAGAGGCCTCACTGCAAACCAACCTTGCCAGCATTTTGACCTTAGACTTCCAGAACTGTGAGAAAATAAGTTTCTGTTGCTTCAGTCATCCAGCCTGTGGTGTTCCGTTATGGCAGCCCAAACAGACAAATGCACCACGATTTCCCAAACCTACTTGACCATAGAACACTCAGGTCCCAAATCTCATAGCAACATCTCTCAAAATGGCTCAGAAAATACTGTCCAGGGTGATTCAAAGAATTAAGGTACAGCTATCTCCACACCCCTTGCCGGTAAACACTGCAGCCTTCACTGTTTAGTGGCATAGGGGAGTACAAATTTCCCCTGCTGTCCAACAGCAGAACATTCCTATGAAACCTTTGTTAAGCAGAAACGGCATAAAGCAAAGAAGCAATTACCGTTCATTTACATGGGAAACTTTTTGAGCATTCCCAGACCCAAAAAAATAATGTCCCTCAGCCTTTTCTGGTACCTTAGGATACATCTTGCTAACCGACCCACAAAATAAATGAAGATAAAGCACAGGTGCCCGCAGAGACCAACTCAAAGCTGTGGCGGCCTGACGCTGAGATGCTGAGTGTAGTTCCCGGGCAAGGAGCTTGGTGGCGCCACTCTCGGTGCTTGGGGTGCATCTCTAAGGGCGGGCGGCAAAACCAACGCAATTTTTGCCTTTCCCCTTTTTTCATAAAAGTGAAAATTCCCTTTGGGTTCCTTGCAGTTAGTGAAAACAGGACAGGTCCTGATGTATGCCTTTTGCTAAAGCAACGTGGCATAATATAAACTTTGAAAAATCAGGGGGTCCCTGTGTTGTTTTCTCAGTGTTCATTCTCTTTATTAAGAAAGCAAGTAAGAACTGTATCTGTCAAAATTGTTGGCGTTTGTAACAATGCTTAAAAGATTAACCTTCACTTATCTGAAACCCTCCATTCCGCAGCCCTGCTCGTTATCAGTGGTGATGTATGTTAACATTTACTCAGGCAGTGAACTAAGCATGGCATAGGCTTTAGCTCATGTGCTGTTCCCGACAGCCCCCAGTGCCTGGTACAGAGTTGATAAAAGACCGAAAACGAAGAGTGTGTTGACCAAGGCCACACAACTGGCAAGTGGCCGATACCGGATTTAAATCCAGGTCCTCTGAAGACCCCATCCATATTCACCAACATACTATTCCGCATTGCCTTGTTTCCTTTCTTGGGAACTGATCTAAGTCAAAATGGTCGCTCAGCAATGGGCAGTTCTTGGGGGCAAATAATGACAGCCTTTGGAGATTAAAGGTGAGATACCGCATATCAAATTGTGCTACCTGTATTTTATTTATTTATTTATTTATTTATTTATTTATTTATTTATTTATCTGTCTATTTGTTTGAGACAGACAGAATATGAGCAGGGGAGGGGCAGAGAGAGAGGGAGACACAGAACTCGAAGTGGGCTCCAGGCTCGAAGCTGTCAGTGCAGAACCTGGTGCTAGGCTAGAACCCACCAACCATGAGACCTTCACCTGAGCTGAAGGTCAGGACACTTAACCAACTGAGCCACCCAGGCGCCCCTTTTTAATGTGTTGGGTTTTTTTTTATTGCCACCTGTATATTATTGATGAAGAAATACACACACACACACACACACACACACACACACACGGTCTAATAACCTATCCCTGGAAGCTGAGTGAAACCCTTTTCTCTGTTCTCAGGCTCACCAGCTCACGAGCAAACACTTCGCCTGAGGGGCTCACTCAGAGGCAGGCGTAAAAAAGTCTAACAGCAGCAGACCCAGGCCCCTGGTTGCATCAGACTGTGGAGTTCTCTGTGGAACACATGACCAGGCCCAGTAGTGATCTGGGCCTAAGGCTATGGGCCTTGACAGATCCTTCTATCTCATTCTGATCACGGTAATGGGGACAGAAAAATCTTCTTACCCAACCATGTATCTTGAATACAATCGATACCAGCAATTAAAAAAAAATGTATTTCGAACATTCTTTATCTTAATTAGCAAGCTTTCTGGAGTAGATTTCTATAATGATATGTGAAGATGTGATTGCCATCGCTGAACCTCAGATTCCTCACTCGGGTGCTTCAAATGCTAATGACTACTTCTATCAGTCAGGCTTGTCCAAACAGAACCAACAAGATATGTCTATATAGAGAAATTGATTTTAATGAATGACTGCGGAGGCTTGAGGAGCCCAAAATCTAATGGGGGAGGCTGGCAGGCTGGAGAGTCAGGAAAAAGTAGAGTGTGAGTCCAAAGGCAGTCTGTTGGGGGCCAGGAAGGACAGATGTTGCAGAAGAAGCTGGAAGGCAGAGTGCTGGCAGAATTCCTTCGTGCTTGAGAGAGGTCAGTCTCTGTTCTATGAAGGCATTCGACTAATTGGATGAGGCCCCCTCACTTCATGGAAAGTATTCAGCTTGACTTAAACTCCACCTATTTAAATGATAATCTCATTCAAAAAATAGCTTCACAGAAACATCCGGAATGATGCTTGACCAAATATCTGGACACTGTGTCCCAGCCAAGCTGACAAATAAAATTAACCGTCATCCCATCCCAATAATCACTACCCATATATTATACTATTATACTAAAGTATCTTAAATAAATTTCCACACTGTACTCTTGATATGAGATGAAGCTCCTGTTAAAAATACTGACCGCCCCCCCACTCCCCAGGGGCACTTGGGTGGCTCAGTCAGTTAAGCATCCAACTTCGGCTCAGATCACAAACTCATGGCTCATGAGTTCAGGCCCTGTGTCAGATTCTATGCTGATAGCTCGGAGCCTGGAGCCTGCTTCGGATTCTGTGTCTCCCTCTCTCTCTGTCCGTCCCCTGCTCGTGCTCTGTCTCTCTCTCTCTGTCAGAAATAAACGTTTAAAAAAAATTTTTAAATGCTGACCCCCTAAAAATCCGAGGCTTAAAAGAATGACTTTATTTCTCTCTTGTCACAAAAAGCCCCCCATGAGGGCTCCAGGCCAGCTGCTCTCTGCTGTATGACACCTATGAGACATCCACTGCCAGGGTGGCTCTTCTGTCTTTAGCACCAGCTTCCAAGGCTATTCTAGCCACTGAAGCCCACAGGTCTGGAGAAGGAGCATGGTGGACGGGGGTTCTATTGGCCAGGCTGGGAAGTGACCCGTGTCACCGCAGGAGAAACCGGAGAATGCCATCTGGGCGTGTGATCAGGAAGAACAGGATGCTTAGCGGTCTCTGCCGCACGCAAAATGAAAGCAGAAGCGTCTTTGGGATATTAACTCCAAGTTATCTTCAGAGCCTTTCCTTCTCTTCAAAATTATCTCCTTCATTTCGCAGTTCACTTACCTGGTCTGCAGGGTTCAGAGTACGGGCTCTGGATCAGCCCACAGGGGGCCTATCCCGGCCCTGCACTTAGCTGTGTGACTTTGGACATGTTGTGAAATTCGTGGAGCCTCTGTTTCTGTGTCTGTCCCCAGCTCCTAGGAGTATTGACAGCTTATGGCGCTCAGAGTTGAGAGTTGACCTTGCTAAGGGTCACACCCCCTCCTGGGGACATCTGATATCCACTGACCATTGAGAGGCATCGAGGATGTAAAAACCTTGTTGCCTCGCCTCAGATGGGAACGCTCAAGTGCCTACCCAGCTCCAGAGCTCTCTCAAAGATCAGCAGAGACCTTTGCTGCAGCTACCTGGCAATGTAACCCTTCCCCCGCCACTGTCCCCCTGGCCCCATGCCCTTCGAAACCCACAGGGGCCGACCTCAAAAGCATTCCCTCATAAACTTTCTGCACATGCCTCTCCATCTCTAAATCTGATTCCTGGGGAATCTGACCAAAGGCACAATCTCATGGGCTTGTGAGGATTCAAGAGAGATAAGCCTTGTAAAGCGCTCAGAAAAGAGCAGGGCTCACGGTAAGCAATTCAATGAGTTATTTGTTGGGTTGAAGAAATGAGCAACGTCTTGTCCGTTTTGTAAACAGAAACCGCAAATGAGAGAACTTAAGAGAACCTTACTGCATAAACTTATCTACGCCTAAGTTATATGGAGGACAAAATGTACAAGAGGAGCCCAAGTTATTTGTGCTCTCTTAACACCCTTACTTCTTATAACCGGAAAACTTCATTGCCTGTGGTTCTTGCTATAAACTGTGCCAGAGGAAAGACGATGAAATCAAGAACCACACAGACCGAAGACTTTCATTTTGCCCCAATTTCAGATCGATGATCCTATTCTTCAGAGCCGCGTGGCCAACCCTGAGATAAGGGAGACGGGAAATTTGGTCACCCTCCATCTTTCTGAGACACCTAAGAGCTGTGATTGACTTCTCACCTTCCCCCTTCATCCCGATTCCTACTGCAGACGCGGCTGGTACAGAAGCCCTTACATCTCTGCAGCCTCACTGGCCCCCGGGTGACAGACACACAAATACCTGGGGCGCCCAGTGCATGTCCCCACCGCTAGGGCTACCGCAGCCCCATGTGGGTTGCTGACTTCTTCCTTAGAGCACTACCTCGACTTTGCACCCTGTTCGCCTCGGGGTTGTATATTTCACAATAATATTCTGGATTCTCACCATGAATAAGGAATTTAATTCAGAGACTAAACTCCACCATTGATTTTTAAATAGCTTACTCCCCAGCCCCCTCCTAGCAACGCTTTAAAAACGATCACTAAAAGAGGTCCCCTGCCAACTCCCAAGTACCCAGGGCATGCCCAGATACGCCTTTGCCTTAGTTTCCCTTCCATGCAAATATGCGTACCGCCCCCCGTGGAAAGAGGCACAATTACCGGCCTCAACCAGATCAATCTCCTTAAATCGAATGCCAAAGAAACATCCAGGGAAGTCATAATTTACATGAAGCCCACTCATCTCCCCCTTTCAGATGGACTCCATTAATTCACAGGGGAGAATAGCCTTCTCAGAGACGCACGTTTACATTTACATAAGATAGAGTGGAAAATAACTGTGTTTCTCCATGAGAAAACAGATTGTCTTCTACCGTTTTGTGTGTCAGTCATAAAACTGCTTTTAAAATGACATCTGTGGAAAGGACACTGGGAAGGGCAATGCTATTTCTTACAGGCACTGTTCAAACCGTTCACAAGTGCCTTCACCATTTTCCTTCTTAGGAGTACACCTTGCTTAATTTTAGTATATGTTACCCTCAATAAGCATGGATCATGTGGATAACTTTCATCCCAGAGAGGTTTCTCGGAACATTTCTCCTCTGAGAGTCTTAAGTAAAGATTGCACGTTAAATCGTTTTATAAAAGACCCTGAATAAAGGCTATTATCCACATGTAACATTCACTTGCACCATATCTCATGATCGATTGACATGAAGCAGTTTATTGGTCAATATCACTAGCCAAGGCCAGAGACAGAGGTCCGATTCCAGCCATCTGGAAATCTATTATCCCAGGGCTAATGCACAGGCGTTTCACCTCTGGAGATCTGGTTTCAGCTTCATCAGTTAAAAGTGAGTTGGGTGGTCTTCTCTTACCCACATTAGAGACCCATTATGCAGTTTAGTCTAAAGAAACACCATTGGTCATGGGCATTCATTTAGTGCAAGGCAACCTTGGGGAAAAGTCCAGTCTCCTCGGTATGCCTCCATCATTGATCACTTATTCCCTGCACAGGCTGACCCCAGGCAAAATGATGACATAGGCGGTTCGAATAGGGTGACTCTCAGTCTATTAGTCCGTGTAGAATGAAAGAACTAGAAGAGTGGGACAAGAGACAAAAGACTTGTGTTGTAGCCCCAGCCAGCCTTGAGCAAGCCATGACATCTCTGTGGTTCAGTATGCTCATCTGTAAAATGGGGATAATAACCACCACTACATCTTGAGTGCTCTTAGAAGGATCAAAAGAGCTCATGGCTAGGAAAACTATAAATTATTTGCAAACGACAGAGTGACTGCTGCTATCACTTTGTGTCCTCATGTTTCCTTCATTTGTTCTTAGATTTTCCACATGCTCTCCCCATTTACTTAAAGCCCAGTGCCCTCTTAGTACCTCTGCTTCTACCCAGACCAGGCTATTATCAATACTACACCCTGAGCCTTACTGACCCCTGTATCCCCATAATATGTCCCTGTCAATTTCCCCTTCCCACAAGGTGTGAGCTCTGCTAGATGCCAAACAGTCAAGCTGAGAACCTGCCACCCATTGTGCTATCAGAGAAACTGCTGCCCTACCGAGCACTTACTAGAAACCTTGAATTTTCCGGAGCAATTTCAATATTGGCACAGGATATTCAGAACTCCCAGGGGATGAAATGGAACTCTTATCAATTTTCAAACCTAGAGGAGGGCATGGTGACCTATTCATATCATGCTCGTCACCAAGCCCAGGAAATCCAGCCTGGAGGAAACAAAGACAGGGACTGTATCCGTATCCCAAATCATGTGACTTCTCTAAATCCCCAAATCATAAAAAAAACTCTGTAGAGGATACTTCTCACCTGTGATTCTAAGAGACAGGCCTGACGTTAGAACTTCCTATCAGGGCCAAATGGATTGCTATTCCCTCTACTCTCATATTACCCCAGCGATATCAGTTGGTTACAATGGAATCAAAGACTCTTTCAAGTTAGCTCAAAATTATCCACTTGTCGATTATTAATGAATATATATTTTTTAAAACCCAAATAGATTTCTCCATATATCAGTGTTGCTGAGTCACTTTCCTGCAGTCACAATTTGGTTTACTGTCAGGAAACGCAAGCTAAGATTCACATGGTCCCCTGGACCAAACTATTAGATAACTATGCTGCCCCCCATAAATCATATCAAGGTAGTGTCTATCTCACTAAAAGAAAATGTTTTCGTATAAGGCCCTACATGGAATATCCCTATCCTCCTATCCTCCACCCCATTGCTATCCCCCCTCCCCACACCCCCCAGGAAGAACCAGTGTGGTCAAGGTCATCCTACGAGGGCAGAGCTCTTGGGACAAAAATACAACACTTCCAGCTCCCTCACATCAGCCATACTTACACCACGCATCTAACTCTTTTCCTAATCCATATTTTGCAAATGACATCATTTCTCAAAAGAATTCAGGAGCATATGAGAAGGAGTAACCCGAAGGGTATAGGGACTGGTGAGGAGGCAAATGACAGAGTCAGGCTCAGTGGCCAAGGAGGGGTTGGTGTAGTAACCAAGAGAAAAAAAGGACAGGTATTAGGGTGGCTCCTGCAAATGGGGACTTCATAGGTTTTAAGCACCAGCGACAGCCCCCCACCCTGAATCTTCTTCAGCTGAGGGCTTTATTTAGCATCAATAAAAAAAAAAAAAAAAAAAAAAAAAAAAAAAAAAAAAAAAAGAACAAGAAAAGAAAGAAAGAATTGGGAACCCATTCAGAATTCAGATTATACATCTCACCCCCAGAAAAGGATCGATAGGTCTGTATTCAGGGCTGCATTTTTAGCAGATACCACAAGTTATTCTGAAGCAGGTGGCCAAGGACCTCATCTTAAGATCTTCTAGCTATTGACTTCATTACTTAATAAAACAGAGCAAAATATAAAAGAGCAACTTTCAAGTGAAGGCCCTGGGTTTTATGAATGGGGCTCCTGCATGCAGGGGTGGTCCCAGGGGAAGGTGTGTGTGTGAAGATACTCGAAGAACATACTCAAAGGGAAGGGTGCAGCTGGAGAGAATTCAGCAGACATGTGATAGCCACACTACCTATGTGCGTAAAAGAAGGCATTATAGCACTTAATTGTTACCTTCCCAGGGTTTTAAAAATGTATTCTGTAATCTTTGATTGCTTTAAAACCTAGGGGAAAAGAGCAACATCCATAAATAATAGCAATAAACAGCTATGAAAGAGGACTTTATTTGGCCTCAAAGTGAAATGATACAGGCATCTCCCCCCAATTTTACAGGAACACCATTTCCATATATTTTTTTACTCCCACATATAAACAGCATTTACAGTGTGCTTTGTGTTGTTACAAGGAAGGGATGCTTAAAACAGCCCCACAGTTTTTGTTAACACAGAATTAATATCTAGATGGTCCACCCTATTCTACTGGCCATCTCCAGATGGTATTTCAGCAATGATTTTGTTCTAGAAGAACTCAATTTTGAAAGTGATTTTCCATATTCCAAAAAGGAAATCTTATATTTCTCTAAGACCGTATAGTTCACTATCGAGTACTTTCAATTATTTGAGTATGTTAAAAATCTTCTGGGGGCGCCTGGGTGGCGCAGTCGGTTAAGCGTCCGACTTCAGCCAGGTCACGATCTCGCGGTCCTGGAGTTCGAGCCCCGCGTCTGGCTCTGGGCTGATGGCTCAGAGCCTGGAGCCTGTTTCCGATTCTGTGTCTCCCTCTCTCTCTGCCCCTCCCCCGTTCATGCTCTGTCTCTCTCTGTCCCAAAAATAAATAAACGTTGAAAAAAAAAATTAAAAAAAAAATCTTCTGGAAAGATGCAAGGAAAAATAATGGCAGAAGTCCTTGATAGCAAAACGGTTGGGGAAATCTCACTTCAGAGGAATATCTCACCCGTCAGCAATATCCTGGCAATGAAAGGTAGCTTAATGAAGAGTCAAATTCGTTTCAAAATCAAAAGCTTTTATAAATGTTCTGCTCAAGAACTATCTCTGGAAGCTCAAATTGCTACATCTGCCATTGAGTCACATGCAATGTCAGGTTGAATTTTTGTTTTTTAATCATTTTATTTTGGTCTCAAAAAAAGAAAAAATGAGGCAAGGAAGATAGCACAAGAAAGAGAAGCTGTCAGAAAAATGAGAACATTCCAAAAACCAAATAAGCTGTCTCCCCAAAAAAGCATCACTTTCTTTGTTGTTTATCATATGCTAAAGTGATTTGCATGTTGTTATTTCAGGTGGAACTTTCCATTGCATTTTCATTCTTTCAAGAGCTAGTTGCTACCCCCTCCTCAGTCTATCTTGTTGCTATGGAAACAATGATGTACAGTAGGACACAGAGCAAAGGTAACAAGGCTTTAAACAGGAATATTAACAAAGGAATCTTCTAGAAAGAATGTGGAAATTGCTGTCTATCAGGCAAAATGCCTTGAAAAATTTATCTACATTTATAATCTGCCCTAAGAGAATAATTATCTAGCAATAAAGACACTTGAACTATCTTTGTTCAATTGATTTTATTTCTAAAACCTAAATAACATAATATGTTAAAGCTTGAATTTGATTTACTTGCTTGCCCTCTCGAATGCCTTTAAGGGGTTTTTTTTATATATAAAAGGAGATGGATTTAGAGGCACCTGGGTAGTTAATTCAGAAGAACATGCAGCTCTTGACCATGAGTTCGACCCTACGTTAGGGGTAGAGTTGACTTAAAAAAAAAAGAGAGAGGGGAGCACCTGGGTGACTCAGTCAGTTAAGCATCCGGCTCTTGATTTCGGCTCAGGTCACGATGTCACGGTTCGTGGGTTCAAGCCCTGTAGCCTGCTGAGAAGCACGGAGCCTGCTTGGGATTCCGTCTCTCCCTCTCTCTCTGCCCCTCCCCTCTTGTGCTCTCTCTCTTTCTCTCTCTCAAAAATAAACAAACATTTATATATATAACATACATTTTTATTAATATATAATATATTTATATGTATTATATATTTATTTATATATAGAATATATAATGAGAGATCAATTTGAAATTTGGCATGCTAAATTGGTACACACCATTTCAGATTGCTCCCACTCATAGAGAAGTTTCCATAACTCAAGTTTTCAAAAGCAGGGGTTAACCTAGACCTCCTTATACTCAGCTCTGAAATGTGCATGTGACCTTACACAAGTCTCTTGGACTCAAAGTCTTTGTCCCCTCCTCTGGAAAATAAGATGATCCCACCTAAGGTCACAAAGTTGTCTAAAGATGTGATGTAATAAAAAGTTTGGCACATGATAGGCATTTGATAAATGCTAGCGTGGAGGCATTATAACACACCAACTGAATCAGCTAGTTTAAAGAATCCTCGTGGGTGGGAAGACAGTGGGGAGAAAAGGATCCAGGCTCGGCCTAAAAATTTCGGTCAATAATCCATAAAGTGGGTTATCCACACAAGCAGATAATCAAGCCCTGGCTCTACGTGGAAAAGAGCTTCTCCCAGCCACCCAAGGCCCTAGTGGGCACAGCTCCAGGCTGTGCTTTGACACTAAGCACGGCAATCCTGGCTTCCCCCAAGAGCTCAACCATTCAGAGCACAGAAATATCACATTATGATATCCGCCCTGTGGCAAAAGCGATTTGAGAGCAGCGCAAACTCCCCCCTTCTCTCTCCACCAGCGTCCAGACTGCTAACTATTTGGTGCCAGTGGTTACGGTTGGTTCCATTTCCAGAAATGCAGCGCAGCTGGAAAATATTTTTTCTCATGGTGGAAAAAAAGCCTACCCTGTTATGTATCTCTGCAACAAACACAGGAAACCGTTATGATACGTGTAGACATTGACTTTAACACAACGTAAAACACACAATTTACCAAACCCAAAGCCGGAAGTGAAGTCCATGTTGCTGTCAACGCATGAATTTATGACATTCCATGTGATCCTCTGTGATTACTGGCTGTCGCAAAAAGTGGTCCCTTTTTCTACAAGTGTAGCCAGGTGAATTTTGAATTCTTTTGGATTTGTAAATTTAAGTTTGTTAGCCTAAGACCTTTCTACGCAATTCCTTTAATTATTTTACCAAAAAGTGAAAAAATAAGCTGACACTCACCTTTAAACTTTTGTTGCCTTCTATTTTTACCACGTTAAACGAGTTGGCGACCCTAACACGAGGAATTCATTCAAAAGGTTTAAATAAATCACACATTTTATTCATCCAGGCTCAAGAAATCTACTTTCAATTTAAATTAACCGCATTTGCAATAAAACCTCCATTTACAGGTACTTGAAATGAGTCCTAAAATGTGGGAGGCATTTTAATACATTACCTTGTTCAGGCCTCACGACAACCCCATGAAGCAGATAGCTTGCTATTCCCACCAAGGCTGGGAGAGGCCAACTCATCTACCGAAGACCTTAGAACTAAAAACTACTAGAAACGAAGGCCAATCTTTTGATTCCAAACCAAGGGGTCATTCTTCTAGCCCCAGGGTAGCTAACCCCACTCCTCTAAAAGTTGGAAGCCAAGTTTTCTAGCAACTTTATTAAGAGACACCCTCCCTTGGTCTTTGATTGTTATGGCGATACATTCTTCTTAACTCCATTAAAGTATATGACAATGGTTCCAACTCTGGGGAGCTTTTTTAACACAGATGTGTAGGCCCCCACTCCAGCGAATTTAATAGAATCTCTTGGGGCAGGCCTAGGCATCTTACATATATAGGCCTAGGCATATATACAGTTTTAAAGTGCTCCAGATGATTCTAATGTGTAGCCAGAATTGAAAAACCACAGCTTTAAAATAGAATGTTGTATTGAACCTAGGAAGTCCTAGATTGTAAGTCATGTCCTGATTTCAGAGATGTTAAAGTGGAAACAACAGTTAAAAGTGATAACAAGACACCGGGAATTGTGAGACCTATCTCAGTTTGGGGGATATTAAGATATGAACAAATGTACAGTTCAGAATTGTTGAGAGAGGTTGCCACGTAAGACGAAGAAAAAGTAAGACCTGTTCTTGGGCTACGCAAGTTACGTAAAACAAGCAAGTTAACGGTACAATGACCTCGAAAGTATCTTTTCTATTTAAATATTTTCAACGTTTAAAACTTTAAATATTTAATATTTATTTAAATATTTAAGATATTCAGACCACAAAGTAAGGCTTTGTGGTCTGAATATTTTCTACTTGCACCCAACAGTTCTTGCTTGTCTCCTTAATAGAGAAGGTGAGAACAATCCAGTACGTTTTCCCCCCAAAATTTGCCCTGCGGGTCAGCCAGCCCCAAGCCAGCAGTCCAGAGGTGGAGATGAAAGATGAGAAGCAGACCCTTTCGGGGCGCCTGGGTGGCGCAGTCGGTTAAGCGTCCGACTTCAGCCAGGTCACGATCTCGCGGTCCGTGAGTTCGAGCCCCGCGTCAGGCTCTGGGCTGATGGCTCAGAGCCTGGAGCCTGTTTCCGATTCTGTGTCTCCCTCCCTCTCTGCCCCTCCCCCGTTCATGCTCTGTCTCTCTCTGTCCCAAAAATAAATAAACGTTGAAAAAAAAAATTAAAAAAAAAAAAAAAAAAAAAGAAGCAGACCCTTTCAACTCATGTAGAGCCCATTCTGGGTGAGAATCAAGAGTGACCCCACCCACCCTCCCACTCCTCAAAGCTTAGGAGACTTTCCTTCAACCTCCCCCCACATCTGCTCCGCTCTCCTTGGTCCCACGCAGATCGGCAATAGACCATTCAGTATTCTATCCTATGCTATCAAATGTGGACAGACAGTAAGATAGGAAGATGGGGATGGGTTAAATGAGCGTGTGCGTTTCTGAATCCATGTGTCACAGAATAACATGAAGCCGTTTAAAATCGTGTTTCGAATTTGCTCCTGAAGTCATTGCTTCACTATATACTAACTAATCTGGATGTAAATCTTAAAAAATAAAACAATAAAGTTAAATTATAAAAGAAAGAAATAAAATCATGTTCCGAATACTAATATCTCAGCAAAATTTTCACAACACATGGTTAAGTAACAATATTAAAGATGCAAAACAACAATCAGGACTGAAGAAATGTACACAAAACATTGCATCAAAGTGCTGTGATAACAGATGGTTTTTATTTTCTTTATACTTTATTTATTTTCCAAATTTGTGTAGCAAACATCTATTATGTGAAAAATCAGAAAAAGTGTTACACATATATGGAGCAAATGTGGTTATTATACAAATTAGAATAACTGCGTGGAAAATTCTACCAGCCAGTATTAAATAGGAAGCAAAAGAATATAAAATTGTAAATATCATATAATGAAAAGTATTTTACCATGCATAAAAAAAAGAGGAGTAGAAGGGAAAATACCAAAATATTGAGTAATTATCTTCAGGTGGTGGGTGATCATCTTAATATCTAATTATTTAATATTCTTTATATTCCTAATTGTTTTAATGAATAGGTATGGCTTTAAATTTTCAAGCATAGAAAAACTATCACAGGGCTCCTGGATGGCTCAGTTGGTTAAGCACCTGACTTCAGCTCAGGTCATGATCTCATAACCTGCGGGTTCAAGCCCTGCATCAGGCTCTGTGCTGATAGCTCAGAGCCTGGAGGCTGCTTCACATTCTGGGTCTCCCCTCTTTCTCTCTATCCCTCCTCCACTCATGCCCTCTCTCTCTCTCTCTGTCTCTCTCTCTCTCTCAAAAATAAATATCTAAAAAATTTAAATAAAAATAAATTTAAAAAACTATCACACTCACATATTCACTATTCATATTTAATGGAAATAGGATTTGTCATATTTAATTCCAGTCTCTCTATTTTTAAGCAGTAAAATATAAATATAGCTAAACTCTAATTCCTCCTTCATTCCCCCCTCTTTTGCAGAGGTAACCACCATTCTGTAATTAGTATTATGTATACGCATGTTGTACAACTTTCGCCACTTAGAGATGTATGTCTAAACCACATTTAGTATATTTTAATGTGCCAAACAGTACTATACATATCCTTTAGGGGTTTTTTTCCCTTTAAGGTTTTGCCATGTTCACATATAGATCTAATTCATTGATCTTAACCATGGTACACTACCCATTATCTGAATCCACCACAATCTATTCCTTTCTTCCGCTGTTCCTCAAACTTCAGGGTGCATCAGAACGGCACAGAAGCCTCAGGGTGCAATGCTTACAGGAATGAGCATGGCTGTGTTCCAGTAAAACTTTACTATGAACACTAACATTCAAATTTCATACAATTTTTACATGATATAAAACGTTACGTGTCACAGATATTGCTAAGCGTCTGAAAATGTAAAAACTGCTTGCACACTATAAACAAGTAGCTGGCTTTAACCCAGGGGGCTGTAACTGGTCAAGCCCCCGCCCTAGTCAATAGAGAGTTGGGTCATTTCTCCTTTTTTTTTTTGCTAGTACAAAGAGTGCTCCTTGAGCATTCGTGAGAGAGTCTTAGAGTAAATACATAGAAGTGAAATAACTGATTCGTAGAGGAGATGTATCTCCAACTTCGTTGGGAATCACCAGTTTGCTCTACAAACTGAGCGACCGTCATTCAATTATTGTCTTGCCTTTCCTATTTTCACTTTCATACAGCTCAAAAGGATAGAAGAGGAGGAGAATGCCAAGTTGATATTTATTCAGGAGTCACTCCAAAGCTCATCGATATAATGAAACTTCCTCCGGTCCAAAGAAGCAGCTCACTGGTGCTGGGGTTAATGACTCTTTTCTTCCCGTGTCATCAGCACTGGCAAAACTGGAAATTAAATTTGTCTTAGAGGGGCGCCTGGGTGGCTCAGTCGGTTAAGCGTCCGACTTTGGCTCAGGTCATGATCTCGCGGTCCGTGAGTTCGAGCCCCGCGTCGGGGTCTGTGCTGACAGCTTAGAGCCTGGAGCCTGTTTCAGATTCTGTGTCTCCCTCTCTATCTCTCTGACCCTCCCCCGTTCATGCTCTGTCTCTCTATATCACAAAAATAAATAAACGTTAAAAAAAAATTAAAAATAAATAAATAAATAAGATAAAATAAATTTGTCTTAGACTGAACAACAGAGGTCCCCTGACTTAGAGACTTGTTGACTTCTTTCTCCAACTGATCAGGGTTATGGTCTCCAGAAATGGTTCCAGGCGTGCCTTTCCCTAAAGCTCACCTCTCCAACGACATGAATAATGCTTTTCTCGGAAACGGCGTCCTGTTCTGCTTACTCACACTCTGCGGTTAGGTCACCCACGAAATGAGATAACTAAACTGCTGAAATTCATTAAAAGCATCCGTTATGCTAAACAAATAAAGTATCTTGAGTCTGTCTGAAAAAAAATCAGAGCAAATTTTTTCCTCCTGTGACATCTAACAAGGCCATGCTCTAAAACAGTGTTCTTTCTGGCTCTCCCAACTATTTCATACCCAGCCTGCTGTGCCTCAAGAGTCACGTTGGTTCATCTTTCTAGCTGTCAGCGGGGCGATCAGCTTACACTCAGCCAATTTCTAGCTTCTCTAAACATATGTGTTTCTTATATTTCACTGAATTTCCCATTCTAAAACTAGGAAATCAGATCATATTAGTGTACCAAGGAACTGTGAGGGGACCCAAAGGGCTGTGAATCCCTTTGACGAGAATCCCCAAATAGGGTTAACTACAATCAGTCTCGTGTCTTCTTATTTCTTCCTTTTGTCCCTCCATATTTTTGACATTGTCTCAAGCTGCTTTCTTAGGAACCCACTTGTTAAATGAGAATATTGTAAATGAAGGGAATTGAGTTGGAAGCTTCTAGAATTTTCATCTCATCATCTAACTACAAGAATAGCATTTACGAGCAGCCTAACTCCAGCTAATTCACTCTCTGAATCCTTAGCTGCCGTACAATTCGAACATCAAACCCTAAAACCACAGGGTGGGTATTTTCCACTGCTCTGGTGAAATATTCTTTTCAAGTTTCCCTAAAGGTTGTTCTGCCAGCAGACTGCCTTAAGGCTACCTCTGGTAGTCAGCAAGCTTTCAAAAACCACATTCAAATGACTGTTGTTGTCCCCACTGCTTTGAGAATTCCAAGATTTTCATCACTCAGTGGATCTAGATAGAGCAACTAAAAATAAGTATGGTTGGGAAAAGAACGGCTAGACAGGAAATTATAGAGCGTCTCTAGTCCCCCCAAAATGTTGGCTCTTAGACATCCTCATCCACCCCGCACCTCACCAACAACTATAAAACTGAGAGTCTTACGGAGATAGGAGATTCATCCTTTCATCTATCCACCCGGTTATCCATCAAATTCTTCTGCTTTTGTACTCTTCAGCGTCTTGCCAAACATCCTTTCCCATCTCTACATTTACAGTCTTAGTAGGAGTCCTGCTAACTTACTATAGTGTCCTTTAAGTAGGTCCGCAATAAAGACCTGGGAGAGCCCCTGCCAATGCACTGGCTTAATTGCACCAGTGAAAATTCTTGGGTACCACATCAGAACTCCAACTGGTTGAAGCAAAAATCCACGGGCAGACCTTTAGAGGTCAAATGATGTCATTGACCTGTGGAATCTCAGCTTTCCACTGTGCGTTCTTCATTCTCAGCTTCGCTTAGGGATCCCCAGGATACAGGTCTTTTGTACATAAACCAAGGCCCAGTCTCAAGGTTTTTCATCAGGAAACCCAAGCCCCCGCTCGCT
Source organism: Leopardus geoffroyi (assembly GCF_018350155.1). NCBI lineage: Eukaryota > Metazoa > Chordata > Mammalia > Carnivora > Felidae > Leopardus > Leopardus geoffroyi. The sequence goes on from NC_059326.1 coordinate 138,914,367, forward strand.
TTCTGTTCCGTCGCTCCTTCGGCCCCACATGATTCCTCACCTTCTTTAGGCAGACAAACAGCTATCCGCAAAATGGACAAGAAGCAGTCATAGCTCAGGGCTTGGGTTGTAATCTCAACTCGGTTACTTCTCTGTTGTGTGTTCTTGAACGATTTGTTTTGTCTCTCTGGACCTCAATTTCCTCATCTGTAGAATCTCACGTTCTCTGTGAAGCTTTCCCCAAGCAAGTGCCCCTCCCCCAACTGAACTAGACACTTCCTCCCAGACACTCATGACAGACTGTCCTGCATTTACCCTGACACATCAGACACTGGAGTAGTTAGTAGCTCCTGGAAAGCGGAAATTTCTCCTGTAGCCCTGGGCCGGCACACAATGGGTATAGAATATTTCATTCATTGGTAGAATGAGAAGATCTCCATAGCTTCCCCAAATCTTTGAAATCACAGGATTTATCTGGATTTATTCCTGCTTCAATCTGGATTTATCCCTAACTGGCTGGACCAACCCCCTCTGTGTCCTTCCCTTCTCTGGAGCAGCTCCCAAAACCCAATCTCCACCTCTGAGATTTTCCAGACTAACAAAGCTCTTCCCATCTTCTCCCCCATTTTAGGTTCCTCTGAATTACTCACTACATGCCGTATGATCCCAGGTATTCCTTCCCTTTGCTTATGTCCTCTGAAAAGGCCCTAATTGTGACCCAATCTTGCCAGTCTTTCCATTTCCAAGCCTCCAAGCCTGATTATTGCAGAACCATCTTGGCTTGCAAGGTGCCAGAAATCAAGATCTATGGATCCATCTAGACAGTGCCCCAAGCATATAGCTGCCTCACAAATGCTTTTAAAGGTAATGAATGGTAATGACAATCAGATTGATTATATTATAATATTCTGCTGTTTATGTTCTAGATTAGCACGAGAGTAGATTTAAAAAGTCCAATTCAGTGGCTACCAACAGAAGGGGGCAACTCACAAATATGGGAGGGGGTTGTCGTTTGAAAGAACATATTCAATATGCACGTATTTTATATATTTGGAAAGTGTGAAAGAAAACATTTAAAATACAAACTGTAACTTCGATTCATGGGTACTTGGCATATTAATCTTTTTTATCCTCACAAGCCTACTGATAGCTCTTCTGAAGTTCTAACAGGTTAAGTTACTTCTTCAGGGTCAAACAGCTAGGAAACAACAGAGGCAGGATTTGCATTCAGGGCCACTCTTTATTTTGCTACACTGTTTCTCAATAAATAAAAGAGGCAACAAGTGTGGCAGGGCCCAGACCCTACCTGGTTTTGTACTTTGTCATTCTCTGTCCCTGATTGATCTCAACGGTAAAGGGCCCTGTAGTATCCTTTGAGATTTCATTAAAATTTTGTACCACATGGGGCGCCTGGGTGGCTCAGTTGGTGAAACATCCGCCTTCAGCTCAGGTCCTGATCTCATGGTTCGTGAGTTTGAGTCCCACATCGGGCTCTCTGCTGTCCTCGAAGAGCCCACTTCAGATCTGTCCCCCTCTCTCTCTGCCCGTCCCCCATTTGTGCTCTCTCTCTCTCTAAAATAAATAAATAAATAAAAACCTCAAAAAAAAAAAAAAAACCCACTGTCTCACATGATGGGGCAAGAATTTTTATTAATGGACAAAAATTCCCTAGGCACCAGAATTCTCCTGACACCCAGTCTCACAGAACAAAAACTAATGCCCCATCTCCTTCCTTATGCTGCAGTCAATGTGCCTCGAGTTTCTTCCCAGAAAAATGAAGGGGATGGATGATCTGTCAGCTCAGCTTGTCTCAAAGGCTCTGCTGATCGGCCTGTGAGAAGCCAGACGTTCAGTCTATACTTCTATGTACCAGTCATGTTGCAGACCTATGTTGCTATTTAGTTTTTCCTTACAACTAAGCTACTAGAGAACTTAGCGAAACCTCCAGGGGCTTGAAATACAACTCCACTTGGCTCCCAGTGGTGATCTGGTAATGGTAATATCATTTGAATCCGCAATCGCATTTTTACAAACACATTCCGGCCTCGTGTTCTCACCTTCATGACCGGCGGCTTGTGTCTCATTTCATACTGCCTTTTGTGTAATGGTTTTTGAAGAGTGGCTTCAATCACCTACTCCTCGATGGTTGGGATCACTTTCAAGAAAAGGCGTTGGGGTGAGATTTCACACTTAGCAAATTTAAACACCACCATGGAGGCATAGAAAGCAGAAACAAAAATAGTTTCCAGGGCAGATTAGGTCATAAATTTGGGGCAGATACAGAACTGGCCTTAATTAAGACCTTGCTAAGAAAGTCGTAAGCAAGGGGGAAATGGCACACTCCTGAGATTTTGAGGAGTATGCTCTGTCCTGCCTAAAGAAAACCTGAGATTCTACAGATTCTACCAGGTAGCTCCAATTCTAAGTATACAGGGATAACATTTTTGAAACATTTCTGAAGGGGTTTTGTACTCAGTAAGTTGTTCCAATCAATAGTCCTTTCATTTTCCTGCTCTTACAAACGTCCCTACCTACTCCCTAGTTTTTCTCCATTAAAACTGAATTTGAGGGGTGCTTGGCTGGCTCAGAAGAGCATGCAACTCTTGATCTCAGGGCTGTGAGTTCAAGCCACACCCTGGGTGCAGAGATTACTAAAATAGTAATAATAATAATAATAATAATAATAATAATAAAATAAGCTTTAAGAAAGAAAACTGAATTTAAGGCTGAGGTTTGCAGACTCATGAGAGGTCAAAACAGTGCGAATAGAGCAATCACATTTCTGAACACCAGTTTTTAAATTTTTTTTTTTTAACATTTATTTATTTTTGAGACAGAGAGAGACAGAGCATGAACGGGGGAGGGGCAGAGAGAGAGGGAGACACAGAATCGGAAGCAGGCTCCAGGCTCTGAGCCATCAGCCCAGAGACCGACACGGGGCTCGAACTCACGGACCACGAGATCATGACCTGAGCCGAAGTGGGACGCTTAACCGACTGAGCCACCCAGGCGCCCCTCTGAACACCAGTTTTTTAAACTTATAATCGTGACAATAGTCTTGAAAACCAAGAGCCTTCTGACGTACAAAAACAAGGCTTTTGAACAGATAAAAGTTGTTCGGAGGTTCAAAAGCTTGGTTTTAAATATCAGGTTCTACAGCCCTATATATATAAAGCTTATCCATAAAAAATAGTTGGGGGGGGGGCGGGGAACTTTCTCCCACCGGAAAAAGAGGAGATTAAAAATCTTTATGGCTGGGAATGGAGTGTGGAGAAATGAGAGAACACTAGTGCTGGTCTGATCTGCCCGCCCGCGCCCCCCACAATCTGCCCCACGCGCCCTGCCTGTACACCCTGCCTCGCACCTGCCCCAAGGAGTCTTCTGAAATGAACTTGAGACAGAGGGTGGAGTTGTGTTGGGGGTGGAGGGCTGGCTGGGAGAAGCCGTGTGGACGTAACTGCAGCATCTAGGAGGGATTGAGGCCAACAGCCCTTAAAAACCGTGGGGCCAAAGGACATCTCATACGGTGCCAGCCAGAAACCAGAGGATCTCCCCCAACCCATCCCTCAAGTGCTGCCAGCCCTTCCCATGGGTGAAATTAGATGCCAACCCCAGAACTAGGGGAGGGGATGGAACCTTGCACATGACTGGGCCTAGGCAGAAATGACTGGGCGCTTGCTAACTGGACTGTTTTCCTTGAATTGGCAAGATTGAATTTTCAGGTCCCAAGGAGGATCGGATAACCTCTACCTATAAGTTCAACTGCTTGTGACTTCTTACCCACTATGCAACTATTAATTAAGGCTGCAGAAAGTTTAGCCTTCACCAGAGCAAAATAAATCCAGAAAGCTGGGGGTAGGGAGGGGCAGGGGGCACAAATATTACTACCTAATATCTGTGGTATATTTTTTAACTTCTGCCACAGAAAATAATATATAGTATTAGAAACCTTCCTGGTAATTTACACAATGAATCTATATCACCTTTTAAATTTTCCTGCTATTCTAAGGTTTTGTTCCAGTAGTTCACTTAAATATCATAATCATCTTTAGGGGAGCCTGGGTGGCTTGGTCGGTTGAGCGTCCGACTGCAGCTTAGGTCATGATCTCACAGACCGTGAGTTCGAGCCCCGCGTGGGGCTCTGGGCTGATGGCTCAGAGTCTGGAGCCTGCTTCCGGTTCTGTGTCTCCCTCTCTGTCTGCCCCTCCCCCGTTCATGCTCTGTCTCTCTCTGTCTCAAAAATAAACGTAAAAAAAAAAAAAAAAAAAAATTAAAAAAAAATAAAAATATATATATCATAATCATCTTTAAAATTTCAAAATAAACGAGGCTAATCATTTCAAAATGCAAATCGGGTCACATCAATACTCCCCAGTGTCCACCTTATGAGAGTGGGACCTGATCTGCTTTTGCCCACCACTGTGTAAGTCTCCCCACTTTCCAAGAGTTCAAGTTACACCACTTTGCTTTTATGAAGGACCTATATTAGGATCAGTTTTTGCCAAGCAAAAGAAGTCAGAAGAGGATTTTTGCTTTTATGGGAAAAAAAGGTGAAAATCAAAAATAGTGTTTAGCATTTATTTTGCAGTGAGCCCTTACAGAGGCAGCATGCACCGCAAAGAACTATACTCCTTCCCCAAGGAACTATACTCAACATCCTAGCATCAAGCTGCCATAGCTCTGAGCTGTGTCTGTCCACATCCGTGCTTTATCCCAATTTATTTTGTGCGTCTGTCAGCAAGACATGTCCTAACGTATCAGGAAAGCCTAAGAGAGGTTATGGGGGGGGGGGGGTGGGGGGGTGCTGGGCACATTCAGAAAGTTTTCCATATAAATTAACGATAATTGTTTCTTCACTTTATACCACTTTGGCTCATGAAATTTTCATAGGAACATTCTACTTCCTGGTAGCAGGGGAACCTGTAACCCTGACACCTAGCAGGGAAGGCTGGCACATAGTAGGCCCTCATCTGTTGCATGAATGCAAAGTGAATGAACTAATGTGATGAGACAGGTGAATTTCTTTCTCATTCTGGCTTTGAGATTCTTAAGCTACCTGAGTCACATTTCCTTTCCCAATTGAAAGATGACAAAGAACACCTTGTCTGAACTGATGAATCTTTGCAGTAACGGAGAAATGGCTAATATGTTTCCATTCTATTAATTGCAGATGGAATATCACGAGCACATGTTTACATACATATTAATCAAGTGTATTTAATACAATCCTTGATCCCTGAAATCTAATTAACGTGGGCATTGCTTTATCAAAAATGTGTGAGTTTGAATTTAGACTGGGGTAAATGTTAGGTGGAATGAGGTATGATTCTTTCATACTGCAAAATAAAAATTAATATTTACAGAATTGGCCATGTAAGGAAAAATGCATATGGAAATAGCATTCTACTGAACTAAGGTAGGGCACATGAACACACTTTCTTTTTCCCAGATTGGTCTATAGAGGAATTAATTTATATCTATGATAAAACCATTTCCTTGTAAAGAATGGAAAAAGCATGGATAGGCTCTTGTTTTTATTTCCTGATCACTTGTTCATCTCCGCATATTTTGATGCACACGTGAATATTCTTATAGATTGGTAGTTATCTATAAAACCCCTTTTTCTCCAGCAGCTCCCACGGTTTCAGTGATGGTAGGGATTTAAGATTCTTTTTTTTTTTTTTAATTTACATCCAAATTAGTATATAGCGCAGCAATGATTTCAGGAGTAGATTCCTTAATGCCCCTTGGCCATTTAGCCCACCCCCCCCCCTCAATTTGTTCTCCCCCAGTAACCCTCCAGTAACCCTCCCAGTAACCCTCAATTTGTTCTCCATGTTTATGAGTCTCTTCTGTTTTGTCCCCCTCCCTGTTTTTATATTATTTTTGTTTCCCTTCCCTTATGTTCATCTGTTTTGTCTCTTAAAGTCCTCATATGAGTGAAGTCACACGATGTTTGTCTTTCTCTGACTGACTAATTTCACGTTAAGCATAAACCCTCCAGTTCCATCCACATAGCTGCAAATGGCAAGATTTCATTCTTTTTGATTGCCGAGTAATACTCCATTGTATATATACACCACATCTTGTTTATCCATTCATCCATCGATGGACACTTGGGCTCTTTCTATACTTTGGCTATTGTTGCTAGTGCTGCTAGAAACATGCGGGTGTGTGTGTCCCTTCGAAACAGCACACCTGTATCCCTTGGATAAATGCCTAGTAGTGCAATTGCTGGGTCGTAGGGTAGTTCTATTTTTAGTGTTTTGAGGAAACTCCATACTGTTTTCCAGAGTGGCTGCACCAGCTTGCATTCTCAGGGATTTAAGACTCTTAATTCTGCACAAAATATGAGCAAAAATACTGCGAATTCTTGTTCCACCAAAATCTCTCACATAGGAAGTAATAAAGTCTTGATCAGTGTCATCACGTTCTCCATGACAATCTGGTCTCCCTAAAAATAGATGTTCGGGGGGAAATTCCTCTCAGTGATAGGCAAACAGCAATTATTATTCCCTGTTATTAAGATGCTCTCAGTTAATTGCACAGATATCAGCAGAGAGATTACCTTAAAAGGCCGGATACCTAAAGAAGGGAGTTAGTCAGAGTGTTGAGCCCTCTGGTCTAATTCAGAGGACGGTTTACAGAGAGATTTAGTAAATATTTGTGAAGAACCATTAACATTAAGTAAACAATTCAATGCAGGCAAAGAAAAAATGTATTTAAATAATCATAAAGGAACCTCCCCTGATAAATACTGAAAATGAATTATTTCTAAATGAAAACAGCCCAAACACATCCACAGAAGAATACTACCAGAGATATCTTCTAAGCATTCTTTGTTGTGTATATACACAGTTTATCATCCAGCACTGTATTTATAAGAAGCACATGTTCAAATTAAAAAAAAAATCACACACACACACACACACACACACACACACACACATAAAAACCCTGATGTTTTCACCCAGGATTCTTTTACAGAGTTCAGTAAGCTCAGTTCTTCCTTAGCATTTTTCCTCTTTTAGTCCCAACAGAAATCAGATTTCACTGTTTGCCTTACATGCTGATAACACACAAACTCGCCAAGGTTTGGTACCATACTTTGATTGACAGGGTAGAAGAGGAAAGAGCAAGTTAAACGAGGAAATTCTGAGATTTCACCTCCAAATGACAGATAAAGCTAGCCAATGAACGTGAAAAGGAAATCTCTTGGAAGGCTTCCTGACTCCATTAAAATCCAACTTTGATGAAAATACTCTGTTAAGGAGAAAAATAGTGTCTCTCTAGTGAAAACCGTGTAGGACAGCTGCTACGGGGGAAGCAGGTGGTTGAGTCTACCCTGAGGGCTTCAGAAATATTAATATTTAAACCTCTCGCATTTCACTCAAGTTCAGGGCAGCTTCCTAATGCCTGGAGGAAGACAGAGCAGGAAACTCGCAAACCACAAAGCGGGGAATACCTTCTAATTTGGACACAGTGGGGTCTGCTGTCTGAATCCCTCTCAGCCTCTCTGTTTGCTGTTAGCTCACAAAGGCCCTGCGTTAGTTTCAAAGCTGGCTGCTTCCTTTCTGCATTGCAGAGACATAACATGTCATCAGAACACAGGGTTTGCCAGGGCCATGATTTGTTTGTCTAGACTGGTCATTGAACTCTGTTTATTACTAAACATCGTGTGGAACGGGCAGCGAATCAAAGGGGTTTCTGGGAACCTGCGAGTCCCGTCTCCCTGACTGAGCACAACCAGGGCAGCGCATGGACGTTCTTCCTTCTCAGTTTCCACAGCTTGCAGAGGCCTACCTTTCCCAGGACCTGGGGGCTGTGACCACCAGACTAACCTTTCATCTTTTTTTGACCCAGGACATGACCCCGGGTCACTTGAAACCCTCAGAGCCTCCTCCAGCATTGTTCGAGTAGGCAGCCCTTAAAAGCCCTATATTCTGGGTTGCTGCATGGAGAGGTCATGAGGAATGACTAATGATTAACATTTGAAAATGGAACACGAGAGGAAAATGCTACCAATCACAGCAAAATAGTCTGTCAAAGAGCAGAGGGCCAAGAAAAAAAAAAAAGCAAATAAATAATATCCTCTTTTCAAGATGCAGATGTGGCATTTAAAAGAACTCTTCAGGTCTGGTTTTAGAAATACACATAATTATCAGATACAGTTTCATTTTTATGCATACTTGTTAGCCTAATTTTCAATGAGTAAATTCTCTAGAAGATTTCATCTAGAAGATAAAATGCAGACTCATGGCTTTCATTTGAAAATAATCCACACCTTGATTTTTTTTTTTTTTTTTTTCCCAAGAAAAAGTACTACCGTTGCCTATAAAAATAAAACTGCTTTGGACAAAAGTCAATTCTCCCCTGCAGCATTTCTGAATTGATGATGTTGCAGATGCCCTAGGAGCTGAGAGACCTACCCAAGCTCCAGGGCCTGAGGCTGAAGGTCTCTGACTTTCCACGTTGGCTAAATGGGGGCAAGTTATCTAATTTGTGTTTCATTTCTGCCTAGAATTAATAGCTCCCTCACAAAGGGATGTTAAGCAACACAAACTAGCGCTTCCAAGGAGGTCTAGCTTCTATACTCTAACAATTCTGTGGTCAACCTCAGACTGAGAAACCGAAAGGACCAAAAAACACCAAAAACATAGAACTGTAGCCAGGGCCGTCTGGCCCTCGCTTTGCGGAGGTCTCAAGGTGGCCAGCAGGAGACCTAGCCCCAGCCAGTCCACTGTGTTCTCTCCGCCTACACAGACACAGACCCGTATAATCCCAGCAACCACGGGCCTCCACATCCTCTGACAATGTTAGGGAAATTCCAGGGGAAGTAAGGGAGAGAGGACACCAACCAAGATGTTCCTGAGGCCCATCCTGATCAAGGCCCTTGCGATGACTTCCAAAAACCCCACATAACAAAGAAAACCAAAGGGTGCTGCCCCAATGAGCCTGAGCGGCTGCTGCGAGACACGATACGGAGCCGATTAACGGGCCTCCGTCTCAGCTTCGGCCCTTGCAGAAAACTGCTAGTGAAGTCAGATGCTTAAAATGATCATCCCTGTCTTGAAACTGTAAAACAGTTTTGTGATTAGAGTAAAATCAATGTATCATTTACGACTAGGAGTAAGATTCCATTTGCCCAGCCAGCTAGCTAGGGTTATACTCCTGGGGGGTAGGCGAGGGGGGCACACTTTTGTTTTCACTCTTCCTCTCCTTGCCTCAGCCCCAAAAGGTAGGTAGGTGCCTACAATGCGGAAATGCTGGTTGAATCGAACTGAATAAATTCAGTGAAACCTGTAAAACTCCAAAATAAAACAAGGGGCACCTGGGTGGCTCAGTCAGTTGAGCATCCAACTCTAGATTTCGGCTCAAGCCATGAACTAACGGTTCGTGAGTTGGAGACCTGCATTGGGCTCCAGGCTGGCAGTGTGGAGCCTGCTTGGGATTCTCTCTCTCTCTCTCTCTCTCTCTCCCTCCCTCCCTCCCTCCTCTCCTCTCCTCTCCTCTCTCTCTCTCTCTCTCTCTCTCTCTCTCTCTCTGCCCCTCCCCAGCTTGCGCTCACTCTCTCTCTCGCTCTCTCAATTTGGGCATTGATTTCTTCCTTTTTCTTTTTTTAAACTGAGTATTTACACAGAAGGTACTAAGTTATAATTTAACTCTCAAGTTAACCGTGGGCCTCTTAGTCTTCCAAGTTACACAAACACAAAGGGCTTTAATGATTTTTTTTTTTTTAACTAAAGAGAGAAAAAACATGCCATAGGATGAAAATCACTTCTCCCAGTAACACCAGTACTCGGGCCACTCAAAGATAGGCCTGTGAGTTCTTTTTCCACAGGACCCTTGCCTAAGAGTAGCACGGGAAACTCTCACCAATCCATAAAAATTTAAGTTCAATAAACACAGGTAGGTTCATGGCATAAGAGGTTCTGCTCATGCAGTTAAATCATTAGAACACTTAAATAATAGAAGTCCACTCCTAAAAAGTGGATTTTTAGACAAGTCAGTTCTCACTTTCAATCAGCCCGAATGTAATGCATAAACATCTTCCTCTACCATAATGAAGAGAAGGAAAAGAAATTCCATAAAGAACCCTAACAATCTAGTTGGAAGAGACACAAAATAGTTTTTGCCAGGAGCCCTTCAGAAAGCCATTCATCCTTTAACGACTGTTCACATGTGCCGGAGACTAATGAGCACAGGAGATCTATATATAGTTATTCTTTAAATACAGCAGGAGACCTAGCTCCTTTACAAAGAAACAATCTTTTGGGGTGCCTGGGTGACTCAGTCGAGGTTGGGCGTCCAACTTCAGCTCAGGTCATGATCTCACGGTTCCCGGGTTTGAGCCCCGCACTGAGCTCTGTGCTGGCAGCTCAGAGTCTGTGACTCCTTCTCCCTTTGCCCCTCCCTTGCTCACGCTCTGCCTCTCTCTGTCTCTCAAAAAATAAATAAACATCTAAAACATTAAAAAAATAAAAATAAAAACAAAGAAATAATCTTTTTTAAAAAAAAAAAAAAGACAGTGATTATCACCAAAATACTGGATTATAAATATTTTTCTTGATTCTTTTCTTTATTTTCCAAGTTTTTACACAATGACCAACTTTAACCTTTAAACGGAGAAAAATATATATACTTAAGTTTCTTTACATTTAAGAAATCCTGTGATAGAATCCAAGGTCTGAAGACTGAGATAGCCCATTCCTTTCCTTTGTGCGAATTACCAAAAGGCCGTGCCCTGGGGCAGACACAGCCCCCGCCAGTTTCCACCCCCGCAGCCCTCTCTGCCTGGCGCCCCGGTCCTGTCTGCTTCAAGTTTCTATTACATCAAGTTCTGCTTCTGGTCTCATTTGCACCTGTGTGTGAACTGCGAGAGTGACCAAGGTCCTTGATCTTCACACGCTGGCCAGGAATTTGCTATCTGGCCCTAGGGAATCTAAACTGGCCTTGATATCTTACTCAAAAATCCTGCCTTAACAAGGCACCCCACACAGTTATATCCTGAGAAACAGCAATCTGTGTTTCAGCGTGAAGGAGTACCAGAAAGGACTTCACTAAATAAAGGATAGGGCGACAGGGACAAATAAGGAGAAAATCACCCGTTTTCATGTCCCCTTTCTGCACATGCAACTTAGTAAGCTGGACCTTTACTCACTGCAGCTTCTGTGCCTTAAAACCTCAACATCCCATCATAGATCTTTTTGTTTCTAAATAATGCCCCTACCCAGCCCACCCCCAGGACAGTACTGACCCCCTCTTCAAAGGCTATACAAATCCTCAAGGCTGTGAGCAACATTGTTACTTTTAGTCACTCTAAAGGTCACACAGGTCTCCCCTAGATGTTCCCTGTGTTTCTGGAGCCCCAGGATCAGAGCATTCTGCTGCCTGGTCAAATCTGGATTGTATTCTCACGGTCCTCAGCTCTTTCCATGTTGGCCAAATCTCCAAGGTAACCCATAGAGGCTGGGAGAAATGAAACAGCCGCAGGGCACCTGGGTGGTTAAGTTGGTTGAGCGTCCAACTTCAGCTCAGGTCATGATCTCACGGTTCATGGGCTCGAGCCCCACGTCAGGCTCTGTGCTGACAGCTCGGAGCCTGGAGCCTGCTTCAGATTCTGTGTCTCCCTCTCTCTCTGCCCCTCCCCCCGTTCATGCTCTTTTTCATTCTCAGAAAAAAAAAAAAGAAAGAAAAGAAATGAAACACCGTCCACATCATCAGAGGGAGGGGCACCAAGGTGACATATGGAGGAGGAGGGAGGGAAGAAAGAAAGGGCCTATGACCTTAATGAACGGGATTAAGTCTGGCCATCCAGACTGGCTACACAATTCTCAGAGCTCAGCACAAAAAGAAAACACAGGGCCCCGTCTTTCAAAAAGTATCAAGAATTTCGAGACAGCCACAGCAAAGCATAAACCAAGCGTGGGGCCCCTTACCAAGAGCAGGGCCCTGTGTGACTGCACAGGTCACAGACCGGCGAAGCTTGTCCTTCAGGCTATCGGTGGTAAAGCGCCTGGCTTCTCTACCAAGTAAGTGCTAGATGGACTGCAGAGAACAGAGTAGTGAAATAAATAAATAATCTCACACACAAACCACTGACAGGTAAAAAGTTCTAAGTCCCAGGTCAGCCTCTTATTTGTAGATAGCTCAAGGCGCTGTTAGGAATGTGTTTTTTGTGTGTTTTGGGTTGTTTTGTTTTGTTTTGTTTTGTTTTGTTTTGGAAAATGGGAAATCAGTAGTGACCAACATCACAGAAATAGGACTCAAATTTGGCATCTCCTATCCTGTAGGTGGTGAGTATGTTAAATGTACCTTCAA